>NC_135233.1:940059174-942459174 GCF_051348905.1 Ranitomeya variabilis
GCAGGAGCTAAGGGTCATTAGCATATCACATCCGAAGCTCTCACATGAGAGAATCATCGGATGCCATACGCTAATGGAACTCAGGCCTAAATGGAAAAATTTGCTTTGAATTCCATGCAAATAACTTACTTGCTACACATTTTAAATTCTCTACCACTTATCACTTTCTGCACAGAAAATGTCAGCAATGTGTTGTTGCTCCCAAATATGCATCAAAAACCCCACACAAAAATATGCAACATGTGAACTTACCCTAAGGTTTCCATCACATAATTGCATAAAACCTGTATGTGAAAAAAACGGCAGCGGTGTCATCAGTGTTTTCCAGCAGTGCGTCATCAGTGTCATCCAGGTGTCCGCTTTTAACATCAGTGTTTTTTTTTTTTTTATATGGATAAAGAAATAAATTACAGAGCTTCTCCTTTACTTTGCAATGTTAAAACAGACAGCACACAGATGGTACATGAATTGCCATTTGTGTGCTGCAAGTGTTTTTCACGGACTGGCCCTTTTCATCTGTGCTACTGGAAAGAAACAGACATGTTTCTGCATGTTTTGCATGGACACACAGTCCGCGTAAAGACACAAACATGTGTATATCGCCATACATAACCATGGGTACATGTGGTATTGATTTTAATGGAAATTTTGGGCTGAAATCACAAAAGCAGCTTTTGAGCAGAAGCTAGAAAGAGATTCTAATGGATTGGGAATTATAAACTCCACCTTTTGGCTGGATCCACATCTGACTTTGGCTTTAGGTTAGGCCCAGGAACATGGATAACGCTTGCCATACATTGGAAGTACCAGTTGGCTTACCATTTATACCTGAAAAATCAGTTCCTCATACTATGCATATGGCTGAAAAATATAAGCCTGTGTAGCTTCATAAATGTGCAAGAGGGAGAGTAGTGGTTAACACCAAATTATAGGGTTACAGTTATATTACCAAAATGTGGACTTTTGGGGAATGACAAGATAGCCACTAATGCCCTCCTTGGATACTGAGCAGAATACGGTTTTATGTTTAGTGCTCGGAGAGATGCACGAGTTGCTACAAATTTTGGAAGCCAGTTACACCTCTCCAAGACCCGCTTTTATTTCTAAGTAGTACCTAGTCAAAAACAACTACGGTACTTAAGACTGCAGGAGAAAAAAAAGAATAGGAAAAAAACAAATTTCGAGATGTATTGATCCTATTAGATACATTTCACAGATTGTCGGCTAAAAACGTGCGGTCTAGGAAAAAAAAAAAAAATCAACACACTCATAAGTGAACAATTGAGATACCACAGCCATATATTTTAGGCAAAGTACATTGGACAGCTATAAAATCGGTATAACTTATGTCAGATTGTAGATTTCACTTTGTGCTGAAATGCATGAAATCCACAGCAAAATCTGCGTGTTACTACATGCAAAATTACTTACTTTTAGATTAGGCCACAAAATCTGCTGTGTAATGATAATGCTATACGGTAGTCACATGCCGCAGACTTGTAGTAATTGGCAAACATGCCTAGAAAAGAAAAATCAAGTCTATGCATAAATGGGGTGGTTTCTGCAGTATATATATATGGATTTTATCAAGTCCCATTCAGATGAAAGGGGAAGAGGCAGAACTTTCTGCAAACAATCTGCCAAATCAATACTATACACTTAAGGCTACATTCACATGATGAGCTTTCAGTGCTTTTTTGACGCTACATATTTTTGCTGCATCAACAACACAGCATCTTACAGTCCAGCAAAGTGGGTGGGATGTATACAATTTTTATGATCAATGCGCTTCCCCCCGCAACGCTTTGTAATTTGACCTGCAGTGCGTGTTTGAAATCCACAGCATGTCATTTTCTCTTGCGGGTACGTGCAGATTTGTACAGATTTTCCCACAGAATTGCAATAGGTGCAGAAATTCTGCAGGTTAAAAATTAACGAGCTTTTAAAATTTGTTTCAGAGGCAGAAACGCATCAAAAGTGCATGTAATCTGCACCTAAACATATCAGTTAAGTTTTGCCAAGCCCAAATACCAGGAAATATAAAAAACAAAAGCAGCTTTACTTAAGGAATGACACACCAAAAAGACACAAAACATAATAAAAAATACAAGTAAACTAATTTAAATAGGTGCAGAAATTCTGCAACATCAAAAAGTCAAAAGCTCATCGTGGGAAAGTAGCCTAAAAGTTTGCAATTCAAAGGGAACCTGTCACCCCCAAAATTGAAGATGAGGTAAGCGCACCGGCATGAGGGGCTTATCTACAGCATTCTGTAATGCTGTAGATAAGCCCCCGATGTATCCTGAAAGATGAGAAAAAGAGGTTAGATTATACTCACCCAGGGGTGGTCCTGCTGCGGAGGGCGTCGCGGTCTGGGGCCTCCCATCTTCATACGATGACGTCCTCTTGTCTTCATGCTGCGGCTCCGACGCAGGCGTACTGATTTGCCCTGTTGAGGGCAGAGCAAAGTACTGCAGTGCGCAGGCGCCGGGAAAGGTCAGAGAGGCCCAATGCCTGCGCACTGCAGTACTTTGCTCTGCATCAACAGGGCAAATCAGTACGCCTGCTCCGGAGCCGCAGCGTGAAGACAAGAAGACGACGTCATCGTAAGAAGATAGGAGGTCCTGGACTGGACCACGACACCCATCGGACGGGACAACAGCGGGACCGCCCCTGGGTGAGTATAATATAACCTTTATTTATTTCTCATCTTTCAGGATACATCGGGGGCTTATCTACAGCATTACAGAATGCTGTAGATAAGCCCTTGATGCCGGTGGGCTTAGCTCATCTTCGATTTTGGGGGTGACAAGTTCCCTGTTCCCAATTCAGCTTTAGCTAGAAGAATTGTCATACAAAAAAACTCCCAAAAACACGTATTAGGGAGGCCTTACAATATGCCATGCTTTGTAGCTGGCGCTAGTAATACCCATGTTAACAGTGTATTTTACAGTAATTAGCACACCCAGCGACAAGAGCTTTCATGGTGGACTGCCCAGACAGCATGCCTTATGGGTGTCTCCCATTTGTGAGACCAAGGTTATTATTATTGGACTACTTGCCCTTTTAACTTTGACATTTCGTTAGCTGTTCACTTTAACTATTGCAAATATGCTCATTAACCCCTTCACCCCCGGAGCTTTTTCCGTTTTTCCGTTTTCGTTTTTCGCTCCCCTCCTTCCCAGAGCCATAACTTTTTTATTTTTCTGTCAATTTGGCCATGTGAGGGCTCATTTTTTGCGGGACGAGTTGTACTTTTGAACGACATCATTGGTTTTACCATGTCGTGTACTAGAAAACGGGAAAAAAATTCCAAGTGCAGTGAAATTGCAAAAAAAGTGCAATCCCACACTTGTTTTTTGCTTGCCTATTTTGCTAGGTTCACTAAATGCTAAAACTGACCTGCCATTATGATTCTCCAGGTCAGTACGAGTTCATAGACACCAAACATGACTAGGTTCTTTTTTACCTAAGTGGTGAAAAAAAATTCCAAACTTTGCAAAAAAATAAATAAATAAAATTGCGCCATTTTCCGATACCCGTAGCGTCTCCATTTTTCGTGATCTGGGGTCGGGTGAGGGCTTATTTTTTGCGTGCCGAGCTGGCATTTTTAATGATAGCATTTCGGTGCAGATACGTTCTTTTGATCGCCCGTTATTGCATTTTAATGCAATGTCGTGGCGACCAAAAAAACGTAAATCTGGCGTTTCGATTTTTTTTTTCATTACGCCGTTTAGCGATCAGGTTAATGCTTTTTTTTTATTGATAGATCGGGCGATTCTGAACACGGCGATACCAAATATGTGTAGGTTGGGCTTTTTTTTTATTGATTTATTTTGATTGGGGCGAAAGGGGGGTGATTTAAACTTTTATATTTTTTTTATTTTTTTCACATTTTTTTTTACTTTTTTTTTTAACTTTTACCATGCTTCTATAGCCTCCATGGGAGGCTAGAAGCAGGCACAGCCCGATCGGCTCTGCTACATAACAGCGATCATCAGATCGCTGTTATGTAGCTAAAATGCAGGTGTGCTGTGAGCGCCGACCACAGGGGGGCGCTCACAGCCACCGGCGATCAGTAACCATAGAGGTCTCCAGGACCTCTATGGTTACAATGCACAAGCATCGCCGACCCCCGATCATGTGACAGGGGTCGGCGATGCGCTCATATCCGGCCGCACGGCCGGATGCGGTAGTTAAATGCCGCTGTCTGAGTTTGACAGCGGCATTTAACTAGTTAATAGCGGCGGGTGATCGCGATTTCACCCGCCGCTATTGCGCGCACATGTCAGCTGTAAAAAACAGCTGACATGTCGCGACTTTGATGTGCGCTCACCGCCGGAGCGCACATCAAAGCGGGGGTCCCGACATGTGACGTACTATTACGTCACATGTCGGGAAGGGGTTAAACTATAAACCTGCACAGATGAATCCACAGAAAGGCAGCATGCATCATCACCCTTAGGCCGGCGTCACACTAGCGAGTTTTACGGACGTATGAGCGCATAAACTACGTCCGTAAAATTCGCATTACACACGGCCCAATGAATCTCTATGGCCCAGCTCCTATCTGCCGTATATTACGCATCCGTAATATACGGTCTTGTACGGCCGTAGAAAATCGCAGCATGCTGCGTTTGTCACCGTATTGCGCAAAAAAAAAAAATCGCCAATGAAAGTCTATGGGGGCGAGAAAAATACGGATTCCACATGGACCAGCAGTGTGACTTGCGAGAAATACGCAGCGGTGTTAGTGAAAAGCCGTTAATTCAATTGCCGGCTTTTCATTTCTCCTTCCCAAACCCGACATGATATGAGACATGGTTTACATACAGTAAACCATCTCATATCCCCTTTTTCTTAGCATATTCCACACTACTAATGTTAGTAGTGTGTATGTGCAAAATTTTGGTGCGGTAGCTGCTAAAATAAAGGGTTAAATGGCGGAAAAAATTGGCGTGGGCTCCCGCGCAATTTTCTCCGCCAGAGTGGTAAAGCCAGTGACTGAGGGCAGATATTAATAGCCTAGAGAGGGTCCATGGTTATTGCCCCCCCCTGGCTACAAACATCTGCCCCAAGCCACCCCAGAAAAGGCACATCTGGAAGATGCGCCTATTCTGGCACTTGGCCACTCTCTTCCCACTCCCGTGTAGCGGTGGGATATGGGGTAATGAAGGGTTAATGTCACCTTGCTATTGTAAGGTGACATTAAGCCAGATTAATAATGGAGAGGCGTCAATTATGTCACCGATCTATTATTAATCCAATTGTATGAAAGGGTTAAAAAACACACACATTATTAAAAATTAATTTAATGAAATAAACACACAGGTTGTTTTAATATTTTATTGCTCTCTCAATCCACCTGAAGACCCTCGCTTGGCAAAATAATAAACCAACAATATGCATACCTTCTGATGAACTGTCACGTCCCACGAAGTAAATCCATCTGAAGGGGTTAAATCAATTTACAAGCAGGAGCTGTGCTAAAGCACTCGCTCGTACCTGTAAACCCCGGGTGCTGAAAGGAAAGCTGGGTGATCTGTACTTACATTGAGTCGCGGTGAGGCGCCCTCTGCTGGATGTTCTCATGAACTGCAGCCTTGGAAAAGTTCCCACGCTCGAGTTCATGTGAGTTCATCCTGCAGAGGGCGCCTCACCGCGACTCAATGTAAGTACAGATCACCCAGCTTTCCTTTCAGCACCCGGGGTTTACAGGTACGAGCGAGTGCTTTAGCGCAGCTCCTGCCTGTAAATTGATTTAACCCCTTCAGATGGATTTACTTCGTGGGACATGACAGTTCATGAGAAGGTATGTATATTGTTGGTTTATGATTTTGCCAAGCGAGGGTCTTCAGGTGGATTGAGAGAGCAATAAAATATTAAAACAACCTGTGTGTTTATTTCATTAAATTAATTTTTAATAATGTGTGTGTGTTTTAACCCTTTCATACAATTGGATTAATAATGGATCGGTGACATAATTGACACCTCTCCATTATTAATCTGGCTTAATGTCACCTTACAATAGCAAGGTGGCATTAACCCTTCATTACCCCATATCCCACCGCTACACGGGAGTGGGAAGAGAGTGGCCAAGTGCCAGAATAGGCGCATCTTCCAGATGTGCCTTTTCTGGGGTGGCTGGGGGCAGATGTTTGTAGCCAGGGGGGGCCAATAACCATGGACCCTCTCTCTAGGCTATTAATATCTGCCCTCAGTCACTGGCTTTACCACTCTGGCGGAGAAAATTGCGCGGGAGCCCACGCCAATTTTTTCCGCCATTTAACCCTTTATTTTAGCAGCTACAGCGCCCAACTTTTGCACATACACACTACTAACATTAGTAGTGTGGAATATGCAAAAAAAAGGGGGATATGAGATGGTTTACTGTATGTAAACCATGTCTCATATCCTGTCGGGTTTGGGAAGGAGAAATGACAAGCCGGCAATTGAATTACCGGCTTTTCACATATATCGAGCTGATTAAATATAAATACAGAATATATATATATATATATATATATATATATATATATATATATATATATATATATATATATATATACACTGTATATATGTTTTAACGAACATTTGAGCACATAAGTCCATTAGATGTCGGTTTTGCAAGCCTGCGAGAAAATATCGCAGTACGGATGCCATACGGATTACATACGGAGAATGCCATGCGCAAAATACGCTGACACACCCTGCCTACGGATGACATACGGACCACTATTTTGGGGACTTTTCTGCGTATTACGGCCATAAAAAACGGACCGTATTTACATACGCTGAGTGTGAGGCCGGCCTTACAGTGCACGAACAGCTCAGGAAAAGGAGAAAACTTACAATCCTAAATGTGAAGCTTGCAGGTTATGCTAAATATCACCCTATATATTGTCCTTTTAGGTTTTTAAAAGGGCAATTCATCCTATTACAAAAATAACCAGTATATTTAACAAAAAAAGACCTGCTACTCCTCATAACAAGCCTGTTTTAATAAATATGCCCATTAATGGGCAGCACGGTGGCTCAGTGGTTAGCACTGCAGCCTTGCAGCGCTGGAGTCCTGGGTTCAAGGCCCACCAAGGACAACATCTGCAAGCAGTTTGTATGTTCTCCCAGTGTTTGCGTGGGTTTCCTCCATGTACTCCGGTTTCCTCCCACATTCCAAAGACATACTGATAAAGGAATTTTGCGATGATAATGTTTGAAAAACACTGCGGAATATGTTAGCGCTATATAAAAATAAAGATTATTATCTATCAGCAGGTTTTTGCTACCTCCGCTGGGAGCAGTATAATGTAGAGAACGCGACCCTAATTGCAGCAGTTGTGACAACCAGAATTTTCAGATGTAGCAGAGCTCAGAAACAAAACCTGCCTACACCCTTGATTAGCTGTGGACTCATTATATAATGTAGAGAGAAAGCTGCTAATCAGTGTTGGGGGGGGGGGGGGGCGTGGTTGGCCCAGGATGCCCAAGTGCAGCTAGTGATAATTTCCTGCTGATAAAACACAAATTGTATTGATATGAGGAAGGGGAGTTTTAATACTTCTTTCATTGGGTGTTAGTGCTGTATGGAGGCCATTGTTGCTGTGGTTGTGTGCTTGAGGGCGGTGCGGTCTGTGGTCATGAGGACTCAGTCTTCCAGAATGGGTGCTGTGAGGCACCAGGCCACCCATCTTGCTGGTGCATTGTTGCTGCGGCGGTGTTTAGAGCACGACGCCGCTCCTCTAAAGGCAACAAAATTAGGACCCACTATGAGGTTTGCTGTGACGTGGCAGTGGGCTTCATACAGTCTGATCAGAATGCTACACGAAGAACCTCATGTTCAGATAGATATATATCTATCAATGCATGACGTTTTGGAGGTGCTGTCCATGCTCTTTTTTCAGCATTTGCTAAATTTCACCCTATATATTGTCCTCTAAGGCTTTTAACCCCTCAGTGACTAAGCCAATTTTGACCTTGTTCACCAAGCCAAACTTTACAATTGTGACCACTCACTTTATGTAATAACTTAACGCTCATCCGCTTCAATGGATCCCACGTATTCTGATACTGTTTTTTCATGACATATTGGACTTTAGGCTAGGTTCACATTGCGTTAAACGGGCTGCGTTAACACAAGTGCCGATGTGTCATCACGCTAGCGCAGATAGAGCTAGCAGATTGCTCTATCTGCACTAGCGGTGACGGACCCGGAAACGCTGCAGCCCGCGTCCCACGGTCCGTCACTCAATGACGGCACATCGCTACCACTATCATAAGGCTGTGTTCACATTACGTTAGGCAGTCCGTTACACGGACTACGTTACACCGCGGCATAACGCGGTGTAACGTAGTCCATCTAACGGACTGCCTAACGTAATGTGAACCCAGCCTTATGATAGTGGTAAAAAAAAAAAAAAATTTGATAAGACTTGCATTTATCTATTGAAAATAAATAAATAAAAAAATGTTATGCCCGTAAACCAGAGTTACGGTATGTCACAGAAAATAGTAACATTTCCCACATGTCTACTTTACATCAGCACAATTTTAGAAACAATTTTTGTTAGGAAGTTAAGGGTTAAACATTGACCAACTATTTCTAATTTTTCCAACAAAATGTACAAAATCTTTTTTTTTTTTTTTTTTTTAATACCACATCACATTTGAAGTCACTTTGAGGGGCCTATATGATGGAAAATACCCAAAAGTGACACCATGGTGCACAAATCCACATTCAAGTTTATTAACCCTAACAAGAACTGAAGCAATGTGGAAGAAAAATAAATAAATAAAAAATATATGAACATTTCACAAAAAAAAAATAAATAATACTTTAGACCCAAACTTTTATTTTCCCAAGGGTAACAAGAGAAAATGGACCACAAAAGTGGTGCAATTTCTCCTGAGTACACCGATAACCCATATGTGGGGGAAAGCTGGAAGGGAAGGAGTGCCGTTTGACTTTTTGAACACAAAATTGGTTGGAATAGTTATCGGACGCCATGTGGCATTTGGAGGACCCCTGTTAAGCCTAAATTGTGGAACCCCCCCCACGTGACCCCATTTTGGAAATCACACCCCTCAAGTATTTTATCCTGGGGTATAGTGTGCATTTTGAACCCAGAGGCATGACACAGAATTTGATAAAATTAGGTTGTCATATTGAGTATATTATTATCAGTGCTGAGTGCAAGTGCTTGCACTGGGTTCGTGGGTATGCACCAACTATCGCTGATGCTAGCGTCTCTGCCTTGCATGTTTTACAGGTGTTAGACACAAAAAAAAACAAAAAACCACAACATATTGAGATCCGTGATCCGTATACTCGAGCACCTGATGCAAACTCGAGTAGTGAGCACTTGCGCTCAATAGTAGCCGTCATATTGTCATTTTTTCTTTTTTCTTTTTTTTCATACTTTTGAAAAAAAAACAATTCTAACTTAAACTGTAACTGGAAAGAATAGAAGAAAAAATATATTATTTATTTTACAATTTTTAACTAAGGGGGTGACAAAAGAGGATTCGATTTAGTATTTTTATTTAATTTTGATCACTGTGATTCACCCTTATCATGGTGATCAAAAGGAACCAATAGGAAAAATTCCCTATTGTTGCTGGGTAAGGGCCATCAGATATTGTCGGGCGCACGGTGCATGCTCCCACCATTTTTTTTTCTTTTCAGGAACATGACCCAGAGGGCCTGTAGAAAGACCAGGAGGGCCTGGGGGGTGGCGGAGGTATGGGAGGGACCCCATTTCTTTCTTCTCTGATATGTCAGTGGAGAGAGAGAACTACGCTGTAAATCAGACTTTTTTCTGTGATTGCCATTATTCAGTGAACAACAGCGATCATGTGACAGGGGACCATAAAAAATGCCCGTGATCATGTTCTCCAGGGTCTCAGCTACCCCCAGTAACAAGACTTCAGAGATTTTCCGATGCTGGGGGTGCTATGCCCTTATATCAATGCTGTTAGAAAGCGGCGCTGAGGAAGAAGCACCGCCTATCGCCTTTAAAAGCGCATTGGGGGTCGCTAAGGGGGTTAACGGGCAAATCTTCCCAGTACATTCTTCCATTCTCTTTTCAGCGTATTGCATTATCTGTCTTTTTTGGGCCTGGCACTCCTCCCATTTGGCACAGGAGACTTTAATACACAGGAGCTAGCAAAGCCAATTTTTGCTCTAATTTCAGAGTTTGAAGAAGGTGGGTTTCAATGCTCCTCTCATTTGGTGTTGGAGCTGTGTGGTGGCCATTACTGCTGTAGTTTTGTGCTTGTGGGGCGGTGCAGTCTGAAGGCAGAGGCAGCATGGCGGCTCTATGGTTAGCAGCACTAGAGTCCTGGGTTCAAATCCCATCAAGTACAACATGCAAACACGGGGAGAACATACAAACTCCAAAAACATACTGATAAGGAATCTAGATTGTGAGCCCTAATGGGGACAGTGCCACTAATGTTTGTAAAGCGCTGTGGAATTAATGGCGCTATATAAGTAAAATAAGTAATGGGGACACAGTCTTGCAGCATGGGTGCAGCTTTCTTTGCACATTGTGCATAGGCAGAGAGCTGTTAGTGGTGGTACGTAGGGTTATACAGAGCTTATGGATATGTAGATATACATGGCCGCACATTTACTAATTCTTGAGTGATTATCTGCTGCTGATAAAATAGTGATTTTATCAAAACCACACCAAGCACCTCTGTAAGTGACAGATGGCTGAAATGAGGGTCTCCATCTCTACATTATGCTGCTCTCAGATTAGATGACAAAAACATGGTCAGCAGGTTTTTGCTATGTAATCTGAAGAGAGCAGGAGAGCCTGGTGTGGGTGGGGTTAGCTTTCTCAGCTCTGCTTCATTCTAAAGCTTTCTAAGCTCTGATTGTATCCAAACCGCTGCACCCAGTAATCTAAGTGATACATCGTTGGATTCAGCTTCTCTTTGCCTACATGTACAATGCTCTCAGATGAGGCAGATTCCCTATACGCAACATACAAAACAGTACAACAAATTACAAGCTACATTCCGTTCTAGATCTTGAAGTGAGCTTCTTGTATTATGGTCTATTTAAAGTGTACACGATGAGTAATGATACTGTAGTCTAGCATTGACTATTTTCAGCTACCAGTGTGCACAGCATAGTGTAAACATACCAGTGCTGGCACAACACCAACCAAAAGTATAAGCCCACCATAGATCACATCACTTCTTAGCTACGCTATAGCGGTTTATTAAAGGTTTAGTTCAGCCCACATGAACAATAATGAAATATGAATCTGCACATTATCGCCTCACAATCCAGTGTTCGGACCCTGCAACGGCCCAAGGCTGCAAGTCTGGTTTTTTTACGCCAATGCAAATATGGTTTTTCTTCTGCATTACAATGGAGAATGCACCACTGTACCCAGGTATTACACTGCACTATACCCTTTACCTATAGGTTTATTAAAACTAGTGAAACAAAGATCTAGTTCCTCACTTCAGTATTTTTAATTTGTAATGGACTAAAAATTAAAGAAAAATACCAACAATATACTAAAGTGTGAACGGTGCCTAACTAACAGTTTACACTCAAATAGCAGTGACCATAACTATATTTGAAGTTGCCTAAACTGTCATCTCTCGCCTAATGGAAAAAGCAAGACCATGCAAAGACAATGTAACAGTCACTAAAATAACAATGCCACTTTCATTGCAGGTGTGATGTTTACACATACATCTAAAAGCACTTTAGCAAATAAATCAGATTCAAAGCAAAGGTCAGTGTTACTGGAAACTTGTATCATTTGCTCTCTAGTGATCATGTCAAGGGACAACTCTCACCACTACAATCAGGGGACAGGTCAGCTCCCCTACCGTATGCAATTGTTAGTTAATGGAAAATGCAAGTATTTACCATATTGGAGCATCCTTTTCTTTGAACCCAGCATTGCGCCGTCCCTTTGTTATTCATGGGCAAAATTGACAACCGAATTCCACCATTTGAGGGCATGTCCCTCCATCCAGTTACACTGACCAATCAGGGAGGACTATATGGAAACACACCCCTTTTACAAATGGGCAATCAGCAGCTATCAAGTCATACATTTCTAGGATGAATCATCGGAGAACAGCATGGCAAATTATAAAAGATGATGAGAATACAAGCATCTACTATATAATTGTCTAAGGGTCACTTCCGTCTTTCTGTCACGGATATTCATTGGTCGCGGCCTCTGTCTGTCATGGAATCCTAGTCGCTGATTGGTCTCGCCAGCTGCCTGTCATGGCTGCCGCGACCAATCAGCGACGGCCACAGTCCGATTAGTCCCTCCCTACTCCCCTGCAGTCAGTGCCCGGCGCCCGCTCCATACTCCCCTCCAGTCAGCACTTACACAGGGTTAATGCCAGCGGTAACGGACCGCGTTATGCCGCAGGTAACTCACTCCGTTACCGCCGCTATTAACCCTGTGTGACCAAGTTTTTACTATTCATGCTGCGTATGCAGCATGAATAGCAAAAAGATCTGTTAAAAATAATAAAAAAAATTATATACTCACCTTCCGCCACCTTTCCCGCTCCTCACGACGCTCCCGCTCCACGCAAGCGGCAGGTTCCGGTGGCAAGAATGGTATGCGAGAAGGACCTTCCATGACGTCACGGTCATGTGACCGCGACGTGATCACAGGCCCTGCGAAAAGGACCTTCCATGACGTCACGGTCATGTGACCGCAACGTCACAGGTCCTGCGCTCATACCAACCCTGGGACCGGAAGCTGACACGTGCACCGCACACAGGGCCAGGACTTCAACGGGCCTTCGGAGGGTGAGTATATGTTTATTTTAAGTCTGTATACTCCGTGGCTGGGCAATACACTACGTACGTGGCTGGGCAATACACTACGTAGACATGCATATTCTAGAATACCCGATGCGTTAGAATCGGGCCACCATCTAGTTTTCTATAATGGTCATGTTGGAAATGATGATCCTCTATAAAAAAGGGTTAGACTATTGGCATAAAATACCAAACAGGTCCCTGTAAAGGTAAACAACATTTCTGTAACAGAAACCAATTACATAAAGCTACTGACAGAAATAACATAGTATCTACATATAAGGGCTCATACTCACTTGCGAGCAACTCGGATGAGTCTCACACGGCAATACCCGGCCCTGCACTCAGATTGGACCGTGCATCCGCATGGCAATACATGCAGCCACATGCTCCGCTCCTGAGTGCGGGGTGCAGGGCCGGGTATTGCCGTGTGAGACTCATCCGAGTTGCTCGCAAGTGAGTATGAGCCCTAAAATGGACTAACTGATTGGCTCTCTTTAACATGTGTGCACACCCTGCCAGGAGGATTTAACCCTATGGATTAAAGGTATGGCTATAATGGCCCTGATTAATATGATACTTGATGTGAAGGGATCTGCTCAGTGGCTGCCGGATACTCATCTTGTGAAGTTTTCATAAAATTATGTCTTGTGCACTTTTGGGGCGGGATATGGTGGCAGGGTCTTCTTCTGGTCCTCTGCCCCCTCACACCCACCAAGCTCCTGTTTCTTGTGCAGGCGGACCTGCCTCCATTTTACAATTCCAGGCCGACATCATTGTATATGTGGTGCGTGAGCAGTGTTAGCCAGCGTCCTGTGTGTAGGATTTAAAATGGCGCATGTGCAGTTCCAGATATTTGCTCAGTTCAGAGTTGAAATTTTGATGTGCGCATACGTCACTTCCATTTTATTGAAATTCTGCACACAGGGTGCCGGCTCCCACTGTGCGACCGCTGCCCACACAATGAAGGCGGCACAGAATTAAAAAAAACAAAAAAACAATTATATATCAGATCAATAATCAGTAACCTGCACAAGAAACAGAGGAGCTTGGTCACAGAAGACATCATTTTCTGAAAACTTCATGAAGGTGAATATTCAGCAGCCACTGAACCGATCCCTTCACATTAGGTATCATAGTATCACATCAGCATCACAGAGCAATTATAGCCATGCGTTAGTTTATAGGGCTAAATCTCACTGACAGGTTCTCTAAGTATTTGGTGCAGAAATTTCTGCATCTCTTGGCAGGTAAAAAGCTGCTTATAGTAGATGTTATCTGAGCGAAGCTGGGTAGAGGGACCAAATGCTCAGGACCACTCGTGAGCAGTTAGAAGGCTGAAAACCTACGCTCAGTATAATATTACACAGCTATACATGCTTCTGCAATCAGAAAAATCCCTGATGTTGCATACATATGAGGATTTGTTACTGGTGGGACTCGAGGCAAAGAGATCCTCGAGAGAAAAAGAAAAAAAAAAAAAACCCACACAGGATAAAGTTCTTGTTAGGCCAACTTTCCACGATGAGCTTTTGGTGCTGCATGTTTTGTTTTTTGTTTTTTTTTATTTTAGCTAAAAAAAACACACAGTCTTACAGTTCCAGCAAAGTGGATGGGATTTATAGAAATCTCATGCCCACCATGCTAAGTTTTAACACTGCGTAAACTCACCCGCGGTGCGCATTTCAAATCCACAGCATGTATGTAAATTTCTCTTTTGGGTACAGTTAGTTTTATGTGCGGATTTTCCATATAAACTTACATTAGATGCAGAAAATCTGCAGCAAAAATAAAAATGCACGTGTTTAGTGCATTTACGAGTCAGAAACATCAAAAGAGTATGTGGTCCGCAACCAAGTATAGCATAAAAGTTTTGTTAAAGCAAAAAAAAAAAAAAAAAAAAAAAAAAAAAAAAACACACAACAAAAACACACGGGAGTATCAAAAAGCAAAGCAGCTTTATTTAAAGCATGGAACACCAAATAGACCGAAAACAAACAAAGCAGCATAAAAAGAAATGCAATGAAGAACGCAAGGTACCCAATTTAAATAATCGCTGCAGAAATTCTGCAACATCAAAAATTCACCAATAGCTCATCGTGGGAACATAGCCTTAGGGTGCATAAGCGTATCAGATACTCACAGTTTTATTTAGATCTGCATCAAAGTCTATCCACTGTCTTCAGCTTTCCTAAGCAAAGCCAAATAAAACTGATAGCCTGTGTGAATATTCTTTCTAATTAACACTTTAAGGGTCTCAAAGCCCAAAGCTCCATTACAATTCTGAGAATCATTTCACAAAAGTAGATTCCTATACGACCACGTTCACACTATCACTATTGTACATCAGTATTGATAAGCCAAAACCAGGAGTGGAACAATCAGAAGAAAAATATAAACAGAAATACGTCACCACTTCTGGATTTATCACCCACTCCCGCTTTGGCTTACAAATAATGAATGTGGCATAAGATTCTGTGATCACAGTGGCCTGACTGGAAGTACAGTTCCATTTTGTAAACATTGTGACAAACTCAAAACAGCTACATCTGTCTATTTACAAAATTATGAAACAAGACAGCAAAATAAACAGAACTTGTAAACAAAAAAAAATCCAATTCAGTAGTTTTGGGTAGGGAACACCAAACTATGGCATCAACCCAATGAGGCCTGCCATCATAACCAGCACCCACCCATACAGTAACTCCACCCTCCGTCCCCCACCCATAAGAAAAGCAAAGAAACCACATCATGTTATGTCACAATGAATCTGTATTCAACATACTTTAAAACATAAGAGAAAAACTTGTTCTAACATGTCCAAGAAATAAAATTACACTGGGTGGTACATCACATTTCCTGTTTGTAAGGTCTCAGGCCTCTGTGCAATGATAAAACCACTGCATGCCCAGTAAAAGTTAAAACAAGGAGTTATAAGACTGTAACCCTTTCTGTGCCACTACTGCCAGTAACACATTTGTCAACTACCAAATCCTTTCTCCCCCCTTAAAATGTGCAAGACATGGAAATGACATTTGCAGGCTCAGATATAGGTTCCAGGGACAATGGTTCCCTTTGTCCACGCTTGTTCAGTGTGATTACCAAGAGGAAACTGTTAAGTAGTTTGCAGAATAGGAGATAATGGGATTTTGTGGAGATTTCACAGGTTGGCACCGGCTGGAACAGCTGAATTTTGAAGGCACTAAGGACACTGGGTGCTGGTGACCCTGGCACACAAGTCATTGTTTCATTGTCTATTAAATATAGCTGGGCATCAAAAATCAGTTATTGCCAGCACATGACAAAAAAAAAAAAAAAAATTCACAGCTGATAAAAATATTAACAATCTTCCCAAATCCCAATTTTATACAGCAGGTAAACAAAATAGATTTCCCCTGTCATCCCCACACACGCTCCTCACATACACCTGCCCACAGCAGGCTGGCATCATTGTAGATGTGCAATACTTATGAATGGATACTCTGTAACAAGAAGCCCACTTTGCATAGAAGTATGTGACAGGACAGTCAGAGGGGGCGCCCATGCCTCCTGGGCCCAGCCTGGCCCCCCAGCAAACTTTCCTTCCTCACTCTGCAGACCCCAGTGACGTCTCAGCAGGATAGATCCTTCAGAGCTGAAATCCATAGATGCAAAGTTGGCTGCCATCATGTTCCAACAAGTGACACAGTGCGTTGTAAACCGAGAGGGCCCCCTCAGAGGATGACACAGGACGAGCAGCACTGATCGTCCCCATTGGGCTGGGAAGCATAGTTCATCTGCCTGACAATCTCGGCGAACAGCTCGTCCACAGAGGCTTTGTTTTTAGCAGAAGTTTCCATGAAGGGACAGTTCCAGTCATCGGCCAAAGCTTTGCCTTCCCCAAAAGAGACCTCCCTCTCCCCCTCCAGGTCCACCTTGTTGCCCACCAGGATCATGGGCACCTTCTCATAGCGCTTCACCCGGATGATCTGGTCCCTCATGGGCTTGATGTCCTGGAAGCTCTGCTGGTTCACCAGACTGTACACCAGGATGAAGCCCTGGCCATTCTTGATGTACAGGTCTCTCATGGAGGCGAACTGCTCCGTGCCCGCAGTGTCCAGGATCTCCAGCACCGAGGGCGACGAGTCCACCTCGATCTCCTTCCTGTAGAAGTCCTCAATGGTGGGGTCATATTTCTCTATGAACGAGCCTGTGACAAACTGCACGGTGAGGGCAGATTTCCCCACCCCGCCCGAGCCCAGCACCACCACTTTGTATTCTCTCATGGCTCCTGGCTGTCTGCGGCTGGAGGGAGAGGGAAGCCAGCGATTCACTTCATCAGCTCCGCATGCAACAAAGGAGACTGGGCTCAGCTCCGGCTCTGCTGCGCTCTCCGCCCGCAGCGCTCCATTCCTCTCTGAGGAGGCAGCCCACACTCTACTTAGCTTCAATTACACTTGCATTTTGTGACTTCTTTGCATTTATTGGCTGCTCGGGCTGTCAGTCTGGAAAGTCGCGCCGTGATTGGCTCAGCTGATTAGCTGCAGAGAAAGTCCTCTCATTAGTCAAACATGAGTCATTTCCCATTGGCTGCCGGTGCGCGGCCCGTGATTGGCTGTGCGCGGCATTGCTAGGATGGTTCCATGAAGTCCCTCACATGAATCACCTTTCCTCCCATTACCCGCCTCATAACGTCTCCTCATACATGTCCTCTTCACGACACCTTGCACTTACGTCCATCAAACTCCTTCAGCTTTCAGCTTCTGTCGAGTTATTTTATTTTAATCTGCTTTGAGGAAAGCTTTATTCCCAATTTTACAGCAATGGTGGTTGCACCAGATAGTCACCCAGCTTTCCCAGAAACTTGAATGGCTGTTGTGCTAGTTACTCGTCTAAGTAAACCGAATCTTCCTTCAGGACTATAGTGAAGCTGGCTGACACCCTTGTCGGCATTATAATGTTGGACATATTGGTTGTCACCCAGAGTTACTAATAATAAAAGCTAGGAGATACTTTAATGGGGTTGTTCAGCCTCAGGCTACAAGTCTGCAGTCATCTGTGTGGTTGCAGACTTGTGAATCCTCACAGCGCGCGCACTGCTCACTGTGAGGATTCTCCAGCGCCAGGAGCAGCAGATGAATGACCGGAAGTGTGCCACGTGTTAGCTCGATGGATGCTGCCTCTCTCAGTGCAAGTGTATTGAGTTGCGCTCCACACAGTTTAGGCTCCTTTCACACTAGCGTTGTTGGCTGTACGTCACAATGTGTCGTTTAGGAGAAAAAACGCATCCTGCAAAGTTGTCTGCAAGATGCGTTTTTTCCACATAGATTTACATTAGCGACGCATTGCGACGTATGCACACACGTGCGACGGTTGCGTCGTGTTTTGGCAGACCGTCGGCACAAAAAAAGTTACGTGTCTGCCATTTTCGACCACGCATGCGTGGCTGAAACTCCGCCCCTTCCTCCCCGGACCTTACAATGGGTAAGACTGCTTCCGCTGCCCACGTCGGGCATCACTTTCACAACGCGCGTCGGCACTTCGGGCCGACGCTAGTGTGAAAGCAGCCTTAGTCAGAATGTGTCGGAAGTATGCAAATCTTGCACTTGTGGTCATGACCGTTCGCTGCCGTAGAATCTTCAGAGTGCTTGCGTTGTGAGGATTCACAAGTCTGCTATCACATAGAGTGATGGCAGACTTGTAACATAAGGCTGAACACAGTCTACTCAGAATGTGGCTCGAAGTATGCAAATCTCGTACTTGTCACATGACCATCCACTCCCACTACCGGAGAATCCTCACAGTGTCTGCGTTGTGAGGATTTACAAGTCTGCCTTCATATAGAGTAACTATGAAGGTGGCTTCATGTTCACGCTGGCCCTTGGGGCTCATTCAGACGTCAGTGATTTTTCTCACATGCAAAAACTGACTGATTTTCATCTCTGATTTCGATGAGATTTTCTTCAGACTTTGTTCAGTGTCAATTTTTACCATCAGTGTTTCATCCGTATTTCTCATATGCAAAAAAAATAGAAATTGATGGAATTTTTTCAAATATCTCCTAACAATCCGTGACAGTCTGACAGCGCATGATTGGCATCAGAGTGCTGTCCGATATTTCACTGAACCATAGACATGCATTGGGGAGTTTGGCCTGTGACTCAGATCAATATTAGACATACCGTATATCTCCTGGATTTTAGCCTCAAAAATACACTGACGTGAACAGCATCATAGACTCTTCGGCTACGTTCTCATGATGAGTTTTTGCTGCTTTTTTTATGTTGCAGAATTTCTGCACCTATTATTTAAATTAAGCTACTTGTGTTTTTTCATAGCGTTTTTGTCTGTGGTTTTTTTAACATGCATTTTTGACGCTGCCAAAAACACTGCAGAACGGAAATGATGTCAGAAGGAGGAAGAGTGTGTGGGCGGAGAATATGTGCGTGTCTGCGGGTGTGTGTGTCTGCGGGTGTCTGTGTGTGCATCTGTCTGCGGGTGTATGTCTGCGGGTGTCTGTGTGGGTGTTTGTCTTCGGCTGTCTGTGGGTGTGTGTGTCTGTCTGCTTGTGTGTGCATCTGTCTGTGGGTGTCTGCGGGTGTCTGTGTCTGCGGGTGTCTGTGTGTGTGTGTGTCTGTCTGCAGGTGTGTGCGCATCTGTCTGTGGGTGTCTGCGTGTGTGTGTGTGTCTGCGGGTGTCTGTGTGTGTCTGTCTGCGGGTGTCTGTGTGTGTGTGTACCCAGGCATCATCTGATGGGACTACTACTCCCATCCTATGTCTGCTGTCACATATAACAGTGACAGCATGAGCCAATGATGGGAGTGTAGTACCATTATCCGACGTCTGTGTTCAATTGTAAAAAAAAAATAAAAACATTTCCATAATTATATACACAATAAATGCTCACCGAACACCTAATCCCCGGGGCCCGCGTGTACTGCAAGCAGTCAAAAATAATAAACCAACATATACTCCCTGTCCGCCGTAGTCCATTTAATAACGAGTGTCCCACGCCGATCTCACGTGTAGAATAGTCACATCTGGAGATGTGACCGCTCTACCTGGCCACCGGCGATTCACTGACCAGGAGTTAATTGCTCCCGCAGTGAATAGCTGAGTCGCAGCGAGAGTTCACCGGAGTTCATCAGCTGATCAGCTCCAGTGCTCTCACTTGCGGCACCGCTGCGTGAGAACATTCACGCAGCGGTGCTGTAAGTGAGAGCACCAGAGTTGATGAACTCCTGTGAGCTCTCAGTGATACACTGCGGGAGCGATTACCTCCTGTCAGTGTATCACCGGAGGCCAGGAAGAGCGGTCACATCTCCTGATGTAACTGTTATACACGTGAGATCGTCGTGGGACAGTCGGTAATGAACTATGTCAGACGGAGTATTATATGTTGGTTTATTATTTTATTTTTGTTGCAGGAGATGAGGGCGTCTGGGATTAGGCATTCGGTAAGTATGGTAAATTAAGATTCAATAAAGGAGTCTGTGTGATTATTTCAAATACAGGACTTTATTCTGGCCGTGTCTTTATTTACCATGTAACTATAGGGTTAGTAAGGGATAGGTGTCTTATAGACGCCTCTCCATTACTAACCTGTGGGCTTGATGTCACCTGACAATACAAAGGTGACATCAACCCCACAAATTTGAACACCACTTGCCACCGCTGCAGGGCAAGTGGGAAGAGCGAGGCTAAGTGCCAGAATTGGTGCATCTATAAGATGTGCCTTTTTTGGGATGGCTGAGAGCTGAAGGTTTTACCCTGGGGGTGCCAATATCCATGGCCCCTTCCCAGGCTATTAATATCAGCCTCCAGCTGTCTGCCTAGCCTTTGCTGGTTTGATTTTATAGGGGGACCCCATGTCAATTTTTTTTTGTGTTCCCCTGTAAACTAGCCAGTAAAGGCTAATCAATTAGCTGTGAGCTGATTTTAATAGCCTGGGAACCTTTATGGCTATTGTCTCCTTCCCAGAATATTAACATCTGCCCTCAGCCAACGGCTTTCCCTTTGCTGGTTTTTAAAATTATGCGGGAGCCCACGCAACTTTTTTTACATTTTTTGAAAAATAAACAGATATTGCATTTCATACAGATTTCTAACAGTTGCTTTTTTGTTACAGCATATGTGGGTTAATTATGTAGGGCTATGTTCCCATGGTCAGTAAACGCTGCGGGTTGGATGCTGCGTCCATCCGCAGCGGCCAGATGTTACAGCATAGTAGATGGGATTTCAAGAAATCCCATCTCCACTATGTGTGCACGGACGCTCAGTCTCCACAAGATCACCATTTCAATGTATTGGACGCTGTGATTCCGCACGGTTCAATGAACACATGCAAAATCACCTGCGTTCAAAAGCCGGCAGTGCTTTGGACGGAGCGGACTTGTGCTGCGTCCAAAGCGCTGCCGATTACTGACCCTGGGAACGTACCCTTAATGCTCCTACATAGGCTGGTGTGTGTGTGTGTCTTTATTTAATATTAATGAGGGTGTCTGGCTGAAGAGGTTGAACAATGAAATTACATCACAATTTTTTTTTTATATATCTTTATTTAGCTCTATGGATTTACAAAAACGCAAGAAAATCCACATGAAAATCCGCATCAAATCCGCATAAAAACCTTGCAGATTTTCAACTGCGTTTTCTGCCAAGAGAGGCAGAAACTGTGCAGAATTTTAGACAAGCAAATCTGCAACATGCGCACATAGCCTCAAGGCTCTAGCAATTTTCTGGATTGACTGACATTCGTATCTTAAAATAATAATGGACTGTCATTCCTCTTTACCTAGCTGAGTGGTTCTTCCCATATTCTGGTTTAGAACACTTGTGAAATAGGATCAGCACTGTATGGAACCGTGTTCCAGTAGACTACCTGATGAATCTTCTTGAGAGAATGCTAAGGATATGTAAAGCTTCATCAAAGTAAAAGGGGGATACTTTGAGGAATATAAGGTTTCACACATATTCTAGTTGTTTCACATGTGTTCCTTTACTCCTTGTATCCCTATAGTGTAATGTCCAGTCTTAGTGTTGCTTGGCTCAAACAAGTTGCTTCTTGTTGTTTCTGGTCCTCGTTTATGGCAGCTTTTCAGTACTTTGAATGGATAGATTTTGTGAATTTGCTGCTTTCAGTCTGAATCTAGAATCTGCATGCTCAAATTAAAAATAGGAAAACAATGGCATGAACAGGTGTGTGCAAACTTTTGACTGATTCTTTAGGTGTCAGCTAACGGCAATATCAATGGGCTTGGCAGACAGTGTAATAGTTTGGGGGCATCACGACTTTCCTCCAACAGATGATGTAGTAGAGATTAGGAAGCGGGTGGACTGAATTCAGACTGCCAACCTTTTTGTTTTCTTCGAGCTATGCTGCCACCAGAAGAGTCTGGAAGTAGCTTTCTCTTATGAATGCTTATTCATGATAATCTTTCAGTGTAAATGCACTCTAACTAATAAAGAATGGAGACCAATCCATTCCTACAGTAAAAGCCAATAAGGAAACGTTCACCTAAATAAAAGTTAATCCTGTGAAGAGTTTAGACATTTGCTGTAATTTGCATAAAACATGTTGTGTTTACATAAGCATTCCTTGCCTTGACAACTCGTTATGGCCGCATGTTAGTTGAATCCACACCCAGACAATCTCATGAAAAAGTACAGAGATCAAAAGCCACAATGATATTATCATATCGGAAGTTAGGAGAAAAACAGTAGGGTGCTTGTTTCTCACACATTCACAACATCTCAGGCCTGGATCTTGGAGCCTTTAATCCAATTCTGATCTTTAGGGCTTAATCCATATGTGTGAAAAAAAAGTTCTGATATGAGGACCAAAAAATCGGACGGGTGTCATGCAAGTACAATCTGATTTTCACACCTAGCATCCGAATTACATCCAAATGCAGTGCGATTGCTATAAGACTGTAATGCGATTTTAACATGAACTTTTACATAGAGAAATTCTCTATGTCATTTACACATCATTTTCAAAGAAAATATTCTTCACAACACATAAAGATAGATAGATTGATAGATAGATAGATAGATAGACAGATAGATAGAATAAAAGTCGGCAATTCACCTGCAGTGTACAGTAAAATCACAGCGTGACAGGTTAGAATAGAATAGATATATACACAAAAAATAGATAGATATAAAGATGTCACTGTTAACACTTAATTTCTAATCAGCCAATCACATGGCGGCAACTCAGTGCATTTAGGCATGTAGACATGGTCAAGACAATCTCCTGCAGTTCAAACCGAGCATCAGTATGGGGAAGAAAGGTGATTTGAGTGCCTTTGAACGTGGCATGGTTGTTGGTGCCAGAAGGGCTGGTCTGAGTATTTCAGAAACTGCTGATCTACTGGGATTTTCACGCACAACCATCTCTAGGGTTTACAGAGAATGGTCCGAAAAAGAAAAAAAATCCAGTGAGCGGCAGTTCTGTGGGCGGAAATGCCTTGTTGATGCCAGAGGTCAGAGGAGAATGGGCAGACTGGTTCGAGCTGATAGAAAGGCAACAGTGACTCAAATCGCCACCCGTTACAACCAAGGTAGGCCTAAGAGCATCTCTGAACGCACAGTGCGTCGAACTTTGAGGCAGATGGGCTACAGCAGCAGAAGACCACACCGGGTACCACTCCTTTCAGCTAAGAACAGGAAACTGAGGCTACAATTTGTACAAGCTCATCGAAATTGGACAGTAGAAGATTGGAAAAACGTTGCTTGGTCTGATGAGTCTCGATTTCTGCTGCGACATTCGGATGGTAGGGTCAGAATTTGGCGTAAACAACATGAAAGCATGGATCCATCCTGCCTTGTATGGAGCATCTTTGGGATGTGCAGCCGACAAATCTGCGGCAACTGTGTGATGCCATCATGTCAATATGGACCAAAATCTCTGAGGAATGCTTCCAGCACCTTGTTGAATCTATGCCACGAAGAATTGAGGCAGTTCTGAAGGCAAAAGGGGGTCCAACCCGTTACTAGCATGGTGTACCTAATAAAGTGGCCGGTGAGTGTGTATATATATATATATATATATATATATATATATATATATATATATATATATAGGGGAAAAAAGTATTTAGTCAGCCACCAATTGTGCAAGTTCTCCAACTTAAAAAGATGAGAGAGGCCTGTAATTGACATCATAGGTAGACCACAACTATGAGAGTCAAAATGAGGAAGCAAATCCAGAAAAATCACCTTGTCTGATTTGGCAACATTTATTTTGCAAATTATGGTGGAAAATAAGTATTTGGTCATTAACAAAAGTTCATCTTAATATTTTGTTATATATCCTTTGTTGGCAATGACAGAGGTCAAATGTTTTCTGTAAGTCTTCACAAGGTTGGCACACACTGTTGGTGGTATGTTGGCCCATTCCTTCATGCAGATCTTCCCTAGAGGAGTGATGTTTTGGGCCTGTCACTGGGAAACACGGACTTTCAACTCCCTCGAAAGGTTTTCTATGGTGTTAAGATCTGGATACTGGCTAGGCCACTCCAGAATCTTCATATGCTTCTTACGAAGGCAGTCCTTTGTTGCCCTGTTGGTGTTCTTGGGATCACTATCATGCTGAAAGACCCATCCACGTTTCATCTTCAATGCCCTTGCTGATGGAAGGAGGTTTACACTCAAAATCTCACGATACATGGCCCTATTCATTCTTTCATGTACATGGATCAGTCGTCCTGGTCCCTTTGCAGAGAAACAGCTCCAAAGCATGATGTTGCCACCCCCATGCTTCACAGTAGGTATGGTGTTCTTTGGATACAACTCAGTATTCTGTCTCCTCCAAACATGATGAGTTTTATTTCTACTTTGATTTCATCAGACCACATGACATTCTCCCAACACTCTTCTGGATAATCCAAATGCTCTCTAGCAAGCTTCAGATGGGCCCGGACATGTACTGGCTTAAGCAGGAGGACATGTCTGGCACTGCAAGATCTGAGTTTCTGGCAGCGTAGTACTGAGCCTTAGTTACTGTGGTCATAGCTCTATGCAGGTCATTCACTAGGTTCCCCGTGTGGTTCTGGGATTTTTGCTCACTGTTCTTGTGATTTTGAGATCTTGCGTGGAGCCCCAGATCGAGAGAGATTATCAGTGGTCTTGTATGTCTTCCATTTTATTATTATTGCTCCCACAGTTGATTTCATCATACCAAGCTGGTTGCCTATTGCAGATTCAGTCTTCCCAGCCTGGTGCAGAGCTACAATTTTGTTTCTGGTGTCCTTCGACAGCTCTTTGGTCTTCACCATAGTGCAGTTTGGAGTGTGACTGTTTGAGGTTGTGGACAGGTGTCTTTAATACCGATAACAAGTTCAAACAGGTGCCATCACTGCAGGTAATGAGTGGAGGGCAGAGGAGCATCTTAAAGAACAAGTTAAAGGTCTGTGAGAGCCAGAAATCTTGCATGTTTTTAGGTGAACAAATACTTATTTTCCACCATAATTTGCAAAATAAATCTTGCCAAATGAGACAAGGTGATTTTCTGCATTTGTTTTCTCATTTTCACTCTCAAAGTTGCGGTCTACCTATGATGTCAATTATAGGCCTCTCTCATCTTTTTAAGTGGGAGAACTTGCACAATTGGTGGCTGACTAAATACTTTTTTCCTCACTGTATATATAATATATATATATTATCTCCTCCTAGATATATCTCCTCCCTCTCCTGTCCAGACTTAGCATTGTCACACTTCAATAATACACTGAAGAATGCCCTAGATGAAGCAGCACCTTCTATACGCAGAAAGACCCGACAGAGACAACGGCAGCCCTGGCACACTAAGCAAACACGCTTTCTTCAGCGTTGTTCAAGGTGTCCAGAGCGGCAGTGGAGAAAGTCTCTCTTAGAAGAAGACTTCATCCACTATAAGTTCATGCTCAAAACCTATAACTCTGTTGTGAACTCTGTTTTTGGGCTCCCTCTTGTGGTCACAAGTGGTACTGTGTGAGTGTCATTCTGCAGGTCTGAGGCTGGATCAGCTGTCTCGTTATCTGTTAGCTGGTTTCCTATTTAGTTCACTTGGACTCTCAGTTGTTGCCTGCTGTCGTTGTATTCAGTGCTATTCTGATTGCTCCTGTCTACATCCGTTATCAGTCTCTCCAAGAGAAGCTAAGTTTTGTTTGCTTATTTTTGCTCATCTGTGTTCAAGATGTGTCCTAGTATATGATGTGTTTAGTCCAGCTTGCTAATATGTGATTTCCCTGCTTGCTGGTGCTCTGGGGTGCTGAGTTGCTCCCCCCACATTGTTAGTTGGTGTGGGGGTTCTCGCATTCTCTGCGTGGATATTTTTGCATAGGGTTTTTTACTGACCGCACAGATCCCTTGCTATTTTCTGCTATCTAGCGTTAGCGGGCCTCATTTGCTTAATCTGTTTCATCTCTGCGTTTGTTTTTTCCTCTTAACTCACCGTTATTATTTGTGGGGGCTTCTATATCTTTGGGGTTATTTCTCTGAGGCAAGTGAGGTCTGTACTTTCTCTTTAGGGGTAGTCAGTTTCTCAGGCCGTGAAGAGACGTCTAGGATTTCAGGAAACGTTCCACGGCTACCTTTAGTGTGTTTGGTTAGGATCAGGTTTGCGGTCAGTCCAGTTACCACATCCCCAGAGCTCGTCCTATTATCTCTGACTTAGCTGGTTAGATTTGTGATCCTAAGCCACTGGGATCATAACATAACTCTGCCCTTTATGTGGCCAAACAATCCTACTTCACCACCCTCATCACCTCACTATCCAACAACCCAAAATGACTTTTTGAAACCTTAAACTTCCTCCTGAAACCTAAAGTACAGGTCCCCATCACCAATCTCAGTGGTGAGGATCTGGCCACTTACTTCCTAGAAAAAATCAACCACATCCATCAGGATATCTCAGCGCAATCTCCTCAGTGCCTGGATCCCCTTCCCTGCCGCACCTCAAGCTCACTAGACATCTTTGAGCCTGTTTCAGAAGAAGAAGTTTCCAAGCTCCTCACTTCTGCTCGGCCTACAACCTGCAACAGTGACCCCATTCCTTCACCTCTCCTGCAGTCTCTCTCACCAGTGGTCACCACTCACCTGACAAAAATATTTAACCTCTCTCTTTCTTCAGGTATCTTTCCCTCCTCATTTAAACATGCCATCATAACCCCTTTACTTAAAAAGCCATCCCTGGACCAGAACTGCACTGCTAACTACAGACCTGTATCTAACCTTTCCTTCATCTCTAAACTCCTGGAACGCTTGGTCCACTCCCATCTAATCTGCTATCTCTCCGAAAACTCTCTTCTTGACCCCTTACAATCTGGTTTCCGCTCTTTACACTCCACTGAAACTGCCCTCACTAAAGTCTCTAATGACCTACTAACAGCTAAATCCAAAGGTTATTGCTCTCTGCTGATTCTCCTGGATCTCTCTGCCGCATTTGACACTGTGGATCACCAGCTCCTTCTCACTATACTCCGCTCCATAGGCCTCAAGGACACAGCCCTCTCCTGGTTCTCCTCCTACCTCTCTGACCGCTCCTTCGCTGTATCTTTTGCCGGCTCCTCTTCCTCTCCTTGTTCCCTTACTATCGGGGTTCCGCAGGGCTCAGTCCTAGGCCCCCTCCTCTTCTCTCTATACACGGCCCCTATTGGACAAACAATCAGCAGATTTGGGTTCCAGTATCATCTCTATGCTGATGACACCCAATTATACACTTCTTCCCCTGTCATCACCCCTACTCTAATTCAAAATACCAAGGATTATCTGTCTGCTGTCTCTAACATCATGTCCTCCCTCTATCTGAAACTAAATCTCTCCAAAACGGAACTTCTTGTGTTTCTCCCTTCTACTAACCTCTCTCTACCCAACATCGAAATTACCCTGGAGGGTTCAACCATAACTCCAAAGCAGCATGCCCGCTGTCTTGGGGTCATATTCGACACCGAACTTTCCTTTACTCCCTATATCCGATCACTCACTCGCTCTTGTCACCTGCATCTTAAAAACATCTCCAGAATCCAACCTTTTCTCACCTTTGAAACTGCTAAGACTCTTACTGTAGCTCTTATTCATTCTCGTCTGGACTACTGCAACTCTCTTCTGATCGGTCTCCCTCTTACCAAACTTTCTCCTCTCCAATCCATCTTGAATGCGGCAGCCAGGGTCATATTTCTGTCTAACCGCTTCACCGATGCCTCCATCTTGTGCCAGTCATTACACTGGCTACCCATTCGCTACAGGGTCCAGTATAAACTCATCTCTCTCACCCACAAAGCCCTCCACAGTTCTGCACCGCCTTATATCTCCTCTCTCATCTCTGTCTATTGCCCTACACGTGCCCTCCGTTCTACAAACGACCTAAGGCTAACATCCCCCGTAATCTGAACCTCACACCTCCGTCTACAAGACTTCTCTCATGCTGTGCCAGCTCTCTGGAATGCACTTCCCCAGACAATCAGACTGATACCTAGCCCCGATGTATTCAAGCGCGCTCTAAAAACCCATCTCTTCAAACAAGCCTACCACATCAACTACTCAGTAAACTAACTTTGCCCTGTTCCCTCCTTCCAAATATTATTCTAAATCTGCACCTTACTATTCATCTGTCTCCACACCCTCCATGCACACGATAACTGCACTTGATACTTGACTATTGCACATAAACACACGGGCTGATGACCGAATCATGCAGCTTTGTATGAAAATCCCTATGTATTATAATTACCAGACCTGAAATAACAAGCACTTTTCACCTATTGTGTCCCCCCATTTCCTTGTAGATTGTAAGCTCGCGAGCAGGGACCTCACTCCTAATGTCACTGTTTAAATTGTCTTAACTTGTATTAAATTTGTCTGTATATGTCCCCGCTTAATTGTAAAGTGCTGCGGAATATGTTGGCGCTATATAAATAAAGATTATTATTATTATTATTATACATACAGAAATCTTTCTTCTCACCCCCAACGGGGGTGGTCTTTGTTGTCCTATCTTATTCTCAGGTCCTCTAACAGAAATATACTTCTTGGATATCGGTCAAACTCCTCTCACACAGCCAAACCAGATCTCCACTTTGCACTGACAGGGGGCAGTACCCCGAAACACAGTGTCTGCAAATTGTGATTCTGGTTTGGCTATTATCCTAAGTCATGTGACAAGGCTCGTTAAAGTGTCGACATTGACTTGTAGGATTGCTACTTCCAATAGGTGGCACTAGAGTTCCAGTTCTCTTCCTCTCTGAAGAGACAATTTGCATAATTTGCAGCTTACTGTACATGTATTTAATCATTAAAAGATTATTTTAAAGATAAAATAGCATGGGCTCCCGTGTAATTTTCCTAACCAGCAAAGGGAAAGCCGACGGCTGGGGCAGGTGTTTATAGCCTGGGAAGGGGGTGATATCCATGGAGCTTCCCAGGTTATTAATATCAGCTCACAACTGTATACTTAGCCTTCACTGGCTATTAAAATGGGGATCTGCAAAAAAATGACGTAGGTTCTCCCTATAATTAATAACCAGCAAAGGATTCAAGACACAATTCCCACTTTCTGACACCACTTGTTTCGTTACGGTTCAAAGAATTGTGATGAATAAATAAATGCTCACACGACAATTGAATAAACTAATATGAATTTACTTAATAAAAGATAAGAAATATAAACAGTCACTCAAAATAGCACATAATCAATAAAGTCATAAATCTTACATTACATTGGAAATGGTAGGAGTCAAATCAGCCTGCTCTCTCAGTGTTCTCTCTCTTTCAGTCTGTTCTGTGTCTCCCTGTCTCAGGCAATACTTCCATATATATGTTAAAACTGACCATTGAATCTTATCTGAAGGCTTTTGATGTTTATCCTGGTAAGTGTACTAAAGCCTTAAGGCCAAATAGATAAGACTTCACCACCTGGCATCCCTGGGGGCTTTAAGACCTCCAATCAACATATGTAGGCCTAGGAAGATCTCTCATCTTTGAAGATAAGTGTAAAGTCCACATCCACGCTCTATCACAAATTTCCGTAACCTCTCTAACCTTATACCCATTCGCCCAGCCCCCACTTCCCCTGTCCCACTAACAGGAGCTCTGTGGAACGCTCGCTCTGTCTGCAACAAACTTTCCTACATTCACGATCTTTTTGTTACTACCAAACTTTCCTTCCTCGCCATCACCGAAACCTGGCTCTCCCCTTCTGACATATTCTCTCCTGCTGCACTTTCATATGGTGGCTTCCACCTTTCTCACACACCCTGCCCCAGCAGCAAGCATGGCGGAGGAGTTGGTTTTCTCCTGTCAGATAACTGCTCCTTCACCCCAATCCCACTGCCAACCTCTGTTACCCTCCCTTCCTTTGAGGTGCACTCTGTGCGCATCTATGGCCCCACCAACCTCCAACTGGCTGTCATTTGCCGCCCCCCCCAGGGCCAGCAACCACCTTCTTTGACTACTTCACCACCTGGCTACTTCATTTCCTTTCAGCGGACATCCCCACTATCATCATGGACAACTTCAACATACCCATTCACACTTCCCTCTCAGTTGCCACTAAACTTCTATCTCTCACATCCTCCATCGGCCTCACTCAAAGGTCTTCTGCAGCCACTCACAAAGATGGTCACACATTGGACCTCATCTTCACCCGCCTCTGCTCCCTGTCTAACCTCTCTAACTCACCTCTTCCTCTTTCTGATCACATTCTACTCACATTCTCTTCCCTCTCCACTCCTTGTCTACAATCCCCACCCCACAAACTTGCACACCCTCCCAGAAATCTTAATCACCTTGATCTACATTCACTCTCTGAATCCCTCCTCCCTCTCACAGACATAAGTTCCCTACACAATGCGGATGACGCTGCCGCTCTATGTAACACCACAATAGCTGCAGCTTTGGAATCTCTTGCCCCTCTCACACATACCAAAGCTCGCAAAATCAACAGACAGCCCTGGAACACCAGTCTGACCAAAGAAGTGAGGCGAGCTTCCAGGGCTGCAGAGTGGAGATGGAAAAGATCCCACTTCAACGAGCACTTTATCGCATTCAAACAGTCCCTCAATACTTTCAAAATCACACTCGCCACAGTAAACCAAACCTACTTCTCATCTCTTATATCCTCCCCGTCTCACAACCCTAAACAGTTATTCAACACCTTCAACTCTCTCCTCCGTCCCCCAGCACCTCCTCCCTCCCCACTCATCTCAGCTGAAGACTTTGCCTCATTTTTCAAGCAGAAGATTGAGAACATCAGAGACAGTTTTAGTCGACAACCCCCAGAGCCCTTCCTCCCAACTACCCAGCCCTCCACCTCCAAAACCAACTTCTCCACCATTACAGAAGATCGACTCTCCACTCTACTCTCAAGATCGCATCTCACCACCTGTACACTTCACCCAATCCCTTCCCACTTCATCCAAAACCTCGCCACAGTCTTCATCCCAACCCTAACCCATCTCTTCAACCTATCACTAACAAGTGGTGTTTTCCCCTCAAGCTTTAAACATGCCTCAATCACACCTATCCTCAAAAAGCCCTCTCTTGACCCATCCTCTGTAACTAGCTATCGTCCTATATCACTTCTCCCATATGCCTCAAAACTACTGGAACAACACGTCCATCTTGAACTGTCCTCCATCTATCTTCCTGCTCCCTCTTCGACCGCTTACAATCAGGCTTCCGGTCACACCACTCCACTGAAACTGCCCTAACTAGGGTCACTAATGACCTATTAACCGCCAAGAGCAAGCGACACTACTCTATCCTCCTCCTCCTGGACCTGTCCTCTGCCTTTGACACAGTGGACCATTCCCTATTACTACAGACCCTCTAATCCCTTGGCATCACAGACTTGGCCCTATCCTGGATCTCATCATACCTAACTGACCGAACATTCAGCGTCTCCCATTCACACACCACCTCCTCACCTCGCCCCCTATCTGTTGGAGTCCCGCAAGGTTCAGTTCTAGGGCCTCTGCTCTTCTCCATTTACACTTTTGGCCTGGGACAGCTCATAGAATCTCACAGTTTTCAGTATAATTTTTATGCTGATGATACACAGATCTACATCTCTGGACCAGATATCAACACCCTACTAACTAGAATCCCTCAATGTCTATCCACTATTTCATCCTTCTTCTCCGCTAGATTTCTAAAACTTAACATGGACAAAACAGAATTCATTGTCTTTACCCCATCTCATGCGACCCCCCCCCCAACGAACCTATCCATTACAGTAAACGGCTGCCCACTCTCCCAAGTCCTACAAGCTTGCTGTCTTGGGGTAATCCTCGACACTGATCTCTTCTTCAAACCGCATATCCAAGCCCTTTCCACTTCCTGCCGCCTTCAACTCAAAGATATTTCACGGATCCGTACATTCCTAAACCAATAATCTGCAAAAACCCTAGTCCATGCCCTCATCATCTCCCGCCTCGACTACTGTAACCTCCTGCTCTGTGGCTTCCCCTCTAACACTCTCACACCCCTCCAATCTATTCTAAACTCAGCTGCCCGACTAATCCACCTGTCCCCCGCTATTCCCCGGCCTCTCCCTTCTGTCAATCCCTTCACTGGCTCCCCATTACCCAGAGACTCCAGTACAAAAGCCTAACTGTTGTGAAATTGGATTTTGGGCTCCCCCGGTGGCCACTGGTGGAATTGAACTGGTGTGCATCATCCCCTCTGTTCACCTGTTTCCATCAGGATGTGGGAGTCGCTATTTAACCTTGCTCCTCTGTCACTTCCATGCCGGTCAACATTGTAATCAGAAGCCTTTCTGTGCATGTTCCTGCTGCTAGACAACTCCCAGCTAAGTTGGACTTTAGTCCTCGTTTGTTTTTGCATTTTGTTCCAGTTCACAGCTGTAGTTTCGTTTCTGTGTCTGGAAAGCTCTTGTGATCTGAAATTGCCACTCTGATGTTATGAGTTAATACTAGAGTCTTAAAGTAATTTCAGGATGGTATTTTGATAGGGTTTTCAGCTGACCATGAAAGTGCCCTTTCTGTCTTCCTGCTATCTAGTAAGCGGACCTCAATTTTGCTAAACCTATTTTCATACTACGTTTGTCATTTCATCTAAAATCACCGCCAATATATGTGGGGGCCTCTGTCTGCCTATCGGGGAAATTTCTCTAGAGGTGAGCCAGGACTATATTTTCCTCTGCCAGGATTAGTTAGTCCTCCGGCCGGCGCTGGGCGTCTAGGGATAAAAAACGTAGGCAACGCTACCCGGCTACTGTTAGTTGTGCGGCAGGTTTAGTTCATGGTCAGTTTAGTTTCCATCCTTCCAAGAGCTAGTACTTATGTTTGCTGGGCTATGTTCTCTTGCCATTGAGAACCATAACAGTTTGACCGGCCCAAAAAGGGTTAAATTAATTGACAGAGAAAGGAGAGAAAAGAGAAGTCTGCTGAAGATTTTTTTTTTTTTTCCCTTCCCTTCAGTTCTGAGTGTGCTTGTAATTGAATCTCTTGCAAGTCTGCCTATATTGCAGCCTTTCTCTCTCTCTCTCTCCTTCTAATCCTGGAATGGCTCTGTGTTCACCTGTTTAAAATGGATATTCAGAGTTTAGCTGCAGGTTTGAATAATCTCACCACGAAAGTTCAAAATTTACAAGATTTTGTTGTTCATGTTCCTATATCTGAACCTAGAATTCCTTTGCCTGAATTTTTCTCGGGGAATAGATCTTGCTTTCAAAATTTCAAAAATAATTGCAAGTTGTTTTTGTCCCTGAAATCTCGCTCTGCTGGAGATCCTGCTCAGCAGGTCAGGATTGTGATTTCCTTGCTCCGGGGCGACCCTCAGGATTGGGCTTTTGCATTGGCTCCAGGGGATCCTGCGTTGCTCAATGTGGATGCGTTTTTTCTGGCCTTGGGGTTGCTTTATGAGGAACCTCAGTTAGAGCTTCAGGCGGAAAAGGCCTTGATGTCCCTATCTCAGGGGCAAGACGAAGCTGAAATATACTGCCAGAAATTCCGTAAATGGGCTGTGCTTACTCAGTGGAATGAGTGCGCCCTGGCGGCGAATTTCAGAGAGGGTCTCTCTGATGCCATTAAGGATGTTATGGTGGGGTTCCCTGTGCCTGCGGGTCTGAATGAGTCCATGACAATGGCTATCCAGATCGATAGGCGTCTGCGGGAGCGCAAACCTGTGCACCATTTGGCGGTGTCTACTGAGAAGACGCCAGAGAATATGCAATGTGATAGAATTCTGTCCAGAAGTGAACGGCAGAATTTAAGACGAAAAAATGGGTTGTGCTTCTATTGCGGTGATTCAACTCATGTTATATCAGCATGCTCTAAGCGTACTAAGAAGCTTGATAGGTCTGTTTCAATTGGCACTTTACAGTCTAAGTTTATTCTATCTGTAACCCTGATTTGTTCTTTATCATCTATTACCGCGGATGCCTATGTCGACTCTGGCGCCGCTTTGAGTCTTATGGATTGGTCCTTTGCCAAACGCTGTGGGTATGATTTGGAGCCTCTTGAAACTCCTATACCCCTGAAGGGGATTGACTCCACCCCATTGGCTAGTAATAAACCACAATACTGGACACAAGTAACTATGCGGATAAATCCGGATCATCAGGAGATTATTCGCTTTCTTGTGCTGTATAACCTACATGATGTGTTGGTGCTTGGATTGCCATGGCTGCAATCTCATAACCCAGTCCTTGACTGGAAAGCTATGTCTGTGTTAAGCTGGGGTTGTAAGGGGACGCATGGGGACGTACCTGTGGTTTCCATTTCATCATCTATTCCCTCTGAGATTCCTGAATTCTTGACTGAATATCGTGACGTTTTTGAAGAACCTAAGCTTGGTTCATTACCTCCGCACCGGGAGTGCGATTGTGCCATAGATTTGATTCCGGGTAGTAAATACCCTAAGGGTCGTTTATTTAATCTGTCTGTGCCTGAACATGCTGCTATGCGAGAATATATAAAGGAGTCCTTGGAAAAGGGACATATTCGTCCTTCGTCATCTCCCTTAGGAGCCGGTTTTTTCTTTGTGGCTAAGAAAGATGGCTCTTTGAGACCGTGTATTGATTATCGGCTTTTGAATAAAATCACGGTTAAATATCAATATCCGTTGCCACTGCTGACTGATTTGTTTGCTCGCATAGAGGGGGCCAAGTGGTTCTCTAAGATAGATCTCCGTGGGGCGTATAATTTGGTGCGAATTAAGCAGGGGGATGAGTGGAAGACCGCATTTAATACGCCCGAGGGCCACTTTGAGTATTTGGTGATGCCTTTTGGTCTTTCAAATGCCCCTTCAGTCTTTCAGTCCTTTATGCATGACATTTTCCGTGATTATTTGGATAAATTTTTGATTGTGTATCTGGATGATATTTTGATTTTTTCGGATGACTGGGACTCTCATGTCCAGCAGGTCAGGAGGGTTTTTCAGGTTTTGCGGTCTAATTCCTTGTGTGTGAAGGGTTCTAAGTGCGTTTTTGGGGTTCAAAAGATTTCCTTTTTGGGATATATTTTTTCCCCCTCTTCCATCGAGATGGATCCTGTCAAGGTTCAGGCTATTTGTGATTGGACGCAACCCTCTTCTCTTAAGAGTCTTCAGAAATTTTTGGGCTTTGCTAACTTTTATCGTCGATTTATTGCTGGTTTTTCTGATGTTGTTAAACCATTGACTGATCTGACTAAGAAGGGTGCTGATGTTGCTGATTGGTCCCCTGCTGCTGTGGAGGCCTTTCGGGAGCTTAAGCGCCGCTTTTCTTCCGCCCCTGTGTTGCGTCAGCCTGATGTTGCTCTTCCTTTTCAGGTTGAGGTCGACGCTTCTGAAATCGGAGCTGGGGCAGTTTTGTCGCAGAGAAGTTCCGATTGTTCCGTGATGAGACCTTGTGCCTTTTTCTCGCGTAAATTTTCGCCCGCCGAGCGGAATTATGATGTTGGGAATCGGGAGCTTTTGGCCATGAAGTGGGCTTTTGAGGAGTGGCGTCATTGGCTTGAGGGGGCTAGACATCAGGTGGTGGTATTGACTGACCACAAAAATCTAATTTATCTTGAGTCCGCCAGACGCCTGAATCCTAGACAGGCGCGCTGGTCGTTGTTTTTCTCTCGGTTTAATTTTGTGGTGTCCTACCTGCCGGGTTCTAAGAATGTTAAGGCGGATGCCCTTTCTAGGAGTTTTGAGCCTGACTCCCCTGGTAACTCTGAACCTACAGGTATCCTTAAGGATGGAGTGATATTGTCTGCCGTTTCTCCAGACCTGCGGCGGGCCTTGCAGGAGTTTCAGGCGGATAGACCTGATCGTTGCCCACCTGGTAGACTGTTTGTTCCTGATGATTGGACCAGTAAAGTCATTTCTGAGGTTCATTCTTCTGCGTTGACAGGTCATCCTGGAATCTTTGGTACCAGGGATTTGGTGGCAAGGTCCTTCTGGTGGCCTTCCCTGTCTCGAGATGTGCGAGGCTTTGTGCAGTCTTGTGACGTTTGTGCTCGGGCCAAGCCTTGTTGTTCTCGGGCTAGTGGATTGTTGTTGCCCTTGCCTATCCCGAAGAGGCCCTGGACGCACATCTCGATGGATTTTATTTCGGATCTTCCTGTTTCTCAGAAGATGTCTGTCATCTGGGTGGTGTGTGACCGTTTCTCTAAGATGGTCCATTTGGTTCCCCTGCCTAAGTTGCCTTCTTCTTCCGAGTTGGTTCCTCTGTTTTTTCAAAATGTGGTCCGTTTGCATGGTATTCCGGAGAATATCGTTTCTGACAGAGGAACCCAATTCGTGTCTAGATTTTGGCGAGCATTCTGTGCTAGGATGGGCATAGATTTGTCTTTCTCATCTGCTTTCCATCCTCAGACTAATGGCCAGACCGAGCGGATGAATCAGACCTTGGAGACATATTTGAGGTGTTTTGTGTCTGCAGATCAGGATGATTGGGTTGCTTTTTTGCCTTTAGCGGAGTTTGCCCTCAATAATCGGGCCAGCTCTGCCACCTTGGTGTCTCCTTTTTTCTGTAATTCGGGGTTTCATCCTCGATTTTCTTCTGGTCAGGTGGAATCTTCGGATTGTCCTGGAGTGGATGCTGTGGTGGAGAGGTTGCATCAGATTTGGGGGCAGGTAGTGGACAATTTGAAGTTGTCCCATCAGAAGACTCAGCTTTTTGCCAACCGCCGGCGTCGGGTTGGTCCTCGGCTTTGTGTTGGGGACTTGGTGTGGTTGTCTTCTCGTTTTGTCCCTATGAGGGTTTCTTCTCCTAAGTTTAAGCCTCGGTTCATCGGCCCGTACAAGATAATGGAGATTCTTAACCCTGTGTCCTTCCGTTTGGACCTCCCTGCATCTTTTTCTATTCATAATGTTTTTCATCGGTCATTGTTGCGCAGGTATGAGGTACCGGTTGTGCCTTCCGTTGAGCCTCCTGCTCCGGTGTTGGTTGAGGGCGAGTTGGAGTACGTTGTGGAAAAAATCTTGGACTCCCGTGTTTCCAGACGGAAACTCCAGTATCTGGTCAAATGGAAGGGATACGGTCAGGAGGATAATTCTTGGGTGACTGCCTCTGATGTTCATGCCTCCGATCTGGTCCGTGCCTTTCATAGGGCTCATCCTGATCGCCCTGGTGGTTCTGGTGAGGGTTCGGTGCCCCCTCCTTGAGGGGGGGGTACTGTTGTGAAATTGGATTTTGGGCTCCCCCGGTGGCCACTGGTGGAATTGAACTGGTGTGCATCATCCCCTCTGTTCACCTGTTTCCATCAGGATGTGGGAGTCGCTATTTAACCTTGCTCCTCTGTCACTTCCATGCCGGTCAACATTGTAATCAGAAGCCTTTCTGTGCATGTTCCTGCTGCTAGACAACTCCCAGCTAAGTTGGACTTTAGTCCTCGTTTGTTTTTGCATTTTGTTCCAGTTCACAGCTGTAGTTTCGTTTCTGTGTCTGGAAAGCTCTTGTGATCTGAAATTGCCACTCTGATGTTATGAGTTAATACTAGAGTCTTAAAGTAATTTCAGGATGGTATTTTGATAGGGTTTTCAGCTGACCATGAAAGTGCCCTTTCTGTCTTCCTGCTATCTAGTAAGCGGACCTCAATTTTGCTAAACCTATTTTCATACTACGTTTGTCATTTCATCTAAAATCACCGCCAATATATGTGGGGGCCTCTGTCTGCCTATCGGGGAAATTTCTCTAGAGGTGAGCCAGGACTATATTTTCCTCTGCCAGGATTAGTTAGTCCTCCGGCCGGCGCTGGGCGTCTAGGGATAAAAAACGTAGGCAACGCTACCCGGCTACTGTTAGTTGTGCGGCAGGTTTAGTTCATGGTCAGTTTAGTTTCCATCCTTCCAAGAGCTAGTACTTATGTTTGCTGGGCTATGTTCTCTTGCCATTGAGAACCATAACACCTAACCATGACATACAAAGCCATCCACAACCTGTCTCCTCCATACATCTGTGACCTCGTCTCCCAGTACTTTCCTGCATGCAACCTCCGATCATCACAAGATCTCCTTCTCTACTCCCTTCTTATCTCCTCTTCCCACAATGGCATACAATATTTCTCTTGCGCATCACCCCTACTCTGGAACTCTCTACCACAACATATTAGACTGTCACCTACCATCGAAACCTTCAAATAGAACCTGAAGACCTACATCTTCCGGCAAGCCTACAACCTGCAGTAACCACCGATCGACCAAACCACTGCACGACCAGCTCTATCCTCACCTACTGTATCCTCACCCATCCCTTGTAGATTGTGAGCCCTCGCGGGCAGGGTCCTCTCTCCTCCTGTACCAGTTGCGACTTGTATTGTTCAAGATTATTGTACCTGTTTTTATTATGTATACCCATGTAAAGCGCCATGGAATAAATGGCGCTATAATAATAAATAATAATAATAATAATAATAAAGTGTACACTAAATGTAAATTACTGGATCTTTTGCATTCCTTTTGTTTAGACTGACCATTTGGAACAATTGACCGCCGATTACCGAAACAACTGTTGTACGGAGAACTGTGCCAAGGAAAGCGAGCAGTTTGGGGGCAGAAGAAGCGCTATAAAGACTGCCTTAAGGTGTCTCTCAAAAACCTGGAAGTCAACACCAATGAATGGGAAGAGCTTGCCCTGGATCGTCCAGGTTGGCGGGGCAGGATCACCTCAGGAGCACGTGCAGATGAAGATAGGAAAATCTTTGACGCAAAAAGAAAGCACGCTGTACGCAAGGCACAAGTAGAACCTGGTGTACTGACCACATCTGCTTCCTTATGTCAAGTATGTGGGCGAATCTTCAGGGCCCGGATTGGACTCTGCAGCCACCTCAGGACCCATAATTCTCTTCTAACCCTGAAGTCATGGTCATCTTTGAAAATGAAGGATGAACATCATTATACAACAAAACCAATCAATATCTCTATCATTCGTATTAATTAATTGGAGTGTTGAAATCATATTAAAAAAAAAAAATATATATATATATATATATATATATATATATATATATATATACTACACAGCTATGCAGACAGCTGTGGGCTGATATTAATATCTTAGGAAGGGGCCATGGATACTGGCCCCAAGGCTAAAAGCATCAACTCCCAGCCACCCCAGAAAAGGCACAACTCTAAGATGATGTCACCTTTGTATTGTCAGGTGACATCAAACCCAAAGGTTAGTAATAAGACCCCTCCATTACTAACCCCATAGTCATATTGTATGAAAACACAGACACCCAGAATAAAGTCATTGAAAGAGTGACACAGACTCCTTTAATAAATCATATTCTTCAGTTTTCCGCAGAGATGATGACAATCCATTTGACCTACAACGGGTCTAGCTCTGCTACATCTAGATGGCCATCTAGATGGCAGGCTGCATGGTTGCATGATGCAACCATATAGCCTGTCATCCAGAAAAGACACTCAGTACCGTATTCTCAGTATCTCCCTATTACCTATCTGATAGCACCATGAGTGTGAGAAAGTTCTAATGCTCGCGGTGCCATCAGACAGGTCCTGGGAGTTCACAGCCAATTAACTCACTTCACCTTTCTGACATCAGCGCAAGCGCCATGGGAAAATTTGCACTCATCCGGTTTTATCGCAAATGAGTATGAGCCCTTAGGGTATGGCTCCACGGTCCGGAGGGGCGGCGGTATCGCCGCTCGGCGCTAAGCCCCGCCCCCTTTCTGGGACGCGATGGTGCCGGATGTGTACAGTACACATCCGAGATCATCGCGCCCCTCGCCATAGGGCCCTGTGATATGCCTTGCGGGGACGCTGCGTCCCCGCAAGGTGTACGGACATGCTGCGATCTGAAAAGACGCGCAGCATGTCCGGAGTCGCAGGGCCGCCGCGTGCGGGTTTCCACGCATAGTGGAGACGGGATTTCATAAAATCCCCTCCACTATGCTGGAACATCTGGACGCTGCAGCGTCAAACAAGCAGCGTTTACTTACCGTGGACACATACCCTTATAGAAGAAGACATGGTCAGGTCATGGCTGGAGTAAAGGCAAGAAACAGGTCTTGCTTACACCAGAAAAAAACATTTAATCTAAAATATAATATGAATTGCAATTGTATCACATAAAAAAAATTGTGCTATCTAATAAGTCATAGTTGTAACTTTTTTAATTGAAACAAAATCTAAATCTTATTTGATGACAGTAAAATTATCATTTTTCATACTGAGGCTTCAATGGCTTTGGGTCCTGCTCCTGCCCTGCCCCCCAAGCAATTAACTAATTTTTCTAAGGGTACTGTCACACAGTGCCATTTTGATCGCTACGACGGCACGATCCGTGACGTCGCAGCGTCGTATGATTATCGCTCCAGCGTCGTAGACTGCGGTCACACGTTGCAATCACGGCGCTGGAGCGATGCCAAAGTTCCCGGGTAACCAGGGTAAACATCGGGTTACTAAGCGCAGGGCCGCGCTTAGTAACCCGATGTTTACCCTGGTTGCCAGCGTAAACGTAAAAAAAACAAACAGTACATACTTACATTCCGGTGTCTGTCCCCCGGCGTTCTGCTTCTCTGCACTGTGTAAGCACAGCGGCCGGAAAGCAGAGCGGTGACGTCAGATGTCACCGCTGTGCTCGCTTTCTGGCTGGCCGGCGCTCACAGTGCAGAGAAGCTGAGACGCCGGAGGACAGACACCGGAATGTGAGTATGTACTGTTTGTTTTTTTTACGTTTACGCTGGTAACCAGGGTAAACATCGGGTTACTAAGCGCGGCCCTGCGCTTAGTTACCCGATGTTTACCCTGGTTACAAGCGAACACATCGCTGGATCGCTGTCACACACAACGATCCAGCGATGTCAGCGGGTGATCAAGCGACGAAAGAAAGTTCCAAACGATCTGCTACGACGTACGATTCTCAGCAGGGTCCCTGATCGCTGCTGCGTGTCAGACACTGCGATATCGTAACGATATCGCTAGAACGTCACGAATCGTACCGTCGTAGCGATCAAAATTGCACTGTGTGACAGTACCTTAACACAAAGTTGTCCATGTTAGATAACTGTTAGGCCAAACTATCATTCAGTAAACATCTATTTTTCCCTATTCCTTCACACACAGGGCTCAGGTGGCCATTCCTGTGTTTTTTTATTAGAGAGCCACTGCGATGGATTATCTTCCCACTGTACAAAAGGATCTGTCCAAGAAGAGTCAAGAGCCACTCTACGCTAAATGTATCAACATGCTGCTAAGTCTGATACAGTTACACTCTGCAGCAGGACAGGGAGACTCAATCTCCCTGCACTGCCATGCACAGGATGGGGGCTGTGCAAACATCGGGCCCCAAGCCTGTCATCGCTAGTTCAACTGTATGGGCTGGATGTGCTCGGAACAGTGGGGAAACAAGGAGGAGAGGTGACTATTGTTGTTTTATTTCATGGAGAGTGCATTATACTGTATGGAGGTCTATGGGGAGTGCATTATGCTATATAGAGGCCTATAGGGAATGCATTATAATTTATGAAGGACTAAAGGGAGTGCATTATACTATATAGAGGCCTATGAGGAATGCAGTATACTATATTGAGGACTATGCGGTGCACTATACTATATGGAGGCTATTTAGTGGGCCATCATACAGTGTGGAGATTACAGTGAGGTGTGTTGTGAATTAGACTTTTTTGACTCCCTCTTGTGGTCACTAGTGGTATGACTCTGAGATTGTCTTTCCCTAGTTTGGCACCCACCTGGGTCGTTAGTCCAGGGGTGTTGCTATATGAACTTCCTGAATTCTTAGTCTGGTGCCTGGCATCGTTGTAATCAGTCCTTTCTGTTTGCTCCTGTCTGCTGGTCTTGGTTCATGCAAAATTAAGCTAAGTCCTGCTTCCTTGTTTTTTGGTTATTTGTATTGCTCTTATTTTTTGTCCAGCTTGTACTAAATGTGATTCCTGATTTTGCTGGAAGCTTTAGGGGGCTGGTATTCTCCCCCTGGGCCGTTAGACGGTTCGGGGGTTCTTGAATATCCAGCGTGGATATTTTTGATAGGGTTTTTGCTGACCGTATAAGTCATCTTACTATATTCTGCTATTAGTCAGTGGGCCTCTCTTTGCTAAATACCTAGTTCATTCTTACGTTTGTCTTTTCTTCTTACCTCACCGTTATTATTTGTTGGGGGCTTGTATCCAACTTTTGGGGTCTTTTCTCTGGAGGCAAGAAAGGTCTATCTTTTCCCTTCTAGGGTTAGTTAGTTCTCCGGCTGGCGCGAGACGTCTAGAACCAATGTAGGCACGTTCCCCGGCTGCTGCTATTTGTGGTGCTAGGATTAGCTATACGGTCAGCCCAGTTACCACTGCCCTATGAGCTGGTTTTTTGTGTTTGCAGACTTGGTATTTATTGCAGAGACCCTCTGCCATTGGGGTCATAACAGAGGTGGTCATCATACAGTGTAGGAGCTAATGTGATGTCTTTGTACAGTGTGGGGGCCATAATACAGTATTGGAGCCATCAAACAGTTTGGTGGCTATTAAGGGGTCAGTATATTGTGTGGGGGCATTATATGGTGTATAAGAGAGCTCATACCATGCATAGAGGGGAGCTGTACAGGGGGAGACTTGGGACGTTATTAATTGTTAAATGGGCACTTATTGGTATAGGGGCACTCTGATTATTGTGATTGTCAAATGTGGGCACTGTTTTCTAGGGCACTCGCATGGGGCATTAATATATTCTAGAGGTTTGTTTTACTATTTAGAGGGCACACTGTGCCATACAGTAGGTGCAGTAATAGTGACACATACAGTAACAGTGACTCAGTATTGGGATATAAGTAGAATACAGAGTTAGTGCAGGTTGGGAATAGATGGATACCGTTCCTAAAATGTAAGGAGTCAAATGAATCTTTGTTGTATTCTCTGCAGACAAGTCCTGGCTGGACAAGTTGTCATGTCGGTCTTGGCCAAATGGAAAAGACGGGAAAAGTGAACGATTCCATCCGAAAGAACATCATCTGTAAATCACTATTTGTAACAGTACAGTAATCTCTTACATGTTCTTCAGCACTGGTATCTATCACTATATGGTCACCATATGGTGGTAATATCAGTGTTGGTCTTTGTGTAGAGATTACCGTATTTTAGGAACAGCGCGGTCATCTACTGAGGTTCTCCTACATCTACTATTAATTAGGGTGCGTCACCCAGCTGTAATCAAGGTTATTTGATTAGGGGCCCACTCAGAAATGTTGCCCCCCCCCCCCCCCCCCGAACCAAAACCCTAGCTATGCCTCTGGCTTGGATAACCTTTATCTTTGTATGGCCATTACATGGTGACTTTTTGGATGAAAGGCTAGGCCCCACTTGGCACTGTGTTAACAAAAAAGAAAAACCCAGACTCCTGATAATGCCTAAGTAAAAATATAGCAATATCAGAGCATATTTATGCAAATTGTGTAAAAAAAACTATGCATGACATTGACAACTAATCATAATTCATAATGTAAGTTCAGTGAGTATTTTTCCCACCTTTTTATTTAAATTGAATTAGTCGTAAAAAAAAACTTTCCCTGTTTTAAGGGAAACAAAATTGAAAAAGAATATACATTGCATGTTGACATGAGCATAAGAGACATAATGATGGTCTGTCTTTCAGTGTATAGCTATCAGGTTGGGGGTCACACTGTCGTAGATTCTCTCATGTGAGAGAATTCGGCTAATTATGCTAATATCACTGGGATCAAACTCTGCCAGAGTTTGAGCCGAGTGTCATCTTACTGTGATCCGATTCGCACACATAGGCCGGGGTCACACTTGCGAGTGCAATGCGAGAAACTCACGCGAGTCCCTTGCATCAATATCCGGCACTACCGCCGGCACTCGGGACCGGAGCATGTGGCTGCATAGAAATATAGAAATACATGCAGCTAAATGCTCCGGTCCCGAGTGCCGGTGGCAGTGCCGGGTATTGATGCAAGAGACTTGCACGAGTTTCTTGCATTGCACGTGCAAGTGTGACCCCAGCCTTAGGCCGGGATCACACATACGCGAGATACGGCCGAATCTCGCAGGTGAAATCCCTCCTCTGGCGCCGGCACTTCGGAGTGGAGCATGCAGCTGCACAGCAACACATGGAGCTGCACGATCCGCTCCCAAGTGCCGGCGCTAGAGGAGGGATTTCACCTGTGAGACTCAGCCGCATCACGCGTATGTGTGATCCCGGCCTTAAGAGAATCATAGCACAGGTGTGGAGAATATGGAAAACTCAATTTCTCCAGGTTCTCCATTCTCTGAGTCCACAGTAATCAGACTGCACTTGGATGACATCCAAGTGCAGTCCGATGTTTCACATGCACCCGTGGGTGTGCATGGTCTGATTACTGGATATGCTTGGAGCATGCTCCTATTGTTTTCCCATGCTGAATCGGCAATGGAAAAAAAATTGCTGGTTGTCACTGCCCCACAGTATAACATTGGGCTGAGTGCTATCCAATAAAACATTGGATAGCACTTGGCTATGTTATACGCTCATGTGAGTGAGCCCTCCAGATGATATATAAAAAACTTAAGTGATGCATGGTGGGAGTTCACAGTCCAAAGACAAAAGAGGGTGGTTTATCACAGGTTTTAGATTTTATTAATTAGTTCCTGAACCCCAGCAGCTGAGTCTAACAGGCGATCTGTCAGTAAGGGCTCATACTCACATGTGAGAAACTCGGATGATATATAAAGAACCTGGCACTCAACTTGAATTTAAGGAATTTATTCTGTAGTACGATCAAAACGTTTCGGCCTGGTGTGGCCTTCGTCAGTTACTACAAAGTTACAGGCAAAATCAAAAGTTACATCCTTCTGTAAATACATATATGAATATTTATAAATAAAGACAAAAATGACAATAACAAAAGTAAAACGAAAACAAGGTATATACAATGAATCAAACGGTCATAGTGGGTAGCTTACTGAACATATAGTACAACTAGAGGAGCCAACAGTGCCTCCCAGAGCCCCCTAACGTGGGTAGGTAAGGTGGAGAGAACGTAGAAATGTGCATACCGTACAGTAGAATATCCAGAAGCCCTTTGGTTGGCTGACACAATTCTGTCAGTCACGATAGCTGTACACGGCCACTTCCGGTTTGTCATTTCCGGTCCGGCCTTTTCACATTTAAGGAACGCAGTATAGGCATCTCCACACTCCGGGCATCACTCCGACAGCGGTGGACACCGCGTCAAGACCCGCACACCATCAGGTAATACCTTCACCACCTCCGGCCACCATGACGCCGACTCACAGTTCTAAGCCTGACTTGCATACTTTACTTTCATTTACAGCACTCAGACGTGCTTTCTGCTCGTTACAAAAAGCAGACTACAGGTACCGCTTCTCCCCTAAGGGATCTCACGATATTTACACATGTGCACCCCTACCTTTTCTTATTTTTTCAATACAACAGACTTTCCCCCTTTTTGTCACTTAGATAAATTATAGAACCATCGGATCTACTGAGTGGACACTCAGTCATTCTACTGTACGGTAAGCACATTTCTACGTTCTCTCCACCTTACCTACCCACGTTAGGGGGCTCTGGGAGGCACTGTTGGCTCCTCTAGTTGTACTATATGTTCAGTAAGCTACCCACTATGACCGTTTGATTCATTGTATATACCTTGTTTTCGTTTTACTTTTGTTATTGTCATTTTTGTCTTTATTTATAAATATTCATATATGTATTTACAGAAGGATGTAACTTTTGATTTTGCCTGTAACTTTGTAGTAACTGACGAAGGCCACACCAGGCCGAAACGTTTTGATCGTACTACAGAATAAATTCCTTAAATTCAAGTTGAGTGCCAGGTTCTTTATATATCACATGTATATGGTTTGGGAACCTACCTGTGCACCACCGTAGCAGTGCTCACGTGTTTTGCCTACAGAAACTCGGATGAGTCTCGCACGTCAATACCCGGCACTGCACCCGGCACTCAGGAGCGGAGCGTGAGGCTGCATGTATTGCTATATAATGTATGTATAGCAGTCTATAGCTTATATAGGTGACACTGCTACTGATACGTATATACCTTATATAGGTGACACTGCGGGGGGGGGTATATACAGTGCCTTGCGAAAGTATTCGGCCCCCTGGAACTTTTCAACCTTTTCACACATATCATGCTTCAAACATAAAGATACCACATGTAAATTTTTGGTGACGAATCAACAAGTGGAACACAATTGTGACGTTGAAAGAAATTTATTGGCTATTTTAAATTTTTGTGGAAATTCAAAAACTGAAAAGTGGGGCGTGCAATATTATTCGGCCCCTTTAACTTAATACTTTGTTGAGCCACCTTTTGGTGTGATTACAGCTGCAAGTCGCTTGGGGTATGTCTCTATCAGTTTTGTACATCGAGAGACCGAAATTCTTGCCCATTTTCCTTGGCAAACAGCTCGACCTCAGTGAGGTTTGATGGAGATTGTTTGTGAACAGCAGTTTTCAGCTCAAACAGGTTTTCTTCAAGAATGGTCCTGTATTTGGCTCCATCCATCTTCCCATCAATTTTAACCATCTTCCCTGTCTCTGCTGAAGAAAAGCAGGCCCAAACCTTGATGTTGCCACCTCCATGTTTGACAGTGGGGATGGTGTGTTCAGGGTGATGAGCTGTGTTGCCTTTATGCCAACATATCGTTTGGCATTGTTGCCAAAAAAGTTTGATTTTGGTTTCATCTGACCAGAGCACCTTATTCCACATGTTTGGTGTCTCCCAGGTGGCTTGTTGCAAATTTTAAATGACACTTTTTATGGATATCTTTGAGAAATGGCTTTCTTCTTGCCACTCTTCCATAAAGGTAAGATTTGTGCAGTGTACGGCTGATTGTTGTCCTATGGACAGACTGTCCCACCTCAGCTGTACATCTCTGCAGTTCATTCAGAGTGCTCATGGGCCTCTTGGCTGCATCTCTGATCAGTCTTCTCCTTGTTTGAGATGAAAGTTTAGAAGTACGGCTGGGTCTTGGTAGATTTGCAGTGGTATGATACTCCTTCCATTTCAATATGATCGCTTGCACAGTGCTCCTTGGGATGTTTAAAGATTTGGAAATCATTTTGTATCCAAATCCGGCTTTAATAGTGATGGAGCCAAATTTTTGAAATCTGACCAGTGTCAATTTATGTTGTAATAACTCTGGAACGCTTCAACAAATCCCAGCGATTTTGAGATTGTTTTTTCATGACACATTATACTTTATGATAATTGTAAAATTAGGTTGATATGTTTTGTGTTTATTTATAAAAAAAAATATCAGAAATTTGAGAAAAATGTTAAAAATTAGCAATTTTCAAACTTTGAATGACTTTCCCTTTAATCCAGATAGTCATACCACAGCAAAACATTAATAAATAACATTTCCCACATGTCGGCTTTACATCAGCACCATTTGTAAAATGTTATTTTATTTTATTAGCATTTTAGGAGGTTTAAAAATGTAGCAGTAATTTTTCATTTTTTCAAGGAAATTTACTACATTTATTTTTTACGGACTTATCCATGTTTGTAGTGACTTTAGGGGTCCCATATATTGGGAAACCCCAAAAGTGATACCATTTTAGAAACAGCACCCCCTGACATATTGAAAACTGCAGTCAGGTAGTTTATTAACCCTTCAGGTGCTTTTCAGGAATTAATGCAAAGTGGCATGACAGAAATGAAAAAGTTTATTTTTACCACCTAAATGCCTCTAACTTCTGAACAGATTACTATAGCCGGCAGACTGTAAGGCCGCTATTTGGTAATGAATTGCCATCGCAAACATCAGGACAACACAATCATGATCTGAGGGCACCAATTGGGATAAAGAGGAAGCCCCAACACTCTGTTAACCATTTAAAATGAGTAGTCACTATTGACAGCAGCATCTAAACCGATTTGAACGGTGCACACACTGATCATGGCTGATACAGCAAGTTGTCAGCTATAGTGTACAGCCGACAGCTGCTGGATTGTCACCTGTGTGGGGAGGCTATTCTCTTATATCTCAGGTCAGTTAAAAGACGTATTGGCTGTCATTAAGGGGTTAAACCTCTCCACAACAGTATCACGGACCTGCCTGTTGTGTTCCTTGGTCTTCATGATGCTCTCTGTGCTTCAAACAGAACCCTGAGACTATCACAGAGCAGGTGCATTTATACGGAGACTTGATTACACACAGGTGGATTATATTTATCATCATTAGGCATTTAGGACAACATTGGATCATTCAGAGATCCACAATGAACTTCCGGAGTGAGTTTGCTGCACTGAAAGTAAAGGGGCCGAATAATATTGCACACCCCACTTTTCAGTTTCTGAATTTCCACAAAAATTTAAAATAACCAATAAATTTTGTTCAACTTCACAATTGTGTTCCACTTGTTGATTCTTCACCAAAAATTTACATTTGGTATCTTTACAATTGAAGCATGATATGTGGGAAAAGGTTGAAAAGTTCCAGGGGGCCGAATACTTTCGCAAGGCACTGTATATATATATATATATATATATATATATATATATATATATATATATATATATATATATATATATATATGTACGTACCTGTATACACAGCAGTATCACCTATATAACGTATATACACATCAGTAGCAGTATTTCCTATATAAGATATAGACTGCTATATAAACATTACACTGCGTGCAGAATTATTAGGCAAGTTGTTTTTTGGATCACATGATACTTTTTATACATGTTGTCCTACTCCAAGCTGTTCAGGCTTGAGAGCCAACTACAAATTAAGTAAATCAGGTGATGTGCATATCTGTAATGAGGAGGGGTGTTTTCTAATGACATCAAAACCCTATATAAAGGTGTGCTTAATTATTAGGCAACTTCCTTTCCTTTGGTAAAATGGGTCAGAAGAGAGATTTGACGGGCTCTGAAAAGTCCACAATTGTGAGATGTCTGGCAGAGCGATGCAGCAGTCTTGAAATTGCCAAACTTTTGAAGCGTGATCACCGAACAATCAAGCGTTTCATGGCAAATAGCCAACAGGGTCGCAAGAAGCGTGTTGGGCAAAAAAGGCGCAAAATAACTACCCAATCAAAAATCAAATCAAATCAAGCGTGAAGATGCCACTTGCCACCAGTTTTGCCATATTTCAGAGCTGCAACGTTACTGGAGTAACAAAAAGCACAAGGTGTGCGATACTCAGGGACATGGCCAAGGTAAGGAAGGCTGAAAAACGAACACCTTTGAACAAGAAACATAAGATAAAATGTCAAGACTGGGCCAAGAAATATCTTAAGACTGACTTTTCAAAGGTTTTATGGACTGATGAAATGAGAGTGACTCTTGATGGGCCCGAGGCTGGATCAGTAAAGGACAGAGAGCTCCACTCCGATTCAGACGCCAGCAAGGTGGAGGTGGGGTAGTGGTGTGGGCTGGTATCATCAAAGATGAACTTGTGGGACCTTTTCGGGTTGAGGGTGGAGTGAAGCTCAACTCCCAGACCTACTGCCAGTTTCTGGAAGACAACTTCTTCAAGCAGTGGTACAGAAAGAAGTCAGTATCGTTCAATAAAAACATGATTTTCATGCAGGACAATGCTCCATCACATGCCTCCAACTACTCCACAGCGTGGCTGGCCAGTAAAGGTCTCAAAGAAGAAAAAATAATGACATGGCCCCTTGTTCACCTGATCTGAACCCCATAGAGAACCTGTGGTCCCTCATAAAATGTGAGATCTACAGGGCGGGAAAACAGTCCACCTCTCGGAGCAGTGTCTGGGAGGCTGTGGTGACTGCTGCACGCAACGTTGATCGTAAACAGATCAAGCAACTGACAGAATCTATGGATGGAAGGCTGTTAGTGTCATCATAAAGAAAGGTGGCTATATCGGTCACTAATTTTTTTGGGTCTTGTTTTTGCATGTCAGAAATGTTTACTTCTAAATTTTGTGCAGTCATATTGATTTACCTGGGGAAAATAAACAAGTGAGATGGGGATATATTTGGTTTTTATTAAGTTGTCTAATAATTCTGCACAGTAATAGTTACCTGCACAAACATATCCTCCTTAGGCTACTTTCACACTTGCGTCTTATGGCGTACGTCGCAATGTGTTGTTTTGGAGAAAAAACGCATCCTGCAAAGTTGCCCGCAGGATGCGTTTTTCTCCATAGACTTTCACTAGCGACTCATTGCGACGTATGGTGGCCGCACAAAAAAACATAGTAACATAGTTATTAAGGTTGAAGGAAGACTTTAAGTCCATCTAGTTCAACCCATAGCCTAACATGCCCTAACATGTTGATCCAGGGGAAGGCAAAAAAAACCCATGTGGTAAGAGTAAGCTCCACCATGGGGAAAAAAATTCCTTCCCGACCCCACATACGGCAATCAGACTAGTTCCCTGGATCAACGCCCTATCAAAGAATCTAATATATATACCCTGTAACATTATACTTTTCCAGAAAGGCATCCAGTCCCCTCTTAAATTTAAGTAATTACTCACTCATTACAACATCATACGGCAGAGAGTTCCATAGTCTCACTGCTCTTACAGTAAAGAATCCACGTCTGTTATTATGCTTAAACCTTTTTTCCTCCAGACGTAGAGGATGCCCCCTTGTCCCTGTCACCGGTCTATGATTAAAAAGATCATCAGAAAGGTCTTTGTACTGTCCCCTCATATATTTATACATTAACATAAGATCACCCCTTAGCCTTCGTTTTTCCAAACTAAATAGCCCCAAGTGTAATAACCTATCTTGGTATTGCAGACCCCCCAGTCCTCTAATAACCTTGGTCGCTCTTCTCTGCACCCGCTCCAGTTCAGCTACGTCTTTCTTATACACCGGAGACCAGAACTGTGCACAGTATTCTAAGTGTGGTCGAACTAGTGACTTGTATAGAGGTAAAATTATGTTCTCCTCATGAGCATCTATGCCTCTTTTAATGCATCCCATTATTTTATTTGCCTTTGTAGCAGCTGTCTGACACTGGCCACTGAATATGAGTTTGTCATCCACCCATACACCCAGGTCTTTTTCATTGACGGTTTTGCCCAGAGTTTTAGAATTAAGCACATAGTTATACATCTTATTCCTTCTACCCAAGTGCATGACCTTACATTTATCCCCATTAAAGCTCATTTGCTATTTATCAGCCCAAGCTTCTAGTTTACATAAATCATCCTGTAATATAAAATTGTCCTCCTCTGTATTGATTACCCTGCAGAGTTTAGTGCCATCTGCAATTATTGAAATTCTACTCTGAATGCCCCCTACAAGATCATTAATAAATATGTTAAAAAGAAGAGGGCCTAATACTGACCCCTGTGGTACCCCACTGCTAACCGCGACCCAGTCCGAATGTGCTCCATTAATAACCACCCTTTGTTTCCTATCCCTGAGCCAGCTCTCAATCCACTTACACATATTTTCCCCTATCCCCATTATTCTCATTTTATGTAACAACCTTTTGTGTGGCACCGTATCAAAAGCTTTTGAAAAGTCCATATACACTACATCCACTGGGCTCCCTTAGTCCAGTCCGGAACTTACCTCTTCATAGAAGCTGATCAAATTAGTTTGACATGAACGGTCCCTAGTAAACCCGTGCTGATACTGGGTCATGAGGTTATTCCTCTTCAGATACTCCAGTATAGCATCCCTTAGAATGCCCTCCAGGATTTTACCCACAGTAGAGGTTAAACTTACTGGCCTATAATTTCCGAGTTCAGTTTTTGTCCCCTTTTTGAATATTGGCACCACATTTGCTATACGCCAGTCCTGTGGTACAGACCCTGTTATTATGGACTCTTTAAAGATTAAAAATAATGGTCTATCAATGACTGTACTTAATTCCTGCAGTACTTGGGGGTGTATCCCATCCGGGCCCAGAGATTTGTCAATTTTTGTGATTTTTAGACGCCGCCGTACTTCCTGCTGGGTTAAGCAGGTAACATTTAATTGGGAATTTTTATCACTAGTCATATTGGCTGCCATGGGATTTTCTTTTGTAAATACTGAGAGAAAAAAAGTCATTTAGCAGATTGGCTTTTTCCTCATCCTCATCCACCATTTCACCCAGATTATTTTTAAGGGGGCCAACACTATCATCTTTTAGTTTCTTACTATTTATGTAGTTAAAGAATATTTTGCTCTCTCTGGCAATGAGTCTCTCTGTCTCAATCTTTGCTGCCTTGATTTGCTTTTTACAGAATTTATTTAATTTTTTGTATTTATTTAATGCCTCCTCACTACCTACTTCCTTTAACCCCTTCATGACCCAGCCTATTTTGGCCTTAATGACCTTGCCGTTTTTTGCAATTCTGACCAGTGTCCATTTATGAGGTAATAACTCAGGAACGCTTCAACGGATCCTAGCGATTCTGAGATTGTTTTTTCGTGACATATTGGGCTTCATGTTAATGGTAAATTTAGGTCGATAATTTCTGAGTTTATTTGTGAAAAAAACGGAAATTTGGCAAAAATGTTGAAAATTTCGCAATTTTCACATTTTGAATTTTTATTCTGTTAAACCAGAGAGTTATGTGACACACAATAGTTAATAAATAACGTTTCCCACATGTCTACTTTACATCAGCACAATTTTGGAAACAATTTTTTTTTTTGCTAGGAAGTTATAAGGGTTAAAATTTGACCAGTGATTTCTCAATTTTACAACAAAATTTACAAAACCATTTTTTTTAGGGACCACCTCACATTTGAAGTCATTTTGAGGGTTCTATATGGCTGAAAATACCCAAAAGTGACACCATTCTAAAAACTGCACCCCTCAAGGTGCTCAAAACCACATTCAAGAAGTTTATTAACCCTTCAGGTGTTTCACAGCAGCAGAAGCAACATGGAAGTAAAAAATGAACATTTAACTTTTTAGTCACAAAAATGATCTTTTAGCAACAATTTTTTTATTTTCCCAAGGGTAAAAGGAGAAACTGGACCACAGACTTTGTTGTCCAATTTGTCCTGAGTACGCTGATACCTCATATGTGGGGGTAAACCACTGTTTGGGCGCACGGCAGGGCTCGGAAGGTAAGGAGCGCCATTTGACTTTTTGAATGAAAAATTATCTCCATCTTTAGCGGACACCATTTCGCGTTTGGAAAGCCCCTGTGTGCCTAAACATTGGAGCTCCTCCACAAGTGACCCCATTTTGGAAACTAGACCCCCCAAGGAACTCATCTAGAGGCATAGTGAGCACTTTAAACCCCCAGGTGCTATACAAACTGATCCGCAAAAATGAAAAAGTACTTTTTTTTCACACAAAATTTCTTTTGGCCTCAATTCTTTCATTTTCACATGGGCAACAGGATAAAATAGATCCTAAAATTTGTTGGGCAATTTCTCCTGAGTATGCCGATACCTCATGTGGGGGTAAACCACTGTTTGGGTGCACGGCAAGGCTCAGAAGGGGAGGCGTGCCATTTGACTTTTTGAATGGAAAATTAGCTCCAATCGTTAGCGGACACCATGTCGCGTTTGGAGAGCCCCTGTGTGCCTAAACATTGGAGCTCCCCTACAAGTGACCCCATTTTGGAAACTAGACCCCCCAAAGAACTTATCTAGATGCATAGTGAGCACTTATAACCCCCAGGTGCTTCACAGAAGTTTATAACGCAGAGCCGTGAAAATAAAAAAATAATTTTTCTTTCCTCAAAAATGATTTTAGCCCAGAATTTTTTATTTTCCCAAGGATAATAGGAGAAATTGGATCCCAAATGTTTCCAGTTTGTCCTGAGTACGATGATACCCCATATGTGGGGGTAAACCACTGTTTGGGCGCACGGCAGGGCTCGGAAGGGAAGGCACGCCATTTGGCTTTTTGAATGGAAAATTAGCTCCAATCATTAGCGGACACCATGTCGCGTTTGGAGAGCCCCTGTGTGCCTAAACATTGGAGCTCCCGCACAATTGACCCCATTTTGGAAACTAGACCTCCCAAGGAACTAATCTAGATGTGTGGTGAGCACTTTGAACCCCCAAATGCTTCACAGAAGTTTATAACGCAGAGCCATGAAAATAAAAAATAATTTTTCTTTTCTCAAAAATGATTTTTTAGCCCACAATTTTTTATTTTCCCAAGGGTAACAGGAGAAATTGGACCCCAAAAGTTGTTGTCCAGTTTCTCCTGAGTACGCTGATACCCCATATGTGGGGGTAAACCACTGTTTTGGCACACGTCGGGGTTCGGAAGGGAAGTAGTGACGTTTTGAAATGCAGACTTTGATGGAATGCTCTGCGGGCGTCAGGTTGCGTTTGCAGAGCCCCTGATGTGCCTAAACAGTAGGAATTCCCCACAAGTGACTCCATTTTGGAAACTAGACCCCCAAGGGAACTTATCTAGACATGTAGTGAGCACTTTGAACCCCCAAGTGCTTCACAGAAGTTTATAACGCAGAGCCGTGAAAATAAAAAATGTGTTTCCTTTCCTCAAAAATATTTTTTTAGCCCAGAATTTTTTATTTTTGCAAGAGTAACAGGAAAAATTGGACCCCAAAAGTTGTTGTCCAGTTTCTCCTGAGTATGCTGATACCCCATATGTGGGGGTAAACCACTGTTTTGGCACACATCGGGGTTCGGAAGGGAAGTAGTGACGTTTTGAAATGCAGACTTTGATGGAATGCTCTGCGGGCATCAGGTTGCGTTTGCAGAGCCCCTGATGTGCCTAAACAGTAGGAACTCCCCACAAGTGACTCCATTTTGGAAACTAGACCCCCAAGGGAACTTATCTAGATGTGTGGTGAGCACTTTGAACCCCCAAGTGCTTCACAGAAGTTTATAACGCAGAGCCGTGAAAATAATAAATGTGTTTCCTTTCCTCAAAAATATTTTTTTAGCCCAGAATTTTTTATTTTTGCAAGAGTAACAGGAGAAATTGGACCCCAAAAGTTGTTGTCCAGTTTCTCCTGAGTACGCTGATACCCCATATGTGGGGGTAAACCACTGTTTGGGCACATGCCGGGGCTCGGAAGGGAAGTAGTGACGTTTTGGAATGCAGACTTTGATGGAATGGTCTACGGGCATCATGTTACGTTTGCAGAGCCCCTGATATGCCTAAACAGTAGAAACCCCCCACAAGTGACCCCATTTTGAAAACTAGACCCCCTAAGGAACTTATCTAGATGTGCGGTGAGCACGTTCAACCCCCAAGTGCTTCACAGAAGTTTACAACGCAGAGCCGTGAAAATAAAAAATCATTTTTCTTTCCTCAAAAAAGATGTTTTATCAAGCAATTTTTTATTTTCACAAGGGTAACAGGAGAATTTGGACCCCAATATTTGTTGCCCAGTTTGTTGTGAGTACGCTGATACCCCATATGTGGGGGTAAACCACTGTTTGGGCACACGTCAGGGCTCGGAAGGGAAGTAGTGACATTTGAAATGCAGACTTTGATGGAATGGTCTGCGGGCGTCACATTGCATTTGCAGAGCCCCTGATGTGCCTAAACAGTAGAAACACCCCACAAGTGACCCCATTTTGGAAACTAGACCCCCGAAGGAACTTATCTAGATGTGTGGTGAGCACTTTCAACCCCCAAGTGCTTCACAGAAGTTTATAACGCAGAGCCGTGAAAATAAAAAATAATTGTTCTTTCCTCAAAAATTGTTTTAGCAAGTAATTTTTTATTTTTGCAAGGGTAACAGGAGAAATTGGACCCCAACAGTTGTTGCCCAGTTTGTCCTGAGTACGCTGGTACCCCAAATGTGGGGGTAAACCACTGTTTGGGCGCACGTCGGGGCTTGGAAGTGCGGGAGCACCATTTGACTTTTTGAACGCAAGATTGGCTGGAATCAATGGTGGCGCCATGTTGCGTTTGGAGACCCCTGATGTGCCTAAACAGTGGAAACCCCTCAATTCTAACTTCAACACTAACCCCAACACACCCATACTCCTAATCCCAACTGTAGCCATAACCCTAATCACAACCCTAACCCCAACACACCCCTAACCACAACCCTAACCGCAACACCCGTAACCCTAATTCCAACCCTAATCCTAACCCTAATCCCAACCGTAACCCTAATCCCAACCCTAACCACAACTGTAACTCCAACACACCCCTAACCCTATCCGTAACCCTAACCACAAGCTTAATTTTAACCCTGTTTCAAACCCTAGCCCTAATTCCAACCCTAACTCTAATTCCAACCCTAACCCTAAGGCTATGTGCCCACGTTGCGGATTCGTGTGAGATTTTTCCGCACGATTTTTGAAAAATCTGCAGGTAAAAGGCACTGCGTTTTACCTGCGGATTTACAGCAGATTTCCAGTGTTTTTTTGTGCGGATTTCACCTGCGGATTCCTATTGAGGAACAGGTGTAAAACGCTGCGGAATCCGCACAAAGAATTGACATGCTGCGGAAAATACAACGCAGCGTTTCTGCACGGAATTTTCCGCACCATGGGCACAGCGGATTTGGTTTTCCATAGGTGTACATGGTACTGTAAACCTGATGGAAAACTGCTTCGAATTCGCAGCGGCCAATCTGCTGCGGATCCGCGGCCGATCCGCCGCCGATCCGCTGCGGATCCGCTGCGGATCCGCGGCCGATCCGCTGCGGATCCGCGGCCGATCCGCTGCGGATCCGCGGCCGATCCGCTGCGGATCCGCGGCCGATCCGCTGCGGATCCGCGGCCGATCCGCTGCGGATCCGCGGCCGATCCGCTGCGGATCCGCGGCCGATCCGCTGCGGATCCGCTGCGGATCCGCAGCCAAATCCGCACTGTGTTCACATGCCATAACCCTACCCCTAACCCTACCCGTAACCCTAACCCTACCCCTAACCCTAACCCTACCCCTAGTTCTAACCCTAGTTCTAACCCTAACCCTAGTGGAAAAAGAAAAAAAAATATTTTCTTTATTTTATTATTGTCCCTACCTATGGTGGTGATAAAGGGGGGGGGGTTATTTATTATTTTTTTATTTTGATCGCTGCGATAGAACCTACCACAGCGATCAAAATGTACTTGTAATGAATCTGCCGGCTGGCAGATTCGGCGGGCGCACTGCGCATGCGCCCGCCATTTTCCAAGATGGCGGCGCCCATGGAGAAGACGGCCGGACACCGGGAGGGACATCGAAGCTAGGTAAGTATGGGGGGGTGGGATCGGAACATGGGGGGGGGATCGGAGGACCGGGGTAGCGGACAAGAGGACCGGGGGAGCGGACAGGAGGGAGGAGGGGAGCGGACAGGAGATCGGGGCAGAAAGGACGACTGGGGGGGCGATCGGTGGGGTGGGGGGGGGGCAGATCGGGGTCTCCAGCCATGGCAGATGCTATTGCAGCATCGGCCATGGCTGGATTGTAATATTTCACCATTTTCATAGGTGAAATATTACAAATCGCTCTGATTGGCTGTTTCACTTTCAACAGCCAATCAGAGCGATCGTAGCCACGGGGGGGTGAAGCCACCCCCCCTGGGCTGAAGTACCACTCCCCCTGTTTCTGCAGATCGGGTGAAAATGGAGTTAACCCTTTCACCCGATCTGCAGGAATGCGATCTTTCCATGACGCCACATAGGCGTCATGGGTCGGATTGGCACCGGTTTTCATGACGCCTACGTGGCGTCAAAGGTCGGGAAGGGGTTAATTCTCTAAATGCTTTCTTTTTGTCCCTTATTGCGCCCCTTACAGCTCTATTGAGCCATATTGGTTTCCTCCTATTTCTAGTATGTTTATTCCCATACGGTATATACTGTGCACAGGTCCAATCCAGGATGCTAATAAACGTCTCCCATTTTCTTTGTGTATTTTTATGCCTCAGGATATCGTCCCAGTTAATTGCACCAAGATCCTCTCTCATCCGTTGGAAATTTGCCCTCCTGAAGTTTTGTCCTTGTCACCCCTCTACTACACATCTTATTAAAGGATACATGAAAACTTATTATTTTGTGATCACTATTCCCCAAGTGACCCCCAACCCTTATATTTGATATGCGGTCTGGCCTGTTGGTTAATATTAGGTCTAGCAGTGCCCCCCTCCTTGTTGGGTCCTGAACCAGTTGTGAAAGGTAATTGTCTCTCATAGTTGTCAAAAACCGATTACCTTTACTGGAACTGCAGGTTTCTGTTCCCAATCTATTTCAGGGTAGTTGAAGTCCCCCATAATAATGACTTCTCATTGATTCACAGCTTCATCTATTTGCTTTACGAGGATATTCTCCATTGCTTCCATTATTTTTGGAGATTTATAACAAACCCCTATCAGTAATTTATTATTTTTTCCCCCTCCCCTTATCTCCACCCACAGGGACTCTACATTTTCATACATTTTCATTAGATTCACCTATATTATCACGCAGGATGGGTTTTAAGGTCGATTTTACATACAGACACACCCCACCCCCTCGCTTATCTGTACGGTCATTTCTCAAAAGGCTATAGCCCTGCAAGTTAACAGCCCAGTCATGGCTCTCATCCAGCCATGTTTCAGATATCCCCACCATGTCATAATTATGCTCCAACAACATTAATTCTAATTCGTCCATTTTGTTGGCGAGGCTTCTGGCATTAGTATACATGCACTTGATGTTCCTCTCTGTACCTCTATTCTTTCTTAAATTACTAACTGTTCTAACCCCACCCCCCATGCCACCGCCACCCCCAACTTCCTTATTTGTGCCCAGGTCTCTATCTGCACTATCTTCCCCTCCTATAAAATGAATACCCTCCCCCCAATCCCTAGTTTAAACACTCCTCCAACCTTCTAGCCATTTTCTCCCCCAGCACAGCTGCACCTTCCCCATTGAGGTGCAGCCCGTCCCTAGCGTAGAGCCTGTAGCCAACTGAGAAGTCGGCCCAGTTCTGCAGGAACCCAAACCCCTCCTTCCTACACCAATTCTTGAGCCACTTATTAACCTCCCTAATCTCCCGTTGCCTCTCTGGCGTGGCACGTGGTACAGGCAGTATTTCAGAAAATACCACGTTGGAGGTCCTTGCTTTCAGCTTGCAGCCTAATTCCCTGAAATCATCTTTAAGGACCTTCCACCTACCTCTAACTTTGTCATTTGTGCCAATGTGCACCATGACCGCTGAGTCCTCACCAGCCCCTCCCAATAACCTGTCAACCCGATCAGCGATGTGTCGGACTCGAGCGCCAGGTAGGCAGCACACCGTCCGACGATCCCTGTCTTTGTGACAGATTGCCCTATCTGTTCCCCTGATAATTGAGTCCCCCACTACCAGCACCTGTCTGGCCTGCCCTGCTCTCCTATTTCCCTCCTTACTGGAGCAGTCACTCCTCCGGATTTCAGAGGACATGCCTGGCTGCAGCAGTGCTACCCCTGTACTGGCACCCCCCTCATCTGCCAACTTAGCAAACTTATTGGGGTGTGCCAGATCAGGACTAGCCTCCCTGGCACTCTTCCCTCTACCCCGCCTTCTATCTGTCACCCAGCTAACTGCCTCACTGTCCTGCAGCTCCATCCTACCATCCCCCCCTCATCTATCCCATTGAGCGTCTGCTCTGTGAGCAGAAGACTCCTCTCCATATTGTCTTTGGATCTCAGTGTTGCCAGCTGCACATTTAGATCCAGAATCTGGGCTTCCACATGCACAATGTGCTCACATCTCGCACAGCAGTATGCACCCTCGAGCGGCTGATCAAGGACTGCATACATGTGGCAAGATGTGCACTGGATGGCATTAACAATAGTGGAGCACATTTCCTAATGGGGATTGCACCACACAAACGTTAATTAAAAATAAATACAAAGTATTAAAAAAAAAAAAAAAAAAACAGACAGCAATTCCTCCCTTGAAAACTCCGATTCCAAAGTCACTGAATCACAAGTCACACTTACCACCGTCCACACTTACGCTCAGGTCACACTCAGCTCGCTCACACTCGCTATGCTGAAGATTTATAGATTTTTTTATTTATTTTTTTTTCTCTCTCTCTATTTCCCTTCAACAACAAGCCACCTTGCTGTTCAAATGCACTTTCAAAAAGGACTTGAGCCCCAAACAGCTGCCCCTTATAAACCCTTGATTATGACCGCCCACCCTAAGTTAACCCCTTGTGAATATAGCTACTCCCAATTCAGCAACTCACACAAATTCACACAGGTATTTGTTAAAGGCCTTCCAAATACCTCCTCACTGAATCACAAGTCACACTTACCGCCGTCCACACTTACGCTCAGGTCACACTCAGCTCGCTCACACTCGCTATGCTGAAGATTTATAGATTTTTTTTTTTTTTTTTCAATATAACGTTTTTTTGTCCGTCGGTTCTGCTTTTTATGACCACGCATGCGCGGCCGGAACTCCGCCCCCTCCTCCCCGCTCATCACACTGGGCAGCGGATGCGTCGTGAGACTGCATCCACTGCCCACATTGTGCTAAATTTAGCACAATGTCCGTCGGTACGTCAAGCCGACGGTTTGCGACGGCCCCATACCGATGGATGTGTGAAAGAAGCTTTAGATAGCCAAATCTAAAAAAACCCACTCCAACTTCCAAAAAAGTTAAGCTTTGATATTTACAAGTCTTTTGGGTTGATTGAGAACATAGTTGTTGATCAATAATAAAAATAATCCTCTAAAATACAACTTGCCTAATAATTCTGCACGCAGTGTATATAGGTAGTGGTATAGGTGGTATAGTGATTATATACAGCAGTATCACCTATATAATGTATATATAGCAGTCTATATCTTTTTTTTTTTTTTTTCATCCGGTTTGTGTTTAGTTGGACCAGCATTTATTTTTCAACAGGACAATGACCCCAAACGCACCTCCAGGCTGTGTAAGGGCTATTTGACCAAGAAGGAGAGTGATGGGGTGCTACGCCAGATGACCTGGCCTCCACAGTCACCAGACCTGAACTCAATTGAGATGGTTTGGGGTGAGTTGGACCGCAGAATGAAGGCAAAATGGCCAACAAGTGCTAAGCATCTCTGGGAACTCCTTCAAGATTGTTGGAAGAACATTTCCGGTGACTACCTCTTGAAGCTCATCAATAGAATGCCAAGAGTGCGCAAAGCAGTCATCAAAGCAAAAGGTGGCTACTTTGAAGAGCCTAGAATATAAGACATAATTTCAGTTGTTTCACACCTTTCTGTTAAGTATATAATTCCACATGTGTTAAGTCATAGTTTTGATGCCTTCAGTGTGAATGTACAATTTTCATAGTCATGAAAATACAGAAAAATCCTTAAATGAGAAGGTGTGTCCAATTTTTTGGTCTGTACTGTATATATATATATATATATATATATATATATATACATATAGCAGTTTCACCTATATAATGTGTGTACAGCAGTCACAGTATCACATACAATATATAGTATATAGGTGATACTACAACTATAGACATCAGTAGCAGTATCAACTATATATTGTATATATAGTAGTTTCAATGTGATATATATTGAGCAGTCATGGTGTCTCCTATGTACATCAGCCTCGGTGTCTCCTATGTGATGTATGCATTATAATATAGTGTAATGCTGTCTTAATTATATTGTAGAGCTGTATGTATATATATAAATATATATACAGTATATATATATATATATATATATAGTGTAGAGATGTTTAGATAGTGTAGAGATGTTTATATAGTATGGCGCTATGTATATAGTGTGGAATTGAAACTATAGATACACTGCTGCCACTTCTCTACACTATATAATATATACACCACTCTATATTCCTTAACACGGTATATAATATGCAGCTGTGTATATAATAGATTGTAGTATACCGTATATACTCGTGCATAAGAGTTTTTCAGCATATTTTTTTTTGTACTGAAAACGCCCCCCTCGGCTTATACACAAGTCATTGTCCCAGAAAGACGGAGGGGGAGCAGCGGATCACAGAGGCAGGAGCCGGCGGCTGCGACTAAAGCCTGTGCTGCTGCTAAAGAGAAATGAATATTCACTGTGCTGGCAGTGAATATTCATTTCTCTTATAGCGTTCACAGCCACAGCCGCCGGCTTCCATAACACTTCCTACTTACCTTCCCTGCGCACCCTCACTGCATCTTGTTTCGGCACCAGCAGCTCTTCAGGCCGAGCGATCACGTATTCACCCCTCTCCACTCCCATAGGTGTGGTTAAATATTCATTACCTTAATGAGCGGGGGACATGTGATCGCCCGGCCACAGGAGCTGCTGGCACCAGAACGAGATGCTGCGACGGCATGCAGGGAAGGTAAGTAGGATGTTTTTTTTATAGGAACCTTGCATACAAGAACAAGAATAAGGAGCCATGCATACAAGGACGGGGATGAGGAGCCATGCATACAAGAATGGGAATAAGAAGCCCATGCATACAAGGACAGGAATAAGGAGCCATGCTTACATGGACAGAGGATAAGGAGCCATGCATACAAGGACGGGGATAAGGAGCCATGCATACAAGAATGGGAATAAGAAGCCCATGCATGCAAGGACGGGAATAAGGAGCCATACATACAAGGACGGGGATAAGGAGCCATACATACAAGGATGGGATAAGGAGCCATTCATACAAGGACGGGGATAAGGAGCCTTGCATACAAGAATGGTGATAAGAAGCCCATGCATACAAGGATGGGAATAAGGAGCCATGCAACAAAGGACGGAGATAAGGAGCCATGGAAACAAGGATGGGGATAAGGAGCCATGCACACAAGGACAGGGACAAAGGAGCCATGAATACAAGGACAAGGATGAGGAGCCATGCATACAAGGATGGGGATAAGGAGCCATGCAAACAGGGATGGGGATAAGGGGCCATGCATACAAGGATGGGGATAAGGAGCCATGCATACAAAGACAGGGACGGGGGAGCCATGAATACAAGGACAAGGATGAGGAGCCATGCATACAAGGATGGGGATAAGGAGCCATGCAAACAGGGACGGGGATAAGGGGCTGTGCATACAAGGACGGGGATAAGGGGCTGTGCATACAGGGACGGGGATAAGGAGCCATGCATACAAGGACAGGGATGTGGGAGCCATGCATACAAGGACAGGGCTGGGGGAGCCATGCAACCAAGGAAGGAGAGGAGGAGCCATGCTTACAAGGACGGGGATAAGGAGCCATGCATACAAGAATGGGAATAAGAAGCCCATGCATACAAGGACGGGGATAAGGAGCCATGCATACAAGGATGGGGATAAGGAGCCATGCATACAAGAATGGTGATAAGAAGCCCATGCATACAAGGACGGGAATAAGGAGCCATGCAACAAGGACGGAGATAAGGAGCCATGGAAACAAGGACGGGGATAAGGAGCCATGCACACAAGGACAGGGACAAAGGAGCCATGAATACAAGGACAAGGATGAGGAGCCATGCATACAAGGATGGGGATAAGGAGCCATGCAAACAGGAACGGGGATGAGGAGCCATGCATACAAGGATGGGGATGAGGAGCCATGCATACAAAGACGGGGATGTGGGGACAATGCATACCTGGCTTATATTCGAGTCAATAATTTTTCCACTTTTTTGTGGCAAAAATACTATATACTCGGGTCGACTTATACTGGAGTATATACGGTATATTGTGGAGCTGTGTATACTTCTACTGCCCTGCATAAATGGTGTAATTCTCAGTATCTATTCTTATTATGTATGTGTGTGTATCTATTTATCGATCCGATTAATTGTGAGAAAAGTAGCGTACTGTTTATTAGTCCATGTGACAACGTTTCGGATCCATAACTGAACATTTCGAACATTTCTCTGATATAGAAGTGAAATGTTGCCACATGGGCTAATAAAGAGTACAAAAAAAAATTGGTTCCATTTTCTTCCACAAAAGTGGTACAATCTTCTTCTCACTTGCTGTCCGTGTCCAGTTGTTTTTTTTTTTCCTCAGCAGATGTTGCAGTCCGATACACGGCGAGTCAGTCATTGAGGAGATGGAGAAATTAATTTCTCCATCTCCTCCGCACGTGCTGCGAGAGCATTGGAGCACTGACACTTGGCTCACTCTCACAGCACAGCAAGAGCTGAGTATCATTGACATATCAAAATATTCTAGTGTGATTCCACCCTAATGAGTACCTGTATTAAGCCTACGTTCACACGGTCAGTATTTGTTCAGTATTTTAATCAGTACTTGAAAGCTAATACCAGGAGTGGGACTATCAGAGGAAAAGTATAATAGAAACACGTCACCGCTTCTGTATTTATCACACACTCCTGGTTTTGGCTTACAAATACTGATGTAAAATACTGACTAAATACAGAACATGTGAATGTGGCCTTATCCTGTATATACACACTGCACAGTACCACTCCTCCTGTCCTGTTTATATACACTGCACACAGGGCCGCATTTAGAGTTTCTGCTGCCCTAAGCACTTTTAGTGCTGCCTCCCCCTTTGGTGAGTATGACACTATCGGCAGTGACTTTGGCAAAAATCACTGAGTGAAAGTAGCCTTTTGCAGCAGATTCGGGCAGTTTTTCTGCATCTGCCGCGTAACGGATCACTTATGGCAACACTGCGTTCGGCCTCATTCATTCCCTATGGGATTTGCGGCACTTGCTGTGATCTGGCAAATGCGGTACCATACCTCCCAACTTTTGAAGGGAAAGAGGTATAGCGTTTGCGGCACGCGTAGTGCGCCACGGCAATTTTTAGGCCACACCTCTGACCACACCCATTTCACAACTAGTCACACCCATATCCATGTCCCAACCACACCCATTTAGCACTGCTGATCACACTGTTTCATATACAATAATTAAAAAAAAATATATATATGGCCACACATGATGCTCCATACTGTATAATGGTCACCGATGATGCTCCATACTGTATAATGGCCACACATGATGCTCAATACTGTATAATGGTCACACATGATGCTCCATACTGTATAATGGCCACACAGTGCTCCATACTGCATAATGGCCACACATGATGCTCCATACTGTATAATGGTCACCGATGATGCTCCATACTGTATAATGGTCACCGATGATGCTCCATACTGTATAATGGCCACACATGATGCTCCATACTGTATAATGGCCACACATGATGCTCCATACTGTATAATGGCCACCTATGATGCTCCATATTGTATAATGGCCACACATGATGCTCTATACTGTATAAAGGCCATTGGTCACACATGATGCTCCATACTGTATAATGGCCACACATGATGCTCAATACTGTATAATGGCCACACATGATGCTCCATACTGTATAATGGCCACACATGATGCTCAATACTGTATAATGGCCACACATGATGCTCCATACTGTATAATGGCCACACATGATGCTCCATACTGTATAATGGCCACACATGATGCTCCATACTGTATAATGGCCACACATGTGTTGTGAATTTGCTTTTTGCTCCCTCTAGTGGTTACTAGTTTTTTGACTCTGGTTTTTCTGTCATTCCTTTTATCCGCACCTGGGTCGTTAGTTAGGGGTGTTGCTATATAAGCTCCCTAGACCTTCAGTTCAATGCCTGGCAACGTAGTTATCAGAGCTAGTCTGCTGTGCTCTTGTCTACTGATCCTGGTTCCAGTTATATCAGCTAAGTCTGCCTTTTGCTTTTTGCTATTTGTTTTGGTTTTGTATTTTTGTCCAGCTTGTTCCAAATCTATATCCTGACCTTTGCTGGAAGCTCTAGGGGGCTGGTGTTCTCCCCCCGGACCGTTAGACGGTTCGGGGGTTCTTGAATTTCCAGTGTGGATTTTGATAGGGTTTTTGTTGACCATATAAGTTACCTTTCTTTATTCTGCTATCAGTAAGCGGGCCTCTCTGTGCTAAACCTGGTTCATTTCTGTGTTTGTCATTTCCTCTTACCTCACCGTTATTATTTGTGGGGGGCTTCTATCCAGCTTTGGGGTCCCCTTCTCTGGAGGCAAGAAAGGTCTTTTGTTTTCCTCTACTAGGGGTAGCTAGATTCTCCGGCTGGAGCGTGTCATCTAGAATCAACGTAGGAATGATCCCCGGCTACTTCTAGTGTTGGCGTTAGGAGTAGATATATGGTCAACCCAGTTACCACTGCCCTATGAGCTGGATTTTTGTATTCTGCAGACTTCCACGTACCTCTGAGACCCTCGCCATTGGGGTCATAACAGTTTGCCAGGCCAGTATTAAATGTTTAATGCGTTGCAGAAGAGGGATTATAAGAAAGAAGATTCTGAGGTTTTTTTTTTTTTTTCTTTCTTCTTCCCCTTTACCTCAGAGTGGCTATGCTTGCTGCAGACATGAATGTCCAGACCTTGATTACAAGTGTGGACCAGCTGGCTACTCGTGTGCAGGGCATACAAGACTATGTTATCAGAAATCCTAGGTCAGAACCTAAAATACCGATTCCTGAACTGTTTTCCGGAGACAGGTTTAAGTTTAGGAATTTTGTGAATAATTGTAAATTGTTTTTGTCCCTGAGACCCTGTTCATCTGGAGACTCTGCTCAGCAAGTAAAAATAGTTATTTCGTTCTTACGGGGCGACCCTCAGGATTGGGCTTTTTCGCTGGCGCCAGGAGATCCGGCATTGGCTGATATTGATGCGTTTTTTCTGGCGCTCGGTTTACTTTATGAGGAACCCAATCTTGAGATTCAGGCAGAAAAGGCCTTGCTGGCTATGTCTCAGGGGCAGGACGAGGCTGAAGTGTATTGCCAAAAATTTCGGAAATGGTCCGTGCTGACACATTGGAACGAGTGTGCACTGGCCGCTAATTTTAGAAATGGCCTATCTGAAGCCATTAAGAATGTTATGGTGGGTTTTCCCATTCCCACAGGTCTCAATGATACTATGGCACTGGCTATTCAAATTGACCGGCGGTTGCGGGAGCGCAAAACCGCAAATTCCCTCATGGTGTTGTCTGAACAGACACCTAATTCGGTGCAATGTGATAGAAAAACCGCAAATTCCCTCATGGTGTTGTCTGAACAGACACCTGATTTAATGCAATGTGATAGAATCCTGACTAGAAATGAGCGGAAAATTCATAGACGCCGGAATGGCTTGTGCTACTACTGTGGTGATTCTACACATGTTATCTCAGCATGCTCTAAACGTATAGCTAAGGTTGTTAGTCCTGTCACCGTTGGTAATTTGCAACCTAAATTTATTCTGTCTGTAACTTTGATTTGCTCACTGTCGTCTTATCCTGTCATGGCGTTTGTAGATTCAGGTGCTGCCCTGAGTCTTATGGATCTGTCATTTGCTAAGCACTGTGGTTTTACTCTTGAACCATTAGAAAATCCTATTCCTCTTAGGGGTATTGATGCTACGCCATTGGCAGCAAATAAACCGCAGTATTGGACACAGGTTATCATGTGCATGACTCCTGAACACCGCGAGGTGATACGTTTCCTGGTTTTACATAAAATGCATGATTTGGTTGTTTTAGGGCTGCCATGGTTACAGACCCATAATCCAGTCCTGGACTGGAAGGCTATGTCAGTCTCAAGTTGGGGCTGTCGTGGTATTCATGGGGATTCCCTGCCTGTGTCTATTGCTTCTTCTACGCCTTCGGAAGTTCCGGAGTATTTGTCTGATTATCAGGATGTCTTCAGTGAGTCTGAGTCCAGTGCACTGCCTCCTCATAGGGACTGTGACTGTGCTATAGATTTGATCCCAGGCAGTAAGTTTCCTAAGGGAAGACTGTTTAATCTGTCGGTACCTGAACATACCGCTATGCGTTCATATATCAGGGAGTCTCTGGAGAAAGGACATATTCGTCCGTCTTCTTCCCCCCTTGGTGCGGGATTCTTTTTTGTGGCAAAAAAGGACGGATCTTTGAGACCTTGTATTGATTATCGGCTTTTAAATAAGATCACTGTCAAATTTCAGTATCCTTTACCGCTGTTGTCTGACTTGTTTGCCCGGATTAAAGGTGCCAAGTGGTTCACCAAGATAGACCTTCGTGGTGCGTACAACCTTGTGCGCATTAAGCAAGGTGATGAATGGAAAACCGCATTCAATACGCCCGAAGGTCATTTTGAGTACTTGGTGATGCCTTTTGGGCTCTCCAATGCGCCTTCAGTTTTTCAGTCCTTTATGCATGACATTTTCCGGAAGTATCTGGATAAATTTTTGATTGTTTATCTGGATGATATTTTGGTTTTTTCTGATGATTGGGATTCGCATGTGGAGCAGGTCAGGTTGGTCTTTAAAATTTTGCGTGAAAATTCTTTGTTTGTCAAGGGCTCAAAGTGTCTCTTTGGTGTACAGAAGGTTCCCTTTTTGGGGTTCATTTTTTCCCCTTCTGCTGTGGAGATGGACCCAGTCAAGGTCCGAGCTATTCTTGATTGGACTCAGCCCTCGTCGGTTAAGAGTCTTCAGAAGTTCTTGGGTTTCGCTAACTTCTACCGTCGTTTTATCGCTAATTTTTCTAGCATTGTGAAACCGTTGACGGATATGACCAAGAAGGGCTCCGATGTAGCTAACTGGGCTCCTGCTGCCGTGGAGGCTTTCCAGGAGTTGAAGCGCCGGTTTACTTCGGCGCCTGTTTTGTGCCAGCCCGATGTCTCACTTCCCTTTCAGGTTGAGGTGGATGCTTCAGAGATTGGAGCAGGGGCCGTTTTGTCGCAGAGAGGCCCTGGTTGCTCTGTTATGAAACCTTGTGCCTTTTTCTCCAGGAAGTTTTCGCCTGCCGAGCGAAATTATGATGTGGGCAATCGGGAGTTGTTGGCCATGAAATGGGCATTTGAGGAGTGGCGTCATTGGCTCGAGGGTGCTAAGCATCGTGTGGTGGTCTTGACTGATCACAAAAATCTGATGTATCTCGAGTCTGCTAAACGCCTTAATCCGAGACAGGCCCGCTGGTCATTGTTTTTCTCCCGCTTTGATTTTGTTGTCTCGTATTTACCAGGTTCAAAGAATGTGAAGGCCGATGCTCTTTCTAGGAGCTTTGTGCCTGATGCTCCTGGAGCCGCTGATCCTGTTGGTATTCTTAAAGATGGAGTTATCTTGTCAGCTATTTCTCCGGATCTGCGACGTGTGTTGCAGAGATTTCAGGCTGATAGGCCTGAGTCTTGTCCACCTGACAGACTGTTTGTCCCGGATAAATGGACCAGCAGAGTCATTTCCGAGGTTCATTCCTCGGTGTTGGCAGGTCACCCGGGAATTTTTGGCACCAGAGATCTGGTGGCCAGGTCCTTTTGGTGGCCTTCCTTGTCAAGGGATGTGCGGTCATTTGTGCAGTCCTGTGGGACTTGTGCTCGAGCTAAGCCTTGCTGTTCTCGTGCCAGCGGTTTGCTCTTGCCCTTGCCTGTCCCGAAGAGACCTTGGACACATATCTCCATGGATTTCATTTCTGATCTTCCGCTATCTCAGGGCATGTCCGTTATCTGGGTGATATGTGATCGCTTCTCCAAGATGGTCCATTTGGTTCCTTTGCCTAAGCTGCCTTCCTCTTCCGATCTGGTTCCTGTGTTTTTCCAGAACGTGGTTCGTTTGCACGGCATCCCTGAGAATATTGTGTCAGACAGAGGATCCCAGTTCGTTTCTAGGTTCTGGCGATCCTTTTGTAGTAGGATGGGCATTGATTTGTCGTTTTCGTCTGCTTTCCATCCTCAGACTAATGGACAGACGGAGCGAACCAATCAGACTTTGGAGGCTTATTTGAGGTGTTTTGTCTCTGCTGATCAGGACGATTGGGTGACATTCTTGCCGTTGGCTGAGTTTGCCCTTAATAATCGGGCTAGTTCCGCCACCTTGGTTTCGCCTTTTTTCTGCAACTCTGGTTTCCATCCTCGCTTTTCTTCGGGTCATGTGGAGCCTTCTGACTGTCCTGGGGTGGATTCTGTGGTAGATAGGTTGCAGCGGATCTGGAATCATGTGGTGGACAACTTGAAGTTGTCACAGGAGAGGGCTCAGCGCTTTGCCAACCGCCGCCGCGGTGTGGGTCCCCGACTACGCGTTGGGGATTTGGTATGGCTTTCTTCCCGCTTTGTTCCTATGAAGGTCTCCTCTCCCAAATTTAAACCTCGTTTTATTGGGCCTTACAAGATATTGGAAATCCTTAATCCTGTATCTTTTCGTCTGGATCTTCCTGTGTCGTTTGCTATTCACAATGTATTTCATAGGTCCTTGTTGCGGCGGTACATTGTGCCTGTAGTTCCTTCTGCTGAGCCTCCTGCTCCGGTGTTGGTTGAGGGCGAGTTGGAGTACGTGGTGGAGAAGATCTTGGATTCTCGCCTCTCCAGGCGGAGGCTTCAGTACCTGGTCAAGTGGAAGGGCTATGGTCAGGAGGATAATTCCTGGGTGGTCGCCTCTGATGTTCATGCGGCCGATTTAGTTCGTGCCTTTCATGCCGCTCATCCTGATCGCCCTGGTGGTCGTGGTGAGGGTTCGGTGACCCCTCACTAAGGGGGGGGGTACTGTTGTGAATTTGCTTTTTGCTCCCTCTAGTGGTTACTAGTTTTTTGACTCTGGTTTTTCTGTCATTCCTTTTATCCGCACCTGGGTCGTTAGTTAGGGGTGTTGCTATATAAGCTCCCTAGACCTTCAGTTCAATGCCTGGCAACGTAGTTATCAGAGCTAGTCTGCTGTGCTCTTGTCTACTGATCCTGGTTCCAGTTATATCAGCTAAGTCTGCCTTTTGCTTTTTGCTATTTGTTTTGGTTTTGTATTTTTGTCCAGCTTGTTCCAAATCTATATCCTGACCTTTGCTGGAAGCTCTAGGGGGCTGGTGTTCTCCCCCCGGACCGTTAGACGGTTCGGGGGTTCTTGAATTTCCAGTGTGGATTTTGATAGGGTTTTTGTTGACCATATAAGTTACCTTTCTTTATTCTGCTATCAGTAAGCGGGCCTCTCTGTGCTAAACCTGGTTCATTTCTGTGTTTGTCATTTCCTCTTACCTCACCGTTATTATTTGTGGGGGGCTTCTATCCAGCTTTGGGGTCCCCTTCTCTGGAGGCAAGAAAGGTCTTTTGTTTTCCTCTACTAGGGGTAGCTAGATTCTCCGGCTGGAGCGTGTCATCTAGAATCAACGTAGGAATGATCCCCGGCTACTTCTAGTGTTGGCGTTAGGAGTAGATATATGGTCAACCCAGTTACCACTGCCCTATGAGCTGGATTTTTGTATTCTGCAGACTTCCACGTACCTCTGAGACCCTCGCCATTGGGGTCATAACACACATGATGCTCAATACTGTAAAATGGCCACACATGATGCTCCATACTGTATAATGGCCACACATGATGCTCTATACTGTATAATGGCCATTGGCCACACATGATGCTCCATACTGTATAATGGCCACACATGATGCTCTATACTGTATAATGGCCATTTGCCACACGTGATGCTCCATACTGTATAATGGCCACACATGATGCTCCATAATGTATAATGACCCCACATTATGCTCAAAACTGTATAATGCTCCCTCCCATCTTGTATGCATGGCTCAAATCCCCCCATCCTGTATGCATGGCTTATCTCCCTCCCATCCCATATGCATGGCTCATATCCCCCCTCCTGTATGCATGGCTCATATTCCCCCCCTCCTGTTTGCATGGCTCATATTCCCCCCCTCCTGTATGCATGGCTCATATTCCCCCCTCCTGTATGCATGGCTCATAATCCCCCCTGTATGCATGGCTCATAATTCCCCCCACCTCCTGTATGCATGGCTCATATTCCCCCCTCCTGTATGCATGGCTCATAATTCCCCCCACCTCCTGTATGCATGGCACATATTCCACCACCACCCCCTCCTGTATGAATGGCTCATAATTCCCCCCCTGTATGCATGGCTCATATCTCCCTCCTGTACGCATGGCTCATATCCCCCCCTCCTGTATGCATGGCTCATATCCCCCCTACTGTATGCATGGCTCATATTCCCCCCCTCCTGCATGCATGGCATGGCTCATATCCCCCCCCTGTATGCATGGCTCATATCCCCCCTCCTGTATGCATGGCTCATATTCCCCCCCTCCTGTATGCATGGCTCATATTCCCTCCCCCCGTATGCATGGCTCATATTCCCCCTCCTCCTGTGTGCATGGCTCATATCCCCCCTCCTGTATGCAAGGCTCATACCCCCCCTCCTGTATGCATGGCTCATAATTCCCCCCCTGTATGCATGGCTCATATTCCCCCTCCTCCTGTATGCATGGCTCATAATTCCCCCCCACCTCTTGTATGCATGACTCATATTCCCCCCTGTATGCATGGCTCATCTCTCCACCTCCCCACTCCCGCTCCTTCTCCCATCTTACATGGCGCGGCTTACTGTCCTCCTTCATCCCCCTGTCCCCTGTCCCCCATACTCACCTGTCCTACACCACGCGGCTGCGCCGACATCCCTCTGGCTCTTTCCCAACTCCCTTCGCAGCACCTTCTTCCTGAGTGAGCGGTCATGTGGTACCGCTCATTAAGGTCATGAATATGCCCAATAGTTAACAGCCGCCGCCAGCCAGTCGGAGGCTGGCAGCAGACTTGAGCGGCCGCAGTGCGCAGTCGCACTTCGCCGGCGTCTGACGTCATCGTCAGCCACCGGCGAGTGCGTCCTTCACCTGCGTGGAGGAAGTGAGCTTCGCCCACCACAGGAGCACACTGCCAGGTAAGAAGTATTTTTTTTTTTTGGTAGCGGCGATCCATGGGGGGGGGGGGAGGAGGGGGCCCAGGGCAGTATGCTGGACACGGGGACAGAATGCTGGACACGGGGGCAGAATGCTGGACACGCTGGGGCAGAGGAGATGCTGGACACAGGGGCAGAATGCTGGACAAAGGGGCAGAAAGCTGGACACAGGGGCAGAGGAGATGCTGGCCACGGGGTCAAAATGCTGGACAAAGTGGCAGAAAGCTGGACACAGGGGCAGGGGAGATGCTGGACACAGGGGCAGAATGCTGGACATGGGGGGCAGAATGCTGGACACGGGGGCAGAAAGCTGGACACAGGGGCAGAGGAGATGCTGGACACAGGGGCAGAATTCTGGACACGGGGGCAGTTTGCTGGACACGGGGGCAGTATGCTGGACACGGGGGCAATATGCTGGACACGGGGGCAGTATGCTGGACACGGGGCAGTATGCTGGACACGGGGGCAGAATGCTGGACACGCTGGGGCAGAGGAGATGCTGGACACGGGGGCAGTATGCTGGACACGGGGGCAGTATGCTGGACACAGGGGCAGAATGCTGGACAAAGGGGCAGAAAGCTGGACACAGGCGCAGAGGAGATGCTGGACACAGGGGCAGAATGCTGGACACGGGGGCAGAATGCTGGACACGGGGGCAGAAAGCTGGTCACAGGGGCAGAGGAGATGCTGGACACAGGGGCAGAATGCTGGACACGGGGGCAGTTTGCTGGACACGGGGGCAGTTTGCTGGACACGGGGGCAGTATGCTGGACACGGGTGCAGAAAGCTGGACACGGGCAGAAAGCTGGACACAGGGGCAGAATGGAGATATGGGGCATGATTGGAGACACGGGGCAGGATGAAAAACATGGCGGCATGACTGGAGACACTGGGGCATGACTGGAGACAGATGGGGCAGGATTGGAAACAGATGGGGCAGAATGGAGACACAGGGGGCATGATTGCAGACATGGGGGCTTGATTGGAGACGGGGCAGAATGGTGATACGGGCATGATTGGAGACACTGGGGGCAGGATTGGAGACAGATGGGGCAGGATCATGGGGCAGGATGGATAGGATGGAGACAGATGGGGCAGGATGGGGAGATTATATGGGGCAGAATGGATACTCACTAGGGCAGGATGCGAGAACATATGGCTGATGCCAGGAATGAGACACACGGGGGCTAGGATGGCGAATATTATTACCATAGGGGCTAATTAAGGGATATTATTACTGCAGTGGTGTATTTATTTTATTTTTTGAGTATACTGTTTTAAATGGGGGGCGGTCCTGTTACTGTGTAGAGTGATACTATGTTGCCTTCATCATGCGGTGTAATGTAGAAGTTGGGAAAATTAAGTAATGTGTTCTGCAAGCAGAACTCGAGATAACTGTGTTATTCCCTGCAGAAACGAGTCCTGGCTGGATGAAGTGATTGGTATCTGTTCTGGATGAAAGATGAAGGACTTCACCTAGAGACGTCGCTGGTGAGTCAGTGTGTTACCTATACACTGACACTACACTGTACACTATACACAGAGCTCCTGTGTATAATGTCACCGGTGATCACTGTATTACCTGTACACAGACACTGCATACTAAGTACAGATCTCCTGTGAATACTGGCACTTATGGTGATAGTATTGTGGGGTGTTTTTTATTACTGATCAGTATTGTAGTATTCAGTCACTATGTGGTGGTAATATGTGGTCTGGTCATGGTGTTGTGGTATTTGTTCCTTGTATTTGATATTTTTCGGTCACTGTGGTGGTAATATGGTGTCTGGTCATGGTGCTGTGATATTTGTTCCTTGTATGTGGTATTATAGGTCATTTTAAAAATTGAAAAATAAATAAAAATATACCTAAATTGTATTGCATATTTTAACAAATATTTAATAGGTTACAGTAGAGTAGGGCCTGGCCAAAAGTGTCTACCTTGTCATTTTGGTGGCTTAAAAAATCTTTTGGCCAAAACAAAAGCTGCCGGCTTTATGTGTGATCTGGTGATGGGAACTGTCAATGTGTGATAGGTGAGAAGTGGAGATTTTCCAAGAGAGAGCGGTGGGACTGTGGCCAGTTCGAGGGGTGGAGCGTGGAGGCGGGGCTGGGGTGGAGCCTGGGTGGTCTCAAGGGGGCCCCGAAAATTTTGCCAGTATGGGGCCCCGAAATTTCTAGTGGCAGCCCTGTATACACTGCACAGTACCACTCCTCCTGTTCTGTATATATACACTGCACAGTACCACTCCTCCTGTCCTGTATATATACACTGCACAGTACCACTCCTCCTGTCCCGTATATACACTGCACAGTATCACTCCTCCTGTCCTGTGTATATACACTGCACATTACCACTCCTCCTGTTCTGTATATATACACTGCATAGTACCATTCCTCCTATTCTGTATATATACACTGCACAGTACCACTCCTCCTGTCCTGTATATATACACTGCACATTACCACTCCTCCTGTTCTGTATATATACACTGCATAGTACCACTCCTCCTATTCTGTATATATACACTGCACAGTACCACTTCTCCTGTCCTGTATATATACACTGCACATTACCACTCCTCCTGTTCTGTATACATACACTGCATAGTACCACTCCTCCTATTCTGTATATATACACTGCACAGTACCACTCCTCCTGTCCTGTATATACACACTGCACAGTACCACTCCTCCTGTCCTGTATATACACACTGCACAGTACCACTCCTCCTGTCCTGTATATATACACACTGCACAGTACTACTCCTCCTGTCCTGTATATATACACTGCACAGTACTACTCCTCCTGTCCTGTATATATACACTGCACAGTAGCACTCCTCCTGTTCTGTGTATATACACTGCACAGTGCCACTCCTCCTGTCCTGTATATCTACACTGCACGGTACTATTTCTCATGTTCTGTTGTCAGAGAGGCGACATTGGTCTTTGGGAAGGTCAAAACTGGTTATTATTTTCAGTTTTTTAATGGGAAAATAAAAAACAAAAATTTGGAAAATCCATTTAAATGGATTATCCCAAGTAATTTCCTATGCCAAGAACTTGGAATTGCCGGGGTCCAACCGTTGAGACCCTCATGATCCTGAGAGCTGGAGCTCTAAAGAGCACCATGTAAATGGACCTGTGGTCGATCATGCGCACTGCGGCGCCATTCATATGTGGCTCTTCAAATAACGCCTTTAAGAGGAGTGTTGAAGGGCAGGACAAAGTATAGCAAAATTCACTGATCGGGAGTGGGGAGTGTTTGAGTGTGTGGGCTGGTGGGGTTTTTGTGGCAGGGCTGCTTTTTTGTCCCAGTCCAGCCCAAGCAAAAGATGCGGTACGAATACGATTCTTACACGCAAGACAGTCACCACACAGGTAGCAACCCCATTTTTGCCCGCCCACATTAAATGGGTCCTGGGTTTTTGCAACATAATGGCTTTTAACAAGAATATATTTCAAGTTTTTCCTCTTGTCACGGTCATGAGTGGTGAATTGGGGATGATTTTAGATAGTACAGGTTCCGAATTTAATACTTTTTTTTTATATATATAAAAAGAAAAAGTACATCTATTTGGTATTTCTGCGTCCGGAATGACCCGATCTATAAAACTGTCATAATAGGTAACCACTTCAGGGAACACCGTAAAAAAAAAACGATGAGGCAAAAACTATGCTTTTTCATCATAATGGAAAACAAAAAGTGGAATAAAACGCAAACAAACAGATGGAAATAAAAATGGAATAGATGAAAACATTATTTTGTCAGGCAAAAACAAGCCTCCATACAGCTCCATCAGCGGAAAAATAAAAAAGTTACAGCTCTCAGAATAAAACAATGTAAAAACATTTATTTTTTTATTTTTTTCTATAAAATAGTTTTTATTGTGCAACACTACAATGCATAAAAAAATGACATAAATGTGGTATCGCTGCAATCATACTGATCTGAACAATAAAGCTGCCTTATCAGTTTTATGACATGCGGAATGGCTAAAAAAACAAATGAATTGGTTCTTTATGAATCCCAAAAATCTGAATAGAAAGTGATCAAAAAATGTTATCTGCCCAAAAATGGTACCAATCAACTTGTCCCGCAAAAAACAAGCCCTCACTTGAATCTGTTGGCAGAAATATAGTAAAATTATAGCTCTCAAAATATGGCAATGCAAAAAATTTTTTGTATAAAAAGTATCTTTTAGTGTGTGATAGAAAAAAACTTTATAAATCTGTTATCGCTGTAATAGGACCGACCCGAAGATTGAAGTCGTCTAATCATTTATATCGCACGAGGATGGAGTAAAAATAAATAAAACCAATTTTTCACCTGCTGCTGATTTGTTCATTCTGCCTCTCAAAGATCACAGTAAGGCTCTGCGTACATTTATTCTGTGCTGAGCACTTACAGCGGGGTTTCCCTGTAAATCTTTGAAATACGTTATTCAGATGGAACCTGTGGAGGAAGATTCCCTATAATGAGGCAGATGGAGGCACTGTGGACGTTGTCTGGCCTATGATCTGACTGTGTCTGTCTTTTTAAGCGTGCATAAAAGAGCGGTCGACCACAGTTTTGTGTATTTCTGAAAACAAGGGCTCTGCTGAACAGAGGCCAGTCAGAGTCCAGAATAACTCTGCTGCCTCATTATAGTGAATGAATCCCTAGGGGTTTTATCTGAATCACATCATTTGGAAATATAGATGGAAACCTCGATGTAAGTGCTCAGTGTAGAGCTCCGGATAATTGTGATCCCAAACGTTATGTAAAATGTTCCCAATTAAAGCTTCAACCCAATCCACAAAAAAAGCTAGCCCTCACTTCGGTCCTTTATTTGTTAATGGAAATATAGGACTATTCCACATAACTGGTAGTGTCAAGGTGAAAATATACATTTTTATACACTTTTTGTACTTTTATATATTCTTATACTGTGAAACAATAAGTTTTTCCCTTTGCTGCTAATGCAAATGTAACTGTATTTAAAATGGCTGCCAGTATTCACCTTTACCCTACTTTTCATCTCTGAGGAAAGAAGTATCATTTCTTCTGAAATTGAAACTTCAGGAATGTGAAGAAAGGAGGATTCGCCAGGAGACATCAGGACAAATCAGAAAGACTGAATACTAGACATATACTGCTTAAACCCCGCCTATTGCATTCTTTTTTGTAGAACAATATAGTACTGTGTATCCGGAAATAAACGCAGTTGCTGTGATCGTTGCCGACACTTGTGGACGCACGAGCATCAACTAAGATTGAACCAGCTATTTGTCTGACTCATTCTTACCCGGTACCAGATGCTCGGCTCATACTTTAATTTGGAATGACTGGTGAATGAGGGTTATTCTCGTGACGACCCCGACAGTAGTACAAAAGCTCTGGTGAAGCACTATTGTTCCTCGCTCCCAAAAGAAAATTGGCACCTGCAAAAGATTACAGCAAAATCTGCACTGTAATATCATGCTCCTTCCGATGCCTCAAAAGCAGTTTTTGACCACTTATAGGGTATTGGCACACTCAAGAGAAATTGCGTAATAAATTCTACTGTTTGTTTTCTCCCATTACCACTTTTGAAAATTACAAACTTTGGGTCAAAGCAAGATTTTAGTGGGAAAATGGTAATATTTAATTGACTCAATCCAAAGTTATACATGTCTATGAATCACGTGAGGGTTTAAAAATACTCACTACTCCCCTATATGAATTCTATGAGAGGTGTAGTTTTCAAAATGGGACACTTATGGGAGTTTCTGCTGTTTTCACAAGTCAGAGACTGTTTAAATGGTGTCCGCAACCTATTGCATCCAAAATGGCACTCCTTCCCTTCTAAGCCCTGCTGTGCACCCAACAGTAGTTTTCCACCACATATCTTCGCCAAATGTCCTATATACAGTATATTGTTTGACGTCACTAGTTGTCCCACTTATGCAGTAAGGAAGGAAAGGTTATGGAATGTTCCCTGTCTCGCATACAGCAATATATACATAGCAGGACTTTAATAAAAGAGAAAGCCAATGGATCTGATGCTAAGTGGCTGGATGAAAAGCAGTAACAATGCCAAATTGTCAAAGCGACAGTAAATCAAGCAATGATTCTGGGTCTATTTATGGATGGTAAATTAATCTCTTGGTATATCAGCTATTTAAGGATGACAGCATGATATAATTTATAGACACAAAGTAGCTGCAGAATAAAAGGGGAAATCTCTGTTTCACATAATTTCTAATATACAGCGATGTTTAACAAATAGAGGTAAAAGGCAGTAAAGTGGACCTTGTGTGCCACAAACAGATATAATCCAGAGTCAAAAACCATTACATTAAAAAGCATACAGATGAATGAGAAGAGAACACTGACCCAAAACCAAAAAAGGGAAAGATATAAGGTAATATATAGTAATATATACCAAACACACTGGGAACGTAGATGAAGTAGACAAAATATAACTATTCATTTAAGCCTTTCGTCTCCATAAGAAAAATCCATTTAATTTCTTGATGAAGAAATCTCTTATAAAAATGATCTCCTCTTCCCAATGGTTTAACCAAGTCCGATCTCTGTACATTTTAGACCTGTGGTATTAATGCCATAGACCAAAGTGATATATTGTCTCCCTTGTGTACTTCACTTGAGGGTTTTAATATTGCATTAGTCAAATAATCCACTTTTACTTCACTTATGTGTAAATATATTTTAATACATTTTTAGGATTACACTTTTATAAATATAACCAACTATGATGTACATGTTCCTTTTTCATATGAAATTATTTCAATACCATAGTGGACCTTTGTTTATGTAGTTGGGTTGTATAAGAGACAATTATAGGGAGCTTCTATGATGGCTATAATGATCTAGTATGCCATATAGACAGTTACATAGTTACAAAGGTTGAAAAAAGACCTAGGTCCATCAAGTTCAATCTTTCTCTGTTACACCCGGTCCAGCCCCTGTACCTTCGCGGGGTCCCCGTCTGGACTCTCGCTCTGTGCCGGCTCCATGCTGTCCGGATACAGCCTCTGCTCCTCCTTCCTCATCTGCTTCCTGGCATACAGCCAGCAGGTTCCTGGGCAGAGTGCTTAGGTGGCGCGCGCTCACTCCTGGCCTCTTAAAGAGATCGAGCATTTTCTAAAAAAGTACTTCTGACCAATGACGTGTTAGTGATCACTATTTCTAGCCCCTCCACCATAGGGAGGGTGCCGGAGCAACAAGTATCTACCATTGCTTACTTCCAGTTCCTGCTAGCACGTGCTTCTGTTTCTGAAGTTCTCTGCCAGTACTCCGCTTATTCTGTCTGTCTCCACAGATCATCAGCTACCTGCTACCTGGCTATCCTTGACGACGTCTGTTCTATCAACGCAATCCCGTCTCATCCCATCAGTCAGCCATCCTCCTCTCCGGACAACGCCCGACTCACCGGTACCAGCTCTTACCCATACACCCGGTTTCACCTGGTTAGCTCCACATCTTTCGCTAATTCTTCTTGTCCGCCTGTCCCCCTGGGACAGCTGCCACGAGTCCGGGGTCTAACTGGAGGTAGCACCCGTGTCCCCCAGGCATTCCATTCTGACCCTGTTCGAGGGGACATACAGTACTGCGGGTGTCTGGGGCTCACGTAGTCACGCCCCCTTCGGAGACCCCCGGACCGTGGTCCCGAGGTTCCACGTTAAACTTCACTAAAAACGAATGTGAACTTCACCATCTGTGCCTCCACTTCCATTCGTTACATTCTCCACCAATTGTACATTTTGTCACTAATTTAACTACATCCCGCAATGACATGTGGACAAGTCTATAAAACAATTCTTTATGCATACAGCAGATGAAGGGTTAGTTAGAAGGTCTGAGCAAGGAAGTAAAGCCAAGTGATAGAAACATCACTAGTTTGTAGATTGCAGCTAAGTGAATTGGATGGTGACAAACTCTAAAGCACAAAGCAACTAAACACATAGCTTGAGTCATATGAGTGACTAAGTTGGTCTTGGGTAATGGTATCACTGGGGTTCTCCAAGCAATTTGTGAAACCTGATGTTAGGCACAGCAAACAGTGCACGGGTATAGAGGAAGGAGCCTGACCCAGGAGCCAAGACCGGTGCATAATAGGTACTTCTGTTAGAATCAATGATTTATGATTTATCAATGATTTAGATAAAGAAATTGAGGGTAAACTGATTAAATTTGCTGATTTCACAAAGCTAGGAGTATTAGCTAATACTAGAGAAGAGAGAGAGGATTCAAAAAGAGCTAAACAAATAGGAACTGTGGGCAGCAGCTAACAGAATGGTTTTAACAGGGAGAAATGCATAGTCCTACACCAGGCCAAGACAAATGAAAAAAAAAAAAAAAGCAAAATGGGAGCAATAGGGCTAAGCAACAGCACTTGTGAAAAAGACTTGTGTATACTAATAGATCACAGATTGAACATGCGTCAACAGTGTGATGTATAAGCAAAAAATGCAAACACAAATCTGAGTTGCATTAACAGAAGCATACAGTCTAGATCACGTGAAGTAATTATTCCCCTCTACTCCTCTTTAGTCAGACCTCATCTAGAATACTGTGTCCAGTTTTGGGCATCCCATTTTAAAAAAGAAGACATGAACAAACTGGAGCAAATTCAGAGAAGAGCGACCAGAATGGTGACTGGTCTTCAAACCTATGAGGAACTGTTTTAGGTTTGTTTGCAAAAGAGAAGACTGAGAGTAGACTTAATAGCTGTCTAAAAATAACTCAAGGGCTCAGGGTTGGCATTAGGGGCTGGCAGATTGGCTCCTCCAGTGGCTCCCAGCCAGCGGTGTGCCGCTATTAGCGGCAAGCCACACAGCCACTATGGGCCCGTGAGTAAGAGGGGCCTGGCACCACGCCCCCCTCCCTGCATCGTGCATTCAACTTATCAGCATCATAGATGCCAATACAGTTGAAAGAAAGCAGTGATGGAGGAGAGAGCATCAGATGACCCTCCCTCTCCAATCATTTCCTCTTCGCTTCTGACTTAGTGGGTACGCAATGACATCACTTCATCGTGCACCACGCTGTGCCAGCAGTGGTGTTGATGAGACATGCTTCAGAAGCCAGAGAAGTGGGGAGAGGTAAGTATTATGTGTGTGTCTGCATTAATGTGTGTGTAATACTGCTGGACTGTGGGGCTGCATTATAGTGTGTGTGTGTATGATTATATGCGTTATAGCATGTGTGTGTATGTAGCTGAATTATACTGTGTTTGGAGGGGGTGGGAGCTGCATTATACTGTGTATTGTGTGTTTGTGGGTTGGGGTCTTCATTATACTGTGCGTGTGGGTTTTGGGGGCTGCATTATACTGTGTGGGGGGTCGAGGGATGCATTATATTGTGTGTGTGTGGGATGGAGGCTGCATTATACTTTGAGTTTGTGTGCGGGTTGGAGGTGCATTATACTGTGTGGGGGGTTGCGTTTATTTGTGTGTGGGGGAGGCTTCATTATACTTTGTGTGGGGGGTTGGGGCTACATTTTGTGAGTAGGGGGAGTGCTTGGGGGCTGCATTATACTGTGTGGGGGGGGTGGGGCTGCAGTATATTGTATGTATGTAGTGTAGTGTGTGGGGTTGGGAGCTGTATTAAACTGCATGTGTGGGGTTGGGGGATGCATTAAACTGTGGGGGGTTGGAGGGTGTATTAAACTGTGTGGTGGGGGGTTGGGGGCTTCATTATACTGTGTGTGGAGGGTGGGGGCTGCATTATACTGTGTGTGGGGAGGGGTTGGGGGCTGCATTAAACTGTGGGGCTGAGGGCTGCAGTATACTGTGTGTGGTGGTTGGGGGCTGCATTATACTGTATGGGAGGGGGCTGCATTATACTGTGTATTTGTGTAGGGGGTTGGGAGCTGCATTATACTGTGTGTGGGTGGTTGGGGCTGCAGTATACAGTTTGTGGGGGGTTGGAGGCTGTATTATACTGTGCGTGGGGTTGGGGGCTGCATTAAACTGTGTGTGGGGGAGATTGGGGGCTGCATTAAATTGTGTGTGGTTGGTTGAGTGCTGTATTATACTGTGTGTATGGGGGTTTGGAGCTGCATTATACTGTGTGGGGGTTTAAGGGCTGCATTATACTGTGTGTGGGGAGGGGTTGGGGGCTGTATTAAACTGTGTGGGGGGAGGCTTCATTATACTGTGTGTGGAGGGTTGGGGCTGCATTATATTGTGTGTGGGGGAGGGGATAAGGAGCTGCTTATACTGTGTGTAGGGGGTTGGGGCTGCATTATACTGTATGGAGGGTGGGGCTGCATTATACTTTGTGTGTGGGAGAGGCTTCATTATACTGTGTGGGAGGTTGGGGCTGCATTATATTGGGGGGTTGGGGGCTGCATTATACTGTGTGTTGGAGGGAGGGGGCTGCATTATACTGTGTATTTGTGTAGGGGGTTGGGGGCTGCATTAAACTGTGTGGGTGTGGTCTGAATTATACTGTGTGTATAGGCTACATTATACTGTGTGTGCAGTAGAGGTTGGGAACTGCATTATACTGTGCATGGGGGGTTGGGGGCTGCACTATACTGTGTGTGGGGGTTGGAGGCTTCATTATACTGTATGTGGGGGTTTTGGGACCACTATGCTCTGCTGTGGGGTTGGGGGCTTCATTATACTATGTGTGTAGGGGTTGAGGGTTGCATTATGCTGTGTGTGTGGGGGTTGAGGGTTGCATTATGCTGTGTGTGGAGGTTGAGGATGGCATTATGCTGTGTATGGGGGGTTTTGGGCTGCATTGTACTGTGTGTTTGTGGGGGGTTGGGGGATTCATTATACTGTGTGTTTGTGGGGGGTTAGGGGCTGCATTGCATTGTGTGTTCGGGGGTTGGGGTCTGCATTATACTGGGGGCTGCGGTATAGTGTGTATGTGGGGGCTGAATTATAGTGTGTGTGTGGGGTGGCTGAATTATACTGTGTGTGGGGGCTGCATTATACTGTGTATGTTTTGGGGGCTGCATTATACTGTGTGTGGGGGGCCGTATACAGCCATATTTTACTCTATGAAGGGGGGCCGCATTCTACTCTATGGGGGGCCACATTCTACTGTATGGGGGAGGGCATTGTACTCTATAGGGGTGCATTATACTCTATGGGGGAGTGCATTGTACTCTATTGGTGGCCGCATTATACTCTATGGGGGACTACATTGTACTCTATGGGAGGCCACATTTTATTAAGGATGGGGGATGAGGAACCATACCTACAAAGATAGAGATGATGGGCCATGCAGACAAGGATGGGGATAAGAAGCCATGCATGCCAGGATAGGGATGAGGAGCCATGCAGACAAAGATGGGGATAAGGAGCCATGCAGACAAGGATGGGCATAAGGAGCCATGCAGAGAAGAATCGGGATAAGGGACAATGCAGACAAGGATGAGGATGAGGAGCCATGCATACCAGGATAAGGATGAGGGGACAATGCATACCCGGCTTATACTCAAGTCAATAAGTTTTCCCAGTTTTTTGTGGCAAAATTAGGTGCCTCGGTTTATACTTGGGTCAGCTTATTCACGCGTATATATAGTAATTCAGGGGGTGGATCTATGCATTGAGCTCTTGGCCATGCAAAGGGTGTGCCAAAGCACCCCTCATAAACATATTCAATAAATTGGGTTTTCTATTTTTTATATAAAATGCAAAAAGTGAAATCTACACTATAAGTATAATTTCTATAGAGGCTAAGTTCCCTGTATGAATGCATGAAGGGTTTAATTTGAGTGTTAGGGAGTGGCAGACAGCTATCTATGCTGAGTTCCCCTTCACATGCACGCTTGGCTCGACCAAGCCTGCATGTGTCCTGACTGGGGACAGTGGAATAAGCTGCTGCCAGAAAACTCTCAATGCCATCTGTCTGGTGAGTGTTGCAAGACTTGCTTACACATGCGTATATCGGCTAGTCCCAGTGATGTTGACTAGTTTGAGTGAATTAAAGTGATTGTCTAGTAGGAGTTACCGTATTTTTCCGACTATAAGACACATTTTTTCCCAAAAAAAATTGTGAGGAAAACAGGGGGTGCGTCTTATAGTTGGAATGCAGGCTTACTGGCAGTTTGGTGGCGGCAGAGGTGCGGGGATGATGTGGCGCGGTGAGCGGTATGGCATGAGCAGGGTCCCTTCCACATTTGAGGTGATGCTGCGGCCCGGTATTGAAGGAGAGCAGCAGAGCTGGGTGAGTCACGGCTTTCCCGGTGGCGGCGGCCATCTTCCTGAGGCTGCGCCTGCGCAGATTGAGCTTTCTGCTTCCCGGGGCTTCAGGAAAATGGCCGTAGGAGGCCACGCGTGCGCAGATTGAGATTGCAGCGGCCATTTTCCTGAAGCCGAGTTCGCAGATTGAGATCTCGGCTTCAGGAAAAGAGGCATCGCGATCTCCATCTGCGCACGCGCAGCCTCCCGCGGCCATTTTCCTGAAGTCCTGGGAAGCAGAATACTGAATCTGCGCACGCGCGGCCTCAGGAAGATGGCCACCGCCACCGGGAAAACCGTGACTCACCCAGCTCTGCTGCTCTCCTTCAATACCGCCACGGCGTCACCTCAAATGTGGAAGGGACCCTGGCCGCCGCCACCTGAGGAAGTGACCGCACATCTGCCGCCACCACAGCACTGCCGCAACCTCCCCATGGACACCAGGCCATGGCGTCGCCTGTTATGATCCCAATGGCAAGGATCTCAAAGATTACAGCAAAGTCTGCAAACATAAATACCAGCTCATAGGGACGTGGTAACTAGGCTGACCATATACCTGATCCTAGCACAAACACTAACAGCAGCCGGGGAACGTGCCTACGTTGATCCTAGACGTCTCGCGCCAGCCGGAGAACTAACCCTATAAGGGAAAATAAGACCTCTCTTGCCTCCAGAGAAATGACCCCAAAGTAATACAAGCCCCCAACAAATAATAACGGTGAGGTAAGAAGAAAAGACAAACGTAAGAATGAACTAGATTTTAGCAAAGAGAGGCCCACTGACTAATAGCAGAAAATAGTAAGATGACTTATATGGTCAGCAAAAAACCCTGCAAAATATCAACGCTGAATATCCAAGAACCCCCAAACCGACTAACGGTGAGGGGGGAGAATATCAGCCCCCTAGAGCTTCCAGCAAAATCAGGAATCACATTTTGTACAAGCTGGACAAAAATATGAACAAAGCAAAATAACAAAAAATAAGAAAGCAGGACTTAGCTTATCTTGCAAAGAACCAGGACCTGAAGACAGGAGCAAACAGAAATGAACTGATTACAACGATGCCAGGCACTGGACTGAGAATCCAGGAAGTTTAAATAGCAACACCCAGGCCTAACGAAGCAGGTGCGGACAAACCTGGTAAAAGACAATCCAAGTGCCAAATCACTAGTGACCACAAGAGGGAGCCAAGAAGTATAGTTCACAACAGTCGCCCACCTAAGCAGAAAGGGACCCTGCTCAGGTGCACGCTGTACCGCCCACCGCGCCTCGGCATCACCGCACCTCTGCTGACACCATGCCTCCTGTGACCCTGCTCTGCCACTCCCTGCCCTCAGGTAAGAGATCTTAAATTCGGACAATATGGCGGACCCCCATCTTATAAAAAATCTTTTTTTCTGCCATTTTCACCCCAAACTTGGGGTGCGTCTTATAGTCCGAAAAATACGGTATATATTGATGACCTATCCTTACCAAATCAAAATGTCGAAAATTCGGTACCACGTTTCTAAACAAATAGACTTTAAAAAAAGCTACTATACAAAGTTAGTGACATAAAATACGTAAGATCTGTGTTATTTTCCTTTAGTACAAGTGCATATATGGCAACAAACCTTGCAATGGCTGCTCCAAATTTTTTATTGAAGAGATGTGGGTAAAGATGAGCAATCCCTAAAATGCTCAGATGCTCGTTACTTGAACCAAGCAATTTTTAATGCTCGGGTACTCGTTTTGAGTAACAAATATAATGGGAGCCAATGGGAAATCTGAGCATTGTTCCTGAAGACTCAACAAGAAGGTCTGGAGGGCAGTGAAAATGTTGATGTGGATGGAAAAAGTGCTGTTTGTAAGGAGCACATAATGTGGACGACCCCTTGAAACATCTCTGACTCTTAGATTGCTGCTGAGAACAATGGTGTCTCACTTTTTTCACTTAATGACTGACAATTAAACATTCAAAATCAACGAAAAATTGCAGTTTACGAGAAAAAAATGTTAAACATTTTTTCATGTATAATGACATGTATATAAGGCAACATTTAAAAAGTACATTTTTTTAATTATAATTTAAGCAAACCGAAATTGATTTTTTTATTAAAAAATTGGAAATTTCAGTGCAATTTATGAAGGAAGCAAGGAGTGCCAACAATTAGGGAATTAGGGACTCAGCTACACCTTTTATTAGACATAAAGGAGGGCCTCATACACATTCTGTTCAAATTGTAATGTAGAGGTACTCCTAGACTCATAAAGGCTATGCACTAAATGCAAATCCTTCCAAAATTACAAGCAGGGTCATCCATAGACCCTTGAAGGTATCCACTGTAGTGCCTCATAAAAATTAAGAAACTGTAGTTGTCATCCAGTCATCCATATACCCTAGAAGTCAACAAATGGCATTCCTCATTCAATATTGAACATTAAAAACACTTTATATGTGCTGCTGTCATCTGGTGATGTTGAAAAGTCAGGTCTAATCCAGGCTTTGTTTTCAGAGTGAAACTGACAGCACTTTCTGTTTAAGGTGAAAGCACCTGTCTGACCCCCGGTAGCACTGAAGACCTTAGACACGAAGCTGGCGGCGGGGAAGCACAACACTTCCAACGCATAGGACAGTCATGCCAGGTGTCCAGCTTTGAGTCCCAGTAGCTGAAGGTCGCAGAGAAATTAGGCAGTATGCTGGTTTTATCGGCCATGTATTACTTGAGAATCTTTAAAAATGTTTCCCTCCTTGTTAAAAATACCTTGTCATCAGGGCATGGACACTGGGAGGGTGTCATGAAATTGGCCCATGCCTTTCACAGTGTACCCTTGCCTCTGCTGTGTGTCTACCTCACCTCTCCTCTTTGCTTAGGGCAAGGAAGCTTGCCCCCTGCCGCTAGCGATGTCTGATGGGAATTTTTCTGGTATAGAACCATTTTAGAAAACCTCTCCACCTCAGGAAAAAGAGATGCAAAGTTCTCCATGTAGTGAAGGTCTAGCAGGGTGAACAACCAGTACACTTTTTTGGCCAAGATGAATGTAACGTGAGGGTCACAGGGAAGGCAGGGGTACATACAGTCAACCATATGTGCAAAGGTTCCTACAGACAACTGTTGTGAACTATACTTCTTGGCTCCCTCTTGTGGTCACTAGTGATTTGGCACTTGGATTGTCTTTTACCAGGTTGGTACTCACCTGCTTCGTTAGGCCTGGGGTGTTGCTATTTAAACTTCCTGGATTCTCAGTCCAGTGCCTGGCATCGTTGTAATCAGTTCATTTCTGTTTGCTCCTGTCTTCAGGTCCTGGTTCTTTGCAAGATAAGCTAAGTCCTGCTTTCTTACTTTTGTTTATTTGCATTGTTCTTATTTTTGTCCAGCTTGTACAAAATGTGATTCCTGATATCGCTGGAAGCTCTAGGGGGCTGATATTCTCCCCCCTCACCGTTAGTCGGTTTGGGGGTTCTTGGATATTCAGCGTGGATATTTTGCAGGGTTTTTTGCTGACCATATAAGTCATCTTACTATTTTCTGCTATTAGTCAGTGGGCCTCTCTTTGCTAAAATCTAGTTCATTCTTACGTTTGTCTTTTCTTCTTACCTCACCGTTATTATTTGTTGAGGGCTTGTATTACTTTGGGGTCTTTTCTCTGGAGGCAAGAGAGGTCTTATTTTCCCTGATAGGGTTAGTTAGTTCTCCGGCTGGCGCGAGACGTCTAGGATCTACGTAGGCACGTTCCCCGGCTACTGTTAGTGTTTGTGCTAGGATCAGCTATATGGTCAGCCTAGTTACCACTTCCCTATGAGCTGGTATTTATGTTTGCAGACTTTGCTTTAATCTCTGAGATCCCTTGCCATTGGGATCATAACAGTATGCCAGGCCATGAATAGTTAATGCATTGCAGAAGTGGGATTAAAAGAAAAGTTCTGAGTTTTTTTTTCTCCTCTTTCTTCCTTCCCCTTTTTCTCAGAGTGGCTGTATGCTTTGCTGCAGACATGAATGTTCAGACCTTGATTACTAGTGTGGATCAGCTTGCTGCACGAGTGCAGAGCATTCAGGATTTTGTTGTTAGCAGTCCTATGTCTGAGCCTAAGATACCTATTCCTGAGCTGTTCTCTGGAGATCGATTTAAATTTAGGAATTTTAGGAATAATTGTAAATTGTTTCTATCTTTGAAACCTCGTTCGTCTGGAGATTCAGCTCAGCAAGTTAAAATTGTTATCTCCTTTTTGCGTGGCGACCCTCAGGATTGGGCTTTCTCGTTAGCGCCAGGAGATCCGGCATTGGCGGATGTTGATGCGTTTTTTCTGGCGCTCGGATTGCTTTATGAGGAGCCTAATCTTGAAATTCAGGCAGAGAAAGCTCTACTGGCTATCTCTCAGGGCCAGGATGAAGCCGAAGTGTATTGCCAAAAATTTCGGAAATGGTCCGTGCTTACTCAATGGAATGAATGTGCTCTGGCCGCAAATTTCAGAAATGGCCTTTCTGAAGCCATTAAGAATGTGATGGTGGGTTTCACAATTCCTACAAGTCTGAATGATTCTATGGCGCTGGCTATTCAGATTGATCGGCGTTTGCGGGAGCGCAAATCCGCTAATCCTCTGGCAGTGTTGTCTGAACAGACACCTGTTTCAATGCAATGTGATAGAAACCCCGATCCAGCAATGCAATGTGATAGAATCCTGACTAGAACCGAACGACAAAATCTTAGACGACAGAATGGGCTGTGTTTTACTGTGGTGATTCTACACATGTTATATCAGCATGCTCTAAACGCCTAACCAAGGTTGTCAGTCCTGTCTCCATTGGTAATTTGCAGCCTAAATTTATTTTGTCTGTGACTTTAATTTGTTCATTGTTTTCCTACCCTGTTATGGCGTTTGTGGATTCAGGTGCTGCCCTGAGTCTTATGGACTTGTCGTTTGCCAAGCGCTGCGGTTTTGTCCTGGAACCTTTAAAAATTCCTATTCCTCTCAGAGGAATTGATGCTACGCCACTGGCGGAAAATAAACCGCAGTTTTGGACACAAGTGACCATGTGCATGACTCCTGAACATCGGGAGGTGATTCGTTTTCTTGTTCTGCATAAAATGAATGATTTGGTCGTGTTAGGTCTGCCATGGTTACAGACCCATAATCCTGTTTTGGATTGGAAGGCTATGTCTGTGTCGAGTTGGGGTTGTCAGGGAATTCATTGCGATTCTCCGCCGGTGTCTATTGCTACTTCTACTCCTTCAAAGGTTCCTGAGTATTTGTGTGACTATCAGGATGTATTCAGTGAGTCCAGGTCCAGTGATCTTCCTCCTCATAGGGACTGTGACTGCGCTATAGATTTGATTCCTGGCAGTAAATTTCCTAAGGGACGATTATTTAATTTGTCTGTACCCGAGCATGCCGCGATGCGTTCTTATGTCAAGGAGTCTTTGGAGAAGGGGCATATTCATCCATCCTCTTCCCCTCTTGGTGCGGGATTCTTTTTTGTGGCCAAGAAGGACGGGTCTTTGAGACCTTGTATAGACTATCGGCTTCTGAATAAAATCACTGTTAAGTTTCAGTATCCTTTGCCACTATTGTCAGACTTGTTTGCTCGGATTAAGGGTGCCAAGTGGTTCACCAAGATAGATCTTCGTGGTGCGTACAACCTTGTGCGCATTAGGCAGGGAGATGAATGGAAAACTGCATTCAATACGCCCGAAGGTCATTTTGAATACTTGGTGATGCCCTTTGGGCTCTCTAATGCTCCTTCAGTGTTTCAGTCCTTTATGCATGATATCTTCCGGAAGTATCTGGATAAATTTATGATTGTTTATCTGGATGATATTCTGGTTTTCTCGGATGATTGGGATTCTCATGTAAAGCGGGTCGGGATGGTGTTTCAGGTTTTGCGTGATAATGCTTTGTTTGTGAAGGGTTCAAAGTGTCTCTTTGGAGTGCAGAAGGTTTCCTTTTTGGGTTTTATTTTCTCCCCTTCTGCTGTGGAGATGGACCCAGTCAAGGTCCGAGCTATTCATGATTGAACTCAGCCCACGTCTGTTAAGAGTCTTCAGAAGTTCTTGGGGTTTGCTAATTTCTACCGTCGCTTTATCGCTAATTTTTCTAGCGTTGTTAAACCTTTGACGGATATGACCAAGAAAGGTTCTGATGTGGCTAATTGGGCCCCTGCAGCCGTGGAGGCCTTCCAGGAGCTGAAGCGCCGGTTTACTTCGGCGCCTGTTTTGTGCCAGCCTGATGTCTCACTTCCCTTTCAGGTTGAACTGGATGCTTCTGAGATCGGTGCTGGGGCTGTTTTGTCGCAGAGAGGCTCTGGTTGCTCTGTGATGAGACCATGTGCCTTTTTCTCTAGGAAGTTTTCTCCTGCTGAGCGGAACTATGATGTTGGTAATCGGGAGTTGTTGGCCATGAAGTGGGCATTTGAGGAGTGGCATCATTGGCTCGAGGGTGCTAAGCATCGTGTGGTGGTCTTGACTGATCACAAAAATCTGATGTATCTCGAGTCCGACAGACTGTTTGTTCCTGATAAATGGACCAGCAAAGTCATTTCCGAGGTTCATTCCTCGGTGTTGGCAGGGCATCCGGGAATTTTTGGTACCCGAGATTTGGTGGCTAGGTCCTTTTGGTGGCCTTCCTTGTCACGGGATGTGCGGTCATTTGTGCAGTCCTGTGGGACTTGTGCTCGGGCTAAGCCTTGTTGTTCTCGTGCTAGCGGGTTGCTTCTGCCCTTGCCCGTCCCAAAGAGGCCTTGGACACACATTTCCATGGATTTCATTTCTGATCTTCCGGTGTCTCAAGGAATGTCTGTCATCTGGGTGGTGTGTGATCGTTTTTCCAAGATGGTCCATTTGGTACCCTTGTCTAAGTTGCCTTCCTCTTCCGATCTGGTTCCTTTGTTTTTTCAGAATGTGGTTCGTTTACACGGCATTCCGGAGAATATCGTGTCCGACAGAGAATCCCAGTTTGTGTCCAGATTCTGGCGATCTTTTTGTGCTAAAATGGGCATTGATTTGTCGTTTTCATCTGCCTTCCATCCTCAGACTAATGGTCAAACGGAGCGAACTAATCAGACACTGGAGGCTTATTTGAGATGTTTTGTTTCTGCGGACCAGGATGATTGGGTGACCTTCTTGCCATTGGCGGAGTTTGCCCTTAATAATCGGGCTAGTTCCGCTACTTTGGTTTCGCCATTCTTCTGCAACTCTGGTTTTCATCCTCGTTTCTCCTCGGGTCATGTTGAGTCTTCTGACTGTCCTGGGGTGGATTCCGTGGTGGATAGGTTGCAGCGGATTTGGAATCATGTGGTGGACAACTTGAAGTTGTCACAGGAGAAGGCTCAGCATTTTGCCAACCGCCGCCGCGGTGTGGGCCCCTGACTTCGTGTTGGGGATTTGGTTTGGTTGTCTTCTCGGTATGTCCCTCTGAAGGTTTCCTCTCCTAAGTTTAAGCCTCGCTTTATTGGTCCTTATAAAATTTTGGAAGTTCTTAACCCGGGTTCTTTTCGTTTGGATCTTCCGGTGTCGTTTGCCATTCACAACGTGTTCCATAGGTCTTTGTTGCGGCGGTACGTTGTGCCTGTGGTTCCTGCTGTTGAGCCTCCTGCTCCGGTGTTGGTTGAGGGCGAGTTGGAGTACGTGGTAGAGAAGATCTTGGATTCTCGTCTCTCTAGATGGAGGCTTCAGTATTTGGTCAAATGGAAGGGCTATGGTCAGGAGGATAATTCCTGGGTGGCCGCCTCTGATGTTCATGCGGCCGATTTGGTTCGTGCCTTCCACGCTGCTCATCCTGGTCGCCCTGGTGGTCTTGGTGAGGGTTCGGTGACCCCTCCTTAAAGGGGGGTACTGTTGTGAACTATACTTCTTGGCTCCCTCTTGTGGTCACTAGTGATTTGGCACTTGGATTGTCTTTTCCCAGGTTGGTTCTCACCTGGTTCGTTAGGCCTGGGTGTTGCTATTTAAACTTCCTGGATTCTCAGTGCAGTGCCTGGCATCGTTGTAATCAGTTCATTTCTGTTTGCTCCTGTCTTCAGGTCCTGGTTCTTTGCAAGATAAGCTAAGTCCTGCTTTCTTACTTTTGTTTATTTGCATTGTTCTTATTTTTGTCCAGCTTGTACAAAATGTGATTCCTGATATCGCTGGAAGCTCTAGGGGGCTGATATTCTCCCCCCTCACCGTTAGTCGGTTTGGGGGTTCTTGGATATTCAGCGTGGATATTTTGCAGGGTTTTTTGCTGACCATATAAGTCATCTTACTATTTTCTGCTATTAGTCAGTGGGCCTCTCTTTGCTAAAATCTAGTTCATTCTTACATTTGTCTTTTCTTCTTACCTCACCGTTATTATTTGTTGGGGGCTTGTATTACTTTGGGGTCTTTTCTCTGGAGGCAAGAGAGGTCTTATTTTCCCTGATAGGGTTAGTTAGTTCTCCGGCTGGCGCGAGACGTCTAGGATCAACGTAGGCACGTTCCCCGGCTACTGTTAGTGTTTGTGCTAGGATCAGCTATATGGTCAGCCTAGTTACCACTTCCCTATGAGCTGGTATTTATGTTTGCAGACTTTGCTTTAATCTCTGAGATCCCTTGTCATTGGGATCATAACAGACAACACTTTCCTGTCTCCACAATTATGACTACTTTCTATCTCCTCCTACATCTCTTCCTCCTCATTCCCCTCCTCAGCCCATCTACATAGAAGAGATGGGACCCAGCTTGTGTGGGTACTAGCCTCTTTTGCACTATCTCCCAGCTCCTATTCCTCCTCCTCTTCTTCAGTTTCCACTTACTCATTGTTACCCAATCTGCACTGAGCAGATGAGATTAGATAAGTTTGGCCAGTATCTCTCTGTCTCATGTATTAAGGTACCGTCACACTCAGCAACGAGAACGACAACAATCCGTGACATTGCAGCGTCCTGGATAGCGATCTCGTTGTGTTTGACATGCAGCAGCGATCTGGATCCCGCTGTGCCATCGCTGGTCGGAGCTAGAAGTCCAGAACTTTATTTTGTCGCCAGGTCGGCATGTATCGTCATGTTTGACATCAAAAGCAACGACGCCAGCAATGTTTGACATGGAGCTAACAACCAGCGAGAACGAGAAGTGAGTCGCCGTTACGTCACTGGATCGCTCCTGCATCGTTCTGGAGTTGCTGTGTTTGATGTCTCTATAGCGACCTAAACAGTGACGCTCCAGCGATCTAGTTTAGGTCGGCTCGTTGTTTATATCGCCGCAGCGTCGCTGAGTGTGACGGTACCTTTACTCCATCTCCACCTGAGTCCGCATGCAAAGCTTCATGCTTAATTATCAGATAATGAAAATAACATTGCGGCATGCATTTTTACACACATAGAGCCCACATGACATTAGCGTCAAATAAACACCTATAGTGGTGTTAGATGTGTGTATGCTAGGACTAAATCAAGAGACAACTGAAAAAACAGAAATCCTAATGCTCCACAGAGGACACAGTTGTTTGATCCCATAAAATTTATCTTTATTAAATATATTAAAAATAACAATACCAGTACATAGAAAAGGTACAACAGGACATAATGGGGCTAGTAGAAAACACTAATGTCAATGCACAAAAAGCCATTGGGCCATGGGGTCATACCACCGCGATAATAGATGCTTTAGTACCATACCACATAAAGTGCAAATGCATATAGATAAATAAATTATAATCACTAGTGGCAATCAAATAGGACCTATCGAAACAATTTCATATTTCCCGGAGGAGGGAAACAGGGGGTGACACACCCCCTGAGGAAGGAACACTGCCGGTGTTCCGAAACGCGCGTCGGGGTGGGCCTGGGGTCTTCCCACCACGGACATATATCAGGTAACTCCTCCGGGAAATATGAAATTGTTTCGATAGGTCCTATTTGATTGCCACTAGTGATTATAATTTATTTATCTATATGCATTTGCACTTTATGTGGTATGGTACTAAAGCATCTATTATCGCGGTGGTATGACCCCATGGCCCAATGGCTTTTTGTGCATTGACATTAGTGTTTTCTACTAGCCCCATTATGTCCTGTTGTACCTTTTCTATGTACTGGTATTGTTATTTTTAATATATTTAATAAAGATAAATTTTATGGGATCAAACAACTGTGTCCTCTGTGGAGCATTATGCTTAATTATCAGCAGTGACTGCTTAAAAAGGCACAGAAGTGGGATTGTTTTGCTGATTATGGCGTCATCACCGCTCAGCATCTTTGTCGTGTCCTCAAAATCTTGGAGAACAGCACAAATGTCAGAAATCCATGCCCACTCTTCAGCTTTGATGTGTGGAGGCTAACTAGAATACCTACTGGCATGTTGGAGCTGATATTCCACAACTGGCCTATGCTGCTCATAAAGCCTTGCCAGCATGTGCAGTGTGGAGTTCCAGCTCGTACTAGTGTTGCACACCAATTGGTGAGCTGCCACCTGCATGTGCTTCTGCAGCACTGTCAAATTGGCGGCAGCTTAGCCGACTTACAGAAATGGGTGCTGACGCGGCGCACCTTCACCAAAAGCTCTAGTAAATCTAGTTTGGTTTTCAGAAACCGCTGAGCAACCAAGTTGACTACAAGGCCAAGCATGGTACGTGTGTGAGCTTGCCATGCTTCACAGTCGCCACCATGTTATGCCCATTATAACACTCTACCATGCCTGGTTGTAGGTTCAGCAGCGAGAGCCACAGATCTGTTGGGTCTGTTATTCCTTTCAATAAGTCTGCCAAGGTGTGCGGTTTGTCTCCTAGAGAAATTAGCTTCAGCAGAGCCTTTTGCTGCTTTGCTGAGGTAGTGCTGCAGAGCTTCCAGCTAGCACAACGGAGATGGAGGATAGGGAGGAGCAGAAGGGGGTGCGGAACTGGTGTAGTAGGGGTCTAAAGGGTTGTCGAACAACATCACATCAACTGCAGAATTGATGATAATCAAATAAAATAACAAAAAATTATGAGTATGGATTACTCCCTAACTTTTTAAAGAGGAAAGGGAGACAAGCACACAAAAGATGACACATTATAGTGAGTAGAGGTGGGGGGTTAAGTGAATGCCACAATTCCAATATAAGTATGTTATGTAATCTGCCTCTGCAGTTATGCCAGGAGATAGAATATCATCTTCTTCTGTATACAAATCGAAAAATGGTGGAGGGTAGGCATTTGAAGATGACCACGCTGCTGTAGACATTGAGTATTTCCACACTCGGGTGCATCATAATGTAGCCTTTATATGCATTTTGGGTTTGAACTGAACCCTTTTTCAGAATAAACTAAGAAAAGGATTCGGTTTGAAACCAAAAACATTTAAAAGCTATATTATTATACACCTGAGTGTGGAACTATTTATCTACTTTTTGCTCATCATGAGTCGCAGGCAACAGCATGCTGATTGCATAGGCCCAGTAGCTAGGGTTGAGCGAAACAGATCGGCCAATTTCAAAAGTCGCCGACTTTTGGGAAAGTCGGGTTTCGTGAAACCCGACCCGATCTCACTGTGGGATCGGGTCGGCCGTCGACGATGTTCGCTCCAAAGTCGGGTTTCGTTTATATATATATATATATATATATATATATATATATATATATATATATATTGTATGGATTTCACTCACTCAGGTGCGACGGCTGACACTTAGGAGGCAGGTTCCAACAAAAGTTCAAAGGTTTATTGCTTCATAAACCAGTTTAGCATAAACAGGAAAAACAAATAGCCTTTAACTCAGGCAAAAGGGAAAAAACAAGTGTCCATTCCTTCAGGCTCAGTGCTGGAGCCTTAACACACTGGAGGCTAGCACCTCCACACATAACCCCTGTGTTAAAAATTAGCCTGTCTTATATAGAGCTAACCACACCCAGTAACCCATCACATGATTAGCCATGTGGTCTGACATCACCACAGGTCCTGACAGACATATAGGTAGCTATGGTTACATCACAGCGGCAAGCCATCTATGCGACACATATCTCCCGTCGACTAGACACCCTTTAGCCACGCTACAATATATATATATATATATATATATATATATATATATATATAAACTCAAAAAAAAGGAAAAGCAGCACAAAATAATTGAAAAAAAGTGGACTTTAATGCCTGAACGGCGTGGCAACGTTTCGGATGTGTTATCCTTTGTCAAGCAATGAATACAAGGGTGAGACCACATTTTATATCCAACACATACATATCTCATTAGAAAATCATTAAATATAATAAAGTCAATAGTATTAAACAGTGTTATTGTGCATCATCAGTGCAACAGTGCAATTGTGCAAGTTACTCAGCCCATCAAACCACAGCTATTGACGGGTATTATGAATACCATACTGCGTGAAAGTAATTAAAAATAGCTTAATAGCCAATTGTTATTAAAAACAAATCAGGTGTCCTTACTAACGATATTATAATCCAAGTACACTTACATACACAGCTCAGTAATGGCAGCCATGATCACGGCGTTCCCACGTGCTTACTGCACATGTCCGTGACATCACAGTTAGGGACCCACAATGCTCTGCCCTGCAGCTGCTCAGAGCCTTCCGAGGACCATGGCGCCATGTTAGCTAGGGGCGGCTTTGCCCACACGGAGGACAGGACCACATAACTATTGCAATAGCAATATAAAAAATACAATAGCGATCCTAGTAACCCCGAACTCTGCATTACTCAGGAATTATTATACAGAATATGAAAAACATTAAAAAAATAAAAAAATAAAAAAATAAAAATTATGTACAAAATTAAACTACTCCATACACGGTCATATATATAAGAATAGTCTTCTCTACTCGGGAACATACTCGATGTGCCGCCGTATTTAAAGGGACCCAGACATAAGTCTGTAATACGTCACCAAGGTCCAGGAAGCCCCCCTTATTAAAGTGGGGCATCCTGATCCTGAGTAGGGAAACGGAGACCTTTGGGGGCGGGTACCCCCCGTGTTTCTCCAAACCCCTACAATATGACGCACATGACCCAATCTTTGGCTACATTTTCAACATCCCTAGAGAGACATAAAAGACCAAATGACCAAAGCAGGGGAGTTTCCTATGTTTATAAATTCAAGCTTTTATTCTCTGTAAATATATATCCAAAAGAATCAAAATATCAAGAGAGATGCAGAGATCAAGGAAAAAGGAAAGCAAAAAAATCCACATTATAGAGTAATCAGTATGGGTCCATCGTCCATTGTTCAAAGTCATAGCCACAATATAGTATCTCGGTATGTAAGATATGACACCTGAAAAAGGACAAATAACTCCATAAGTTTCTTTTAAAACATAAAAAATATATATAAAATATGCACTTAGGAGAGAATATAACCACTGTCACATTTACATAATTGAATTAAGTTTGAAATCCACATTAAGACCATAAGGTTTTAAAGTATTCAGTTTTTTTATCCATTCCACCTCTTTCTTTTTAAGTAACCGTATACGGTCACCTCTCCTTCTCTGAACCGGTACCATATCAATAATACGGAACCGCAGTTGTTTTTCAGTATGACATTTCTCCGTGAAATGTTTAGACACTGGTAGATCCAAACATTTCTTCCTTATCGTATGTCGGTGTTGATTGATTCTAGTCTTGAAATCACACGTAGTTTCACCGACATACCATAAGGAACAAGGACACTGGAGTAGATATACAACAAACTCTGAGTCGCATGTCAAATAATGCTGTATCCTATACTCCTCATTCGTGATTGGATGAAAGAAATTAGACCCCTTTAGCATCAAATTACAATTAATACAGGACAAGCATGGAAAACAACCTTTCCTACTGTTGCCAGTAAGTGTGGCCTGACCCTGTTTTTTAAATGACCCTATATCAGACTTCACCAGAGTAGATGCAATAGTTTGACTACGTTTATATGAGAAAATTGGTGGTTTAGAGAACTCCTTCACTTCGGGATAACATTTATAAAGCATTCCCCAATGTTTGCATATAATGTCAGCAATTTTGCCACTCTCCTCACAATACGACGTTACAAAAGGAATACGATCAAATTCCTTCCATTTAGGTTTTTTCTGTAGTAATTCTTTTCTCGGTAATATATCAACCTTATTCTTCTGTATTTGCAACAATTTCTTTGGATAACCTCTTTCAGAGAATTTCCTACATGTCCCTTCCATAGATTTTTTTAAAGAATCTTCGTTACTTTCAATTCTTTTGACCCGCAAAAGCTGACTGTACGGGATTGACTCTTTAGTTTTTCTGGGGTGTTGACTATTGAAAAGCAATAAATCATTTCTATCTGTGGCTTTTGTAAACAATTCAGTAGTAAATTTACCATTCTCAATTTGAATATTAAATCCAAAAATTGTATGTTAGTACAGGAGTGTACAAGGGTGAATTTAATTGTTTCATCAATTGTATTCAGGTAGTCATGAAATTTAAGTAAGGACTCTATTGTACCCGTCCATACGAGGAAGACATCATCCATGTATCTCCACCACGGGCCCTTTGGCCGAAGTGGTGGGACACATAGACAAAGTCCTCCTCGATGACACTCATAACTATATTTGCATACACGGGCGCCATGTTTGCGCCCATGGCAGTCCCGCGAAATTGCAAAAAAAAAGTGTCTCCAAATAAAAAATAATTTCTAGTCAACACTAGTTCCAACAGCTGTATTACAAAACCCCTGGCCTAACTAGAATAGTGGGTAGTTAGTAACTTTTTATTCACTGCGGCGAGTCCCCGAGCGTGGTCAATTGAGGTATATAGCGAAGTGACATCAAACGATGCCAAAACCACTTCGCCAAACACCTCAATCCCACTTATTTTTTCTAAAAAATCAGTGGTGTCTCTAACAAATGATTCCGCGCAACCAGCAATTGGGTTAAGGATTTTATCCAGAAAAATCCCAATATTTGAAAAAATAGAGCCGCATCCTGACACTATTGGTCTACCCGGGGGTGCACGAGAGATTTGTGGATCTTTGGTAGCGTGTATATTACCGGTGTCACTGGAAATTTAATGGTCAGAAAATCATATAAATCCTGATCAATAATTTGTTTATGTACAGCATTCTCTAAGATTGTCTTAATTTCTCTTGCTATATCAAACTTAGGATCATGAGACAATCTCTCGTACACCCCCGGGTCCTCCAATTGTCCCTTAATTTCCTCAATATATTCAGTTCTATCTAAGACAACCACTGCACCTCCCTTGTCCGCCTTTTTTATAATTATTTCCTCATTTTGTGCCAGCTCACGTAAGGCTTCCATTTCCCCCACTGTCATATTAGGATGCTCGAATCTTTTTGGACACCCATTTTTCAACTTCTCAATATCATCGCTCACAGCAGATACGAATGCTTCTATAACTGGAAAATTAACTAAATGAATAAAGTTACTCCTTTTCCTAAGGGATACCTGTTTTAAATTAAATTCACTAGCAGACACCTTTTCTATACCTGGATTTTTTTCAATTATTTTGTGCTGCTTTTCCTTTTTTTTGAGTTTATTACTTTTTGACCATTGGATTGCTGGTCGGAAGAGCTCTGCATGCCTTTTAAGGTAGTAATTTGGTGCTGTTCCAATTTTTTCACTTCATATTTTTTCTGTGGAAATTTGCATCTTCCATTGCTGGATTTTGTTACTGTGTGTGATTTTGTTTTTTTGTCTTTTTTTGCTGTTTTTGCTTTTTTGCATTCCATTACGTGGACTATGGAACAAAATGTGCCTGAAACTGGCGTTTTTGCATATACTAGTGAGGATCGGGAGAGAATTATTAGAGAGGTGAAAACAAATGCCACCTTTCTTAGCACACCCTCATTATATGATCTTAAATTGAAATATGAAAATACTTTAAAGAAATCCACAACATTGCAATTACATCTCATTACTTTGAGTGAATATTATAAAGCTAAAAAAATCCCAAGAGGCCTTCGGTCTAATATCCGCCCCAACTTAATGACTAATGACTCACTCTTCTGTGCAAGATTTAGTATGATTTCAAATAAGTATGGTTTGGACATTATCCTATGAAATATTGAATACCTACAACAAGAATTAAAAAAAGTTGATTTGGACATACCAGTGCTGGAATCTGAGATTAAGAGCCTTCTGAGAGAAGATGAATGGACTAGTTTCAGAGAGTTGCTGAAAATTAAATTTGATAAGTTGCGCCTTCAGTTGGAAGAGGTGAAATGGAGGAAATGGAATCGCGATATGGAAGACTATTATGAAGGAAATATTTATAATTGGCAGAGAGAGACCTCAGGAAACTGGAGGAAAAAAGTTTTTTTCCCCAAAAAAGATTTTGTTAGCACATATGACAGTAATTTTTTGCAATTTAATCATGACTCTTTCAGGTTTGGATTCCCCAAAAGAAAAGCTGAAGAACACAGGAAAAGGGGAGGAAAAAAACACCGGAGACAGCAAAAAAGAGAAAAAAGGGAAATACAAATCACCAGCGGAAAAACAAGTGGCAACGAGGAGCAAGGATCAGGTTTAATTGTGAATATTTCTAAAAAAAACTCTTACTGAATGTCAGGTATCGGCCCTGAATAAGGGTTTATCATTTGGACTTAGTACCCATGTGAACTGGTTCCAATTAAGCCTTGACTTGCAGAACTTCTTTAGGTTGATTAAGCTAAGGGATTGGTTTTGCCATAATCCGGGTATAGAAAAGGTGTCTGCTAGTGAATTTAATTTAAAACAGGTATCCCTTAGGAAAAGGAGTAACATTATTCCTTTAGTTAATTCTCCAGTTATAGAAGCATTCGTATCTGCTGTGAGCGATGATATTGAGAAGTTGAAAAATGGGTGTCCAAAAAGATTCGAGCATCCTAATATGACAGTGGGGGAAATGGAAGCCTTACGTGAGCTGGCACAAAATGAGGAAATAATTATAAAAAAGGCGGACAAGGGAGGTGCAGTGGTTGTCTTAGATAGAACAGAATATATTGAGGAAATTAAGGGACAATTGGAGGACCCGGGGGTGTACGAGAGATTGTTTCATGATCCTAAGTTTGATATAGCAAGAGAAATTAAGACAATCTTAGAGAATGCTGTACATAAACAAATTATTGATCAGGATTTATATGATTTTCTGACCATTAAATTTCCAGTGACACCGGTAATATACACGCTACCAAAGATCCACAAATCTCTCGTGCACCCCCCGGGTAGACCAATAGTGTCAGGATGCGGCTCTATTTTTTCAAATATTGGGATTTTTCTGGATAAAATCCTTAACCCAATTGCTGGTTGCGCAGAATCATTTGTTAGAGACACCACTGATTTTTTTAGAAAAAATAAGTGGGATTGAGGTGTTTCACGAAGTGGTTTTGGCATCGTTTGATGTCACTTCGCTATATACCTCAATTGACCACGCTCGGGGACTCGCCGCAGTGAATAAAAAGTTACCAAGTACCCACTATTCTAGTGAGGCCAGGGGTTTTGTAATACAGCTGTTGGAACTAGTGTTGACTAGAAATTATTTTTTATTTGGAAACACTTTTTATTTGCAATTATGCGGGACCGCCATGGGCGCGAACATGGCGCCTGCGTATGCAAATATAGTTATGAGTGTTATCGAGGAGGACTTCGTCTATGTGTCCCACCACTTCGGCCAAGTGGCCGCGTGGTGGAGATACATGGACGATGTCTTCCTCGTATGGACGGGTACAATAGAGTCCTTACTTAAATTTCATGACTACCTGAATACAATTGATGAAACAATTAAATTCACCCTTGTACACTCTTGTACTAACATACAATTTTTGGATGTTAATGTTCAAATTGAGAATGGTAAATTTACTACTCAATTTTTTACAAAAGCCACAGATAGAAATGATTTATTGCTTTTCAATAGTCAACACCCCAGAAAAACTAAAGAGTCAATCCCGTACAGTCAGCTTTTGCGGGTCAAAAGAATTGAAAGTAACGAAGATTCTTTAAAAAAATCTATGGAAGGGACATGTAGGAAATTCTCTGAAAGAGGTTATCCAAAGAAATTGTTGCAAATACAGAAGAATAAGGTTGATATATTACCGAGAAAAGAATTACTACAGAAAAAACCTAAATTGAAGGAATTTGATCGTATTCCTTTTGTAACGTCGTATTGTGAGGAGAGTGGCAAAATTGCTGACATTATATGCAAACATTGGGGAATGCTTTATAAATGTTATCCCGAAGTGAAGGAGTTCTCTAAACCACCAATTTTCTCATATAAACGTAGTCGAACTATTGCGTCTACTCTGGTGAAGTCTGATATAGGGTCATTTAAAAAACAGGGTCAGGCCACACTTACTGGCAACAGTAGGAAAGGTTGTTTTCCATGCTTGTCCTGTATTAATTGTAATTTGATGCTCAAGGGGTCTAATTTCTTTCATCCAATCACGAATGAGGAATATAGGATACAGCATTATTTGACATGCGACTCAGAGTTTGTTGTATATCTACTCCAGTGTCCTTGTTCCTTATGGTATGTCGGTGAAACTACGTGTGATTTCAAGACTAGAATCAATCAACACCGACATACCATAAGGAAGAAATGTTTGGATCTACCAGTGTCTAAACATTTCACGGAGAAATGTCATACTGAAAAACAACTGCGGTTCAGTATTATTGATATGGTACCGGTTCAGAGAAGGGGAGGCGACCGTATACGGTTACTTAAAAAGAAAGAGTTGGAATGGATAAAAAAACTGAATACTTTAAAACCTTATGGTCTTAATGTGGATTTCAAACTTAATTCAATTATGTAAATGTGATAGTGGTTATATTCTCTCCTAAGTGCATATTTTATATATATTTTTTATGTTTTAAAAGAAACTTATGGAGTTATTTGTCCTTTTTCAGGTGTCCTATCTTAGATACCGAGATACTATATTGTGGCTACGACTTTGAACAATGGACGATGGACCCATACTGATTACTCTATAATGTGGATTTTTTTGCTTTCCTTTTTCCTTGATCTCTGCATCTCTCTTGATATTGTGATTCTTTTGGATATATAATTACAGAGAATAAAAGCTTGAATTTATAAACATAGGGAACTCCCCTGCTTTGGTCATTTGGTCTTTTATGTCTCTCTAGGGATGTTGAAAATGTAGCCAAAGATTGGGTCATGTGTGTCATATTGTAGGGGTTTGGAGAAACACGGGGGGTACCTGCCCCCAAAGGTCTCCGTTTCCCTACTCAGGGTAAGGATGCCCCACTTTAATAAGGGGGGCTGTTATGATCCCTAGTGGCTGAGGATCACAAATAGATCAGCAAGTGACCAAACTAAGGACGAGCTCTAGGGAGATGTAACTGGACTGATCGCAAATCTGAACCTATCCAAAACAACTAGAGGTAGCCGGTGAACGTGCCTAAAAAATTCCTAGACGTCTCGAGCCAGCCTGAGGAACTAGCTACCCCTAAAGAGAAAGAAAGACCTCGCTTGCCTCCAGAGAAATAATCCCCAAAGATATAGAAGCCCCCAACAAATATTAACGGTGAGGTAAGAAGAAGGCACATACATAGGGATGAAATCAGATTCAGCAAAAGAGGCCCACTAGTACTAGAAAGCAGAAAATAGAGCAGGGGTCTATGCGATCAATAAAAAACCCTTACAAAATATCCATCCTGAGATTTCAAGAACCCACACACCAACTAACGGTGTGTGGGGAGAAACTCAGCCCACTAGAGCAACCAGCAAGGGAGGGAATTACATTTTAGCAAGCTGGAACAGAAAACATGATAAACACTGCTGATCAAAAAATGAGCAAACAAAACTTAGCTTATCCTGGATGGACTGGGAGCAAGGTAGTCAGAAGGAATCTGAGTAGCACTGATTACATCGACAGCCGGCAACAAGTGAAAGAGAAACAGAGCTATATAGGAACCTCCCAGAGGATAACAAACCAGCTGATAGCCAGAGACCAGCAGGATAACAAACAAGGCCACCAGGGGGAGCCCAAAGCAAAAGTCACACCATACCACCAGTGACCACAAGAGGGAGCCTGAAAACAGAGTTCACAACAGTACCCCCCTCTTGAGGAGGGGTCACCGAACCCTCATGAAAACCCCCAGGGCGATCAGGATGAGCCACATGGAAGGCACGAACCAAATCGGCCGCATGAACATCAGAGGCGACAACCCAAGAATTATCCTCCTGACCATAGCCCTTCCACTTAACCAAATACTGGAGCCTCCGTCTAGAAATACGAGAATCCAAGATCTTCTCCACCACGTATTCCAATTCTCCCTCAACCAGCACCGGGGCAGGAGGCTCAACCGGAGGAACCACAGGCACCACATACCTCCGCAACAACGAGCGATGGAACACATTATGAATAGCAAATGATGCCGGGAGGTCCAGACGAAATGACACAGGGCCAAGGACTTCCACAATCTTATAAGGACCGATAAACCGAGGCTTGAACTTAGGAGAGGAGACCTTCATAGGAACGAAGCGAGAAGACAACCACACCAAGTCCCCAACGCGAAGTCGGGGACCAACACAGCGACGGCGGTTGGCAAAGAGCTGAGCCTTCTCTTGTGACAGCTTCAAATTATCCACCACATGATTCCAAATCTGATACAACCTATCAACCACAACATCCACTCCAGGACAGTCAGAAGGCTCCACCTGACCCGAGGAAAAACGAGGATGAAACCCCGAATTACAAAAAAAAGGAGAAACCAAAGTAGCAGAACTAGCCCGATTATTAAGGGCAAACTCGGCCAACGGCAAAAAAGTAACCCAGTCGTCCTGATCAGCAGAAACAAAACATCTTAAATAAGTCTCCAAGGTCTGATTAGTTCGCTCGGTTTGGCCATTCGTCTGAGGATGGAAGGCCGACGAAAAAGACAAATCAATGCCCAATTTAGCACAAAAGGTCCGCCAAAATCTAGACACAAACTGGGATCCTATGTCAGAAACAATGTTCTCAGGAATCCCGTGCAAACGAACCACATTTTGAAAAAACAGAGTAACCAACTCGGAGGAGGAAGGCAACTTAGGCAAGGGCACCAAATGGACCATCTTAGAAAAACGATCACACACCACCCAGATGACAGACATTCTCTGAGAGACAGGGAGATCTGAAATAAAATCCATGGAAATGTGCGTCCAAGGCCTCTTCGGGACAGGCAAAGGTAACAGCAAACCACTGGCACGAGAACAGCAAGGCTTAGCCCGAGCACAAATCCCACAAGACTGCACAAATGAACACACATCCCGCGACAAGGAAGGCCACCAAAAAGACCTGGCCACCAAGTCTCTGGTACCAAATATTCCAGGATGGCCCGCCAACACCGAAGAATGAACCTCGGAGATGACTCTGTTGGTCCATCTATCCGGGACAAACAGTCTCTCCGGTGGACAGCGGTCAGGTCTATCCGCCTGAAACTCTTGCAGCACACGTCGCAAATCTGGGGAGATGGCAGACAAAATCACCCCTTCTCTAAGGATACCAGCCGGCTCTGAATCTCCAGGAGAGTCAGGCACAAAACTCCTAGAAAGAGCATCAGCCTTCACATTCTTCGAACCAGGCAGGTACGAGACCATGAAATCAAAACGAGAGAAAAAAAACGACCAACGAGCCTGTCTGGGATTCAGCCGCTTGGCCGACTCGAGATAAATCAAATTCTTGTGGTCAGTCAAGACCACCACACGATGCTTAGCTCCCTCGAGCCAATGTCGCCACTCCTCAAATGCCCACTTCATAGCCAACAGCTCCCGATTACCGACATCATAATTCCGCTCGGCAGGCGAAAACTTTCTTGAAAAGAAAGCGCATGGCTTCATCACAGAGCCATCGGAGCTTCTCTGCGACAAAACAGCCCCCGCTCCAATCTCGGAGGCATCAACCTCCACCTGGAAGGGAAGTGAGACATCTGGCTGACATAAGACCGGAGCCGAAGAAAACCGACGCTTCAGCTCCCGAAAGGCCTCCACAGCCGCAGAGGACCAATTAGTCACATCAGAACCTTTCTTGGTCAAATCCGTCAAAGGCTTAACAACACTAGAAAAATTAGCTATGAAGCGACGGTAAAAATTAGCGAAACCCAAGAACTTCTGAAGACTCTTAACAGATGTAGGCTGTGTCCAGTCATGAATAGCCTGAACCTTGACTGGGTCCATCTCAATAGTAGAAGGAGAAAAAATGAAACCCAAAAAAGAAATCTTCTGGACTCCAAAAAGACATTTTGAGCCCTTCACAAATAAAGCATTGTCACGCAGGACCTGAAAGACCATCCTGACCTGCTTAACATGAGACTCCCAATCATCCGAAAAGACCAGAATATCATCCAGATACACAATCATAAACTTATCCAGATATTCACGGAAGATATCGTGCATAAAGGACTGAAAGACTGAAGGAGCATTAGAAAGTCCAAAAGGCATCACCAAGTACTCAAAATGGCCTTCAGGCGTATTAAATGCAGTTTTCCATTCATCACCCTGTTTTATACGCACAAGGTTATACGCACCACGAAGATCTATCTTGGTGAACCAACTAGACCCCCTAATGCGAGCAAACAAATCAGTTAACAATGGCAAAGGATACTGAAATTTGACCGTGATTTTATTCAAAAGGCGATAATCAATACAAGGCCTCAGGGAACCATCCTTCTTAGCCACAAAAAAGAATCCTGCACCAAGAGGGGATGAGGACGGGCGAATATGTCCCTTCTCCAAAGACTCCTTTATATAACTCCGCATGGCAGCATGCTCCGGCACAGATAAATTGAAAAGTCGTCCTTTAGGAAACTTACTACCAGGAATCAAATTTATAGCACAATCACAGTCCCTATGAGGAGGTAGAGAACTGAGCTTGGGCTCCTCAAATACATCCTGGTAGTCTGACAAAAACGTAGGGACTTCAGAAGGAGTGGACGAAGCAATTGACACCACAGGAGCGTCACCATGAATTCCCTGACAACCCCAACTTGACACAGACATAGCTTTCCAATCCAGGACTGGATTATGAGTCTGCAACCATGGTAGACCCAACACGACAACATCATGCAAATTATGCAATACTAGAAAGCGAATCACCTCCTGATGAACAGGAGTCATGCACATGGTCACTTGTGTCCAGTACTGAGGTCTATTCGTAGCCAATGGTGTAGAATCAATTCCCCTTAGTGGAATAGGGAATTTCAAAGGCTCCAAATCAAAACCACAGCGCCTGGCAAAAGACCAATCCATCAGACTCAGGGCAGCACCTGAATCTACAAAAGCATTAACCGGGTAAGATGACAGGGAACAAATCAGGGTAACAGACAAAATGAACTTAGGCTGTAAAGTACCAATGGTGACAGATTTATCAACCCCCTTTTTGCGCTTAGAGCATGCTGAGATAACATGAGCTGAGTCACCACAGTAAAAGCACAACCCATTTTGCCGTCTATAATTTTGCCGTTCACTTCTGGTCAGAATTCTGTCACATTGCATAGATTCAGGTGTCTGTTCAGAAGACACCGCCAAATGGTGCACAGGTTTGCACTCCCACAAACGCCGATCAATCTGAATGGCCAGAGTCATTGACTCATTCAGACCTGCAGGCGTAGGGAACCCCACCATGACATTCTTAATGGCTTCAGAAAGACCTTCTCTGAAATTTGCAGCCAGGGAACACTCATTCCACTGAGTAAGCACCGACCATTTCCGAAATTTCTGGCAGTACACCTCTGCTTCATCTTGCCCCTGCGAGAGGGCCAATAATGCTTTTTCAGCCTGGTTCTCAAGATTAGGTTCCTCATAGAGCAATCCAAGGGCCAGAAAAAACGCATCTACACTAAGCAATGCAGGATCCCCTGGCGCCAATGCGAAGGCCCAATCTTGAGGGTCACCACGCAAAAAAGAAATGATAATCTTAACTTGCTGAACGGCATCACCAGAGGAACGAGGTTTCAAAGAAAGAAACAACTTACAATTGTTCTTAAAATTCAGGAACCTAGATCTATCTCCAGAAAACAACTCCGGAATAGGTATTCTAGGCTCAGACATAGGACTGTGAACAACAAAATCCTGAATACTTTGAACTCTAGCAGCAAGATGATCCAGACTGGAAGCCAAGCTCTGGACATCCATATCAGCAGCTGAACTCAGAGCCACACCAAGATTAAGAGGAGGAGAGAAGCTAGCACAGCAGCTAGACACACGGCAAAAAAAAAAAAAAAAATTCTCAAGGCTTCTTTTCTCCTGCTTCTGCCATGCAATTAACACTTTGCGGCCGGCTGTACTATTATGATCCCTAGTGGCTGAGGATCACAAATAGATCAGCAAGTGACCAAACTAAGGACGAGCTCTAGGGAGATGGTAACTGGACTGATCGCAAATCTGAACCTATCCAAAACAACTAGAGGTAGCCAGTGAACGTGCCTAAAAAATTCCTAGACGTCTCGAGCCAGCCTGAGGAACTAGCTACCCCTAAAGAGAAAGAAAGACCTCGCTTGCCTCCAGAGAAATAATCCCCAAAGATATAGAAGCCCCCAACAAATATTAACGGTGAGGTAAGAAGAAGGCACATACATAGGGATGAAATCAGATTCAGCAAAAGAGGCCCACTAGTACTAGAAAGCAGAAAATAGAGCAGGGGTCTATGCGATCAATAAAAAACCCTTACAAAATATCCATCCTGAGATTTCAAGAACCCACACACCAACTAACGATGTGTGGGGAGAAACTCAGCCCACTAGAGCAACCAGCAAGGGAGGGAATTACATTTTAGCAAGCTGGAACAGAAAACATGATAAACACTGCTGATCAAAAAATGAGCAAACAAAACTTAGCTTATCCTGGATGGACTGGGAGCAAGGTAGTCAGAAGGAATCTGAGTAGCACTGATTACATCGACAGCCGGCAACAAGTGAAAGAGAAACAGAGCTATATAGGAACCTCCCAGAGGATAACGAACCAGCTGATAGCCAGAGACCAGCAGGATAACAAACAAGGCCACCAGGGGGAGCCCAAAGCAAAAGTCACACCATACCACCAGTGACCACAAGAGGGAGCCTGAAAACAGAGTTCACAACAGGGGGCTTCCTGGACTTTGGTGACGTATTACAGACTTATGTCTGGGTCCCTTTAAATACGGCGGCACATCGAGTATGTTCCCGAGTAGAGAAGACTATTCTTATATATATGACCGTGTATGGAGTAGTTTAATTTTGTACATAATTTTTTTTTTTAATGTTCTTATTCTGTATAATAATTCCTGAGTAATTCCTGAGTTTTTTTAACCATTTCATACAATTGGATTAATAATGGATAGGTGTCATAATTGACGCCTCTCCATTATTAATCTGGCTTAATGTCACCTTACAATAGCAAGGTGGCATTAACCCTTCATTACCCCATATCCCACCGCTACACAGGAGTGGGAAGAGTGAGGCCAAGTGCCAGAATAGGCGCATCTTCCAGATGTGCCTTTTCTGGGGTGGCTGGGGGCAGATGTTTGTAGCCAGGGGGGGCCAATAGCCATGGACCCTCTCTAGGCTATTAATATCTGCCCTCAGTCACTGGCTTTACCACTCTGGCGGAGAAAATTGCACGGGAGCCCGCGCCAATTTTTTCCGCGACTTAACCCTTAAATTTAATAGCTACAGTGCCGAAATTTTGCACACACACACTACTAACAGTAGTGTGGAATATGCAAAAAAAAAGGGGGATATGACATGGTTTACTGTATGTAAACCATGTCTCATATCATGTTGGGTTTAGGCAGGAGAAATAAAAAGCCGGCAATTGAATTACCGGCTTTTCACATATATCGGGCTGAAGTAAATATAAAAATATATAGATTTTCCATTACCTTGCATTGGGTTTCGTGTTTCGGCCGATCCCTGACCCCGACTTTTCAAGAAGATCGGCCGATTTCGCTCGACTCGACTTTTGAGAAAGTCGGGTTTCGTGAAACCCGACTCGACCTCAATAAAGGAAAAGTCGCTCAACCCTACCAGTAGCAGAGCGTGCAATTAGGACATGTATCTCTGATATGGACTAAGGAACTAACTTCTTAAGATGCGACTAGAGACTATAAAGACAAATAGATTTCTTTGAATCCCACTATATTTCCTACTGTTGGAGCATAGTTAGTTAAAATATAACAATTGCATGTTCACTATTGGTACACAGGCAAAAGTACAGACATAAAAGTATATACTAGCACATAGTAACTGCATTTAGTAAAATAAAACAATAAAATCTGAAAATTACATTTTAGCATTACAATGGGAAAAATAAATAATTTAATTAGTTTGTAAAAAAAAAAACGAATGCATTTTTAATACAAATGGCATGTATCAAATATAAGTCCCAAGATATAACAACTGAAACAATAGATTTATATGATCATTTTTTCTGGTAGTGGCATTTTTCCAAAATGAAAATTAATAAAAATCTAAAGTTGGCCATACATGTGAAATATCTTTTAGATAAAAATTTGTTGCGAAGATAGCCTTTCTCCCAACTCTCACATGCGCGGCCAGCCTGGTACAGCCAACTTTAATCTAATGTGTACTTGCCCTACAAACTGAAATATTAGGGTTTTTTTTGACAAATAAGAGGTTTTTCTTAGATTTGCCCTCTTAGGCACTTTGTGCCAGAACATAATAATAATAATAATAATAATAATAATAATAATAATAATAATAATAATCTCTGATATGATATGATAATATGATCTGCCAATCTTGATTTTCTCTCTGCCAATGTCTTTCCTCTGCTAAACTTTAAACGTTGGAATCTTAGTGAATATGACTCCAGTAGCATCTAAGTGCATTACAGTTAAGTTTTTTTTCCAAATTTTAATGTTTAGTAATAGTTACGACCTGAAAACTGGAGGCTATGTAGTGGTAGTTGTGAAATTTGGATACTTTTTGTTTTATTACGTTTATGGTTATTAAATCTTTTTTTTGCATCTGATTTTGTGCACTCTTTTTTAATATATCCTTATGAAGGTCACTGATTATGTTTAGAGACCAAACATTGAGAACATTTGAAATTATAGGTGGTTTTCTAACCTGTGCTTTTCAAACGCACTCAGAAGTGCCAGAGATGCACCTAATGGAGGGTTAAGGACAAAATTGGTTTTTGGTCCTCGATGGCTGAAAGTGCAATTCTTATTGCTTCAGTGATAAATTTAGGTAATACTATGTTTGAAGTTCGGATGATATAATTATAGTAGTGTGAATAGCATTGACTGACGTTAACTCTATATTCAGGGCATGTTGGCCACTTGTGTGACTGCAGCTCTAATTGTACGAGATAATATGCAAAGTCTCATTGGTCACTTTATACATTTATCAGCTGTATAATTTTATCACATGGTAAATGTTTTATTGCATCACTTGGAAAGTAATTAGGGACAATGCAGACTATACCATTTGCAGAAAGAGAGATGCGCTTTCTAATAAATGTCTTAAACAATGCAAATGTCTCATGGTTTTTAATTGATCATGTAAATCTCCTTGTCTTTGTAACTGTATTTGTCTTTGTTTTGTATCACAGCACGTTTCCATTTGTAAACAGACCTTCCATTAAAAAGACAAGTGTTGTAAAATTACTGTCCAGTAAAAGCGTAGAGGAGCTAAACCAATTACAATGATTCCTAGACATGCCCTGACGAGAAGACTCACTGCCTGGTAATCTGAGCTCACCTCTGTCTTGACAGGAGAAATTCAGCTTTGTAGCAGATACTTTGAATAACAATTGATTAATGCATGCTCACTCACTTCCTGCCTTTCTGGATAGGTACAGTTTATGTGAAATATGGAGATTAAATTGGGCAATCTAATTGTGTTACCATTTCGTATGTGCTCAGGATCTAGAAAAGTATTAATTGAGCAAACAGACCTCATTAGTAAAGAGTAGCAACACTGACTTTAGCTCCCCATATAGATTGGTTTATTGTAGGTAGAATCTGCCAGTAGTGACAGCCTACTGTTTATGGGGGCCTCCAACATATTATTGTTGTGGGAGTTAACAATCTGGCATGTCCAATTTCGGACAGCTAATCCTTTCATTCTCCTGGCTATAATCTGATGCCAAAGATGTCTGGCAGCAGTTCTCTCACCGGGAACACAGGAGTATTCGGCTGAGCGAGTGCTCCTGTGTATGGGCGAGCTGGTAGATATAGCTGCTGAGCACTATCTAAGGGTACTGTCACACAGTGCAATTTTGATCGCTACGACGGTACGATTCGTGACGTTCTATCGATATCGTTACGATATCGCAGTGTCTGACACACAGCAGCGATCAGGGACCCTGCTGAGAATCGTACATCGTAGCAGATCGTTTGGAACTTTCTTTCGTCGCTGGATCTCCCGCTGTCATCGCTGGATCGTTGTGTGTGACAGCGATCCAGCGATGCGTTCGCTGGTAACCAGGGTAAACATCGGGTAACTAAGCGCAGGGCCGCGCTTAGTAACCCAATGTTTACCGTGGTTACCAGCGTAAAAGTAAAAAAAAACAAACCGTACATGCTCACCATCTGATGTCCGTCAGGTCCCTTGCCGTCCGCTTCCCGCTCTGACTGTCTGCCGGCCGGAAAGTGAGAGCAGATCACAGCGGTGACGTCACCGCTGCGCTCTGCTCTCACTGTATGGCCGGATCTCAGTCAGAGCAGGAAGCGGACGGCAAGGGACCTGACGGACATCAGATGGTGAGCATGTACGGTTTTTTTTTTTTTACTTTTACGCTGGTAACCACGGCAAACATCGGGTTACTAAGCGCGGCCCTGTGCTTAGTTACCCGATGTTTACCCTGGTTACCCGGGGACTTCGGCATCGCTCCAGCGCTGTGATTGCAACGTGTGACCGCAGTCTACGACGCTGGAGCAATAATCATACGACGCTGCGACGTCACGAATCGTGCCGTCGTAGCGATCAAAATTGCACTGTGTGACAGTACCCTAAGTTGTATGTAGTGATTTAGCCTATCTTCAGCTCTACCAGTTAGTTGAACCACAAATACTTGGGAATACCTAACACAATCAATATAATTACAGAGCCAGGAAGACATGGTTTGTGGCCATAGTAACTAATGATGTTAAATATGATGGACAGATTTTTACTTGAGTTTAGTTATACGGTTATTCTCAAAATCACAAGGTAACACTAAACATATGAGCACATTTTAATTTATTCAGTATCATGGTTGAATACCACATGCAGAAATACACGCACTTATATACCTTGGTATGGCATTAATGAAACTATAAAATAATAATAATCTTTATTTTTATGTAGTGCTAACATATTCCGCAGCGCTTTACAGTTTGCACACATTATCATCGCTGTCCCCAATGGGGCTCACAATCTAAATTCCCTATCAGTATGTCTGAGGAATTTTCTTCCATGCTCAATGCTTGGACATGCAAATCATCAAGGTCCTCTACTGGTAGCTCCCTTTGCAATTGCCAACCAATGATGTCCCAGATGGCTTGATGGGAAACAAATCCAGAGCTATGATAGCATGTTTAGGTCGCAAAGATTGCTCATAGTAGAAGCATGAGCAATGTGTGACCTTGTGATGTGTTGAAAAATGGCTCCTGGTTCATTTTGGAGGAATGGTTATACCATTCATTCCACAGACAAATCAACTTTGCACCAAGCTGTTAGTGTGCAAGGAATGAAGACTAGAGGGGTCCAGTCATTGTACATTATGCCACAACACCCCACACCATATGTAATGCAAACACCTTCTGATGGTTTGTGTAGACACTCTTTGATACTGTAGGTTTGATGTATTATATCTGATTCCAATTGCAGTGCAGAAAGTATCAATTATGGAACAAGCATTATGGCCATTTCTTTAAAGAGTCCAAGTAGATGATTTTTAAACATAATGCAAGGCTGCTTGAGAAGGCTGCATAGTCAATGTATTTTTACCATTGTCTGCAGCATTTCTGGACTTAAGGTACCTTCACACTAAACAACTTTCCAACGAGAACGACAATGATCCGTGACATTGCAGCGTCCTGGATAGCGATCTCGTTGAGTTTGACACGCAGCAGCGATCTGGATCCCGCTGTTATATCGCTGGTCGGAGCTAGAAGTCCAGAACTTTATTTGGTCGCTAGATCGGCGTGTATCGTCATGTTTGACAGCAAAAGCAATGATGTCAGCAATGTTTTTACATGGAGCGTGAACGATAAGTGAGTCGCCGTTACGTCACTGGATCGCTCCTGCATCGTTCTGGAGCTGCTGTGTTTGATGTCTCTACAGCGACCTAACAGCGACGCTCCAGCGATCTAGTTTAGGTTGGATCGTTGTCTATATCGCTGAAGCGTCGCTTAGTGTAACGGTACCTTTATTTCCCATCTAACACACCTTGCATATCATTGGTTAACAACTGCAAAGGGAACTGACAGTGTGTCTTGTTGACTTGTGTGCCCTAGTGTCAGCAGTGGTAGAACATTACTCAGCCAACCTCATTGACCGCATGCCGAGCCATTAAAGCGTTTGTATATTTCTATGCATTGCAATTATACATGATGCCGATTAGTGATGGGCAAACCCGAATTGTAAAGTTTGGCGTCTGCACTGAATACCTAGTGTCCGTGCATGGACCCTGAGCGTGGATTCCTCCAAAAAATCTGTTACTCTTCAAGTTTGCCTGCCAGAACAGCTGCTTCCCATTCTGTCGTCTGTGTGACAGTGTGAAAAACACCAGAGGCTCTTATCAGTGGTAAGTTCCTTACCACCAGTCAGAACACTGCAGTTTACACTGTCAGATGACTGTGGGAGCTAGCATCTCTGACCTGCAGTAAAAAGGTTGCTTCTGGTCATAGCCCTTGGCTGATGAGAGTACTACTCTCATCGTCCTACACCTGCTTTTACTGCTGATAGCAGCCAGAGCAGGCAAATCTGTTGAGAGTATTCATCAGCCATTCCTGGTAGATTGTAAGCTTGCGAGCAGGGACCTCACTCCTAATGTCACTGTTTAAATTGTCTTAACTTGTATTGAATCTATTGTCTGTACATGTAATTGTAAAGTGCTGTGGAATATGTTGGCGCTATATAAATAAAAATGATTAATTAATTATTAATCAGCCGGCTTCTGTGCTATGAATCTATCTATATATATAATTGTCTAAGGGTTTTTCTGTCTGTCCTGGAAATCCCGCGTCTCTGATTGGTCGAGGCCGCCTGGGCCTCAACCAATCAGCGATGGGCACAGTATCGACATAGATGTCATAATGGTTGCCATGGCGATGATGATGTCTTAAAGGTTGCCTCGACCAATCAGCGACGGGCACAGTCTGCCGCGAATTCTGGAATCATCATTGTCCATATACTACGAGGACATGCATATTCTAGAATACCCGATGCGTTAGAATCGGGCCACAATCTGGTATATATATAAAAACGAGTGTGTGTGTATGTATCATTGATGATGTCATAATGGTTGCCATGGCAACAATGATATCATAAATGTTGCCATGACAAAGATGATGTGATAATGGTTGCCATAGCGACGAAGATGTCATAATAGGTTGCAATGGCGACGGTGATGTCATAATGGTTGCCATGGTGACGATGATGTCATAAGTATATGGGCACGGAACTCTGGGATGGAGGATGTGTGATGGTTATGGTTATATGGGCACGGGACTATGGGATGGAGGATATGTATGATGGGTATATGGGCACGGGACTATGGGATTTAGGATATATATGATGGGTATATGGGCATGGGACTAGGGGATGAAGGATGTGTGATGGGTATATGGGCACAGGACTATGGGATGGAGGATATGTATAATGGGTATATGGGCATGGGACTATGGGATGATGGATGCGTATGATGGGTATATGGGCATGGAAGTATGGAATGGAGGATGTGTATGATGGATATATGGGCACGGGACTATGGGATGGAGGATGTGTGTGATGGGTATATGGGCACGGGACTATGGGATGGAGGATATGTATGATGGGTATATGGGCATGGAACTATGGAATGGAGGATGTGTATGATGGGTATATGGGCACGGGACTATGGGATGGAGGATGTGTATGATGGGTATATGGGCATGGGACTAGGGGATGGAGGATGTGTGATGGGTATATGGGCACAGGACTATGGGATGGAGGATATGTATAATGGGTATATGGGCATGGGACTATGGGATGATGGATGCATATGATGGGTATATGGGCATGGAAGTATGGAATGGAGGATGTGTATGATGGATATATGGGCACGGGACTATGGGATGGAGGATGTGTGTGATGGGTATATGGGCACGGGACTATGGGATGGAGGATATGTATGATGGGTATATTGGCATGGAACTATGGATTGGAGGATGCGTATGATGGGTATATGGGCACGGGACTATGGTATGGAGGATGTGTATGATGGGTATATGGGCAAGGGACTATGGGATGGAGGGTGTGATTGATGGGTATATAGGCACGGGACTATGGGATGGAGGATGTGTATGATGGGTATATGGGCACGGGACTATCGGATGGAGGATAATCATTGTAATTTGTTATAACTAACCACAGTTAGTTACTATGCCCGGACAATGCCGGACTCTTCAGCTAGTAAATAAATAAAAATGAAGTGGGTCCCTTCTATTGTTGGTAACCAGTGCATGTGAAGCTGACAGCTGCAGGCTGCCACTGTACCAGTGACTTGTATTGTTTAAGATTACTGTACTTGTTTTTATTATGTATACCCCTCCTAACATGTAATGTGACATGGAATAAATCGCGCTATAATAATAAATAATAATAATAAAAGCTGGTGAAAGCGATTCACATTACATCAAAGGTATGACATAATGTATATGTTAAAAGAAAATAATTTTTCACATCTGGCTAAGCATGTTAGACAAACTTTTCTTTCATACCCTGCTTCATGTCTTTAATGTATGTTCACACAATGTGGGTGATGCCAAAAAAAAAAGAGAGAGAAAGATTACGTTATTAGTTATTTCTCCACTTTTTTTCTATTTTCATAGTTTTGAAAAGTTTTAAAATGAAACAAACTCTTTAATGAAATATATATTCATAAATATTGGTGTGAATTAGTAATTATGTACACGCATTATCAGAAAGCATAAACTTGGAACGTTTTTCGCTTGTGCAATTTTAAGCTGAGTCATTCGAATTTATTCTAATCAACTGTTATCTTTCTGCACTGTTATAAATCTTTCAGTAAATAGGGCACATTTAATATTTTATATTTAGTGTTTTATAACTCTTTTCACATTCGTCACTCTCATTTCAAAACTGGGAAAGAAGTTGCAGACATTTTGGAGAAACACAAAATTTGGCACATTAAGTATAGCACATTTTTCGTTATTGTTGCATTGAATTCTGACCATGTTATGGTAAATCTTCCCCAATAGAATCTAAATTATGAAATCTGTTTCTGTTGGCCATAATAAAGACTTGCTTTGAAATTTCTTCTTGCCCTCTACTGATTAGGCATCACAATCAAGAAACAAGAAAGTCGATGTGCAGCAAAGCTCGTAAGCAATATTTCCTTCTAGAATGAGATGGAAAATCATTGCAATCATTGAAAATAACCGGTAATGTTGCCCCAAAAGTGAAACATTTTAGAACTCTAAACATAGCCTTATTAACAAAGATAGGGGATAAGCAATATAGCCTCCAGCCATTATCATTAGTACAGAGTATACTGTAGCTCTGATTTCATAAGAATAATGCTGGTTCACATTCACTGTATGTTGTGCAGTTAATACATGAAAAACTGTAGTCCCTTTACTACATATTCAGTAGTGATAATAATAGAGATTCCTGGACCTATTCACACCCATAACAAAATCTGACAGTAATATACACATTTGGATTTTTTTCAGGTCAGCATAGACACAGGAATTTGCCCAGGGGAAAAATACTTTCTGTTGAAACTACTGGGAAAGTTGCTGGAGCACTCTCAAAATATGAGAATTAAGTCTGAGAAAAAAAGTGTATTGTATAATTAGTTAACATCAAAGTATGTATATATAATTTTAATAATCGTTACACTAAAACAGTGCAGAAGAAAAAGTAAAAGTATGAGGAAAAATGCAACTAAGGGTAAAACTAATTTATTTTTTGAGCAATACATGTACAGCACACTGTAAAAAAAACTTCAAACAGTAAATGTTTTTTTTACAGTGACTCACTGTATGTTTTTTGCATAGCTGCCCAGTAGGGGCCAAATTGACAATCTTTTGAATGGTTGGCCTCAGGGCCGGGCTAAGAGGTAGGCACCTGCCTAGGGCGACACCTCCTGCCTACCCAAGGGGGCACTTTAAAAAGAAATACTGAATGTCTGCAGCCACCCGCCACCTTCCTGTGACAGCAGACATTCAACACAGTGACGGCCGGGGCGCAGGTAATGTCAGTCACTGACACTGTTCACCCCTCTCTCTGCCTGTGCTTCAGCCATTGCTCCTTCTTTGCACTCAAAGAAGCAAAAGCAATTGCTGTGTGCGCTGCCCGGAGCAGGAGCAGAGAAGATGTAATCAGTCTCCTTCTCAGCTGGGATCTCCAGCAAGACGTAGGCCACTTCCGTTGGATGGGACGTTGGATGGCACAGTGGAGTGATGTCATCTCACCATTCAACATCTACTGTTGCAATTCACAGAAGAGGAAATGGTGGACAGGAGCTTGGATTAGGTGAGTATAATGTGTTTTTTTCAATTCCTATATTACTGTGCAGGAGGGAATAAAATGAACGGCTGTGCATTGTGGGTAATAAAATGAGAGGAGAGGCTGTGCTGATTGGGGAAATTAATTAAGGTGTGTGCAGAGGGGGGAATAAAATGATGGGCTGTGCTGATGGGGGAATAAACAGGCTGTGCTGATGGGGGGAATTTATTGAGGGTCTGTGCAGATAGGGTAATAAACTGTGGGGCTGTGCAGATTGGGGAATAAAGTGAGGGTCTGTGCAGATGGGGGAATAAAATGAGTGGCTATACAGATGGGGAATAAAATGAGCGGCTGCAGATGGGGTAATAAACTGAGGGGCTGTTAAAATGGGGGAATAAACAGGTGCTGTGCAGATGGGGGAATAAAATGAGGGGCTGTGGAGGGGACCAAAATATTATGTGCTGTGCTGAAGGGCATAACATCAAGGGTTGTGCAGAGGGGCATTAAATGAGAGGCACTGCAGGGGGGAATGACATGAGGGGCTTTGTGGGGTGCCATAGAATAAGTGGCTGTTAAAGGAGGACAGCAAAGTATGGGAGGAGCTGTGGTCACCATGTTGTATATGGTCCTGTGGAGGTCATTATACTGGGGTTTGTGGTGACCATACTGGATAGGGTGCTGTGGTGAATATAATACTGTCTGCATTTCTGCTTGTGGGCAATAATAATAATGTAAAGGGTGCTGTAGGGGCCATCATAGTGTACATTATGACTGCTTTGAACATCATACTATATTTGGGGGGCTGTGGGGGACATCATGCTATATATCGGAGACTGTGGTGGACAGCATACTATATATGAGGAGCTGTGGTGGTGATCACACTTTTGTCTGTTTGTTGTGAATGTCATACCGCATTGGTTTCTGTGGTGACCATCATATTGTGTAGAAGGACTGAGGAGTGGTTACAGTTTGAAGAAAGTAGGTGGTCAATATGAGGATATAGTGTGATAGTGTGAAGAGGGGGCACAAAATGTATAAGGAGAGGGGACAGCGTGAAATGGAGGCATAATATGAAGAGGGGTTAGCATGGCAAGAGGACAGTGTGGAGATATAGAAAGTGTAATTGAAAATTAGAGAAGGAACAGCCATGATATAGGCCGTGGTTCATAAGGGAGAACAGTGTAACGGTCATATCTAATAATAGGAGACAGTATGGTGGTTATAGCTGATAATGATAGACAGTGGGGAAGTCATATACCATGGGAAGCTTATTTAGGTCATAATAAGAACAGATATTTTTATGCAGAGGTTATTTTTATAACACTTTTATTTTTAAGGCACTGAGTTGGGATGTGCTGCACAAGAACGGAGAAGAGGTAAGTCTGAGGACATGAAATGTCATGTCATCTAGACAAGATGGAGATGAAAAGAAAGAGATGACTCCAGAAATGTAATCTATAAATAAGGTCTGATAAGTCACATCCCTAAAGTACACCAGTTTTTTTTTTTACTTTTGATTACACTTTTTGGTGAAAAAGGTAACAATTCTAGTGGAAGTGGTCATCAGAATTTGCTATTTAACCCATCGGAGGGGAAGAGGGAGATGCATTGGGGTCATGTTACTTTAGTCTCTGAGCCATTCTTTTGCTTTGCGTTGTGGGGGGCTGCCATTGGCTTCATCTGCCTAGGGCACCAAAATCCTTTGTCCTGTCCTGTTTGGTCTATTGACACATATAGAGTATGCTTTATTAGTACGTATGTAGAATATAACAAGAATATAAGAGGTGAATAGAGCTTGACTGCCTATTCAAGAAGTTTTAATGGAAGAAATCCTTGATTATTAATATTTATTTATATAGCACCATTAATTCCATGGTGCTGTACATGAGAAAAGGGGTTACGTACAGAGTTATAGATATCGTTTACAGTAAACAAGTTTACAGTGACAGACTGGTACAGAGGGGAGAGGACCCTGTCCTTGTGGACTTACATTCTATGGGCCCATATTTCATATAGGACAGTAATGTGTGATTGGTCTGATTCAGATTCACACTGATTTCCAATGCTAAGGAGCTCTCTAGAGCGTCATAACTATAATTGCTAATGCTGGCACAAAGGTTCTTCCATATTGCATCTATATCTTCTATTGCAGCTCACACTCATTTCACTAGAATGGTATATTTGCTATCCTATGGAAAGACTGAAAATTCATGAAATGTTAATATTATTTTCATTGCAGCTTTCCTGTAATTATACTTCTAGTGTAGGAAACTGCAACTACCCTGCTTGATAAAAACAGCAGGACTAGTTAAGATTTTTAAGGCTATTCCAGAAGTAAGACTTGGGGAAAAGGCGTTCTTGTTCTCTCAGGATAGGATGAAATCCAATATTTGCCTTTATCAGAGCTGTCATATAATGATGTGCTGATGCCATTATATTTGTACTCTATACCTTTAAAACTGCCCGCTGTGAACCTTTCTGAAGACATTTCTGACAAGTCCATTCCAAGTGTTGAAGTTTTATAGATATTTTTCCATCATTGCAGAATTCACAGCTCACAAGAGACACTCAAACAAGTTTCCTTCACTTCACCCTCAGACTGTGAGAGTATACCTTCTATACAGAAAAGGACATGCATTTCAGAAATGGTTACAACTTACAAGTTTATTTTTCAGAACAGGTCAGTCAGGTGTGGCTGAGAAGTTCACCTGAAAGAGCTTTGAGCTTTATGATTCATGCTTGTATTTAATTACTGACTCATGAAGAACTGGTTTCACTGAGGTAACATCATAATTGCATTTCATAAAAGTTTACTAGCTGAAGAGGTACATGGAGGAGAATGACTAAGAATGACTTATCCAGTATCCTGTCATGGGAGAGTTAATTTCCACACATAACTCATACACTTGTCATACTGTATAATATAATCACAAATTAGAATTATTGGAGACTCCAACTATCTTTCTATTTCTTTTTAATCTACAGTTGCAATCAAAATAATTAAAAGCCTATTGGAAAAAAGCCAAAATTGTCAAACCTTCTGCTGTCTGCAATAAACCAAACAAAAACAATATAACCCCACAGAAATGTTTGCTTTTTCCTCCCCTTGCTCCAAGACCCAGAATTATTTAATTTTCCATCAACATATTATTATTATTATTTATATAGCACCATTGATTCCATGGTGCTGTACATCAGCATAACGATGGTACTGAAAGCCAAATCTGCTGATGGCCTGTCCAATTGGGGCTGTGTAGACGGAGAAGAGAAGGGGGCCAAGGACTGAGCCATGAGGTACCCCGGCTGTGAGAGAAAGAGGACATTAAGTGGAGCCAGAGAACAGAACACTGAAGGAGCGGTCAGAAAGATAGGAGGAGAACCAGGAGAGAACAGTGTCCTTAATGCCTAGTGACTGGAGCCTAGAGAGTAGGAGAGGGTGGTCAGTGTCGAAAGCTGCAGAAAGGTCAAGAAGAAAGAGCAGAGAGTTGTCACCGTTACATTTTGCTGTCAGAATGTCATTGGTCACCTTGATGAGTGCAGTTTCTGTCGAATGTAGGGGTGGAAACTGTACTGTGAAGGGTCTAGGAGGGAGTGAGTAGAGAGGTAACGGGTAAGGTGGGAGTATATCAGACGCTCCAAGAGTTTAGAGATGAAGGGGAGATTGGAGACGGTCTGTAATTATTTGTGCAGGATGGGTCAAGGGTGGGTTTCTTTAGTAATGGAGTAATGATAGAGTGTTTGAAGGAGGAGGGGAAAATGCCAGAGGAGAGGGAGAGATTAAAGATTGTAGTTAGGTGAGTTGTGACGACTGGGGAGAGAGACAGGAGGAGATGTGAGGGAATGGGGTCGGTGGTGCATGTAGTCGGACGAGATGAAGAGAGGAGCATGGAGACTTCTTCTGTGATGGGATCGAATGTGGAGAGTGAGCCAGGGGAGATGCAGGGAGGGATAGGAATCACTGCACTTGGTTTTTGGGTGCGGATTTCCTACGGATATGATCTATTTTCCCTATAAAGTGGGAGGCCAGGTCATCAGCACAAATGTCTGTGATAGGGGCTTGTGTTATGACCCCAATGGCAGAGGGTCTCAGAAATAATTACTAAGTCTGCAAACACAAAAAAACAGCTCATAGGGCAGTGGTAACTGAGCTGACCATATATCTAATCCTAGCACCACAAATAGCAGCAGCCGGGGAACGTGCCTACGTTGGTTCTAGACGTCTCGCGCCAGCCGGAGAACTAACTAACCCTAGAAGGGAAAAGAAAGACCTTTCTTGCCTCCAGAGAAAAGACCCCAAAAGTTGGATACAAGCCCACAACAAATAATAACGGTGAGGTAAGAGGAAAAGACAAACGTAAGAATGAGCTAGGTATTTAGCAAAGAGAGGCCCACTAGCTAATAGCAGAATATAGTAAGATGACTTATATGGTCAGCAAAAACCCTATCAAAATATCCACGCTGGATATTCAAGAACCCCCGAACCGTCTAACGGCCCGGGGGGAGAACACCAGCCCCCTAGAGCTTCCAGCAAAGACAGGAATCACATTTAGTACAAGCTGGACAAAAATAAGAGCAAAGCAAATAACCAAAAAACAAGAAGCAAGACTTAGCTTAATTTTGCACGAACCAGGACCCGCAGACAGGAGCAAACAAAAAGGATCTGATTACAACGATGCCAGGCACTGGACTAAGGATCCAGGAAGTTTATATAGCAACACCCCTGGACTAACGACCCAGGTGGGTGCCAAACTGAGGAAAGACAATCCCAGAGTCATATCACTAGTAACCACAAGAGGGAGCCAAAAAGTCTAATTCATAACAGTACCCCCCCCTTAAGGAGGGGTCACCGAACCCTCACCAAGACCACCAGGGCGATCAGGATGAGCAGCGTGAAAGGCACGAACTAAATCGGCCGCATGCACATCAGAAGCAACCACCCAGGAATTATCCTCCTGACCATAGCCCTTCCACTTGACCAGATACTGAAGCCTCCGTCTGGAGAGACGAGAATCCAAGATCTTCTCCACCATGTACTCCAACTCGCCCTCAACCAACACCGGAGCAGGAGGCTCAACAGAAGGAACCACAGGTACAACGTACCGCTGCAACAAAGACCTATGGAACACGTTGTGAATGGCAAACGACACCGGAAGATCCAAGCGAAAGGACACAGGATTAAGGATTTCCAATATCTTGTAAGGACCGATGAAGCGAGGCTTAAATTTAGGAGAGGAGACCTTCATAGGAACAAATCGAGAAGACAGCCATACCAAATCCCCAACACGAAGTCGGGGACCCACACCGCGGCGGCGGTTGGCAAAACGCTGAGCCTTCTCCTGTGACAACTTTAAGTTGTCCACCACATGATTCCAGATCTGCTGCAACCTATCCACCACAGAATCTACCCCAGGACAGTCAGAAGGCTCCACATGTCCCGAGGAAAAACGAGGATGGAAACCAGAGTTGCAGAAAAATGGCGAAACCAAAGTAGCGGAACTAGCCCGATTATTAAGGGCAAACTCAGCCAACGGCAAGAAGGTCACCCAATCATCCTGATTTGCCGAAACAAAACACCTCAAATAAGCCTCCAGAGTCTGATTAGTTCGCTCCGTTTGTCCATTAGTCTGAGGATGAAAGGCAGACGAAAACGACAAATCAATGCCTATCCTAGCACAAAAGGATCGCCAGAACCTGGAGACAAACTGGGATCCTCTGTCAGACACAATATTCTCAGGAATGCCGTGTAAACGAACCACATTCTGAAAGAACACAGGAACCAGATCGGAAGAGGAAGGCAGCCTAGGCAAAGGCACCAAATGGACCATTTTAGAAAAGCGATCACATACCACCCAGATGACAGACATGCCCTGAGACACTGGGAGATCTGAAATGAAATCCATGGAAATGTGTGTCCAAGGCCTCTTCGGGACAGGCAAGGGCAAGAGCAACCCGCTGGCACGAGAACAGCAAGGCTTAGCTCGAGCACAAGTCCCACAGGACTGCACAAATGACCGCACATCCCGTGACAAGGAAGGCCACCAAAAGGACCTAGCCACCAGATCTCTGGTGCCAAAAATTCCCGGATGCCCTGCCAACACCGAGGAATGAACCTCGGAAATGACTCTGCTGGTCCACTTATCAGGAACAAACAGTCTGTCAGGTGGACAAGAGTCAGGTCTACCAGCCTGAAATCTCTGCAACACACGTCGCAAATCAGGAGAAATGGCCGACAAGATAACTCCCTCTTTAAGAATACCAACTGGTTCTGCGACTCCAGGAGAGTCAGGCACAAAGCTCCTTGAAAGAGCATCAGCCTTCACATTCTTTGAACCTGGTAAATACGAGACCACAAAGTCAAAACGGGAGAAAAACAATGACCAGCGGGCCTGTCTAGGATTCAGGCGTTTAGCAGACTCGAGATACATCAAATTCTTGTGATCAGTCAAGACCACCACACGATGCTTAGCACCCTCGAGCCAATAACGCCACTCCTCAAATGCCCACTTCATGGCCAGCAACTCCCGATTGCCAACATCATAATTCCGCTCAGCAGGCGAAAACTTCCTAGAGAAGAAAGCACATGGTCTCATTACCGAGCAACCAGGGCCTCTCTGCGACAAAACGGCCCCTGCCCCAATCTTAGAAGCATCCACTTCGACCTGAAAGGGAAGTGAGACATCAGGCTGGCACAAAACAGGCACCGAAGTAAACCGGCGCTTCAACTCTTGGAACGCCTCCACGGCTGCAGGAGCCCAGTTAGCAACATCAGAACCTTTCTTGGTCATATCCGTCAAAGGTTTAACAACGCTAGAAAAATTAGCGATAAAACGATGGTAGAAGTTAGCAAAACCCAAGAACTTCTGAAGACTCTTAACTGACGTGGGTTGAGTCCAATCATGAATAGCTCGGACCTTGACTGGGTCCATCTCCACAGCAGAAGGGGAAAAAATAAACCCCAAAAAGGGAACCTTCTGTACTCCAAAGAGACACTTTGAGCCCTTAACAAACAAAGCATTCTCACGCAAAACCTGAAACACCATCCTGACCTGCTCCACATGTGAGTCCCAATCTTCAGAGAAAACCAGAATATCATCCAGATAAACAATCATAAATTTATCCAGATACTTCCGGAAAATATCATGCATAAAGGACTGAAACACTGAGGGAGCATTAGAGAGCCCAAAAGGCATCACCAAGTACTCAAAATGACCTTCGGGCGTATTAAATGCTGTCTTCCATTCATCTCCTTGCTTAATGCGCACAAGGTTGAACGCACCACGAAGATCTATCTTGGTGAACCACTTGGCACCTTTAATCCGGGCAAACAAGTCCGACAACAGAGGCAAAGGATACTGAAATTAAACAGTGATTTTATTCAGAAGCCGATAGTCAATACAAGGTCTCAAAGATCCGTCCTTCTTGGCCACAAAAAAGAATCCCGCACCAAGAGGGGAAGAGGATGGACGGATATGCCCCTTCTCCAGAGACTCCTTGATATACGAACGCATTGCGGCATGCTCAGGTACAGACAGATTAAATAGTCTTCCCTTAGGAAATTTACTACCTGGAATCAAATCTATGGCGCAGTCACAGTCCCTATGAGGAGGCAGAGCACTGGACCTGGACTCGCTGAATACATCCTGATAATCAGACAAATACTCAGGAACTTCCGAAGGAGTAGAGGAAGCAATAGACACCGGTGGGGAAACAGCATGAATTCCCTGACAGCCCCAACTTGACACAGACATTGCCTTCCAATCCAAGACTGGATTGTGGGTCTGTAACAATGGCAGACCCAAAACGACCAAATCATGCATTTTATGCAGAACAAGAAAACGAATCACCTCCCGATGTTCAGGAGTCATGCACATGGTTACCTGCGTCCAAAACTGCGGTTTATTTTCCGCCAATGGCGTAGCATCAATACCTCTAAGAGGAATAGGATTTACCAACGGTTCAAGAACAAAACCACAGCACTTGGCAAATGACAGATCCATAAGACTCAGGGCAGCACCTGAATCCACAAACTCCATAGCAGGGTAAGAAGACAATGAGCAAATTAAAGTCACAGACAAAATAAATTTAGGTTGCAAATTACCAATGGCGACAGGACTAACAACCCTTGTTAGGCATTTAGAGCATGCTGATATAACATGTGTAGAATCACCACAGTAAAAACACAACCCATTCTGACGTCTATGATTTTTCTGCTCATTTCTAGTCTGAATTCTATCACATTGCATTAAATCAGGTGTTTGTTCAGACAACACCACCAGAGGATTAGCGGTTTTGCGCTCCCGCAAACGCCGGTCAATTTGAATAGCCAGCGCCATGGAATCATTCAGACTTGTAGGAATGGGGAAACCCACCATCACATTCTTAATGGCTTCAGAAAGGCCATTTCTGAAATTTGCGGCCAGAGCACACTCATTCCACTGAGTAAGCACGGACCATTTCCGAAATTTTTGGCAATACACTTCAGCTTCATCCTGGCCCTGAGAAATAGCCAGCAAGGCTTTTTCTGCCTGAACTTCAAGATTGGGTTCCTCGTAAAGCAATCCGAGCGCCAGAAAAAACGCATCAATATTTGCCAATGCCGGATCTCCTGGCGCTAGCGAGAAAGCCCAATCCTGAGGGTCGCCCCGTAAAAAAGAGATAACAATTTTAACTTGCTGAGCTGAATCTCCAGATGAACGGGGTCTCAGAGATAGAAACAATTTACAATTATTCCTGAAATTCCTAAACTTAAATCGGTCTCCAGAAAACAGTTCAGGAATAGGTATTTTAGGTTCAGACATTGGACTACTGGTAACAAAATCTTGTATGCCCTGCACACGAGCAGCAAGCTGGTCTACACTTGTAATCAAGGTCTGGACATTCATGTCTGCAGCAAGCACAAGCCACTCAGAGGTAAAGGGGAGGAAGAGAGGAAAAAAAAAAAAAACTCAGGATTTCCTTTCTTATTATCCCACTTCTGCAATGCATTAAACATTCAATGTAGGCCTGGCATACTGTTATGACCCCAATGGCAGAGGGTCTCAGAAATAATTACTAAGTCTGCAAACACAAAAAAACAGCTCATAGGGCAGTGGTAACTGAACTGACCATATATCTAATCCTAGCACCACAAATAGCAGCAGCCGGGGAACGTGCCTACGTTGGTTCTAGACGTCTCGCGCCAGCCGGAGAACTAACTAACCCTAGAAGGGAAAAGAAAGACCTTTCTTGCCTCCAGAGAAAAGACCCCAAAAGTTGGATACAAGCCCCCAACAAATAATAACGGTGAGGTAAGAGGAAAAGACAAACGTAAGAATGTGCTAGGTATTTAGCAAAGAGAGGCCCACTAGCTAATAGCAGAATATAGTAAGATGACTTATATGGTCAGCAAAAACCCTATCAAAATATCCACGCTGGATATTCAAGAACCCCCGAACCGTCTAACGGCCCGGGGGGAGAACACCAGCCCCCTAGAGCTTCCAGCAAAGACAGGAATCACATTTAGTACAAGCTGGACAAAAATAAGAGCAAAGCAAATAACCAAAAAACAAGAAGCAAGACTTAGCTTAATTTTGCACGAACCAGGACCCGCAGACAGGAGCAAACAAAAAGGATCTGATTACAACGATGCCAGGCACTGGACTAAGGATCCAGGAAGTTTATATAGCAACACCCCTGGACTAACGACCCAGGTGGGTGCCAAACTGAGGAAAGACAATCCCAGAGTCATATCACTAGTAACCACAAGAGGGAGCCAAAAAGTCTAATTCACAACAGGCTTGTGCTTTTGGCCCGAGGAGGAAGTGAAAGGTGTCAAAAAGTTTCTTGGGGTTGTTGGATAGTGAGGATATCAGAGTGGTGAAGTAAGTCTGTTTGGCGACGTGAAGGGCAGAGTTATAGGTCCTTAACATAAATTTGAAGTGTATGAAGTCTTCTAGTATGCGTGTTTTCCTCCATAAGCGTTCAGCACACCTAGAGCATCACTGGAGAAATCAGATTTGCGATGTGAGCCAGGGCTGTTTTACTCTGTGTTTGGAGGTTTTGAGGGTGAGGGGAGCTACTTGGTTAAAGGTGCTTCTAAGAGTGTCATTGAAGTGATGTACAGCCTGATCAGGACAGGAAAAATAGGAGATTGGGGACAATGATGAGTGTAAGGAGTCTGAAAGTGTGTGAGGATTAATAGCATGTAGATTTCTGAATGTGTGGTAGGTAGGAGAGTCCTGCTGTGGGCGAGTGTGAAGGATAGAATGTTGCGCTCAGAGAAGGGAAGCAGTGAATTATCTAGGTAGGAGATTGAACAGAGCCGGACAAAGACCAGGTCAAAGGTGTTACCGTCTTTGTGTGTTTCAGAGGTTGAGAGCTGTGAGAGGCCTAGAGAAGTGGTTAGTGATAAAAGCTGGGATGCAGATGTGGAAATGAGGCTGTTAATGGGGCTGTTGAAGTCTTGAAGTCTCCCAGGATAAGGGTTGGTAGTTCTGAGGACATGAAGTGTGGCAGCCAGGCAGAAAAATGGTCCAGGAAGTGGGTGGGTGAGCCTGGGGGCTGGTATATGACCGCTACTCTGAGGGAGAGGGGATGAAAGAGCCTGATGGTGTGGACCTCAAAAGAAGAAAATGAGAGTGATGAAGCTTGGGGGATGACCTGGAAGGTGCATTGTGGGGACAGGAGCATGCCGACTCCACCACCATGTCTGTTTGTGGGTCTCGGGGAATGTGAGAATTGTAAGCCACTATTGGAAATGGCAGCAGGAGAGACCATGTCAGAATTCTGAATCCAGGTTTACGTGAGGGCCAACAGATTAAGAGAGTTTTTCAGAAAGTAATTGTGTAGGAAAGGAAGCTTGTTACATACAGACCGTGGATTCCAAAGGACACAATTAAATGAAGGAGATGAAGGAGTGCAACTAATATTAGTAAGATTATTAAGGTTTCGATGTGAGGTAGGGTAGGGTTTGAGGTTGGTGGATGGTGGACCAGGGTTGGGGGTGATGTCCCCTGAAATCAGTAGGAGTAGGAAGATAAATAGCAAGTAGTTTTTGGAATTGTATGAAGTTTTTTTTGTGCAGTGTGTTTGGGCTGAGCTTATGACAACTTATGACTGTTGTGTTTGAAACTGTTAAAGGGAACCTGTCACCCCCAAAATCGATGGTGAGGTAAGCTCACCATCATCAGGGGCTTATCTACAGCATTCTGTAATGCTGTAGGTAATCCCCCGATGTTACCTGAAAGAGGAGAAAAAGAGGTTAGATTATACTCACCCAGGGGCGGTCCCGCTGCGGTCCGGTCAAATGGGTGTCTCAGATCCGCTCCGGCGCCTCCTATCTTCATTCCATGACGTCCTCTTCTGGTCTTCACGCCGCGGCTCCGGCGCAGGCGTACTTTGTCTGCCCTGTTGAGGACAGAGCAAAGTAGTGCAGTGCACAGGCGCCGGGTCTCTCTGACCTTTCCGGCGCCTGCGCACTGCAGTACTTTGCTCTGCCCTCAACAGGGCAGACAAAGTACGCCTGCGCTGGAGACGCGGTGTGAAGACCAGAAGAGGACGTCATGGAATGAAGATGGGAGGCGCTGTACCGGACCCGAGACACCCATTGGAGCGGGACCGCCCCTGGTGAGTATAATCTAACGTCTTTTTCTCCTCTTTCAGGTAACATCGGGGCTTATCTACAGCATTACAGAATGCTATAGATAAGCCCCTGATGATGGTGAGCTTACCTCACCATGGATTTTGGGGGGTGACAGGTTCCCTTTAAACTGTAAAGCACCTCAGAATATGTTGGCGCTATATAAATATAGATTATTATTAGTTCAGAGATATATGGAGGAGACAGGTTATGGATGGCTGTGTAGGTTAGTATTAGTTATTTGAACCGGATAAGCTGCGGGAATGGGAGCCAATGAAGAAATTAGCATTTCTGTATAAGGGCTTTTTCTCTTTTTTGTGGAACAAACTGAAATTTTGAAAGACATCAATCATTTTACCATATGATGTACTAGAAAATGTGAAATATAATACAAGTTTTTATGGTGTTCATTGTGTGGTGAAAATGACGTGGCAACATTATTTTCCACAACAGTATGATTGATGATACCAAGCTTGTCCAATTTTTTATTATTTTAGTGGTAAAAAACAAATTTGTCTGTATTATCATTTTTTGAGAGGTAGCTTTTCTGTTTTCAGATCCACGAAGCTGGGTGAAAGCTTGTTTTTTGCCCTAACCTGAGGGTAATATTGTTACCATTTGGGGTACATATAACATTTTGATAAGAGTTGGTGCTAAACAATTTGTACGACCTGGTCCATCGGCCATGTCACTAATCTGTTATGACCATTGGACTAGAACCCCAACTCCTACCTCCCAGCATCCACAGCGCTTGTTATGATTAGCCAGCCTGGTGTGACCTTACATGTGCTCCTGCTAAGTGGCCATGAAATACTGACCTGGCTGCGGGACCAGGACCTGTGAATCAATTTCCACAGACTCATAGTATGAGTACTTTTCGAGGGGAAATTGCTGTGATCAGAGAATGACAATTTTTTATTTTCTTTTTGAAGTTTAATGTACAGTTTAAAAAATTCCTTAGTGGCCTATGACAAAAATGTATGTCTTAGGCCTCTTTAACATCCATATAAAACCGGTATCGGTAAAAGCAGCACTGGAGTCATCGGTGTTTTGGATCAGTGTGTCATCAGTGTGCTAATAATGTTTTTCTCGTATGGCAAAAAAAAATTACAAAGCTTCTCCTGTACTTTGCAATGTTGAACCCGAACAGCACACGGATTATACACAGATGCTGTACATGTTTTATAAGGACCCATAGACTTGTATTGGATCTTGTCATCCATGCTGCCGGTAAAAAAACGGACATGTTAACTCAACATAGCTAATGTAACAAGAGGTTTCTATAAATGCAATGAAAAAATAACACTATTAATGACTACTGCCATCTCTGAATTATTCAACCCCTTAAATAGAATCCCTCATGTCATTAAACACTTGCAAATTAGGAGTTGTCTATAGCACACCTGATATAATAATCAAAGACTAAGTCAGTTTTCATTAGGTGTGTTGAGAAAACACACATCAAATATCTGGAGTGGATAGGGATTTGTTGACTGTGACGTTTGATTGCATATTAGAAATATGGCTAAGAGAGTGTTCCAAAAGGTTAAGATCGCTGTCTTAGGAAGGTAAATTATACAAACCCCCCAAAAAATTAGATGTTTCTAGAGATATAGTTGAATGCATAGTTTGCAAGTCGAAAGTTGGAATGCTGGAACACTACCTGGACTTGTTAGAAAAAGGAAGCAATCCCTGGCTACCACCAGATTCCTGGGGAGAGTGGTGGTTATATACTCTACAGTGACTGCAAAAGACCTGCAGCAAGATTTGATGGCAGCAGTCGCAGAGATTTCAGATTGTACAGTAAGGAGCATACTAAACGCTAAAAGTTTTGAAGCCTGAATGCCAAGACTTACAGCTCTACTTACCCAAAAGCTAAGAAGCGTCAGCTATAAAATGTTCATAATCACATAAATAAGCCATAAATGTCTTGGGATTCAATTTTGTGGAGCAATAGAACATAACTGGAAGTTCCCAGGCCTATGGATCAGCGTGTATGTATGTAGGAACAATGAAGCATATGCTGAAAAGAGCAATCTGCCCATAGTGAAGCACGTCAGTGGCTCAGAGATGCTCTGAGGTAGCTTTGCTTTATTTGGCACTGGAACCCTGCAGCGTTTGGAGGCCAAGATTGATTCAACCAAGTATCAGGAAATCCTAGGAGAAAATGTCATCTGTGGTGTGAGGAAATTGAAGCTTGGGTGTCATTGGATCTTCCCGCAGGACAACGATCCCAGTCATACCTAAAAGTCCACCTAGGCTAGATTTCACTAGAGACTCTAGAAGATGCAGGAGCGGCCTTCAAAGTCGCATGACTTGAACCCTATAGAAAATCTTTGAGGGGATTAGAAGACGATGGTCGCAGCATGCAAATCCAAGAAACTGGAGGCCATTGTCTTTGAGAAATGGGTAAGATACTTTAGAAATGCTTCCTGAGTTTATGTCTAGCCGGTATACATCATATTTGCATCAGGTCATAATAGCCAAACGGTGCTCTACTATGTGCTAAAGATACTTGTCATGAAAAGATCTTTTAATGTGTCCACTTACCCTATAAATGTAAGAAAATATTGCATTTTGGCAATTAGTTCTCGGACCATAAAAAAAAAAAAATTTAGGTGGTGGTTGCATTTTTTAAAAAAAAGGGCCAAGGAGCCTGGCAATCAAATTACCTTGTCTGCGACTTATTTACATTTTTTGTCACTTTAGTGTACAGAAACTGGCAGTGAACAAAGCCAGGATACAAAAGATAATAGTTTATATTTTTGTCCCAATGTCCAAATCTTTTTTTCTCATGTAGCAAGTATATTCGTTTTTGCATTTGTAAAGAACAAATCTCTTCTCAGTCCACACAATAAGCAAATGACTAGCAATCAGTTTATGTGTGAGACAACCTAAGTGTCAGCTGAATTGTTATCTAGAGAATGTCTGTAATAAAAATTCTTCAGTGCTCTGTGTTGTAACATGCACTGCTCATTTCTCATATCTTCACAAAAAAAACAAATAATATAATCAGACAGTTTTAGAGATCAAAATGTTCTTGGTTTTTGGATAAAATAAATAGATGTGTAATTGCAAGATGCACAATAAGAAAAAGCAACCTTTATTCCACTCTTCCAAAAAGGTTTCATCTGAGATCACCACGTAGATAGTAAATAGACAATAAACACATTCGATAACGAGTTTCTATTTAAGGCAGATTCATGCTGCATGTACCAAGGACATCAGGAATTAGTCACTGGCTATATGATTGTAACCAGGTATGTATTACTCTGAAATGCAGACTTGCAGAGGAAACATTACATAGGGGACTGTGTCTGTTGGCTGACTAGTCTGATGAGCTTCGGCGTTCTCTGATCCAGTTGACTGATGGGTTTCTCCCTATGCTTTTACATAGATAGAGACCTGTCAGTCATAGGGAGAAGCCAATTAGGGAGCCAAGACATTCCGGGCCTGATTTATCAAGACTGGCGTTGTTCACTGCAGTCTTGATGAGGGGGCGTGTTGGAGTCAGATGCACCTGATTCATGAAGAGGTGCTCATCTCTCCATGAATCTGGAGCATCTGATGAGTGGTGCACGCCTCCATGCGATATGCCTGAAATCTCACTTCAATGAGTTACTGGAGTGAGACTTCAGTTATAGGGAAGCCACAGCTGGTATTGAATTAGATGAGGTGTGGTGTCACTACCCTGCCGCAATCCCACCCCAAAATGAGAAACTGGTGTGAAAGCATCAAAAGTTGCAAAATGTAGACTCCTACATTTTGCAACTTTTCAAAACTTTTTGTACCGGAATTCTGGTGTGAAAGTTTAGATACCGCAGCATTTCAAAATAAAACTTGCCTGGTCTCAGTCACTCAGCCAGTGTCTGATTTATGCCACCCGTGGTTCAGGCAGCATAAATTTGTTGATATGTACTCTTTAAGTCCTACATAGTTATACTAGTATAGGATATAAATGGAAATTTAGATGGTTAGATAAATTATAGATAGATTTTGCAAACTAATGCCTCATAGATACCTATAAGTAAAGGACCACATACATTTATATGATAAATTGTGTTTGATTGACTTATGGCCTAAATGTTATGCGAACAAAGGCTAAAACCAGTTTACAGGCTTTAGTACCAGTGAAAACTACTGCCAACTATACCTTGAGGCACTAGTTTAATTAGCTGATTTAAATATTATGTCATTTCCACTTGATCATAGGTGTAAACCCTTTGCTTTCTCATTATATACTGGGGCTTTACTCATCATCACACTGCACTGTGTAATATCCTGAATTCTTTTGTGACAAATTTTTTTAACCCCTTTACAACATATGACGTACTATGTCCATCAAAGCTCATGCAGCGCGATCGTGGGATACTGATGGGTTGCCAGGGATCTGCTGATGTCCCCCGTGCCTGTCATCATGGTAGTTCTGTGAATGCCAGCCCATGGCTAGTGTTCAAAGGAGACTGTGATTTTCACTACAAAAATATTACAAAAATACACATATTTGGTCAGATTTATCAAAATACGTATAAAATAAATGAATCTGATGGGTAAATGGCTTAGCGAGAAAAAAATCAAAACATCAGAATTGCGGATTATCGGCTGCCACAACAAATTATATCTACCCCAAAATATTATCAATAAAAACATAGCCTCAGAGCGCAAACAACAAGCCTTCACATAGCTCCATATCTTGAACATTTTAAATGTTACGGCTCCCTGAAAATGGCATCCCAAGCAAAATGTTTTTCTTTACAAATTTCTGAATTTTTTCTCTCCACTTAAATAAAACAAAAACTATGCATTTTTTGTATTGCCGTAATTGTACTAACCAGCAGAATAATATTGTACGGTCAGTTTATGGAAAAATTACAATGTGAATTAAAAACCCAAAGAACAATTGCTGAACTGCGCTTTTTTTGCTATTGCGACACACATTGAATTTATTTCCTTCTTTCGAGTGCATTACATGATAAAATGGATGGAGCCATTGAAAAGCACAACTCTTCCTGCAAAATAGAAAGCCCTCATAAGGCTATGTGGACAGAAAACTTAAAAAGTTATGGCACTTGGAAGAAGGGGAGAAAAAAGCGAAAGCGCAAAAATAAAAAATCACCAGGTCATTAAATGGTTAAACTTACGGTAAATAACTTAAAAATTTAATTATTGAAAACAGTTCCAACTATTGAATTGTTTGCAAAACTTTATTATGTTGGTTTCATTATTATTATTATTATTATTTATTGTAAAGTCATTTATTCCATGATGCTTTACAACTGAAAAGGGATATACATAATAAAAACAAGTACAATAATCTTGAACAAAACAAGTCACCTGCGAGAGCTTACAGTCTACAATGGATGGGTGAGGATACAGTAGGTGAGGGTAGAGCTGGTTGTGCAGCGGTATGGTCGAACAAGGGTTACTAAGGTTGTAAGCTTTTTGGAAGAGGTAGGTCTTTAGGTTCCTTTTGAAAGTTTCCACAGTAGGCAAGACTCTGATATGTTGGGGTAGAGAGGTCCAGAGTAGGGTGGATGCACAGGAAAAATCTTGTGCGCAATTGTGAGAAAAGGAAGTAGAGGGGAGTAGAGAAGGAGATCTTGTGAGCATTAGAGGTTGTGTGCAGGTAAGTACCTGAAGACTAGGTCACACGTGTATGGTGAAGACAGGTTGTAGATGGCTTTGTATGCCAAGGCTAGGGTTTTGAGCTTGAGTCTCTGGGCAATGTGGAGCCATTGGAGGAATTGACAGAGAGGAGAGGCTGAGGAATAGTGGAGAGACAGGTGGATTAGTCGAGCAGCAGAGTTTAGGTTATGTTGGAGTTGTGCGAGATTGTTACAAGGGAGGCCACAGACCAGATGGTCGCAGTAGTCGAGATGGGAGATGATGAGGGCAAGCACTAGTATTTTTGCAGAATCTTGATCAAGGAATGTATGAATCTGGGAAATATTCTTGAGTTGCAGTCAGCAGGAAGTGGAAAGAACTTGGATATGTGGTTTGAAGGAGAGATTAGAGTCAAGGATTACCCCGAGACAGCGAGCTTGCGGGAGTGGGAAGAGTGAGCAGCCACTTTAATGGATAGGTCTGTTGGGGGCTTGAGAGAGATGGGGGAAAGATGATGAATTCCATTTTGTTCATGTTAAGTTTTAGAAATCTAGCAGAGAAGAAGGATGAAATAACAGACATTGTGGGATTCTGGCTAGTGAGCAGGTGATATCAGGTTCAGAGAAGTAGATCTGTGTGTCATCAGCATAGAGATGATACTGAGAGCCATGGGACTCTATGAGATGTCCCAGGCTGAAGGTGTAGATGGAGAAGGGCAAGGGTCTTAGAACTTAACCTTTGGGGACACCGACAGATAGCGGGTGAAATGAGGAGATAGAGTGTGAGTGGGAGACATTGAATGTCCGGTCTGTTAGGTATGAAGACATAAAAGATAGGGCCATGTTATGATCCTCAGTGGCTTAGGATCACAAATCTAACCAGCTAAGTCAGAGATAATAGGACGAGCTCTGGGGATGTGGTAACTGGACTGACCACAAACCTGATCCTAACCGCACACACTATAGGTAGCCGTGGAACGTTTCCTGAAATCCTAGACGTCTCTTCACGGCCTGAGAAACTGACTACCCCTAAAGAGAAAGTAAGACCTCACTTGCCTCAGAGAAATAACCCCAAAGATATAGGAAGCCCCCCACAAATAATAACGGTGAGTTAAGAGGAAAAGACAAACGCAGAGATGAAACAGGTTAAGCAAATGAGGCCCACTAACACTAGATAGCAGAAAATAGCAAGGGATCTGTGCGGTCAGTAAAAAACCCTATACAAAAATATCCACGCAGAGAATGCGAGAACCCCCACACCAACTAACGATGTGGGGGGAGCAACTCAGCACCCCAGAGCTACCAGCAAGCAGAGATATCACATATTAGCAAGCTGGACAAAACTCATAATATTCTAGGAAACATATTGAACACAGATGAGCAAGAATAAGCAAACAGAACTTAGCTTCTCTTGGAGAGACTGATAACGGATGTAGACAGGAGGAATCAGAATAGCACTGAATACAACGACAACAGGCAAGGAATGAAGGACCAGGTGAATTAAATAGGAAACCTATCTTAGGAGAAGAAACCTTCATAGGAACATAACGAGAAGACAACCACACCAAATCCCCCACACGAAGTCGGGGACCCACACAGCGACGACGGTTAGCAAAGCGCTGAGCCTTCTCTTGTGACAACGTCAAATTGTCCACCACATGGTTGCAAATCTGCTGCAACCTATCCACCACAGAATCCACCCCAGGACAGTCAGAAGACTCAACCTGACCCGAGGAAAAACGAGGATGAAAAACAGAATTACAAAAAAAAGGCGAAACCAAAGTAGCCGAACTAGCCCGGTTATTAAGGGCAAACTCGGCCAATGGCAAAAAAGTCACCCAATCATCCTGGTCAGCAGAAACAAAACATCTCAAATAAGTTTCTAAGGTCTGATTAGTTCGCTCGGTTTGGCCATTCGTCTGAGGATGGAAGGCTGACGAAAAAGATAAATCAATGCCCATCTTAGCACAAAAGGAACGCTAAAATCTGGACACAAACTGGGATCCTCTGTCAGACACAGTGTTTTCAGGGAGAAGCTAGCCACAGCAGCTAGACACACGGCAAAAAAAAAAAAAAAATAATTTCTCAAGGCTTCTTTTCTCCTGCTTCTGCCATGCAATTAACACTTTTGTGGCCGGCTGTACTGTTATGATCCTTAGTGGCTGAGGATCACGAATAGACCAGCAAGTGAATAAACTAAGGACAAGCTCTAGGGAGATGGTAACTGGACTGATCGCAAATCTGAACCTATCCAACACAACTAGAGGTAGCCGGTGAACGTGCCTAAAAAATTCCTAGACGTCCCGAGCCAGCCTGAGGAACTAGCTACCCCTAAAGAGAAAGAAAGACCTCGCTTGCCTTCAGAGAAATAATCCCCAAAGATATAGAAGCCCCCAACAAATATTAACGGTGAAGTAAGAAGAAGGCACATATGTAGGGATGAAATCAGATTCAGCAAAAGAGGCCCACTAGTACTAGAAAGCAGAAAATAGAGCAGGGGTCTATGCGATCAATAAAAAACCCTTACAAAATATCCATCCTGAGATTTCAAGAACCCACGCACCAACTAATGGTGTGTGGGGAGAAACTCAGTCCACTAGAGCATCCAGCAAGCGAGGGAATCACATTTTAGCAAGCTGGACAAGAAAACATGATAAACACTGCTGATCAAAAAATGAGCAAACAAAACTTAGCTTGTCCTGGATGGACTGGGAGCAAGGTAGTCAGAAGGAATCTGAGTAGCACTGATTACATCGCCAGCCGGCCACAAGTGGAAGTAAAACTGAGCTATATAGGAACCTCCCAGAGGATAACGAACCAGCTGATAGCCAGAGACCAGCAGGATAACAAACAAAGCCACCAGGGGGAGCCCAAAGCAAAAGTCACACCATACCACCAGTGACCACAAGAGGGAGCCCGAAAACAGAGTTCACAACAGGACTAGCAGAGTTATTTCCGAGGTCCATTCTTCGGTGTTGGCGGGTCATCCTGGGATTTTTGGCACTAGAGATTTGGTGGCTAGATCTTTCTGGTGGCCTTCTTTGTCGTGGGATGTGCGTTCCTTTGTGCAGTCCTGTGGGATTTGTGCTCGGGCTAAGCCTTGCTGTTCTCGTGCCAGTGGGTTGCTGTTACCTTTGCCTGTCCCGAAGAGGCCTTGGACGCACATTTCCATGGATTTTATTTCAGATCTTCCAGTCTCTCAGAGAATGTCTGTCATCTGGGTGGTGTGTGATCGTTTTTCTAAAATGGTCCATTTGGTGCCCTTGCCTAAGTTGCCTTCCTCCTCCGATTTGGTTCCACTGTTTTTTCAAAATGTGGTTCGTTTGCACGGGATTCCTGAGAACATTGTTTCTGACAGAGGATCCCAGTTTGTGTCTAGATTTTGGCGGACCTTTTGTGCTAAGTTGGGCATTGAATTGTCTTTTTCGTTGGCCTTCCATCCTCAGACGAATGGCCAAACCGAGCGAACTAATCAGACCTTGGAGACTTATTTAAGATGTTTTGTTTCTGCTGACCAGGACGACTGGGTTACTTTTTTGGCGTTGGCCGAGTTTGCCCTTAATAATCGGGCTAGTTCTGCTACTTTGGTTTCTCCTTTTTTTTTGTAATTCGGGGTTTCATCCTCATTTTTCCTCGGGTCAGGTGGAGCCTTCTGACTGTCCTGCAGTGCATGTTGTGGTGGATAGGTTGCATCAGATTTGGAATCATGTGGTGGACAATTTGAAGTTGTCACAAGAGAAGGCTCAGCTCTTTGTCAACCGCCGTCGCTGTGTTGGTCCCCGACTTCGCGTTGGGGACTTGGTGTGGTTGTCTTCTCGCTTCGTTCCTATGAAGGTCTCCTCTCCTAAGTTCAAGCCTCGGTTTATCGGTCCTTATAAGATTGTGGAAGTTCTTGGCCCTGTGTCATTCCGTCTGGACCTCCCGCATCATTTGCTATTTATAATGTGTTCCATCGCTCGTTGTTGCGGAGGTATGTGGTACCTGTGGTTCCTCCGGTTGAGCCTCCTGCCCCAGTGCTGGTTGAGGGAGAATTGGAATATGTGGTGGAGAAGATCTTGGATTCTCGTGTTTCTAGACGGAGGCTCCAGTATTTGGTCAAGTGGAAGGGCTATGGTCAGGAGGATAATTCTTGGGTTGTTGCCTCTGATGTTCATGCGGCCGATTTGGTTCGTGCCTTCCATGTGGCTCATCCTGATCGCCCTGGGGGTTTTCATGAGGGTTCGGTGACCCCTCCTTAAGGGGGGGTACTGTTGTGAACTCTGTTTTTGGGCTCCCTCTTGTGGTCACTGGTGGTATGGTGTGACTTTTGCTTTGGGCTCCCCCTGGTGGCTTTGTTTGTTATCCTGCTGGTCTCTGGCTATCAGCTGGTTCGTTATCCTCTGGGAGGTTCCTATATAGCTCTGTTTTACTTCCACTTGTGGCCGGCTGTCGATGTAATCAGTGCTACTCAGATTCCTTCTGACTACCTTGCTCCCAGTCCATCCAGGACAAGCTAAGTTTTGTTTGCTCATTTTTTGATCAGCAGTGTTTATCATGTTTTCTTGTCCAGCTTGCTAAAATGTGATTCCCTGGCTTGCTGGATGCTCTAGTGGACTGAGTTTCTCCCCACACACCATTAGTTGGTGCGTGGGTTCTTGAAATCTCAGGATGGATATTTTGTAAGGGTTTTTTATTGATCGCATAGACCCCTGCTCTATTTTCTGCTTTCTAGTACTAGTGGGCCTCTTTTGCTGAATCTGATTTCATCCCTACGTATGTGCCTTCTTCTTACTTCACCGTTAATATTTGTTGGGGGCTTCTATATCTTTGGGGATTATTTCTCTGGAGGCAAGCGAGGTCTTTCTTTCTCTTTAGGGGTAGCTAGTTCCTCAGGCTGGCTCGGGACTTCTAGGAATTTTTTAGGCACGTTCACCGGCTACCTCTAGTTGTGTTGGATAGGTTCAGATTTGCGATCAGTCCAGTTACCATCTCCCTAGAGCTTGTCCTTAGTTTATTCACTTGCTGGTCTATTCGTGATCCTCAGCCACTAAGGATCATAACATGGTCCATCTATCTGGGACAAACAGTCTCTCTGATGGACAACGGTCAGGTCTATCCGCCTGAAATTCCTGTAACACCCGTCGCAAATCTGGGGAAATGGCAGACAAAATTACCCCCTCTTTGAGGATACCAGCCGGCTCAGAAACTCCAGGGGAGACAGGCACAAAACTCCTAGAAAGAGCATCAGCCTTCACGTTCTTCGAACCAGGAAGGTACGAGACCACGAAATCGAAACGTGAGAAAAACAATGACCAACGAGCCTGTCTAGGATTCAACCGCTTGGCCGACTCAAGATAAATCAAATTTTTATGATCAGTCAAGACCACCACACGATGCTTGGCTCCCTCTAGCCAGTGTCGCCACTCCTCAAATGCCCACTTCATTGCCAACAACTCCCGATTACCAACATCATAATTTCGCTCAGCCGGCGAAAATTTTCTTGAAAAGAAGGCACATGGCTTCATCACAGAGCAATCAGAGCTTCTCTGTGACAAAACAGCCCCTGCTCCAATCTCAGAAGCATCAACCTCGACCTGGAAGGGAAGAGAGACATCTGGCTGACATAAAACTGGAGCCGAAGAAAACCGGCGCTTCAGCTCCTGAAAGGCCTCAACGGCCGCAGGAGACCAGTTAGTCACATCAGAACCCTTCTTGGTCAAATCCGTCAAAGGTTTAACCACACCAGAAAAATTAGCAATGAAGCGACGGTAAAAATTAGCAAAACCCAAGAACTTCTGAAGACTCTTAACCGATGTAGGTTGAGTCCAATCATGAATAGCCTGGACCATGACTGGGTCCATCTCAATAGAAGAAGGAGAAAAAATAAAGCCCAAAAAGGAAACTTTCTGGACTCCGAAGAGACATTTGGAACCCTTCACAAATAAGGTATTGGCACGCAGGACCTGAAATACCATCCTGACCTGCTTCACATGGGATTCCCAATCATCTGAAAAGACCAAAATATCACCCAGATACACAATCATAAATTTATCCAGATATTCTCGGAAGATATCGTGCATGAAGGACTGAAACACAGAAGGGGCATTAGAAAGTCCAAAAGTCATCACCAAGTACTCAAAATGGCCTTCGGGCGTATTAAATACTGTTTTCCATTCATCGCCCTGCTTTATACGCACAAGATTATACGCACCGCGAAGATCTATCTTGGTGAACCAACTAGACCCCCTAATCCGAGCAAACAGATCAGACAACAGTGGTAAGGAATACTGGAATTTGACCGTGATCTTATTTAGAAGGCGATAATCTATACAGGGTCTCAACGAACCATCCTTCTTGGCCACAAAAAAGAATCCCGCACCAAGAGGGGACGAGGAGGGGCGAATATGTCCCTTCTCCAAAGACTCTTTTACATAGGTCCGCATAGCGGCATGCTCTGGTACAGACAAATTAAACAGTCGTCCCTTAGGGAACTTACTACCAGGAATCAAATTTATAGCACAATCACAATCCCTATGAGGAGGTAGGGCACTGGATTTGGGCTCATCAAATACATCCTGGTAGTCCGACAAAAACTCAGGGACTTCAGAAGGAGTAGAGGAAGCAATTGATACAAAGGGAGCATCACCATGAATTCCCTGGCAACCCCAACTCAACACAGACATTGCTTTCCAATCCAGGACTGGATTATGAGCCTGCAACCATGGCAGACCCAACACGACAACGTCATGCAAATTATATAACACAAGAAAGCGAATCACCTCCTGATGTGCAGGAGTCATACACATGGTCACTTGAGTCCAGTATTGAGGTTTATTCTTGGCCAATGGTGTAGCATCAATTCCCTTCAATGGAATAGGGAACTGTAATGGCTCAAGGATAAAACCACAGCGCTTGGCAAATGACAAATCCATCAGATTCAGGGCAGCACCTGAATCTACAAACGCCATAACAGAGTAAGATGACAGAGAGCAAATCAAAGTAACAGACAAAATGAATTTAGGCTGTACAGTACCAATGGTGACAGATTTAGCAAAGTTTTTTGTGCGCTTAGAGCATGCTGAGATAACATGAGCTGAATCACCACAGTAAAAGCACAACCCATTCTGACGTCTATGATTTTGCCATTCAATTCTGGTCAGAATCCTATCACATTGCATAGACTCAGGTTTCTGTTCAGAAAACACCGCCAGATGGTGCGCAGGTTTGCGCTCCCACAAATGCCGATCAATCTGAATGGCCAAAGCCATTGACTCATTCAGACTCGCAGGCATGGGGAACCCCACCATAATATTTTTAAGGGCTTCATAAAGACCTTTTCTGAAAATTGCCGCCAGGGCACACTCATTCCATTGAGTAAGTACTGACCATTTCCTAAATTTCTGACAATAGACCTCCGCTTCATCCTGACCCTGAGAGAGGGCCAGCAAAGCTTTTTCTGCCTGGTCCTCAAGATTAGGTTCCTCATAAAGCAATCCAAGCGCCAGAAAAAACGCATCCACATTAAGCAATGCAGGATCTCCTGGCACCAGTGAGAAAGCCCAATCCTGTGGGTCGCCACGTAACAAGGAAATAATAATTTTAACTTGCTGAGCAGGATCACCCGAGGAACGAGGTCTCAAAGAAAGGAGTAACTTGCAATTATACTTAAAATTCAAAAACCTAGATCTATCACCAGAAAACAGCTCAGGAATAGGTATTTTAGGCTCTAACATAGGACTATGAATAACATAATCCTGAATGCTTTGTACTCTTGCAGTAAGATGATCCACACTAGAAGTCAAACTCTGAATATCCATGTCTACAGCTAAATTCAGAGCCACCCAGAGATTAAGGGGAGGAGAGAAGCAGGACACACTGCAGAGCAGAAAAAAAAAATTGAACTCAGGATTTCTCTTATCCCACTTTTGCGATGCATTTAACACTTTTGGGCCTGTTGTACTGTTATGATCCTCAGTGGCTTAGGATCACAAATCTAACCAGCTAAGTCAGAGATAATAGGACAAGCTCTGGGGATGTGGTAACTGGACTGACCGCAAACCTGATCCTAACCGCACACACTATAGGTAGCCGTGGAATGTTTCCTGAAATCCTAGAAGTCTCTTCACGGCCTTAGAAACTGACTACCCCTAAAGAGAAAGTAAGACCTCACTTGCCTCAGAGAAATAACCCCAAAGATATAGGAAGCCCCCCATAAATAATAACGGTGAGTTAAGAGGAAAAGACAAACGCAGAGATGAAACAGGTTAAGCAAATGAGGCCTGCTAACACTAGATAGCAGAAAATAGCAAGGGATCTGTGCGGTCAGTAAAAAACCCTATACAAAAATATCCACGCAGAGAATGCGAGAACCCCCACACCAACTAACGATGTGGGGGGAGCAACTCAGCACCCCAGAGCTACCAGCAAGCAGAGATATCACATATTAGCAAGCTGGACAAAACTCATAATATTCTAGGAAACATATTGAACACAGATGAGCAAGAATAAGCAAACAGAACTTAGCTTCTCTTGGAGAGACTGATAACAGATGTAGACAGGAGGAATCAGAATAGCACTGAATACAACGACAACAGGCAAGGAATGAAGGACCAGGCGAATTAAATAGGAAACCTGACTAGCAGATGACGAGACAGCTGATCCCAGCCAGAAACCTGCAGAATAACAAAAAGAGCCACCAGGCGGAGCCCAAAGAGAGAACTCACACAGTACCACTCACGACCACAGGATGGAGCCCGGAAACAGAGTTCACAACAGGGCCAAGTCTGTGATGCCAAAAGATGAGAGAATCTGTAGCAAGAGGGTATCATCCACTGTGTCGAAGGCAGAGGACAAGTCCAGGAGGAGGAGGACAGAGTAGTGTCACCTGGATTTGGTAGTTAGTAGGTTATTGGTGACTTTAGTCAGGGCAGTTTTAGTGGAATGGTGTGGTCAGGAGCCATATTGTAAGAGGTCAGAGAGGGAGAAGGAAGAGAGGTGGGAGGACAGGTCACGATGAACATTTTGTTCCAGTAGATATGAGGCATAGGGTAGAAGTGATATTGGGAGATAGCTAGACACAAAGCATGGGACAGGGAGGGCTTTTTGAGGATGGGTGTGATCTAGGCATGTTTGCAGCATGAGAGTAAGACACCAGTTGTTAGTGATAGGTTGAAGAGATTGGTTAGAGTTGGGATGAAAACTGTGGTGAGGTTTGAGATGAGATGGGATGGGATCAGGTCAAATGTACAGTTGGTGAAATGTGATCTAGAGAGTTGAGAGGGAAGTTGATCTTCTCTAATGGTGGAGAAGTTATTTTTGGAGGAGGAGGGCTGAGTAGTCATAAGGAGGGTTTGTAAGGACTGTAGGCCAATGCATTCTCTCATGTTATTAATCTTCTGCCTTAGGAATGAGGCAAAGTCTTCAGCTGAGATGAGAGAAGAGGGGAGAAGTTCTGGGTTATGGAAGAAAGAGCTGAAAGTGTTGAATAGCTGTTTAGAGTTCTATGACAGGGAGGATATGAGAGATGAGAAGTAGGTTTGTTTTGTTGCAGTGAGTGTGGACTTGAAAGTGCTGAGGGACTGTTAGAATGTGATGAAGTGCTCTTTGGAGTTCGATCTTTTCCATCTCTGCTCAGCAACCATGGAAGCCTGCCTCAGTTCTTTTGTCAGGCTGGAGTGCCAGGGTTTCCTGTTGATTGTGGAAGCTTTGGGGTGACCGAGTCGAGAGCTGACTTAAGCTGCTGTGGTGCTATATAAAGCTGCAGCAACATCTGCATTGCCTAGGGAACCTATGTCTGCAATAGGGTCCAGGGACTCAGAAAATGAGTGTAAATCAAGGTGTTTCAGATTTCTGTGAGGGTGTGCAAATTTTTGGAGGGGGACTGTGCACCTGAAGAGGAGAGGGAAGAGTATGTGAGTAGCTTGTGGCCAGACAGAGGGAGAGGTGCATTAGAGAAGTTAGATAGGGAACAGAGCCAGGTGAAGATGAGGTCCAATGTGGGGCCAACTTTGTGAGTGGCTGTGAAAGACCATTGAGTGAGGTGAAGAAGAAATTAAGCATTAGAAGCTTAGAGACAGCTGAGTGGGAAGTGTCAATGGGGATGCTGAAGTCACTCATGATGATAGTGGAGATGTCAGCGGAAAGGAAATTAAGTAGCCAAGTGGTGAAGTGGTCAAAAATGGTGGTGGCTGGCCCTGAGGAGTGGTAAATGAAAGTCAGTTGGAGGTTGGAGGGGGAGTAGATGCATACAGAGTGCATCTTAAAAGAAGGGAGAGTAACAATGGGTGGCAGTGGAATTGGAGTGAAGGAGAAGTTATCTGACAGGAGAAAACCAACTCCTCCACCATATTTGCTGCTGGGGCTGAGTGTGTGACTAAGATGGAGTCCCCTATAAGAATGTGCAGTTGGATAGGCTGTGTCAGACAAGGTGAACCAGGTTTCTGTGATGCAGTGGAAGGAAACTTTGTTAGTGATGAAAAGATCATGGATGTATGAAAGTTTATTACAGAAAGAGCAAGTGTTACATAGAGCTCCTGTTAGAGGAACTGGAGAAGAGGGAGCTGGGAAAATGGCTATGAAGTTAGAAAGGTTAAAGAAATTTGTGAATTGGAGGTAAAAATGAATGTGGGGATGTGGTGAGGAAGACCAGGATTTGGAGAGATATCACCGGCAGTCATAGAGAGCAGAGAAAGTGCTAGTACAGTTGTAGCCAAAAGTATTGACACCCCTGCAATTCTGTCAGATAATACTCAGTTTCTTCCTGAAAATGATTGCAATCACAAATTCTTTGGTATTATTATCTTCATTTAATTTGTCTTAAATGAAAAAAACACAAAAGAGAATGAAGCAAAAAGCAAAACATTGATCATTTCACACAAAACTCCAAAAATGGGCCAGACAAAAGTATTGGCACCCTCAGCCTATTACTTGGTTGCACAACCTTTACCCAAAATAACTGCGACCAACCACTTCCGGTAACCATCAATGAGTTTCTTACAATGCTCTTCTGGAATTTTAGACCATTCTTCTTTGGCAAACTGCTCCAGGTCCCTGATATTTGAAGGGTGCCTTCTCCAAACTGCCATTTTTAGATCTCTCCACAGGTGTTCTATGGGATTCAGGTCTGGACTCATTGCTGGCCACCTTAGAAGTCTCCAGTGCTTTCTCTCAAACCATTTTCTAGTGCTTTTTGAAGAGTGCTTTGGGTCATTGTCCTGCTGGAAGACCCATGACCTCTGAGGGAGACCCAGCTTTCTCACACTGGGCCCTACATTATGCTGCAAAATTTGTTGGTAGTCTTCAGACTTCATAATGCCATGCACACGGTCAAGCAGTCCAGTGCCAGAGGCAGCAAAGCAACCCCAAAACATCAGGAAACATCTGCCATGTTTGACTGTAGGGACCATGTTCTTTTCTTTGAATGCCTCTTTTTTTTCTCCTGTAAACTCTATGTTGATGCCTTTGCCCAAAAAGCTCTACTTTTGTCTCATCTGACCAGAGAACATTCTTCCAAAACATTTTAGGCTTTTTCAGGTAAGTTTTGGCAAACTCCAGCCTGGCTTTTTTATGTCTCGGGGTAAGAAGTGGGGTATTCCTGGGTCTCCTACCATACAGTCCCTTTTCATTCAGACGCCGACGGATAGTACGGGTTGACACCATTGTACCCTCGGACTGCAAGGCAGCTTGAACTTGTTTGGATGTTAGTCGAGGTTCTTTATCCAACATCCGCACAATCTGGCGTTGAAATCTCTTGTCAATTTTTCTTTTCCGTCCACATCTAGGGAGGTTAGCCACAGTGCCATGGGCTTTAAACTTCTTGATGACACTGCGCACGGTAGACACAGGAGCATTCAGGTCTTTGGAGATGGACTTGTAGCCTTGAGATTGCTCATGCTTCCTCACAATTTGGTTTCTCAAGTCCTCAAACAATTCTTCGGTCTTCTTTCTTTTCTCCATGCTCAATGTGGTACACACAAGGACACAGGACAGAGGTTGAGTCAACTTTAATCCATGTCAACTGGCTGCAAGTGTGATTTAGTTATTGCCAACACCTGTTAGGTGCCACAGGTAAGTTACAGGTGCTGTTAATTACACAAACTAGAGAAGCAGCACATGATTTTTTGAACAGTGCCAATACTTTTGTCCACCCCCTTTTTTATGTTTGATGTGGAATTATATCCAATTTGGCTTTAGGACCATTCTTTTTGTGTTTTTCATTTAAGACAAATTAAATGAAGATAATAATAACAAAGAATTTGTGTTTGCAATCATTTTCAGGAAGAAACTGAGTGTTATCTGACAGAATTGCAGGGGTATCAATACTTTTGGCCACAACTGTAGGAGGGAGCAGGAGAGGGTATGAGGAAGCTGTCTGTGTTTGGAGACATAGGATTTTACGTTGAGGAACAGTTCTGTGGAGGAGAGATGGATGGGGAGGATGGAGGGAGAGATGGCCAGTTCATTATCAGGTGTATGGAATATAGAGGTTAGTAGGAAGTGAAGGAATATGGGGGTGAAAGCGGAAACAAACAGAAACTTTGTTTCTGGTCTAATTCATTGCAGGACACTTAGATGGTGTACTTGGATCATGCACTAAGCAGACTAACTTATTATGATTAGTATTATAATAAACATGAGTTGACTGAAATTTTTCTCTCCTTCAAAGGCAATTTATACTTTTTAAACAGAACATCATTAGATATTGGTGCAGTTACTTCCACTAATTAATGCTCTGGAGTCCTGTTCGAGTCACTGTTAAAAAGCATGGACAATATACTACTTGTGGCATGTCCCAACCTAGAACCACATAGTTATAGCTAGAATTCTTATGTAGGATATTTTTATTAATGAGCTTAAAACAGGGAGACAGTTTCACTTTAAAAACTACGGTCTATAAAATGTATTTGTACTTCCTAGCCATTAGATAGAAAAGATACAACTTGAGAGCTCTCTGCTGTTGACATCTTTTAATGGCTTAGGCTCTGTTCTTACAGTATGTCTTTGTCTCAAGAAGGATGCCATCAATTATAACCCGTGAATTTCCATTATCATGTCCAGCTTGTACACTGACCCCCGGCGGTAGTAATGTGAGTGGTCCGCCATTTCCACGTTGGGGTCAGGTAAAGAGAATTTTGTGTTGGGGGGAGGGGACTTAGAAATCCTCCAAAAATTCAAAAATAATAATAGCAAAAAGGCAGAGATGCTTACCTGCCCAGGCCTCCAAAAAATTGCACCAGGATGCAGTGGACTCATGTAATCAAGATGGCGGCTACACAGGTGCAAAAATACCGATGAGACAACCACTCACAACCTACCAATCCCATGGACACTGATGTGTGTCAGGTTCCTGGAGGGTTAACATGAATGCCGTTCCTAGGATGGGGGAAGGAGGTCCAATAAGGGAACCAGTGGGAAAGCTATAGAGATATAGTGTTCAGAGGGCAGAGTATGGCGTAAGCTGTGTGCCAGAGAGAATGTGACAGCAGGAGGGCAGGTCTAGTGTCTGTTGACCTACAAGGCTCAGCACAGAAAAAAGCTAGTTAGGTGGCAACACATCACAGGCAATCGGGGACCCCTGCATTGAGGCTAAAAGAGCTTAGAAATCTATGAAAAATACAGTCCAGCAAAAAAGGAGTGCCTTAGTAAAAGGTAGCATCCTGTCGTGAGTACTAGAAACAGGGAGCTCCCTGTTTCCAGTACTTACAACACTTTTATATATGATGTATGCAAATACTGTCATCCCACAAACACAAATTTTAGCAATATTAATCCACGTGACAGAATGTCTTCTTGAGGGGGACAGAGCTATTGTCCACCCTCGCACAATTTTACTTTGGCAAGTAATTGGTGTTGCTCAGCTGGTATGGTGGATTTGCTAAGCTGTAGATCTGGATAAGCAGCACGGACCAGAGGCATTGGTGCAGCAATATCCACTTCACCAACCTACATTATTTATACAAGAACTAAACCAGTGTTTCTTCCTCACGGCCCCCCACCACATCATGTTTGCAGGATTTCCCAAGTATTGCACAGGTGAGAGAACCTGTGGCCATTTCTGATGCCTTAGTAATAATTTCATCACCTGTGCAATACTAAGGTAATCCTGAAAACATGAGGTGTTTAGGACCGTGAAGACTGGGGTTTGGGAAACACTGAACAAAACAAAGCAGATTGCCATTCTGCAAAGCAACATGAAAATGATACACAGTTCTGCATCTATCAATTTTTACAGTGAAGCCAATAGGGCAAAGATGGGAAATTAATTTGCATTCTTTTTTTTTACATTAATTTGGTTGGTTACCTTATGAACTTCAGTGTAAAAAAAGATGGATGGGAAAAAATATATTGCCCCAATGACTAAGTGCAAAAAGACAGCTATTTTCTCATTCATCATTTTTCACTCTGAAATCAATGAGACAATGGATGGAAAAACTGATATAATTAAAGACAACCTGGTGGTCAACTAATCGCTGCGGGTCCAGCTTTGATTGAGGCTAGTCATATGTTTGCCTTACAGTGGCTACTGATGGGGGCATGTAGTATAGCATAAAATCTTTAATAATAATAATAATAATAATAATAATAATCTTTATTTTTATATAGCGCTAACATATTCCGCAGCGCTTTACAGGATGCACACATTATCATCGCTGTCCCTGTTGGGGCTCACAATCTAAATTCCCTATCAGTATGTCTTTGGAATGTGGGAGGAAACCGGAGTGCCCAGAGGAAACCCACGCAAACACGGGGAGAACATACAAACTCCTTGCAGATGTTTTCCAAGGTAGGATTAGAACCCAGGACCCCAGCGCTGCAAGGCTGCAGTGCTAGCCACTCAAAGCTATTAAAATAATTGTCATCCAAATATTGCATGGATGAGCAGGGTACACAAAAGTGACAGAACAATAGATAGATGTTTTCTATCATATCGACAGGAAACCACCATTTTAAAATATTGACATTATGACTAATATCTAATTTTTCTGTGCTGTACCACTTGCATCCTAATATAATTATTACAAGAACGCACTCTGTCTACCACTAACTTACAGAATCTCCTCCGTGTAATTAAACTTTTGGCACTGTCATATTTACAATGTTCATTTATTTATTTCTTCACATCCAGGTTTAAAACATATTATCTGCTCAAATGGTTGATGTTAGCAGGAGGTCCCCTAGCTGGTGGGGGAGTCGACAGGAAGCAATGGAGCTAAATTAGGGATCAGCTGGAATTGTCTGGAGGCTGAGAAACAAAACCTTTCATGTCCATTCATGATTAGCACATACTGAAGTAAAGGATCCTATGGTCAAAAGACAACAACATTCATTTCCTGTTGACTAAGTTGATGGGCTTTAGATCTGGAGCCTCATTAGCCAAATTACTTACCGTACATGCAAACATTGGGGATATGTGGATGTAAAAATGACAGGAAATGATCTAATTTTATTCACACGCACTCTAATGAAAAGGATGCCCAACATTTTTGGTATTTCCTCACATCATCCAGCTTCAAGATAGCACTCGGTACTTACAGGAATAGACGCATAAATTAATTATAGTGAATCATTCTTTGAGGTGACGCACACTGCGTGCCCTAATGCAGCTCATAACACTGTGCAATCAGCGACAATACTGTCACTGCTCATTAGCCAACTAAGCTTTATTGCTGCGGGGCCGTAAAATATATTTGAAACCATATGTAAAATATTGCAGTCTTGTTTTTATTAATGATAATATATGATAATCTTATTATACTCATGAGACGACTTCTTCTCACTCATTGTCTCATTATCCTAATCCTTGGGACATTATTGAATGCGGTACATTAATTGAAGGCATAAAGCAGGGCAATTGCATCTAATGTAATATATTTGAGGTACAGCTTAAAAGAAAAATAAATAAATAAAAAAGTAAAATGTAATACTTCCTTTTTTTTCTGGAAATGATGCATTTCTGATAAAGAACGTGCAAGCAATAAGCATATATTATAACTACAAGGGTCTTAAAAGTTGAATGGATACTCTCCAGAGATTGCTGAGTCTTCATAGAGCTGAATCTTCATAGTTTATGACCCCAGGCCTTTTCCTGGCATGCTGTGCTGCTGTTGAACTGTATTGCAAAAGAATGCAAAGCCAACAAACTCACTGCTGCATCAGCTGATAGTCTCCCACTGAAATCATTACACCAGCCATACCAGGAACCAACGTCTCCAGCATTACAGTCACCATGCTTTCCGATTAGGCTCTCACATTGCTATTTCAATGTGTTTTCCCATGGTCTGTGTCATCTTAAAACATTTGCTTAATAAACAGACACATTTTCTGGGCTGATAACCGGATTACCTCTCTGATCTTTAATTGCCCCTGGCTGTACTCTCAAGAATCAAAGACTCTTGTTTCCTACATGGACTATACTCCAACATGATTGACTAGCATGAGCCAAAATCAATGCTAACAGTGACATACTTGCATCATATTCAATGTGGCAAATAATGCATATTTTTACTATTTGTAGTGGACATATAATATTGAAAATATATGGAATGCCTATTGTCAGTTATGCAACTAAAACTTAAATTCACACTGTTATCATTTTGTTATGCTTGCTCATACTGTATAGGAATGAGTCTGATATACTTTACAAGCATTGTCATCACTCACTGTTCCCATGGGGGCCTGTAATACAAATTCCCTAACAGAATGTCTTTTGGACTGTGGAAGGAAAACAGATAACAAAGAAGAAACCCATGCACGAGCAATTTGGTTGTTACAGTGCCATGCAAACGTTTGAACACCCCTGGTCAAAATTACTGTTATTGTGAACAATTAAACAAGTTGAAGATGAAATGATCTTTAAAAGGGCAAAAGTTAAATGTGACACATTTCCTTTGCATTTTAGGCAAAACAAAAATTGTTATTTTTTACATTTTAAAAATTACAAAAAGAAAATTGGATGATGCAAAATTTTGGGCACCCTGCATGTTTAGTACCTAGTAGCACCCCCTTCATAAAGTATCACAGCTTGTAAATGCTTTTTGTAGCCAGCGAAGAGTCTTTCAGTTCTTGTTTTAGGTATCTTCATCCATTCTTCCTTGGAACATTGTTCCAGTTCTGTGAAATTACTGGGATGTCTTGCCTGCACTGCGATTTTGAGGTCCAGCCACAGATTTTCAGTGATGTTCAGATCAGGGGACTGTGAGGGAAAACCTTGTGTCTTTTGAGGTAGACTAATTTGCATTTTGACTTGTGATTAGGATCATTATCCATTTGTAGAAGCCATCCTCTTTTCAACTTGTGCATGCTCTCATGATCTCCCACCTCGATTACTGCAACACTCTCCTCTGTGGCCTCCCCGCTAACTCTCTTGCACCACTTCAGTCTGTCCTCAACTCTGCTGCCCGGCTAATCCACCCCTCTCCTCGCTACTCCCCTGCTTCTCCCCTCTGCAAATCCCTCCACTGGCTCCCAATTCCCCAAGGAATCCAGCTCAAACTACTAACACTGATCTACAAAGCCATCCACAACCTGTCCCCTCCCTATATCTCTGAACTAATCTCCCAATATCTTCCCTCACGTAATCTTCGATCCTCCCAAGACCTCCTACTCTCCTTCACACTTATTCATTCCTCACACAACCGCCTCAAAGATTTCTCCCGAATATCCCCATCCTCTGGAATTCCATGATTCAACATGTCTGATTATCCACCACCCTCGGATCCTTCAGACGGAACCTGAAAACCCATCTCTTCAGGAAAGCCTACAGCCTACAATAACCAAGCCGCCGCCTCACCACCGCCAGAGCCGCCGCCTCACCACCGCCAGAGCCGCCGCCTCACCACTGCCAGAGCCACCGCCTCACCACTGCCAGAGCCGCTGCCTCACCACCTCCAGAGCCGCCACCTCACCACCGCCAAAGCCACTGTCTCACTACCGCCAGAGCCGCCGCCTCACCCCTACCTTCTGTCTCTTCCCCACTATCCCATAGAATGTAAGTCCGCAAGGACAGGGTTCTCTCCCCTCTGTACCAGTCTGTCACTGTAAACCTGATTACTGTAAACGATATCTATAACCCTGCATGTAACCCCTTTCTCATGTACAGCACCATGGAATTAATGGTGCTATATAAATAAATAATAATAATAATAATAACTTCTGCTTTTTTACAGATAGTGCTATGTTTGCATCAAGAATTAGTTGAAATTTAATTGAATCCATTCCTCCCTCTACTCGTGAAATCTTCCCCATGCCATTGGCTGCAACACAACCCCAAAGCATGTTTAATGGTTGGCGAGATGTTCTTTTCCTGAAATTCTGTGCCCTTTTTTCTCTATATGTACTTCTGATCATTGTGACCAAAGAGTTCTACTTTAACCTCAACAGTCCACAGTACTTGTTACAAAAATGTGTCAGGCGTGTTTAGATGTTCTGTTGCATAATTTTGACTCTGAATTTTATGGTGAGGACACATAAGAGGTTTCATTCTGATAATTCTTCCATAAAGGCCATATGTGTCTCTGAACAGTAGAACAATATACCACAACTCCAGAGTCTGCTAAATCATTCTGAAAGCGTTTTGCTGTCAAGTGGGAGTTCTGATTTGCCTCTCTAGTAATCCTACAAGCAACTCTCACTGAAGTTTTGCTTGGTCTTCCAGACCTTATCTTGACCTCCACTGTTCCTGTTAACTGCCATTTCTTATTTACATTTCGAAATGAGAAAAGGACAACTTGAAAACACTTTGCTATCTTCCTATAGCCTTAATTTTCAGGGTGCTATGCAGCTCAGCTGCTTAGAAGAAAGCATGGCTGTTGATTTTTTGACACAAGGTTAGGGGAGGCTGGGTTTTTATAAAGCTGGAAAATTTGCATTACCTGGCCTTTCCTAATGATAATAGTGAACAAGCTATAAACCTAACAGGCTAATTAAGGTCTGAAACCTTAGTTGTCTGAGCACACAAATCTACAAGGATGCCCAAACTTTTACATCGGCCCATTTTCCTTTTTGGAATTATAAATATGTGAAAAATAGCAATATATATGGTTTATTACGGTCATATGGACAGATACTCCGGTCTGTGTTTAGGAACTCTGCAGCTCCTTCAGGGTTATCTTTGGTCTCTGTTCTGCCTCTCTTATTAATGCCCTCCTTCTCCAGCCTAATAGTCTTGGTGGGCGGCCCTCTCTTGGCAGGTTTGTTGTGGTACCATGTTCTTTCCATTTCATGATAATGGATTTGATGGTGCTCCATCCCATCAGAAATTGGGATATTTTTTTTAAAACCCAACCCTGACTTGTACTTCTCAAAATTTTTGTCGCTGAATTGTTTGGAGATCTCCTTAGCTTTCATGGTGTTGTTTGGTTAGTGGTGCCTCTTGCTTAATGGTGTTACAACCATTGGCACATGATAATTTTAGGTTGTTTGATCCCATAAATTTGCAGTGGCTTATGAAAGTATTCACCCTCTCTTGGCGTTTTTAGTATTTTGTTACCATGCTACCGATATAGCTCTTTAGATTGACGCAATGAGATCCAATCTAGGACTGGACGATATCAGAATGCATGATGTTACCTTATATCCTGTGACCGTCTGGATTGGTGGACATGTTGACATAGCTACAAGAAGGCATACACAGTAGGTATTCTTATATTTTGTATTCATTTTATGACATTTGATCTATATGTGTTTCAATTTCTTCTATATGTAATATATATATATATACTGTGCAGGGAGCTTTTAGATATTATGTGCTGATTGGTTGACGGATTTGTTAGGAAGGGGGAGGTAATACTTGTTTCTATCTATGTATCACTAATTAGTAATGCTATTTAAATCTGCTGTTTGCACTATGGTGGTACACTTGGTAAAGACTGGCATTGTTTGAAATGTTGCACTTTGGCAGAGTAAAAAGGTAATTATTACTTCGCTTTAGTATGGATGTTGTCCTTCTATTCTACTGATGATCAATTTATCCAAGTGAGATCTTTGGAGATTGGGATGCTGCATCTGTATGGGTATGATGACCTTGTTCCTGGAAGTCCTTAGAGAGTGCTGCAGTTAACTTTCTACTTTCAAGTGAAAGGGAATGTGTCATGAGAATTTTTTTTGTTTTTTAACAATTTAAAAAACATAAAGTGTGAATGTTCTATTTTTTATATTATTTTACTGTTATATAATTTGAAAAAATCTTCTCTTAAAAAATGTAATTGTTATAAATTTAAAAACTAGAAGTAGCAGCTGCTGACATTTGTAATAAAAAAGTCTAGGATTACAGTGCAGCGTCATTTTGTTGGTGACGGCAATGTGATACTGAAATGTGGGCAGTGTCACCTTAGACAGCTAGCAGCGCCAATTCTGGCTTTCCTGCTAACTGATGCAAAAAAATTAAATGGTGTCCTTTTCCCAAAGAGTAATATAAACATGTAGTAAATAAAAGCAATTCCTCCATTTTTTGGTGGATTTTTCTTAAAGGGAGTCTGTCACCACATTTGACTTATCTAAACTTTTATTATGGGCATACAGGTTATAGACGGCTGAAAAAGTCCCCATGTATGCCTCATATTAGGTGCCTTATTGTTGATAAATCATCTTATAGCACCTTATATAAATGACACTGGTAAGTTCCCCTTATATTTAAAACAAGCTATTGAGACTGAGTTATCAAGGCACCATCCACCCCAGAGCCTGGAAGAGGTCACTTATATAAAGTGATAAAAGATGATTTCTCAACAACAACACAGCTGATATGAGGCACACAGAGATGACTGTTTTCAGCACTCTAAAGCCTGTATGCCCATATTAATAGTTTAGAAAGGTCAAATGTGGTGACAAAGTCTTTTTAATGCATCCATTGTATGATAAAAAATTACCTTGTAACACGATTCATTCCATGTCAGTATGATTACGGTGATACTAAACTTGTTTTGATTTTTTTAGATTTAGCTTTGAGAGAAAAAAATAACGAGTTTCAAAAAATGGTTTGTGGCACCATTTTCTGAAACATGTAATGTTTTTATTTTTCTTTCAATTCAGATGTGTTATAGCTTTCTATTGTATTTTAGAGATGTGATGTGGAAAAAAAATTGGGGGGGGATTTTGACTATTTTTCTACTTATGGAATTTACTATAAGGGTGAATTATTTACATATTTTGTAAGATTAGACTTTTACGAATATGACAATACTAAATATTTTTTTTTATTAGAATTTACAAATAGAAGAGTTGTTCAAATGATTCAAAATTTATATTTGCATTTCATTTTTAACTTTATATCTTTCTCTTTCTTTCTTTCTTTCTTTCTTTCTTTCTTTCTTTCTTTCTTTCTTTCTTTCTTTCTTTCTTTCCCTTTTCTACTGAAACCTCTGTACATTGATTGAGCTCTGTTATGTCATTGTAAAGCCTCATTCAATGTCTGTGATGTATGAATGTCTGAATGAGGCTTTTCACTTGTGTTTGCGATGAGCATCAGAAGAGGTGACTTTGTCAGTGATTACTGCGCTATGTATATTAAGTGTTGAAGGTGTAGAGCATTGTAGATTCAGTAGTAAAGCCTCATTCAGACATCGATGCTTCAGGAATGTCTGCATGAGGCATTACATCAATGTCTGAATGAGGCATTATAGTCACATAGTAGTCAGTGTTGAGAGCACAGCAATGTGATGAGCTCAGAACATTGCAGCAGTGACAACACTTAGCAGGCTGGTATTCTACTGCTAATGCCAGCGTATCGATCTGTTCTCACACTTGGAAGAAGTTATAGCACTGCGCTACAATAAGATGATGCTCACACTAAAAACAACAGTTAAAGGGACTGTACAGTACTAGGACAAACCCTTCTTAAACTAAATGTTCAGCCCCAATAAAATAAATAAACCTATACTTGACTCCCGTGTCGACACCGTTCCAGCGGTGTCAGCACTCGAGGTCCTGGGGCTGTGCTGGCGTCACTGTCTCTGCCATGGCTGGACTGGCCATCGGGCACTTCTGGCAAATGCCAGAAGGGGCAGTGCCAGGAGTGGGCCGCTGCCGCTATCAGCGGCGCCAGGGCCGACTCCTCCCGCCAGTGCCGACTTACCCCCCGATCGCCCGCCCCGCATTCAACTATACCTGGTACCTGGTACCTGGTGCTGATACAGTTTATTGCAATGATGGAGGAGAGAGCATCCGCTGTCGCTCCCTCTCCCATCATTCCCCGCTCTGCCTCGCTCTGACACTGCAGGTGCGCGATGACGTCATATCATCGCGCACCTGCTGTGTGGCCGAGCAGACTGCAGCTGCAGAGACCGGAGCCGGGAGCAGCGCGGGGCACAAGGAGAGGTGAGGATTGTGGGGTTTTTTTAAATATATCAATGAGTGATAACTGGATTGTGGGGCAATTGGGGGGGGGCTGTATTATATTCTATGGGGGGCTTTATTGCATTCTATGGGGGCTGGCTGCATTACATTCTATGGGGGCTGGCTGCATTACATTCTATGGGGCTGGCTGCATTACATTCTATGGGGCTGGCTGCATTACATTCTATGTGGGCTGTGCTGCATTACATTCTATGGGGGCTGGCTGCATTACATTCTATGGGGGCTGGCTGCATTACATTTTATGGGGCTGGCTGCATTACATTCTGTGGGGCTGGCTGCATTACATTTTATGTGGGCTGTGCTGCATTACATTCTATGGGGGCTGGCTGCATTACATTCTATGGTGGCTGGCTGCATTATATTCTATGGGGCTGGCTGCATTACATTCTATGGGGGCTGGCGGCATTACATTTTATGGGGGCTGTGCTGTATTACATTCTATGGGGGCTGACTGCATTAAATTCTATGGCGGCTAGCTGCATTATATTCTATGGGGCTGGCTGCATTATATTCTATGGGGCTGGCTGCATTACATGCTATGGGGGCTGTGCTGTATTACATTCTATGGGGGCTGGCTGCATTAAATTCTATGGGGGCTGGCTGCATTTCATTCTATGGGACTGGCTTTATTACATTCTATGGGGCTGGCTGCATTACATTCTATGGGGGCTGGCTGTATTACATTCTATGGGGGCTGGATGCATTACATTTTATGGGGGCTGGTGGCATTACATTCTATGCGGCTGGCTGCATTACATTCTGTGGGGGCTGGCTGCATTACATTCTATGGGGGCTGGCTGCTTTACATTCTATGGGGGCTGTGCTGTATTATATTCTATGGGGGCTGGCAGCATTACATTCTATGGAGGCTGGCTGCATTACATTCTTTGGGGGCTGGCTGCATTACATTCTATGGGGGCTGTGCTGTATTACATTCTATGGGGGCTGTGCTGTATTACATTCTATGGGGGCTGTGCTGTATTACATTCTATGGGGGGCTGTATTACATTCTATGGGGCTACATTATATTCCATGGGGGGTTGTATTATATTCTGTGGGGAGGTGGACTGTATTACATTCTAAGGGGTGCTGTAGTATATTCTTTGGGCGGCTGTATTATATTCTATGGGGGGCTGTGTTATATTCTATGAGGGATGATTGCATCATACTCTATGAGGGCGCTAAATTAAATTCTATGGGGAGCTGCATTGTACTATATGAGGAGGGCTGCATTGTATTCTATTGAGGGGCTACGTTATATTCTATGGGGGGCTGCATTATGCTCTATGAGGGGGTTACCATATATATGCAGGGGCTGCATTACACTATATGAGAGGGCTGCATTATATTCTCTGGGGGGTTACATTATACTCAGGGGGCTACAATATATTCTGCAAGGTGGCTGCATTATACTCTGGAGTGGCATCATTATACTATATGCAGGCTGCATTATACTGTATCGAGGACTATGGGGAATACATTATACTATATGAAGAACTATGGGGTGCATTATACTATGGGAAGTGAATTCTACTACATGGATGACAATGGCGGTGCATTATACTATATGGAGCACTATGAGGAGTGTATTATACTATTTGGAGGACTCTGGCAGTACATTATACTATATGGAGGACTGAGGAGTGTATTATACTACATGGTGGACAGAGCAGTGTATTTTAATATATGGAGGACTATGAGTAGTGTATTATACTATATGGAGGACTAAGAAGTGTACTATACTATATGGAGGACTGAGAAGTGTATTATACTATATGGAGGACTGAGGAGTGTATTATACTATATGGAGAACTGAGGAGTGTATTATACTATATGGAGAACTGAGGAGTGTATTATACTACATGGAGGACTGAGGAGTGTGTTATACTATATGGAGGACTGAAGTGCACATTATAATATATGGAGGACTATGGGGTGTATTATACTAAACAAGCAAAATGCTGCATATTCATCGAGTGATTGGATTGTTTATGTGGGAACAGAAATCCTTGTTCTCAGCAGCACATCGCCCGTGTAAACTGTAGATGTGCTGCTGATAACATGATACTGTATGGAGACAGATTCATCTAATTGTGATTGTTCTGTTCCCTTCATTCTTTCTCAGTTGGTGTAAAGAGGCCGGGAAACAAGTGAACGACTTTAGCATTGTCGATCACACTCGTTTAGTGGCCTGAGATCAGCACATATAAGTACAACAGAAGTGCTTTGCAGTGAGACAAGGCAAGGATGATGACAGTTGTAGTTAGCACCCGTCGCCTGGGAATAGCGCTAACTCTACTGCTTTTCCAAGCCGCCAGAGCATTTATTTCTGGTATGTGTAATGATTTTTAGGGTTAATGCCAGCTGCATAAATTCAGCTGCTATCAATCCCTGGTGTAAGTAATGGAGAGGTGTCTATCAGACACCCCCACTACTAGCCCAGACCTGGCAAGACCCAGCGACTCTGAAGAGCGGTGACGGTAGTAACAATACCGCTCTTCACAGTCGCCGAGCTCAGCGCAAGACCCGGAATATCTGAAGAGCGGTGACGTTACTGATGTCACCGCTCTTCAATGTCACCAGGTCTCGTGCTGCGCAGCGGAACCAAAAGTGGCTGTAGGCAAAGTTTATGGAGCATCAGAATGAGGTTCCATAGCCTTTGGTCGTCTCATCCCTTCATTATCTACGAGATCCAGTTATGTAGGTAAAGTAGCGGCTTTTCTTGGTGCTGCAACTAAAAGCAATAAATAGGACTGAGCTGTAATGCTGGATACAGCTGTGATTATATGTTATATAGTCGTGTTACACTCCCTCACTTCTTGTAACCTACAAGTGTACAAAGATGTTATACAGTCACCATGTGACAAGTGGGTCTGTGTAACTTCAAATGCCAGGGCTGAATTTTAGTCCCAGTCTGGCCCTGATCTCTGCCTACTGTGGAAAGGAACATAAAGAGGAAATTCAGGATCAGCTACAACTCAGCCTTCCGCTTTATGTTCAGATTGTCTAAAGGTGAAGACAGTGACACCAGCGCTGATTGGGCGCCGGGCATCACATGTCATTTCACTGCATCACAGCCCTGTGACCTTGACTGTCAGTGCTGCTGAAATGGAGCCGGGAGGTAAGCATAGGTGTGAGGCCGGCGTCACACTAGCGAGTTTTACGGACGTATGAGAGGTGCAGAAAATACGGATTGCATACGGTACAATGATTCTCTATGGCCCAGCTCCTATCTGCCGTATTTTACTGATCCGTATTATACGGTCTTGTACAGCCGTAGAAAATCGCAGCATGCTGCTTTTGTCACTGTATTGCGCAAAACAATTGCCAATGAAAGTCTATGGGGGCGAGAAAAATACGGATTACACACAGACCATGCGTGTGACTTGCGAGAAATATGCATCGGTGTCCTCTAGAAAAGCCGGCAATTCAGTGCGGTGTACAGTAAAATCACACTGACAGAATAGAATAGAATAGGTAGAATAAATGTCTACACATAGAATAGGTATATATATATATGTATATATATATATATATATATATATATATATATATATATATATGTCAGTGAGACACATATATATGTATATATATTTATATTTCATACAGCGCTAGATATCATAAAAGCCGGTAATTCAATTGCCGGCTTTTGCTATCTCCTTCCCAAACCCGACATGATTTGAGACATGGTTTACATACAGTAAACCATCTCATATCCCTTTTTACATATTCCACACTACTAATGTTAGTAGTGTGTATGTGCAAAATTTGGGCGCACTAGCTATTAAATTAAAGGGTTAAATCGCTGAAAAAATTGGCGTGGGCTCCCACGCAATTTTCTCCGCCAGAGTGGTAAAGCCAGTGACTGAGGGCAGATATTAATAGCCTAGAGAGGGTCCATGGTTATTGGCCCCCCCTGGCTAAAAACATCTGCCCCCAGCCACCCCAGAAAAGGCACATCTGGAAGATGCGCCTATTCTGGCACTTGGCCACTCTCTTCCCACTCCCGTGTAGCGGTGGGATATGGGGTAATGAAGGGTTAATGTCACCTTGCTATTGTAAGGTGACATTAAGCCAGATTAATAATGGAGAGGTGTCAATTATGACACCTATCCATTATTAATCCAATAGTACGAAATAGTTCATAAAACACACACACATTATTACAAAGTACTTTAATTAAATAAAGACACAGGGTGTTTTGATATTTTATTATTCTCTTAATCCACCTGAAGACCCTCGTTCTGTAAAAAAGGAAAAATAAAAAATCAACAATATCCCATACCTTCCAGCGTTCTGGAACGTCCAATGATGTAAATCCATCTGAAGGGGTTAAATCTTTTTACACCCAGGAGCTCTGCTAATGCAGTTGTGCTCGTGGATGTAAAACCCCAGGGAATGAATGGAAAGCAGGGGAATGTCCTGTAGTTACCTTGAGTCGCGGTGATGTGCCCTCTGCTGGATGTCCTCATATGAACTCGAGCGTGGGAAAAATTCCCAGGCTCGAGTTCATATGAGGACATCCAGCAGAGGGCGCATCACCGCGACTCAAGGTAACTACAGGACATTCCCCTGCCCTCCATTCATTCCCCATATTTTTACAACCACGAGCACAGCTGCTTTAGCAGAGCTCCTGGGTGTAAAATGATTTAACCCCTTCAGATGGAATTACATCGTGGGACTTGCCAGAACACCGGAAGGTATGGGATATTGTTGATTTTTTATTTTTCCTTTTTTACAGAGCGAGGGTCTTCAGGTGAATTAAGAGAATAATAAAATATTACAACACCCTGTGTCTTTATTTCATTAAAGTACTTTGTAATAATGTGTGTGTTTTATTAACTATTTCGTACTATTGGATTAATATTGGATAGGTGTCATAATTGACGCCTCTCCATTATTAATCTGGCTTAATGTCACCTTACAATAGCAAGGTGACATTAACCCTTCATTACCCCATATCCCACCGCTACACGGGAGTGGGAAGAGAGTGGCCAAGTGCCAGAATAGGCGCATCTTCCAGATGTGCCTTTTCTGGGGTGGCTGGGGGCAGATGTTTTTAGCCAGGGGGGGCCAATAACCATGGACACTCTCTAGGCTATTAATATCTGCCCCAGTCACTGGCTTTACCACTTTGGCGGAGAAAATTGCGCGGGAGCCCACGCCAATTTTTTCCGCGATTTAACCCTTTAATTTAATAGCTAGTGTGCCCAAATTTTGCACATACACACTACTAACATTAGTAGTGTGGAATATGCAAAAAAAAGGGATATGAGATGGTTTACTGTATGTAAACCATGTCTCATATCATGTCGGGTTTGGGAAGGAGATAGCAAAAGCCGGCAATTGAATTACCGGCTTTTATGCTATCTAGCGCTGAAATAAATATAAATACAGTATATATATATATATATATATATATATATATATATATATATATATGTGTGTGTCTCAATGACATTTATATATATATATATATATATATATATATATATATACATATATAGATACTTTATATATGTTTTAACAAACATTTGAGCACATAAATCCATTAGATGTCGGTTTTGCAAGCCTGTAAGAAAATCTCGCAGTAGGAATGCCATACGGATTACATACGGAGGATGACATGCGCAAAATACGCTGCCACACCCTGCCTACGGATGACATACAGATCACTATTTTGGAAACATTTCTGCGTATTACGGCCGTAAAAAACGGACCGTATTTAAATATGCTGAGTGTGACGCCAGCCTGAGGTGTTGAGTTCCCGCCTCTGCACAGGGGGGAATCTCGAACCATCTCCACTGCAGTCTCCCATTCTTTTCCAGCCGCAGTGGAGTCTGCTCAGTGGAGACATCGGTCCCTACATCTTGCTCAGTCTGACTCTGAGGGTTACTGCTGCCTTTCCAGCTTCTGCCATTGTAGCCAGTACTGGGCAGCGGCGAGCAGACATTTTTCTGACTAAGTCCTGCTTTTCCCCTTCTGAGCATGCCCAGGGCAAGATCTCTCGTTGGAGATCAAGGATCACATGCTTAGATATTGCAGCAAATCCCATTGGTCCTCTAGGAAGGTCCTGAAGGTGCTCAACTTCTGTGACAGCCTCCCATTGGTCCTTCTGGAAAGGTCCTGTACTTGCTGCAGCTTTGAAAGGTTCGCATGGCCGCACGGCCATGCGCTAGTGTACACTTGTAAACGTGTGTGTGTTGATGTGTGAAAGTCGTTCATTAATTATCCCCTCCCTTGTGTATGACTGCTCGTGTAAGGTGGATGATTGCTTTCTAGCGCACCACTTAGTCATCAGCACGTGACACACAATACAGCATCAGATTGCTGTGACCACAAGTGTGGCACCGTGTGCTTTCACAGCGCTTTCCTTACCCAAGCTTGGGTGGTTAGTGGTGTCCGCCAGAGCGGCACCGCACGCACTCCTGTGCATCTAAATTATTATTTTGGTTACGCTGACACCCCAGTTGCGGTGTCGAGTGCAAGAGGTCTAGTTGTACTCTAATCCCGAGTCTAGGGGTAGAGTTCTGTGACTCCTTGCTTGCGTTCTTTGTGCGGTACCGTGGCCCTGTGATGCAACAGGGTTCGCTTTCTTCATACTGGGTGAAGTTAACCCGTGTGTGAATCCATATTGTACCGTCATATAGTTCGTCATTACTTAGCAGCAGGTTCCATCTCTGCACGGTGCACCCCGGGCTGTGAACGCACCTTACTCTATCTTTCTAATTATTTGGTGCGTTCCGCTAGCCCTAACACATATGTTTATTTATTTTATAGGGGCCAAACATTTAGTTTAAGAAAGAGTTGTCCTAGTTGTGGACAACCGCTTTAACTGGGCAGCTCAGAGGCTGTGCACATTTCCCAGATAAGGCACAATGAACACCAATTGCTTTCTTCTATTGCCTGGGGCTGCCATATTTGCAGTGTGTAAGTACTGTGCTCTGATGATTAAACTTTACAAACCATCAAATAAAATTGGCAGCCACCATTGGCTGCAGACAAAAATAATACAAAAAATAAATGTTACTGTAGTAAATTTTATTTTATTTTAAAAATAAATGTTTCTGTAATTAACAATTCTTAATAAAAAGATTTTGTAATACATTACCTTCACTGTGTAGTAACAGGATGAAGCTCTTGGATCAGGATTATCATTTAAGGAGGAGTGTCCACCACAAGCCACCAGGAAATAAGGAGACTGCATGGCTTTGAGCTGCTAAAGAGACTGAAGAATAGCTCTCAAAACATTTTACCACTCTTGACTACTAAGACCAATAATTTGCTGCAAGTGGATATAAGATTAGTCAGAGAGATAAGAAAACAAATGTATTTTTCACAGTCATAGCTGATTTTCAGTATGAGAAGAAATAGGTTAAAAGTAGGCTACTTAATGGAAGTCCACATGCTGTTTTTGCACAGAGGCCTTAAGTGTCTTCTGGTACTCTTTCAAGATTTTGAGAGAGCATGGTGATCTGCAAATCAAATCACTACTGACAAAAATCTGGCTAAATACTGTGCTATATGATACTGGTACAAGTGTCAAGTGTTATTCTTTTGTTGGCGAATATGTGGATATATTTCTAGACTTTGCAAGTACTCCCATTGAAGAACACAACAGTCTTCTTCTCCCCTGTCTAAAATCTAAAATACAAATTTCGAGTATAAAATAAGGAAGGCTATAATTTCTTTTTGCTGAAAAATTAACATTAACTGAACCTGACAGAACGTTATATTCCTTGGGAATTAATGTTCAGTAAGTATTGTTTCTTCTTTCTGGTGCTTTTGTTTTCCTAGAGATAAGTTGTTTCATATGGAACTTTGAAGCTGACTTCTATCTATGGTCAGATTAAGAAAAACGTGTATTTTATGTTCATCTGAGTCTTAAGGCTCCCATTCTCATTAGGTAAAGTTGACCCAAACTTTCAATATCGACGGGGTCGGCCAACAGTCTAACCAGTGTAGGGGGTGTGCAGGTGGCTGGTTTGGGCCCTGCATTCCTGTGCATGCCTGCCTAATGAAACGGGTACGTTTTATGGGTTTATTATAGCTGACAATGTCTTGATGGAAAAATATTTAGAATTGAGAGTCCTCAGTGGTTGATACCTTTTAATGGCTAACTGAAAAGATGGTAACAAATTGCAAGCTTTCGAGACTACATACGTCTCTTCAGACTAAAACAAATTCTGAAGAATCACATATTTATGCACAACATAGTATAGAAAAAAAAAAAAAGAGGGGAAAAAAACCATGGATAAGCCAGGTGACATGAAGCAGAATTACCATGGGTGGTAAACAGTTATGTCTATAAATATTGGGCCATTTCTTAGATAAGGATTGTTTTATTGTCCTGTGATTAGGGTCTCTGTTGTGATGACCCCACATGGTCTGATGGGCAAGTTCCTTAGTTGATGTAAAAAGACATAAATCCGTGTGACACATTCATTCCTGCAGTTAGAGTGTCAAAGGTCGTCATCAGTTTATATTCCCAGACTCTCCTGTCTTTTTGCGATTTGAAGTTACCTTTCAGTACAAGTAATTTCATGTCCATAATGTTATGATTTGGGAGACAGAAATGTATTGCCACAGGTATATCCATTCTTTTTTCTCTTATTGTATGGCGGTGAGAGTTCATCCTTGTTCTCAGTTTCTGCCCTGTCTCCCCCACATACAGACCCCCAGTTGGACATTTAGTACAAATAATTAGGTACACCACATTAGAAGTGACGCAGCTGAAAGTACCTGGTATCTTGTAGTCCTGATGTGAATTGGGGATCTTTATCTTGTCCGTGGTCATTATAAATGGACAGGTTTTACATTTTTTCTGGTTGCAAGGAAAGGTTCCTGCAGCTGTTGGAGATGACAGGGAGCTCTTGACAATGATGCTTCTTAGATTTGGGGGCTGCCTAAAACACAATAGTGGGGGGTCTGGAAAAATGGGATTGTAAGCGGGCATCTTTTTGCAGTAAAGGTTGTAATTTCTGTGCAACTCCCCTTAGCACCTCCAGATTTGGATTGTAGGTAACTACTAGAGGTACCCGGTTATTTTCTTCTTTAGCTTTGTAATGTAGCAGGTGATTCCTTGATATTCTGGTGGCTCTTGTAATCTGGTTTTCAATTGTTCTTGGATGGTAGCCCTGATTCAAAAAGGTCTTTCTGAGGCGACCAAGGTGTTAATCCCTATCCATTGGGTTGGAACATATACGATTGTATCTGATGGCTTGGCTGTAGACAATAGAGTTTTTTATGTGTTTTGGATGGAAACTGTCCCATTTAAGGTATGTTGGATGGTCGATTGGCTTCAGATACAGGGATGTCTCTATTTTATTGTTCTGAAGCTTAATGATGGTGTCCAAAAAGTTAATTTCAGTGCAGGAGTAGTTGAGTGTCAAGTTGATGGTATGGTGAAATTGATTAAACTGTTCATGGAACGTCTTTAGCTGTGGTTCAGACTCCGTCCAGATGATTAAAATGTCATCAATGTCTTGATGTGAACTGATGTACCTGTGTTTATGTCTGTATATGTTAGGGACAGGAATAGGGACAGTCAGCGTTAGTTAGGTCAGCATTAGTGGAGGGAATACCAGTGTAGTGTCGGGTTAGTGTTAAGGGGGGCACTATATAGTTAAATGTAGAAGTCAGATTAAGATAAGAATTGGTTTTAGCCAGAGTAGTAACAGTTAGATAGTTAAGCCAATAGGAGGGTTAGAGGGAGGAGCTAGAGCAGTGTGAGTAGATTTGTTCTAGAAGGAGTTGTGATAGTCCAGTGTGAGTTGCAGTTGAGAGAGAAGGAAGAAGGACTGAAAGAAGCAGGTCTGGAGATGTTAGATCTTGGAGCACATGGGAAGTGAGGCAGTCTGGAAGGGTCATTGGCTTTTCTGTGGGTTACCTCCCATGACACCTGGGATTTACGGTCCAAACAGGAATTGTAGATGCAACCTGATTTTTGCCCAGGATGGGAAAAGTGGAAGGGGAGCACCTAGTATCAGAAAACTGGAATTCCCAAGAAACTATGGGTCTGGAAGCCATGGTGCTAGAAGATAAGCTGAAGGAAAAGACCAGGAAAAGTGCAGGAGACGGAGTTCTCATGTCTTTTGGAAATGACTGGACTGTAACTGTTATGATGGAGGAGGAGTTGAGTAAAATTTTATTGGAAAAGAACAAAGACTCTGACTATATTTGTGTATGTCTGAAAAGGACTAGAGCTCTGCATGCTGAAAAGATTCCTAACCCATAGGTGGGTGAAATACGTGACACACACAGTGTGGCGCCCCAGGGTCCTGGTCGTCACAGTAACATTGCTTTCCTCACGGGGAGAGTGATGTTACACTTGGAAGCAATGAATGATATTTCTTTATCAGGTAATCACAATGCACACATGTTCACAATCCAGGCCACAAGGGGGAGCTTTTGATCCAATTCCTAGGTGACTCCCCTATATATATTGTGGTTTGGAGGGAAAGTGAGTTCAGTTCCTGTCAGAGAGACACAGAGGAGAGGGCAGACCGACATGGAGTGTCAGAAGGACTGAGGGGGCCCTGTAGTCCGAGGTACTAAAACCCCTGGAGAAAGAGACACACAGAAGGAAAGGACATCATTCAGTGAGCGTGAAGGAGAGTGAAGCACAGGAGAGTGATATCAGTGGACACCAGCTGCAAATGGGTTGCCTCCCTCTGATGCGCAGATAACCGATAGCTGGAATACCGAGGTTGTAAGGGACTCTACGACTTACAGCAGAGACCGGCAGGACAGCTCAATTGCAAGTTACCTGTCCGCCACACACCTGAAGACAAAGTAACACATAGAGCCCGGGGCGTGATAGAGTCCCTGTAAAAAGGCTCGAGTTATCTGTCATACAGGTATTGTCCTATCCTATTTGGGGGACAGAGAGAAGAACTTTGCGGACCTTATCTGAAGCCATAGGCAGTAAAGGACTACAACACCTCCGCTCTAGAGGAAGGCTTTTAACTCCACCTGGTAAAGGGGACTCTGGATTCGCTTCCAAGCCGGCCGGACTCTGCCTGCCCTGTGGTCTGGTGTCCTGGACTGTGGCTGCCTGAAGTCTTCAGTAAACAAGGTAAAGAGACTGCAAACCTGTGTCCTCATTCTTTACTGCGCCATTCACCATCTTCCATCTACACATTGGGAGCCCTGAGGATATACTTCAACTGTGGGAAGTTATACCATCTAGCTGCCATAAAATCACGCCAGAGGACCCCTTAAAGCAGCGCCTGTCTCCACTGACCGAATACCACAGGTGGGGTCATGAACATAAAGTTTATTCAATTTCCCTTTTACATGGGCGCCCAGGGCCATGGACTGGGTCGCCGCCACCATGACACCCCCCTGTGAACACCGGACCCGGTACCGGGTACCACATGACCCTGGTGGGCGACGCACACAGCACACCACAAAATGGACATTCTTTTATTAATGCAGCGGGGCACCAGGGTGCTTTAGAACAGCTGCCCCTTGCCACAACTACCACCCTGGCCCTGTTACAACTTGGCGTAGTAGGCAGGATTAAGATTCCTCGAATACAGAAAACAGAGGAATCCCCAGCATGACAAAGATGATAGCCGTAAGTAACTCTAACATGGCATATGATGGCGCGGAGGCTAGCTATAGTTTCGCCCATCATGGGCGTCGTACTAAATTGGCTCGAAAATCCAACTGGAGGGGGAAGTGGCTCATGCCCAGGCCATACTGCCTGGTGAGTGATTCCCACCCGCGTGGCTAAGAAAGAAGAAGACTTACCACCTACAGCGGATTCCTGAAGAACAGGAGGAGTCCGATGGCGAAAGGGTGGAATGTCCAGAGGCGGCTCTGCCCTGGCCCGAGAGGGGGCAGAAAGAAGAAACTCACATATCAGGCTGGACGGCGCCATTACGGGAGTCGGTAGTGGAAGAGATGGCCCACTTATGCACCTGGAGCTGCGGCGGGATCGCATTGAATGGGAGTGGAGGAGATCGCGGGAGCGGTCTCATCCAGGACGGCTGTGGGGAGTCTCAGATTTTGAAGGGACGTATCCCCTGCACCAGTTCGCTCTGGATGATCGCAATCATTTCTGGCGGCTGCCAGAAGCTGAGTGTTGGGAGAGTGAGGACCAAGATGGCGCCCGGAAGGAGACCAACCCGAAAGAGGAGTGCAGCGCCTGGGGGACACGCGGACAAGGATCGGAGGAATCAGAGCTGGATCAACTGAACTGGGAGGACGTGGATGATGACGGATTCACCACGCAGACTACAAACCCCGAGGAGCTGACCCCGAGTCCAGCAGGCCAGACAGGAGTTGTGGAGACACAAGAGGATGCTGATGGGGATGAAGTGGATGTAACGGAGTCCCCGGTGAGTGTGCCTCTGTCCTTGATTCCGGAATTCTGGCCCCTGGTCGAGCCCGCAATGCCCTACAGCCCCGAACAGCTAAATAGTTAAGCCAATAGTGGGACTAGTTGGAGGAGAATTGTTATAGGAGTTGTGGTAGTCCAGTGTGCGTTGCAGTTGAGAGAGAAAGAAGAAGCACTGAAAGAAGCAAATATGGAGATGTTAGATCTTGGAGTGCGTGGGAAGTGAGGCAGCCTGAAAGGGTCATTGGCTTTTATTATGAAGGAGGAGGAGTTGAGTAAAGTTTTATTGGAGAAGAACAAGGACTCTAACTATATTTGTGTGTGTCTGAAAAGGACTGGAGCTCTGCATGCTGAAAATATCCCTGACTCACAGGTGGGTGAAATACGTGACACACACAGCACACCACAAAATGGACATTCTTTTATTAATGCAGCGGAGAGCTGGGGTGCGTTAGAACAGCTGCCCCTCACCACGACTACCACCCTGGCCCCCATTACAACTGTTCAGGGCCTCCCGATAGATGATGTTAGGGGAGAGAAATATCCAGCGTATGGGAATTCCAATAGCTGATCCATTTGTTCCTGTGCTGACACAATCTTATAAATATGCCCTGCTATTTACTGTGTAATGGCTGGGTATGACATTTCAGGGACATGGTCTAAACATACCACATCTCCTGGGCAATGGAGAAAACAAAAGAGAGTATACAGTCATTACAGTATCGAATCACCTCAACGAAAGAATCAGTTGTGACCCCATGCTGTCCTGTCTGTATACTCATTTGCGTCTTCCCCTTTCCAGGAGATGTGGTATGATCAGACCATGTTCCCGTATAGTCAAACACAGCCATTACACAGTATACAGCAGGGATACATTTATAAGATTATCTCAGCACGGAAACATATCTTTAAACACATCAAATTGTGGAAATTATTATTATTCAAAGATCTACTAATTAAAATATTGATAAAAATAAACCCCATTTAGGCCCCCATAGACATTAGACTAATATCAGCTGATTCCATCAATATTGACTGGATCCCATCATTATTGACAGTCTAATGTGTATAGTGCTTCCAGCTGTCTGATGGTCGGAGAAGATGATGATCATGCATGTCCAATTTCGAACTGATGATCATAATGTTCTCCCTGAGATAAAACACAAGCTGGTGTGTCAGTCGGCTTTCTCGTAGGTTACACTAGAGCTGTTGTCTAAGCATTTGCTCTTGTGTATGGGAGTGTGGTCTGAGATGGTTGTTAGCCAAACAATTGGCCGAAGGATTATTCAGTTGACTGTCATCTAATGGGTTTGGTGGGCTTTAGTTTACAAATATGCTTGATACGTTTATACAAAACATTCTTTATGTCTTTAATAAATTGAGGTGCTTGGAGCACCGTGTGAAGCCGCACCACCTGCACTCTACAGTACCCGTTCTTGGACTGTTTTACTGTTTAACCCCATCCCCCTAAACATTAACTGATATTGCTATGCTGGTTGTGAAATTCAAAAAATGGCTAGTAGAGGGTTGTCCCACACAGAAGATGTCAAATTGGGCATATGGACAGAAGTTGTGATCAGACAACCTATTAAATTGCCAACTGCAGTAGAATGGGAAATCATAAAATGATACTGAGGAGGAATTACATTTTTACATAACTTTGCCTGACTACATTCATATTCAGACAATTCTGTATCACTCTGTTTGCACGTATCATAAATCTATGTTCGATGCTGACAGGATCACATTCCATAATTTGTAATGGATAGTTTTACTTGCATTTTATCAGTGCATTCAAAAGCAGTATGTCATCAAGAGTTCATTTTAAATGGAAAAACACATTTTTTGCATTGTCATTTTTGGAGGACATTTTCACACAGTTCTTAAAAAGAGTTGTACAATATCCTGTTTTTTCAGTCATTACTTCACCAAGAAGGATATCGTAAAAAGAGACAGTTGAGAGAGGCCAGCATCCTGGAAGTGGCAGAGCTGGCCTTAAGACTCCCTGGAGAGGAGATGTCAGACAACATCAATGGAATCCATTGTCCCAGAGCTTCTGTTGAAGGGGATTTACATGATAATGATACAAGCCTGGCTGTCTTTTAACTTTCTGCTTTCAATTAAAAAGACAGTGTTAAAGCTATGATCTGTTTTATATAAACCTAGTGCCTTTTGTTTATATACCGTAGTATATTCAGTATTACAGAATTGTGGAAATAATTTTGCAGCTTTATCAAATGGATTTTCTATCACATAAAACAAAATACCCATTATATTTTAGGGACCTCACCCCTAATGTCACTGTTTAAATTGTCTTAACCTGTATTGAATTTATTGTTTGTACATGTCCCCGCTTAATTGTAAAGTGCTGAGGAATATGTTGGCGCTATAGAAATAAAAAATATTATTATTATATTATTATTATATTTTAAATGTCTATAAATACCAAAACATACTACATTTCCTTCTATTTCCTGCATAAAATTCACTGTTTCCCTGCTGCTGGCATGTATTTTTTATCACAGCAGTGTGATGATGTGTCAGATCTGCCTGCACACAGTGAGCACTGACAATGATAGGAAATGTTACGAAAACTGAAATAATTATTTGAACCGTTCAATTTGCATATGATAGGTTTCAAATTTTTATCCCCCCCTTTCTCTATTGAAAGAGAAACTTTAAAGGAGTAAGTGATAACTTGTTGATCGGTGGGGGGTCCGACTGCTGGGATCTGCACCGATTAAAATAATAGGAAACTTTTATCTCCTCTAAAATGGTGACGCTTAACTGCTGCTACATTCATTCCCCATGAGCGCTCTGCTTTTTTCTGCAGCTGTATAGAGAAATAACGGCGTGACAGTAGATTGTCCGACCTGCCGTTCTATTTTGTAATGGGGATAAAAGTTTTCTGTCAGCGATTAACATTATCCTTCTGCTAATCAGTGCAGGTCCCAGCACTCACCTATCAGCTATCAATTATCCTGTGAAATTGAGATAACTTGTTTCCAGTAGAAAACTAAAGGTACCGTCACCGTCACACTAAGCGACGCTGCAGCGATACAGACAACGATGCTGATCGCTGCAGCGTCGCTTTGTGGTCGCTGGAGAGCTGTCACACAGACCGCTCTCCAGCGACCAACGATGCCGAGGTCCCCGGGTAACCAGGGTAAACATCGGGTTACTAAGCGTAGGGCCGCGCTTAGTAACCCAATGTTTACCCTGGTTACCAGCGTAAAATGTAAAAAAAACAAACAGTACATCCTTACATTCGCGTCCCCCGGCGTCCGCTTCCTGCACTGACTGAGCGCCGGCCCTAACAGCAGAGCGGTGACGTCACCGCTGTGCTGTACTTTCACTTTCACTTTACGGCGCTCAGTCAGTGTGGGAAGCGGACGCCGGGGGACGCGAAGGTGAGTATGTAGTTTGTTTTTTTTACATTTTACACTGGTAACCAGGGTAAACATCGGGTTACTAAGCGCGGCCCTGCGCTTAGTAACCCGATGTTTACCCTGGTTACCAGTGTAAAACATCGCTGGTATCGTTGCTTTTGGTGTCAAACACTGTTGTGGATTCTGTTTGCGGGCTCCCTCTGGTGGTTACTGCTGGTACTGGGTGACTTTGGTGGGTTGCGGCCTTTGGTTTCCATCTGTCCATCAGAGGCTGGGTGTTTCCTATTTTACCTGGCCTCTCTGTCATTTCCCTTGCCGGCTATCAATGTGTTCAGATGTGCTCTGTTTGGTTCCTGCCTACCTGCTCCCAGATCTTTCAGGATAAGCTAAGTGCTGATTTTCAGTTGTTTGGTTTTTTTGTCCAGCTTGCTTAGAATGTCTCTTTGTTAGCTGGTTGCTCTAGTGGACTGAGGTTCTCCCCATGTGCCATGAGTTGGCACATGGGTTCTTGTAATCTCAGGATGGTTTTTTTGATTAGGGTTTTTTGCTGACCGCTCAGTCCCCTTTTGTGTCATTCTGCTTTCTAGTTTTCAGCGGGCCTCTATTTGCTAAAGCTATATACATCATCTCTATGTGTGTGCCTTCCTCTCATTTCACCGTCAATACATGTGGGGGGCAACTATATCTTTGGGGTTAATTCCTCTGGAGGCAAGTGAGGTCTTTGTTTTCTCTGCAGTACTAGTTAGCTCTTAGGCTGGTGCGTGGCGTCTAGAACCAACGTAGGCACGCTCCCTGGCTATCTCTAGTTGCGTTTGTCAGGCGTAGGGCAGCGGTCAGCCCAGGTTCCATCACCCTAGAGCTCGTCCGATATTTATTATACTTTGCTTATCCTGTGCTATCCCTAGCCATTGGGGATTCATGACAGTATAGCCGGCCCACAAAGTGTTAATTGGGCTGAAGCAGGAGAAAAAGAAGTGTTCAAGGAAATTTTTTTATTTTTTTTTTTCCTTCAGAGTTTTGCTGCCTAGCCCTTAATTGCTGTCTAGCTGCTTCTTACCTCCTCTTAACCCTTGAATGGCTCTGATCTTAGCTGTTTATCATGGATGTCCAGAGTTTGGCTTCCAGCCTGAGTAATCTCGCGGCAAAGGTTCAAAACATACAGGATTTCGTTGTTCACACTCCCATGTCTGAACCTAGAATTCCTATTCCAGAGTTTTTTTCTGGAGATAGATCTACCTTCCTGAATTTCAGGAACAATTGTAAATTGTTTTTCTCTTTGAAATCTCGCTCCTCTGGAGACCCTGCTCAACAGGTCAAGATTGTTATATCGTTCCTACGGGGCGACCCTCAGAATTGGGCATTTGCATTGGCACCAGGGGATCCTGCATTGCTCAGTGTGGATGCGTTTTTTCTGGCATTGGGATTGCTCTATGAGGAACCTAACCTAGAGATTCAGGCTGAAAAGACTTTATTAGCCCTCTCTCAGGGGCAGGATGAAGTGGAAATATATTGTCAGAAATTTCAGAAATGGTCGGTGCTTACTCAGTGGAATGAGTGCGCCCTGGCTGCAAACTTCAGAAATGGTCTTTCTGAGGCCATTAAGGATATTATGGTGGGGTTCCCTGCGCCTACAGGTCTGAATGAGTCTATGGCTATGGCCATTCAGATTGATCGGCGTTTACGGGAGCGCAAACCCGTGCACCAGTTGGCGGTGTCTTCTGAACAGGCACCTGAGACTATGCAATGTGATAGAATTCAGTCCAGAAGTGAACGGCAAAATTATAGGCGGAAAAATGGTTTGTGTTTTTATTGTGGTGATTCAGCTCATGTTATATCAGCATGCTCTAAACGCACAAAAAGGGTTGATAAATCTTTTGCCATTGATACTCTGCAGTCTAAGTTCATTTTGTCTGTGACTCTGATTTTTTCACTGTCTTCCATTTCCGTCGATGCCTATGTGGATTCAGGCGCTGCCCTGAGTCTTATGGATTGGTCATTTGCTAAACGCTGCGGTTTTAGTCTAGAGCCTCTGGAAGTTCCTATTCCTCTGAAAGGAATTGATTCTACACCATTGGCTATGAATAAACCGCAGTATTGGACACAAGTGACCATGCGCATGACTCCCGTTCATCAGGAGGTGATTCGCTTCCTTGTACTGTATAATTTACATGATGTACTAGTGCTTGGTCTGCCATGGTTACAAACTCATAATCCTGTCCTGGACTGGAAAACAATGTCTGTGCTAAGCTGGGGATGTCACGGGGTTCATGATGATGCACCTCCGATTTCTATAGCTTCATCTACTCCTTCGGAGATCCCTGCGTTTTTGTCGGATTATAGGGATGTTTTTGAGGAGCCTAAGCTCAATTCGCTCCCTCCCCATAGAGAGTGTGACTGTGCTATAGAATTGATTCCTGGCAGTAAGTTCCCTAAGGGTCGTTTATTTAATCTGTCACTGCCAGAGCATACTGCTATTATATTAAGGAGTCCTTGGAAAAGGGACATATTCGTCCATCTTCGTCCCCTCTGGGAGCAGGTTTTTTTTTCGTGGCAAAAAAAGATGGTTCCCTGAGGCCTTGTATAGATTATCGCCTTCTGAATAAGATTACAGTCAAATACCAGTATCCATTGCCATTATTTACTGATTTGTTTGCTCGCATTAAGGGGGCTAGGTGGTTCACTAAAATAGATCTTCGTGGTGCGTATAATCTGGTGCGGATAAAACAGGGTGATGAGTGGAAAACCGCATTTAATACGCCTGAGGGCCATTTTGAGTATTTGGTAATGCCTTTTGGACTCTCCAATGCTCCGTCAGTCTTTCAGTCCTTTATGCACAATATTTTCCGTGAATATCTGGATAAGTTTATGATTGTGTATTTGGATGATATTTTGGTGTTTTCTGATGACTGGGAGTCTCATGTTCTACAGGTCAGGAAGGTGTTTCAAGTTTTGCGGGCCAATTCTCTGTTTGTGAAGGGCTCAAAGTGTCTCTTCGGAGTCCAGAAGATTTCTTTTTTGGGGTACATTTTTTCTCCTTCTACTATTGAGATGGATCCCGTTAAGGTTCAGGCTATTTGTGACTGGACACAACCTACATCTGTTAAGAGCCTTCAGAAGTTCTTGGGGTTTGCTAATTTTTATCGTCGGTTCATTGCTAATTTTTCCAGTATTGTTAAACCTTTGACTGATTTGACTAAAAAGGGTGCTGATGTTGCTGATTGGTCTCCTGCGGCCGTGGAGGCCTTTCGGGAACTTAAGCGCCGGTTTTCTTCTGCTCCTGTGTTGTGTCAACCAGATGTTTCACTTCCTTTCCAGGTGGAGGTTGATGCTTCCGAGATTGGAGCGGGGGCGGTTTTGTCACAGAGAAGTTCTAATGGCTCGGTGATGAAGCCATGTGCTTTCTTCTCTAGAAAATTCTCGCCCGCCGAGCGCAATTATGATGTGGGTAATCGGGAGCTTTTGGCCATGAAGTGGGCATTTGAGGAGTGGCGTCATTGGCTTGAGGGTGCTAAACATCGCGTGGTGGTCTTGACTGATCACAAGAATCTCATTTACCTTGAGTCTGCCAGGCGTTTGAATCCTAGACAGGCTCGTTGGTCGTTATTTTTTTCTCGTTTCAATTTCGTGGTTTCATACCTGCCAGGTTCAAAGAATGTGAAGGCAGATGCTCTTTCCAGGAGTTTTGTGCCTGACTCTCCTGGAGACACTGGGCCTGCTGGTATCCTTAGGGATGGGGTAATATTGTCCGCCGTATCCCCAGACTTGCGACGCGCATTGCAGGAGTTTCAGGTGGATAAACCGGATCGATGTCCACCAGAAAGACTGTTTGTTCCGGATGATTGGACCAGTAGAGTCATCTCCGAGGTCCATTCTTCTGTGTTGGCTGGTCATCCTGGAATATTTGGTACAAGAGACTTGGTGGCCAGGTCTTTTTGGTGGCCTTCCTTGTCTAGGGATGTGCGTACCTTTGTGCAGTCTTGTGAAGTGTGTGCTCGAGCTAAGCCTTGCTGTTCACGGGCTAGTGGGTTGTTGTTATCCTTGCCCATCCCGAAGAGGCCTTGGACGCACATTTCCATGGATTTTATTTCTGATCTCCCGGTTTCACAGAAAATGTCCGTTATCTGGGTTGTGTGTGACCGCTTTTCTAAGATGGTTCATTTGGTGCCCTTGCCTAAGTTGCCCTCCTCCTCTGAGTTGGTTCCTTTGTTTTTTCAGAACGTGATTCGTTTGCATGGGATTCCGGAGAATATCGTTTCTGACAGGGGATCCCAGTTTGTGTCTAGATTTTGGCGGACGTTTTGTGCCAAGATGGGCATTAATTTGTCTTTCTCGTCTGCATTCCATCCTCAGACGAATGGCCAGACGGAGCGAACTAATCAGACCTTGGAAACTTATTTGAGGTGTTTTGTTTCTGCTGATCAGGATGACTGGGTTGCTTTTTTGCCACTGGCCGAATTTGCTCTTAATAATCGGGCTAGTTCGGCCACGTTGGTCTCTCCTTTTTTTTGTAATTCGGGGTTTCATCCTTGTTTTTCCTCTGGTCAGGTGGAGTCTTCGGATTGTCCTGGAGTGGACGTGGTGGTGGACAGGCTACATCACATTTGGAATCAGGTGGTGGACAATTTGAAGTTATCTCAGGAGAAGACTCAGCAGTTTGCTAATCGCCGTCGCCGCGTGGGTCCCCGACTTCTTGTTGGGGACTTGGTGTGGTTGTCTTCTCGTTTTGTCCCTATGAAGGTCTCTTCTCCTAAGTTCAAGCCTCGGTTCATCGGTCCTTATAGGATCTCGGAGATTCTTAACCCTGTATCTTTCCGTTTGGATCTCCCAGCATCGTTCGCTATTCATAATGTGTTCCATCGGTCGTTGTTGCGGAGGTATGAGGTGCCTGTTGTTCCTTCGGTCGAGCCTCCTGCTCCGGTGCTGGTGGAGGGAGAATTGGAGTATGTTGTTGAAAAGATCTTGGATTCTCGTGTTTCCAGACGCAAACTCCAGTATTTGGTTAAGTGGAAGGGTTATGGTCAGGAGGACAATTCCTGGGTGGTCGCCTCCGATGTTCATGCGACTGATTTGGTCCGCGCCTTCCATAGAGCTCACCCTGATCGCCCTGGGGGTTCTCGTGAGGGTTCGGTGACCCCTCCTCAAGGGGGGGGGGTACTGTTGTGGATTCTGTTTGCGGGCTCCCTCTGGTGGTTACTGCTGGTACTGGGTGACTTTGGTGGGTTGCGGCCTTTGGTTTCCATCTGTCCATCAGAGGCTGGGTGTTTCCTATTTTACCTGGCCTCTCTGTCATTTCCCTTGCCGGCTATCAATGTGTTCAGATGTGCTCTGTTTGGTTCCTGCCTACCTGCTCCCAGATCTTTCAGGATAAGCTAAGTGCTGATTTTCAGTTGTTTGGTTTTTTTGTCCAGCTTGCTTAGAATGTCTCTTTGTTAGCTGGTTGCTCTAGTGGACTGAGGTTCTCCCCATGTGCCATGAGTTGGCACATGGGTTCTTGTAATCTCAGGATGGTTTTTTTGATTAGGGTTTTTTGAGCTCAGTCCCCTTTTGTGTCATTCTGCTTTCTAGTTTTCAGCGGGCCTCTATTTGCTAAAGCTATATACATCATCTCTATGTGTGTGCCTTCCTCTCATTTCACCGTCAATACATGTGGGGGGCAACTATATCTTTGGGGTTAATTCCTCTGGAGGCAAGTGAGGTCTTTGTTTTCTCTGCAGTACTAGTTAGCTCTTAGGCTGGTGCGTGGCGTCTAGAACCAACGTAGGCATGCTCCCTGGCTATCTCTAGTTGCGTTTGTCAGGCGTAGGGCAGCGGTCAGCCCAGGTTCCATCACCCTAGAGCTCGTCCGATATTTATTATACTTTGCTTATCCTGTGCTATCCCTAGCCATTGGGGATTCATGACAAAACACGACGATACACGCCGGTCTGATGACCAAATAAAGTTCTGAACTTTGTTCAACGACCAGCGATATCACAGCAGGATCCTGATCGCTGCTGCATGTCAAACTAAACGATATCACTAGCCAGGACGCTGCAACGTCACGGATCGCTAGCGATATCGTTTAGTGTGACGGTACCTTAACAAGTGGACTGATCATTTGAGTGCTAGTGTAGCCATAAGTCATGGTGGCTAGAGTGGAGCAAGTTACAGAGATAAAAATCACATGCACATCAATCTAAAGGCAGCTGAACCCATTATATCAGTGATATTGGCCAACACTGTAGCTTGTATGGGTGCCTCCTGGCTATCCATTGACTGATGATGCCAAAAAAGGATACAGCTTGTTGGATTTCCAACTACCGGTTCTTTTGTTCTCTGGAAGACAAACCATTGCCGAGCTCAGCCATGCTGACCGCTCCCGTGTATGGGCAAGTCTAGGGAGATAGCTGTTGGTCAAATCTTCATTTGCTATCTAATCCATATCGGGTCATTAAAATATATCCTTTAATGAACAACAATTAAAATTCCCTCCCCATAGATAATCAAGACACATATAAATATACAATAAATGGAAATGTGCATGCACGGCTAATGCCGGCACCTGCAGGTGAGCGATGCGGTGTTATCGGAAACCATGCCTTTCCGAGCATGAATTAAGTTATGTCTTATGTGTAATTATTAGAAATGACACAGTGAAATGTTTTGAATACGCTTACTGAATATTATTTAATACTTCTTAAAAAAGCCTTTGTTGGTGATAACAGCATCAAGACGCCTCCTGTATGGAGAAACTAGTTGCATGCATTGCTCAGGTGTGATTTTTCCTCATTCTTCTATACACACACTCTCCAAATCCTGAAGGTTCCATGGGCTCCTTTTATGGAATCTCAGCTTTAGTTCTTTCCATAAATTTTCTATTGGATTCAGGATTCAGGCCAAGTCATCATCCTGGAATATTTATCTTGGTACATTTGTCCATTCATCCTTCCTTCAATCATATGAAGTTTGCCAATGCCATATGTTGAAAAACAATCCCACTTCTCCAAACTTCACCGTTGGTATGGTGTTTTGGGGATGATATGCAGTGCCTTTTGGCTCCCAAACTGGAATGCATTATGGCATACAAAGACTTACATTAGTCTCATCTGACCAGACTATATTCTCCCAGTATTTCACAGACTTGTCTAAATGTTGTTAAGCAAACTTTAAATGCGCTTGAACATACTTTTTGTTTAGCAAGAGAGTGTTGCGTGGTGACCATGCATACTAGACAGGGAGGTTGAGTGCATTACAATTATTTTTCTTTATAATATTTGTACCTGCTCATTCCAGGTCTTAGATATTATTCTGTAACCAATGCGATCAGTGTGTTTTTCAAGAATAAGGTTCATTTTTCTATGCTATTGAATGATCACTACAAATAATTAGATCTCTATGTTGTTTGGGTTGCTATGATTACAGGGATGCCAAATTTGTTCATGCTCACATCACACTGCACTTGGGTGGTATTTGAGTGCAGTGTGATGTTTCAGTCGCACCCATACAAGTCTATGGGTGCGAGGGAGCCAAGACTCACTGTCAATCGCAGCATGCTGCGATTGTTCTCTCATGCCAAATCAGTATGAGAAAATAATCGCAGATGTGATCTGCCCCATAGTATAACGTTTTATCGCATAGCACTTGGCCGTGTTATACAGTAGTGTGACTGTGGCCTTACTGAGAGAGTGAATGGAATTTGGGACAAAGCCCTGACCTCCCGGGACAGCAGGCTTGTCCCTTCACATCGAGACAGTCCCACTGAATTCGGGATGGTTGGGAGCTATGAGACTTGCACCTGAAGCCTTCACCCTTGATGCTTCCTCATCTCTGTTCAGTGTCTGCAGCATATTGCCCATTTTCTGTACCCACACTCCATGCACATGATGGGTTTTTGCTATTGAAGGAGAGAAACAACATGGGAACCTTCCATGACTACGGTGCCATCTATACATGAGAGGATAAAGTTCAAGTCGATCTTCCTAAAATTCACAACTTTTCTCAAATTCAAATACTTTGAGATTCGATTTACGGTTCACAAAAAAACCCAGACAAACAAAAAGAAAGCTTGCCTGGCATAATGTCTCACACTGCTGAAGCATCAGGGAGCAGGCTAATGTTTTTTTGCGTGGCCACGTGGGCCGATATCATACCTTGTACAGTGTTGCTTAGCACCTGGACCATTACAAATCAGCGATTCCCATCCAAGTACAGTTTTCAGAGTCATTTTTCCTCTCCAGTCGCTAGGTAGTTACATAGTAGTGTAGTGTGAGGCCTTGTCATGACTTTACATAGTTATTAAGGTTGAAGGAAGACTTTAAGTCCATCTAGTTCAACCCATAGCCTAACATGCCCTAACATGTTGATCCAGGGGAAGGCAAAAAAACCCCATGTGGTAAGAGTAAGCTCCACCATGGGGAAAAAAATTCCTTCTCGACCCCACATACGGCAATCAGACTAGTTCCCTGGATCAACGCCCTATCAAAGAATCTAATATATATACCCTGTAACATTATACTTTTCCAGGAAGGTATCCAGTCCCCTCTTAACCCCTTAGTGACAGAGCCAATTTGGTACTTAATGACCGAGCCAATTTTTACAATTCTGACCAGTGTCACTTTAAGAGGTTATAACTCTGGAACGCTTTATCGGATACCGCTGATTCTGAGACTGTTTTTTCGTGACATATTGTACTTCAAGTTAGTGGTAACATTCCTTCGATATTAATTGCGATTATTTATGAAAAAAATGGAAATATGGCGAAAATTTTTAAAATTTTGCAATTTTCAAACTTTGTATTTTTATGCCCTTAAATCAGAGAGATATGTCACAAAAAATAGTTCATAAATAACTTTTCCCACATGTCTACTTTACATCAGCACAATTTTGGAAACATTTTTTTTTTTTGTTTGGGAGTTATAAGGGTTAAAAGTTGACCAGCAATTTCTCATTTTTACAACACCATGTTTTTTTTAGGGACCACATCACCTTTGAAGTCATTTTGAGGGGTCTATATGATAGAAAATAACCAAGTGTGACACCATTCTAAAAACTGCACCCCTCAAGCTGCTAAAAACCACATTCAAGAAGTTTATTAACCCTTTACATACTTCACAGGAACAGAAACAATGTGGAAGAAAAAAATGAACATTTAACTTTTTTTTGCAAACATTTTACTTCAGAACCATTTTTTTAATTTTCACAAATGTAAAAACAGAAATGTAACCACAAATTTTGTTGTGCAATTTTTCCTGAGTACGCCGATACCCCATATGTGGAGGTACTGTTTGGGCGCACCGCAGAGCTTGGAAGTGAAGGAGCACCGTTTGACTGTTTCAATGCAGAATTGGCTGGAATTGAGATCGGACGCCATGTCGCGTTTGGAGAGCCCCTAATGTGCCTAAACAGTGGAAACCCCCCACAAGTAACACCATTTTGGAAACTAGACCCCTTAAGGAACTTATCTAGATGTGTGGTGAGCACTTTGAACCCCCAAGTGCTTCACAGAAGTTTATAACGTAGAGCCGTGAAAATAAAAAATCGCATTTGTTTTCACAAAAATGATTTTTTCGCCCACAAATTCTTATTTTCACAAGGGTAACAGGAGAAATTAGACCACAAAAGTTGTTGTGCAATTTCTCCTGAGTACGTCGATACCCCATATGTGGAGGTAAACCACTGTTTGGGCGCACCGCAGAGCTTGGAAGTGAAGGAGCACCGTTTGACTTTTTCAATGCAGAATTGGCTGGAATTGAGATCGGATGCCATGTCGCGTTTGGAGAGCCCCTGATGTGCCTAAACAGTGGAAACCCCCCACAAGTGATACCATTTTGGAAACTAGACCCCTTAAGGAACTTATCTAGATGTGTGGTGAGCACTTTGAACCTCCAAGTGCTTCACAGAAGTTTATAACGTAGAGTCGTGAAAATAAAAAATCACATTTTTTCTACAAAAATGATCTTTTTGCCCCAAAATTTTTATTTTCACAAGGGTAACAGGAGAAATTAGACCACAAAAGTTGTTGTGCAATTTCTCCTGAGTACGTCAATACCCCATATGTGGGGTTAAACCACTGTTTGGGCGCACCGCAGAGCTTGGAAGAGAAGGAGTGTCGTTTTACTTTTTCAATGTAGAATTGGCTGGAATTGAGATTGGACGCCATGTCACGTTTGGAGAGCCGCTGATGTGCCTAAACAGTGGAGACCCCCCACAAATGACACCATTTTGGAAACTAGACCCCTTAAGGAACTTATCTAGATGTGTGGTGAGCACTTTAAACCCCCAGGTGCTTCACAGAAGTTTATAACGTAGAGCCGTGAAAATAAAAAAATCGCATTTTTTCTACAAAAATTATCTTTTTGCCTCCAAATTTTTATTTTACCAAGGGTAACAGGAGAAAATGGACCCCAGAAGTTGTTGTACAATTTGTCTTGAGTACGCCGACACCCCATATGTGGGGGTAAACCACTGTTTGGGTGCATGGCTGAGCTCGGAAGCAAAGGAGCGCCATTTGACTTTTCAATGCAAAATTGACTGGAATTGAGATCGGACGCCATGTCGCGTTTGGAGAGCCCCTGATGTGCCTAAACAGTAGAAACCCCCCAAAAGTGACCCCATTTTGGAAACTAGACCCCCCATGGAATTTATCTAGATGTGTAGTGAGAACTTTGAATGCCCAAGTGCATCACAGAAGTTTATAATGCAGAGTCGTGAAAATAAAAAATATATTTGTTTTAACAATAAAGATTTTTTAGCCCCCAAGTTTTTATTTTCACAAGGGTAACAAGAGAAATTGGACCCCAAAAGTTGTTGTCCAATTTATCCTGAGTATGCTGGTACCCCATATGTGGGGGTAAACCACTGTTTGGGCGCACGGCAGAGCTCGGAAGGGAAGGAGCGCCATTTTGGAATGCATACTTTGATAGAATTGTCTGCGGGCGTTATGTTGCGTTTGCAGACCCTTAATGTACCTAAACAGTAGAAACCCCCAACAAGTGACCCCATTTTGGAAAATAGACCCCCCAACGAACTTATCTAGGTATGCGGTGAGAACTTTGAATGCCCAAGTGCTTCACAGAAGTTTATAATGCAGAGTAGTGAAAATAAAAAATATTTTTTTTCCCACAAAAAAGATTTTTTTAGCCCCCAAATTTTTATTTTCACAAAGGTAACAAGAGAAATTGGACCCCAAAAGTTGTTGTCCAATTTGTCCTGAGTATGATGGTACCCAATATGTGGGGGTAAACCACTGTTTGGGCGCACGGCAGAGCTCGGAAGGGAAGGAGCGCCATTTTGAAATGCAGGCTTTGATAGAATGGTCTGCGGGCATTATGTTGCGTTTGCAGAGCCACTGATGTATCTAAACAGTAGAAACCCCCCACAAGTGACCCCATTTTGAAAACTAGACCCCCCAAGGAACTTATCTAGATATGTGGTGAGAACTTTGAATGCCCAAGTGCTTCACAGAAGTTTATAATGCAGAGTAGTGAAAATAAAAAATATTTTTTTTTCCCACAAAAAAAATTTTTTAGCCCCCAAATTTTTATTTTCACAAGGGTAACAAGAGAAATTGGACCCCAAAAGTTGTTGTCCAATTTGTCCTGAGTATGCTGGTACCCCATATGTGGGGGTAAACCACTGTTTTGGCACACGGCAGAGCTCGGAAGAGAAGGAGCGCCATTTTGGAATTCAGACTTTGATAGAATTGTCTGTGGGTGTTATGTTGTGTTTGCAGAGCCCCTGATGTACCTAAACAGTAGAAACCCCCCAAAAGTGACCAAATTTTGGAAACTAGACCCCCTAAGGAACTTATCTAGATATGTGGTGAGAACTTTGAATGCTCAAGTGCTTCACAGAAGTTTATAATGCAGAGTAGCGAAAATAAAAAAATATTTTTTTTCCCACAAAAAAGATTTTTAGCCCCCAAGTTTTTATTTTCACAAGGGTAACAGGAGAAATTGGACCACAAAAGTTGTTGTCCAATTTATCCCGAGTACGCTGATGCCCCATATGTGGGGGTAAACCACTGTTTGGGCGCACGGCAGAGCTCAGAAGGAAGGGAGCACCATTTGACTTTTTTAGCGCAAAATTGGCTGTCGTGTTTGGAGACCCCCTGATGTACCTAAACAGTGGAAACCCCCAAATTATAACTCCAACCCTAACTCCAACACACCCCTAACCCTAATCTCAACCCGATCCATAATCCTAATCACAACCCTAACGATAATCACAACCCTAACCCCAAAACAGCCCTAATCTCAACCCTAACCATAACCCTAATCAAAACCCTAAATCCAACACACCCCTAACCCTAATCCCAACTCTAACCCTAACTTTAGCCCCAACCCTAACCCTAACTTTAGCCCCAACCCTAACCCTAACTTTAGCCCCAACCCTAACCATAACTTTAGCCCCGTCGTCACAAAAAGAGTTCAATGTAACTTTTTTTTTGTACGTCACGTCCGCCATTTCCATGCATGCGTGGCCGTAACTCTGCCCCCTCCTCCCCAGGACATAGACTGGGCAGCGGATGCGTTGAAAAACTGCATCCGCTGCCCACGTTGTGCACAATTTTCACAACGTGCGTCGGTACGTCGGGCCGACGCATTGCGACCGCCCCGTACCGACGCAAGTGTGAAAGAAGCCTAAGGCTACTTTCACACTAGCATCGTACTCGGCCCATCGCAGTGTGTCGGGCCGACGTACCGACACTAGCGTTGTAAGCGCCGCACAACGGGTGCAGCGGATGCTGTTTTTTCAACGCATCCGCTGCCCCATTGTTAGGTGTGGGGAGGCGGGGGCGGAGTTCCGGCCGCGCATGCGCGGTCGGAAATGGCGGACACGTCGCACAAAAAAGTTACATGTAGCTTTTTTTGTGCCGACGGTCCGCCAAAGCACGACGCATCCGTCGCACGACGGATGCGACGTGTGGCAATCCGTCGCAATGCGTCGCTAATGCAAGCCAATGGAGAAAAAACGCATCCTGCAAGCACTTTTGAAGGATGCGTTTTTTCTCCAACGACGCATTGCGATGGAAGCCAAAAAACGCTAGTGTGAAAGTAGCCTAACCCTAGCCCTAACCCTAACCCTAAATTTAGCCCTAACCCTAACTCTAACCCTAGCCCTAACCCTAGCCCTAACCCTAACCCTAAATTTAGCCCCAACCCTAACCCTAGCTCTAACCCTAACTGTAACCCTAACCCTAACTCTAACCCTAACCCTAACCCTAATTTTAGCCCCAACCTTAACCCTAACCCTAGCTCTAACCCTAACCCTAACCCTAACCCTAATTTTAGCCCCAACTCGTCTCTCCTGCCGGCCGGCAGATGGCAGCAGATGGCGGGCGCACTGCGCATGCGCCCGCCATAAGGAAAAAGCCGGCCGGCAGGAGGAGACAGAAGAGGACCCAGGGACACCAGGTGAGTATCATAGGGTCCCCGAATCCCCCTATTTCTCTGTCCTCTGATGTGCGATCACATCAGAGGACAGAGAATTACAGATCGCTTTTTTTTTTTTTTTGCGGTCGCTGGTAAACTGTTAATTACCGGCGATCGCAAAACAGGGGTCGGTGTAAACCGACCCCGATCATGTTCATTGGGGTCCCGGCTACCCCCGGCAGCCGAGACCCCAAAGATCTTCTGGGTGCCGGGCGGCGGGCGATCACATCGGAGGACAGAGAAATTAAACGGCAAATCGCGATTTTTTTTTTTTTTTTGTTGCGACCGCCGGTAAACGGTTAATTACCGGCGATCGCAACTCGGGGGTCGGTAAAAACCCCCTGAATCATGTTCTCTGGGGTCTCGGCTACCCTCGGCAACCGAGACCCCAGAGAAAATCTGACTCTGGGGGGCGCTATTCACTTTTTCCACAGCGCCGTTAATTAACGGCGCTGTGGTTTAAGTACCCTTAGCGGCCGCCGTTAAAAGGCGTATCGGCGGTCGTTAAGGGGTTAAATTTAAGTAATGACTCACTCATTACAACATCATACGGCAGAGAGTTCCATAGTCTCACTGCTCTTACAGTAAAGAATCCGCGTCTGTTATTATGCTTAAACCTTTTTTCCTCCAGACGTAGAGGATGCCCCCTTGTCCCTGTCACCGGTCTATGATTAAAAAGATCATCAGAAAGGTCTTTTACTGTCCCTTCATATATTTATACATTAACATAAGATCACCCCTTAGCCTTCGTTTTCCAAACTAAATAGCCCCAAGTGTAATAAGCTATCTTGGTATTGTAGACCCCCCAGTCCTCTAATAACCTTGTTCGCTCTTCTCTGCACCCGCTCCAGTTCAGCTATGTCTTTCTTATACACCGGAGACCAGAACTGTGCACAGTATTCTAAGTGTGGTCGAACTAGTGACTTGTATAGAGGTAAAATTATGTTCTCCTCATGTGCATCTATTCCTCTTTTAATGCATCCCATTATTTTATTTGCCTTTGTAGCAGCTGCCTGACACTGGCCACTGAATATGAGTTTATCATCCACCCATACACCCAGGTCTTTTTCATTTACGGTTTTGCCCAGAGTTTTAGAATTAAGCACATAGTTATACATCTTATTCCTTCTACCCAAGTGCATGACATTACATTTATCCCCATTAAAGCTCATTTGCCATTTATCAGCCCAAGCTTCTAGTTTACATAAATCATCCTGTAATATAAAATTGTCCTCCTCTGTATTGATTACCCTGCAGAGTTTAGTGTCATCTGCAAATATTGAAATTCTACTCTGAATGCCCCCTACAAGGTCATTAATAAATATGTTAAAAAGAAGAGGGCCTAATACTGACCCCTGTGGTACCCCACTGATAACCGCGACCCAGTCCGAATGTGCTCCATTAATAACCACCCTTTGTTTCCTATCCCTGAGCCAGCTCTCAATCCACTTACACATATTTTCCCCTATCCCCATTATTCTCATTTTATGTAACAACCTTTTGTGTGGCACCGTATCAAAAGCTTTTGAAAAGTCCATAAACACTACATCCACTGGGGTCCCTTGGTCCAGTCCGGAACTTACCTCTTCATAGAAGCTGATCAAATTAGTCTGACATGAACGGTCCCTAGTAAACCCATGCTGATACTGGGTCATGAGGTTATTCCTCTTCAGATACTCCAGTATAGCATCCCTTAGAATGCCCTCCAGGATTTTACCCACAGTAGAGGTTAAACTTACTGGCCTATAATTTCCGAGTTCAGTTTTTGTCCCCTTTTTGAATATTGGCACCACATTTGCTATACGCCAGTCCTGTGGTACAGACCCTGTTATTATGGACTCTTTAAAGATTAAAAATAATGGTCTATCAATAACTGTACTTAATTCATGCAGTATTCGGGGGTGTATCCCATCCGGGCCCGGAGATTTGTCAATTTTAGTGATTTTTAGACGCAGCCGTACTTCCTGCTGGGTTAAGCAGGTAACCTTTAATTGGGAATTTTTATCACTAGTCATATTGGCTGCCATGGGATTTTCTTTTGTAAATACTGATGAAAAAAAGTCATTTAGCATATTGGCTTTTTCCTCATCCTCATCCACCATTTCACCCAGACTATTTTTAAGGGGGCCAACACTATCATTTTTTAGTTTCTTACTATTTATGTAGTTAAAGAATATTTTGGGATTATTTTTGCTCTCTCTGGCAATGAGTCTCTCTGTCTCAATCTTTGCTGCCTTGATTTGCTTTTTACAGAATTTATTTAATTTTCTGTATTTATTTAATGCCTCCTCACTACCTACTTCCTTTAATTCTCTAAATGCTTTCTTTTTGTCACGTATTGCTCCCCTTACAGCTCTATTTAGCCATATTGGTTTCCTCCTATTTCTAGTATGTTTATTCCCATACGGTATATACTGTGCACAGGTCCTATCCAGGATGCCAATAAACGTCTCCCATTTTCTTTGTGTATTTTTATGTCTCAGGATACCGTCCCAGTTAATTGCACCAAGATCCTCTCTCATCCGTTGGAAATTTGCCCTCCTGAAGTTTAGTGTCCTTGTCACCCCTCTACTACACATCTTATTAAAGGAGACATGAAAACTTATTATTTTGTGATCACTATTCCCCAAGTGACCCCCAACCCTTATATTTGATATGCGGTCTGGCCTGTTGGTTAATATTAGGTCTAGCAGTGCCCCCCTCCTTGTTGGGTCCTGAACCAGTTGTGAAAGGTAATTGTCTCTCATAGTTGTCAAAAACCGATTACCTTTACTGGAACTGCAGGTTTCTGTTCCCCAATCTATTTCAGGGTAGTTGAAGTCCCCCATAATAATGATTTCTCCTTGAGTCGCAGCTTCATCTATTTGCTTTACGAGGATATTCTCCATTGCTTCCATTATTTTTGGAGATTTATAACAAACCCCTATCAGTAATTTATTATTTTTTCCCCCTCCCCTTATCTCCACCCACAGTGACTCTACATTTTCATTAAATTCACCTATATTATCACGCAGGATGGGTTTTAAGGTCGATTTTACATACAGACACACCCCACCCCCTCGCTTATCTGTACGGTCATTTCTGAAAAGGCTATAGCCCTGCAAGTTAACAGCCCAGTCATGGCTCTCATCCAGCCATGTTTCAGATATCCCCACCACGTCATAATTATGCTCTAACAACATTAATTCTAATTCGTCCATTTTGTTGGCGAGGCTTCTGGCATTAGTATACATGCACTTGATGTTCCTCTCTGTACCTCTATTCTTTCTTAAATTACTAACTGTTCTAACCCCACCCCCCATGCCACCGCCACCCCCAACTTCCTTATTTATGCCCAGGTCTCTATCTGCACTATCTTCCCCTCCTATAAAATGAATACCCTCCCCCCCAATCCCTAGTTTAAACACTCCTCCAACCTTCTAGCCATTTTCTCCCCCAGCACAGCTGCACCTTCCCCATTGAGGTGCAGCCCGTCCCTAGCGTAGAGCCTGTAGCCAACTGAGAAGTCAGCCCAGTTCTGCAGGAACCCAAACCCCTCCTTCCTACACCAATTCTTGAGCCACTTCTCTCTCTCTCTCTCTTGCTCTCTCTTTCTCTCTCTCCTCTAGAGTGCAAGCTCTTGTAGTCAGCAGGGTCCTTTCTCTCTCACCTGTAAAATGTAAGCTCTTATGGTCAGCAGGGTTCTTGTTCTCTCTTTCTCACTCCAGTAGAGGATAAAGCAAAAAAAGAAACGGAGTTTCATGTCCAAAAAACATTAATATAAATATTTTATTAAATTACATCAATTTTTACCAATAATTTCCAAATACATAAAAATACATGAAGATAAAAATCAAGCACATTGGAAGAGTAGGGGTAGCACAGACAAGAACACGGTGCAGAAATCGGTCAGATGCCACATGCAAAAACAAATCACTTGCATTGTGCAAAGTATAGCATAGGTCTAGATACGGGGAGCGTATAGCCAATTATATACCAATGCCATGAGCCCTGTACACAGACTCATATCTCGCATGTCAAACCATAAAGCCTCCCCCCGGACTCTTACCCATGTACTGGCACCACGACCGGACCACACCGTTGCCCCAACGCACGTTTCGCGTCAGCTTGCTTCCTCAGGGGGCGGTGTTGTTAGCTGTCCGGCGCTTCATTTTATAATGTCCCAGATTGCCTTTAGTACGTCCACCTGTACCGGCGCATAGCCGCGTGTCGCTGCATTGCGAGCGGCATCCAAGATGGCGCCACGGTTCAGCAAGCCAGTCACCTGACCCCACTGAACCGCAAACGTCATCCGGCGGCGCCTCCCACAATGCCCTGGGACTAAGACGTCACTAGGCATGCGCGCAGTGGACCGAACGGCAGCCGCCCTCAATTAGGAGGCGGGATAGTATGTTAATTTTCGCTGTAGAGGAGTGACCGCAGTAAATAGTGCAAAAAAGAAGAAGACGAAAAGGGGGAAAAAAGGATGAATGAATACGGCGGTGAACAACGACAAAAGGTGAAGGAAGGGATAAAGTGAGTGCAAAAAATGAAAGTGACTGAATAAATAGAACAAGCCATAATTAAGACTCCATACAGGGAGTGTTAGATATACAAATTAGTGTAAGAATACAATGTATATATTACCACGTACAATGGTGACCATGATTAAAAAGAAAAATTGCTGACCATACAAGTGACATTTAAATATAAAAAACAACAACAAATTAATTTATATAATATAAAAATTTTAAAAGCATCTCGTGCTGAACCAGATTCCCGATTTTTTATTCATTCCAGACCAGTTGGTGGGCCATGGTGTACCAGGATGAAGATATAAAGCAGACAGCGGATCAAACTTCAACATGAACAGCGGACAAGTCCTGAATCTCCAATGATAAAGGGACAATGTACAAGAGCGCCATACCCAATAAAAGGTAACTGTATATAAATCAAAGAAAAACAACAATTAAAAATCAAAATAAAAAACAGACAACAACACAGAAAATAAATACACGTTTTAAAAACAAACTGGAGAACAACTATAAGAAGGAGCTGAAGCTCAGGCTTTCGTTTAGGCCGGCAGGGGCTAGAGTGTTTAATACCGCTATCCAGCGGCACTCTCTTTGGGCCAGTTTTTGTTTGGCATCACCACCTCTAATGCCAACATGGATCCTCTCAATGCCCCATGCCTTTAAATCTTTGGGATTACATTTATGGTGCTTCCGAAAATGTTTTGGAATTGGTTTTAAACTCTCTACGTCCTCAATATCTTGTGCTGCTACAATATCTCGTACGTGCTCGCGAATGCGAACACGTAGTTCTCTTGATGTTAGTCCAATGTAGACAAGCTTGCAGGTGCACATTGCATAATATACAACATGTGTTGTACTACATGTTATATATTGGTTGATTCGAAATTGCCGCCTGCCATTTGATGAAGAGAAAGTCAGAGATCTAGTAAGATTCTTACATGCGAGGCAGCCACCGCATGGAAAGAAGCCATTTTTTTGTCTCCCTGCCTGAAAGGGATCCGGTATTTTGGCCACATAGTGGCTATGCACCAAAATATCCCTAAAATTACTGCTCCTCCGAGCCATCATTAAAGGTCGATCAGACAAACATCTGCCAAGTATCGGGTCAGTGGTTAAAACAGGCCAATGTTTTTCTAGGATACTCTGCATTTCATTCCATTTGTGGTTAAAGGTAGATATAAATCGTGGTTGTTCATCCCAGGCTTTCTCCTTAATTTTACGTCTCTCAACCAAGAGATCACTCCTTTTTGTTTTTTTGGCCCGTAGATACCCCTTCTTAATGGTTCGACCACTATATCCTCGCTGTTTAAAGCGTTTCCCAAGGTCCACAGCCTGTTCCTCAAAAAGTTGATCTGAAGCACAGATCCTTCGGGCCTGAAGGAACTGGCCAGTGGGGATGGCTCTTATCGTGGAGGGTGGATGGGATGAGGTTGAATGCAATAGAGCATTGACTGATGTCTCTTTCCTATACATATCTGTATATATATATCCATTAGACTGTACTTTCAGTGTAATGTCTAAAAAGGAGATTTCACTCCCATGATATGTATACGTGAGTCTGATGTTGGAGTCATTGTCGTTCAATCCCACCATGAATCTCTGTAACTCCAGAACAGGGCCATGCCATATAAACAGAACATCATCTATATACCTGTACCAACCAAGAATCTGGGGGGCAGACTGTGTGCCACCGTGGAACACCTCACGCTCCCAATAGCCAAGAAACAAATTAGCATACGATGGCGCACAGGCCGCCCCCATGGCAGTGCCCTGTTTCTGGAGAAAAAAACGGTCCTTAAATACAAAAAAATTATGGGTTAGGATGAACTCCAACAGCTCCAACACCAGCTCACGTAAATCAGGGTCCAGATTACTGGACTCAAGAAAGAATCTCGTCGCCCTCATCCCATCCACATGACGGATGCTGGTGTATAAGGACTCAACATCCGCCGTGACCAACAACATGTCCTTCTCCACGACAAGGCCATCCACCCGTCTCAGGATGTCCGTAGTGACCCTGAAATAGGAGGGCAATGTCTCGACTTGTGGTTTTAGATAATGCTCAATGAATTTGCATGTTGCATCACAAAGCCCTCCCATGCCAGAGACAATCGGACGCCCCGGAGGCGAGATCAGGTCTTTGTGGACCTTGGGGAGTAAGTAGAAGGTAGGTACCACAGGATATTGAATTAGCATGCCACCCAGAATTTTCTTGCTGATAATAATCCCCCTCTCAAACGCCATCTCCAGAATGTTCTGAAGCTGGGTTTGAAATTTTGTGAGGGGATTCTTGTCATGAATCCCAATGGCTAGGGATAGCACAGGACAAGCAAGGTACAAATGTATAACGGACGAGCTCTAGGGTGATGGAACCTGGGCTGACCGCTGCCCTACGCCTGACAAACGCAACTAGAGATAGCCAGGGAGCGTGCCTACGTTGGTTCTAGACGCCACGCACCAGCCTAAGAGCTAACTAGTACTGCAGAGAAAATAAAGACCTCACTTGCCTCCAGAGGGATGAACCCCAAAAGGTATAGTTGCCCCCCACATGTATTGACGGTGAAATGAGAGGAAGGCACAAACATAGAGATGATATATATATAGGTTTAGCAAATTGAGGCCCGCTGTAAACTAGAAAGCAGAACGATACAAAAGGGGTCTGAGCGGTCAGCAAAAAACCCTAATCAAAAAACCATCCTGAGATTACAAGAACTCATGTGCCAACTCATGGCACATGGGGAGAACCTCAGTCCACTAGAGCTACCAGCTAGCATAGAGACATAATAAGCAAGCTGGACAAAAAACCAAACAACTGAAAATCAGCACTTAGCTTATCCTGAAAGATCTGGGAGCAGGTAGGCAGGAACCAAACAGAGCACATCTGAATACATTGATAGCCGGCAAGGGAATGACAGAAAGGCCAGGTAAAATAGGAAACACCCAGCCTCTGATGGACAGGTGGAAACCAAAGGCCGCAACCCACCAAAGTCACCCAGTACCAGCAGTAACCACCAGAGGGAGCCCACAAACAGAATCCACAACAGTACCCCCCCCCTTGAGGAGGGGTCACCGAACCCTCACGAGAACCCCCAGGGCGATCAGGGTGAGCTCTATGGAAGGCGCGGACCAACTCAGTCGCATGAACATCGGAGGCGACCACCCAGGAATTATCCTCCTGACCATAACCCTTCCACTTAACCAAATACTGGAGTTTGCGTCTGGAAACACGAGAATCCAAGATCTTCTCAACAACATACTCCAATTCTCCCTCCACCAGCACCGGAGCAGGAGGCTCAACCGAAGGAACAACGGGCACCTCATACCTCCGCAACAACGACCGATGGAACACATTATGAATAGCAAACGATGCTGGGAGATCCAAACGAAAAGATACAGGGTTAAGAATCTCCGAGATCCTATAAGGACCGATGAACCGAGGCTTGAACTTAGGAGAAGAGACCTTCATAGGGACAAAACGAGAAGACAACCACACCAAATCCCCAACAAGAAGTCGGGGACCCACGCGGCGACGGCGATTAGCAAACTGCTGAGTCTTCTCCTGAGATAACTTCAAATTGTCCACCACCTGATTCCAAATCTGATGTAGCCTGTCCACCACCACGTCCACTCCAGGACAATCCGAAGACTCCACCTGACCAGAGGAAAAATGAGGATGAAACCCCGAATTACAAAAAAAAGGAGAGACCAACGTGGCAGAACCAGCCCGATTATTAAGAGCAAATTCGGCCAGTGGCAAAAAAGCAACCCAGTCATCTTGATCAGCAGAAACAAAACACCTCAAATAAGTTTCCAAGGTCTGATTAGTTCGCTCCGTCTGGCCATTCGTCTGAGGATGGAATGCAGACGAGAAAGACAAATCAATGCCCATCTTGGCACAAAACGTCCGCCAAAATCTAGACACAAACTGGGATCCCCTGTCAGAAACGATATTCTCCGGAATCCCATGCAAACGAACCACGTTCTGAAAAAATAAATGGACCAACTCAGAGGAGGAAGGCAACTTAGGCAAGGACACCAAATGAACCATCTTAGAAAAGCGGTCACACACAACCCAGATAACGGACATTTTCTGTGAAACCGGGAGATCAGAAATAAAATCCATGGAAATGTGCGTCCAAGGCCTCTTCGGGATGGGCAAGGATAACAACAACCCACTGGCCCGAGAACAGCAAGGCTTAGCTCGAGCACACACTTCACAAGACTGCACAAAGGTACGCACATCCCTAGACAAGGAAGGCCACCAAAAAGACCTGGCCACCAAGTCTCTAGTACCAAATATTCCAGGATGACCAGCCAACACAGAAGAATGGACCTCGGAGATGACTCTACTGGTCCAATCATCCGGAACAAACAGTCTTTCTGGTGGACAACGATCCGGTTTATCCACCTGAAAATCCTGCAATGCACGTCGCAAGTCTGGGGATACGGCGGACAATATTACCCCATCCCTAAGGATACCAGTAGGCCCAGAGTCTCCAGGAGAGTCAGGCACAAAACTCCTGGAAAGAGCATCTGCCTTCACATTCTTTGAACCTGGCAGGTATGAAACCACGAAATTGAAACGAGAAAAAAACAACGACCAACGAGCCTGTCTAGGATTCAAACGCCTGGCAGACTCAAGGTAAATGAGATTCTTGTGATCAGTCAAGACCACCACACGATGTTTAGCACCCTCAAGCCAATGACGCCACTCCTCAAATGCCCACTTCATGGCCAAAAGCTCCCGATTACCCACATCATAATTGAGCTCGGCGGGCGAGAATTTTCTAGAGAAGAATGCACATGGCTTCATCACCGAGCCATTAGAACTTCTCTGTGACAAAACCGCCCCCGCTCCAATCTCGGAAGCATCAACCTCAACCTGAAAAGGAAGTGAAACATCTGGTTGACACAACACAGGAGCAGAAGAAAACCGGCGCTTAAGTTCCTGAAAGGCCCCCACGGCCGCAGGAGACCAATCAGCAACATCAGCACCCTTTTTAGTCAAATCAGTCAAAGGTTTAACAATACTGGAAAAATTAGCAATGAACCGACGATAAAAATTAGCAAACCCCAAGAACTTCTGTAGGCTCTTAACAGATGTAGGTTGTGTCCAGTCACAAATTGCCTGAACCTTGACGGGATCCATCTCAATAGTAGAAGGAGAAAAAATGTACCCCAAAAAAGAAATCTTCTGGACTCCAAAGAGACACTTTGAGCCCTTCACAAACAGAGAATTGGCCCGCAGAACCTGAAACACCTTCCTGACCTGTAGAACATGAGACTCCCAGTCATCAGAAAACACCAAAATATCATCCAAATACACAATCATAAACTTATCCAGATATTCACGGAAAATATTGTGCATAAAGGACTGAAAGACTGACGGAGCATTGGAGAGTCCAAAAGGCATTACCAAATACTCAAAATGGCCCTCAGGCGTATTAAATGCGGTTTTCCACTCATCACCCTGTTTTATCCGCACCAGATTATAGGCACCGCGAAGATCTATCTTAGTGAACCACCTAGCCCCCTTAATACGAGCAAACAAATCAGTCAATAATGGCAATGGATACTGGTATTTGACTGTAATCTTATTCAGAAGGCGATAATCTATACAAGGCCTCAGGGAGACCATTTCTGAAGTTTGCAGCCAGGGCGCACTCATTCCACTGAGTAAGCACCGACCATTTCCGAAATTTTTGACAATATATTTCCGCTTCATCATGCCCCTGAGAGAGGGCTAACAAAGCCTTTTCAGCCTGAATCTCCAGGTTGGGTTCCTCATAGAGCAATCCCAATGCCAGAAAAAACGCATCCACACTGAGCAACGCAGGATCCCCTGGTGCCAATGCAAATGCCCAATTCTGAGGGTCGCCCCGCAGGAAAGATATTACAATCCTGACCTGTTGAGCAGGGTCTCCAGAGGAGCGAGATTTTAAAGAAAGAAACAATTTACAATTGTTCCTGAAATTCAGGAAGGTAGATCTATCTCCAGAGAAGAACTCTGGAATAGGAATTCTAGGTTCAGACATGGGAGTGTGAACAACAAAATCCTGTATGTTTTGAACTTTTGCCGCGAGATTACTCAGGCTGGAAGCCAAACTCTGGACATCCATGTTAAACAGCTAAGATCAGAGCCATTCAAGGGTTAAGAGGAGGTAAGAAGCAGCTAGACAGCAATTAAGGGCTAGGCAGCAAAACTCTGAAGGAAAAAAAAAAAAAAAAAAATTTCCCTTAAACACTTCTTTTTCTCCTGCTTCAGCCCAAACAATTAACACTTTGTGGGCCGGCTATACTGTCATGAATCCCAATGGCTAGGGATAGCACAGGACAAGCAAGGTACAAATGTATAACGGACGAGCTCTAGGGTGATGGAACCTGGGCTGACCGCTGCCCTACGCCTGACAAACGCAACTAGAGATAGCCAGGGAGCGTGCCTACGTTGGTTCTAGACGCCGCGCACCAGCCTAAGAGCTAACTAGTACTGCAGAGAAAATAAAGACCTCACTTGCCTCCAGAGGGATGAACCCCAAAAGGTATAGTTGCCCCCCACATGTATTGATGGTGAAATGAGAGGAAGGCACACACATAGAGATGATATATATAGGTTTAGCAAATTGAGGCCCGCTGTAAACTAGAAAGCAGAACGATACAAAAGGGGTCTGAGCGGTCAGCAAAAAACCCTAATCAAAAAACCATCCTGAGATTACAAGAACCCATGTGCCAACTCATGGCACATGGGGAGAACCTCAGTCCACTAGAGCTACCAGCTAGCATAGAGACATAATAAGCAAGCTGGACAAAAAACCAAACAACTGAAAATCAGCACTTAGCTTATCCTGAAAGATCTGGGAGCAGGTAGGCAGGAACCAAACAGAGCACATCTGAATACATTGATAGCCGGCAAGGGAATGACAGAAAGGCCAGGTAAAATAGGAAACACCCAGCCTCTGATGGACAGGTGGAAACCAAAGGCCGCAACCCACCAAAGTCACCCAGTACCAGCAGTAACCACCAGAGGGAGCCCACAAACAGAATCCACAACAGATTCTGTTGTAATGGGGTATATGTATCCCTATTTCTTAATTGCCGAAAGGCTTCTTTCTCGTACCTCTCCACCGGCCAGATGACAACGTTACCCCCCTTGTCTGCCGGTTTGATGACAATGTCATCCCACAACTTGATTTCCTGTAGAGCCTTTCTCTGGGCAATTGTAAGATTGTCTCTTTTTTTATAATTTGTTATTTTGTTGAAATCTTCCACCACCAATTTGGTGAAGATTTCCACCTGTGGGCAGAGGGACAAGGGGGGAAAAGTGGTACATCTGGCCGATATGGAAGGTGGAGAGGCACTTACCCCTTCATCAGAAGACTCTCGTTCCAGTGCTTCCAGATTTCTGAGGGCCTCAGTGTTGGAGCTGTTGGAGTTCATCCTAACCAATAATTTTTTTGTATTTAAGGACCGTTTTTTTCTCCAGAAACAGGGCACTGCCATGGGGGCGGCCTGTGCGCCATCGTATGCTAATTTGTTTCTTGGCTATTGGGAGCGTGAGGTGTTCCACGGTGGCGCACAGTCTGCCCCCCAGATTCTTGGTTGGTACAGGTATATAGATGATGTTCTGTTTATATGGCATGGCCCTGTTCTGGAGTTACAGAGATTCATGGTGGGATTGAACGACAATGACTCCAACATCAGACTCACCTATATATATCATGGGAGTGAAATCTCCTTTTTAGACATTACACTGAAAGTACAGTCTAATGGATATATATATATATATACAGATATGTATAGGAAAGAGACATCAGTCAATGCTCTATTGCATTCAACCTCATCCCATCCACCCTCCACGATAAGAGCCATCCCCACTGGCCAGTTCCTTCAGGCCCGAAGGATCTGTGCTTCAGATCAACTTTTTGAGGAACAGGCTGTGGACCTTGGGGAACGCTTTAAACAGCGAGGATATAGTGGTCGAACCATTAAGAAGGGGTATCTACGGGCCAAAAAAACAAAAAGGAGTGATCTCTTGGTTGAGAGACGTAAAATTAAGGAGAAAGCCTGGGATGAACAACCACGATTTATATCTACCTTTAACCACAAATGGAATGAAATGCAGAGTATCCTAGAAAAACATTGGCCTGTTTGAACCACTGACCCGATACTTGGCAGATGTTTGTCTGATCGACCTTTAATGATGGCTCGGAGGAGCAGTAATTTTAGGGATATTTTGGTGCATAGCCACTATGTGGCCAAAATACCGGATCCCTTTCAGGCAGGGAGACAAAAAAATGGCTTCTTTCCATGCGGTGGCTGCCTCGCATGTAAGAATCTTACTAGATCTCTGACTTTCTCTTCATCAAATGGCAGGCGGCAATTTCGAATCAACCAATATATAACATGTAGTACAACACATGTTGTATATTATGCAATGTGCACCTGCAAGCTTGTCTACATTGGACTAACATCAAGAGAACTACGTGTTCGCATTCGCGAGCACGTACGAGATATTGTAGCAGCACAAGATATTGAGGACGTAGAGAGTTTAAAACCAATTCCAAAACATTTTCGGAAGCACCATAAATGTAATCCCAAAGATTTAAAGGCATGGGGCATTGAGAGGATCCATGTTGGCATTAGAGGTGGTGATGCCAAACAAAAACTGGCCCAAAGAGAGTGCCGCTGGATAGCGGTATTAAACACTCTAGCCCCTGCCGGCCTAAACGAAAGCCTTAGCTTCAGCTCCTTCTTATAGTTGTTCTCCAGTTTGTTTTTAAAACGTGTATTTATTTTCTGTGTTGTTGTCTGTTTTTTATTTTGATTTTTAATTGTTGTTTTTCTTTGATTTATATACAGTTACCTTTTATTGGGTATGGCGCTCTTGTACATTGTCCCTTTATCATTGGAGATTCAGGACTTGTCCGCTGTTCATGTTGAAGTTTGATCCGCTGTCTGCTTTATATCTTCATCCTGGTACACCATGGCCCACCAACTGGTCTGGAATGAATAAAAAATCGGGAATCTGGTTCAGCACGAGATGCTTTTAAAATTTTTATATTATATAAATTAATTTGTTGTTGTTTTTTATATTTAAATGTCACTTGTATGGTCAGCAATTTTTCTTTTTAATCATGGTCACCATTGTACGTGGTAATATATACATTGTATTCTTACACTAATTTGTATATCTAACACTCCCTGTATGGAGTCTTAATTATGGCTTGTTCTATTTATTCAGTCACTTTCATTTTTTGCACTCACTTTATCCCTTCCTTCACCTTTTGTCGTTGTTCACCGCCGTATTCATTCATCCTTTTTTCCCCCTTTTCGTCTTCTTCTTTTTTGCACTATTTACTGCGGTCACTCCTCTACAGCGAAAATTAACATACTATCCCGCCTCCTAATTGAGGGCGGCTGCCGTTCGGTCCACTGCGCGCATGCCTAGTGACGTCTTCGTCCCGGGGCATTGTGGGAGGCGCCGCCGGATGACGTTTGCGGTTCAGTGGGGTCAGGTGACTGGCTTGCTGAACCGCGGCGCCATCTTGGATGCCGCTCGCAATGCAGCTCCTGGCAGGGCGACATGCGGCTATGCGCCGGTACAGGTGGACGTACTAAAGGCAATCTGGGACACTATAAAATGAAGCGCCGGACAGCTAACAACACCGCCCCCTGAGGAAGCAAGCTGACGCGAAACGTGCGTTGGGGCAACGGTGTGGTCCGGTCGTGGTGCCAGTACATGGGTAAGAGTCCGGGGGGAGGCTTTATGGTTTGACATGCGAGATATGAGTCTGTGTACAGGGCTCATGGCATTGGTATATAATTGGCTATACGCTCCCCGTATCTAGACCTATGCTATACTTTGCACAATGCAAGTGATTTGTTTTTGCATGTGGCATCTGACCGATTTCTGCACCGTGTTCTTGTCTGTGCTACCCCTACTCTTCCAATGTGCTTGATTTTTATCTTCATGTATTTTTATGTATTTGGAAATTATTGGTAAAAATTGATGTAATTTAATAAAATATTTATATTAATGTTTTTTGGACATGAAACTCCGTTTCTTTTTTTGCTTTATCGTATTGGCTTTAGGAGTGTCCTAACTACACTAAATATGTCCTCCTGGTAGTCTCCCCCACTGTGGTTGTGAGTATGCGGAGGAATTTTTTATCGTTTTCTTTCATTTTGGGTTTTTTCTATCGCTCCAGTAGAGGGTAAGCTCTTATAGACATCAGGGTTGTCTCTCGCTTGTAAATTGTAAGCTTTTATGGACAGCAGGGTCCTCTCTCTCTCTCTTCTGTATAGCATAAGCTCATATGGTCAGGGGTTACTCACTCTTGCTCTTCTGTAGTGTGTAAGGTCTTATATTCAGAATGGTCATCCCTCTCCTACAGAAATTGAGTGAAAACTGATTATAGTCAGATTTGGTTCTCTCTAAGGCTGGGGTCACACTAAACGTATGGAAAATCGGTCCGAGTCTCCCTGCCGAGAGTCACACAAGTGTTCTCCGTATGGTCATCCGTGTCTAATGCATTTGCAATGCGATTTTCTCCCACCCATGTATCCATGTGACATCCGTATGGCTTTACATTTCTCACTGACTTTCCCTATTGAATTAAATGGCTCAATGGGATGAAATGAGTAAAATGTGTGCGTGTTTGTTGCAAGATAGACAAATGGTCCGTGTGGTGTCAGTTTTTCTCGCATCCATAGGCTTGCATTGGCGAATCTCAGACAATATATGTGTACAAGCACAGCATGCTGCAATTTTACACACACACGTTGAATACGCCTGAGAAAAAATACTGTGATGTGAGCTGCCCCATAGATTAACAGTGGTCCGAGTGCCATGCGATGTTTTCTCGCATAGCACTCGTCCGTATTCTACGGTAGTGTGACTCCGGCCTAACTTTCATTCTCCTCTCCCAATGTGTACTTTCAAAACAATCACAAGCTTTCCAGTTTTGAGATTAGCATGAATTTATTCACCACAAATCAATTTTTTTGGGGAAAATTTGGCAAACTGTCATGACACATTCGAATTTCAAAAGATCTGCTGATTCCTAGTGGCATCCCATCCAGCGACCTGCAAACAAGATGTTGCGGAACTAAGTTTTTACGCTTAGTGGTGCTGCTGTACTGGGTTATCACCTGAGTCCTTTGTGTGGATTGCAGCCGCTGTCAATTTCTACCTGCTCTTTGTATTTTATTTTTGTACTTCCCTGAAAATAAAAAAAAGACTTTTGGAAAAGAATTGGAATTGGTGTTCTAACAGAGGCAATATTATATTGATCTGTTAGTCATGGCCAGAGCTTGCGTTTTATGAGCACAATTTGTAAATTGCAGGTAACAGGCTTGTGTCGTTTTTTATCCATTCGGATGTCTTGATCTGAGTTATGAAGAGCCTGTATGAGCCATCTGGTTAACAGGAGGCATGCAAGCACAAAATCAATTAGAGCCATATGCAAGAAACAGAAGTGAGATGCAAAATCTGAAATATCTAATCCACTTACAATATGCATTAGAGGCATAACAGGAGAAAATAGTCACTTGATCGTATGAACACTAGCGTATAGCTTGAAAGCCAAGCTTCAATTAGAGAAAAGATTTGGTTGCCTTTATCCTATAAATATATTGTTGCAGGTCGGAACTTTAAACAAGATTATATCACCATTTAGTGATGCTAGCAACAGGTTTGTGACAATTTAGTTCTTATGAGGAAGAACAAATAAAATAAAGCAATATATAGATTTGTATTTTAGAATAAATGCACAGATACATCACTAATATATTAACCCTTTATGGATAGGCAAATTCATATGCTTTTACCTTGTCACACTTGGATAGCGATACCTTTTTGTTTTTCTACTTAGCTACTCTAATGCCATTTTTATGCTACTACAGTAGTTATAAATATACTGTATGTTGTCTATCAAGTTTCGCCAAACACTCTTGTCTTTCTTGTCATTAATTGTTTCCAGGTCAGCGTAAAGCTGAAGCTGTACGTAATATAAATATGTATCTAATATATAAAGCTGAATGTGTGTGAGTGTATGTGTGTATGTCCTGGATTGGCATCTGCACCGTCGCAGCTACAGCCACAAAATTTAGCACAGTCACACGTCTGGACCCCGAGAGCATCATAGGCTATGTTGTGAGGCGAAATTTTAACCCTGCGCGTTCCAATTCACCAAACAATTTTGCCCCTCTCTACATAATGGGGAAAAAGTGAAAGGAAAAGTGTTGGAGGCAAATTGACAGCTGCCAGATGTGAACAAGGGGGACTTAACCCCTTCCTGACATCTGACGTACTATCCCGTCGAGGTGGGGTGGGCCCGTATGACCACCGACGGGATAGTACGTCATACGCGATCGGCCGCGCTCACGGGGGGAGCGCGGCCGATCGCGGCCGGGTGTCAGCTGCATACCGCAGCTGACATCCGGCACTATGTGCCAGGAGCGGTCACGGACCGCCCCCGGCACATTAACCCCCGGCACACCGCGATCAAACATGATTGCGGTGTACCGGCGGTATAGGGAAGCATCGCGCAGGGAGGGGGCTCCCTGCGGGCTTCCCTGAGACCCCCGGAGCAACGCGATGTGATCGCGTTGCTCCGAGGGTCTCCTACCTCCCTCCTCGCCGCAGGTCCCGGATCCAAGATGGCCGCGGCATCCGGGTCCTGCAGGGAGGGAGGTGGCTTACCAAGTGTCTGCTCAGAGCAGACACTTGGTAAGCCTGCAGCCCTGCACAGCAGATCGCAGATCTGGCAGAGTGCTGTGCACACTGCCAGATCAATGATCTGTGATGTCCCCCCCTGGGACAAAGTAAAAAAGTTAAAAAAAAAATTCCCCACATGTGTAAAAAAATAAATAAAAAAAATATCCTAAATAAACAAAAAAATATATATATATTATTCCCATAAATACATTTCTTTGGCTAAATAAAATAAAAAAAACAATAAAAGTACACATATTTAGTATCACCGCGTCCGTAACGACCCAACCTATAAAACTGCCCCACTAGTTAACCCCTTCAGTAAACACCGTAAGAAAAAAAAAAAAAAAACGAGGCAAAAAACAACGCTTTATTATCATACCGCCGAACAAAAAGTGGAATAACACGCGATCAAAAAGACTGATATAAATAACCATGGTACCGCTGAAAACGTCATCTTGTCCCGCAAAAAACGAGCCACCATACAGCATCATCAGCAAAAAAATAAAAAAGTTATAGTCCTGAGAATAAAGCGATACCAAAATAATTATTTTTTCTATAAAATAGTTTTTATCGTATAAAAGCGCCAAAACATAAAAAAAATGATATAAATGAGATATCGCTGTAATCGTACTGACCCGACGAATAAAACTGCTTTATCAATTTAACCAAACGCGGAACGGTATAAACGCCTCCCCCAAAAGAAATTCATGAATAGCTGGTTTTTGATCACTCTGCCTCACAAAAATCGGAATAAAAAGCGATCAAATAATGTCACGTGTCCGAAAATGTTACCAATAAAAACGTCAACTCGTCCCACAAAAAACAAGATCTCACATGACTCTGTGGACTCAAATATGGAAAAATTACAGCTCTCAAAGTGTGGTAACGCAAAAAATATTTTTTGCAATGAAAAGCGTCTTTCAGTGTGTGACGGCTGCCAATCATAAAAATCCGCTAAAAAACCCGCTATAAAAGTAAATCAAACCCCCCTTCATCACCCCCTTAGTTAGGGAAAAATAAAAAAATTAAAAAATGTATTTATTTCCATTTTCCCATTAGGTTTAGGGTTAGGGCTAGAGTTAGGACTAGAGTTAGGACTAGAGTTAGGGCTAGGGTTAGAGCTAGGGTTAGGGCTAGGGTTAGGGCTAGGGTTAGGGTTAGGGTTGGGGCTAGGGTTGGGGCTAGGGTTAGGGCTAGGGTTGGGCTAGGGTTAGGGCTAGGGTTAGGGCTAGGGTTGGGGCTAGGGTTAGGGCTAGTGTTATGGCTAGTGTTATGGCTAGTGTTAGGGCTAGTGATAGGGCTAGGGTTATTGCTCGGGTTAGGGCTAGGGTTAGGGCTAGGGTTGGGGCTAGGGTTGGGGCTACAGTTAGGGTTGGGGCTAAAGATAGGGTTAGGGTTTGGATTACATTTACGGTTGGGAATAGGGTTGGGTGTGTCTGGGTTAGAGGAGTGGTTAGGGTTACTGTTGGGATTAGGGTAAGGGGTGTGTTTGGATTAGGGTTTCAGTTATAATTGGGGGGTTTCCACTGTTTAGGCACATCAGGGGCTCTCCAAACGGGACATGGCATCCAATCTGAATTCCAGCCAATTCTGCGTTGAAAAAGGAAAACAGTGCTCCTTCCCTTCAGAGCTCTCCCGTGTGCCCAAACAGGGGTTTACCCCAACATATGGGGTATCAGCGTACTCAGGACAAATTGGACATCATCTTTTGGGGTCCAAGTTCTCCTGCTACCCTTGGGAAAATACAAAACTGGGGGCCAAAAAATAAGTTTTGTGGGAAAAAAAAGATTTTTTATTTTCACGGCTCTGCGTTGTAAACTGTAGTGAAACACTTGGGGGTTCAAAGTTCTCACAACACATCTAGATAAGTTCCTTGGGGGGTCTAGTTTCCGATATGGGTTCACTTGTGGGGGGTTTGTACTGTTTGGGTACATCAGGGGCTCTGCAACTGCAACGTGACGCCTGCAGACCAATCCATTTAAGTCTGCATTCCAAATGGCGCTCCTTCCCTTCCGAGCTCTGTCATGCGCCCAAACAGTGGTTCCCCCCCCACATATGGGGTATCAGCGTACTCAGGACAAATTGGACAACAACTTTTGGGGTCCAATTTATCCTGATACCCTTGTGAAAATACAAAACTGGGGGCTAAAAATCATTTTTGTGAAAAAAAAAGAATTTTTATTTTCACGGCTCTGCGTTATAAACTGTAGTGAAACACTTGGGGGTTCAAAGTTCTCACAACACATCTAGATAAGTTCCTTGGGGGGTCTAGTTTCCAATATGGGGTCACTTGTGGGGGGTTTGTACTGTTTGGGTACATCAGGGGCTCTGCAACTGCAACGTGACGCCTGCAGACCAATCCATTTAAGTCTGCATTCCAAATGGCGCTCCTTCCCTTCCGAGCTCTGTCATGCGCCCAAACAGTGGTTCCCCCCCACATATGGGGTATGAGCGTACTCAGGACAAACTGGACAACAACTTTTGGTGTCCAATTTATCCTGATACCCTTGTGAAAATACAAAACTGGGGGCTAAAAATCATTTTTGTGAAAAAAAAAAGAATTTTTATTTTCACGGCTCTGCGTTTTAAACTGTAGTGAAACACTTGGGGGTTCAAAGTTCTCACAACACATCTAGATAAGTTCCTTGGGGGGTCTAGTTTCCAATATGGGGTCACTTGTGGGGGGTTTGTACTGTTTGGGTACATCAGGGGCTCTGCAACTGCAACGTGATGCCTGCAGACCAATCCATTTAAGTCTGCATTCCAAATGGCGCTCCTTCCCTTCCGAGCTCTGCTATGCGCCCAAACAGTGATTTACCCCCACATATGGGGTATTGTCGTACTCAGAACAAATTGCACAACAACTTTTGTGGTCTAATTTCTTCTTTTACCCTTGGGGAAATAAAAAAATGGGGGCGAAAAGATCATTTTTGTGAAAAAATATGATTTTTTATTTTTACGGCTCTGCATTATAAACTTCTGTGAAGCACTTGTTGGGTCAAAGTGCTCAACACACATCTAGATAAGTTCCTTAAGGGGTCTACTTTCCAAAATTGTGTCACTTGTACAGGGTTTCAATGTTTAGGCACATCAGGGGCTCTCCAAACGCAACATGGCGTCCCATCTCAATTCCAGTCAATTTTGCATTGAAAAGTCAAATGGCGCTCCTTCCCTTCCGAGCTCTGCCCTGCGCCCAAACAATGGTTTACACCCACATATGGGGTATCAGCGTACTCAGGACAAATTGCACAACAATTTTTCGGGTCCAATTTCTTCTCTTACCCTTGGGAAAATAAAAAATTGGTGGCGAAAAGATCATTTTTGTGAAAAAATATGATTTTTTATTTTTACGGCTCTGCATTATAAACTTCTGTGAAGCACTTGTTGGGTCAAAGTGCTCACCACACATCTAGATAAGATCCTTAGGGGGTCTACTTTCCAAAATGGTGTCACTTGTGGGGGGTTTCAATGTTTAGGCACATCAGGGGCTCTCCAAATGCAACATGGCGTCCCATCTCAATTCCAGTCAATTTTGCATTGAAAAGTCAAATGGCGCTCCTTTCCTTCCGAGCTCTGCCATGCGCCCAAACAGTGGTTTACCCCCACATATGGGGTATCAGCGTACTCAGGACAAATTGTACAACAAATTTTGGGGTCTATTTTCTCCTGTTACCCTTGGTAAAATAAAACAAATTGGAGCTGAAATAAATTTTGTGTGAAAAAAAGTTAAATGTTTATTTTTATTTAAACATTCCAAAAATTCCTGTGAAACACCTGAAGGGTTAATAAACTTTTTGAAAGTGGTTTTGAGTACCTTGAGGGGTGCAGTTTTTAGAATGGTGTCACACTTGGGTATTTTCTATCATATAGACCCCTCAAAATTACTTCAAATGAGATGTGGTCCCTAAAAAAAAATGGTGTTGTAAAAATGAGAAATTGCTGGTCAACTTTTAACCCTTATAACTCCGTCACAAAAAAAAATTTTGATTCTAAAATTGTGCTGATGTAAAGTAGACATGTGGGAAATGTTACTTATTAAGTATTTTGCGTGACATATGTCTGTGATTTAAGGGCATAAAAATTCAAAGTTGGAAAATTGCGAAATTTTCAAAATTTTCGCCAAATATTCGTTTTTTTCACAAATAAACGCAAGTTATATCGAAGAAATTTTACCACTATCATGAAGTACAATATGTCACGAGAAAACAGTGTCTGAATCGCCAAGATCCGTTGAAGCGTTCCAGAGTTATAACCTCATAAAGGGACAGTGGTCAGAATTGTAAAAATTGGCCCGGTCATTAACGTGCAAACCACCCTTGGGGGTGAAGGGGTTAAAGAATGAGAGCGATGGCGCCAAAGAGTATATACCGTACAGTTGCTAAGGTGGGGCCCCGACATAAGATACTCACCACACACAGGGATATGAACACACACACAAAATGCACCACACACTACCATGTGCTTGAACACATATACCACCCTCAGCACACATTTCGCCACACATACACCAACCTTGCCACATAAAAGTCGAAACACAAAAGTCATACAGGAGGAGATGGCATACAGGTATATACTGTTGTGAATTAGACTTTTTGGCTCCCTCTTGTGGTCACTAGTGGTATGACTCTGGGATTGTCTTTTTTCTGTTTGGCACTCACCTGGGTCGTTAGTCCAGGGGTGTCACTATATTAACTTCCTGGATCCTTAGTCCAGTGCCTGGCATCGTTGTAATCAGATCCTTCTGTTGCTCCTGTCTGCTGGTCCTGGCTCTTGCAAAATTAAGCTAAGTCTTGCTTCTTTGTTTTTTGAGTTACTTGCTTTGCTACTATTTTTGTCCAGCTTGTACTAAATGTGATTTCTGACCTTGCTGGAAGCTCTAGGGGGCTGGTGTTCTCCCCCCGGCCGTTAGACGGTTCGGGGGTTCTTGAATATCCAGCGTGGATATTTTAATAGGGTTTTTGCTGACCATATAAGTCATCTTTCTATATTCTGCTATTAGCTAGTGGGCCTCTCTTTGCTAAATACCTAGCTCATTTTTATGTTTGTCTTTTCCTCTTACCTCACCGTTATTATTTGTTGGGGGCTTGTATCCAACTTTTGGGGTCTTTCTCTGGAGGCAAGAAAGGTCTTTCTTTTTCCTTCTAGGGTTAGTTAGTTCTCCGGCTGGCGCGAGACGTCTAGAACCAACGTAGGCACGTTCCCCGGCTACTTCTATTTGTGGTGCTAGGATTAGATATATATGGTCAGCCCAGTTACCACTGCCCTATGAGCTGGTTTTTTGTGTTTGCAGACTTGGTATTGATTCCTGAGACCCTCTGCCATTGGGGTCATAACAATATACTATATACAGGAGATGACATACAGGTATATACTATATATAGGAGGAGATGACATACAGGTATATACTATATACAGGAGGAGATGACACACTTATATACTATATACAGGAGGAGATGACATACAGATATATACTATATAAAAGATGAGATGACACATAGGTATATAGAGGAGGAGATGACATACAGCAGGTATATACTATATACAGGGTAGATGACATACAGGTATATACTATATACAGGAGATGACATACAGGTATATACTATATATAGGAGGAGATGACATACAGGTATATACTATATACAGAAGACATGACATACAGGTATATACTATATACAAGAGATGACACATAGGTATATACAATATACAGGAGATGACATACAGGTGTATACTATATATAAGGGAGATGACGACAAACATGTATATACTGAGGGGAAAATGAGAGTTGTGAGGTGAAAATGAGAGGTGTGAGGTGAAAATGAGAGGTGTGAGGTGAAAATGAAAAGGTGTGAATGCAAAATGAGGAGTGAGGGAAAATAGCGGCGTGATCGGAAAATGACAGATGTGAGGTCGAAATTACAATTGTTAGGGGGGAATGAGAGGAGTGAGGGAGGAATGAGAGGAGTGAGAGGGAAAATAAGAGGAGTGAGGGGGAAAATGAGAGGTGTGAGGGAGAAAATGAGAGATGTGAGGGGGAAAATGAAAGATGTGAGGGGGAAAATGAGAGGCGTGATGGGAAAATAAGAGAAGTGAGGTACTATAACTAACCACAGATATTTACTATGCCCAGGCAATCCCAGGCTCTTCAGCTAGTATGTGATAAAAGAGAAGTCTCAAACTTAGAAAAGGTTCCATGTAGGACTTGAAGCGTTGCTTCTTCACGTATCTATCTATCTATCTATCTATCTATCTATCTATCTATCTATCTAATCTCCTGTCTAGTGAAATCCAACAATATATATTTATGCCCCTGACAGTCATTGCTTCTCTCCCCCAACTCTCAAGAACACATGAGACCTCCAGATAGCAACCCTATGTAGTGAAAAAGCGGCGAAGACACATTTGTGTGACATTTTCTCTTAAAGTCAAAAGAAATCACTGGCTTGCCTCTTTAAAAAGCTCCTACATTATTATACAAAAGTTTTAGACAGTTATGGTAAAAATGTAAGAATGATTTGAAATAAAATTGAAATGACAAAAGGTTTTTTTGGCATCAAGAAGAAGGAGGTCACATATAAAATTGTTGTGCTGCTTGGAACATAGAAGATTCAATACCTGGTATTGCTAATAAATAATGATGCACTTTGTCAATGAGTTTTGAAACTCAACCAGTTTGTTTTTCAATACAAAAACAAGTTTATGTGCAAATTTGTCAGCACTGATCCAATAGTCTATTTTTTATTCTTTGCTAAAATGCAAAGTGATACTCTTTCCACACTTGCCCAAAATTTTTGCACAGTATTTTATGTACAGTATATACTCGTATACAAGCTGAGTTTTTCTGCACATTTTTTATGCTCAAAAAGCCGCCCTCTGCTCATACTCAGTTGAGGGTCCCACTTCAGACTATACGGCGGAGCAGCGGGTCACAGGAGGCATTAGCCGGCTGCTGTGGCTAACACCTGTGCCCGCTGTTTAAGAGAAATGAATATTCACTGCTCTCCATACCCATGGGAGTGGAGAGCAGTGAATATTAATTTCTCTTTAATAGCAGGCACAGTAGTCGCAACCAGCATCTTTTTTCAGCAGCCGGGTGATCACATGTGCCCGTTACTTAAGGGAATGAATATTCACTACTCTCCACTACCATAAGCATGTAGGGCAGTGAATATTCATTCCCTTTAGTAGCGGGCACATGTGATCACCTGGCCACTACAGCAAGCCCGTGATTGAGGTTACTGTGCCTGCTATTAAAGATTAATGAATATTCACTGCTCTCCATGTCAAAATGGTCCCAGTGTGGAGAGCAGTGAGTATTCTGGCAGCTGTCCTCTGCTTGTAAGCAATACATGAGTTAATTGCTATGCACTGCTTACAAGCATAAATCAGCTGCTGACATCACAATAGGATGCTGTGAGGGAGTGCAGGGAAGGTAAGTAAGATAGTTTATCGTTTTTTAAATTTTTTTTATGATGGGGTACCATGCCTACCATTATGGGGATGAGGAGGCCATGCATACCAGCATGAGGATGAGGGGGCCATGCATACCAGAATAGGGATGTGAATTAGGGGGCGATCCACACCAGGATAGGGATAAGGAGGCCATACATGCCAGGATAGGGATGAGGAGGCCATGTACAGTATACCAGGATAGGGATAGGTTTTTTGTGGGAAAATGAGGTGCTTCGGCTTATATTCAGGTCGCCTTACACTCGAGTATATATGGTACTTCAGTGGAGACGGCCACATGCATGAGTTGCCACTTCTGCTTTATGAAGGCGGTTGAGTCAGGGGGAGAAAACATACCTCCCTGACTCAATAGAGGTATGGCAGGAAATTTATGAAACGCGTTCCTAGGGATAATAAACATAAAAGCCACTTTCACAAAATGCAGCCTTAGTGCTGCTGAAGGTGGCTCTTTTACTTTAATAGGCCCTGGGGGGGTGACAGGTTAAATAAATTTAGTGTACAACTGCTCTTTAAAGGGAACCTGTCACCTGAATTTGGCGGGACCAGTTTTGGGTCATATGGGTGGGGTTTTCGGGTGTTTGATTCACCCTTTCCTTACCCGCTGGCTGCATGCTGGCCGCAATATTGGATTGAAGTTCATTCTCTGTCCTCCGGAGTACACGCCAGCGCAAGGCAATATTGCCTTGCACAGGCGTGTACTTCGGAGGACAGAGAATGAACTTCAATCCAATATTGCGGCCAGCATGCAGCCAGCGGGTAAGGAAAGGGTGAATCAAACACCCGAAAACCCCGCCCATATGACCCAAAACCGGTCCCGCCAAATTCAGGTGACAGGTTCCCTTTAACAACAAAACATTTCTCTGTATTAAAAACTACTGTCTTCAATCACAGATAACATCACCTTCTTCTGAATAGAAACTCTCGCAGCTTTCCATTTTTACTCCAGATATGAATCTAATAAATGGACATTTTATCTCATTAAAATAACATTCATAACCAAAGAATCACATCAGACCGGTGAGTCAGGTTGTGTGGCTGCAGAGTTAGAAAATGAAAGACGGCCCAGAATATACACTCCTCACCTCCTGCTTCCTTCTCATGATGATTAATACAATGCAACTCTAAATAATCATTTATGAAGCTATCACAACAATATGTGGGTGTTACTGGATTATTTCTCTTTGTTGGAGTCTATTCCTGCATATTTGTCAACTTCTACTTGAAGATGTACTACATTTACATTTTGCATGTTAGTACCCCTGAGAAAGATGGCATTTATATTGCAATCAATACTGTTGCCACCACCTCGATAGAAGTGCCGAAGTCTTGCGAGACTTCACAAATCTCACGAGACATCAGCACTATCTTCAATGGAGCATGGTGACCCGCTCCACTGCGCAGGTGCCAGATTCCCAGCCTTGCAGTGTAAATGCATCATAACACACTACAGGGCGGGATCTGGGGTCTCCGCTACACGCAGGCGTGATATCCTTGCATCACCTGATGTAAGTTCCCGGGCAGCGCGCACAGCGCATGCCCGAGAACTGATTGCAGAGCGCAGGTGCCGGTGACGTCATGAGAAAGAGAGGAGGCAGCACCCGGAGGCCAGATCAGGATGATGGATGGCTGCAAGGCGGTTCAGTCAGGGGGAGTAAACATACCTCCCTGACTCAATAGAGGTATGGCGGGAAATTTATAAGACTCATTATTTCAGTGTTCCTAGGGATAATAAACATAAGAGCCACCTTCACGGAATGCCACCTTAGTGCTGCTGAAGGAACCTCCCATGGAAGCTATTGAAGCATGCCAAAAGTAAAAAAAAATTGTTTAAAAATATGAAAAAAATAAAAAAATGTAAAAATTAAAATCACCCCCCTTTTGCCCCATTCAAAATAAAACAGTAAAAATAAAATCAAACCTACACATATTTGGTATCGCCGTGTTCAGAATCGCCCGATTTATCAATAAAAAAAAAGATTAACCTGATCGCTGAGTGGCATAGTGAGAAAAGAAATCTAAATGCCAGAATTACATTTTTTGTGGTCGCCGCAACAGTGCATTAAAATGCAATAACGGGCAATAAAAAGATCGTATCTGCACAAAAGTAGTATAATTAAAAACGTTAGCTCGGTGCACAAAAATAAGCCCTCACCCAACCACAGATCACGAAAAATGGAGACGCTGCGGGTATCAGAAAATTGCGACTTTTTTTTTTTAGCAAATTTTGGAATTCTTTTTTCCATCACTTAGATAAAAAATAACCTAGACATGTTTGGTGTCTATGAACTTGTAATGACCTGGATAATCAAAATAGCAGTCAGTTTTAGCATTTAGGGAACCTAACAAAAAATCCAAACAAAAAACATGTGTGGGATTGCACTTTTTTACAAGTTCACTGCACTTGGAATTTGTTTCCCGTTTTCTAGTGCACGACATGGTAAAACCAACGGTGTCATTCAAAAGTACAACTCTTAGCCATATTGATGGGAAAATAAAAAAGTTATGGCTCTGGGAAAAGGGGAGCAAAAAACGAAAACGTAAAACCTAAAAAAGCTCCGGGAGTTAAGGGTTATATTCACAGATTACAATTCTTTACTTTAAGAGCAGTAAAACTATGGAACTCTCTACTACAACATATTGTAATGGTAGATTCACTAAACAAGTACAGGAAGGACCTGGCTGCCTTTCTTGAGGAATGTATTATTGCAGGTTACAGTTACTAGATTCTGTGATAGGACGTTGATCCTAGTCTGATTTCCGCATGTGGAGTTGGGAAGGAATTTTTCCCTTAATATGGGGCCATTAGCATATGCCTCATTGGTTTTTTGCTCTTCTCTGGGTCATCATGTTAGGGTATAGGTCTCATTGGACTTATATCTACCTTCAACCTTAAAAACCATGGAACAATATATGCAGTAAATCAAACCCTCCACATGTATCACAATAGTTCATGCAGGATGGTAACGTGGCATATCTTTAGACAATTTAATCCCAACCTTGGCAAAGTGGGGTCTGCGAGCCGCATGAGGCCTATTGGCTGTTCTGGTGCGGCCTGCGGTCCAGGACACCCAAAGGGTTTTATGCAGTGGCATCTTGCACCACGCAGCCTACCCTCACCCAGCATATCACTTTAATTGTTATCTGAATCCTCAAGATGCAGATGACGGTGAATACAATGATGGAACAGGGATCCATCAGTTCTGGTCCTTTGGAAAATTATCCGCTCCTGCTTTTGGTCATGATCACATGTTCAGTATTTGATGAGTATTTTACATCAGTATTTGTAAGCCAAAACTAAGAGTGGGTGATAAAAAGAGAAGTGGTGAAGTTTTTCTATTATACTTGTTTCACTCCTGGTTTTGGCTTACAAATATTGATATCAAATACTGACCAAATACTGACCGTGTGAACGTGACTTTACACTCACCTTATGCTGACTTTTGGCTTTCTCACTTTTAGACCAATTTTTATAGCACTGCTAACATATATAATACAGTGTGAATATGCTGTCAATTACCTAACAAGTGAGCAAAACACTCGTTTGTCTGGTAAAACGATCCTTCACTTCGTTAAAAGATCATCATTCTTGCCAGCAAATTGTCCTTGGTAAACCTGTGATGCCAAGAAAAATAGATATATCACTGATTGTTCTATGGACATAATAAATGCAGTTGGATTGTTGAAACAGCCTGCTAGACATGTAGCTGATTGGTGGCAATTTACTGCTGGAAGCCAAGTGGTGTAAACCCGTTAGACCATGACCTTTAAATTAAGCCACCATCCCATAAGCCATGGCACAAAAAAGTGTCTAAAATATTTGTTAACTGGCATGACATGTAAGTCAGAATTCTGAGTTAATTGACATTGCGACTGCCGCATATACATCACATAGGATACACTGGGCCACATACATCACAGAAGACATGGGTGCGTATACATCACAGGAGACACTCTGAGCACATACATCACAGGAGGCATGGGTGCGTATACATCACAGGAGACACTCTGAGCACATACATCACAGGAGGCATGGTGCATATACTGTACAACACAGGAGACACTCTGAGCACATACATCACAGGAGGCATGGTGCATATACTGTACAACACAGGAGACACTCTGAGCACATACATCACAGTAGGCATGGGTGCATATACATCACAGGAGACACTGAGCACATACATCACAGTAGGCATGGGTGCATATACATCACAGGAGACACTGAGCACATACATCACAGTAGGCATGGGTGCGTATACATCACAGGAGACACTCTGAGCACATACATCACAGTAGGCATGGGTGCATATATATTACAGGAGACACTCTGAGCACATACATCACATTAGGCATGGGTGCGTATACATCACAGGAGGCACTCTGAGCACATACATCACAGGAGGCATGGGTGTGTATAGATCACAGGAGACACTCTGAGCACATACATGACAGAAGACATGGGTGCTTATACATCACAGGAGACACTCTGAGCACATACATCACATAAGACACCAGGGGCACATACAGCCAGGAGACGCCAGGGTACATACATGAGATGCTAGGGTATATATATCACAGGAGGCACAGAGGACACATGTATCACAGTAGACTCTAGTTCATACACATCACAGGAGATGCTATATTGCATGTGAAATTATTTTGGTTCAATAAAAACTTTTGTAAGGTGAAGTATTTTTTTCTGATATGTAGATTACTGTTTTCTTAATGTCGCCAGTATATTTCCTATACCTTATAATAATGCTGCTGCTCCATGGAAACTATACGTGCTACAGAAAAACTATATACATTTTTGAAATCAGGACAAAAAGATGATTCAGAAAAGTACAAAGTCACCTGCGATGATTACAAAAAATATTTTTTGTTATGAGATTGTATAGAGCAGTCTCGGTGTCTCCTATGTGATGTATATACATCAGACCCCTCACTGTTGTGAATTTGGATTCTGGGCTCCCCCGGTGGCCGCTTGTGGAATTGGACTTGTCATCCTCTTTCCTGTTTCACCTGTTTCCATCAGTAGTGGGTGTCGCTATTTAAGCTCATTTCTCTGGTGGTTTCTTGCCGGTCAACAATGTTATCTGATGCCTCTCAGTGCTTGTTCCTGCTTCTGACAACTACTAGATAAGTTGGACTTTTGTCCATGTTTCGTTTTGCCTATTTGTTCCAGTTCACAGCTGAAGTTTTGTTACTGTGTCTGGAAAGCTCTCGTTGATCAGGGATTGCTACTCTGGTGTTATGAGTTAATGCCAGAGTTTAAGGTAATCTCTGGATGGTGTTTTGTTAGTGTTTTTCTGCTGACCATGAAAGTATACTATCTGTCTTCTGCTATCTAGTAAGCGGACCTCAAATTTGCTAAGACTATTTTCCTGCTGCGTTTGTTGTTTCATCTGAACTCACCGTCATTATATGTGGGGGGCTACTGTCTTCTTTGGAATATTTCTCTAGAGGTGAGCCAGGTCTTATATTTCCCTCTGCTAGCTATTTAGGTCTTAGGCCAGAGCTGGGCATCTAGCAATTAATAGGAAATGCTACCTGGCTATTTCTAGTTGCGCGGCAGGCTTAGTTCATGGTCAGTATAGTTCCATCTTCCGAGAGCTTGTCCCTCTATAGGCTTGCTATGATCTCTGCCTGCAGAGATCATGACAGTTTGACCGGCCCATAAAGTGTTAAAGACCCAGGTTGAGAAAGGAGAGTTATAAGAAGTCTGCTGGAATTTTTTTTTTTTTTTCCCTCCAGTTTGCCTTGCTGCAGTCTTTTTTCTCTCTCTCCTCCTAATCTCTGTATGGCTCTGTGTGCACCTGACAATAATGGATCTTCAGAGTGTAACTGCGGGTTTGAATAATCTCATCACGAAAGTACAAAATTTACAAGATTTTGTGGTACATGCTCCAGTATCTGAGCCGAGAATTCCTTTGCCGGAGTTCTTCACAGGGAATAGAGCTAGCTTCCAGAATTTCCGAAATAATTGTAAGCTTTATTTGTCCCTGAAGTCTCGTTCAGCTGGAGACCCTGCTCAGCAGGTTAGGATTGTGATTTCCTTGCTCAGGGGTGACCCTCAAGATTGGGCCTTCTCATTGCCAGCAGGGGATCCTGCGTTGCGCGATGTGGATGCGTTTTTTCTGGCCTTGGGCTTGCTTTATGAGGAACCTCATTTGGAACTTCAGGCAGAAAAAACTTTGATGGCACTATCTCAGGGGCAAGACGAAGCTGAGGTTTACTGCCAAAAATTCCGTAAATGGTCTGTGCTTACTCAGTGGAATGAGTGCGCCTTGGCGGCAACTTTCAGAGAAGGTCTCTCTGATGCCGTTAAGGATGTTATGGTGGGGTTCCCTGTGCCTGCAGGTCTTAATGAGTCCATGACAATGGCTATTCAGATTGATAGGCGTCTGCGGGAGCGCAAACCGGTGCACCATCTGGCGGTGTCTTTGGAAAAGACGCCAGAAAGTATGCAGTGTGATAGAATTCTGTCCAGGAGCGAGCGACAGAATTTTAGACGGAAGAATGGATTGTGCTTCTATTGTGGGGATTCTACTCATGTTATATCAGCATGCTCTAGGCGTACAAAGAAGCTTGATAAGTCTGTTTCCATTGGCACCATTCAGTCTAAGTTTATTTTGTCTGTAACCCTGATTTGCTCTTTGTCATCCATTGCCACGGACGCCTATGTTGACTCTGGCGCCGCTCTGAGTCTTATGGATTGGTCCTTTGCCAATCGTTGTGGTTTTGATTTAGAGCCTTTGGAGACTCTTATTCCTCTGAAGGGGATTGACTCCACCCCATTGGCTAATAATAAACCACAATACTGGACACAAGTATCCATGCGTATCAATCCGGATCACCAGGAGATTATTCGTTTCCTGGTGCTGTATAATTTACATGACGATTTGGTACTGGGATTGCCATGGTTGCAGTCTCACAATCCAGTCTTGGACTGGAGAGCAATGTCTGTGTTGAGCTGGGGATGTAAGGGTATTCATGGGGACTTACCTTTGGTTTCTATTTCGTCGTCCATTCCCTCTGAAGTCCCTGAGTTCCTCTCAGATTATCAAGACGTCTTTGACGAACCCAAGCTTGGGTCGTTACCTCCGCACCGTGAGTGCGATTGTGCCATAGATTTGATACCGGGTTGCAAATATCCAAAGGGTCGTTTGTTTAATCTGTCCGTGCCGGAACATGCTGCTATGCGGGAATATATAAAGGAGTCTTTGGAAAAGGGACATATTCGTCCATCTTCTTCTCCCTTGGGAGCTGGGTTTTTCTTTGTCTCAAAAAAGGACGGCTCTTTGAGACCATGTATTGATTATCGGCTTCTGAATAAGATCACTGTTAAGTACCAATACCCATTGCCATTGCTTACTGATTTGTTTGCTCGTATAGAGGGTGCTAAGTGGTTCTCTAAAATTGATCTTCGTGGGGCGTATAATTTGGTGCGGATCAGGCAGGGGGATGAGTGGAAGACCGCATTTAATACGCCCGAGGGCCACTTTGAGTATTTGGTCATGCCTTTTGGTCTTTCTAATGCCCCTTCAGTTTTCCAGTCTTTTATGCATGATATTTTCCGCGATTTTCTGGATAAATTTATGATAATATATCTGGATGATATTCTGATTTTTTCTGATGACTGGGACTCTCATGTCCAGCAGGTCAGGAGAGTTTTTCAGGTTCTGCGGTCTAATTCTTTATGTGTGAAGGGGTCTAAGTGCGTTTTTGGGGTCCAGAAAATTTCCTTTTTGGGGTATATTTTTTCTCCCTCTTCCATTGAGATGGATCCCGTCAAGGTGCAAGCTATTTGTGACTGGACTCAGCCCTCCTCTCTTAAGGGTCTTCAGAGATTTTTGGGCTTTGCCAACTTTTACCGCCGATTTATTGCTGGTTTTTCGGATGTCGTTAAACCACTGACTGATTTGACCAGACATGGCGCTGATGTTGCTAATTGGTCCCCTCATGCTGTAGAGGCCTTTCAGGAGCTTAAGCACCGTTTTGCCTCTGCCCCTGTGTTACGTCAGCCTGATGTGAATCTGCCTTTTCAGGTTGAGGTTGACGCTTCGGAGATCGGAGCTGGGGCAGTGTTGTCGCAGAAAGGTTCCGACTGCTCCGTCATTAGGCCTTGTGCCTTCTTTTCTCGCAAATTTTCGCCCGCAGAGCGGAATTATGATGTTGGGAATAGGGAGCTTTTGGCCATGAAGTGGGCGTTCGAGGAGTGGCGCCATTGGCTAGAGGGGGCTAAGCATCAGGTGGTGGTATTGACTGACCACAAAAATTTGATTTATCTTGAGACTGCCAGGCGCCTGAATCCTAGACAGGCGCGCTGGTCTTTATTTTTTTCTCGCTTTAATTTTGTGGTGTCATACCTACCGGGTTCTAAGAATGTTAAGGCAGATGCCCTTTCTAGGAGTTTTGACCCGGACTCTCCTGGTAATACTGAACCCACAGGTATCCTTAGGGAGGGAGTAATTTTGTCGGCCGTTTCTCCTGATCTGCGGCGGTCCTTGCAAGAGTTTCAGGCGGATAGACCGGATCGTTGTCCGCCTGATAGACTGTTTGTTCCGGATGATTGGACCAGTAGAGTCATCTCTGAGGTACATTCTTCTGCATTGGCAGGTCATCCCGGAATTTTTGGTACCAGGGATTTGGTGGCAAGATCCTTCTGGTGGCCTTCCCTGTCACGAGATGTGCGAGTCTTGGTGCAGTCATGTGACATTTGTGCTCGGGCCAAGTCTTGTAGTTCTCGGGCTAGCGGACTGCTGTTGCCCTTGCCTATTCCTAAGAGGCCTTGGACACACATCTCGATGGATTTTATTTCAGATCTGCCTGTTTCCCAGAAGATGTCTGTCATCTGGGTGGTCTGTGACCGTTTCTCTAAAATGGTCCATTTGGTTCCTCTGCCCAAGTTGCCTTCTTCTTCTGAGTTGGTTCCTCTGTTTTTTCAGAATGTTGTCCGATTGCACGGTATTCCTGAGAATATTGTTTCTGACAGAGGTACCCAATTTGTGTCTAGATTTTGGCGGGCATTCTGTGCTAGGATGGGCATAGATTTGTCTTTTTCATCTGCTTTTCACCCTCAGACTAATGGCCAGACCGAGCGGACTAATCAGACCCTGGAGACATATCTGAGGTGTTTTGTCTCTGCTGACCAGGATGATTGGGTTGCTTTTTTGCCATTGGCAGAGTTCGCCCTCAATAATCGGGCCAGCTCTTCCACCTTGGTGTCCCCGTTTTTCTGTAATTCGGGGTTTCACCCTCGATTTTCCTCCGGTCAGGTGGAATCCTCGGATTGTCCTGGAGTGGATGCGGTGGTGGAGAGATTGCATCACATCTGGGGGCAGGTTATGGACAATTTGAAGTTGTCCCAGGAGAAGACTCAGCGTTTTGCCAACCGTCATCGTCGTGTTGGTTCTCGGCTTTGTGTTGGAGATTTGGTCTGGTTGTCTTCTCGTTTTGTCCCTATGAGGGTCTCTTCTCCTAAGTTTAAACCTCGGTTCATCGGCCCTTATAGAATATTGGAGATTCTTAATCCTGTTTCTTTCCGTTTGGACCTCCCTGCGTCCTTTTCCATTCATAACGTTTTTCATCGGTCGTTATTGCGCAGGTATGAGGTACCTGTTGTACCTTCAGTTGAGCCTCCTGCTCCGGTGTTGGTTGAGGGTGAGTTGGAGTACGTTGTGGAGAAAATTTTGGACTCTCGTGTTTCCAGACGGAGACTCCAGTATCTGGTCAATTGGAAGGGTTACGGCCAGGAGGATAATTCTTGGGTCAATGCATCTGATGTTCATGCTTCTGATCTTGTTCGTGCCTTCCATAGGGCTCATCCTGGTCGCCCTGGTGGATCTGGTGAGGGTTCGGTGCCCCCTCCTTGAGGGGGGGGTACTGTTGTGAATTTGGATTCTGGGCTCCCCCGGTGGCCGCTTGTGGAATTGGACTTGTCATCCTCTTTCCTGTTTCACCTGTTTCCATCAGTAGTGGGTGTCGCTATTTAAGCTCATTTCTCTGGTGGTTTCTTGCCGGTCAACAATGTTATCTGATGCCTCTCAGTGCTTGTTCCTGCTTCTGACAACTACTAGATAAGTTGGACTTTTGTCCATGTTTCGTTTTGCCTATTTGTTCCAGTTCACAGCTGAAGTTTTGTTACTGTGTCTGGAAAGCTCTCGTTGATCAGGGATTGCTACTCTGGTGTTATGAGTTAATGCCAGAGTTTAAGGTAATCTCTGGATGGTGTTTTGTTAGTGTTTTTCTGCTGACCATGAAAGTATACTATCTGTCTTCTGCTATCTAGTAAGCGGACCTCAAATTTGCTAAGACTATTTTCCTGCTGCGTTTGTTGTTTCATCTGAACTCACCGTCATTATATGTGGGGGGCTACTGTCTTCTTTGGAATATTTCTCTAGAGGTGAGCCAGGTCTTATATTTCCCTCTGCTAGCTATTTAGGTCTTAGGCCAGAGCTGGGCATCTAGCAATTAATAGGAAATGCTACCTGGCTATTTCTAGTTGCGCGGCAGGCTTAGTTCATGGTCAGTATAGTTCCATCTTCCGAGAGCTTGTCCCTCTATAGGCTTGCTATGATCTCTGCCTGCAGAGATCATGACACCTCACTGCTTGAGTTCTATAAATGTGAAGTGTTCAGTGATTTCCCACTGTGAGGAGACCTGCAGTGTAATATGCGTGTGTGTTCAGAACTTACTGCTACAAGCTCTTTTCAAAATTCATTGCAAAGAGTCGCCTGCGCTCCAGACTGACGCAAATCTGGAAAAGCAGTTGCGAGTAGCACCATCATTCATGTCACTAAGGTCACAAGCCGCACCAAAGAGAAGAAGCTCCAGCCATCACATTAGGGGTGAGTTAGTGAATTGTTTAACCAAATATAGCAGGATAAATTTTAAGTTTATAATTTTGACCAGCACCTGAATGATGCTCTAAATATACAAATGGCCGCTGGCAGAAAAAATGTTCCCCACCGCTGAGGTAGGATCTGTATAAAGGTGTTACCAATTATAGAATTTTGCCTATGATGACTACAAAAAAGTGATCTGTTTGGACTCTGAACTATGCAGTCACATATGAGGTTCAGTGTAAAGATGACAATATTTCAGGATTATTTTTGATATAGAACATGATATCAAAAAGCCTAAGGATTTGTCCTCTGTATAGGAGCCATATATTTAGAGCCAATGATATCATCTGTTTTGGTTTTTGAGTTTCTTGCACACAGAGATAATACGCATGCTCATGCCATGGCTGGTCTTCCAAAGATGTTCTCTCATTCACTCCTGTGTAGGTGGAAAAGCAATGCCACAAACTATGGTCCCAAAATTTTTTTGGAGTAGTTTCACAAAGGTTAAAATAATCATTTAGTTGGTCAAAAGAACCGTTTTTCAAAATGTTGGATCTTTCTGTAATATTTAATCAAAGAATAAGGTTGTCCTTTTACTGCGGGTTAATAGGTCATCCAAGCTTCTCTCCAATTTCAAAGTCAGTTTAGAGTATAACCCAAGGCTTTCCTATGCTGACCTTGTGACCAGACAGTAATATTAAACCTTCACTGTGCGTGAAAATTCAGCCAGTTTTAGTATTTCTATTGATTAAAGGACAAAACAGAAACTTACTGAATTCATTCTCTAGTTTCAGGAAGAAGTCAAGAACTCTGGTATAAAAGAATCCAAAGGCAATATTGTTTTGAGACTTGGTTTGATATAGAGAGATTGCAGGTTAGGAATTAAAATAGTTGTTGTATACTTGCATAGACTATTACACCACACTTTTACTATGTCCAACAAGTTATTGAAGCCTATATTCTGTAAAGGAAAAAACAAACAAATCTAACCCTTATTACTGATGATTTTAGAAAGTCAACAATAGAAATTAAAGCATTTGTAGGGATATTAATTGTGAAAGAAACATGAGATGCCAATACTTTAATATTCTTATAATGCTGTTTTAGGTAAGATATTCACCTATATATCCACAAGGGGGAGCTCCAATGTTATCTTTTCAATGACTGAGAAACAGCTGCACTCATGTATCCTGGTATTAATGACAATAATACAGGTACTGTGCTTATTGGTAGTTAACAGAACATTGCGTTCAATCATATCTGTTATATCAATTAAAAAATCCAATGTTAGCACACGAGTTAGAGCTAGTCAGCACCTCCTAACATAATGGAATTAATGTGCAGGTGCAAATCTGCAATGAATGAGATGCAAAAGCAAAACCTAAATAGGAGAAGCAGCACTCTGCATGCAAACATGTATTATTTGTATTCGAAAAAATGTTATATAATGCACATACCTATGCAGGACATGATTCCTGGGCTATACTTCCACTTTCAGTTAAAATAATGAATATTTTATATATATTACCAAGATATAGATGTACAACGGGTGAAATAAGTATTGAACACGTCTCCGATTTTTAAAGTAAATATATTTCTAAAGGGGCTATTGACATGAAATTCTCACCGGATGTTGGTAACAACCCATCCAATCCACACAGGAAACGAAATTAAACTATGTTACTTAGAAAATTGGTGACATGTTCAATACTTATTTCACCCGCTGTATATTTATATAGCTATGGATCTATGTCTATACAATTATATATCAATAGCTATAACACTCGTCTGCATGAACCCTAAGGCTGCGTTCACACATCTGTCTGACTTTTAAAATCCAAGATAAAGCAGACCAGTTTTTTCTCAGGTGTCATCCTAGTGAACCCAATTTCTTTTCTGTGTGTAGAGTAGTGTATCCGTGTAGGTTTGTGCCTGGCAGGTTCAACCAAACATCCAAAATAAGTTGGGATTAGGTACCAGAAGGGGACCCAGACTCGGACACGGATCTCATTCAGATGAATGGGGGACCGAACATCTGTTGTTTGCCACGTCGTCATCTGTATGACAGTGCGACAAACACTGGCTCTGATCGTCGGTAGGATTATTACCCCCAGTCAGAGAGGTGAGGTTTCTACTCTGTCAGATGATAGCGTGGGCCAGCAGCTTTGAAGGTAAAAGGTTACAACAGGTCACACGCATAGGAAGTATTCATCAGCCAGCATGTGTGCTATAAATAAATGATAAAAAAAATGATGTGGGAACTCTTCTATTTTTGACAACCAGCACAAGCAACACTGAAAGCTGCTGGCTGAAACCCTATCTGTCAGCTTTATATTGGCTGGTTATCAAAAATAAAGGGGTCCCACACCGTTTTTTAAAATGATTTAAATAAATAATTAAAAAAACAGCATGGGGTCCCCTATTTTTGACAACCAGCCAAGCTAAAGCAAACAGCTGTTGGCTGGAATTCTCATACTAATAATGGGCAATGGATATCGGCCCCTCCCAGCCTAAAAATAACAGCCTGCAGCCACCCCAGAAAAGGCGCATCTGTTAGATGCACCAATTCTGGCACTTATCCCGGTTCTTTCCACTTGTTCTGGGGTGGTGGTAAGTGAGGAAATATTTGTGGGGTAATGTCAGCTGTTTTATGGCCGCTGACATCAAGCAAACAGGTTAGTAATGGAGAACCGTCTATAAGAACTTTCTCACTCAGTGAGTGGTACTCATCAACTTTTAACTCCTGTGAACTTTCTCATGGAAGCTCAGCGATAGACACAGCAGGAGCGATTACGCTCCTGTCAGTGTCAGCTAGCTGATGAGGACAGCAGTCACTGATGTGAATGCTTTCTATGTAATCTGAGTTGTCATTGGACAGCATGGATTATCTTCACGTTGGACAGGTGAAGGATATAGTTGTTTATTATTTTTCTTCTTTTATAGGGGGCATGGACATTACTGGATTAGGCATAAAGATGAGTATATGGTTGTTTATTATTTTCTGCTTTTTACAGGTGACATGGGCTTCAATGAATTAGGCGTAAAGGTTATTTCAAATAAAAGGAGTTTGTGTCATTATTTCAATTAAATAATTTTATTCTGGCTGTGTCTTTTTTACAATCTAACTGTGGGGTTAGTAATGGGGCATCTTATTGATGCCTCTCCATTAGTAACCTGTGGGGTTTATGTCTGTGACCATTAAACAGCTGACATCAACTCCACAAATATTACACCACTTGCCACCGCATAGAGGCAAGTGGAAAGAACTGAGCAAAGCGCCAAAATTGGCACATCTAATAGATGCACCTTTTCTGGGGCTGCAGCAAACTGCTATTTTTAGGCTGGATAGGGTCAATATCCATGGCCCCTTACCAGTCGGAGAATATCAGACCTCGTCTGCCTGCTGTAGCTTGACTAGTTGTCAAAAAATTGGGGGGACTCCAAGCTGTTTTTTATTTATTTTATCTTATATTGGACCCCTCTATTCATGATAACCAGCTATGATAAGGCTGACAGCTGACAATTTTGTCAGTGCTGGTTAGCAAAAATAGAAGAGACCCCACATCATTTTTTAAATTAATTTATTGATTTATTTAGAGCACAGGTCCTGGCTGATGAATACTCCAATCAGGGGCGCCTGCTCTCGCTGTTATCAGGGACATCAAGCAATGGACAGCAAGTTGTTCACTACCTGTTGGAAACAGCAATAATACAACTCACTATCTTCCCTTTAACCAGTCTTGCAATATGTTTTAGAATAACAGCCAAATCAGAATCTCAATTTACAGACATGGTGTTTTCTGGAATGCCAAAGTAAGGAGGCTATTCACTGTGCAATGCTCCTCTGTGCATTTTATTTGCAAATTGACTAGTCAGAGAGGAAGAGGACTTAAATTCTATAGCTCCACCTGATGTAAGCAACAATCCTACAAGTGGCTCTATTGTGAAATTTTATATTCATATTGCCTTTATTGGTGCTAAAGAGTTTAAGTCATTTTCCTCTCTGAAAAGGCAATTTGCATATAAAATTTCCAAGAGAAATATTACCCAGGGAATAAGCCTCCCAACATTGGCATGCCAGAGCCGGTATGTCACTCTCCACAAGGAGAAATATTACCCCTTAGACCTCAGTCCAGAGCCAAATCAGTTCTCACACTATGCACTGATGCACGTTGAATGCTGTCTCTTAGACTTACGGCTTTGCCACTTCGGTGGCTTAAGCTGGTTGCTGCTTTTGGGGGACAACCAGGAAAAATCTAGAGGGAGTCCCTGGAAGCTGTGGATGATGGGAGTCAAGCTTCAATTCTCTGGGACCGATGATGGGTCTGGGTCAAAAATGGTTTCAGGATCGGCATCGCTGAAGATAAGAAGATGCGGTTTTCTCTCGGATATTTTGTCAACTTGGTGTTTTATGACATCCTGAAGATTCAATAGTCTGAGGTAATATGCCTGCAGGAGTTCAGGAGGAAAAGGCAGATATGTGCTGGTGCTATCTTTTATGGCTGCTTGCAAGAATTTGATTACTACCCTGAAAAATGGAATTGCCAATCCTTTGCAGTGTTTTACTCTAAGGGGAATGTCTGAATTGTAGTTTTTATGCACAAGTCTTTTGTCTCCATGGATGACATTAGTTTATTTTTAACGAGACATGTAATGGATGTGTCTAACTTGCTTGTTGAGATGAAGAATTAATTAAAGCATGTTATGGATGAAAAGGGGAAATAAATAATTTATCATACCAATATAGAACATCTTGAGAAAAATGAGAAGTGCACGAGGTTCTTTTTTAAGAAAATTTATGGAGAGAATGGGATTTCCCCCCAAAATTGTGAATAGGATAATGTCTTTGTATGATCGTGTGTCACGTGAGTTTCTTGTTAATGGGTGGCTGAGTGAGAAAGTGAATATTAAGTCAGGTGTGAGGCAGGGGTGTCCCATGACCCCTGTCTTGTTTGTATGTGTAATTGAACCTTTGTTATGTTTGATGAGACATGATAAAATGATGCAAGGATTGTTGGTACCTGGGAGTGGTGGTGAAAATTCCTGGACATATGGCTGATGTTGTGGCTGTGTGAAAGTGTTGTCTATGAGTAGGATTAAGGTGCTTTTGGATATTTCTGTGGTGTGTCTGGCTTTAGAGTGAATTGGAATAAATGTAGTTTTAAATGTTTTGGGGATGACAAAGTTAATCCCTTTCCGACATCGGGCGTAATAGTATGTCAATGTCGGACTCCCACCCTTTAATGTGGGCTCCGGCGGCAAGCCCACATCTTTCCGAAGACATATCAGCTAACATGTGCCTGCAATAGCCGCAGATGAAATCATGATCTACCAGCGGCTATTAACCAGTTAAATGCCACTGACAAACTCTGACAGCGGCATTTAACAAGCGCTTCCGGAAATACGCTCACTGGCGACCCCGTCACATAATTCAACGGTGTCAATGGTCAACGGTGTGTTGGCATGACAACTGGAGGTCTCCTGGAGATCTCTATGGTTGTGAGTGCCGGATTGCTGTGAGCACCACCCAGTGGCACTCACATACACATATTTGGTATCGCCTGTTTAGAATCGCCCGATCTATCAATAGAAAAAAAGCATTAACCTGATTGATAAATGGCGTAGCAAGAAAGAAAGTAAAAACGACAAAATTAAGTTTTTTTGGTTCCTGCAACATTGCATTAAAATTAAATCATGGGCTATCAAAGGATCATATCTGCACCAAAATGATATCATTAATAACGTCAGCTCGGCACACAAAAAATAAGCCCTCACCTAACCCGATATCATGAAAAATGGAGAAGGCTACAGGTATCGTAATATGGCGCAATTTTTTTTTTAACAAAAGTTTGGAATTTTGTTTCAGCACTTAGATAAAAAGTAACCTAGACATGTTTGGTGTCTATGATCTCGTAATGACCTGGAGAATCATAATAGCAGGTCAATCTTAGCATTTACTGAACCTAGTAAAAAAAGCCAAACAAAAAACAAGTGTGGGATTGCACTTTTTTTGCAATTTTACCACACTTGGAATTTGTTTCCTGTTTTCTAGTACATAACATGGTAAAACCAATGGTGTTGTTCAAAAGTAAAACTTGTGCTGCAAAAAACAAGCCCTCACATGGCCATATTGACAGAAAAATAAATAAGTTATGGCTTTCGGAAGAAGGGGAGTGAAAAATAAAAACACAAAACTGAAAAAAGCTTAAGGGGTTAAAATGGATGAGGCAAAGTGTGAGAAGCGTGCTATCAAAGTTCTGGGGGTATTATTTAACAAAGATTTGGAAGGTAACGAGAGCTGGGAGGAGTGTGGATTTTGCATAGAATGTAAGTTAAAATGTTTGTGCTTGAAAGACTTGACCTTGAGTGGTAAGATTTTGATCATAAAAGTGGTGATTCTTCCAATTTTGCAACATTTTTCCACCGTCTTATGGAAAAATCAAAAGAGTGAAGAAGTTCATTTTTACCTTGTTATGGAGCAGTAAAATGGAGAAACTTAAGACAGAGAATCTTTTAAGGCTTGTCACCATGATGGCACGGCCTTTCCAAACATTGAGATTTGGGGGGCATAGTTATGTTGTTGAATAAAGGAGAGTCTATGGGAAGTTTTTCAGCTGGTTGGATTTTATATGGCTTATGTTGGAGTAAGAGGGATGCTAGAGTGCCGGTTGCTTTCGAAAGCCCGATCTGGTATGAGGTGATTGAAAAGTTTTGTGTGGAAGCATGATTTACTGAGTGTACCGATAAATGATTTTAGAATAGCTAAGAATGTGATGCAAAGCATTTTAGGAATGAGGTGGAGGGTAATATTGTGGGATCGAGAGGGAATTTAGTTTTGGTTGCATTGAAGAATTTGGGAACACATGGGATGTCTATTAAGCAAAGGGATATTGTATGGATGTCATGGCACAAGATTTTGTATTTTGCCAGTGAGACAAGAACAGATATGTGCCCGAGAAGGATGTGGTGGATGTGAGCCTGTGTGGCATACTATGTGGGACTGTGATTATGCATACCGTGTGTGGAAGAGTGTAAGTGGTTTGTGTAAAGAGTCAGTGGGTGTGAGTTTTATTGATTAGCGTGTTGCGATGTTTGGAATTGGTGCATGTAGTCATGTGAAACATAATGCATTTTGGCTAATTATGGATTGTGTGATGGAGAGTTTATGGAATGTGAGGAACTTAGGACTTTAAAAAAAGAAGCATGTAGGCTATTCTTGGCTATTCTTATTTTATAAATTAGACAGCAGAGGTGGTGGTAGATCTGATGAAGAGGATGTTTGAAAGTTTAAAAAATGGTGACACCTGATCAACTATTAGTGAGCTTAATTGATGTTTAGCGATAGGGTCTTTTTTTCCTAGAGATTTTAGGATAACTTTCCTTTGTATACTTTTGGTTTATTATACTGATGAGCTTATACTGTATTGAGTTGTTTATAACTAACCTGAAATGGTTTAAAAAAAAAAAAGTGACACCTTGTCTTCAACTTGAGATTCTGATTTGGCTTTTATTCTAAGTCATATTGCAAGAGTCGATAAAGGGTCAATAATGACTTGTAGTATGGGTGCTTCCAACAGGTAATGCTATAGAGTTCAATAACTCTTTCTCTCTGAAGAGGCAACTTGCATACCTTGTGGCCGTAATTTTAAAGCAATTCTTCATTCAAAAACATTATTTTTGATGCTAAAAGATTATTACACTTTTGCTAGAGTTTTTTTTGGCAATGTGATAGGCATAAGTATGTAGAAACGATAATAACCATGTACATACAGTACAGACCAAAAGGTTGGACACACCTTCTCATTTACAGATTTTTCTGTATTTTCATGACTATGAAAATTGTACATTCACACTGAAGGCATCAAAACTATGAATTAGCACATGTGGAATTATATACTTAACAAAAAAGTGTGAAACAACTGAAATTATGTCTTATATTCTAGGTTCTTCAAAGTAGCCACCTTTTGCTTTGATGACTGCATTGCACACTCTTGGCATTCTCTTGATGAGCTTCAAGAGGTAGTCACCGGGAATGGTCTTCCAACAATCTTGAAGGAGTTCCCAGAGATGCTTAGAACTTGTTGGCCCTTTTGCCTTCACTCTGCGGTCCAGCTCACCCCAAACCATCTCAATTGGGTACAGGTCTGGTGACTGTGGAGGCCAGGTCATCTGGCGTAGCACCCCATCACTCTCGTTCTTGGTCAAATAGCCCTTACACAGCCTAGAGGTGTGTTTGGGGTCATTGTCCTGTTGAAAAATAAATGATGGTCCAACTAAACGCAAACTGGATGGAATAGCATGCCGCTGCAAGATGTTGTGGTAGCCAGGCTGGTTCAGTATGTTTTCAATTTTGAATAAATTCCCAACAGAGTCACCAGCAAAGCACCCCCACACATCACACCTCCTCCTCCATGCTTCACGGTGGGAACCAGGCATGTAGAGTCCATCTGTTCACCTTTTCTGCGTTTCACAAAGACACGGTGGTTGGAACCAAAGATCTCAAATTTGGACTCATCAGACCAAAGCACAGATTTCCACTGGTCTAATGTCCATTCCTTGTGTTCTTTAGCCCAAACAAGTCTCTTCTGCTTGTTGCCTGTCCTTAGCAGTGGTTTCCTAGCAGCTATTTTACCATGAAGGCCTGCTGCACAAAGTCTCCTCTTAACAGTTGTTGTAGAGATGTGTCTGCTGCTAGAACTCTGTGTGGCATTGACCTGGTCTCTAATCTGAGCGGCTGTTAACCTGCGATTTCTGAGGCTGGTGACTTGGATAAACTTATCCTCAGAAGCAGAGGTGACTCTTGGTCTTCCTTTCCAGGGGCGGTCCTCATGTGAGCCAGTTTATTGTAGCGCTTGATGGTTTTTGCCACTTCACTTGGGGACACTTTCAAAGTTTGCCCAATTTTTCGGACTGACTGACCTTCATTTCTTAAAGTAATGATGGCCACTCGTTTTTCTTAGCTAAATTTTTTTTTCATAATACAAATTCTAACAGTGTATTCAGTAGGACTATCAGCTGTGTATCCACCAGACTTCGGCACATCAAAACTGATGGTCCCATCCCCATTTATAAGGCAAGAAATTCCACTTATTAATCCTGACAGGGCACACCTGTGAATTAAAAACTTTTCCCAGTGACTTCCTTTTGAAGCTCATCAAGAGAATGCCAAGAGTGTGCAAAGCAGTCATCAAAGCAAAAGGTGGCTACTTTGAAGAACCTAGAATATAAGACATAATTTCAGTTGTTTCACACTTTTTTGTTAAGTATATAATTCCACATGTGTTAATTCATAGTTTTGATGCCTTCAGTGTGAATGTACAATTTTCATAGTCATGAAAATACAGAAAAATCTTTAAATGAGTATGTGTGTCCAAACTTTTGGTCTGTACTGTATATGAATTTCTTTAAATGATATTACTTCTGTATTTACTACACTTAGAAATGTTCTTTACACATATTTTCACTTATACAACCAGCATTATAAAATTTGAATGAATCATGTAACATGTTGAATTATAGAATTGTTGCAATATTATACTATAATACATATAAAGAGGCTGTGTCTGGTAATGTATCCACTATTGATGGCTACGGACTTGTGAAGAATGGCAGTAGTCTGGCTGTGTATTATAATTCCCATCCCCCTATTACCATGCCCATTTGTTTTGCTGAATGAGCATGTCATTTTTGTAGAAGAAAAGAAATATCTTTGCAGTTGCGATTCATGTGGAACCCATGATACAAAACTTAACCTTTTTAAATCCAATTTCCTCCATGGTAGACATTGGGCTATTCTACTGTTATGATATTATTGAACCATAAATTTGAAGCTACTTATTAATAGACAGAATTTCTGATGTATTTTCAAACAATTAGATTGTCGTTAGTAAAACAGGTTTATTTTGTTACTATACCTGTTAAGATTATAGATTTTGAACATCATCAGTCATAATGATTGAATTGTTTCTGATTTTTTTCCATCCTTGAAGATAAAACATGAGATATGCGGTTGTTTTCCAAATGAACCCAGATCACTCATTGGAATGACTGCAATTTGCCATGACATGTTTCCCAGATTGCAATGGATTATTCAGTGCACATAGAATATCAATGTTATTTGATGCAGATCTCTTGTTCACATAGGACAGCATGCTGCCGATAGCAATGATATTAAAGCACACTTAAAATTCATTTCACTTGCCATATGACATTTTGCTTGCTTGCTGGGCATTTGGCAGCCTGTTTAGACTGATTGAAATGAGTGTTCCTACAATAACCGTTACTGATTTTACACCACTGTAAATATACCCCAAGGCTGGGGTGTATGAAAATTTCTTTGATTTTTCATCCACACAACCCAGACAAATTTCATCCCTGTGACATCAATATGGCACCCAGCTGGCATCCAGTTTTATACCTAAATATTTTAAAATATACTTTATCAAATACCGTTTCCTAAATTAATAATGGCAATATATCTGTTAAAACCAGGTGCCACATGGATGTTCCTTGTGTGATCTGATTTTTTTGAGCACCCATACACTTATTTAGGTGGGTCCAAGACTTGGAAGAGAAAAGTGCATGATGTTATTTCTTTCATAAGGACATTTGACCCATATGAAAAAAGTGTCATCCAAACAGCTTTGCCATTGTCACCAAGTGTTTGTCATTCTGTCGAGTTTTTTTCTAATTAGTTATTTATAGCACAGGCACCAGCTGATGAATACTCCCATCAGCCGCTTCTGCTCTCGCTGTTATTAGCGGCAGCAGGCGTAAGGCTAATGGGAGAAGTAGTCCCATCAGCCTATGCCAGTGACCGGAGCTAAACTTTTTACCTCTAATCACAGCAGTGGGCTCACATTGTCGTTTGACAGCATGGGAACCGCGGCTACCTGACTGGCGGTAATGATTTTACCGCTGATCAGAAGCAGTGTTTTCCGCGCTGTCATGCACATGTCAGCGTGATAAACACTGAATGTTCAGGGACCCCACTCAAATGAATGGTGAGATATACAACTCCTATAAAAAAAAAAAAAAATCAGCACTGGGGTCTCCTGTCATAAAAAATTGGTAGTCCCACTGGGACTGACTGCATGCCATAAAGAAACCCACAATCAGACAAATCTAAACTAATCTCTGGCAAACCTTACTAGCAGTAATTAATAAGGAGCGCTATTCCCTACAGCATTCTCTCTTCATTTTCTTATTTGTTTATGTCATGAGACTCTGAGGCCCTGCAGTGGGTGTGACACTGTATAGAAGTTTTACCTGCAGTGCTGCTTTAAAAGAAAAATATTACTAAATCATTCAAAGTGTTTTCGCTCTGCAAAAAGAAAGAAGAGGAAGTAGAAGAAATCTTTAAAGTTTTGTGAGTCAGTGCCCCTTTAAGATTGGCCCTCGGTAAAGCGAGGTTTCCATAGCAACTGAATGACTACACCAAATGTAAAATGCTTGCCAATCAGTTGCAGCTTGTTTTATTTCAGGCTTACGGTGCGATTAAAAGCATACAGTCAAAATGTCAGAACAATAGAAGCGCGGCACCAGAAAGTCGGAAATAATAAATAATACTGACCTGATCGAAATCACAAATGAGATGTTTACCCATATTATTTACCAGAAAACACAAGGAAAATAATTGTCGTGGAACATTATTTGATGCCACGTATGAGTGATTCATGTGTGTCAGCTCTGCTAATAAACTGTGTCATCAATGGTTCAGATGCAGTTACGTTGCATTGGGGAGCAGAGATGGAGGACTACATGGTTGCCAGGTGACAGGTAGAAAATCTGTGCGGACAACTGGGTCAGATTTATAATAGTATAATAAAAATGATGAGACATCTCTACAAGAACATGACTCATCAAATCACTAAAAATAAGTATAGGTTGATATAACATCTGATCTTGTTAGGGCTGAATAGAGCTCTTTGGTTGTTCGAATTTGTCCTTCCATAGGGTACAAGTCTGCGGTCAGTTTATACCACTGCAGACTTGCGAATCCTTACAGCGTGCACATTGCGTGCTGTGAGGATTCTCTGATGCTGGCGGGTGCATGACTTCAAGCATACAATTTGCATACATGCAGTCAGATTCCAACTAGATGGGCGCGGCCTCACTCAATGCAGAGTCACTGCAGACTTGTACCTCAAGGTGCGACAGCCCTTTATAAGGCATAATCTGACTCTGCTCACTTCTGCATCAGGTGGAGAGGAACAATAACATCACATCTACAAATGTCTGCCGACTCGTGCGCTTAGGTGGCAAGTATTGTGCACCTGTCCTACTCATTCTTTCCTCCATCTACTAGGACACTTTTATTGCTAAGTATCTTTTTAGTGGTCATGATCACTGTTTCTTTGCTTATTACCTTTTATTTCATTTGTCCTTTTATGCTTGCCTATTATTTTCAGGTCTGTTATTTCTAGATTGAGGATTGTGACTTAATATTGTATATGCTTGGCTATACACAAGTTCCTCCTTCATTTTCACAAGCGTCTGCAGTATGGTACAGGTCAAAATCTATTTTGATAAAAAACTATAGGTAAACACAGATAATTACCACAAGATTTGCTCTTAGACATTAGAATTTTTTTTTACAGATACTTCAGTGCATCTAAGTGCATCTTTTCCTATTGCCTATTACATAGAATTGTATTTCCTGTGTTGGTGTATTCCTGATGATTATGAATCACCAAAATATATCATCACCATAAATTCCTTCATAAAAAACTTTTTTATATAATGTGTGAACATAATATTGTACTTATCTGTCCACATCATTATCTCTCAACGCGTTTCCACTTGTTTGGTTTGAGGTTCATTAGAAGGTCAAAAAGAAGGATTGACAAAGGCAATGTGCATATCCCAGTCTAGAGTACTTTGGAGGGTTTTTATGATGTTTAATAAAGACTCATTTTAAAGGGTTTTGTTTTTCTGTTAAACCCATCTTGCAAGTGCACTACAACAAGCTGAGGGCATTTAGCATATGCGCTCACTGTCCCTTTAAAAACAAGCGCAAGTGTGTACTGCAGGCAAGCTGGCAGGAAGTGCAGTGCACACCAGGAAGCAGGAGGGACATGCCATGAGACCATGCCGCTGGGCTGGGGCGGTGAGTAAGTCAGAGTCACTCCATGATGGGAGAAGAGGACAACATACAGGGGCGCCGGCAGCAGTTCTACAGTACTGCCCCTTACACCCATTCTTCTTCTTCAAGCCTCCAATGAATCCCTGCAGAGAAGTTGAAGGCCGACACCTCTTCATGGACTCCCATGACTTCTCTTCAGGACCATGACTTCTTCCCACCAGAAAAAAGTGACACCTCACCATTTTCATGACTCCATCAAGCCATCCTCAGTAGTAATGACTGAGCACTAAAATGCTCAGGTGCTCTTTACTCGAGTAGAGCAAATTTTAATGCTCTGGTGCTCGACCCAAGTAACGGGTATAATTGAACTCAAAGAAAAACTCAAGCATTTTTCCGCAAGCCCCCTCCTCAGAGTTATGGCGGGGTCTAAAAATTGCTTAAATCAATGGAAACAGAGCTGAAATATCATGGGTAAAGTATGGGGAAGACCCCTGGAAGCATCTCTGAATCCCAGGTTGCTGCTGGGAACAATGTTGTCAAAGTATTGCGCCACTTTTACGGACTTACAATAAAACATTAAAAAAGAAAGTTAAAATGAATTTACTATAAACAATTTAAAACATTCTTTACAAGATAATGACTTGTATATAAGGCAAAATAAATAAGAGAAAAAAAATGCTCCTCCACACCTTGGGCTATGTTCACACATAGTGTTTCTGCACGTTTGCATTGCTTTCAATGGTGAAAAAAACTTTCACCAGGAAATGTAATTTTACCATTTTACAACCTTATCTGGCCATGTGGCAGTGGCGTATCCAGGGGGGGGCAGCCGGGGCATGTGCCCTGGGCGCAGCCGACAGGGGGGCGCCAGCAGACCGCCTGATGATGTGGCGGTCCAAGGAGGGGGTTGGCAGGGCAAGGGAGTGGGGGCTGTCTAATTATACTCACCTACTCCTGGTGCGGTCCCTGGCTGCCCGTCGCCCCGGCTTCTTCCTGTACTGAGCAGTCACATGGTACCGCTCATTACAGTAATGAATATGTGGCTCCACCTCCCATAGGGGTGGAGCCGCATATTCATTGCTGTAATGAGCTGTAACGTTGACCGCTCCGTACCTGTACAGCACCAGGAGCAGGTGAGTATAATGGGAGGGGAGCGCTGCGCTGCGCGATATTCACCTGCTCCTTGTTCCAGCCTCCGCTCCGTCTTCTGCAGTGATACTGAGGTCAGAGGGCACGATGACGTAGTTAGTGCACGCCCTCTGCCTGAATGTCAGTGCAGAGGAGGCGGAAGATGCAGCGGTAGATGGAACGAGGAGCAGGTAAATATTGAAAGTGCCGGGGGCCTGAGTGACGGAAAGGTGAGTATGTGATTTTTTTTTTATCGCAGCAACAGCAAATGGGGCAAATATTTGTATGGGGCACCTTATGGGGCCAACATTTGCGCAGCACTATATGGGGGCCATAACGTTTGTGCAGCACTATAAGGGGGCCATAATGTTTGTGCAGCACTATATGGGGGCCATAATGTTTGTGCAGCACTATATGGGGGCCATAAGGTTTGTGCAGCACTATATGGGGCCATAAAGTTTGTGCAGCACTATATGGGGGCCATAATGTTTGTGCAGCACTATATGGGAGCCATAATGTTTGTGCAGCACTATATGGGGCCATAACCTTTGTGCAGCAATATAACAGGGCAAGTGTCTGTATGGAGCATCTATGGGGCCATAACATTTGTGCAGCACTATATGGGGCAAGTGTCTGTATAGAGCATCTTATGGGGCCATAATGTTTGTGCAGCACTATAATGGGGCAAGTGTCTGTATGGAGCATCTTATGGGGCCATAATGTTTGTGCAGCACTATAACTGGGCAAGTGTCTGTATGGAGCATCTATGGGGCCATAACATTTGTGCAGCACTATATGGGGCAAGTGTCTGTATGGAGCATCTTATGGGGCCATAACGTTTGTGCACTATAATGGGGCAAGTGTCTGTATAGAGCATCTTATGGGACCATAACATTTGTGCAGCACTATAATGGGGCAAGTGTCTGTATAGAGCATCTTATGGGGCCATAACATTTGTGCAGCACTATAACGGGGCAAGTGTCTGTATGGGGCCATTACGTTTGTGCAGCACTATATGGGGCAAATGTCTCTATGGAGCATCTTATGGGGCCATAATCAACGTTTCTGCAGCACTATATTGGACAAATGTGTCTATGGAGCATCTTATGGTGCCATTATTAACCTTTATGCAGGATTATATGGGGCTCCTTATTCAATATGGATATTCAAAAACACTTAACCTACTGATGTCTCAATTAATTATCAGGAGAACAGTGAGTCAAAAATATACCAACTAAATTATTCAAATTTAACAATTGTTTTTATTCAATAACATAGATTTTAACCATTACAAATAAGTACATGGGTCTCAAATAGAATCATGTGAATTACCCAAAGTGTTACATATGACCCAGGGAAGAACATGCAGGACAAAAATAAATGGATTTAAAGGGATTATTACAAAGATTCATACTAAATAGCGATGTGTCCGCTCAAATAGGTACATTACTGGTTGCAATTGCAATCCCTCCTACTCGCAGTAACATAACACATACCCTATATTGCAAGATCACATTTCATCATGTTTGTATCTTAATAACGGTAATAGTTACCCATGGTAAAGTCCAAAATCACGTTCCAGCCTGTGTCAAGTGACCCCGACGCGCGTTTCGCGTATTTGTAGTCTCGCTTCCTCAGCAGCACTATATGGGGCAAATGTCTCTATGGAGCATCTTATGGGGCCATAATCAACTTTTCTGCAGCACTATATTGGACAAATGTGTCTATGGAGCATCTTATGGGGCCATTATTAACATTTATGCAGGATTATATGGGGCTCCTTATTCAATATGGATATTCAAAAACACTTAACCTACTGATGTCTCAATTAATTTTACTTTTATTGGTATCTATTTTAACATTATGGAGATTCAGGAATGTACCTTGGCTTGGTCATACAGTTTCAATAGAGTTAAGGTTCAAATGGGGGAGGGTTTTTTTTTGGGGGGGGCGCCAAACTGATCCTTTGCCCTGGGTGCAGGAAAGGCTAGATACACCTCTGCCATGTGGTGTGTGAGACATTGTAAGAAACATCCTGTTTAATTTATGAAGGAGGGACTCTGAAAGTAAAAAAACATTTTCAGGGCCATCAGGAAGCCCTCACTATTTTTAGAGGGCCAGCAGGCTTCTTTTTGGACAGATGATACCAAGATAGAGCTTTTTAGTAAAGCACATCATTTTACTGTTTAGTTTACTGTAAATGGAATGGGTCCTACAAATAAAAGAACACAGTAGTTACAGTCAAATATGGTGGAGTTTCAAAGCTATTTTGGATTGTTTTGCTGCCTCTGGCACTGGGTGCCTTGACTGTGTGCAAAGCATCATGAAATATGAAGATTCCCAAAGGATTTAGGGTCGCAATGTAGTGTCCATTGTCAGAAAGATGGGTTTGCATCCTAGGTCATGAATCTTCCAGCAGGACAATGACCCCAAACATGCCTCAAGAAGAACCCAGAAATGGATGGAAACAAAGCATTAGAGAGTTCAGAGGTGGTAATTCCAGCTCCAATAGTGTAGTCTCCCACCAATACCTCTTACACACAGCTGTTACAGTGAAACTGCAAATGGACACATTAAATCAGTTAATTTTGCCTGCTTTGATGAATTTCTGAGTACAGATCATCGTAAAATACACTAATCTGTCAATTGGTGTATGGAAAAAGCAATCAAGTTATGAACTGTAAAAGAGATGCATGTGACCAGAATGAACACACATTTCTAGCAGATGATACCTAACACTTATCTCTCCACTAAAAGCAGCTAACGGCTATATTAATAGGGAACAGAATAGATGTTACCCTGATATTTAGTTTTTTAGGTTGCAGCAGCAAGGCAATAATCCCTGACTAGATGGCTGTAATACACTACTTCGACAGCTCACCCTAGATGAACTGCAGATAAGAGTGGTATTATTGCAGAATATAGAAGCAATTTGAACTGACCCTGAAAAGATTTTTTCTTGTACGTGGCAGCAACAAACTCTGGAGGAACGCAAGCAACACTGCCAGCTTTGATGAATTTCTAAGTACATATGACCATGAAAAAATGGATCTGTCAATGGGTGTATGAAAAAAGTAGCAGCATGGATTATAATTTATATGGCAATAATACCTGACTAAACTCCTGTAATACACTATTCTTACTACGACAGCTCACCTTTCATGATTTACACATAAAATTGGTATTTTTAGAGAATGGAATCTGATTGAATTATCCCCAAAAAAGCAATCAGTTTAACATAGCAGTATCAAGGACTTTTATTTCATCAACACTGCTTGGGAATATAGTGGAGCATTTAGCATTGACTCAGCCTTATATGGAAGAGACCAGGATCTTCTGTACTTACTGTACAAAGTCTCCTGGTTCGGTGTGAAATCTTGTATGCAGTGTGAGAATTCCCTATGTGACTACTACCCGACAGCCCACAACAAGGCACTGGACCATATACTAATAGAATCCACTGGTTTGGAAAAATGTTCCCTCAACTAGAAGGTGGATCCTCAGAAATGCATTTGTTCCCATTAATAAAGAGTGGGTCTCAAAGACTGGTAAAGCGTATGCAATTAGTGCAAGAGAACTCAAAACTTAGAAGGAGGCACTCCAATACTACTTTGAAAAGATGTAATGGCCGGACTCAGAAAATATTTTTTTCTGATTATTAAGGACTGGGTATCCTAGACTGGTAATGCGCATACACTAAGTGCATGGGGTGAAAAACATTTACCCCTGGGGGTTATGCATATATATATAAAAGAATGTTAGAGGTAGGCCTCTCAAAATTCTTAGTGCGGTCATCATAGACACCCTTAAAAAACTAAAGCGAGGACAGCACCCTGTTGATATGGTCGAGGAGAAGGACAGCACAAAAATGACGAAATGCATACAATGTAAGGGTCAAGGCAAAGGCAGCGAAACTTAAATTCAACCATGTGGGCCAGACTACCAACAGCCAAGACTTTCCTGTCCCCACCAAGAGGACGACTGTACATGTTGTCCTCCTTATCCTCCCTCTCCTCCTTGTCTTCAGGCCATCCACACTGAACAGACAGGATGAAGGTGGTGTGAGTAGTATTGACTGTAGCGCACACAAATAGCTCCTGCTCCTCCTCCTCATTATCACCTAATCCACGTTGAGAAGATGAAAGGAGGCTGGACTGTGTAGCATCACCTTGTGTAGTTTCTTGCTCCATCTCAACTTGCTTCCCCTTAAAACCTCCTCTTTAATTGTGAGCAGTGAGCATTTCAGAAGACAGAGAAGCGGAATGGTTACGCTGACTATGGAGTCATCGCCAATCACTATCTTGGTGGAGTCTTCAAAGTTTTGGAGAACCGCACAGATGTCATACATCCATGCTCACTCATCAGCTCTTATGTGCGGAGGCTGACCGGAATACTGACAAGCATGCTGCAGCTGGTAATCAACTACTGCCCTCTGCTGCTCTGAAAGCCTTGCCAGCATATTTAATGTTGAGTTCCAACAAGTGGTCACATCGCACACCAGTCAGTGAGCTGGAAGTTGCAAGCATTGCTGCAGTACTGCCAGGGCGACAGCAGCTATAGCTGACTAGCAGAAATGTGCACATACGCTGCATACTTTCACAAGTAGTTCAGGCAGATCTGGTTAGGTTTTGATAAAGCACTAAACTGCTAAGTTGAGCATGTGAGCATGTGGGCCAGGCATGGTACATGTGTGAGGTTGCCAAGCTTTAGGGCCGCCACCAGGTTACAGCCACTATCACACACGACCATGTCTGGTTTTAGGTTCAGGGGCAAGAGCCATAGATTAGTCTGGTGTGTTAGAGCTTTCAACTATTCTGTGGCAGTGTGTGCTTTGTCACCTAAGCAGAATAGCTTCAGCAGAGCCTGTTGCCACATGGCCAAGGCAGAGCTGCAGTGCTTCCAGCTTGCAACTGATGCTGACATTTCTGAGATGGAGGGCAAGGAGGAGGAGGTGCAGTAACTACTGTAGAAGGTGGGGGAAACCCTGATTGAACCATGGTCTTCTATCCTTGGTGTCGGTAGCATGTGCTCCATGGGTCCCGGTTTCCATAATGTTCACCCAGTGTGCAGTCGGGGAGATGTAGTGTCCCTGGCCACAAGCACTGTTCAAAGGGCAGAACGGTGGCTCAGTGGATAGCACTGCAGCCTTGCAGTGCCGGAGTCCTGGGTTCAAATCCCACCAAGGACAACATCTGGAAGGAGTTTTTATGTTCTCCCCGTGTTTGCGTAGGTTTCCTGTGGGTACTCTGGTTTCCTCCCACATTCCAAAGACATACTGATAGGGAATTTAGATTGTGAGCCCCATTGGGAACAGCGATGATAATGTGTGTAAAGTGCTGCGGAATATGTTATGCTATATAAAAATAAAGATTATTATTGTGTCCATGGTTAAATGGACCTTCCCAGTAGCATGGTTGTTCCAGTACAGCTGATGTCATGGGACACATGCTTGTGTAAGGCGGAGACTGCACACTGAGAGAATTAGTGGCAACTGGGGACCAAGTATCAAGGCATGGCCACCACAATGAGGTTACAGAAAGCTTCCATCTCCACAAGCCTAAATGGGCAAGCAGTGTGGAAATGTAGCCATTTAGTACTGTGGCCTTGCTTTCCAAGGACTGAGGTAAGGACAACTGAGCGCTGCACTATGACAAGGACATGGATGTGGTTGCAAGTGAGCAACGAGAGGTGCAGGGTGGGAGGCATCTTCTCCTTTGTCATGGACAGGGGATAGGCATGCACATTGAACAGGGGAAGAGGCAGTGATGTCACCCACAAATGCTGTTACTGGACCCTGGTATTCACCCAACTAGTCGGGTGCTTTGTTGCCATGTGACTAATCATGCTGGTGGTGGTCAGGCTGGTAGTGAGGTTTCCCCCACTGATGCTGGCATGGCAAATGTTGCAATTAGCCTTTTTTGCCTTAACTGTCTTTAAAAAAGTGCCAGACTCAGGAACACCTAACCCTTGGCCTAGCAACTTCACCAGTGCTGATGCTCTGGCAAACAGTTGCCTTCCTTGTGTCTCTGGTCACTCCACTGCCTCTTCCTATCTATTGTGGTGCTGCGGATCCCTCCCCCTGTGCGCTGCTGCACTTGCTCTGCATGTCACCTTCCCAGGTTGGGTCAGTGACTTCATCATCCATTACCTCATCTTCCACTTGCTGACATAACAACATCACTTGTTGATAATTGTGTCTCATCATCATCCACCTCTTGCAATAGTATTTGCATTTTACACCATCACCTTTTTGTGAGCCTGGCTGCTCAAATATTTGGGCATCGCTACATGTGATTTCCTCATGTCCCATTTGAAATGGGCAGGGTGAGAGGCCAGAATCTATAAATGGAAATGTTAACAGCTCTTTGGAATGTCCAAGTGTGGGATCACTTGTCCCCGGGCACTCGGCATGGTAGGAAGAAGGAGGGTTTTGGGATATAGAATCATGGCGACTGAGACTGGACCATGTGGAAGACAGGGTGGTGCTGGCAAAGTTACTGGAAGCATTATCTGCTATTCTTCCAAAAACCTTTTCACACTGGCCTGCCTTCAAGAGTGGTGTTCTTCCCTCCCCACCAAAGTGGGATGGGAAGCTAGGTCTAAATGATGTGTGTGTTTGTTGTTCTCCCTCAGCAAGCACGGTTTCACCTTGCCCATGGCCTTGGCCTCTGCACCCACCATCAGCATCATGTCCACTTCCCAGTGTCTTACCACACGCCTTGCTCATTTTAAATTATGTATGACATATCCCTTTTGATAAAACGTTGCAGGATTAGTATCGCAAGAAAATTTCCCCATCTCAAATGGACTTGTTATTGTGCAATATATTGATGCTATTGATAACCAACCTGGTTTATATTAATAATCAACCAAGTTCTGGCTGCATGCTTCTGCAGAACTAGTGCAAAACAATTTGCAGGATTAAGAGAAAAAAGAACAAAAGGAATATTATTAGCCCTGAGAATTGAAGAGTTTTTGGTATGAGTTGCAGCAGAAAGGACATGCAATTAATCCTATCCTGTCCTACACTATCATTTCAGCACAATCTCTCCCTAAGTGAAGCTATCAGCAGTATGAATATTGATAATAATTATCCCTAATAAGGGCTTTTGTTGCAGTTAAAAGAAATATTACAGGTGTCTAATCCCTTCCTATAAACAGCTACAACTCTGTCTCTAGCTCACAGGGCAGCATCTCTCCCAAACAGTAGTTTTCCCTCACATATTTGCATAAGAAATTTTGTGGTTCATTTTCTCCTGTTACCCTTGTGAAAATAAAGAAAAATTGGGTCTGCAGTCAAATTTTTGTGATGAAAAGTTAAATGTTCATTTTTTTCTTTCACATTCCATTAATTCCTGAGAAGCACTTGAAGGGTTAATGTACTTCTTGAATGTGGTTTTGAGCAGCTTGAGGGGAGTAGTTTTTAGAATGCTGTCAGTTTTGGGTATTTTCTGTCCTATATGCCCCTCAAACACGTGGTCCCTAAAAAATGATGTGAATACTTTTCTGCCCAATGATGAGAGAAGTATTCTAAGAGTGATACCTTTATTGGCTAACCAGAAAATAATGTTTGCAAGCTTTCAGAGCACAGTGGCTCCTTCTTCAGGCAAGATTACAAATAGATTAATAAGAAACAAGCACAACATTTATAGAATACTACAGCAGGATATTTGTTCAGGGGGGTGGGAAAGTGTAATGCCTCTTAAAGATAAGCCAAGGTAATCAAATTAGGCATTTTCTTACAAATGGAGAGGCAGTGGGAATAATGTTCTTAGTTATCCTGAGTCCATCTGGTGGAGGTGTGAATTGTATCCATGTAGTGACTCATAAATCCAGGTGTTAAGGCCCCGTCTCACTTAGCGATTTACCAACGATCACGACCAGCGATATGACCTGGCCGTGATCGTTGGTAAGTCGCTGTGTGGTCGCTGGGGAGCTGTCACACAGACCGCTCTCCCCAGCGACCAACGATCAGGGGAACGAGTTCGGCATCGTTGAAACTGTCTTCAACGATGCCGAAGTCCCCCTGCAGCACCCGGGTAACCAGGGTAAACATCGGGTTACTAAGCGCAGGGCCGCGCTTAGTAACCCGATGTTTACCCTGGTTACCAAAAAAAACAAACACTACATACTCGCCTTTCGGTGTCCAGGTCCCTTGCCGTCTGCTTCCTGCTCTGACTGACTGAGCCGCCGTACACTGAGAGCAGAGCGCAGCGGTGACGTCACTGCTGTGCTCTCACTTCTCACTGTACGGCCGGCAGTCAGTGAGAGCAGGAAGCAGACGGCAAGGGACCTGACGGACATCAGAAGGCGAGTATGTACTGTTTTTTTTTTTTTACATTTACGCTGGTAACCAGGGTAAACATCGGGTTACTAAGCGCGGCCCTGCGCTTAGTAACCCGATGTTTACCCTGGTTACCAGTGAAGACATCGCTGGATCGGTGTCACACACACCGATTCAGCAATGTCAGCGGGGCCTCAACGACCAAAAAAAGGTCCAGGCCATTCCGACACGACCAGCGATCTCGCAGCAGGGGCCTGATCGCTGGTACGTGTCACACATAGCGAGATCGCTATGGAGGTCGCTGTTGCGTCACAAAACTTGTGACTCAGCAGCGATCTCGCTAGCGATCTCGCTATGTGAGACGGGGCCTTAAGATTGAGTCCAGGTGTCAACGAATTAAACATCTTCATTAGTTTGTATTCCCAAATGTTTCTTTCCCTGTGGTCTTTAAAATGATCTTTTAGTACTAAGACTTTTAAATCTGTCATACTGTGTCCAGGTCCAGAGAAATGTTTTCCCACCGGTGTGTCCATTTCATTCCTGATTGTGTGTCTGTGTAGATTCATCCTAGTTTGTAGTTTTTGCATGGTTTCCCCAATATAAATACTTCCAGGGCACCTCGTACATTGTATCATGTACACCATGTTGGAGGATGTACAAGAAAAGGAACCCATGACCTTATAGTCCTGATTTGTGTTTGGTACATGGACTATATTTGTTGGTAATATGTGGGTACACGTTTTGCATTTTTTATTGTTACAGGGGAATGTGCCAGTCACTGATGGTGATGAGAGGACACTTCTGACAAGGAGATTCCTTAAGTTAGGGGGCTGTTTGTAGGAGAGAAGTGGTAGTTCTGGGAATATGTCTTTCAATTTGTGATCTCTATGGAATATGGGTTGGAGATCAGCACCAATTTTCCTTAGGATGCTCATGTGGGGGTTGTATGTGACCACAAGAGGTACCCTGTTGTTATTCTCTCTCAGTTTGTAATCCAGGAGGCTGTGTCTGGGATCCTTGTAGCCCTGTGAATCTGCTCATCTATTACCAGTGGATGGTATCCTTGTTGTAGGAATGTATTCCTCAGTGATCGCAGCTGTAGTTCCCTGTCTTTGCTGTCTGAAAAGATCCGAATATACCTCAGAGCTTGACTGTAGATTATGGATTTTTTTGTGTGTCTTGGATAAAAGCTGTTCCATCTAAGATAAGCCGGACGTCCGGTGGGCTTGTGGTAAATTGATGTTTGTATGGCATTGTCCTTGATGTATATGGTCATGTCCAGAAAATGTATTGAGTCTTTGAAAAGATGAGGGTGAGCTTGATGGTTGGGTGGTACTTGTTGAAGTTATTGTGGAAGGTGAGTAGATCATCTTTCGAACCTGTCCATATTATTAGCAGATCACTAATATAGCGGAAGTATGCGTAAGGTTTAACAGAGCAAGATGACAAAAATTCATCCTCCAGTTTCGCCATAAATAAGTTAGCATATTGTGGGGACATTTTTCTTTCCATGGTGCTGCCAATACACTGTTGGTATAAATTGTTCCCAAAAGAAAAATAGTTGTGATGGAGCACAAATCTGATAAATTGCAGTGTTGGTTCTGTGGTTAGATTGTTCTTTTGAAGGAAATATTTACATGCTGCAATTCCATCCTCGTGAGGAATGTTGGAATAGAGACTCTACATCCATGGTGGCTAGTAGCGTGTCCTCTGGAAGTGGGCCCAGGGCTGACAATTTGCAAAGAATATCCGTGGTGTCCTGGATATAGCTGGGTGTGCACCTCACCAAGGGTTTCAGAATGTTCTCCACCCAGCCTGACATATTCTCAGTTAAAGTCCCAATACCAGAGATGATAGGCCTCCCAGGATTACCTTCTTTATGTATCCCCAAACAGGTATGAGTCGCCCCTCGTGCCAGGGGTTACTCGGTACTGTGTCCGGTACTTTACAGGGGGATGTCATGGTGGTTGCGACCTGGTCCGTTGCCCAGGGCGCCCATGTAAAAGGGAAAGGTCTTTAAAGGGATAGAGTTTATGTTCGTGACGCCACCTGTGGTATTCGGTCAGGTTGACCGACGCTGCTTTAGGGGTCCGCTGGGGTGGCAGCTACATGGTATATCTTTCCACATGTGAAGTATATCCCCAGGGCTCCCAGTGTGTAGATAGCTATATGGTAAGAGGTGCAGAGAAGAACGAGGACACAAGGTTGCAGTCTCTTTACCTTTACTGAAGACTTCAGCATCCACAGTTAAGGGCACCAGACCACAGGGCAGGCAGAGAAGTCCGGGCAGTCCAGAGACAAGCAAGTTCCCCTGGGTAAGTCAGGTGGGAGCGCACCACTCTGCGCTTTCTGTCTCTAAGTCCCTGCTGCCACTAAGTGTCTCAACAAAGTCTTTAATCATTCTGCTGTCCTAGGACAGGTACCTGTATGGCAGGCAGCTCGGGCCGTGTGAACTGTGGTCTGTTCTCGGTGACTCCAGGCTCCTAGGTGCTGCTGTGCCACAGGTAATTATGGGCAAAGTCCTTATAGAACAATACCCTCCGGTTCTGCTCTGTGTTTTATAATCCACAAAAGCCTTGGGCTCCCGGTACCCGGATTCTTGCGCTGATACTCTTCAGAGGCCTGTTCGTGGCCTCTTGGAGCTTTCACTTTCCTCTGTGCTCCACTCCTCTCTGTCCTCACACACAGACTTCTACTACAAACTGAGCTGTCTCTGCCTCCAAACCAGGATCTTTATTGAGGGAAGCTGCCCCAAAACAGGGCTTGGAGCTTCCCCTCCTGGCCTGGAAGTGGAAGGTGTTGTGTGTGTGTAAACCTACCAAAGGAAATCTCACTTGTCTCCAGACATGGTCGTATTCTGGGTTGGTCGTATTCTGGGTAGGCCAGTACTTCTTCTCCCATGAGAGCCAACTTCAATTGAGTGAAGGATCTCTTCAGCCTGTCGTCCCAGTCAAATGGGGTATTCTTACCCTTGGTGTTCTTGGATTGGCCCACTAACAGGTCTTGCAGTGGTGCAGCTATCTTAGTGAAGTCTTTCACAAATCTACGGTAATAGCCTACCAACCCGAGGAACTGTCCGACTTCATGGAGGTTACTGGGTTTTTTGCCAGTTCTTGATGACTGTGACCTTGTCTTGATCTGGGGCCACTCCTTCTGAGCTCACCACGTGGCCCAGGTATTGCACTTTGGATTTCAACAGATGACATTTTGAGGGTTTTACCTTCAAGCCAAAGTTGGACAGGGCTTCAAATACCTCAGCCAGGTGCTTCAGATGATCCTCATACGTCTTGGAGAAGACAATGACGTTGTCCAGGTACAACAAGACAGTTACGAAGTTCTTGTGTCCGAGACAGCATTCCATCATCCTCTGAAACGTTCCTGGGGAGTTGAACAGTCCAAACAACATGTAATTGAACTCGGAGAGACCCATCGGTGTTGTGAAGGCTGTCTTCTCCTTGTCCGCCTCTGCTACGGGAACCTGCCAGTACCCAATGGTGAGATCCAAGGTAGAGAAGTAGTTAGCAGATTTTAAAGCAGCTAAGGACTCTTCTATTTTGGGCAATGGGTATGCATCCTTGTGTGTAATGTGGTTTATCTGCCTATAATCTGCACACATTATCATGGTGCCATCTTTCTTTCTGACGAGGACTAATGGAGCCGCCCAGGGGCTACAACTATCTCTGATTACCCCAGCCTCCTTCATCTCTCGCAACATATTTTTGGCACACTGGTAATGAGCTGGAGGTACAGGCCGATACCTCTCCTTGATGGGTGGATAACTACCCGTGGGGATGCGATGTTGTACACTTTTACCTGCCCAAAGTCTAGTGGGTGTTTACTGAAGACTTGTTTATACTCTTGGACCACCCTGTAAGCCCCTTGTTTCTGGTGTGCAGATATAGAGTCAGCGCCTATGTGCAATTTTTGACACCCATCTTCCAATTGATCTGCAGAGCCATTGTCGTCCGCCTGGGTGGAAGGGGCCAAGGGTTCTGCCGCCTGTATTACATTGTTGTTTACAGTAAACAGTTTGGCAATTGTGGCATATCTGGTTAATTGAACTTCCTTCTCTCCACAGTTGAGAACACGTACTGGTACTCTCCCTTTGCGGACTTCAACCACCCCTCTGGCTGTCAGGATCGTAGATCTACTATCAGAATACACAGGTTCTACTAGCACCTGGTAGTTGTTACCTCTGATACCTATTGATGCCCAACACCATATCAACATTTCACTTCTGGGGGGTATTGCAATGGGGATTGGATCACTCACTGTGACTCTGCCAATTTCTCCACCAGACAATTCTACCTGTTGTCTTTGTACCAGAGCCCTGATTTCTTTATGTAGGACTCTTTGTTCAGTGGAACCAGCTGTTTCGGCCACCTGCTGTAACAAGACAATAACCTCGGACATACAATTTTCATTAACATTAGTACCAATGGTCATCATGGGGTTACATTCACGTCAATCAATATCAACAATCACAATCCCTTGGGACTTTAATTCTACCCATCCCACTTTTATGGTGACCTCTTTGTATCCCACTTGTGGCAACGGCTGACCGTTACTGGCTACTATCATGAAATCATCATTGGGGCCATGAGTAATGTCTGTGTCAGCCCAATAACGTTTATATAGAATGTAAGGTATAGTTGTCACGTGAGAACCAGTGTCCAACAAAGCGTTCTTGGGGATACCATTGATCACAATGGGGAGAACAGGTCGTCCTCCAACGTATTTGGCTCACCAGTTGTTTGGGCCTGGTCATCCTACTCCTAGGGATTGGCCCTCTGCTCCAGGGGTTGCTCGTTTAAATGACAGTACCTTGCAATGTGGCCTGCTTGGTTGCAGCGGCAGCAGATGGGTTGTCCGTCCTGATGAGAGCGATCGTCGTGTCTCCCTCTGGTCGACGGGATCCTCTTCTGTCATCGCAAGGGAACATCCTCCGGTCTGAAAGCCAGCTTGATCTTCTCCTTGGGGGCCTCCTGTAGGGACTGCATGGTAGGGGCTAGTGCAGCAAAGTTCTTGGTCAGCTCCTGCATCTGGAGAGTAGTTCTTGGGAGAATCATCTTCGAGGACCTGGGAATCGGCCTCAGCAAGGACTTGAGGATATGGCGCCACCTCCTGGTGGTATGTGAGGGCTGGTCGCTTAGGAGGTACTGCACGGCTGGGTGGAGGTCCGTGCAACACCCGGATGGTGTTGTCGTTAAATTGCGCAAAGTCTAGGTCAGGGTTTTGCAAAGCCAGAATACGTAATTGAGCCTTGTGGGTATGAGATAGAAACCCCTCAATGAACTGCTCTTTCAAAAGTTTATCTGCGTCCTGTATGCTATTAGGATCTACTTGTTCAACAGCCCGGAGTGCCTCCTGCAAAAAAAGTGCATAGTCCCGTATATTGTCTTGGGCTTTTTGCTTACACCCGAAGAACTTCATCTTTATCTTTGCAGTGGTGCGGGTGTCAAAAGTAACTTTGAGCTTAGCAAAGATCTGCTGCACAGTCCTTTTATCCACATCTGACCAGGATTTTACCTCCCTCAGGGTCGCTCCAGACAGTTGGCCAGTTAGAATATGAATCTTCTGATGCTCTGTCAGGGGATACACTTCCAACAGGCTACAGAGCCTTTCTTTAAAATCGATGAACATATGTGATTCGCCAGAATATTGCGGAATATTGCTGCTCCAGGTATGCTCCAGGTATGTACGGCATGGACAAGGGCATGATGGCCACTGTAGCTGTGGCGGTGTCTGGCCGGCTTATGGGAGATGCGGCCTCGACTAGCGGTATGGGGACTGCGGCTCCACGGGGCCCGGGGGCATCACTGGGCCTGCAGGTGCGTCCGCTGCTAGGCCTAGGTGTGCTATGAGGTCTGCGGCTGCGACTGCCGCCAACTCCTCTCCCGGACTGGACATGGCTCTTTCCCCTCGCTAACCTGGTAGCAGTCGGATCTCCTCTCCGGAATCTGCGATGGTTCCTCCGGTGCTCTGTCCGGCACTTTGCAGCATCTTTTCTTCCAGCTTTGCCGTACGACATCTTCACTTCCAGCGCTCTAGGCCACAGCGCGGCACCCGTTTTTCGGCTTCACGCTCTTTTCGGCTGGCTGCGCCCATGAAGGTTTGTCTCCTCCTCCTCGCGCTCCACACGGCTCAGCAATGGCGGATTTTGGCGGCAATTCACAATACACAGTCTCTAGCACAAAACGGTTAGGCACAGTCCTTTAGGCGCACATGACCCGATTCTTAGGGTCAGTATATCCTGTCCGTGGTGCCAAGTTGAGTCGCCCCAAAGGCCAGGGGTTACTCGGTATCGGGTCCGGTACTTCACAGGAGGATGTCACTGTGGCTACGACTCGGTCCGTGGCCCAGGGCGCCCATGTACAAGGGAAAGGTCTTTAAAGGGACAGAGTTTATGTTCATGATGCCACCTGTGGTATTCGGTCAGGATGACCGACGCTGCTTTAGGGGTCCACTGGGGTGATATTATGGTAGCTAGATGGTATATCTTCCCACAGGTGAAGTATATCCCCAGGGCTCCCTCATATGGTATGAGGTGCAGAGAAGAACGAGGACACAAGGTTGCAGTCTCTTTACCTTTACTGAACACTTCAGCATCCACAGTACAGGGCACCAGACCACAGGGCAGGCAGAGAAGTCCGGGCAGTCCAGAGACAAGCAAGATCCCCTGGTTAAGTCAGGTGTGAGCCTACCACTCTGTGCTTTCTGTCTCTAAGTCCATGCTGCCACTAAGTGTCTCAACAAGGTCTTTAATCATTCTGCTGTCCTAGGACCGGTACCTGTATGGCAGGCAGCTCTAGCCGTGTGAACTGTGGTCTGTTCTCGGTGACTCCAGGCTCCTAGGTGCTGCTGTGCCACAGGTAATTATGGGCAAAGTCCTTGTAGAACAATACCCTCCGGTTTTGCTCTGTGTTTTATAATCCACAAAAGCCTTAGGCTCCCGGTACCCGGATTCTTGTGCTGATACTCTTCAGAGGCCTGTTCGTGGCCTCTTGGAGCTTTCACTCTCCTCTGTGCTCCCCTTCTGTCTGTCCTCGCACACAGACTTCTACTACAAACTGAGCTGTCTCCACCTCCAAACCAAGATCTTTATTCCAGGGAAGCTGCCCCAAAACAGGGCTTGGAGCTCCCCCTCCTGGCCTGGAAGTGGAAGGTGTGTGTGTGTAAACCTACCAAAGGAAATCTCACTTGTCTCCAGACATAGCACTATCCTCCTAGTGAGGAAGACAGCACTACTGTGGTACCCGAACTCCTGGGGTGCCACAGGTACCTTCTACATGTTGCCTAAAATACATAAAGACGGTATGTATGGACAGGTTCAAAAGATGATCTACTCACCTTCCACAATAACTTCAACAGGTACCACCCAACCATCAAGCTCACCCTCAACTTTTCAAAGATCCAAATACATTTTCTGAACATAGCCATATACATCAAGGACAATGCCATACAAACATCAATTCACCACAAGCCCACCGGACGTCCGGCTTATCTTAGATGGAACAGCTTTCATCCAAGACACAAAAAAATCCATCATCTACAGTCAAGCTCTGAGGTATATTCAGATCTGTTCAGACAGCAAAGACAGAGAACTACAGCTGCGATCACTGAGGAATACATTCCTACAACAAGGATACCATCCACTGGTAATAGATGAGCAGATCCACAGAGCTACAAGGATCCCAAGAAACAGCCTCCTGGATTACAAACTGAGAGAGGATAACAACAGGGTACCTCTTGTGGTCACATACAACCCCCACATGAGCATCCTAAGGAAAATTGGTGCTGATCTCCAACCCATATTCCATAGAGATCACAAATTGAAAGACATATTCCCAGAACTACCACTTCTCTCCTACAAACAGCCCCCTAACTTAAGGAATCTCCTTGTCAGAAGTGTCCTCTCATCACCATCAGTGACTGGCACATTTCCCTGTAACAATAAAAAATGCAAAACGTGTACCCACATATTACCAACAAATATAATCCGTGTACCAAACACAAATCAGGACTATAAGGTCATTGGTTCCTTTTCTTGTACATCCTCCAACGTGGTGTACATGATACAATGTACGAGGTGCCCTGGAAGTATTTATATTGGGGAAACCATGCAAAAACTACAAACTAGGATGAATCTACACAGACACACAATCAGGAATGAAATGGACACACCGGTGGGAAAACATTTCTCTGGACCTGGACACAGTATGACAGATTTAAAAGTCTTAGTACTAAAAGGTCATTTTAAGGACCACAGGGAAAGAAAAATTTGGGAAAACAAACTAATGAAGATGTTTAATTCGTTGACACCTGGACTCAATTTTACACCTGGATTTATGAGTCACTACATGGATACAATTCACACCTCCACCAGATGGACTCAGGATAACTAAGAACATTATTCCCACTGCCTCTCCATTTGTAAGAAAATGCCAAATTTGATTACCTTGGCTTATCTTTAAGAGGCATCACACTTTCCCACCCCCCTGAACAAATGTCCTGCAGTAGTATTCTCTAAGGGTACTGTCTCACAGTGGCACTTTTGTCGCTACGACGGTACGATCCGTGACGTTCCAGCGATATCCATACGATATCGCTGTGTCTGACACGCAGCGGCGATCAGGGACCCTGCTGAGAATCGTACGTTATAGCAGATCGTTTGGAACTTTCTTTCGTCGCTGGATCTTCCGCTGTCATCGTTGGATCGGTGTGTGTGACACCGATCCAACAATGCGTTCGCTTGTAACCAGGGTAAACATCGGGTTACTAAGCGCAGGGCCGCGCTTAGTAACTCGATGTTTACCCTGGTTACCATCGTAAAAGTAAAAAAAAAAAAACAGTACATACTCACATTCTGGTGCCCGTCAGGTCCCTTGCAGTCTGCTTCCCGCTCTGACTGACTGCCGGCCGGAAAGTAAGAGCAGAGCACAGCGGTGACGTCACCGCTGTGATCTGCTTTCACTTTACGGCAGCACTCAGTCAGAGCGGGAAGCAGACTGCAAGGGACCTGACGGGCACCAGAATGTGAGTATGTACTGTTTTTTTTTTACTTTTACGATGGTAACCAGGGTAAACATTGGGTTACTAAGCGCGGCCCTGCGCTTAGTAACCCGATGTTTACCCTGGTTACCCGGGGCCTTCGGCATCGTTGGTCGCTGGAGAGCGGTCTGTGTGACAGCTCTCCAGCGACCACACAATGACTTTCCAACGATCACGGCCATGTCGTATCGCTGGTCGTGATCGTTGGAAAGTTGCAGAGTGTGACAGTACCCTAAATGTGGTGCTTGTTTCTTATTAATCTATTTGTAATCTCGCCTGAAGAAGGAGCCACAATTTCTACATCGAGGTCACTTTTGAGGTTTTTCTGCTGTTCTGGAACCTTAGGGGCTCTGCAAATGTTGCTCCCAAACCATACTAGCAAAATATTGTCACAGTTCCACCCCTCAGTGTGTCTGTGATGCAGGTACTGACAGCACGGCCGTTCAATCTGGTTTAAGGGTCTGCTGAAGCTGTCAGTACTTTGATTGACAGGTTGGCCATCCAATCTGGTACAGGGGCATTCTGAGCTGTCAGTGTGTTGATTGACATCTCAACTATCCAATCTGAGACTGTGTGGCGTCAGCTGTCACCATGCATTCATTATTCCAGTTAATTGCCATGCTTCTTAACTGAGCTGTGTCTCCCAGAACTCTGCCAGACGTACATTCAGCTTGTGAGGTTTGTGCTGTGCTTTCCAGTGCCTTGAGTTCTGTTTGATTAATCTTTTGCCTGGCCCTGGACTTCGTTCTGACCATCCGCCTGTTTAATCCCTTCAGCACTGATCCATTATACTCCCGGTACTCTGACTTCGGAACGTTACCTGACTCTGCTTTTGTCTCTTCCTTCTGTTTATGACGTACCCTCCTGGCTTCTGACCTTGGACTCCTTGACCACTCTGACTCATGACTTGGCTGTGAGAAGTGACTAGAGTCACAAATATATTATCCAAAAGCCAAATAGAACTCCTACCTTCTCAGTCCTTACGTGTGGCCTAACAGTAGTTTCTGACAATATGTAGGGCATCTGCAGCACCCCAGGTTACCGCTTGCTGTAGTGATGTTGCTTTTCCTTAGGGGAAGGTAATGTCATACTCAGAGACAAAGGAGTTCTCTTCACCAGGTAAGGCACTTACATGCAACACATTCTGAATCCAGGCCAGGAGGGGGAGCTCAAGACCCGGATTCAGGGGAGCTCCCCTATGCTTTATGTTTCCTGATCTGGAGGAGGAGTTAGATCAGTTGAAGGGAAAAAGAGAAGGAGAAGGATGTCTGGAGCAGATGTGAGAGGCCTAGCAGCCACATGGAGCTGCAGCCTCTGGGAAGGAGAAACCTGTTGGGTTGCATGTGTAGCAGCCAGAAGGGAAGGAGCACAGGAGAGAGGCAGAGCTCAGAGGGGAACTGTGGCAGTGCACTCTCGGAGCTAAAGCGCAGTAATCGAGCCCGAGGCTTTCATGGACTCTAGGTCATGGAGCAGAACCGGAGGGCATAACACTACATGTCACCTGCCCGCACCACGCCTGAGACACAGCAGCACTGGAGGAGCCCGGGCATCTGAGAGTCCCTGTAAAAGGGCTCAAGCTGCCCGTCGTGCAGGTACCTGTCCCAGGACAGGGAGAAACTGGAGGACCTTGTAAGAAGCTTAAAGCAGCAGGGACCTCACTTAGAAAGGCACAAGTAGGAAAGGCTCATGGACCTCTACTGGGAAAAGAGAACTCTAATTTGCCTCTGAGTCGGCCGGACCACCATCATCCGTGCCTGGTACCCTGTACTGTGGCCTGTCACCCACAAGTAAACCAGATAAAGACTTATCACTTTTCTCCTCAATTTATTCACCGGCTACACCATCTACCATCTACGCCACACACTATAGGACCCCTGGGGACCCCGCTTCACCTGTGGGAAGTGTAACATCTGGGCTAATGTAGCGTCGGTCCCCCTATTGACCGAACTCTGCAGGTGGCGTCACGACAAACTTTGGAACATTTAACCCCCTTTAACGTTGATGCCCAGGGCCATGGACCGGGTCGTAGCCACTGTGACATCCCCCTTTGCGACCGGATCCGGTACCGAGTACCCCACTGCCCTGTGGGAGCGTCACATCACCACGGTTGGGAGAAATTGAGCAATAAATTGAGGGGGCTAGTTTCACCTGTTAACGTTTGCGTAACTGAAACATTTACAGAAAATAAGAAAAAATACATTTTATCTAAAGTGTTACAGTTCCACATCCTAATGTTATAAAATTCTGTGAGACACCTGAGGATTCAAAATACTCACTACACCAACAAATGAAATCATTAAGCAGTGATGTTTACTTTTTGCACACTTGTGGGGTTTCTACTGTTCTATCACCTTATGGGGCTTGATTAATGGGGCTTGATTAATGGAGCTCATGATCTATTCAAATGGAATGTCTGTTCTAAAAGCTAATTAGCGTTCCTTCCCATCCAATCCCTTCCGCGTGGTCAAACAGTAATGTACAACCACATATGGGGTACTGCCACGCTCGGTAAAAATTGCATAACAAATTATGTGTCCATTTTCTCCTATTACTCCTGGTGGGAATTATAAATTTGATGCTAAAGCAGAATTTTAGTGGAAAAACATTTTTTTTACATCTCATTGTTATAAAGTTTTGTGAATCACCTGTAGGTTAAAAATATTCAGTAAACCACTGGATGAATTAATTTTAGGTGTCTAGTTTCCCACATAGGGTCACTTCTCAATTTTCTGCGGTTTTTGTATGTCAGGGGCTCTACAAATGCAACAAGGCATTCGCAATCTATTCCATACAAATTTACACTCCAAATATAAAATAGCTCTTTTGCCTTTCTAAGCCCTGCCATGCGCCAAAACAGCAGTTTTTTACCACTTGGGGTATCATTGTGTTTAGGAGAAATTGTGTAACAAACTATGGGGTCAAATTCTCCTACTATCTATAGTGAAAAATACAAATTTGGGGCTAAAAACATAATTTTCATATTCACATCAACATTTTGAAAAGTGCTATAAAGCATTTACAGGTTCAACCTCAACACACCGCTAGTTGAATTTCTTGATGGATCTCGTTTCCAAAATGGGGTCACTTGCGAGGGTTTCTACTGTTTTGCTACCTTAGAGGCTATGCAAATGAGACATGGTGTCTGAAATATATTGCAGCCAAATTATCATTCCAATTTCCAAATATCACTTTTTCCTTTTCCAACCCTGATGTATGTCGAAGCAGAACTTTTTGACTGCCTGTAGGGTATCGCTGCGCTCAGAAGAAAGTGGTAACAAACTGTGTGATCCACTTTTTAATGTTACCTCTTGCAAAAGTGAGAAATTTGGGGCTAATACAACATTTTTGTGAAAAAAATGAAAATGTTCCATATGACAACTTAATGTTATCAGATTCTTTTCTATGCCTGTGAGTTCTAAATATTTTCTATACCCCTGGATAAAATACTTGTGGGGTATAAGCTCCAAAATGGGGTCACTTGTGGGGGTTTCTACTGTTTATGTATATATAGGGGCTCTGCAACTGCGACATGTTGCCCATAATCTATTTCAGTTAAATCTGTGTTCCAAAATTAAATTGTGCTCTTTCCCTTCCAAGGCATGCTGTTTGTCCAAACAGAGGTTTCTGACCACATTTGGGGCATTAGCACGTTGAAAAGAAAATGGAATAGTAATCATAATTAGTGTTGAGCATTCCGATACTGCAAGTATCGGGTATCGGCCGATACTTGCTGTATCGGAATTTCCGATACCGAGATCCGATATTTTTGTGATATCGGGTATCGGTATCGAAACAACATTAATTTAAAAATGTGTAAAAGAAAGAATTAAAATAAAAAATATCGCTATACTCACCTGTCCGACGCAGCCTGGACCTCAGCGAAGGAACCGGCAGCGTTGTTTGTTTAAAATTCGCGCTTTTACTTGGTTACGTGAATTCCCGGCTTGTGATTGGTCAGGGCGGCCATGTTGCCGGGACGCGGACCAATCACAGCAAGCCGTGACGAAATTACGTCACGGCTTGCTGTGATTGGTCCGCGTCCCGGCAACATGGCCGCCATTAACCAATCACAAGCCGTGACGTCACGGGAGGCTGGACTTGCGCGTTTTTTAAAAAGCGCGCGTGTCCAGCCTCCTGTGACGTCACGGCTTGTGATTGGTTAATGGCGGCCATGTTGCCGGGACGCGGACCAATCACAGCAAGCCGTGACGTAATTTCGTCACGGCTTGCTGTGATTGGTCCGCGTCCCGGCAACATGGCCGCCCTGACCAATCATAAGCCGGGACGTCACTGGAGGATGGACACGCGCGCTTTTTAAAAAACGCGCAAGTCCAGCCTCCCGTGACGTCACGGCTTGTGATTGGTTAATGGCGGCCATGTTGCCGGGACGCGGACCAATCACAGCAAGCCGTGACGTAATTTCGTCACGGCTTGCTGTGATTGGTCCGCGTCCCGGCAACATGGCCGCCCTGACCAATCACAAGCCGGGACTTCACGTAACCAAGTAAAAGCGCGAATTTTAAACAAACAACGCTGCCGGTTCCCTCGCTGAGGTCCCGGCTGCGTCGGACAGGTGAGTATAGCGATATTTTTTATTTTAATTCTTTCTTTTACACATTTATATGGATCCCAGGGCCTGAAGGAGAGTTTCCTCTCCTTCAGACCCTGGGAACCATCAGGGATACCGTCCGATACATGAGTCCCATTGACTTGTATTGGTATCGGGTATCGGTATCGGATTGGATCCGATACTTTGCCGGTATCGGCCGATACTTTCCGATACCGATACTTTCAAGTATCGGACGGTATCGCTCAACACTAATCATAATGTAATTAAAATTGTATGTTTGCATGCTATAGGGTTATATGCTAGAACCACGAATGGTTTAAAAGTTTGTATGAAAAATATGTCTGCATTCTTCCATTTTTGCTACGGAGTTTGTCTGGTATTGCAGCTGAGTCAAGTTCAAGTGAATTTGTATATTTGCCTCAGGGGTTTACAGCAACATGTGGACAGCGTATTATTAAAGTGGACATGTATGTCTTTTCTGTATTTTTTATGCTCATTTGCATGCCTGAAAACTGTTATAATGGTTTAAATTGATATTCTACTCCTCAGTGGAATCTGTTTTTCTCCCTAAAATTGTGTAAAAGGTCAGCATAGAAAAAATGATTTGCTACCAAAGATGATGCCGTCTCTGACATGTTTATATAAGTAAGCAACAGTTCAGTTCTAAGAAGATCCCAATGCCACTGCCAATAAGATGAAGCTGAACTTTCTATCTGTCCCTGTGGGCTAATAACATTGACAGAAGAGAGGTTTTAAAGACTCTTTACTCTATTCCCACATTTTATTTCAAACAGGACATCAATAAGGATGTAAACAATTCTGCAGATTTATTGAGTAAAATCACATTGTGGATAAATGCCGGTTATAGAATAACTACAAGGACGGCCCCTTAGGAGCAATAACATAGGAAATGTCTTCAGTAAACAGGATTACATGTTTTTCGAGCATAGGTCTGGCTCTTCTGTATAAAATTACTTTTTCATGTACTTGTTGCTTTCAAGAGTGTTCACTGGAACTACTTCTCGGAAGGCCATTTAGATATTGCTTTTTCTTTTCTAGTGAAAGGGGTTTTTCAACCTCATGCTGGAATATGTAAAACACAAAAATAACCCATTTCTTAATAAACTTACTTTCAATCATCATAAAAATATGCTGAACTAATAGCATCGGCGTTATTAATTAAATGATCTATTATTTATTCATTTAACTCGCTTATATACAGTAGAGGCATTAATTTCCACAGCGCTTTGCGGATATCATCATTTCATAAAACAATTTAAACCTCCTCACACCCACCTACACATTGATGAAGCCTTTGGGAGCGATGGATCACTGGGAGCATTTCAGGATTACTATCCTTTATTAGGGTGCATTTGCCTAAATATTCTTTCCACAATAGTAGGAATGGGTTGAATTCGGTGATCTGTGGCATTCAAGGTATAGTCCCTATTTCTCCATCTTACATACAAATACACTAATTAGTTTCTGTGGCTACTTTCTGCCATGCATGCATTTTTTTTATAGCTTCTTACTTTTTTATATTGCTTTGCAGGGTTGGACACAGATAGAAAAGGGGCCCTGTACAGTAATTGTATATGGGCCTTCAAGCCCTTAGTGATCGATCCAATTTTAACCTTAAATGGGTTTTCCCACTAGCAAAAGTTAATTTTAATCAATAGATCTTGGAATAATAATAACTTCCACAATTGGATGTGCTTAAATAAAATGTTCCTGTGCTGAGATAATGTTATAAATGTGCCTCTGCTGAAATGCAAAAACACGTACATAACTCTAGAACTTCATATTTGAAAACTCATGGTGGAGAAAAGAGTATAAGTACCATATAAAATTAATTTTGATCTTTATTTAATAAATATTAAAAAAGAAAACATTATGGAATATGCTAAAGTAATATCAGAAGCTGCAATGTCATATATTAGTCGCAAGAGACCATATTACTTATTTTGCCCTATTTTAAATCCTATTATACAAGTGCAGCGCCCCAGAGTCCTGGTCGTTGCAGCATTGTCGCTCTGCAACAAGGGGGAGTGATGGTACGTCTGATGGCACTAAAGGAGTTCACCTGACCAGGTATCACAGTCACACACTACACTTCACACTCCGGCCACCAGGGGGAGCAAAAGGTTCTATGTATTAGGCCACTCCTCACACTCTGGTAAAACTGGGAGTCGGATAGGAAGTTAGGGAGAAGCTGACTGGGTTTTGCCCAGGTAACATCTAGTGAGAGAGAGTTGCTTGGGAAGACTCAGGGAGGTCCCTGTCAGGGGTGGGATCCTGGCAGTGGCCTAGCACGAGACAGATCATTACGGAGCCGTGCCTGCACCTCATTGCAGCGGCATCCTAAGAAAGGACACGAAGCGAAGTATATTGTGGAGAAGTGAGAAACGAGATGACAGCACAAAGGAGATAGAACCAGGAGGAGTCGTGCCCCAAGATTGGCAACATCCTACTGAGGCGCGAAGCCGGCGGCTGGAACGCCGAGGAAGTAATAGGCTCCAAGCATTACTTTGAACTACGGCAGGGCAGTTAACTCTAGGTTGGCTGTCTCACCTTTACACCTAATGAAGACAACGGAGGCAATTGTGGGAGAGGGGCGTCTCTAGGGTCCCTATGAAACAACTCCAGGCCTACGCCGTCATACGGGTGCGTCCTATCCAAACCATCTGGGGGACGGAGACAAAGAACAGAAACATACATGAAAGTTGTGAGGACTATCCCGTGGTGCTCAGCAGGGAAGTACTACAACACACAGGCGCTAGTAGGAAGGCTACTGATTTCCACCTACAAAGGGAACTCTGGATGTGCCTTCGGACCGGCCCTGTTAGCAGTGCTCTGGATTGTGGATGCCGAAGCCTTCAGTAAAAAGGTAAAGAGACTGCAACCCTGTGTCCTCCTCATTTACTGCGACCTACACCATTACCATCTACTCATCAAGGGAAGCCCTGGGGACATACTTCACCTGTGGGAAGTTACAACATCTAGCTGCCATTCCATCACCCCAGCGGACCCCTAGCAGCGTCGGTCACCCTGACCGAATACCACAGGTGGCGTCACGAACACTTGACAAACTCTCACCTACACCTTTATTTGGGCGCCCCTTAGCAGGGCCACGGACCGGGTCGGGCCACCGTGACACCCCTAGAACCGAGACCGAGGGACCCGGTACCGAGTACCCCGCTGCCCTGTGTTTGGGGGCCGCTCCACATCCATAAGACAGGAATAAGTAAATATATGTATAAAACAAGGTGCATGCTTGGTATAAAGTGCTGCTTAATAATGTGCATGTACCATGCAATATAATAATAGTAGGACTTACAGTGGGTACGGAAAGTATTCAGACCCCTTTAATTTTTTCACTCTTTGTTTCATTGCAGCCATTTGGTAAATTCAAAAAAGCTTATTTTTTTCACATTAATATACACTCTGCACCCGATCTTGACTGAAAAAAAATAGAAATGTAGAAATTTTTGCAAATTTATTAAAAAAAGAAAAACAGAAATATCAGTGAAACATGAGTGGCACCCCAGGAGTCCGATTGCCACAGTGGCATTGCCTCCCTCACAGGGAGTAATGTCATGCCTGGAAGCAAGGAGGGGTCCCCTTAGCAGGTGTCAGTAGGAGAGAAGTAGAGCAGAACTTGGGGAGTGGAGTTGTAATTAAACATGCCCGAGAGCTGAGCGCTAGGAACCGGATACCGGAGTCTGTGGTTGCGTGGGTACTGAAGTCCCAGCAGCTAAATCTGGAGAGCAGGGGACTGCAGGTCTCCTGGCCCAATCTAATACCCGGTGGCACAGCAGCATAACGGAGCCTGGAGCCGACACAAAGAAGCGGCACCTGTGATAGGCTTGAGCTGCCTGCCATGCAGGCAACAGTGAGTTTTTAAAAACAGAGAGAGACAGTTAGCAGCAGGAGGGTGAGCTGTTAGGCAGCAAGGAAAAAGGGAGGACAGCGCAGAAGGAAGGCCTCCGTACCTACCTGGCCAGGTGTATCCAAAAATTGTTTTCAGGCTGCCTGGCTCTCCATTATGATCTGTTACCAGTACCCTGGTCTGCACTATCAACCATCAAGTAAAGGAAAAGAAAACTACAGCCCTTGTGTGATTCAGTTATCTCTTGCGCCCTGAGTCCTGTACCACAAGGTACACGAAGCCTGACATAAATGGGACTGGTAGCCCTGGGGCTCCGCTCCACCTGTGGGGAGCAGAACCATCCTAGCTGCGTCACCATCAACCCCAGTGGTCTCCTTTAGCAGCGTCGGCCATCCATTGCCGAACACCACAGGTGGCATCACGTTAAATCCCATATACATATTCCCCATTTTACAGCACAGCCAGGGCCATGGAGTCAGGTTACAGCCCCGTGACTTCCCCAAAGAACTGTCCGACTCGGTTCCGAGTACCCCATAGCCTTGGTGGGCGTGTCACATGGTGGTGGTAGCATCATGCTATGGGGGTGTTTTTCAGCTGCAGGGACAGGACAATTGGTTGTCATTGAAGGAAACATGAATGCGGCCAAGTACAGAGATATCTTGGATGAAAACCTCTTCCAGAGTGTTCTGGACCTCAGACTTGACCGAAGGTTCACCTCCAACAAGATAATGACCATAAGCACACAGCTACAATAGCAAAGGAGTGGCTTTAGAACAATTCTCTGACCATTCTTGACTGGCCCAGCCAGAGCCCTGACCTAAGCCCAATTGAGCATCTCTGGAGAGACCTGAAAATGGCTGTCGAAAATGGCTGTCCACCAACATTCACCATCAAACCTGACGGAATTGGAGAGGATCTACAAGGAAGAATGGCAGAGGATCCCCAAATCCCAGTGTGAAAAATGGTTGCATCATTCACAAGAAGCTAAAAAGGGTGCTTCTACTCAGTAGTGAGCAAAGGGTCTCAATACTTATGACCGTCTGATATTTCAGTTTTTCTTTTTTTTTTAAAAATTTGCAAAAATGTCTACATTTCTGCTTTTTCAGTCAAGATGAGGTGCAGAGTGTACATTAATGAGAAAAAAATGTACATTTTTGAATTTACCAAATGGCTGCAATTCAACAAAGAGTGAAAAATTTAAAGGGGTCTGAATACTTTCCATACGCACAGTACATAATAGGACAGGGTATAGTAGAGATGCTCCCACTGCCCCAACACACATTTCGTGTGGTCACTTCCTCAGTATGTGAAGTCTTCCCATGCACAGTCTACCATCAGATGTATACCCATCAGTCAACATTTATGTCTAAAGCGAATTTGTTCTTCACAGACAACTTTTAACAAACAAGCCCGTGTCCTTTACCAACACTTTCGAGAAAGAGGATATAGCCATCGTCAAATCAGAAGAGGATATATTAGAGCGGCCAATGTAAGCTTGTCCATTCACTGCTCGAGAATGTCTTATTCAATTCTTTTTCCCACTATAAAAAAGGAGTTTAATTTCTAAAAAGATTTTTCATGTCTATCCTGTAGAATGTAAGCCCGCAAGGGCACGGTCCTCTTCACGCTGTATCAGTCTGTTATTGTTAGTTTTGTTTATTGTAAGTGATATTTGTATTTTGATGTAACCCTTTCTCATGTACAGCACCATGGAATTAATAGTGCTATATAAATAAATAATAATAATAATATTTAAAATAATATATAGGCTTTAGGCCCCCTTTATTGGATGAGACATTTGAAACTGTCAATATTAATCCTGAGTTCCCTCTGATATAGGAAAATGTTGTATGTCACTTGGGTCAGCTGATGGGACAACTGCTCCCATCATCCGACACTTGCTGCTGCTAATAACAGCGAGAGCAGGAGTGGTGGATGGGAGTATTCATGCAAGATTTCTGGCTTTCACAGACCTGTAAATTCTTCTTTAAGAGGCTCCTCTGTCTTCCTCTCATTGCCTATAGTAATGGCACCGGTTTGAACTTGTTTTCAGTATAAAAGACACCTGTCCACAACCTCAAACAGTCACACTCCAAACTCCACTATGGTGAAGACTAGGGTTGAGCGAAACGGATCGTTCATTTTCATAAGTCGCCGACTTTTGGTAAAGTCGGCGTCTCATGAAACCCGACCCCTGTGTGGGGTCGGCCATGCGGTACGCGATCTTGGCGCCAAAGTCGCGTTTCGTATGACGCGTTTAGCGCCATTTTTTCAGCCAATGAAGGAGCGTGGGCAGAGTGATGACATAGGGGTTAGGGCGTGCACGCCTATCATCATTTTATCGCTTGTGCGCAGTAGCGATTTGGAATGTGTAAAACGAAATTCTCTGTGCTGGGACGGGGAGAGAGAGAGAGAGAGAGAGAGAGAGAGAAAAAATACCCATTGACATGCATAGGGTTTCGTGTTCCGGCCGATCCTCGACTTTGCGCAGTAATCGGCCGATTTCGCCCGACTCGACTTTTCCAACAGTCAGGTTTCGCGAAACATGACTCGACCCTAAAAAAGTCAAGGTCGCTCAACCCTAGTGAAGACCAAATAGCTGTTGAAGGACAACAGAAGCAAAATTGCAGCCCTGCACCAGGGTGGAAAGACTGAATCTGCAATCGACAAGTAGCTTGGTGTCATGAAATCAACTGTGGGAGCAATAATAAGAAAATGGAAGACATACAAGACCACTGATAATCTCCTTTGATCTCGGGCTCCATGAAAGATCTCACCCTGTGGAGTCAAAATGATCACAAGAACGGTGAGCAAAAATCCCAGAACCACATGGGGGACCTATTGAATGACTTGCATAGAGCTGGGACCACCGTAACAAAGGCTACCATCAGTACCACACTATGCCGCCAGGGACTCAGATCCTGCAATGCCAGACGTGTTCCCCAGCTTAAGCCAGTACATGTCCGGGCCCGTCTGAAGTTTGCTAGAGAGCATTTGGATCCAAGAATATGTAAAACTTTATGGCTGAGCAATATAATATAATACTCAATTTTTTAGCAAGTTTTTTGAGGGTTATATTCCAACGAAATATACTCCAAACCATAGAATAGTCTATAGATGAGCAATATAATATTGATACATTTTTGAGGCTTCTATAGCAATGAAATCTACCCAAGAATATGTAAAAGTCTATGGATGAGCAATATAATGCTGATACATTTTTGAACAAGTCTTTTTAGACTTTTATAGCAACAAAATGCTTCCAAGAAGATGTAATACCCTATGGATGAGCAATATAATACCTATACATTTTTGAACAAGTTTTTTGAGGGTTATATACCAACTACAGTAAATGTACTCCAGACCATTGAAAAGTCTATAGATGAGCAGTATAATACCCATACTGTTTTTAACAATTTTTTTGAGGCTTAAATTGCAACTAATTGTATCCAGGAAGATGTAATATCCTATAGATGAGCAATATAATACCAATAAACTTGAGCAAGTTTTTTGAGGGTTATATACCAACTAAATGTACCCAAGAAGATGTAATGCCCTATGGATGAGTAATGTATTACAGATAAATTTTGAATACATTTTTTGAGGGTTATATACCAATTAAATGTACTCTAAACCATGGAATAGTCTATGGGTGAGCAATATAATAACAATAAAATTTGGGGCAAGATTTTTTTAGGCTTACATAGCAAAGACCTCCACCCAAGAATATGCAAAAGTCTATGGCTGAGCAATATATTATATCATTCAATTTTTAGCAAGTAATTGAGGCTTATATACCGCTGAAATCTATCCAAGAATATTTTAAAATCTATGGCTGAGCAATATAATACTGATACATTTTTGACAAGTTTTGTGAGGATTATATACCAAACAAATGTACTCCAGACCATGGAATAGTCTATAGGTGAGCAAAAATGTTTTGAGGATTATATAGCAAGGAAATGTACACAAAAAAATGTAATACTCTATTTGTGTTTTCAATTAGAAACCTTAAACAGGTGTGCCAAAATGGAGCTGCACAATTAAATGTATTTTTAGATCTTTTGCTAAGTGAATTAAATCCTCCTGGCCAAACAGGATCATGTAACAATAAATGCCTAGAAAGTTCACTGCTTCACAGCAATAGCATATTTGTGAGGTGTACGATTGGCAAATTGGACTAGTATAACAGGTGTACAAAACTAAAATGTTTGCATAATTGAACTCGTTAAAGCGCAGCTGCGCGGAACGGCCGTCGTTCTCTGTTCCTCCTTTGCACACTCCCTGTCCTCCACTCTGCTAGTCTCTGTTCCAATGAATTGGAAATAAAGGAATTTTTGAATGGCATACCTAGTGAGTGCTATTGTTTATTTTGTTCTTGGATGCACGTTTTGGAATTCTAATAGGAGCACCATCTATAAAAGTGATATACGACATATTGCTCTGAAAACAAGGGCTCTTAAGGCTATTTATATCTCCATTTTCTGGGACTGGTGCCTGGTCTGCTTCTCTGGACATACACTCATCATTAGTGTAACATCTTTGCCCGGCGCCCCCTCATTTTTCCCCTTCTCCCTCCATGGCATACTCCGCCCCAGCTCCTGCAGCATCCTCTTGATCCCTGATTGTGTTCTGGCATCGCACCTAATGTGTGTGTGCTCCCCTGCTCTTAAAAGGGGCAGCACACATACATGGTAACATGACCCCAAACACCTGGAAGGCATTTAGTCAAAGTGAAAACTTGCAAGATGTCTTCCAAACAATAGTGAAGAGGAATCTTGTATAAAAGGCACACTCCCCAATTGGTAGGTGCCTGAGCAACCCTTATAGATTAGTCTTAGTGGTGTTGGTGTGTACAACTGTATGTTGCCAGGTCCCTGTTCTTAGTCTCTTAGTCTGCTAAAGTTATTCCCACATTCTTTGTTCTCATTAATCTAGTATAGTTTGTCCGTATTTGCGCCAGGCTTTGGCGAAATCCTAATCTTGAAACTGCTTCAGCAGTACCTATTTATGAATCCCTGTTCCCTATGTGGCCAGTCCTGCATCCATAGTCTCTGGTCTTAGTGCAGCCAGGTCCAGAACCTTTTCCTGGTAACTATGTTTCAGGACAAGAACCTGTCTTCAAGATCCAAGTTGTCGTAAAATCTTTCTTTCTCCATATCCTGCTGATCAGTGACTACGTGGTCATGTCTTCCCGTATCAGCAATCCCGACCTCTGGAATCAGCAGCTGCAGTATTGGCAACTACCTAAGAGTGGTACCTGGTGACCCTTCAAGTGTGCCATTTGTGAGTGTGACAGTTTTCTCAGGCCATGGATCCCACTGATCCCAAGATTCCCCAGGCCTCGGAGCTGTGCCAAGAGCTCTCCAGTCAGAAAGATCAGCAAGAATTTATTTTGACATATTTAAGGACTGTGAATACCTGGTTGGATGCTTTGACTACAGCCACTTCTTTCACACCAGCACAAGTTTCCACAGCTATGACTGAGTCTACTTTGCCTGTAACTTATGCTTCAGGAGTTAATCTTCATTTACTGGCTTCACCACGATTCAGTGGAGACCCTAAGCTGTGCCATGGATTCCAGAATCAGTGCACGCTGCACTATTAACTTTTGGCCCATCAGTTCCCGACTGATGTTGTTAAAGTGGAATTCCTCATGTCCCATCTTGCAGGAGAAGCCCTAACATGGATTAACCACTTGTGGGAGAGAGGGGATCCTGTGACTATGGACATACAGGCATTTATGGAGGTCTTTGATGAACCTGGTCGTACTTCTTCCACTGCATCTACTCTGCCCAGACTGAGTCAGGGAGAAATGTCCATCAGGAAGTAGGCTGTCCGGTATTGCATCTTGTTTTCCAAACTTGGATAGAACAACGAAGGTTTGGTAGCCACCTTCTGGGATGAATTATTTAGAAGGATCAATGACGAGTTGGCTGGCTGCGACATTTTGGCTACGTAGGGTACTGTCACACAGTGGCACTTTGGTCGCTACGATGGTACGATCCGTGACGTTCCAGCGATATCCATACAATATCGCAGTGTCTGACACGCTACTGCGATCAGGGACCCTGCTGAGAATCGTACGTCGTAGCAGATCGTTTGGAACTTTCTTTCGTCGCTGGATCTCCCGCTGTCATCGCTGGATTGTTGTGTGTGACAGCGATCCAGCGATGCGTTCGCTTGTAACCAGGGTAAACATCGGGTTACTAAGTGCAGGGCTGCGCTTAGTAACCCGATGTTTACCGTGGTTACCAGCGTAAAAGTAAAAAAAAAAAAAACGTACATACTCACATTCCGGTGTCCGTCAGGTCCCTTGCCGTCTGCTTCCCGCTCTGACTGACTGCCGGCTGGAAAGTGAGAGCAGATCACAGCGGCGACGTCGCCGCTGTGATCTGCTTTCACTTTACGGCGGCACTCAGTCACTCTGGTCGTGATCGTTGGAAAGTTGCAGAGTGTGACAGTACCCTTAGAATAATAATTCTACCTGGTAATCTGAATTGATCTCAAGTTTCAACAGAGGACCAAAGAGGTGACTCATAAAAGGACACTGGGGCATCTGGCTCTGTCTTTTCAAAGAATGCTGTTTCCTCAGCCTCCAAAAACAACCATCCTCATGGAACCCATTCAGGTTGATTGTGTTAGGCTGGCAGAGCAGTAGTCAGAAAGTGGTCGTGCCAAAGGAGTGTGCTAAGGCTGCGGTAGCGCGGAGCATTTTATTCATGACTGTTCTAAAAGGTCTAAACTTCTAAACCTAGGGCCTGTAGGTGAAGCTTCCCTAGGTGAGAGAGGAGATTCTTGACCTTTGACTTTCAATGTGTTCATGTCCTGTGGAGGTATGCAGTACAACTAAATAACCTTTATTGACTTCAGTTTGGCAAGAAATGTCTTTCTTGCAAGCTGTGGTGGATCAGTATCATATTCCTACCCAATTTCCCCAGAATCCTATGAAGGGAAGGACCTACAGTGGGGGAAATAAGTAATTGATTCCTTGCTGATTTTGTAAGTTTGCCCACTGACAAAGACATCAACAGTATATAAATTTAAGGGTAGGTTAATTTTAGCATTTAGAGATAGAACATAAAAAATAAAATCCAGAAAATCACATTTTATAAATTTTAGAAATTTATTTGCATTTTGCAGTGAGAAATAAGTATTTGATACCCTACCCAACCAGTAGGAGGTTCTGCCTCCTACAAACCAGTTAGACGCTCCTAATCAACTTGTTTTCTGCATGAAAGACATCTATCTTACATAGTCACCTTTATAAAAGACTCCTGTCGACAGACTCAATTACCCTAACCTCTACAGCATGGGCAAGACGAAAGAGATTTATATGGATGTCAGGGACAAGATCATAGGCCTGCACAAAGCTGGAATGGGCTGCAAAACCATAAGTAAGATGCTGGGTGAGAAGGAGACAACTGTTGGTGCAATTGAAGAAAATGTAAAAAATACAAAATGACTATCAATCGATTTCGATCTGGGGCACCATGCAAAATCTCACTTCGTGGGATATCCTTGATCATGAGGAAGGTGAGAGATCTGCATAAAACTACATGGGGGAATTTGTTAATGATCTCAATGCAGCTGGGACCACAGTCACCAAGCAAACCATTGGTAACACATTAAGTCGTAAAGGTTTCAAACCATGCAGTGCCCGCAAGGTCCCCCTGGTCAAGCAGGCGCATGTGCAGGCCCGCCTGTAGTTTGCCAATGAACACCTGGATGATTCTGTGAGTGATTGGGAGAAGGTGCTGTGGACAGATGAGATTAAAATTGAGGTCTTTGGCATTAACTCAACTCGCCGTGCTTGGAGGAAGAAAAATGCTGCCTATGACCCAAAGAATACCATCCCCACTGTCAAGCATGGGGGTGGAAACATTATGCTTTGGGGGTGTTTCTCTGCTACTATGTCACCACATCAATGGGAGGATGGATAGACCATGTAGCACAATATCCTGAGTGACAACCTCCTTCCCTCCGCCAGGACATTAAAAATGGGTCATGGCAGTGTCTTCCAGCAAGACAGTGACCCAAAACATATAGCCAAGGCAACAAAGGAGTGGCTCAAAAAGAAGCACATTAAGGTCATATAGTGGCCTAGCCAGTCTCCAGACCTTAATCCCATAGAAACGTTATGGAGGGAGTTGAAGCTTTGAGTTGCAAAGCAACAGTCTCAAAATCTTAATGATTTAGAGCTGATCTGCAAAGAGGAGTGAACCAAAATTCCTCCTGACATGTGTGCAAACCTCATCATCATCTTGACCCGGAAGTTCTGCAGCACTCGGTCTATTTAAGGTAACTCCTTCCTCTGCTCCTTGCCTGATTGTCATTTGTCATTGTCATTTGTCCTCATTTGACCCAGGTCCTTCTGTGCCTTGCTCTGTCCTGTGCGTCTGCCATATCCTGCCTGTTCTGTGTCTCCGCCATGCCCTGCCTGTCCTGTGTCTCTGCCATACCCTGCCTGTCCTGTGTCTCCGCCATACCCTGCCTGTCCTGTGTCTCCGCCATGCCCTGCCTGTCCTGTGTCTCCGCAATACCCTGCCTGTCCTGTGTTTCCGCCATACCCTGCCTGTCCTGTGTTTCCACCATATACAGTCTGTCCTGGACGTCCGCCATATCCTGCCTATTCTTAGTCTCAGTCATTGCCAGTCTGTCCTGTGTCTCTGTTATAGCCAGTTCTGCGTCTTTTCCGTTCCTACTTCCTGTCCCCAGGTATCAGCTTCTGCGGCAATAGTCTCCCTCGGGCCTGCCCCTAACACTCCCTGTTTTGGGGGTAGTCCACCAGGCCAGCTCACCCTTGGGAGGTTTGTTGTCGTGGTTTTCCGGGTTCACTTTAGGAGTTCTAAAGATCTGACAGTATAATCAGGCCATGGACCCCCTGCTACCCAGACTCCTACCCAAAAGGAACTACTGTTCCTCTGGGAGAATCAGTCAAGGATCATGTCCTTCTTAAAATCCATGGAGTTTCATCTCTCGTCTCTGCAGGCCTCCGACCCTGGGAGTGCTCCACAGCTGGCAGGTCTCCAACAGGAGCTTGCTCAGCATTGTGACACTCAAGCCCACATCCTTAATTTCATGGCGTCCGTGGATGATCATCTTCATGCCCTCCAGTCTCCTGCTCCTGTTTCCTCTCTGTCCTCGGCCCCTCATCCACCGCCTCGCCTGGCTAAACCACCTCGTTACAGTGGGGATCCTAAATTATGTAGAGGGTTTCTGAACCAGTGCCAACTCCATTTTGAGTTGCTCCCTATGCAGTACCCTACTGACCGAGCAAAGGTGGCCTTTGTGATTTCCCACTTAGAGGGAGAGGCTTTAGCTTGGGTAAACCCCCTCTGAGAGTGAGATACTTGTCTTAAAGTATTCGATGAACCAGGTTGTTTGGCCTCTACCACCGAGTCTCTTTTTAACCTTCACCAGGGGGCTCTTTCTGTGAGTCAATATGCCATTCGGTTTCACACACTTTCGTCTGAATTAGGATGGAATAATGAGGCATTGGTGGGAGCCTTTTGGCGAGGGTTCTCGTATCAAATTAAGGATGAATTGGCAGGTCAGGATACTCTAACTTCCTTGGAAGATCTTATATCCCTGGCAACTCGCATATACTTACGTTTCCAAGAGCATAACCGAGAATCGTCTAGAGAGAGGGAGTTCCTCGTCTTCCTTCGGCTACTCTGAGTCCTTCCCGTCCATGTCCTGTGACGACTTCTGCTGTTTCTGTCCCAGAGCCCATGCAGGTGAATCGTCTCAAACTAGCGGAACAGCGCCGGAAAGAGAGACTGGCTCAAGGTCTCTGTTTTTATTGTGGCAGTGCTGCTCATCTTCTGCGTTCCTGTCCTTTGAGGCCGAGAAACGCCTCCACCTAGGACAGGTAAGAGAGGTCTCCCTAGGTGTTCCTGAACCCTCTCAACCCCGTACTCTTTCTGTTCTTTTGCATCTGGGTTGTAAACATTTTTCTGATTTAGCTTATATAGATTTTGGGGCGGCCGGGAATTTCATCCAACTCGAAATGGTTAGGAGACTATGGATTCTGGTCAGATCCCTGGAGACTCCTTGGCAGATTGTGTCGGTCGACGGTCAGCCCTTGCGGGAGTCCGTTACTTTGGTGACCTAAGAACTGGAGCTTCAAATAGGAATCTTGCATCGGGAGAAGATAGTCTTTTATGTGCTGCCTTCGTTGTCCCACACAATTCTGCTAGGACTTCCTTGGTTGAGGACTCGCAAACCTTATCTTGACTGGCGGTCTGGTGATATTCTGCGCTGGGGACTGTTTTGCCAGAGCAACTGTCTGCGGCCAGTTCTGCCGAGGAATTCTTCTTGTCCAAATCCGGTGTCTTCCAATCTACCTTCCAGCTATTGGTCCTTCCAGGATGTCTTCAATAAAAAAAAGAAGCAGAGATCTTACCACCACATCGTCCATATGACTACCCAATCGATCTTGTTCCGGGTTCTACTCCGCCCAGAGGCCGAATTTACCCGCTGTCTCCTACCGAGAACCGAGAATTTAGCTAGAGGCTTTATTCGCAAGTCCACCTCTCCTGCAGGTGCAGGTTTTTTCTTTATCAAGAAGAAGGATGGCTCCCTCCGTCCATGTATTGACTACTGAGGTCTTAATAATCTAATGATTAAGAACAAGTATCAGCTACCGCTTATTCCGGAGTAGTTTGACCACCTTAGGGGAGCTCGTATCTTCACGAATTTGGATCTTCGCGGAGAGTATAACCTAATCCGTATTCGTTCAGGAGACGAGTGGAAGACTGCCTTTAACACCCGAGATGGCCATTATGAATATTTAGTCATGCCCTTTGGGTTGTGTAACGCTCCTGCGGTGTTCCAGGAGTTTGTGAATTATGTTTTCCGGGATCTACTCTACTCCTGTGTGGTGGTATTCTTGGATGACATTCTTGTGTTTTCCTCGGACCTTGCTTCTCACAGAAGAGACGTCCACCAAGTGTTGTATCGTCTTAGGGAGAACCATCTTTATGCCCAACTCGAGAAGTGCATCTTTGAGCAATCTTCGTTACCGTTTCTTGGTTATATCATTTCTGACTCAGGCTTGTGAATGGATCCAGATAAAGTGTCTGCTGTGCTTGATTAGCCATGTTTCCAGGGGATTAAGGCAATTCAACTCTTCATTGGGTTCGCTAACTACTGCTGGCAGTTTATCCCTCATTTCTCGACTCTGGCTGCTTCTATTTCTGCCTCGACTCGCAAAGGGTTCAACCCTCACCTCTGGTCCTCTGAAGCTGAAGACGCTTTTCGGTCCATGAAACAAGCCTTTGCCTCGGCTCCCGTGCTTTGTCATCCAGAGATCAACAAGCCTTTCATTCTTGAGGTAGATGCCTCTGCCATAGGCGCTGGTGCAGTTCTTTCCCAGAGATCTTCTTCCGGACAATTGGCTGCTTGGGGTTTCTTTTCCAAGATGTTTTCCGTCTCGGAGAGGAATTATGCCATTGGCGACAAGGAACTATTGGCCATTAAATTGGCACTAGAGGAGTGGCGGTATTTGTTGGAGAGAGCCGTTCATCCTATCAAAATCTACACTGACCACAAAAATCTGGAATATATCTGCTCTGCGCAAAGACTTAATCCTCGCCAAGCCAGGTGGTCTTTATTCTTTGCCTGTTTTGACTTTGAGCTACATTTTCGTCCTGGTAATAAGAACTGCAAAGCTGATGCTTTGTCCAGATCCTTACTCATAACCGACATTGTGGAGGAACCCTCACACATCGTGGATCCCAGCAAGATCATTCCTGTAGCTCCTATCAGCATGACTTCCTTACCTCCGGGTAAAACCTTTGTACAGGAGAACAAGAGGAGTCGAGTCTTATGTTGGGGTCACGCCTCTAAGCTGGCAGGCCATGTGGGATTCAAGAAAACACTCTCTCTTATCTCACGCTATTATTGGTGGCCATCCCTTCTACAAGATGTCCAAAGTTTTGTGGTATCCTGTCCTTCCTGTGCAAGAACAAGGTTGATAGACATCTGCCATCTGGTCTTCTGCATCTGCTGCCTGTTCCCTCGGTCTCCTGGCAACACATTGCTATGGATTTTATTACTGATCTGCCTCGGTCTTCTGGTCATATGGTCATTTTTGTAGTAGTGGATCGATTCTCCAAGATGGCTCATTTTGTCTCTTTGCCTGGATTACCTTCCGCTCCTCAATTGGCAAGAATCTTCATTGCTCATATTTTTCGGATTCACGACTTTCCTCTTCACATAGTTTCTGATAGAGGAGTTCAATTTACCTCTCGGTTCTGGCGAGCTCTTTGCAAACTGATGAATGTAACTTTGGATTTCTCCTTAGCCTACCATCCTCAAACTAACGGAGAAGCGGAGCACACAAACCAGATTCTAATGACCGATCTCCATCATTTTTCCAATGTCCATCACAACGATTGGTCTGATTTGCTTCCTTGGGCCGAGTTTGCAATAACCACATTAATGACTCTTCTACCAAATCACCCTTCTTCATCGTTTTTGGGCAACATCCTGGTGTCCCTCTGCTGGTACTTCCTGCATCGGGTGTGCCAGCGGCAGATATTCTGTCCAAGGAGTTCTCCAGGGTTTGGCAGGAGACCAAAGTCACGTTAGAACAGGCACAGAACAGGATTAAGAGACATGCCAACAAAAGATGCCTGGACCCTCTGTTATACCAGCCTGGTGATAAAGTGTGGTTGTCGTCCGGATTCATACGTCTTAAGATTCCTTCATATACTTTAGGTCCACGGTACATTGGTCCACTTGAGGTTTTGGCTCGTATCAATGATGTTGTCTACAAACTGAAACTACCTCCTTCACTTCGCATTCCCAATTCTTTTCATGTCTCCTGTTTGAAACCTGTCATTTTCAATCAGTTCCATGCTTCTCCTGGTCAATCACCTCTGCCAGTTTCCGCTCAAGATGTCTTTGAAGTTAAAGATATACTTGCCATGAAAAAGTGTAGAGGTAAGACTTTCTTCTTGGTTGATTGGAAGGGTTTTGGTCCTGAGGAGAGGTCTTGGGAACCCCATGAAAACATACAGGCTCCTCAGATTTTGGCCAAATTTCTTTCCTGTCTTAGAAGCAGGGGGTGTAAGGGGAGGAGTACTGTCACAGCGCCACCTTCCGCTGCTCCTGCTGCTCACTCTGCGGACCGACATACTTACCCGTCCCGGCGCGCTCCAGCAGTGTGCGCACGCCTTCCGGTCTCTTCTCCTGACTCACCGCCAGTCCCTGGCTCTCGTCGGGTGCGCACCTCTCACTGCGCATGCACACTTCCTCTCTCTGGTCTGCAGATGCTCCGTTCCTCCACTCTATGATTCTGGAGGATCTTGACCCGGAAGTTCTGCAGTACTCGGTCTATTTAAGGTAACTCCTTCCTCTGATCCATGCCTGATTGTCATTTGTCCTCATTTGACCCAGGTCCTTCTGTGCCTTGCTCTGTCCTGTGCATCCACCATATCCTGCCTGTCCTGTGTCTCCACTATACCCTGCCTTTCCTGTGTCGATGCCATACCCTGCCTGTCCTGTGTCTCCGCCATACCCTGCCTGTCCTGTATCTCCGCCATACCCTGCCTGTCCTGTGTTTCCACCATACCCTGCCTATCCTGTGTTTCTGCCATGCCCTGCCTGTCCTGTGTTTCCACCATATCCAGTCTGTCCTGGTGTCCGCCATATCCTGCCTATTTTTAGTCTCAGTCATTGCCAGTCTGTCCTGTGCCTCTGTTATAGCCAGTTCTGCATCTTTTCCGCTCCTACTTCCTGTCCCCGGGTATCAGCTTCTGCGGCAATAGTCTCCCTCGGGCCTGCCCCTAACACTCCCTGTATTGGGGGTGGTCCACCAGGCCAGCTCACCCTTGGGAGGTTCATTGTCGTGGTTCTGCGGGTTCACTTTCGGAGTTCTAAAGATCTGACAAAATACAAATACATTTATATAATTTATACAATATGACTTTCTGGATTTTATTTTCGATATTCTATCTCTCAATGTTAAAATTAACCTACCCTTAAATTATAGACTGTTCATGTCTTTGTCAGTGGGCAAACTTTCAAAATCAGCAAGGGATCAAATACTTATTTCCCCCACTGTACTTGAAGTCTTTTAAGTCATCACTGAAACTCTAGAGCTCCAGATGAGGGGCCTAGTACCTTAGGGCTTCTACTGATGAGCATATAAAATGTCCATGTGCTGTTTGTATGCAAAACTGGTAGGATATGCCCAACACACTGACCAATGCAAGTCAGTGTCAGTGTCATGGGTTTACATGGCAGAGAGCAGCAATAAAACCCCGGTGCTTGATTTCACATACTGCTGCACTGATTGGAAGCACTTCACCATCATATTAAACAGTGCATGGGTTAATCTTTTCAGTTGAGAGCTTTTGGAGCTTTCCTGTTTTGATAGTCTCAGCTGTTCAGTGTTGGCCATTTCCCTCTGCTATATATAATAATGATAATAATAATAGTAATAATTATTTTATTTATATAGCGCCAACATATTCCACTGCGCTTTACAAATTATAAAGGGGATTTGTACAGACAATAGACATTACAGCAGAACAAAAATCACAGTTCAAAATAGATACCAAGAGGAGTGAGGGCTCTGCTCGCAAGCTTACAAACTATGAAGAAAAAGGGGAGACACGAAAGGTGGATGGTAACAATTGGTTTCGTTGTTAAGACCAGCCATAGTGTAAGGATCGGGTGTTCATGTAACGCTGCATGAACCAGTTAACAGGCTAAGTATGTAGCAGTACAGACACAGAGGGATATTAAATGCATAAAGTGTATGAGACCATGATGCGAGGAACCTGATTATGGTTTAAGTTTTTTTTTTTTAATGGGCCACATAGGGATAGTTAGGTTAATGCGTTGAGGCAGTAGGCCAGTCTGAACAAATGCATTTTTAGGGCATGCTTAAAACTGTGGGGATTGGGGATTAATCGTATTAGCCTGGGTAGTGCATTCCAAAGAATTGGAGAAGCACGTGAAAAGTCTTGGAGACGGGAGTGGGAGGTTCAGATTATTGAGGATGCTAACCTCAGGTCATTAGCAGAATGGAGAGCACGGGTGGGGTGATAGACTGAGACCAGGGAGGACATGTAGTGTGGTGCTGAGCCATAGAGTGCTATATGGATGAGGGTAATAGTTTTGCACTGGATTCTGGAGTGGATGGGTAACCAATGGTATGACTGGCACAGGGTAGAGGCATCAGTGTAACGGTTGGTGAGGAATATGATCCTGGCAGCAGCATTCAGGACAGATTGGAGCAGGAAGAGTTTGGTAAGAGGGAGGCCGATTAGTAGAGAGTTACAATCGTCCAGACGAGAAAGAATGAGTGAAACAGTAAGAGTTTTTGCAGAATCGAAAGTAAGAAAAGGGCGAATTCTAGAAATGTTTTTGAGATGCAGATAAGAAGAGTGATCCAGGGATTGGATGTGGGGGGTGAAGGAAAGCTTGGAATCAAGTATGACCCCAAGGCAGCGGGCATGTTGCTTGGGAGTAATGGTGGAACCACACACGGAGATGGCAATGTCAGGCAAAAGTAGGTTAGTAGAGGGAGAAAACACGAGGAGTTCAGTTTTTGACAGGTTCAGTTTCAGATAGAGGGAGGACATGATGTTAGAGACAGCAGTAAGACAATCGCTAGTGTTTTCTAAAAAGGCAGGCGTGATATCAGTAGAAGTGTATAATTGGGTGTCATCAGCATACAGATCGTACTGGAAACCAAATCTACTGATTGATTGTCTGATAGGAGCAGTATACAAAGAGAAGAGGAGGGGGCCTAGGACTGATCCTTTAGGAACCCCAACAGTAAGGGGAAGGTGAGAGGAGGAGGAACCAGCAAAAAGATACAGTGAAGGAGCGGTCAGAGAGATAGAAGAACAAGGAGAGAATGTGTCCTTGAGGCCGATGGAGTGTAGCATGGTGAGGAGGAGCTGATGATCCACAGCATCGAATGCTGCGGAGAGATCCAAGAGCACTAGCATGGAGCAGTGACCATTAGATTTAGCTTTTAGTAGATTATTAGAGACTTTAATGAGGGCAGTTTCAGTAGAGTGTAAAGAGCGGAAAAAAGATTTAAGAGAATCGAGAAGAGAGTTATCTGAGAGATAGCGGATAAGGTGGGAGTGGACCAGGTGTTCGAGGAGTTTAGAGATGAAGGGAAGATTGGAGACAGGTCCATATACTTACATTCTGGCATTTAGTGATTGTCAGTGTTAGTTTTTTACTGCCTGGTTCTGGAGTAGGAGATGTTGATTTTTTTAAGGAGGCGTTTGTAGTTTTGTTCTAAATAATTTTGCTTGGTGATTTGCCAATGTGCATATCCTCATCCTCTTCTATTTGGCTTCTCTTTCCTTTACTTCCAGATGTTCCACTCTGTTGTTTGTGCGTGAATAGTTGTATGATTGATATTTTCATTTATCCCTATACATCTTCCCTTGTTAGTTTGGTTTGTGTAATCTTATACACTACAACTCCCCACTTCCCTGGGAGGGGGAGGGGACAGATAAGGGTTGATTTAGGAGCTCAGCAAGGAATGTGTCCTCAGTGTCTTCACCATTTGAAGTGATTTGAGGAGCAGGGATAGCTAGGGCACCCCTAGCTTTAGGTATAGGGATACAGTCATATTTCATATGAATGTTTTCATATATAGATGAATGTTTTGCATATAAAAAATCACAGAATGTGCCTTTTTTATCCGTACTACGAAACAGAATTGCCCATTGTAAGTAAAAAAAGGATCACATAAGGGTTACTGTTGTGAATTAGACTTTTTTGGCTCCCTCTAGTGGTTACTAGTGATATGACTCTGGGATTTCCTTCCCTCTGTTTGCACCCAGCTGGGTCGTTACTTCAGGGGTGTTGCTATTTAAACCTCCTGGAACCTTAGTCCAGTGCCTGGCATCGGTGTTATCAGACACATTCTGTTTGCTCCTGTTTGCTGGTCCTGGTTCATGCTAAATTAAGCTAAGTCTTGCTTCTTTGTTTTTTGGGTTATTTATGTTATTTATTTTTGGGTTGAGGACTCGCAAACCTTATCTTGACTGGCGGTCTGGTGATATTCTGCGCTGGGGACTGTTTTGCCAGAGCAACTGTCTGCGGCCAGTTCTGCCGAGGAATTCTTCTTGTCCAAATCCGGTGTCTTCCAATCTACCTTCCAGCTATTGGTCCTTCCAGGATGTCTTCAATAAAAAAAAGAAGCAGAGATCTTACCACCACATCGTCCATATGACTACCCAATCGATCTTGTTCCGGGTTCTACTCCGCCCAGAGGCCGAATTTACCCGCTGTCTCCTACCGAGAACCGAGAATTTAGCTAGAGGCTTTATTCGCAAGTCCACCTCTCCTGCAGGTGCAGGTTTTTTCTTTATCAAGAAGAAGGATGGCTCCCTCCGTCCATGTATTGACTACTGAGGTCTTAATAATCTAATGATTAAGAACAAGTATCAGCTACCGCTTATTCCGGAGTGGTTTGACCACCTTAGGGGAGCTCGTATCTTCACGAATTTGGATCTTCGCGGAGAGTATAACCTAATCCGTATTCGTTCAGGAGACGAGTGGAAGACTGCCTTTAACACCCGAGATGGCCATTATGAATATTTAGTCATGCCCTTTGGGTTGTGTAACACTCCTGCGGTGTTGCAGGAGTTTGTGAATTATGTTTTCCGGGATCTACTCTACTCCTGTGTGGTGGTATTCTTGGATGACATTCTTGTGTTTTCCTCGGACCTTGCTTCTCACAGAAGAGACGTCCACCAAGTGTTGTATCGTCTTAGGGAGAACCATCTTTATGCCCAACTCGAGAAGTGCATCTTTGAGCAATCTTCGTTACCGTTTCTTGGTTATATCATTTCTGACTCAGGCTTGTGAATGGATCCAGATAAAGTGTCTGCTGTGCTTGATTGGCCATGTTTCCAGGGGATTAAGGCAATTCAACTCTTCATTGGGTTCGCTAACTACTGCTGGCAGTTTATCCCTCATTTCTCGACTCTGGCTGCTTCTATTTCTGCCTCGACTCGCAAAGGGTTCAATCCTCACCTCTGGTCCTCTGAAGCTGAAGACGCTTTTCGGTCCATGAAACAAGCCTTTGCCTCGGCTCCCGTGCTTTGTCATCCAGAGATCAACAAGCCTTTCATTCTTGAGGTAGATGCCTCTGCCATAGGCGCTGGTGCAGTTCTTTCCCAGAGATCTTCTTCCGGACAATTGGCTGCTTGGGGTTTCTTTTCCAAGATGTTTTCCGTCTCGGAGAGGAATTATGCCATTGGCGACAAGGAACTATTGGCCATTAAATTGGCGCTAGAGGAGTGGCGGTATTTGTTGGAGGGAGCCGTTCATCCTATCAAAATCTACACTGACCACAAAAATCTGGAATATATCTGCTCTGCGCAAAGACTTAATCCTCGCCAAGCCAGGTGGTCTTTATTCTTTGCCTGTTTTGACTTTGAGCTACATTTTCGTCCTGGTAATAAGAACTGCAAAGCTGATGCTTTGTCCAGATCCTTACTCATAACCGACATTGTGGAGGAACCCTCACACATCGTGGATCCCAGCAAGATCATTCCTGTAGCTACTATCAGCATGACTTCCTTTCCTCCGGGTAAAACCTTTGTACAGGAGAACAAGAGGAGTCGAGTCTTATGTTGGGGTCACGCCTCTAAGCTGGCAGGCCATGTGGGATTCAAGAAAACACTCTCTCTTATCTCGCGCTATTATTGGTGGCCATCCCTTCTACAAGATGTCCAAAGTTTTGTGGTATCCTGTCCTTCCTGTGCAAGAACAAGGTTGATAGACATCTGCCATCTGGTCTTCTGCATCTGCTGCCTGTTCCCTCGGTCTCCTGGCAACACATTGCTATGGATTTTATTACTGATCTGCCTCGGTCTTCTGGTCATATGGTCATTTTTGTAGTAGTGGATCGATTCTCCAAGATGGCTCATTTTGTCTCTTTGCCTGGATTACCTTCCGCTCCTCAATTGGCAAGAATCTTCATTGCTCATATTTTTCGGATTCACGACTTTCCTCTTCACATAGTTTCTGATAGAGGAGTTCAATTTACCTCTCGGTTCTGGCGAGCTCTTTGCAAACTGATGAATGTAACTTTGGATTTCTCCTTAGCCTACCATCCTCAAACTAACGGAGAAGCGGAGCACACAAACCAGATTCTAATGACCGATCTCCATCATTTTTCCAATGTCCATCACAACGATTGGTCTGATTTGCTTCCTTGGGCCGAGTTTGCAATAACCACATTAATGACTCTTCTACCAAATCACCCTTCTTCATCGTTTTTGGGCAACATCCTGGTGTCCCTCTGCTGGTACTTCCTGCATCGGGTGTGCCAGTGGCAGATATTCTGTCCAAGGAGTTCTCCAGGGTTTGGCAGGAGACCAAAGTCACGTTAGAACAGGCACAGAACAGGATTAAGAGACATGCCAACAAAAGATGCCTGGACCCTCTGTTATACCAGCCTGGTGATAAAGTGTGGTTGTCGTCCGGATTCATACGTCTTAAGATTCCTTCATATACTTTAGGTCCACGGTACATTGGTCCACTTGAGGTTTTGGCTCGTATCAATGATGTTGTCTACAAACTGAAACTACCTCCTTCACTTCGCATTCCCAATTCTTTTCATGTCTCCTGTTTGAAACCTGTCATTTTCAATCAGTTCCATGCTTCTCCTGGTCAATCACCTCTGCCAGTTTCCGCTCAAGATGTCTTTGAAGTTAAAGATATACTTGCCATGAAAAAGTGTAGAGGTAAGACTTTCTTCTTGGTTGATTGGAAGGGTTTTGGTCCTGAGGAGAGGTCTTGGGAACCCCATGAAAACATACAGGCTCCTCAGATTTTGGCCAAATTTCTTTCCTGTCTTAGAAGCAGGGGGTGTAAGGGGAGGAGTACTGTCACAGCGCCACCTTCCGCTGCTCCTGCTGCTCACTCTGCGGACCGACATACTTACCCGTCCCGGCGCGCTCCAGCAGTGTGCGCACGCCTTCCGGTCTCTTCTCCTGACTCACCGCCAGTCCCTGGCTCTCGTCGGGTGCGCACCTCTCACTGCGCATGCACACTTCCTCTCTCTGGTCTGCAGATGCTCCGTTCCTCCACTCTATGATTCTGGAGGATCTTGACCCGGAAGTTCTGCAGTACTCGGTCTATTTAAGGTAACTCCTTCCTCTGATCCATGCCTGATTGTCATTTGTCCTCATTTGACCCAGGTCCTTCTGTGCCTTGCTCTGTCCTGTGCATCCACCATATCCTGCCTGTCCTGTGTCTCCACTATACCCTGCCTTTCCTGTGTCGATGCCATACCCTGCCTGTCCTGTGTCTCCGCCATACCCTGCCTGTCCTGTATCTCCGCCATACCCTGCCTGTCCTGTGTTTCCACCATACCCTGCCTATCCTGTGTTTCTGCCATGCCCTGCCTGTCCTGTGTTTCCACCATATCCAGTCTGTCCTGGTGTCCGCCATATCCTGCCTATTTTTAGTCTCAGTCATTGCCAGTCTGTCCTGTGCCTCTGTTATAGCCAGTTCTGCATCTTTTCCGCTCCTACTTCCTGTCCCCGGGTATCAGCTTCTGCGGCAATAGTCTCCCTCGGGCCTGCCCCTAACACTCCCTGTATTGGGGGTGGTCCACCAGGCCAGCTCACCCTTGGGAGGTTCATTGTCGTGGTTCTGCGGGTTCACTTTCGGAGTTCTAAAGATCTGACAAAATACAAATACATTTATATAATTTATACAATATGACTTTCTGGATTTTATTTTCGATATTCTATCTCTCAATGTTAAAATTAACCTACCCTTAAATTATAGACTGTTCATGTCTTTGTCAGTGGGCAAACTTTCAAAATCAGCAAGGGATCAAATACTTATTTCCCCCACTGTACTTGAAGTCTTTTAAGTCATCACTGAAACTCTAGAGCTCCAGATGAGGGGCCTAGTACCTTAGGGCTTCTACTGATGAGCATATAAAATGTCCATGTGCTGTTTGTATGCAAAACTGGTAGGATATGCCCAACACACTGACCAATGCAAGTCAGTGTCAGTGTCATGGGTTTACATGGCAGAGAGCAGCAATAAAACCCCGGTGCTTGATTTCACATACTGCTGCACTGATTGGAAGCACTTCACCATCATATTAAACAGTGCATGGGTTAATCTTTTCAGTTGAGAGCTTTTGGAGCTTTCCTGTTTTGATAGTCTCAGCTGTTCAGTGTTGGCCATTTCCCTCTGCTATATATAATAATGATAATAATAATAGTAATAATTATTTTATTTATATAGCGCCAACATATTCCACTGCGCTTTACAAATTATAAAGGGGATTTGTACAGACAATAGACATTACAGCAGAACAAAAATCACAGTTCAAAATAGATACCAAGAGGAGTGAGGGCTCTGCTCGCAAGCTTACAAACTATGAAGAAAAAGGGGAGACACGAAAGGTGGATGGTAACAATTGGTTTCGTTGTTAAGACCAGCCATAGTGTAAGGATCGGGTGTTCATGTAACGCTGCATGAACCAGTTAACAGGCTAAGTATGTAGCAGTACAGACACAGAGGGATATTAAATGCATAAAGTGTATGAGACCATGATGCGAGGAACCTGATTATGGTTTAAGTTTTTTTTTTTTAATGGGCCACATAGGGATAGTTAGGTTAATGCGTTGAGGCAGTAGGCCAGTCTGAACAAATGCATTTTTAGGGCATGCTTAAAACTGTGGGGATTGGGGATTAATCGTATTAGCCTGGGTAGTGCATTCCAAAGAATTGGAGAAGCACGTGAAAAGTCTTGGAGACGGGAGTGGGAGGTTCAGATTATTGAGGATGCTAACCTCAGGTCATTAGCAGAATGGAGAGCACGGGTGGGGTGATAGACTGAGACCAGGGAGGACATGTAGTGTGGTGCTGAGCCATAGAGTGCTATATGGATGAGGGTAATAGTTTTGCACTGGATTCTGGAGTGGATGGGTAACCAATGGTATGACTGGCACAGGGTAGAGGCATCAGTGTAACGGTTGGTGAGGAATATGATCCTGGCAGCAGCATTCAGGACAGATTGGAGCAGGAAGAGTTTGGTAAGAGGGAGGCCGATTAGTAGAGAGTTACAATCGTCCAGACGAGAAAGAATGAGTGAAACAGTAAGAGTTTTTGCAGAATCGAAAGTAAGAAAAGGGCGAATTCTAGAAATGTTTTTGAGATGCAGATAAGAAGAGTGATCCAGGGATTGGATGTGGGGGGTGAAGGAAAGCTTGGAATCAAGTATGACCCCAAGGCAGCGGGCATGTTGCTTGGGAGTAATGGTGGAACCACACACGGAGATGGCAATGTCAGGCAAAAGTAGGTTAGTAGAGGGAGAAAACACGAGGAGTTCAGTTTTTGACAGGTTCAGTTTCAGATAGAGGGAGGACATGATGTTAGAGACAGCAGTAAGACAATCGCTAGTGTTTTCTAAAAAGGCAGGCGTGATATCAGTAGAAGTGTATAATTGGGTGTCATCAGCATACAGATCGTACTGGAAACCAAATCTACTGATTGATTGTCTGATAGGAGCAGTATACAAAGAGAAGAGGAGGGGGCCTAGGACTGATCCTTTAGGAACCCCAACAGTAAGGGGAAGGTGAGAGGAGGAGGAACCAGCAAAAAGATACAGTGAAGGAGCGGTCAGAGAGATAGAAGAACAAGGAGAGAATGTGTCCTTGAGGCCGATGGAGTGTAGCATGGTGAGGAGGAGCTGATGATCCACAGCATCGAATGCTGCGGAGAGATCCAAGAGCACTAGCATGGAGCAGTGACCATTAGATTTAGCTTTTAGTAGATTATTAGAGACTTTAATGAGGGCAGTTTCAGTAGAGTGTAAAGAGCGGAAAAAAGATTTAAGAGAATCGAGAAGAGAGTTATCTGAGAGATAGCGGATAAGGTGGGAGTGGACCAGGTGTTCGAGGAGTTTAGAGATGAAGGGAAGATTGGAGACAGGTCCATATACTTACATTCTGGCATTTAGTGATTGTCAGTGTTAGTTTTTTACTGCCTGGTTCTGGAGTAGGAGATGTTGATTTTTTTAAGGAGGCGTTTGTAGTTTTGTTCTAAATAATTTTGCTTGGTGATTTGCCAATGTGCATATCCTCATCCTCTTCTATTTGGCTTCTCTTTCCTTTACTTCCAGATGTTCCACTCTGTTGTTTGTGCGTGAATAGTTGTATGATTGATATTTTCATTTATCCCTATACATCTTCCCTTGTTAGTTTGGTTTGTGTAATCTTATACACTACAACTCCCCACTTCCCTGGGAGGGGGAGGGGACAGATAAGGGTTGATTTAGGAGCTCAGCAAGGAATGTGTCCTCAGTGTCTTCACCATTTGAAGTGATTTGAGGAGCAGGGATAGCTAGGGCACCCCTAGCTTTAGGTATAGGGATACAGTCATATTTCATATGAATGTTTTCATATATAGATGAATGTTTTGCATATAAAAAATCACAGAATGTGCCTTTTTTATCCGTACTACGAAACAGAATTGCCCATTGTAAGTAAAAAAAGGATCACATAAGGGTTACTGTTGTGAATTAGACTTTTTTGGCTCCCTCTAGTGGTTACTAGTGATATGACTCTGGGATTTCCTTCCCTCTGTTTGCACCCAGCTGGGTCGTTACTTCAGGGGTGTTGCTATTTAAACCTCCTGGAACCTTAGTCCAGTGCCTGGCATCGGTGTTATCAGACACATTCTGTTTGCTCCTGTTTGCTGGTCCTGGTTCATGCTAAATTAAGCTAAGTCTTGCTTCTTTGTTTTTTGGGTTATTTATGTTATTTATTTTTGGGTTGAGGACTCGCAAACCTTATCTTGACTGGCGGTCTGGTGATATTCTGCGCTGGGGACTGTTTTGCCAGAGCAACTGTCTGCGGCCAGTTCTGCCGAGGAATTCTTCTTGTCCAAATCCGGTGTCTTCCAATCTACCTTCCAGCTATTGGTCCTTCCAGGATGTCTTCAATAAAAAAAAGAAGCAGAGATCTTACCACCACATCGTCCATATGACTACCCAATCGATCTTGTTCCGGGTTCTACTCCGCCCAGAGGCCGAATTTACCCGCTGTCTCCTACCGAGAACCGAGAATTTAGCTAGAGGCTTTATTCGCAAGTCCACCTCTCCTGCAGGTGCAGGTTTTTTCTTTATCAAGAAGAAGGATGGCTCCCTCCGTCCATGTATTGACTACTGAGGTCTTAATAATCTAATGATTAAGAACAAGTATCAGCTACCGCTTATTCCGGAGTGGTTTGACCACCTTAGGGGAGCTCGTATCTTCACGAATTTGGATCTTCGCGGAGAGTATAACCTAATCCGTATTCGTTCAGGAGACGAGTGGAAGACTGCCTTTAACACCCGAGATGGCCATTATGAATATTTAGTCATGCCCTTTGGGTTGTGTAACACTCCTGCGGTGTTGCAGGAGTTTGTGAATTATGTTTTCCGGGATCTACTCTACTCCTGTGTGGTGGTATTCTTGGATGACATTCTTGTGTTTTCCTCGGACCTTGCTTCTCACAGAAGAGACGTCCACCAAGTGTTGTATCGTCTTAGGGAGAACCATCTTTATGCCCAACTCGAGAAGTGCATCTTTGAGCAATCTTCGTTACCGTTTCTTGGTTATATCATTTCTGACTCAGGCTTGTGAATGGATCCAGATAAAGTGTCTGCTGTGCTTGATTGGCCATGTTTCCAGGGGATTAAGGCAATTCAACTCTTCATTGGGTTCGCTAACTACTGCTGGCAGTTTATCCCTCATTTCTCGACTCTGGCTGCTTCTATTTCTGCCTCGACTCGCAAAGGGTTCAATCCTCACCTCTGGTCCTCTGAAGCTGAAGACGCTTTTCGGTCCATGAAACAAGCCTTTGCCTCGGCTCCCGTGCTTTGTCATCCAGAGATCAACAAGCCTTTCATTCTTGAGGTAGATGCCTCTGCCATAGGCGCTGGTGCAGTTCTTTCCCAGAGATCTTCTTCCGGACAATTGGCTGCTTGGGGTTTCTTTTCCAAGATGTTTTCCGTCTCGGAGAGGAATTATGCCATTGGCGACAAGGAACTATTGGCCATTAAATTGGCGCTAGAGGAGTGGCGGTATTTGTTGGAGGGAGCCGTTCATCCTATCAAAATCTACACTGACCACAAAAATCTGGAATATATCTGCTCTGCGCAAAGACTTAATCCTCGCCAAGCCAGGTGGTCTTTATTCTTTGCCTGTTTTGACTTTGAGCTACATTTTCGTCCTGGTAATAAGAACTGCAAAGCTGATGCTTTGTCCAGATCCTTACTCATAACCGACATTGTGGAGGAACCCTCACACATCGTGGATCCCAGCAAGATCATTCCTGTAGCTACTATCAGCATGACTTCCTTTCCTCCGGGTAAAACCTTTGTACAGGAGAACAAGAGGAGTCGAGTCTTATGTTGGGGTCACGCCTCTAAGCTGGCAGGCCATGTGGGATTCAAGAAAACACTCTCTCTTATCTCGCGCTATTATTGGTGGCCATCCCTTCTACAAGATGTCCAAAGTTTTGTGGTATCCTGTCCTTCCTGTGCAAGAACAAGGTTGATAGACATCTGCCATCTGGTCTTCTGCATCTGCTGCCTGTTCCCTCGGTCTCCTGGCAACACATTGCTATGGATTTTATTACTGATCTGCCTCGGTCTTCTGGTCATATGGTCATTTTTGTAGTAGTGGATCGATTCTCCAAGATGGCTCATTTTGTCTCTTTGCCTGGATTACCTTCCGCTCCTCAATTGGCAAGAATCTTCATTGCTCATATTTTTCGGATTCACGACTTTCCTCTTCACATAGTTTCTGATAGAGGAGTTCAATTTACCTCTCGGTTCTGGCGAGCTCTTTGCAAACTGATGAATGTAACTTTGGATTTCTCCTTAGCCTACCATCCTCAAACTAACGGAGAAGCGGAGCACACAAACCAGATTCTAATGACCGATCTCCATCATTTTTCCAATGTCCATCACAACGATTGGTCTGATTTGCTTCCTTGGGCCGAGTTTGCAATAACCACATTAATGACTCTTCTACCAAATCACCCTTCTTCATCGTTTTTGGGCAACATCCTGGTGTCCCTCTGCTGGTACTTCCTGCATCGGGTGTGCCAGTGGCAGATATTCTGTCCAAGGAGTTCTCCAGGGTTTGGCAGGAGACCAAAGTCACGTTAGAACAGGCACAGAACAGGATTAAGAGACATGCCAACAAAAGATGCCTGGACCCTCTGTTATACCAGCCTGGTGATAAAGTGTGGTTGTCGTCCGGATTCATACGTCTTAAGATTCCTTCATATACTTTAGGTCCACGGTACATTGGTCCACTTGAGGTTTTGGCTCGTATCAATGATGTTGTCTACAAACTGAAACTACCTCCTTCACTTCGCATTCCCAATTCTTTTCATGTCTCCTGTTTGAAACCTGTCATTTTCAATCAGTTCCATGCTTCTCCTGGTCAATCACCTCTGCCAGTTTCCGCTCAAGATGTCTTTGAAGTTAAAGATATACTTGCCATGAAAAAGTGTAGAGGTAAGACTTTCTTCTTGGTTGATTGGAAGGGTTTTGGTCCTGAGGAGAGGTCTTGGGAACCCCATGAAAACATACAGGCTCCTCAGATTTTGGCCAAATTTCTTTCCTGTCTTAGAAGCAGGGGGTGTAAGGGGAGGAGTACTGTCACAGCGCCACCTTCCGCTGCTCCTGCTGCTCACTCTGCGGACCGACATACTTACCCGTCCCGGCGCGCTCCAGCAGTGTGCGCACGCCTTCCGGTCTCTTCTCCTGACTCACCGCCAGTCCCTGGCTCTCGTCGGGTGCGCACCTCTCACTGCGCATGCACACTTCCTCTCTCTGGTCTGCAGATGCTCCGTTCCTCCACTCTATGATTCTGGAGGATCTTGACCCGGAAGTTCTGCAGTACTCGGTCTATTTAAGGTAACTCCTTCCTCTGATCCATGCCTGATTGTCATTTGTCCTCATTTGACCCAGGTCCTTCTGTGCCTTGCTCTGTCCTGTGCATCCACCATATCCTGCCTGTCCTGTGTCTCCACTATACCCTGCCTTTCCTGTGTCGATGCCATACCCTGCCTGTCCTGTGTCTCCGCCATACCCTGCCTGTCCTGTATCTCCGCCATACCCTGCCTGTCCTGTGTTTCCACCATACCCTGCCTATCCTGTGTTTCTGCCATGCCCTGCCTGTCCTGTGTTTCCACCATATCCAGTCTGTCCTGGTGTCCGCCATATCCTGCCTATTTTTAGTCTCAGTCATTGCCAGTCTGTCCTGTGCCTCTGTTATAGCCAGTTCTGCATCTTTTCCGCTCCTACTTCCTGTCCCCGGGTATCAGCTTCTGCGGCAATAGTCTCCCTCGGGCCTGCCCCTAACACTCCCTGTATTGGGGGTGGTCCACCAGGCCAGCTCACCCTTGGGAGGTTCATTGTCGTGGTTCTGCGGGTTCACTTTCGGAGTTCTAAAGATCTGACAAAATACAAATACATTTATATAATTTATACAATATGACTTTCTGGATTTTATTTTCGATATTCTATCTCTCAATGTTAAAATTAACCTACCCTTAAATTATAGACTGTTCATGTCTTTGTCAGTGGGCAAACTTTCAAAATCAGCAAGGGATCAAATACTTATTTCCCCCACTGTACTTGAAGTCTTTTAAGTCATCACTGAAACTCTAGAGCTCCAGATGAGGGGCCTAGTACCTTAGGGCTTCTACTGATGAGCATATAAAATGTCCATGTGCTGTTTGTATGCAAAACTGGTAGGATATGCCCAACACACTGACCAATGCAAGTCAGTGTCAGTGTCATGGGTTTACATGGCAGAGAGCAGCAATAAAACCCCGGTGCTTGATTTCACATACTGCTGCACTGATTGGAAGCACTTCACCATCATATTAAACAGTGCATGGGTTAATCTTTTCAGTTGAGAGCTTTTGGAGCTTTCCTGTTTTGATAGTCTCAGCTGTTCAGTGTTGGCCATTTCCCTCTGCTATATATAATAATGATAATAATAATAGTAATAATTATTTTATTTATATAGCGCCAACATATTCCACTGCGCTTTACAAATTATAAAGGGGATTTGTACAGACAATAGACATTACAGCAGAACAAAAATCACAGTTCAAAATAGATACCAAGAGGAGTGAGGGCTCTGCTCGCAAGCTTACAAACTATGAAGAAAAAGGGGAGACACGAAAGGTGGATGGTAACAATTGGTTTCGTTGTTAAGACCAGCCATAGTGTAAGGATCGGGTGTTCATGTAACGCTGCATGAACCAGTTAACAGGCTAAGTATGTAGCAGTACAGACACAGAGGGATATTAAATGCATAAAGTGTATGAGACCATGATGCGAGGAACCTGATTATGGTTTAAGTTTTTTTTTTTTAATGGGCCACATAGGGATAGTTAGGTTAATGCGTTGAGGCAGTAGGCCAGTCTGAACAAATGCATTTTTAGGGCATGCTTAAAACTGTGGGGATTGGGGATTAATCGTATTAGCCTGGGTAGTGCATTCCAAAGAATTGGAGAAGCACGTGAAAAGTCTTGGAGACGGGAGTGGGAGGTTCAGATTATTGAGGATGCTAACCTCAGGTCATTAGCAGAATGGAGAGCACGGGTGGGGTGATAGACTGAGACCAGGGAGGACATGTAGTGTGGTGCTGAGCCATAGAGTGCTATATGGATGAGGGTAATAGTTTTGCACTGGATTCTGGAGTGGATGGGTAACCAATGGTATGACTGGCACAGGGTAGAGGCATCAGTGTAACGGTTGGTGAGGAATATGATCCTGGCAGCAGCATTCAGGACAGATTGGAGCAGGAAGAGTTTGGTAAGAGGGAGGCCGATTAGTAGAGAGTTACAATCGTCCAGACGAGAAAGAATGAGTGAAACAGTAAGAGTTTTTGCAGAATCGAAAGTAAGAAAAGGGCGAATTCTAGAAATGTTTTTGAGATGCAGATAAGAAGAGTGATCCAGGGATTGGATGTGGGGGGTGAAGGAAAGCTTGGAATCAAGTATGACCCCAAGGCAGCGGGCATGTTGCTTGGGAGTAATGGTGGAACCACACACGGAGATGGCAATGTCAGGCAAAAGTAGGTTAGTAGAGGGAGAAAACACGAGGAGTTCAGTTTTTGACAGGTTCAGTTTCAGATAGAGGGAGGACATGATGTTAGAGACAGCAGTAAGACAATCGCTAGTGTTTTCTAAAAAGGCAGGCGTGATATCAGTAGAAGTGTATAATTGGGTGTCATCAGCATACAGATCGTACTGGAAACCAAATCTACTGATTGATTGTCTGATAGGAGCAGTATACAAAGAGAAGAGGAGGGGGCCTAGGACTGATCCTTTAGGAACCCCAACAGTAAGGGGAAGGTGAGAGGAGGAGGAACCAGCAAAAAGATACAGTGAAGGAGCGGTCAGAGAGATAGAAGAACAAGGAGAGAATGTGTCCTTGAGGCCGATGGAGTGTAGCATGGTGAGGAGGAGCTGATGATCCACAGCATCGAATGCTGCGGAGAGATCCAAGAGCACTAGCATGGAGCAGTGACCATTAGATTTAGCTTTTAGTAGATTATTAGAGACTTTAATGAGGGCAGTTTCAGTAGAGTGTAAAGAGCGGAAAAAAGATTTAAGAGAATCGAGAAGAGAGTTATCTGAGAGATAGCGGATAAGGTGGGAGTGGACCAGGTGTTCGAGGAGTTTAGAGATGAAGGGAAGATTGGAGACAGGTCCATATACTTACATTCTGGCATTTAGTGATTGTCAGTGTTAGTTTTTTACTGCCTGGTTCTGGAGTAGGAGATGTTGATTTTTTTAAGGAGGCGTTTGTAGTTTTGTTCTAAATAATTTTGCTTGGTGATTTGCCAATGTGCATATCCTCATCCTCTTCTATTTGGCTTCTCTTTCCTTTACTTCCAGATGTTCCACTCTGTTGTTTGTGCGTGAATAGTTGTATGATTGATATTTTCATTTATCCCTATACATCTTCCCTTGTTAGTTTGGTTTGTGTAATCTTATACACTACAACTCCCCACTTCCCTGGGTGGGGGAGGGGACAGATAAGGGTTGATTTAGGAGCTCAGCAAGGAATGTGTCCTCAGTGTCTTCACCATTTGAAGTGATTTGAGGAGCAGGGATAGCTAGGGCACCCCTAGCTTTAGGTATAGGGATACAGTCATATTTCATATGAATGTTTTCATATATAGATGAATGTTTTGCATATAAAAAATCACAGAATGTGCCTTTTTTATCCGTACTACGAAACAGAATTGCCCATTGTAAGTAAAAAAAGGATCACATAAGGGTTACTGTTGTGAATTAGACTTTTTTGGCTCCCTCTAGTGGTTACTAGTGATATGACTCTGGGATTTCCTTCCCTCTGTTTGCACCCAGCTGGGTCGTTACTTCAGGGGTGTTGCTATTTAAACCTCCTGGAACCTTAGTCCAGTGCCTGGCATCGGTGGTATCAGACACATTCTGTTTGCTCCTGTTTGCTGGTCCTGGTTCATGCTAAATTAAGCTAAGTCTTGCTTCTTTGTTTTTTGGGTTATTTATGTTATTTATTTTTGGGTTGAGGACTCGCAAACCTTATCTTGACTGGCGGTCTGGTGATATTCTGCGCTGGGGACTGTTTTGCCAGAGCAACTGTCTGCGGCCAGTTCTGCCGAGGAATTCTTCTTGTCCAAATCCGGTGTCTTCCAATCTACCTTCCAGCTATTGGTCCTTCCAGGATGTCTTCAATAAAAAAAAGAAGCAGAGATCTTACCACCACATCGTCCATATGACTACCCAATCGATCTTGTTCCGGGTTCTACTCCGCCCAGAGGCCGAATTTACCCGCTGTCTCCTACCGAGAACCGAGAATTTAGCTAGAGGCTTTATTCGCAAGTCCACCTCTCCTGCAGGTGCAGGTTTTTTCTTTATCAAGAAGAAGGATGGCTCCCTCCGTCCATGTATTGACTACTGAGGTCTTAATAATCTAATGATTAAGAACAAGTATCAGCTACCGCTTATTCCGGAGTGGTTTGACCACCTTAGGGGAGCTCGTATCTTCACGAATTTGGATCTTCGCGGAGAGTATAACCTAATCCGTATTCGTTCAGGAGACGAGTGGAAGACTGCCTTTAACACCCGAGATGGCCATTATGAATATTTAGTCATGCCCTTTGGGTTGTGTAACACTCCTGCGGTGTTGCAGGAGTTTGTGAATTATGTTTTCCGGGATCTACTCTACTCCTGTGTGGTGGTATTCTTGGATGACATTCTTGTGTTTTCCTCGGACCTTGCTTCTCACAGAAGAGACGTCCACCAAGTGTTGTATCGTCTTAGGGAGAACCATCTTTATGCCCAACTCGAGAAGTGCATCTTTGAGCAATCTTCGTTACCGTTTCTTGGTTATATCATTTCTGACTCAGGCTTGTGAATGGATCCAGATAAAGTGTCTGCTGTGCTTGATTGGCCATGTTTCCAGGGGATTAAGGCAATTCAACTCTTCATTGGGTTCGCTAACTACTGCTGGCAGTTTATCCCTCATTTCTCGACTCTGGCTGCTTCTATTTCTGCCTCGACTCGCAAAGGGTTCAATCCTCACCTCTGGTCCTCTGAAGCTGAAGACGCTTTTCGGTCCATGAAACAAGCCTTTGCCTCGGCTCCCGTGCTTTGTCATCCAGAGATCAACAAGCCTTTCATTCTTGAGGTAGATGCCTCTGCCATAGGCGCTGGTGCAGTTCTTTCCCAGAGATCTTCTTCCGGACAATTGGCTGCTTGGGGTTTCTTTTCCAAGATGTTTTCCGTCTCGGAGAGGAATTATGCCATTGGCGACAAGGAACTATTGGCCATTAAATTGGCGCTAGAGGAGTGGCGGTATTTGTTGGAGGGAGCCGTTCATCCTATCAAAATCTACACTGACCACAAAAATCTGGAATATATCTGCTCTGCGCAAAGACTTAATCCTCGCCAAGCCAGGTGGTCTTTATTCTTTGCCTGTTTTGACTTTGAGCTACATTTTCGTCCTGGTAATAAGAACTGCAAAGCTGATGCTTTGTCCAGATCCTTACTCATAACCGACATTGTGGAGGAACCCTCACACATCGTGGATCCCAGCAAGATCATTCCTGTAGCTACTATCAGCATGACTTCCTTACCTCCGGGTAAAACCTTTGTACAGGAGAACAAGAGGAGTCGAGTCTTATGTTGGGGTCACGCCTCTAAGCTGGCAGGCCATGTGGGATTCAAGAAAACACTCTCTCTTATCTCGCGCTATTATTGGTGGCCATCCCTTCTACAAGATGTCCAAAGTTTTGTGGTATCCTGTCCTTCCTGTGCAAGAACAAGGTTGATAGACATCTGCCATCTGGTCTTCTGCATCTGCTGCCTGTTCCCTCGGTCTCCTGGCAACACATTGCTATGGATTTTATTACTGATCTGCCTCGGTCTTCTGGTCATATGGTCATTTTTGTAGTAGTGGATCGATTCTCCAAGATGGCTCATTTTGTCTCTTTGCCTGGATTACCTTCCGCTCCTCAATTGGCAAGAATCTTCATTGCTCATATTTTTCGGATTCACGACTTTCCTCTTCACATAGTTTCTGATAGAGGAGTTCAATTTACCTCTCGGTTCTGGCGAGCTCTTTGCAAACTGATGAATGTAACTTTGGATTTCTCCTTAGCCTACCATCCTCAAACTAACGGAGAAGCGGAGCACACAAACCAGATTCTAATGACCGATCTCCATCATTTTTCCAATGTCCATCACAACGATTGGTCTGATTTGCTTCCTTGGGCCGAGTTTGCAATAACCACATTAATGACTCTTCTACCAAATCACCCTTCTTCATCGTTTTTGGGCAACATCCTGGTGTCCCTCTGCTGGTACTTCCTGCATCGGGTGTGCCAGTGGCAGATATTCTGTCCAAGGAGTTCTCCAGGGTTTGGCAGGAGACCAAAGTCACGTTAGAACAGGCACAGAACAGGATTAAGAGACATGCCAACAAAAGATGCCTGGACCCTCTGTTATACCAGCCTGGTGATAAAGTGTGGTTGTCGTCCGGATTCATACGTCTTAAGATTCCTTCATATACTTTAGGTCCACGGTACATTGGTCCACTTGAGGTTTTGGCTCGTATCAATGATGTTGTCTACAAACTGAAACTACCTCCTTCACTTCGCATTCCCAATTCTTTTCATGTCTCCTGTTTGAAACCTGTCATTTTCAATCAGTTCCATGCTTCTCCTGGTCAATCACCTCTGCCAGTTTCCGCTCAAGATGTCTTTGAAGTTAAAGATATACTTGCCATGAAAAAGTGTAGAGGTAAGACTTTCTTCTTGGTTGATTGGAAGGGTTTTGGTCCTGAGGAGAGGTCTTGGGAACCCCATGAAAACATACAGGCTCCTCAGATTTTGGCCAAATTTCTTTCCTGTCTTAGAAGCAGGGGGTGTAAGGGGAGGAGTACTGTCACAGCGCCACCTTCCGCTGCTCCTGCTGCTCACTCTGCGGACCGACATACTTACCCGTCCCGGCGCGCTCCAGCAGTGTGCGCACGCCTTCCGGTCTCTTCTCCTGACTCACCGCCAGTCCCTGGCTCTCGTCGGGTGCGCACCTCTCACTGCGCATGCACACTTCCTCTCTCTGGTCTGCAGATGCTCCGTTCCTCCACTCTATGATTCTGGAGGATCTTGACCCGGAAGTTCTGCAGTACTCGGTCTATTTAAGGTAACTCCTTCCTCTGATCCATGCCTGATTGTCATTTGTCCTCATTTGACCCAGGTCCTTCTGTGCCTTGCTCTGTCCTGTGCATCCACCATATCCTGCCTGTCCTGTGTCTCCACTATACCCTGCCTTTCCTGTGTCGATGCCATACCCTGCCTGTCCTGTGTCTCCGCCATACCCTGCCTGTCCTGTATCTCCGCCATACCCTGCCTGTCCTGTGTTTCCACCATACCCTGCCTATCCTGTGTTTCTGCCATGCCCTGCCTGTCCTGTGTTTCCACCATATCCAGTCTGTCCTGGTGTCCGCCATATCCTGCCTATTTTTAGTCTCAGTCATTGCCAGTCTGTCCTGTGCCTCTGTTATAGCCAGTTCTGCATCTTTTCCGCTCCTACTTCCTGTCCCCGGGTATCAGCTTCTGCGGCAATAGTCTCCCTCGGGCCTGCCCCTAACACTCCCTGTATTGGGGGTGGTCCACCAGGCCAGCTCACCCTTGGGAGGTTCATTGTCGTGGTTCTGCGGGTTCACTTTCGGAGTTCTAAAGATCTGACAAAATACAAATACATTTATATAATTTATACAATATGACTTTCTGGATTTTATTTTCGATATTCTATCTCTCAATGTTAAAATTAACCTACCCTTAAATTATAGACTGTTCATGTCTTTGTCAGTGGGCAAACTTTCAAAATCAGCAAGGGATCAAATACTTATTTCCCCCACTGTACTTGAAGTCTTTTAAGTCATCACTGAAACTCTAGAGCTCCAGATGAGGGGCCTAGTACCTTAGGGCTTCTACTGATGAGCATATAAAATGTCCATGTGCTGTTTGTATGCAAAACTGGTAGGATATGCCCAACACACTGACCAATGCAAGTCAGTGTCAGTGTCATGGGTTTACATGGCAGAGAGCAGCAATAAAACCCCGGTGCTTGATTTCACATACTGCTGCACTGATTGGAAGCACTTCACCATCATATTAAACAGTGCATGGGTTAATCTTTTCAGTTGAGAGCTTTTGGAGCTTTCCTGTTTTGATAGTCTCAGCTGTTCAGTGTTGGCCATTTCCCTCTGCTATATATAATAATGATAATAATAATAGTAATAATTATTTTATTTATATAGCGCCAACATATTCCACTGCGCTTTACAAATTATAAAGGGGATTTGTACAGACAATAGACATTACAGCAGAACAAAAATCACAGTTCAAAATAGATACCAAGATGTTGTGAATTTGGATTCTGGGCTCCCCCGGTGGCCGCTTGTGGAATTGGACTTGTCATCCTCTTTCCTGTTTCACCTGGTTCCATCAGTAGTGGGTGTCGCTATTTAAGCTCATTTCTCTGGTGGTTTCTTGCCGGTCAACAATGTTATCTGATGCCTCTCAGTGCTTGTTCCTGCTTCTAGACAACTACTAGATAAGTTGGACTTTTGTCCATGTTTTGTTTTGCCTATTTGTTCCAGTTCACAGCTGAAGTTTTGTTACTGTGTCTGGAAAGCTCTCGTTGATCAGGGATTGCTACTCTGGCGTTATGAGTTAATGCCAGAGTTTAAGGTAATCTCTGGATGGTGTTTTGTTAGTGTTTTTCTGCTGACCATGAAAGTATACTATCTGTCTTCTGCTATCTAGTAAGCGGACCTCAAATTTGCTAAGACTATTTTCCTGCTGCGTTTGTTGTTTCATCTGAACTCACCGTCATTATATGTGGGGGGCTACTGTCTTCTTTGGAATATTTCTCTAGAGGTGAGCCAGGTCTTATATTTCCCTCTGCTAGCTATTTAGGTCTTAGGCCAGAGCTGGGCATCTAGCGATAAATAGGAAATGCTACCTGGCTATTTCTAGTTGCGCGGCAGGCTTAGTTCATGGTCAGTATAGTTCCATCTTCCGAGAGCTTGTCCCTCTATAGGCTTGCTATGATCTCTGCCTGCAGAGATCATGACAGTTTGACCGGCCAATAAAGTGTTAAAGACCCAGGTTGAGAAAGGAGAGTTATTAGAAGTCTGCTGGAATTTTTTTTTTTTTTTCCTCCAGTCTGCCTTGCTGCAGTCTTTTTTCTCTCTCTCCTCCTAATCTCTGTATGCTCTGTGTGCACCTGACAATAATGGATCTCCAGAGTGTAACTGCGGGTTTGAATAATCTCATCACGAAAGTACAAAATTTACAAGATTTTGTGGTACATGCTCCGGTATCTGAACCGAGAATTCCTTTGCCGGAGTTCTTCACAGGGAATAGAGCTAGCTTCCAGAATTTCCGAAATAATTGTAAGCTTTATTTGTCCCTGAAGTCTCGTTCAGCTGGAGACCCTGCTCAGCAGGTTAGGATTGTGATTTCCTTGCTCAGGGGTGACCCTCAAGATTGGGCCTTCTCATTGCCAGCAGGGGATCCTGCGTTACGCGATGTGGATGCGTTTTTTCTGGCCTTGGGCTTGCTTTATGAGGAACCTCATTTGGAACTTCAGGCAGAAAAAACTTTGATGGCACTATCTCAGGGGCAAGACGAAGCTGAAGTTTTCTGCCAAAAATTCCGTAAATGGTCTGTGCTTACTCAGTGGAATGAGTGCGCCTTGGCGGCAACTTTCAGAGAAGGTCTCTCTGATGCCGTTAAGGATGTTATGGTGGGGTTCCCTTTGCCTGCAGGTCTGAATGAGTCCATGACAATGGCTATTCAGATTGATAGGCGTCTGCGGGAGCGCAAACCGGTGCACCATCTGGCGGTGTCTATGGAAAAGACGCCAGAAAGTATGCAGTGTGATAGAATTCTGTCCAGGAGCGAGCGACAGAATTTTAGACGGAAGATGGATTGTGTTTCTATTGTGGGGATTCTACTCATGTTATATCAGCATGCTCTAGGCGTACAAAGAAGCTTGATAAGTCTGTTTCCATTGGCACCATTCAGTCTAAGTTTATTTTGTCTGTAACCCTGATTTGCTCTTTGTCATCCATTGCCACGGACGCCTATGTTGACTCTGGCGCCGCTCTGAGTCTTATGGATTGGTCCTTTGCCAATCGTTGTGGTTTTGATTTAGAGCCTTTGGAGACTCTTATTCCTCTGAAGGGGATTGACTCCACCCCATTGGCTAATAATAAACCACAATACTGGACACAAGTAACCATGCGTATCAATCCGGATCACCAGGAGATTATTCGTTTCCTGGTGCTGTATAATTTACATGACGATTTGGTACTGGGATTGCCATGGTTGCAGTCTCACAACCCAGTCTTGGACTGGAGAGCAATGTCTGTGTTGAGCTGGGGATGTAAGGGTATTCATGGGGACGTACCTTTGGTTTCTATTTCGTCGTCCATTCCCTCTGAAGTCCCTGAGTTCCTCTCTGATTATCAAGACGTCTTTGACGAACCCAAGCTTGGGTCGTTACCTCCGCACCGTGAGTGCGATTGTGCCATAGATTTGATACCGGGTTGTAAATATCCAAAGGGTCGTTTGTTTAATTTGTCTGTGCCGGAACATGCTGCTATGCGGGAATATATAAAGGAGTCTTTGGAAAAGGGACATATTCGTCCATCTTCTTCTCCCTTGGGAGCTGGGTTTTTCTTTGTCTCAAAAAAAGACGGCTCTTTGAGACCATGTATTGATTATCGGCTTCTGAATAAGATCACTGTTAAGTATCAATACCCATTGCCATTGCTTACTGATTTGTTTGCTCGTATAGAGGGTGCTAAGTGGTTCTCTAAAATTGATCTTCGTGGGGCGTATAATTTGGTGCGGATCAGGCAGGGGGATGAGTGGAAGACCGCATTTAATACGCCCGAGGGCCACTTTGAGTATTTGGTCATGCCTTTTGGTCTTTCTAATGCCCCTTCAGTTTTCCAGTCTTTTATGCATGATATTTTCCGCGATTTTCTGGATAAATTTATGATAATATATCTGGATGATATTCTGATTTTTTCTGATGACTGGGACTCTCATGTCCAGCAGGTCAGGAGAGTTTTTCAGGTTCTGCGGTCTAATTCTTTATGTGTGAAGGGGTCTAAGTGCGTTTTTGGGGTCCAGAAAATTTCCTTTTTGGGGTATATTTTTTCTCCCTCTTCCATTGAGATGGATCCCGTCAAGGTGCAAGCTATTTGTGACTGGACTCAGCCCTCCTCTCTTAAGGGTCTTCAGAGATTTTTGGGCTTTGCCAACTTTTACCGCCGATTTATTGCTGGTTTTTCGGATGTCGTTAAACCACTGACTGATTTGACCAGACAAGGCGCTGATGTTGCTAATTGGTCCCCTCATGCTGTAGAGGCCTTTCAGGAGCTTAAGCGCCGTTTTGCCTCTGCCCCTGTGTTGCGTCAGCCTGATGTGAATCTGCCTTTTCAGGTTGAGGTTGACGCTTCGGAGATCGGAGCTGGGGCAGTGTTGTCGCAGAAAGGTTCCGACTGCTCCGTCATTAGGCCTTGTGCCTTCTTTTCTCGCAAATTTTCGCCCGCAGAGCGGAATTATGATGTTGGGAATCGGGAGCTTTTGGCCATGAAGTGGGCGTTTGAGGAGTGGCGCCATTGGCTCGAGGGGGCTAGGCATCAGGTGGTGGTATTGACTGACCACAAAAATTTGATTTATCTTGAGACTGCCAGACGCCTGAATCCTAGACAGGCGCGCTGGTCTTTATTTTTTTCTCGCTTTAATTTTGTGGTGTCATACCTACCGGGTTCTAAGAATGTTAAGGCAGATGCCCTTTCTAGGAGTTTTGACCCGGACTCTCCTGGTAATTCTGAACCCACAGGTATCCTTAGGGAGGGAGTAATTTTGTCGGCCGTTTCTCCTGATCTGCGGCGGTCCTTGCAAGAGTTTCAGGCGGATAGACCGGATCGTTGTCCGCCTGATAGACTGTTTGTTCCGGATGATTGGACCAGCAGAGTCATCTCTGAGGTACATTCTTCTGCATTGGCAGGTCATCCCGGAATTTTTGGTACCAGGGATTTGGTGGCAAGATCCTTCTGGTGGCCTTCCCTGTCACGAGATGTGCGAGTTTTTGTGCAGTCATGTGACGTTTGTGCTCGGGCCAAGTCTTGTAGTTCTCGGGCTAGCGGACTGCTGTTGCCCTTGCCTATTCCTAAGAGGCCTTGGACACACATCTCGATGGATTTTATTTCAGATCTGCCTGTTTCCCAGAAGATGTCTGTCATCTGGGTGGTCTGTGACCGTTTCTCTAAAATGGTCCATTTGGTTCCTCTGCCCAAGTTGCCTTCTTCTTCTGAGTTGGTTCCTCTGTTTTTTCAGAATGTTGTCCGATTGCACGGTATTCCTGAGAATATTGTTTCTGACAGAGGTACCCAATTTGTGTCTAGATTTTGGCGGGCATTCTGTGCTAGGATGGGCATAGATTTGTCTTTTTCATCTGCTTTTCACCCTCAGACTAATGGCCAGACCGAGCGGACTAATCAGACCCTTGAGACATATCTGAGGTGTTTTGTCTCTGCTGACCAGGATGATTGGGTTGCTTTTTTGCCATTGGCAGAGTTCGCCCTCAATAATCGGGCCAGTTCTTCCACCTTGGTGTCCCCGTTTTTCTGTAATTCGGGGTTTCACCCTCGATTTTCCTCCGGTCAGGTGGAATCCTCGGATTGTCCTGGAGTGGATGCGGTGGTGGAGAGATTGCATCACATCTGGGGGCAGGTTATGGACAATTTGAAGTTGTCCCAGGAGAAGACTCAGCGTTTTGCCAACCGTCATCGTCGTGTTGGTTCTCGGCTTTGTGTTGGAGATTTAGTGTGGTTGTCTTCTCGTTTTGTCCCTATGAGGGTCTCTTCTCCTAAGTTTAAACCTCGGTTCATCGGCCCTTATAGAATATTGGAGATTCTTAATCCTGTTTCTTTCCGTTTGGACCTCCCTGCGTCCTTTTCCATTCATAACGTTTTTCATCGGTCGTTATTGCGCAGGTATGAGGTACCTGTTGTACCTTCAGTTGAGCCTCCTGCTCCGGTGTTGGTTGAGGGTGAGTTGGAGTACGTTGTGGAGAAAATTTTGGACTCTCGTGTTTCCAGACGGAAACTCCAGTATCTGGTCAACTGGAAGGGTTACGGCCAGGAGGATAATTCTTGGGTCAATGCATCTGATGTTCATGCTTCTGATCTTGTTCGTGCCTTCCATAGGGCTCATCCTGGTCGCCCTGGTGGATCTGGTGAGGGTTCGGTGCCCCCTCCTTGAGGGGGGGGTACTGTTGTGAATTTGGATTCTGGGCTCCCCCGGTGGCCGCTTGTGGAATTGGACTTGTCATCCTCTTTCCTGTTTCACCTGGTTCCATCAGTAGTGGGTGTCGCTATTTAAGCTCATTTCTCTGGTGGTTTCTTGCCGGTCAACAATGTTATCTGATGCCTCTCAGTGCTTGTTCCTGCTTCTAGACAACTACTAGATAAGTTGGACTTTTGTCCATGTTTTGTTTTGCCTATTTGTTCCAGTTCACAGCTGAAGTTTTGTTACTGTGTCTGGAAAGCTCTCGTTGATCAGGGATTGCTACTCTGGCGTTATGAGTTAATGCCAGAGTTTAAGGTAATCTCTGGATGGTGTTTTGTTAGTGTTTTTCTGCTGACCATGAAAGTATACTATCTGTCTTCTGCTATCTAGTAAGCGGACCTCAAATTTGCTAAGACTATTTTCCTGCTGCGTTTGTTGTTTCATCTGAACTCACCGTCATTATATGTGGGGGGCTACTGTCTTCTTTGGAATATTTCTCTAGAGGTGAGCCAGGTCTTATATTTCCCTCTGCTAGCTATTTAGGTCTTAGGCCAGAGCTGGGCATCTAGCGATAAATAGGAAATGCTACCTGGCTATTTCTAGTTGCGCGGCAGGCTTAGTTCATGGTCAGTATAGTTCCATCTTCCGAGAGCTTGTCCCTCTATAGGCTTGCTATGATCTCTGCCTGCAGAGATCATGACACCAAGAGGAGTGAGGGCTCTGCTCGCAAGCTTACAAACTATGAAGAAAAAGGGGAGACACGAAAGGTGGATGGTAACAATTGGTTTCGTTGTTAAGACCAGCCATAGTGTAAGGATCGGGTGTTCATGTAACGCTGCATGAACCAGTTAACAGGCTAAGTATGTAGCAGTACAGACACAGAGGGATATTAAATGCATAAAGTGTATGAGACCATGATGCGAGGAACCTGATTATGGTTTAAGTTTTTTTTTTTTAATGGGCCACATAGGGATAGTTAGGTTAATGCGTTGAGGCAGTAGGCCAGTCTGAACAAATGCATTTTTAGGGCATGCTTAAAACTGTGGGGATTGGGGATTAATCGTATTAGCCTGGGTAGTGCATTCCAAAGAATTGGAGAAGCACGTGAAAAGTCTTGGAGACGGGAGTGGGAGGTTCAGATTATTGAGGATGCTAACCTCAGGTCATTAGCAGAATGGAGAGCACGGGTGGGGTGATAGACTGAGACCAGGGAGGAGATGTAGTGTGGTGCTGAGCCATAGAGTGCTATATGGATGAGGGTAATAGTTTTGCACTGGATTCTGGAGTGGATGGGTAACCAATGGTATGACTGGCACAGGGTAGAGGCATCGGTGTAACGGTTGGTGAGGAATATGATCCTGGCAGCAGCATTCAGGACAGATTGGAGCAGGAAGAGTTTGGTAAGAGGGAGGCCGATTAGTAGAGAGTTACAATCGTCCAGACGAGAAAGAATGAGTGAAACAGTAAGAGTTTTTGCAGAATCGAAAGTAAGAAAAGGGCGAATTCTAGAAATGTTTTTGAGATGCAGATAAGAAGAGTGATCCAGGGATTGGATGTGGGGGGTGAAGGAAAGCTTGGAATCAAGTATGACCCCAAGGCAGCGGGCATGTTGCTTGGGAGTAATGGTGGAACCACACACGGAGATGGCAATGTCAGGCAAAAGTAGGTTAGTAGAGGGAGAAAACACGAGGAGTTCAGTTTTTGACAGGTTCAGTTTCAGATAGAGGGAGGACATGATGTTAGAGACAGCAGTAAGACAATCGCTAGTGTTTTCTAAAAAGGCAGGCGTGATATCAGTAGAAGTGTATAATTGGGTGTCATCAGCATACAGATCGTACTGGAAACCAAATCTACTGATTGATTGTCCGATAGGAGCAGTATACAAAGAGAAGAGGAGGGGGCCTAGGACTGATCCTTTAGGAACCCCAACAGTAAGGGGAAGGTGAGAGGAGGAGGAACCAGCAAAAAGATACAGTGAAGGAGCGGTCAGAGAGATAGAAGAACAAGGAGAGAATGTGTCCTTGAGGCCGATGGAGTGTAGCATGGTGAGGAGGAGCTGATGATCCACAGCATCGAATGCTGCGGAGAGATCCAAGAGCACTAGCATGGAGCAGTGACCATTAGATTTAGCTTTTAGTAGATTATTAGAGACTTTAATGAGGGCAGTTTCAGTAGAGTGTAAAGAGCGGAAAAAAGATTTAAGAGAATCGAGAAGAGAGTTATCTGAGAGATAGCGGATAAGGTGGGAGTGGACCAGGTGTTCGAGGAGTTTAGAGATGAAGGGAAGATTGGAGACAGGTCCATATACTTACATTCTGGCATTTAGTGATTGTCAGTGTTAGTTTTTTACTGCCTGGTTCTGGAGTAGGAGACGTTGATTTTTTTAAGGAGGCGTTTGTAGTTTTGTTCTAAATAATTTTGCTTGGTGATTTGCCAATGTGCATATCCTCATCCTCTTCTATTTGGCTTCTCTTTCCTTTACTTCCAGATGTTCCACTCTGTTGTTTGTGCGTGAATAGTTGTATGATTGATATTTTCATTTATCCCTATACATCTTCCCTTGTTAGTTTGGTTTGTGTAATCTTATACACTACAACTCCCCACTTCCCTGGGTGGGGGAGGGGACAGATAAGGGTTGATTTAGGAGCTCAGCAAGGAATGTGTCCTCAGTGTCTTCACCATTTGAAGTGATTTGAGGAGCAGGGATAGCTAGGGCACCCCTAGCTTTAGGTATAGGGATACAGTCATATTTCATATGAATGTTTTCATATATAGATGAATGTTTTGCATATAAAAAATCACAGAATGTGCCTTTTTTATCCGCACTACGAAACAGAATTGCCCATTGTAAGTAAAAAAAGGATCACATAAGGGTTACTGTTGTGAATTAGACTTTTTTGGCTCCCTCTAGTGGTTACTAGTGATATGACTCTGGGATTTCCTTCCCTCTGTTTGCACCCAGCTGGGTCGTTACTTCAGGGGTGTTGCTATTTAAACCTCCTGGAACCTTAGTCCAGTGCCTGGCATCGGTGTTATCAGACACATTCTGTTTGCTCCTGTTTGCTGGTCCTGGTTCGTGCTAAATTAAGCTAAGTCTTGCTTCTTTGTTTTTTGGGTTATTTGTTTGCTATCATTTTTGTCCAGCTTGTACTAAATGTGATTCCTGTCCTTGCTGGAAGCTCTAGGGGGCTGGTGTTCTCCCCCCGGGCCGTTAGACGGTTCGGGGGTTCTTGAATTTCCAGTGTGGATATTTTTGATAGGATTTTTTGCTGACCATATAAGTTATCTTTCTATATTCTGCTATTAGCTAGTGGGCCTCTCTTTGCTAAATTCCTAGCTCATTCTTATGTTTGTCTTTTCCTCTTACCTCACCGTTAATATTTGTGGGGGGCTTCTATCCAACTTTTTGGGGTATTTCCTCTGGAGGCAAGAAAGGTCTTTCTTTTCCCTTCTAGGGGTAGTTAGCTCTCCGGCTGGCGCGAGACATCTAGGATCAACGTAGGAACGTTCCCCGGCTGCTGGTATTTGTGGTGCTAGGATTAGTTATATGGTCAGCCCAGTTACCACTGCCCTATGAGCTGGTTTTCTGTATTTACTGACTTAGCATTATTCCTGAGACCCTCTGCCATTGGGGTCATAACAGTATGCCAGGCCAATATTGAATGTTTAAAGCATTGCAGAAGTGGGATAATAAGAAAGGAAATTCTGAGTTTTTTTTTTTCCTTCCTTCTCTTCCTCCCCTTTACCTTTGAGTGGCGTGTGCTTGCTGCAGACATGAATGTGCAGACCTTGATTACAAGTGTTGACCAGCTGGCAGCTCGTGTGCAGGGTATACAAGATTTTGTTACCAGTAGTCCTATGTCTGAACCTAAAATACCTATTCCGGAATTGTTTTCTGGAGATCGATTTAGGTTTAGGAATTTCAAGAATAATTGTAAATTGTTTCTTTCTCTGAGACCCCGTTCATCTGGAGATTCTGCTCAGCAAGTTAAAATTGTTATTTCTTTTTTGCGGGGCGACCCTCAGGATTGGGCTTTCTCGCTAGCGCCAGGAGATCCGGCATTGGCGAATATTGATGCGTTTTTTCTGGCGCTCGGATTGCTTTACGAGGAACCCAATCTTGAAATTCAGGCAGAAAAAGCCTTGCTGGCTATTTCTCAGGGTCAGGATGAAGCTGAAGTGTATTGCCAAAAATTTCAGTCCTTTATGCATGATATTTTCCGGAAGTATCTGGATAATTTTATGATTGTTTATCTGGACGATATTCTGGTTTTCTCTGAAGATTGGGACTCACATGTGGAGCAGGTCAGGATGGTGTTTCAGGTTTGCATGAGAATGCCTTGTTTGTTAAAGGCTCAAAGTGTCTCTTTGGAGTACAGAAAGTTCCCTTTTTGGGGTTTATTTTTTCCCCTTCTGCTGTGGAGATGGACCCAGTCAAGGTCCGAGCTATTCATGAGTGGACTCAACCCACGTCAGTTAAGAGTCTTCAGAAGTTCTTGGGTTTTGCTAACTTCTACCATCGTTTTATCGCTAATTTTTCTAGCGTTGTTAAACCTTTGATGGATATGACCAAGAAAGGTTCTGATGTTGCTAACTGGGCTCCTGCAGCCATGGAGGCATTCCAGGAGTTGAAGCGCCGGTTTACTTCGGCGCCTGTTTTGTGCCAGCCTGATGTCTCACTTCCCTTTCAGGTCGAGGTGGATGCTTCTGAGATTGGGGCAGGGGCCGTTTTGTCACAGAGAGGCCCTGGTTGCTCGGTAATGAGACCATGTGCTTTCTTCTCTAGGAAGTTTTCGCCTGCTGAGCGGAATTATGATGTGGGCAATCGGGAGTTACTGGCCATGAAGTGGGCATTTGAGGAGTGGCGTCATTGGCTCGAGGGTGCTAAGCATCGTATGGTGGTCTTGACTGATCACAAAAATTTGATGTATCTCGAGTCTGCTAAACGCTTGAATCCTAGACAGGCCCGCTGGTCATTGTTTTTCTCCCGTTTTGACTTTGTGGTCTCATATTTACCAGGTTCAAAGAATGTGAAAGCTGATGCTCTTTCAAGGAGCTTTGTGCCTGACTCTCCTGGAGTCACAGAACCTGTTGGTATTCTTAAAGAAGGAGTTATTTTGTCAGCCATTTCTCCTGATTTGCGACGTGTGTTGCAGAGATTTCAAGCTGGTAGACCTGACTCTTGTCCACCTGACAGACTGTTTGTTCCTGATAAGTGGACCAGCAGAGTCATTTCCGAGGTTCATTCCTCGGTGTTGGCAGGTCATCCGGGAATTTTTGGCACCAGAGATCTGGTGGCTAGGTCATTTTGGTGGCCTTCCTTGTCACGGGATGTACGGTCATTTGTGCAGTCCTGTGGGACTTGTGCTCGAGCTAAGCCTTGCTGTTCCCGTGCCAGCGGGTTGCTCTTGCCCTTGCCTGTCTGTTGTGAATTCTGTTTTTGGCTCCCTCTGGTGGCTACTGGTGGTACTGGTTGACTTTGGTCTTGTGTTTCCAGTGCACCTGTTTTCATCAGGAAATTGGGAGTTTCCTATTTAGTCTGGCTTCTCAGTCACTCTAGTGCCGGCAATCAATGTTACCAGAGCATCTCTGTTGCTTGCTACCTGCTCCAAGTCTGCAATTCAGCTAAGTTGAAATCTTTGGCTTTTTGTGTTTGTTTTGTCCAGCATGCATTTATATTTCTCGTGCTGCTGGAAGCTCTAGTGATCTGAAATTACTACTCCGGTGTCATGAGTTGATAACGGAGTTAAGGTGGTTTCAGGATGGCTGCTTAGGGTTTTGAGGTAACCGCGAAGTCCTCTTGTGTATTTTCATCTATCTAGTCAGAGGGCCTCACTTTGCTGAATCTATATTCATACTGCGTTTGTGTTTTCCTCTTACCTAACCGTTATTACATGTGGGGGGCTACTATAACTTTTGGGGTTTCCCTGGAGGCAATCCAGGTCTGTGTATTCCTCTTATAGGGGTAGTTAGCTCTCCGGCTGGCGCGAGGTGTCTAGGGATACAACGTAGGCACACCCCCTGGCTATTTTTATTTGCGTGTTAGGTTCAGCATCGCGGTTACCTGAGATACCATCTTCCTAGAGCTAGTCCGTTTTTGCCCATGTCCCTGCCATTGGGAATCATGACAGTATTGCCGGCCATAATGTATTAAAGGTATTGGCTAAAGAAGGTGAGAAAAAAGAAGTTTCTGACCCTTTTTTTTTTTTTTTTTTTTACTCAGAGGTTCTGTCTAGCCATAATTGCAATCTGTTGTTTTTTTGTTTTTTTTTTTCTCTCCTCTTAACCCCTGAATGGCTCAGATCTCTGCTGTTGAGAAATGGATATCCAGAGTTTAGCTTCTAATCTTAATACTCTTGCCTCTAAGGTTCAAAATATCCAAGACTATGTGATACATGCTCCTATGTCTGAACCCAAGATCCCTATACCTGAGTTCTTTTCTGGAGATAGATCTCGCTTTTTGAATTTTAAGCACAATTGTAAATTGTATCTTCCTCTGAGATCTCGTTCCGCTGGAGACCCCGCTCAGCAGGTTAAAATTGTTATTGCCTTGTTGCGGGGTGACCCCCAGAATTGCGCATTTGCATTGGCACCAGGGGATTCTGCGCTGCTCAATGTGGATGCGTTTTTTCTGGCACTGGGGTTGCTCTATGAGGAACCTAATTTGGAGATTCAGGCTGAAAAGGCCTTGCTAGCCCTCTCTCAAGGGCATGATGAAGCTGAAGTATATTGTCAAAAATTTCGAAAATGGTCTGTGCTTACTCAGTGGAATGAGTGCGCCCTGGCGGCGAATTTCAGAGAAGGTCTCTCTGACGCCATTAAAGATGTCATGGTGGGGTTTCCTACGCCCACAGGTCTGAATGAATCCATGACTATGGCTATTCAGATTGATCGGCGTTTGCGGGAGCGCAAACCTGTGCACCATTTGGCGGTGTCTTCTGAGCAGGCACCGGAGATTATGCAATGTGATAGAATTCTGTCCAGAAGTGAACGGCAGAATTATAGGCGTAAAAATGGGTTCTGCTTCTACTGTGGTGATTCTGCTCATGTTATATCAGCATGCTCTAAACGCACAAAAAAGGTTGATAAGTCTTTTGCAATTGGCACCTTACAGTCTAAGTTTATTTTGTCTGTAACTTTGATCTGTTCATTATCAACTATTACTGTGGATGCCTATGTGGATTCTGGCGCTTCCTTGAGTCTTATGGATTGGTCCTTTGCCAGACGTTGTGGGTTTAGCCTAGAGCCTTTGGAAGTTCCTATCCCTCTGAAGGGTATCGACTCCACACCTTTGGCTAGGAATAAACCACAGTTCTGGACACAAGTGACTATGTGTATGACTCCTGACCATCGGGAGGTGATTCGCTTCCTTGTGTTGCATAACTTGCATGATGTCTTAGTGCTTGGATTGCCATGGTTGCAAACTCATAATCCAGTCCTTGACTGGAAAACAATGTCTGTGTTAAGCTGGGGATGTCAGGGGGCTCATGGGGAAGTACCTTTGGTTTCCATTGCTTCATCTACTCCCTCTGAAATTCCGGCATTTTTGTCTGATTATGGTGATGTTTTTGAGGAGCCTAAACTTAGTTCTCTCCCCCCTCACCGGGATTGCGATTGTGCTATAGACTTGATTCCAGGCAGCAAGTTTCCCAAGGGTCGTTTGTTCAATCTATCTGTGCCTGAGCATGCTGCTATGCGAGAGTATATTAAGGAGTCCTTGGAAAAGGGACATATCCGTCCATCCTCATCCCCTTTAGGAGCAGGTTTTTTTTTTGTGGGTAAAAAAGATGGCTCCCTGAGGCCCTGTATTGATTATCGCCTGTTGAATAAGATTACAGTCAAATACCAGTATCCTTTGCCACTACTGACTGATTTATTTGCTCGTATTAAAGGGGCAAAGTGGTTCTCTAAGGTTGATCTTCGGGGTGCGTATAATTTGGTGCGGATCAAGCAGGGAGATGAGTGGAAAACTGCATTTAATACGCCCGAGGGCCATTTTGAGTATTTGGTAATGCCTTTTGGTCTTTCTAATGCTCCTTCAGTCTTTCAGTCCTTTATGCACGATATTTTCCGTAAATACCTGGATAAATTTATGATTGTGTATTTGGATGATATTTTGATTTTTTCGGATGACTGGGAGTCGCATGTTCAACAGGTTAGGAAGGTTTTTCAGGTTTTGCGGTCCAATTCTCTGTTTGTAAAGGGTTCAAAGTGTATCTTTGGGGTTCAGAAGATCTCCTTTTTGGGGTATATTTTTCCCCTTCTTCTGTTGAGATGGATCCTGTCAAGGTTCGGGCTATTTGTGATTGGACGCAGCCTACTTCCCTGAAGAGTCTTCAGAAGTTCTTGGGCTTTTCTAATTTCTATCGTCGATTTATAACTGGGTTTTCAAGTGTTGCTAAACCTCTGACTGATTTGACTAAGAAGGGTGCTGATGTTGCCAATTGGTCCTCTGCGGCTGTGGAGGCCTTTCGGGAGCTTAAGCGCCGCTTTTCTTCTGCCCCTGTGTTGCGCCAGCCTGATGTTTCGCTCCCTTTTCAGGTTGAGGTTGATGCTTCCGAGATTGGAGCGGGGGCGGTTTTGTCGCAGAAAAGTCCCGATTGCTCAGTGATGAGACCATGTGCATTTTTCTCTCGAAAGTTTTCGCCCGCCGAGCGAAATTATGATGTCGGTAATCGGGAGCTCTTGGCTATGAAGTGGGCATTTGAGGAGTGGCGTCATTGGCTTGAGGGTGCTAGACATCAGGTGGTGGTCTTGACTGATCACAAGAATCTGATTTACCTTGAGTCCGCCAGGCGTCTGAATCCTAGACAGGCACGCTGGTCATTGTTTTTCTCTCGGTTTATTTTTGTGGTTTCATACTTGCCGGGCTCGAAAAATGTGAAGGCAGATGCTCTTTCTAGGAGTTTTGAGCCTGACTCCTCTGGTGATTCTGAGCCTACGGGTATCCTTAAGGATGGAGTGATTTTGTCTGCTGTCTCCCCAGACTTGCGACGTGCTTTGCAGGAGTTTCAGACTGATAGGCCTGATCGTTGTCCGTCTGGGAGATTGTTTGTTCCAGATGAGTGGACCAGTAGAGTCATCTCAGAGGTTCATTCTTCTGTGTTGGCGGGCCACCCTGGAATTTTTGGTACCAGAGATTTGGTGGCCAGGTCCTTCTGGTGGCCTTCCCTGTCTCGGGATGTGCGTACCTTTGTACAGTCTTGTGATGTTTGTGCTCGGGCCAAGCCTTGCTGTTCTCGGGCTAGTGGATTGTTGTTGTCCTTGCCTATTCCGAAGAGGCCGTGGACGCACATCTCTATGGACTTTATCTCGGATCTCCCGGTTTCTCAGAAAATGTCCGTCATTTGGGTGGTGTGTGACCGTTTTTCTAAGATGGTTCATTTGGCACCCTTGCCCAAATTGCCTTCTTCATCGGAGTTGGTTCCTTTATTTTTTCAGAATGTGGTTCGCTTACATGGTATCCCGGAAAACATCGTGTCTGACAGAGGATCTCAATTTGTGTCTAGGTTCTGGCGAGCGTTCTGTGCCAGGATGGGCATTGATTTGTCTTTTTCATCTGCGTTCCATCCTCAGACTAATGGCCAGACGGAGCGAACTAATCAGACCTTGGAGACGTATTTGAGGTGTTTTGTGTCTGCTGATCAGGATGATTGGGTCGCCTTTTTGCCGTTGGCAGAGTTTGCCCTCAATAATCGGGCCAGTTCTGCTACTCTGGTTTCTCCTTTCTTTTGCAATTCAGGGTTTCACCCTCGTTTTTCGTCTGGTCAGGTGGAGTCTTCGGATTGTCCTGGAGTGGATTCTGTGGTGGATAGACTGCACCGGATTTGGAGTCGTGTGGTGGACAATTTGAAGTTGTCTCAGGAGAAGACTCAGCAGTTTGCTAATCGTCATCGTCGTGTGGGTCATCATCTCCATGTTGGAGACTTGGTGTGGTTGTCTTCTCGTTTTGTCCCTATGAAGGTCTCTTCTCCTAAGTTCAAACCTCGGTTCATAGGTCCTTATAGGATTTTGGAGATTCTTAATCCTGTATCTTTTCGTTTGGACCTTCCAGCATCTTTCACCATTCATAATGTTTTCCATAGGTCGTTGTTGCGGAGGTACGAGGTACCGGTTGTTCCTTCTGTTGAGCCTCCTGCTCCTGTGCTGGTGGAGGGTGAATTGGAGTATGTTGTGGAGAAGATTTTGGACTCTCGTATTTCTAGACGGAGACTTCAATATCTGGTTAAATGGAAGGGATACGGTCAGGAGGATAATTCTTGGGTGACTGCCTCTGATGTTCATGCCTCTGATTTGGTTCGCGCCTTTCATAGGGCGCATCCAGATCGCCCTGGTGGTTCTCATGAGGGTTCGGTGCCCCCTCCTTAAGGGGGGGTACTGTTGTGAATTCTGTTTTTGGCTCCCTCTGGTGGCTACTGGTGGTACTGGTTGACTTTGGTCTTGTGTTTCCAGTGCACCTGTTTTCATCAGGAAATTGGGAGTTTCCTATTTAGCCTGGCTTCTCAGTCACTCTAGTGCCGGCAATCAATGTTACCAGAGCATCTCTGTTGCTTGCTACCTGCTCCAAGTCTGCAATTCAGCTAAGTTGAAATCTTTGGCTTTTTGTGTTTGTTTTGTCCAGCATGCATTTATATTTCTCGTGCTGCTGGAAGCTCTAGTGATCTGAAATTACTACTCCGGTGTCATGAGTTGATAACGGAGTTAAGGTGGTTTCAGGATGGCTGCTTAGGGTTTTGAGGTAACCGCGAAGTCCTCTTGTGTATTTTCATCTATCTAGTCAGAGGGCCTCACTTTGCTGAATCTATATTCATACTGCGTTTGTGTTTTCCTCTTACCTAACCGTTATTACATGTGGGGGGCTACTATAACTTTTGGGGTTTCCCTGGAGGCAATCCAGGTCTGTGTATTCCTCTTATAGGGGTAGTTAGCTCTCCGGCTGGCGCGAGGTGTCTAGGGATACAACGTAGGCACACCCCTTGGCTATTTTTATTTGCGTGTTAGGTTCAGCATCACGGTTACCTGAGATACCATCTTCCTAGAGCTAGTCCGTTTTTGCCCATGTCCCTGCCATTGGGAATCATGACACCTGTCCCGAAGAGGCCTTGGACACATATTTCCATGGATTTCATTTCTGATCTCCCGGTGTCTCGGGGTATGTCTGTCATCTGGGTGGTATGTGATCGCTTTTCAAAAATGGTCCATTTGGTGCCTTTGCCTAAGCTGCCTTCCTCTTCCGATCTGGTTCCTGTGTTCCTTCAGAATGTGGTTCGTTTACACGGCATTCCTGAGAATATTGTGTCTGACAGAGGATCCCAGTTTGTTTCCAGGTTCTGGCGATCCTTTTGTGCTAGGATGGGCATTGATTTATCGTTCTCGTCTGCCTTTCATCCTCAGACTACTGGACAAACTGAGCGAACTAATCAGACTCTGGAAGCTTACTTGAGGTGTTTTGTTTCGGCAGATCAGGATGATTGGGTGACCCTCTTGCCGTTGGCTGAGTTTGCCCTAAATAATCGGGCTAGTTCCGCTACTTTGGTTTCGCCATTTTTCTGCAACTCTGGTTTCCATCCTCGTTTTTCCTCGGGACATGTGGAGCCTTCTGACTGTCCTGGAGTGGATTCTGTGGTGGATAGGTTGCAGCAGATCTGGAATCATGTGGTGGACAACTTGAAGTTGTCACAGGAGAAGGCTCAGCGTTTTGCCAACCGCCGCCACGGTGTGGGTCCCCGACTTCGTGTTGGAGATTTGGTGTGGCTGTCTTCTCGATTTGTTCCTATGAAGGTCTCCTCTCCTAAATTTAAGCCTCGCTTCATCGGTCCTTACAAGATATTGGAAATCCTTAATCCTGTGTCCTTTCGCTCGGATCTTCCGGTTTCGTTTGCCATTCACAACGTGTTCCATAGGTCTTTGTTACGACGCTACATTGTGCCTGTGGTTCCTTCTGCTGAGCCTCCTGCTCCGGTGTTGGTTGAGGGCGAGTTGGAGTATGTGGTGGAGAAGATCTTGGATTCTCATCTCTCCAGGCGGAGGCTTCAGTATTTGGTCAAGTGGAAGGGTTATGGTCAGGAGGATAATTCCTGGGTGGTTGCCTCTGATGTGCATGCGGCCGATTTGTTCGTGCCTTTCACGCTTCTCATCCTGATCGCCCTGGTGGTCTTGGTGAGGGTTCGGTGACCCCTCCTTAAGGGGGGGGTACTGTTGTGAATTAGACTTTTTTGGCTCCCTCTAGTGGTTACTAGTGATATGACTCTGGGATTTCCTTCTCTCTGTTTGCACCCAGCTGGGTTGTTACTTCAGGGGTGTTGCTATATAAACCTCCTGGAACCTTAGTCCAGTGCCTGGCATCGGTGTTATCAGACACATTCTGTTTGCTCCTGTTTGCTGGTCCTGGTTCGTGCTAAATTAAGCTAAGTCTTGCTTCTTTGTTTTTTGAATTATTTGTTTGCTATCATTTTTGTCCAGCTTGTACTAAATGTGATTCCTGTCCTTGCTGGAAGCTCTAGGGGGCTGGTGTTCTCCCCCCGGGCCGTTAGACGGTTCAGGGGTTCTTGAATTTCCAGTGTGGATATTTTTGATAGGATTTTTTGCTGACCATATAAGTTATCTTTCTATATTCTGCTATTAGCTAGTGGGCCTCTCTTTGCTAAATTCCTAGCTCATTCTTATGTTTGTCTTTTCCTCTTACCTCACCGTTATTATTTGTGGGGGGCTTCTATCCAACTTTTTGGGGTATTTCCTCTGGAGGCAAGAAAGGTCTTTCTTTTCCCTTCTAGGGGTAGTTAGCTCTCCGGCTGGCGCGAGACGTCTAGGATCAACGTAGGAACGTTCCCCGGCTGCTGGTATTTGTGGTGCTAGGATTAGTTATATGGTCAGCCCAGTTACCACTGCCCTATGAGCTGGTTTTCTGTATTTACTGACTTAGCATTATTCCTGAGACCCTCTGCCATTGGGGTCATAAACAGGTTACCATCCATATCTCATGTGTTTTTCAAAGATCTATTACAATTATTAACATAGGAAACTGTGTTTGGCCCCCTTATTATTTATTAACCCCTTCATGACCTTGGGGTTTTCTGTTTTTGCATTTCCATTTTTTTCCTCCCTGTCTTCCCAGAGCCATTATTTTTTTTAGTTAATATGGCCATGTGAGGGTTTGTTTTTTGTGGGTTGACTTTTACTTTTGAACTACACCATTGGTTTTACCATATCATGTACTGGAAAACAGGAAAAATTCAAAGTGCGGTGAAATTGCAAAAAAAGAGCAATTTCACAATTGTTTTTTGAGCACTTAGTGATCATGGTAAAAAACAACTAAAACTCACCTGCCAGTATTTTTATTGATACTATTTTGTTGTAGATACAATGTTTTGATCGCCTGTTATTGCATTTTATTACAGTGTTGCAGCGACCCAAAAAAATGTAATCCTGGAGTTTTTGGTTTTTTTTCTCGTTATGTCGTTTATCGATCATATTCTTTTTATATTTCGATAGATTGGGCATTTCTAAACATGGCAATACCAAATGTGTGTATATTTTTCTTTTTGTTTATTATTTTATATTGAATGTGGCGAATGTGACGTGACACAGGCGCCGATGGGTGGGGTTTGTGAAGCGTTTGTAGCTCAAGCATTTGACATGTTAACAGCGACGGGTGGATCGCGATTCCACCTGCGGCTGTTAGGAGCACATATCAGCTGATTAAATCACCTGACATGTGCCTGAAAACACGGGGCCTCAGTGTCACAGCCCGCATGGAGTGCGGCGATACGACCTATGATGTACCTATACATCATAGGTTGTGAAGAGGTTAAAATGTTCATGTAAAAACTGGATTCTATGTAGATGTAAAAAACAGCCATGCAGACCTTATATGGATAGCATTAAGGATTTTTTCATCCCTAATTTTTTGTCTGTTTGCTTTCTGGATGATAAATGGACAATTTTCCATACACTGATCTGCCAGCGGAATGTAGACATTAGTGAGGGTCTCTACATTCTTGTTGTTCAGACATTAATAACAATCAATGCTTATACTGGAGAAGACCCATTAACATCATGGCATATTATGCACAGTTTGCAGGTTTATTTTTCAAATGTTAACAATTTTAGATCCAGTTTACAGCAAAAACTGCTGTTATTTACTAAGATTTGTTCTGTAGGTTTCCTAGTTGCATCACTATCAGTCACGTGAACTGCTTTTTATTGCCAATTGAGTTAATAAGGAAAGAATACAGCCAAAAAGAGGAATGCTAATGAAAGTGTTTTAATGCCACCTAGTGGCTACTGTTTGATTCTTCAGTTAGGTAGATGGTGTTTCCAGGCTTATGAAAACATTGAAAGATGTCATGAAACTAAAACAACAGCAATAATTATTATACACAACAATAGAAATGAATATAAAACTATAAATGCAAAGCAGATCCAGACTGAGGACAGCACATGTTGAGAATATCAGTATCACAGACTGCATATTTCACATTCCGATGTCTCACTGAAAGCAAAATAATTGAAGCTGACATATTTTGACATGCAGTGATTCATTTTGTATGTCGGATTTCAGATTACTGCTAATTTACTCTCCTCTTACATGGTGATTTGGGCTAAATCCTCTTAAATCGTTCCATGTTACAAATGTGCATTGTATGTGATTATCTGAAAATGAACAGACCTTCAGTTTTTTTACTCCAGTTTAGTATAAATCTAATCTACATTGCCTAGACATTCTTATAGTATGAAGTATATGACAACTCTAATATTGCATCCATCACACGGTCGTCTTAAATTTTGTTGCATAGTACAGCAGTCTCTATGTTGTGTGCAGTGATTGACTGACGGAATACCAACTAGTTGTAGGACAAGTCAAACCGGTAAGCTGTTACTGGCGTGATGCCTCCACTCCTCTCTTTTTTTGTCTCTTATTTTGCAGTTGCTTGGAGGGCATTTTACACATTACACAAAATAGATGTTGCGTGCACATCTGATTAGAAGCAGGAGCCAACTAACCAAAAGAGTCGCCGAGGATGCCGGCAGGTTAGTTCACAGTGCTATGGTACAGCTGTCACATAGTCTTGCAGTGGTTGAATGACCAGGAACCTACAAATTATTTCTCTCAATTCTACCCCCATTGATTAATAATTTAGCCCATCCGGTTTTTGGCATTTTTTTGAGCAGAAATACCTAAGCTTATTTTACGCTTTTTGTCACCAACAGCACCATAATGCCTAAAGGAAAGAACAAGGCAGATTGGAACAGAGCCGGAGGCAACATTCCTATTGTAGCTATAGTTTAAATAGTCCAGTCCAAATCTACGTCCTATCTATGGGATATTATCTTACTTTGCTATCTAGATAATTGCTATTACTCGCTAATTTGGAGTTTGGCTCAGCAGGTGGAATAGATGCAGTGTTGCATTATGAGGTTTCCCGCAGATTTATGCTTTATCTATATTTATAAGTCAGCATGCATATTCATGATCAGGCATCGGAATGATTCTAAACTCAATTTAAAAATGTAAATTTTATGTTTGCATGGAGTTAACTCCAATCACCTGTTTGGTCTCCTGAAGTGATTCTAAGGATTCTTTCACACTTCAGTTGTTTGGCGTCAGTCTGCTCCGACATAGTGACGGATCGACGGATCCGTCAAAATTGTTGAGAAAACGGTTCTAACGGATCCATTTTTTTGACGGATCCGTTACACGGATGCGTCAAAAAAACGGATCCGTTAGATCTGTTGCGACCGTTTTTTACATCCGTTGGAACCGTTTTTTGACGGATCCGTTTTTTAAAGGATCTCAATGTGATTGGCTAATACAAAGTACTTGGAAATGTGATTGGCTACTGGAAACTACTGGGAAACTATATACACAGTGTATTTACACCACATCTTTGAAAGGTTGTAGAGAAACTGGCAAAGATGGAAGGGGTGCTGGCGAATATTGTGAAGATATGTGCGGATTTCACTTTTGAGGCTAATCGGTTGGCAGTCATCATTCGAGACAAGGAGGAAGAAAGACTGCGCATCCTGCGGCAGCGGCGGAAGAGAAGGCTGTGGATCCATCCTATCACAGCCCAACGCATGACCCGTGGCGTTTATTCCACACTGTATATTGAATTGAGGGAAAATCCTGAAAAATTGCTGGCAGGGTCTGTCTTGATGGCTGCTGGCAGGGTCTGTCTTGCTGGCTGGCACTGTGTTCTCTCTCTGCTTCTTCTCTGCTTGATGGCACATTAAAGAATGAAGCCCACCTGTCCTGTTTATATAGTTTTGGGGTTGTCTGGGAAAAGTATCTACTTTTTGGAGCAGGCTCAATTGAAAAAGCGGATTGGGGTGACGGATCCGCCAAATGACGGATCGCGACTGATCCGTCGCCCATAGGCGGGCATTCTAGGGAATGGCGGACGCGACGGATCCGTCACGAACCGCCATTTCAGCGCAGACAAAAAACGTTATAATGTCCATCAATGTCTAGATGACGTACGTCAAATCTCGACGGATCTGTCACATGGCGGATGGAATGGACGACCATCCGCCACAATCCGTCGCTAATGCAAGTCTATGGGAAAATAGCGGATCCGCCAAAAAAAAAAATGACGGATTCAAACTGACGCCAAAACACTGAAATGTGAAAGAGGCCTAAGGGGCACTGCAAATTAACATCTAGGACGCCTCAGGGCATAGATTATATGGTGCTTTACATCCAACCATAAGGTTGGCCACACCTTACATGTACACTTTTATAATGTTTATCAGTGACTAAAAAATAAAACATAATATGGAGATGCTATAAGGCTTTATTTGTCCGAGTGTAGTTTGGAAACCCTAAACCAGAGTAACAAAAGTGATGTGGTGACTACTAACAGCTCCACACTATTTACATTGCTCCCGTGGAGGCCCGTGGCAAGAGACTGTGATTTAGTGTGGTGGAGGGGGCGAAGAAAGAAGTAGGAAAGACCATCATAAGTAACAACAGAAAGTAACATATCAAAAATTAGATTAGTGGATCACTACATAGTGTGATAAAATATGTTTATTTCATTTGCATGGTCCTTTCAAGCACAGAACTTGATGCATGAATTGGCAGTCGGGTACTGACCTACTGTAATTTATTATTCTTTTTGCAAACCTCTCAATCATGCAAGAAAAATAAACAGCTCTTTTTTTATCATATTATGTGGTGAGTGCCAATCTACTTTTTCATATGGTACATTTGAGCTCTCTCAAATATTGTGCACCACACATGTGAATACTGCCCAATGTGTTTATCCTGTTTTTCGGAGTATTGACAATGTTTTTCTATTATATGAAAGTCATTTACTGATGTAGCTGAAGTTTTCAATGACATAACAAATAAACGGCATCAGAATGGATGGTATTCACAAATTAAATTGACAGAGTTTAGATGGTTATACCATTTGGCACCCTTGAAATTGTTCTGGAAAATGAAATATTTCTCCCATAAAATTATTGCAAATGCACATTTTTTGCTGTACACATTTATTTCCATTTTGTGTATTGAAACAACACAATGAAACAGAGAAGAAAAGGCAAACTGGACATAGTTTCACAAAAACCCTAAAAATTGGCCGGACAAAATTATTGGCACCCTCAACATAATATTTGGTTGCACACCCTTTGGAATAAATAACTGCAATCAATCGCTTCTTATAACTATCAACAAGCTATTTAGATCTCTCAAAAGGAATTTTGGACCATTGTTCTTATGAAAACTACTCCAGGTCTTATATATCTGAAGGGTGCCTTCCCCCAACAGCAATTTTAAGATCTCTCCACTGGTGTTCAATGGTATTTAGATCCAGACTCATTGCTAGCTATTTTAGAACTCTCCAGCACTTTGTTTCCATACATTTTTGGTTGCTTCTTGAAGTATGTTTGGGGTAATTGTCCTGCTGGAAGACCCATGAAACCAAGCTTTCTGACACTAGGCACTGCATTACGACACAAAATCCTTTGGTAAACTTTCAGATTTCATGATGCCTTGCACAGTCAAGGCAACCAGTGCTAGAGGCTTCAAAACAACACAAAAACATCTTTGAACCTCCACCTTATTTGACTGTAGGTAATGTGTTCTTTTCTCATTCTGTTTTCAGTAAACAGTAGAATGATGTGGTTTAACAAAGCTTTATCTGTTGTGAAATTGGATTTTGGGCTCCCCGGTGGCCACTGGTGGAATTGAACTGGTGTGCATCATCCTCTCTGTTCACCTGTTTCCATCAGGATGTGGGAGTCGCTATTTAGCCTTGCTCCTCTGTCACTTCCATGCCGGTCAACATTGTAATCAGAAGCCTTTCTGTGCATGTTCCTGCTGCTAGACAACTCCCAGCTAAGTTGGACTTTAGTCCTTGTTTGTTTTTGCATTTTGTTCCAGTTCACAGCTGTAGTTTCGTTTCTGTGTCTGGAAAGCTCTTGTGATCTGAAATTGCCACTCTTATGTTATGAGTTAATACTAGAGTCTTAAAGTAATTTCAGGATGGTTTTTTGATAGGGTTTTCAGCTGACCATGAAAGTGCCCTTTCTGTCTTCCTGCTATCTAGTAAGCGGACCTCAATTTTGCTAAACCTATTTTCATACTACGTTTGTCATTTCATCTAAAATCACCGCCAATATTTGTGGGGGCCTCTGTCTGCCTTTCGGGGAAATTTCTCTAGAGGTGAGCCAGGACTATATTTTCCTCTGCCAGGATTAGTTAGTCCTCCGGCCGGCGCTGGGCGTCTAGGGATAAAACGCAGGCTACGCTACCCGGCTACTGTTAGTTGTGCGGCAGGTTTAGTTCATGGTCAGTTTAGTTTCCATCCTTCCAAGAGCTAGTTCTTATGTTTGCTGGGCTATGTTCTCTTGCCATTGAGAACCATAACAGTTTGACCGGCCACAAAGGGTTAAATTAATTGACAGAGAAAGGAGAGAAAAGAGAAGTCTGCTGAAGATTTTTTTTTTTTTTTTTTTTTTCCCTTCAGTTCTGAGTGTGCTTGTATTTGAATCTCTTGCAAGTCTGCCTATATTGCAGCCTTTCTCTCTCTCTCTCCTTCTAATCCTGGAATGGCTCTGTGTTCACCTGTTTAAAATGGATATTCAGAGTTTAGCTGCAGGTTTGAATAATCTCACCACGAAAGTTCAAAATTTACAAGATTTTGTTGTTCATGTTCCTATATCTGAACCTAGAATTCCTTTGCCTGAATTTTTCTCGGGGAATAGATCTTGCTTTCAAAATTTCAAAAATAATTGCAAGTTGTTTTTGTCCCTGAAATCTCGCTCTGCTGGAGATCCTGCTCAGCAGGTCAGGATTGTGATTTCCTTGCTCCGGGGCGACCCTCAGGATTGGGCTTTTGCATTGGCTCCAGGGGATCCTGCGTTGCTCAATGTGGATGCGTTTTTTCTGGCCTTGGGGTTGCTTTATGAGGAACCTCAGTTAGAACTTCAGGCGGAAAAGGCCTTGATGTCCCTATCTCAGGGGCAAGACGAAGCTGAAATATACTGCCAGAAATTCCGTAAATGGGCTGTGCTTACTCAGTGGAATGAGTGCGCCCTGGCGGCGAATTTCAGAGAGGGTCTCTCTGATGCCATTAAGGATGTTATGGTGGGGTTCCCTGTGCCTGCGGGTCTGAATGAGTCCATGACAATGGCTATCCAGATCGATAGGCGTCTGCGGGAGCGCAAACCTGTGCACCATTTGGCGGTGTCTACTGAGAAGACGCCAGAGAATATGCAATGTGATAGAATTCTGTCCAGAAGTGAACGGCAGAATTTTAGACGAAAAAATGGGTTGTGCTTCTATTGCGGTGATTCAACTCATGTTATATCAGCATGCTCTAAGCGTACTAAGAAGCTTGATAAGTCTGTTTCAATTGGCACTTTACAGTCTAAGTTTATTCTATCTGTGACCCTGATTTGTTCTTTATCATCTATTACCGCGGATGCCTATGTCGACTCTGGCGCCGCTTTGAGTCTTATGGATTGGTCCTTTGCCAAACGCTGTGGGTATGATTTGGAGCCTCTTGAAACTCTTATACCCCTGAAGGGGATTGACTCCACCCCATTGGCTAGCAATAAACCACAATACTGGACACAAGTAACTATGCGGATTAATCCGGATCACCAGGAGATTATTCGCTTTCTTGTGCTGTATAACCTACATGATGTGTTGGTGCTTGGATTGCCATGGCTGCAATCTCATAACCCAGTCCTTGACTGGAAAGCTATGTCTGTGTTAAGCTGGGGATGTAAAGGGACGCATGGGGACGTACCTGTGGTTTCCATTTCATCATCTATTCCCTCTGAGATTCCTGAATTCTTGACTGAATATCGTGACATTTTTGAAGAACCTAAGCTTGGTTCATTACCTCCGCACCGGGAGTGCGATTGTGCCATAGATTTGATTCCGGGTAGTAAATACCCTAAGGGTCGTTTATTTAATCTGTCTGTGCCTGAACATGCTGCTATGCGAGAATATATAAAGGAGTCCTTGGAAAAGGGACATATTCGTCCTTCGTCATCTCCCTTAGGAGCCGGTTTTTTCTTTGTGGCTAAGAAAGATGGCTCTTTGAGGCCGTGCATTGATTATCGGCTTTTGAATAAAATCACGGTTAAATATCAATATCCGTTGCCACTGCTGACTGATTTGTTTGCTCGCATAAAGGGGGCCAAGTGGTTCTCTAAGATAGATCTCCGTGGGGCGTATAATTTGGTGCGAATTAAGCAGGGGGATGAGTGGAAGACCGCATTTAATACGCCCGAGGGCCACTTTGAGTATTTGGTGATGCCTTTTGGTCTTTCAAATGCCCCTTCAGTTTTTCAGTCCTTTATGCATGACATTTTCCGTGATTATTTGGATAAATTTATGATTGTGTATCTGGATGATATTTTGATTTTTTCGGATGACTGGGACTCTCATGTCCAGCAGGTCAGGAGGGTTTTTCAGGTTTTGCGGTCTAATTCCTTGTGTGTGAAGGGTTCTAAGTGCGTTTTTGGGGTTCAAAAGATTTCCTTTTTGGGATATATTTTTTCCCCCTCTTCCATCGAGATGGATCCTGTCAAGGTTCAGGCTATTTGTGATTGGACGCAACCCTCTTCTCTTAAGAGTCTTCAGAAATTTTTGGGCTTTGCTAACTTTTATCGTCGATTTATTGCTGGTTTTTCTGATGTTGTTAAACCATTGACTGATTTGACTAAGAAGGGTGCTGATGTTGCTGATTGGTCCCCTGCTGCTGTGGAGGCCTTTCGGGAGCTTAAGCGCCGCTTTTCTTCCGCCCCTGTGTTGCGTCAGCCTGATGTTGCTCTTCCTTTTCAGGTTGAGGTCGACGCTTCTGAAATCGGAGCTGGGGCGGTTTTGTCGCAGAGAAGTTCCGATTGCTCCGTGATGAGACCTTGTGCTTTTTTCTCGCGTAAATTTTCGCCCGCCGAGCGGAATTATGATGTTGGGAATCGGGAGCTTTTGGCCATGAAGTGGGCTTTTGAGGAGTGGCGTCATTGGCTTGAGGGGGCTAGACATCAGGTGGTGGTATTGACTGACCACAAAAATCTAATTTATCTTGAGTCCGCCAGACGCCTGAATCCTAGACAGGCGCGCTGGTCGTTGTTTTTCTCTCGGTTTGATTTTGTGGTGTCCTACCTGCCGGGTTCTAAGAATGTTAAGGCGGATGCCCTTTCTAGGAGTTTTGAGCCTGACTCCCCTGGTAATTCTGAACCTACAGGTATCCTTAAGGATGGAGTGATATTGTCTGCCGTTTCTCCAGACCTGCGGCGGGCCTTGCAGGAGTTTCAGGTGGATAGACCTGATCGTTGCCCACCTGGTAGACTGTTTGTTCCTGATGATTGGACCAGTAAAGTCATTTCTGAGGTTCATTCTTCTGCGTTGGCAGGTCATCCTGGAATCTTTGGTACCAGGGATTTGGTGGCAAGGTCCTTCTGGTGGCCTTCCCTGTCTCGAGATGTGCGAGGCTTTGTGCAGTCTTGTGACGTTTGTGCTCGGGCCAAGCCTTGTTGTTCTCGGGCTAGTGGATTGTTGTTGCCCTTGCCTATCCCGAAGAGGCCCTGGACGCACATCTCGATGGATTTTATTTCGGATCTTCCTGTTTCTCAGAAGATGTCTGTCATCTGGGTGGTGTGTGATCGTTTCTCTAAGATGGTCCATTTGGTTCCCCTGCCTAAGTTGCCTTCTTCTTCCGAGTTGGTTCCTCTGTTTTTTCAAAATGTGGTCCGTTTGCATGGTATTCCGGAGAATATCGTTTCTGACAGAGGTACCCAATTCGTGTCTAGATTTTGGCGAGCATTCTGTGCTAGGATGGGCATAGATTTGTCTTTCTCGTCTGCTTTCCATCCTCAGACTAATGGCCAGACCGAGCGGACGAATCAGACCTTGGAGACATATTTGAGGTGTTTTGTGTCTGCAGATCAGGATGATTGGGTTGCTTTTTTGCCTTTAGCGGAGTTTGCCCTCAATAATCGGGCCAGCTCTGCCACCTTGGTGTCTCCCTTTTTCTGTAATTCGGGGTTTCATCCTCGATTTTCTTCTGGTCAGGTGGAATCTTCGGATTGTCCTGGAGTGGATGCTGTGGTGGAGAGGTTGCATCAGATTTGGGGGCAGTGTTGTGAATTTGGATTCTGGGCTCCCCCGGTGGCCGCTTGTGGAATTGGACTTGTCATCCTCTTTCCTGTTTCACCTGATTCCATCAGTAGTGGGTGTCGCTATTTAAGCTCATTTCTCTGGTGGTTTCTTGCCGGTCAACAATGTTATCTGATGCCTCTCAGTGCTTGTTCCTGCTTCTAGACAACTACTAGATAAGTTGGACTTTTGTCCATGTTTTGTTTTGCCTATTTGTTCCAGTTCACAGCTGAAGTTTTGTTACTGTGTCTGGAAAGCTCTCGTTGATCAGGGATTGCTACTCTGGCGTTATGAGTTAATGCCAGAGTTTAAGGTAATCTCTGGATGGTGTTTTGTTAGTGTTTTTCTGCTGACCATGAAAGTATACTATCTGTCTTCTGCTATCTAGTAAGCGGACCTCAAATTTGCTAAGACTATTTTCCTGCTGCGTTTGTTGTTTCATCTGAACTCACCGTCATTATATGTGGGGGGCTACTGTCTTCTTTGGAATATTTCTCTAGAGGTGAGCCAGGTCTTATATTTCCCTCTGCTAGCTATTTAGGTCTTAGGCCAGAGCTGGGCATCTAGCGATAAATAGGAAATGCTACCTGGCTATTTCTAGTTGCGCGGCAGGCTTAGTTCATGGTCAGTATAGTTCCATCTTCCGAGAGCTTGTCCCTCTATAGGCTTGCTATGATCTCTGCCTGCAGAGATCATGACAGTTTGACCGGCCCATAAAGTGTTAAAGACCCAGGTTGAGAAAGGAGAGTTATAAGAAGTCTGCTGGAATTTTTTTTTTTTTTTTCCTCCAGTCTGCCTTGCTGCAGTCTTTTTTCTCTCTCTCCTCCTAATCTCTGTATGCTCTGTGTGCACCTGACAATAATGGATCTCCAGAGTGTAACTGCGGGTTTGAATAATCTCATCACGAAAGTACAAAATTTACAAGATTTTGTGGTACATGCTCCGGTATCTGAGCCGAGAATTCCTTTGCCGGAGTTCTTCACAGGGAATAGAGCTAGCTTCCAGAATTTCCGAAATAATTGTAAGCTTTATTTGTCCCTGAAGTCTCGTTCAGCTGGAGACCCTGCTCAGCAGGTTAGGATTGTGATTTCCTTGCTCAGGGGTGACCCTCAAGATTGGGCCTTCTCATTGCCAGCAGGGGATCCTGCGTTACGCGATGTGGATGCGTTTTTTCTGGCCTTGGGCTTGCTTTATGAGGAACCTCATTTGGAACTTCAGGCAGAAAAAACTTTGATGGCACTATCTCAGGGGCAAGACGAAGCTGAAGTTTTCTGCCAAAAATTCCGTAAATGGTCTGTGCTTACTCAGTGGAATGAGTGCGCCTTGGCGGCAACTTTCAGAGAAGGTCTCTCTGATGCCGTTAAGGATGTTATGGTGGGGTTCCCTTTGCCTGCAGGTCTGAATGAGTCCATGACAATGGCTATTCAGATTGATAGGCGTCTGCGGGAGCGCAAACCGGTGCACCATCTGGCGGTGTCTATGGAAAAGACGCCAGAAAGTATGCAGTGTGATAGAATTCTGTCCAGGAGCGAGCGACAGAATTTTAGACGGAAGAATGGATTGTGTTTCTATTGTGGGGATTCTACTCATGTTATATCGGCATGTTCTAGGCGTACAAAGAAGCTTGATAAGTCTGTTTCCATTGGCACCATTCAGTCTAAGTTTATTTTGTCTGTAACCCTGATTTGCTCTTTGTCATCCATTGCCACGGACGCCTATGTTGACTCTGGCGCCGCTCTGAGTCTTATGGATTGGTCCTTTGCCAATCGTTGTGGTTTTGATTTAGAGCCTTTGGAGACTCTTATTCCTCTGAAGGGGATTGACTCCACCCCATTGGCTAATAATAAACCACAATACTGGACACAAGTAACCATGCGTATCAATCCGGATCACCAGGAGATTATTCGTTTCCTGGTGCTGTATAATTTACATGACGATTTGGTACTGGGATTGCCATGGTTGCAGTCTCACAACCCAGTCTTGGACTGGAGAGCAATGTCTGTGTTGAGCTGGGGATGTAAGGGTATTCATGGGGACGTACCTTTGGTTTCTATTTCGTCGTCCATTCCCTCTGAAGTCCCTGAGTTCCTCTCTGATTATCAAGACGTCTTTGACGAACCCAAGCTTGGGTCGTTACCTCCGCACCGTGAGTGCGATTGTGCCATAGATTTGATACCGGGTTGTAAATATCCAAAGGGTCGTTTGTTTAATTTGTCTGTGCCGGAACATGCTGCTATGCGGGAATATATAAAGGAGTCTTTGGAAAAGGGACATATTCGTCCATCTTCTTCTCCCTTGGGAGCTGGGTTTTTCTTTGTCTCAAAAAAAGACGGCTCTTTGAGACCATGTATTGATTATCGGCTTCTGAATAAGATCACTGTTAAGTATCAATACCCATTGCCATTGCTTACTGATTTGTTTGCTCGTATAGAGGGTGCTAAGTGGTTCTCTAAAATTGATCTTCGTGGGGCGTATAATTTGGTGCGGATCAGGCAGGGGGATGAGTGGAAGACCGCATTTAATACGCCCGAGGGCCACTTTGAGTATTTGGTCATGCCTTTTGGTCTTTCTAATGCCCCTTCAGTTTTCCAGTCTTTTATGCATGATATTTTCCGCGATTTTCTGGATAAATTTATGATAATATATCTGGATGATATTCTGATTTTTTCTGATGACTGGGACTCTCATGTCCAGCAGGTCAGGAGAGTTTTTCAGGTTCTGCGGTCTAATTCTTTATGTGTGAAGGGGTCTAAGTGCGTTTTTGGGGTCCAGAAAATTTCCTTTTTGGGGTATATTTTTTCTCCCTCTTCCATTGAGATGGATCCCGTCAAGGTGCAAGCTATTTGTGACTGGACTCAGCCCTCCTCTCTTAAGGGTCTTCAGAGATTTTTGGGCTTTGCCAACTTTTACCGCCGATTTATTGCTGGTTTTTCGGATGTCGTTAAACCACTGACTGATTTGACCAGACAAGGCGCTGATGTTGCTAATTGGTCCCCTCATGCTGTAGAGGCCTTTCAGGAGCTTAAGCGCCGTTTTGCCTCTGCCCCTGTGTTGCGTCAGCCTGATGTGAATCTGCCTTTTCAGGTTGAGGTTGACGCTTCGGAGATCGGAGCTGGGGCAGTGTTGTCGCAGAAAGGTTCCGACTGCTCCGTCATTAGGCCTTGTGCCTTCTTTTCTCGCAAATTTTCGCCCGCAGAGCGGAATTATGATGTTGGGAATCGGGAGCTTTTGGCCATGAAGTGGGCGTTTGAGGAGTGGCGCCATTGGCTCGAGGGGGCTAGGCATCAGGTGGTGGTATTGACTGACCACAAAAATTTGATTTATCTTGAGACTGCCAGACGCCTGAATCCTAGACAGGCGCGCTGGTCTTTATTTTTTTCTCGCTTTAATTTTGTGGTGTCATACCTACCGGGTTCTAAGAATGTTAAGGCAGATGCTCTTTCTAGGAGTTTTGACCCGGACTCTCCTGGTAATTCTGAACCCACAGGTATCCTTAGGGAGGGAGTAATTTTGTCGGCCGTTTCTCCTGATCTGCGGCGGTCCTTGCAAGAGTTTCAGGCGGATAGACCGGATCGTTGTCCGCCTGATAGACTGTTTGTTCCGGATGATTGGACCAGCAGAGTCATCTCTGAGGTACATTCTTCTGCATTGGCAGGTCATCCCGGAATTTTTGGTACCAGGGATTTGGTGGCAAGATCCTTCTGGTGGCCTTCTCTGTCACGAGATGTGCGAGTCTTTGTGCAGTCATGTGACGTTTGTGCTCGGGCCAAGTCTTGTAGTTCTCGGGCTAGCGGACTGCTGTTGCCCTTGCCTATTCCTAAGAGGCCTTGGACACACATCTCGATGGATTTTATTTCAGATCTGCCTGTTTCCCAGAAGATGTCTGTCATCTGGGTGGTCTGTGACCGTTTCTCTAAAATGGTCCATTTGGTTCCTCTGCCCAAGTTGCCTTCTTCTTCTGAGTTGGTTCCTCTGTTTTTTCAGAATGTTGTCCGATTGCACGGTATTCCTGAGAATATTGTTTCTGACAGAGGTACCCAATTTGTGTCTAGATTTTGGCGGGCATTCTGTGCTAGGATGGGCATAGATTTGTCTTTTTCATCTGCTTTTCACCCTCAGACTAATGGCCAGACCGAGCGGACTAATCAGACCCTTGAGACATATCTGAGGTGTTTTGTCTCTGCTGACCAGGATGATTGGGTTGCTTTTTTGCCATTGGCAGAGTTCGCCCTCAATAATCGGGCCAGTTCTTCCACCTTGGTGTCCCCGTTTTTCTGTAATTCGGGGTTTCACCCTCGATTTTCCTCCGGTCAGGTGGAATCCTCGGATTGTCCTGGAGTGGATGCGGTGGTGGAGAGATTGCATCACATCTGGGGGCAGGTTATGGACAATTTGAAGTTGTCCCAGGAGAAGACTCAGCGTTTTGCCAACCGTCATCGTCGTGTTGGTTCTCGGCTTTGTGTTGGAGATTTAGTGTGGTTGTCTTCTCGTTTTGTCCCTATGAGGGTCTCTTCTCCTAAGTTTAAACCTCGGTTCATCGGCCCTTATAGAATATTGGAGATTCTTAATCCTGTTTCTTTCCGTTTGGACCTCCCTGCGTCCTTTTCCATTCATAACGTTTTTCATCTGTCGTTATTGCGCAGGTATGAGGTACCTGTTGTACCTTCAGTTGAGCCTCCTGCTCCGGTGTTGGTTGAGGGTGAGTTGGAGTACGTTGTGGAGAAAATTTTGGACTCTCGTGTTTCCAGACGGAAACTCCAGTATCTGGTCAACTGGAAGGGTTACGGCCAGGAGGATAATTCTTGGGTCAATGCATCTGATGTTCATGCTTCTGATCTTGTTCGTGCCTTCCATAGGGCTCATCCTGGTCGCCCTGGTGGATCTGGTGAGGGTTCGGTGCCCCCTCCTTGAGGGGGGGGTACTGTTGTGAATTTGGATTCTGGGCTCCCCCGGTGGCCGCTTGTGGAATTGGACTTGTCATCCTCTTTCCTGTTTCACCTGATTCCATCAGTAGTGGGTGTCGCTATTTAAGCTCATTTCTCTGGTGGTTTCTTGCCGGTCAACAATGTTATCTGATGCCTCTCAGTGCTTGTTCCTGCTTCTAGACAACTACTAGATAAGTTGGACTTTTGTCCATGTTTTGTTTTGCCTATTTGTTCCAGTTCACAGCTGAAGTTTTGTTACTGTGTCTGGAAAGCTCTCGTTGATCAGGGATTGCTACTCTGGCGTTATGAGTTAATGCCAGAGTTTAAGGTAATCTCTGGATGGTGTTTTGTTAGTGTTTTTCTGCTGACCATGAAAGTATACTATCTGTCTTCTGCTATCTAGTAAGCGGACCTCAAATTTGCTAAGACTATTTTCCTGCTGCGTTTGTTGTTTCATCTGAACTCACCGTCATTATATGTGGGGGGCTACTGTCTTCTTTGGAATATTTCTCTAGAGGTGAGCCAGGTCTTATATTTCCCTCTGCTAGCTATTTAGGTCTTAGGCCAGAGCTGGGCATCTAGCGATAAATAGGAAATGCTACCTGGCTATTTCTAGTTGCGCGGCAGGCTTAGTTCATGGTCAGTATAGTTCCATCTTCCGAGAGCTTGTCCCTCTATAGGCTTGCTATGATCTCTGCCTGCAGAGATCATGACAGGGCAGGTAGTGGACAATTTGAAGTTGTCCCAGGAGAAGACTCAGCTTTTTGCCAACCGCCGGCGTCGGGTTGGTCCTCGGCTTTGTGTTGGGGACTTGGTGTGGTTGTCTTCTCGTTTTGTCCCTATGAGGGTTTCTTCTCCCAAGTTTAAGCCTCGGTTCATCGGCCCGTACAAGATATTGGAGATTCTTAACCCTGTGTCCTTCCGTTTGGACCTCCCTGCATCTTTTTCTATTCATAATGTTTTTCATCGGTCATTATTGCGCAGGTATGAGGTACCGGTTGTGCCTTCCGTTGAGCCTCCTGCTCCGGTGTTGGTTGAGGGCGAGTTGGAGTACGTTGTGGAAAAAATCTTGGACTCCCGTGTTTCCAGACGGAAACTCCAGTATCTGGTCAAATGGAAGGGATACGGTCAGGAGGATAATTCTTGGGTGACTGCCTCTGATGTTCATGCCTCTGATTTGGTCCGTGCCTTTCATAGGGCTCATCCTGATCGCCCTGGTGGTTCTGGTGAGGGTTCGGTGCCCCCTCCTTGAGGGGGGGGTACTGTTGTGAAATTGGATTTTGGGCTCCCCGGTGGCCACTGGTGGAATTGAACTGGTGTGCATCATCCTCTCTGTTCACCTGTTTCCATCAGGATGTGGGAGTCGCTATTTAGCCTTGCTCCTCTGTCACTTCCATGCCGGTCAACATTGTAATCAGAAGCCTTTCTGTGCATGTTCCTGCTGCTAGACAACTCCCAGCTAAGTTGGACTTTAGTCCTTGTTTGTTTTTGCATTTTGTTCCAGTTCACAGCTGTAGTTTCGTTTCTGTGTCTGGAAAGCTCTTGTGATCTGAAATTGCCACTCTTATGTTATGAGTTAATACTAGAGTCTTAAAGTAATTTCAGGATGGTTTTTTGATAGGGTTTTCAGCTGACCATGAAAGTGCCCTTTCTGTCTTCCTGCTATCTAGTAAGCGGACCTCAATTTTGCTAAACCTATTTTCATACTACGTTTGTCATTTCATCTAAAATCACCGCCAATATTTGTGGGGGCCTCTGTCTGCCTTTCGGGGAAATTTCTCTAGAGGTGAGCCAGGACTATATTTTCCTCTGCCAGGATTAGTTAGTCCTCCGGCCGGCGCTGGGCGTCTAGGGATAAAACGCAGGCTACGCTACCCGGCTACTGTTAGTTGTGTGGCAGGTTTAGTTCATGGTCAGTTTAGTTTCCATCCTTCCAAGAGCTAGTTCTTATGTTTGCTGGGCTATGTTCTCTTGCCATTGAGAACCATAACATTTATCTTAATGTCATCTGTCCACAAGATGCTTTCCCAGAAGGAATTTTGTTTACTCACATACATTTTGGAAAACTGCAGTCTAGCTTTTTTATATGTCTGTGTCAACAGTGTAATCCTCTGGGGTCTCCTACCATAGCATTTTAATTTTATTTAAATGTTGATGATAATTTGCGCTGAAGGACCCTGAGCCTGCATCATAGCTTAAATTTCTTTGGAACTTGATAGGGCTGCTTATCCACTATCTAGACTAGTGCCATGAGTTGTAAACTTCTTGATCATGTTGCGCACAGTAGACAAAGGAACATCAAGATCTCTGGTGAATAACTTGTACTTAGCTAGCTAAGCAGCAATATGGTGTTCACTGGAGCTCCTAAAAGTGAACCTTATCTTGACCAACTCACAGAAATAAACCCTATATTAAAAGGATAAAATGTATTTATTAACCATTAAAAATTATAACCTGGTGCACAAAACCATCACCAAAAGAAAAAACACTTAAAATATAAGTTTTTCACAGTAAAGTCCCTGAGGGTGCCTAGCCCTATAGGCTAATACTTACTGGCACCCTACCTAACTGCGGAGGTTGGCACCCTACAACCTATGCCGTGGCGCCCCCGCTCCTGTCGGCTGTCCCTTTGTATATAAATAACCGTGCCGGGACCAGGAAACCTAACAACTCAGTAGCAGAACATCTTACTAAGTAATGGATCAATACATTGCTTAGCGACTCACTAGGAGAGATGGAGTCTTTTATACAAGATGTCTCCCAGCTATTCACTTGAAGCCATCTTGCAGGTGTACTACATTATATTAAATGCCTCTCAGCAACAAGTTGCGGTCATTTAGTATATGCATACGATACCACTTTAAGAACAGGGGAGCATGTGCACGTGCACATGAGCTGCACCTCAGCGTATACCAGAAAGCAGGAGTGACACGCCAGTAAACCCCATTGCGGGACTGGGGTGGTGGGTAAGCTGGCATCCCTGCATGGAGGGGGAAGGGGACACCATGCAGGGGCGCTTAGAGCAGTGCTACAATACCCTCTTATGCTCCCTCTTCTTCAAGGCCGCAAGGACTCTCTGCAGATTTGAAGAGAAGTTGGAGGCTGACACCTCTTAATGGACTCCCTTGACTTCTCTTCAGGACCATGACTTCTTCTGCCCGCTAGAAGAAAAGTGACATCACTCACAATCTTCATGACTAGGATGCTTCTCTCCATCAAGCCACCCTCATCATAGGATGAAGCAGATATAGTACCAGGAACTGGGCATTAGAAGGTCTCTCTGTGTATGTTGAGATCAATTACTACCCCAGAGGATTCAATGACAGACTGGAGTTCCTCAGCTTGGTTGGTGGATTGCAAAGACTTGTAAGATGCCACTGACTTGACGTTCTCTTCAGCATACCTACTAGAGACAGAAGATACCTGCTTTCAAAATACAACTTGCCTAATAATTCTGCACACAGTGTATTAGGCAAGTTGTATTTTGATCACATGATACTTTTTTTACATGTTGTCCTACTCCAAGCTGTTCAGGCTTGAGAGCCAACTACCAATAAGTAAATCAGGTGATGTGCATCTCTGTAATGAGGAGGGGTGTTGTCTAATGACATCATAACCCTATATAAGGTGTGCTTCATTATTAGGCAACTTCCTTACTTTGGCAAAATGGGTCAGAAGAGAGATTTGACGGGCTCTGAAAAGTCCAAAATTGTGAGATGTCTTGCAGAGGGATGCAGCAGTCTTGAAATTGCCAAACTTTTGAAGCGTGATCACTGATCACTGAACAATCAAGCTTTTCATGGCAAATAGCCAACAGGGTCACAAGAAGCGTGTTGGGCAAAAAAGGTGCAAAATAACTGTCCATGAATTGAGGAAAATCAAGCGTGAAGCTGCCAAGATGCCATTTGCTGCCAGTTTTGCTATATTTCAGAGCTGCTACATAACAAAAAGCACAAGGTACTCAGGGACATGGCCAAGGTAAGGAAGGCTGAAAAAAGACCACCTTTGAACAAGAAACATAAGATAAAACATCAAGACTGGGTCAAGAAATATCTTAAGACTGACTTTTCAAAGGTTTTATGGACTGATGAAATGAGAGTGACTCTTCATGGGCCAGAGGCTGGATCAGTAAGAGGCAGAGAGCTCCACTCCGACTCAGACGCCAGCAAGGTGGAGGTGGGGTACTGGTATGGGCTGGTATCATCAAAGATACACTTGTGGGACCTTTTCGGGTTGAGGATGGAGTGAAGCTCAACTCCCAGACCTACTGCCAGTTCTGGAAGACGACTGTTAGGGCTAGCGGAACGCACCTAATGAAAGTATATATTTTATTAGGATAGATGCGTTCGCAGCCCGGGGTCCACCGTGCAGGAGAACCTGCTGCTAGCAAATAGCGGAACTAATGGCAGTGTTAGCTAACTCTGTTACTTCACAGAGCAGCCGTGAACTCAAAGCGCTGTGCCCTGTTAGACTCCACAGAGGCACAGGCTAACTGTATAAACAAGAGCAGTCAGTGGTTTTGCACGCACACGATACTCCTCGCCGGAGGTGCCAGCATTCTAGGGGCTTATTTCGGCCAGGTCCCTGAACACACAAGCATACGAACTCCTCGCCGGAGGTGCCAGCATTCTGGGGGCTTATTTCAGCCGGGTCCCTGAACACACTCATACAAGACCACACTGGCGCAAAGTACATAAATGAAAGCAATACTAGCGCATTGCCGTGCAGCCATGCGAGCCTTATACAGCTTCAGCAAGTAAAAGACCTTCCTAGAAGGACCAATGAGAGGCTGAAATACCTGAGCATGTGACCCTAAATCTCCACTGAGAGATCTTGCCCTGGGCATGCTCAGTGTGTGCCAAGCAGGACTTAGTTGTTGTGAATTCTGCTCTTGGGCTCCCTCCGGTGGTTGTTGGTGGTAGTGCAGTTGTCTTGGGGTTGTAATCCAGGGCAGGTGTTTCTGCTGATTGCAGCTCTACTAGGTATTTAGGTGTGCAGGATCCATGACTCCTTGCCAGTTGTCCATTGTACCTGGAGGGATTGCATCTCTCTCTGGCTCCTCATGCCCTGCTCCCAATTCAGCTAAGATAAGTGTCTGTTTTTTTTGTCTCTGTGCACACATGCAGTGTGCTTTGCAATTCAGTGCAATTCATTGTGTTTTTGTCCAGCTTAGACTTTGTTTGGATTTTTCAGTCATGCTGGATTCTCAGGAGATGCAGATATACTTTCTATGTCTTTAGTTAGATGTAGAATATTTGTATTATCTGCTGTGGATATTTTTAGGATTTTAATACTGACCGCTTAGAATTCTGTCCTGTTCTTTTCTATTTAGCTAGAAGTGCCTCTTTTGCTAAATACTGTTTTTCTGCCTGCGTGTGTCTTTCCTCTAATACTGACAGTCAATATTTGTGGGGGGCTGCCTATCCTTTGGGGTTCTGCTCTGAGGCAAGATAGAATTCCCATTTCCATCTATAGGGGTATTTAGTCCTCCGGCTGTGTCGAGGTGTCTAGGACTTGTTAGGTACATCCCACGGCTACTTCTAGTTGCGGTGTTAGTTTAGGGTTTGCGGTCAGTACAGGTACCACCTACTCCTGAGAAAGTCTCTCATGCGGCTCCACGGTCACCGGATCATAACAGTACAACTGGCCAACAATGAGTTAAATGCATCTCAGAAGAAGGGAAGAAAGAGCCATTTTTTTTTCTGTAGCCTGCTTTGTCTTTTCTTCCCTCTTTTCCTCTGGGTGACTGAGGAGTCTTGTGCTAGCATGGATGTTCAGGGATTAGTTTCTCGTGTAGACCAGCTTGCTGCTAGGGTACAGGGTATTTCTGATTATATTGTTCAGACTCCGCTTTTAGAGCCTAGGATTCCTACTCCTGATTTGTTTTTTGGGGACAGGTCCAAATTTTTGAGTTTTAAAAACAACTGTAATCTGTTTTTTTGCTCTGAAGCCTCGTTCCTCTGGTGATCCCATTCAGCAGGTTAAAATTGTCATCTCCCTGCTGCGTGGCGACCCTCAGGATTGGGCATTTTCCCTGGAATCTGGGAATCCGGCCTTGCTTAATGTCTTTTTTCAGGCTCTAGGATTATTATATGATGAACCAAATTCTGTGGATCAAGCGGAAAAGACCTTGTTGGCCCTGTCTCAGGGTCTAGAAGCAGCAGAATTGTATTGTCAGAAGTTTAGAAAATGGTCTGTGCTGACTAAATGGAATGAGGATGCTTTGGCGGCAATTTTCAGAAAGGGTCTTTCTGAATCTGTTAAAGATGTTATGGTGGGGTTTCCCACGCCTGTTGGTCTGAGTGATTCTATGTCTCTGGCCATTCAGATTGATCGGCGCTTGCGGGAGTGCAGAACTGTGCGCGCTGTGGTGTTGTCCTCAGAGCAGATGCCTGAGCCTATGCAGTGCGATAGGATTCTGTCTAGAACGGAACGACAAGGATTCAGACGTCAGAATAGGTTGTGTTTTTATTGTGGCGATGCTTCTCATGTCATTTCAGTCTGCCCAAAGCATACAAAGAGAATCGCTAGTTCAGTTACCATCGGAACTGTACAACCTAAATTTCTGTTATCTGTGACCTTGATCTGCTCATTGTCGTCATTTTCTGTCATGGCGTTTGAGGATTCAGGCGCCGCTTTGAACTTAATGGACTTTGAATTTGCCAGGCGTTGTGGTTTCCCCTTGCAGTCTTTGCAGAACCCTATTCCTTTAAGGGGCATTGATGCTACACCTTTGGCTAAAAATAAACCCCAGTTTTGGACACAGGTGACCATGTGCATGGCGCCAGCCCATCAGGAAGATTGTCGTTTTCTGGTGTTGCATAATTTGCATGATGCTATTGTGCTGGGTTTTCCATGGTTGCAGATACATAATCCTGTGTTGGATTGGAAGTCTATGTCTGTGACTAGTTGGGGTTGTCAGGGGGTTCATAATGACGTTCCTGTGATGTCAATCTCCTCTTCCTCCTCTTCTGAAGTTCCAGAGTTTTTGTCTGATTTTCAGGATGTGTTCGATGAGCCCAAGTCCAGTTCCCTTCCACCGCATAGGGACAGTGATTGTGCTATTGACTTGATGCCAGGCTGTAAGTTTCCTAAGGGCCGACTTTTCAACCTGTCTGTGCCTGAACATACCGCCATGCGGAGTTATGTTAAGGAGTCTTTGGAGAAAGGGCATATTCGGCCATCTTCTTCACCGTTGGGAGCGGGATTTTTTTTTGTTGCTAAGAAGGATGGCTCCTTGAGACCCTGTATTGATTATCGCCTCTTGAATAAGATCACGGTCAAGTTTCAATACCCGTTACCTTTGCTTTCCGATTTGTTTGCCAGGATTAAGGGGGCTAGTTGGTTTACTAAAATTGACCTTCGGGGGGCATATAATCTTGTTCGTATTAAGCAGGTTGACGAATGGAAAACTGCGTTTAATACGCCCGAAGGCCATTTTGAATACCTTGTGATGCCATTCGGGCTCTCTAATGCTCCATCTGTTTTTCAGTCCTTCATGCATGATATCTTCCGAAATTATCTTGATAAATTCATGATTGTATATTTGGATGATATCTTAATTTTTTCCGATGATTGGGAGTCTCATGTGAAACAGGTCAGAATGGTATTTCAGATCCTTCGTGATAATGCTTTGTTTGTGAAGGGGTCTAAGTGTCTCTTTGGAGTGCAGAAGGTTTCTTTTTTGGGCTTCATTTTTTCTCCCTCATCTATAGAGATGGATCCGGTTAAGGTTCAGGCCATTCATGATTGGATTCAGCCCACATCCGTGAAGAGCCTTCAGAAATTTTTGGGCTTTGCTAATTTTTATCGCCGTTTCATTGCTAACTTCTCCAGTGTGGTTAAACCCCTTACCGATTTGACAAAGAAAGGCGCTGATGTAACGAATTGGTCCTCTGTGGCTGTCTCTGCCTTTCAGGAGCTTAAACGCTGATTTACTTCTGCCCCGGTGTTGCGTCAGCCAGATGTTTCTCTTCCGTTTCAGGTTGAGGTTGACGCTTCTGAGATTGGGGCAGGGGCTGTTTTGTCTCAGAGGAATTCTGATGGTTCCTTGATGAAACCATGTGCCTTCTTTTCCCATAAGTTTTCGCCTGCTGAACGCAATTATGATGTTGGCAATCAGGAGTTTTTTGCCTGATTCTCCTGAGGTACTTGAGCCGGTCGGCATTCTGAAGGAAGGGGTGGTCCTTTCTGCCATTTCCCCTGATTTGCGACGGGTTCTGCAGGAATTTCAGGCTGACAAACCTGACCGCTGTCCAGTGTTTGCTCCTGATAGATGGACTAGTAGAGTGATTTGTGAGGTTCATTGTTCTGTGTTGGCTGGCCATCCTGGTATTTTTGGTACCAGAGATTTGGTTGGTAGGTCCTTTTGGTGGCCTTCTTTGTCGCGTGATGTGCGTTCTTTTGTGCAGTCCTGTGGGACTTGTGCGCGGGCCAAGCCTTGTTGTTCCTGTGCTAGTGGGTTGCTTTTGCCTTTGCCGGTCCCTGAGAGGACCTGGACGCATATTTCTATGGATTTTATTTTGGATCTTCCGGTTTCCCAGAGGATGTCGGTTATCTGGGTGGTTTGTGACTGGTTTTCTAAGATGGTTCATTTGGTGCCTTTGCCTAAATTGCCTTCCTCTTCTGATTTGGTTCCGTTGTTTTTTCAGCATGTGGTTCGTTTGCATGGTATTCCGGAGAATATTGTGTCCGACAGAGGTTCCCAGTTTGTTTCTAGGTTTTGGCGGGCCTTTTGTGCTAGGCTGGGCATTGATTTGTCTTTTTCTTCCGCATTTCATCCTCAGACAAATGGCCAGACCGAGCGAACTAATCAGTCTTTGGAAACTTATTTGAGATGCTTTGTGTCTGCTGATCAGGATGATTGGGTGGCTTTCTTGCCATTGGCCGAGTTTGCCCTTAATAATCGGGCTAGTTCGGCTACCTTGGTTTCGCCCTTCTTTTGTAATTTTGGTTTTCATCCTCGTTTTTCTTCGGGGCAAGTTCAATCTTCTGATTGTCCTGGTGTGGATTCTGTGGTTGATAGGTTGCAGCAGATTTGGGCTCATGTGGTGGACAATTTGGTGTTGTCTCAGGGGGAGGCTCAGCGTTTTGCTAACCGTCGTCGGTGTGTTGGTTCCCGGCTTCGGGTTGGGGATTTGGTCTGATTGTCTTCCCGTCATGTTCCTATGAAGGTTTCTTCCCCTAAGTTTAAGCCTCGGTTTATTGGTCCTTATAAGATTTCTGAGATTATCAATCCGGTGTCTTTTCGTTTGGCCCTTCCGGCCTCTTTTGCCGTCCATAATGTTTTCCATAGATCTTTATTGCGGAAATATGTGGTGCCCGTTGTTCCGTCTGTTGATCCTCCGGCCCCTGTGTTGGTTGATGGGGAGTTGGAGTATGTGGTTGAGAAGATTTTGGATTCTCGCTTTTCGAGGCGGAGGCTTCAGTACCTTGTCAAATGGAAGGGTTATGGCCAGGAGGATAATTCTTGGGTTTTTGCCATGCTGCTGATTTGGTCCGTGCCTTTCATCTGGCTCGTCCTGATCGGCCTTGGGGCTCTGGTGAGGGTTCGGTGACCCCTCTTCAAGGGGGGCGTACTGTTGTGAATTCTGCTCTTGGGCTCCCTCCGGTGGTTGTTGGTGGTAGTGCAGTTGTCTTGGGGTTGTAATCCAGGGCAGGTGTTTCTGCTGATTGCAGCTCTACTAGGTATTTAGGTGTGCAGGATCCATGACTCCTTGCCAGTTGTCCATTTTACCTGGAGGGATTGCATCTCTCTCTGGCTCCTCATGCCCTGCTGCCAATTCAGCTAAGATAAGTGTCTGTTTTTTTGTCTCTGTGCACACATGCAGTGTGCTTTGCAATTCAGTGCAATTCATTGTGTTTTTGTCCAGCTTAGACTTTGTTTGGATTTTTCAGTCATGCTGGATTCTCAGGAGATGCAGATATACTTTCTATGTCTTTAGTTAGATGTAGAATATTTGTATTATCTGCTGTGGATATTTTTAGGATTTTAATACTGACCGCTTAGAATTCTGTCCTGTTCTTTTCTATTTAGCTAGAAGTGCCTCTTTTGCTAAATCCTGTTTTTCTGCCTGCGTGTGTCTTTCCTCTAATACTCACAGTCAATATTTGTGGGGGGCTGCCTATCCTTTGGGGTTCTGCTCTGAGGCAAGATAGAATTCCCATTTCCATCTATAGGGGTATTTAGTCCTCCGGCTGTGTCGAGGTGTCTAGGACTTGTTAGGTACATCCCACGGCTACTTCTAGTTGCGGTGTTAGTTTAGGGTTTGCAGTCAGTACAGGTACCACCTACTCCTGAGAAAGTCTCTCATGCGGCTCCACGGTCACCGGATCATAACACTTAGTCCTAGCACCTACAGGACCTTCCTGAAAGGACCAATGGACTTAGCTGCAGTATCTGACCATGTGACCCTCGATCTCCACTGAGAGGTCTTACTCAGGGCATGCTCAGAACGAGAAGAGCAGGACTTAGTCCCAGAAGTGTCTGCTTGCCGCTGCCCAGCACTGACTTCAATGGCAGAAGCAGGAAAAGCAGCAGTAACTCTTTGTACAGAGTGGGACTGAGCAAGACGCAGGGACCGACGTCTCCGCTGAGCAGGCTCCACTGCGGCAGGAGAAGAATGGGAGACCGCAGCGGAGATGGCCTGAGATTCCCCCTGTGCAGAGGCGGGAACTCGACCCCTAACATTGCCCCCCCCTCCTTGGGCCTCGCCACGCTCGAAGGCAGCAATGAGCTGCGGAGCCTGAATGTGCTCAGCAGACCTGTCCTCAGGACCATAACCCTTCCAATCCACCAAATAAAATTTTTTGCCATGTACCACCTTGCACCCCAAAATAGAGTTCACCTCGTAATCGTCCGTAGGCAAACCCGATGTCCCAGCAGATCACTCGGAAAACCGGGACATGTATACGGGTTTCAAGAGAGACACATGAAAGGTGTCGGTGATACCCAGGCGTGGCGGAAGGGCCAAACAATAGACCACAGGATTAACCTGTTCGAGGACCTTGAAAGGACCCAAGTAGCGAGGTGCAAACTTAGCAGACTCCACTCGCAGCCTGATGTTACGGGCGGAGAGCCACACTAAGTCGCCAGGAGCAAAGGTCGGAGCGGGGCGCCGATGTGCATCGGCAGAGGACCTCATTCTCTCCTTGGATGCCTGAATGGCATCCTGAGTGCGGTCCAAAATATCCCATGCTTCCACAGCCCAGTCTGCCACCCTGGAGTCGGCAGAAGACACAGGCATAGGCACAGGTACCCGCGGATGCTGACCATAGTTGAGGAGGAATGGGGTTTGTCCAGTGGAGTCGGCAACCGCATTGTTCAGCGCAAACTCTGCCCCCGGTAGCAAGGATGCCCAGTCATCCTGTCTGGCTGAAACAAAATGTCGCAGATATGTGACCAAGGTCTGATTGGCCCTCTCTACCAATCCATTCATCCCGGGATGATATGCGGAGGAGAGATTCAACTCAATACTGAGAAGATGACAAAGCTCTCTCCAGAACCGAGACGCAAACTGGGGACCCCGGTCACAGACAATCTTGTCTGGCATACCGTGTAGGCGAAAGATGTGCTTTATGAACAACGCTGCCAAGGCCCGTGCCGAAGGTAACCGCGGAAGCGGCACCAAATGCACCATTTTGGAGAAGTGATTGGTGATAACCCAAATGATGGTACAGCCCCGAGACTTGGGCAAACCCACCACAAAGTCCATCCCAACCATCTCCCAGGGCCTGTCTGCCACCGGCAATGGATAGAGTAACCCAGTTGGCCATTGTCGAGGAGACTTATTTTTGGCGCAGGAGACACACGCCAGAATATAATCCTTGAGATCACGGACCATATGTGGCCACCAATACGTCCTCGCCAACAGCTCAGATGTCCTTTTTGTCCCAAAATGACCACCCACCCTGGACGAATGAGCCCACAAGAGAACCTCCGGTCACAAATTGGGTGGTACAAAAGTCTTGCCCGGAGGCACAGACTCTAGCGAAACCGGGGCTATGGTTCTCAGGCTCTCAGTGGGGACAATAAGCCGAGGCTCCTCTTCCTCCTCCACAGATGACACCACGGAGCAAGAGAGCGTCGGCACGAATGTTCTTCTCCCCAGAAAGAAAATGGAGGGTGAAATGGAACCGGGAGAAGAACAAGGACCATCTAGCCTGGCGAGAATTTAACCGCTGGGCTGTCTGTAGGTACACCAGATTTTTATGGTCTGTGAAGACTTGGAAAGGAAAACGAGCTCCCTCCAAGAGATGTCTCCACTCCAAGAAGGCCAATTTCATGGCCAGCAACTCCCTGTCCCCGATGGAATAATTCCTCTTTGCTGGTGAAAAGGTCTTTGAAAAGAAGAAGCAAGGATGCTTCCGACCTTGAGCATCCTTTTGGAAGAGGACTGCTCCTGCACCAACAGATGAGTCATCCACCTACATGATAAAGGGTTTGTCTACATCGGGGCGATGTAGGATGGGAGCGCTAGCGAAATGTGACTTTATGGAATTAAAGGCTTTGGAGACCTCCACAGACCACAATTTGGGATTTGCTCCCTTCTTGGTAAGGGCAGCCAAGGGAGCTACCAACGTTGAGAAGTGTGGAATGAACTGTCGATAGTAGTTAATGAACCCCATAAAGCGCTGCACCGCTTTAAGAGAATGGGGTTCCTGCCAGTCCATCACAGCCTGTAGCTTGGCAGGATCCATAGCCAAAACCTGGGCAGAGATGATATAACCAAGAAATGGCAAGGACTCCTGCTCAAACACACACTTCTCCAACTTGGCGTAGAGGGAGTTTGCCCGTAAGAGGTCAAAGACTTTGCGAACATCTCTCCGATGGGAGTCGATATCTGGAGAGTAGATGAGAATATCATCCAGATAGACTACGACCGAGGTGCTGAGCATATCCCGGAAGATGTCGTTCACAAAGTCTTGGAAAACGGCTGGGGCATTACAGAGCCCGAAGGGCATCATCAGATACTCATAGTGCCCATCCCTGGTGTTAAAAGCCGTCTTCCATTCGTCCCCCTCACGGATGCGAATCAGATTGTAAGCACCCCGCAGATCTAATTTTGTAAATACCCTTGCTCCCCGTAGCCTATCAAAAAGCTCAGATATCAGGGGTAATGGGTATTTGTTCTTAACGGTGATGGCGTTAAGACCCCTGTAGTCAATACATGGACGCAGTTCCCCATTCTTCTTCTGAACAAAGAAGAACCCAGTCCCAGCAGGCGACACTGACTTCCTGATGAACCCTCTTGCCAGATTTTCTTGGATGTACTGAGACATAGCCTCAATCTCCGGTAGAGATAACGGATAAACTCGACCCCGGGGAGGCTCAGCACCAGGCAAGAGGTCAATAGGACAGTCATAGGGGCGGGGAGGTGGAAGGGTCTCCGCCGCCTTTTTGGAGAACACGTCCGCATGAGACCAGTATTGCTTGGGGAGAGGGGATAGATCTGCGGGTACCTCAGTAGTAGCAATCTGAATGCACTCCCTTTGACACCTACCCTCACAAGACTCACCCCATCCCAAAATTCTGCCAGAAGACCACTCAATATGTGGAGAGTGGTACCGTAACCAAGGTATCCCCAACAGGACCTCATCAATACCCTCAGGTATGACGAGCAGAGATATTGTCTCCTGATGGGATGGCGACATGGACAGAGTAAAAGGAATGGTCTGGTGAGTTATCTGTGAAGGTAGTGTCGACCCATTCACCACTCGTACCGTAACTGGTTGCGCTAGCATAACCAGGGGTATTGCATGACATTGGGCAAAGGCGGAAGAGATGAAATTGCCCTCTGCCCCAGAATCCACGCAGAGCTCTACTGAGTGGGAAGATGAGCCAATGTTAATCGTCCCCTTAAAGGACAATTTTGAGGCAAACGTCGCCGTATCTAGTGTACCTCCCCCGACTACCACTAGAGGCTGACGTCTCCTCGACCGCTGAGAACATCTGGTGGCAAGATGTCCAGACTGCTGGCAAACATGACGAACCGGGACTTAGAATCCGCTCGTGACACCTCCCTGGCCTCATGTGACTCAGGAACCAGGACCAGAGATTCCAGAGGTCTGGCGAAGGTGGTAGCCAGCCGAAACCTCTGCCTACACTGGGCTCGCTCAAACCTCCACTCGTTAAAACGGAGGTCAATGCGGGTAGAGACAGTTATTAACTCCTCCAGTGTGGCTGGAATCTCCCTAGTGACCAGAGCGTCCTTATCGTGATCAGCCAGCCCCTTCCAAAATATGGGGATAAGGGCTTTATCCGACCACTCCAGCTCTGAAGCTAAGTTCGGAAACGGATGGTGAATTGGCTGACCAAGGACTCACCCTGAGTTAATGCCAGCAGTTGGAGCGCCGTATCATGGGTGACTTGAGGTCCTTGGAAGACCTGTTTCAGAGTGCTCAGAAACAACGGAGCACTCTGCACCACATGATCGCCACGCTCCCACAGCGGCGTAGCCCATTCCAACGTCCTGTCCGACAAGAGGGACACAATAAATCCCACCTTAGCCCGCTCTGTGGGAAAACATGCAGCCAGAAGCTGAAGGTGAATAGAGCAGTGACTCACGAATCCCCTACAAGATCTGCTTTCTCTAGAAAATTTTTCTGGGTGCGGGAGGCGCGAAAATGTCGGAACAGGGGTAGCAGTGGACAAAGTTGCTGCAGCCACGCTAGCAGCCTGTACAGCAACTGCGGAAATATCCACAGCTGAGGTTGAGCTCTCGAGAGCCGCCAACCTACCCTCCAGCTGCTGGATATACCGCAAAGATTGCTGTATGTCCGCCATTTACTAGTCAGACCCTGGCGCTAGTATTATGTTAGGGCTAGCGGAACGCACGTAATGAAAGTATATATTTTATTAGGATAGATGCGTTCGCAGCCCGGGGTCCACCGTGCAGGAGAACCTGCTGCTAGCAAATAGCGGAACTAATGGCAGTGTTAGCTAACTCTGTTACTTCACAGAGCAGCCGTGAACTCAAAGCGCTGCGCCCTGTTAGACTCCACAGAGGCACAGGCTAACTGTCTAAACAAGAGCAGTCAGTGGTCTTGCACGCACACGAAACTCCTCGCCGGAGGTGCCAGCATTCTTGGGGCTTATTTCGGCCAGGTCCCTGAACACACAAGCATACGAACTCCTCGCTGGAGGTGCCAGCATTCTAGGGGCTTATTTCAGCCGGGTCCGTGAACACACTCATACAAGACCACACTAGCGCAAAGTACATAAATGAAAGCAATACTAGCGCATGGCTGTGCGGCCATGCGAGCCTTATATAGCTGCAGCAAGTAAAAGACCTTCCTAGAAGGACCAATGAGAGGCTGCCATACCTGAGCATGTGACCCTAAATCTCCACTGAGAGATCTTGCCCTAGGCATGCTCAGTGTGTGCCAAGCAGGACTTAGTCCTAGCACCTACAGGACCTTCCTGAAAGGACCAATGGACTTAGCTGCAGTATCTGACCATGTGACCCTCGATCTCCACTGAGAGATCTTACTCAGGGCATGCTCAGAACGAGAAGAGCAGGACTTAGTCCCAGAAGCGTCTGCTCACCGCTGCCCAGCACTGACTTCAATGGCAGATGCAGCAGCAGTACCTCTTTGTACAGAGTGGGACTGAGCAAGACGCAGGGACTTACGTCTCAGCTGAGCAGGCTCCACTGCAGCAGGAGAAGAATGGTAGACTGCAGCGGAGATGGCCCGAGATTCCCCCTGTGCAGAGGCGGGAACTCGACCCCTAACAATGACTTCAAGGAGTGGTACAGGAAGAAGTTGGTATTGTTCAAGAAAAACATGATTTTCATGCAGGACAATGCTCCATCACTTGCCTCCAACTACTCCACAGTGTGGCTGGCCACTAAAGATCTCAAAGAAGAAAAAATAATGACATGGCTCCCTTGTTCACCTCATCTGAACCCCATTGAGAACCTGTGGTCCCTAATAAAATGTGAGATCTACAGGGAGGGAAAACAGTCCACCTCTCGGAACAGTGTCTGGGAGGCTGTGGTGGCTGCTGCACGAAATGTTGATCGAAAACAGATCAAACAACTGAGAGACTCTATGGATGGAAGGCTGTTGAGTGTCATCAGAAAGAAAGGTGGCTATATTGGGCACTCATTTTTTGGGGTTTTGTTTTTGCATGTCAGAAATATTTATTTCTAAATTTTGTGCAGTTATATTGGTTTACCTGGTGAAAATAAACAAGTGAGTTGGGAATATATTTGGTTTTTATTAAGTTGCCTAATAATTCTGCACAGTAAAGTTACCTGCACAAACAGATATCCTCCTAAGATAGCCAAATCTAAAAAAAAAATCACTCCAACTTCCAAAAATATTAAGCTTTGATATTTATGAGTCTTTTGGGTTGATTGAGAACATAGTTGTTGATCAATAATAAAAATAATCCTCTAAAATACAACTTGCCTAATAATTCTGCACACAGTGTATATATTCCCTCCATCCCTATATACACTGCTCAAAAAAAATAAAGGGAACGCTTAAACAACAGAATATAACTCCAAGTAAATCAAACTTCTGTGAAATCAAACTGTCCACTTAGGAAGCAATACTGTTTGACAATCAATTTCACATGCTGTTGTGCAAATGGAATAGACAACAGATGGAAATTATTGGCAATTATCAAGACACACTCAATAAAGGAGTGGTTCTGCAGGTGGGGACCACAGACCACATCTCAGTACCAATGCTTTCCGGCTGATGTTTTGGTCACTTTTGAATGTTGGTTGTGCTTTCACACCCGTGGTGGCATGAGACGGACTCTACAACCCACGCAAGTGGCTCAGGTAGTGCAGCTCATCCAGGATGGCACATCAATGCTAGCTGTGGCAAGAAGGTTTGCTGTGTCTGTCAGTGTAGTGTCCAGAGGCTGGAGGCGCTACCAGGAGACAGGCTAGTACATCAGGAGATGTGAAGGGGGCTGTAGGAGGGCAAAAACCCAGCAGCAGGACAGAAACCTCAGCCTTTGTGCAAGGAGGAACTGGAGGACCACTGCCTGAGCCCTGCAAAATGACATCCAGCAAGCCACAAATGTGTATGTGTCTGCACAAACGGTTAGAAACCGACTCCACGAGGATGGTCTGAGTACCCGACGTCCACAGATGGGGGTTGTACTCACAGCCCAACACCATGTCGGATGCTTGGCATTTGCCACAGAACACCAGTATTGGCAAATTCATCCCTGGCGCTCTGTGCTCTTCACAGATGAAAGCAGGTTCACACTGAGCACATGTGACAGACTTGACAGAGTCTGGAGATGCTGTGGAGACTGATCTGCTGCCTTCAACAACCTTCAGCATGACCGGTTTGGCAGTGGGTCAGTAATGGTGTGGGTTGGAATTTCTTTGGAGGGCCGGACGGCCCTCCATGTGCTCACTAGAGATAGCCTGATTGCCATTAGGTACCGAGATGAGATCCTCAGACCCTTTGTGAGACCATATGCTGGTGTGGTTGGCCCTGGGTTCCTCCTAATGCAGGACAATGCCAGACCTCATGTGGCTGGAGTGTGTCAGCAGTTCCTGCAAGATTAAGGCATTCAAGCTATGGACTGTCCTGCCTGTTCCCCAGACCTGAATCCGATTGAAAACATCTGGTACATCATGTCTCGCACCATCCACCAACGTCAAATTGCCCCACAGATTGTCCAGGAGTTGGTGGATGCTTTAATCCAGGTGTCAGGACTCTGAACATTTTTTATTACCGTTTGTGCATTACTGCCCTTTTCCAAGATGGCGTCTTTGGTCTCATGTGCACTGTGTCTTCCTGCTATAAAACTCCACCCCAGCCTTCAGTCTGTGCTAGAGTATTCTGCCTTGCATCCAGCTCCTGACCTCTGGTGACTCCCTGGCTATATACCTGCTCCTGTGAACCTGTGTGGTGATCCTGCTACTCTGCTCTGAGTTCCTGCTGCATACACCAGTTTCCAGTAATCCTCCTTCATCTGCTGCTCGTGTTTAATTCCATCTGCATTTGCTGGACATGTAAGCTGTTGCTGCTCTGCAAAAACCTGAGACTATTACCCAGGCCTCCCTGGTTGTGCTAAGATATTATTTGAACTGCCTTATAAGCATATCTATCTGTGTTTGGACTAAGACAAGGACTTATTCGTGTCAAGTATCCTCAAGTGTAACTGTGCTTCATAGACTTTCTGCGTGTTTGCATTTTCCTCTGAAGTTTCCTATAGACTGCTAAACTGCGTTTAATATTTACACCAAGTGTTGTGGACTTGAGTTTCTCTCTGCATCTGTTTGAATCACCGTGTGATAATATAGACTTTACCACTTATAAAACTGTGTCCCGTAGTTGTCTTGTTCCAGGCAAAGAGTCTCCTGAGTTATCCCCTATAATTATTACACCAGGTCTGGGAGGAGATCTCTCAGGAGACCATCCGAAGCCTCATCAGGAGCATGCCCATGCACTGTACGGAGATCATACAGGCACGTGGAGGCCACACACACTACTAAGCCTCATTTCCTTGTCTTGAGGCATTTCCACTGAAGTTGGATCAGCCTGTAACTTCATTTTCCACTTTGATTTTGTGCATCATTCCTACTCCAGACCTCCGTGGTATATTATTAGTGATTTACGTTGATAATTTTTAGGTTTTATTGTTCTCAACACATTCCACTATGTAATGAATTTACAACTGGAAGATTTCATTCAGTGATATCTAGGATGTGGGATTTTAGTGTTCCCTTTATTTTTTGAGCAGTGTATATATATATATATATATATATATATATATATATATATATATATGTGTGATTTTAGCTCTCTGGTAGTCACATTGACATGCACATGCTCCTGGTATTAATATCAAAACACGTTAAAGATTATTGTTTTTCATAAACTTTTAAGCTCAAATATAGAAACAGCATTCTTCAATGTAAGTGAATAAAACAAGTCAGTTCTTTACGTAAGGCAAAATAAATCAAATGGTCTCACCAACTTGGTGTCACAGGTTGTAACGCAGATTATCTATTAGCTTCATATTTCCCCTTCCTCTTCACAACTTCTCACCCTTGAGCTAGTCTAGCTGCATTTTATGAGCCCTGTAAACTCGGAGAGGAGTATAGAAGCGACTATACCCACCCTGGCTCTTTTGGTCACTCCTTAATTCCAAACCCAAAATCCAGTCAAAATAAAACCAGTTTTGTAACCTATTAATAGCACAACTTAACTGGGACTTACATTACCAAGGCTAGCCACCTTGGTGATACATACCTGCCATTCAGGACCATTCCTCTTGTTGCTCCCTGGAACTTTTCAACCTTTTCCCACATATCATGCTTCAAACATCAAGATACCAAATGTAATTTTTTGGTGAAGAATCAAAAACAAGTGGAACACAATTGTGAAGTTGAACGAAATGTATTGGCTATTTTACATTTTTGTGGAAAATCAAAAACTGAAAAGTGGAGCGTGCAATATTATTCGGCCCCTTTAACTTAATACTTTGTTGCGCCACCTTTTTCTGCGATTACAGGTGCAAGTCACTTGGGGTATGTTGCTATCAGTTTTGTACATCGAGAGACTGAAATTCTTGCCCATTCTTCCTTGGCAAATAGCTCGAGCTCAGTGAGGTTTGATGGAGATCGTTTATGAACAGCAGTTTTCAGCTCTTTTCACAGATTCTCGATTGGATTGAGGTCTGAACTTTGACTTGGCCATTCTAACACCTGGATACGTTTATTTGTGAACCATTCCACTGTAGATTTTGCTTTATATTTGGGATCATTGTCTTGTTGGAAAACAAATCTCAGTCCCAGTCTCACGTCTTTTGCAGACACCAACAGGTTTTCTTCAAGAATGTCTCATTTTTTAAACTCAGTTAGAAATCAATATGTGCAGGTGCACTTTATGTTTTGCGTTCTGACTGCACGCAGTGCTGGCTTCTCCCCCCTTTTTTACTTTGATGTTGGTTTGTGGTTGACCACCACTGTTGCCGTGCGCGCTGGGTTATGTACGCCATTCTTTCTGGGGGTTTTTCGTGATTAACCTAGGCTGCTGTACACACTTACCTGAGCCCTGCCCTACCCTTGGCTTTGTTTGATTGTGTACCTGTGTCCAAGCCTGTCTCACCCTTCATCTGTGGTGCTGGTTAGGCAGTGTGGAGGTTGTACCTGAAATGTCTATGTACAGACCTGGTCAACCTTTATCTGTGCTGCCCTCTCTGGTGCCATGGGAGTGATTCAGAAATGCTTCAGGTACAGCTTGCATTTAATGTGGTCTTGCATTTTAGAGGCCATAATGGCACAGCAAATATAAAAAACGTAGAGTAGGACTGCCCAATTATGAGAATGCCGTGAAGTAGCGGGGTGGCTCAAAGAATTGATCAATTGTTTGCTAAATGTCTCATTTCTGACACCAGTTAGAAATCAATATGTGCATGTGCAATTTATGTTTTGCGTTCTGACCGCAAGCAGCGCTGGCTTCTCCCCCGTTTTTACTTTTCTTCAAGAATGGTCCTGTATTTGGCTCCATCCATCTTCCCATCAATTTTAACCATCTTCCCTGTCCCTGCTGAAGAAAAGCAGGCCCAAACCATGATGCTGCGACCACCATGTTTGACAGTGGGGATGGTGTGTTCAGGGTGATGAGCTGTGTTGCATTTATGCCAAACAAATCGATTGGCATTGTTGCAAAAAAGTTCGATTTTGGTTTCATCTGACCAGAGCACCTTCTTCCTCATGTTTGGGGTGTCTCCCAGGTGGCTTGTTGCAAACCTAAAATGACACTTTTTATGGATATCTTTGAGAAATGGTTTTCTTCTTGCCTCTCTTCCATAACGGCCAGATTTGTGCAGTGTACGACTGATTGTTGTCCTATGGACAGACTGTCCCACCTCAGCTGTAGATCTCTGCAGTTTATCCAGAGTGATCATGGGCCTCTTGGCTGCATCTCTGATCAGTCTTCCCCTTGTTTGAGATGAAAGTTTAGAGGGAAGGACGGCTCTTGGTAGATTTGCAGTGGTATGATACTCCTTCCATTTCAATATGATCGCTGGCCCAGTGCTCTTTGGGATGTTTAAAGTTTTGGAAATCATTTTGTATCCAAATCCGGCTTTAAACTTCTCCACAACAGCATCACGGACCTGCCTGTTGTGTGTCCTTGGTCTTCATGATGCTCTCTGTGCTTCAAACAGAACCCTGAGACTATCACAGAGCAGGTGCATTTATACGGAGACTTGATTACACACAGGTGGATTATATTTATCATCATTAGGCATTTAGGACAACATTGGATCATTCAGAGATTCACAATGAACTTCTGGAGTGAGTTTGCTGCACTGAAAATAAAGGGGCCGAATAATATTGCACGCCCGACTTTTCAGTTTTTGAATTTCCACAAAAATTTTAAATAACCAATAAATTTCGTTGAACTTCACAATTGTGTTCCACTTGTTGTCAATTATTCACCAAAAATTTACATTTGGTATCTTTATGTTTGAAGCATGATATATGGGAAAAGGTTAAATAGTTTTAGGGAGCCGAATACTTTCGCAAGGCACTGTGCATATATGTATATATATATGTATATACAAGGTGGGCCATGTATATGGATACACCTAAATGAAATGGGAATGATTGGTGATATCAACTTCCTGTTTGTGGCACATTAGTATATGGGAGGGGGAAAACTTTTCAAGATGGGTGGTGACCATGGTGGCCATTTTGAAATTGGCCATTTTGAATCCAACTTTATTTTTTCCATTGGGAATAGGGTCATGCAACATGAAACTCATTGAGAATTTCACATGAAAAACAATGGTGTGCTTGATTTTAACGTAACTTTATTCTTTCATGAGTTATTTACAAGTTTCTCTTTGTTTACAGCCATTGACATGTCGCAGAGGTTAACACGTGAGGAGCGGATAGAAATTGTGTTGATGTCTAGCAAACGCAGTACATGGGTCTTTGCAGCAGATTTCAATGCAAGACACCCTACGCAAGAAAACTGTCAGCATTCCCATTTGATTTATGTGTATCCATAAATATGGCCCACCCAAAAATGTTTGCCTCATCACTGAAAATACTGTTCTGTGTAAACTGAGGGTCCTATTCCAATTTTTGTTTTGTCCATTCTGCAAATTGAGCACGCCGATCTGGCTCATCCTCATTGAGATGCTATGGCAGCTGAATTTTGTAGGGGTGCCATTTGTGAGTAGATAATATCCGCCGAAGGGATGTTCGACTAATGCCAGATCATCGCGTTGAATTTGCAGAATGGGCAAAACAAACATTGGAACAGGACCCTCAGTTTACACAGAACATTATGGTCAGTGATGAGGCAAACTTTTTGGGGTGGGCCATTTATATGGATACACCTAAATTAAATGGGAATGGTGACAGTTTTCTTGCGTAGGGTGTCTTGCATTGAAATCTGCTGCAATGACACGGGTACTGCGTTCACCAGACATCAACACAATTTCTAGTGGCTCCTCACGTGTCAACCTCTGCGACATGTCAATGGCTGTAAACAAAGAGAAACTTGTAAATAACTCATGAAAGAATAAAGTTACGTTAAAACAAAGCACACCATTGTTTTTCTTGTGAAATTCTCAATAAGCTTGATGTGTCACATGACCATCTTCCCATTGGAAAAAATAAAGTTGGATCCAAAATGGGCAAACTTGAAAATGGCGGCCATGGTCAGCACCCATCTTGAAAAGTTTTCTCCCTCCCATATACTAATGTGCCACAAACAGGAAGTTGATATCACCAACCAATCCCATTTTACTTAGGTGTATCAATATACATGGCCCACCCTGCACTTTGAAATAAAATTGTGTTATATCGCAAGTAGTAGCATTCTTTAAAGCCATATCTGAACCTTAGTGTTAAAAACTTGGCAATACACTGCCTCAAACCAATCACAGCTTTGTCAGATGTAGCTATTGAATGGCAGATTTGCTTTGTTCCCATTACACACTGTAAGTTGTTCCATTAAACAAAATATAGCATTTTGAGAGAGCAGGTCCTATGGAGACTATTTTACAATCTACAAGATCGGTTTAGAAATAGACTCTTAGCTCTGGAATCATGTTACGCTCTATTTAATGAATTGGATACACCATCCAGATTCAGTGCACAGATCTGTGCTGAGAACAGTGATGAAATTAACATTTTCTGAACATTGCTAGGCAATACTTGCAGATCCCCAGATGGTTTTTCTGTTACTTGGCTGCAATTGCAAAACTTCCAGAGCAAAAAATCGCAAAACAGCTTATATGATTCCGGCTATATTAAAGGAGATTTACATATTAATTATAGTGCATTTGTTACCTGTCTGTCCTTACATTCTGTGAGCTATAAGCTATATAAATAATCATGACACTGCATTCCAATCAGGGACAGTAGCATGTAGTAAGAGAGAACATCATAAAAAAATTCAAGGCCAAGGTCAGACGAGCGTATGAAAAATCATCCTACTTTTATTCAAAAAGCTTGGACGATTTCACCCCAACTGACATCCGTGTACCACATATGTGTCTGTATTTTAGGTCCGTGTGGCATCCATGGGATATTCATATTTGTACATCAATATTTTTAATTGTGCATAGTCAAATAAAGTTTCCAAGGTAATAGCAATGCCCCTGCAAAATTCAGATGCAATATGGATAATTCATTGATCTGATTATGTTTAAACACCTATAGAATTGAATGGGTGAATCTCCTCCGACAAATGGAAGAGAACAGTGCATGCTGTGATTTACATTGATCAGAGTGCAGTCAGAATTTTATTCGGACACCACACATTGGTATAATATGAGTATATATGGATGAGCCTTCATATGTGAAATTATGTTTAATAAAGTAATAAATATAATAAAGTTTGCTGGTATGTGCGCTGCTTAATATACAGTGGGTACAGAAAGTATTCAGGAACCCTTTACATATTTCACTCTTTGTATCATTACAGCCATTTGGTAAATTCAAAAAAGTTCATTTTTTTTCACATGTACCCTCTGCACCCCATCCCGACTGAAAAAAACCCAATAATGTAGAAATTTTTGCAAATTTAATACAAGAAAAACTGAAATATCACATGGACATAAGTATTCAGACCCTTTGCTATGACACTCATATTTAAGTCATATGTTGTCTATTTCCTTGTGATCCACCTTGAAATGATTCTACTCCTTCATTGGAGGCCAGCTGTGTTTAATTAAACTGATAGGACTTGATTTGGAAAGGTACACACCTGTCTATATTAGACCTCACAGCTCACAGTGCATGTCAGACCAAATGAGAATTATGAGGTCAAAGGAACTGGCCAAGGAGCTCATAGACAGAATTGTGGCAATGCACTGATCTGGCCAAGGTTACAACAGAATTTCTGCAGTACTCAAGGTTCCTAAGAGCACAATGGCCTCCATAATCCTTTAATGGATGAAGTTAGGGACCACCAGAAGTCTTCCTAAACATGGCCGTCCAGCCAAACTGAGCCTTGGTCAGAGAGGTAAAGAAGAACCCCAAGATCACTGTGGCTGAGCTCCAGAGATGCAGTACGGAGATGGCAGAAAGTTAAACAAAGTAAACTATCACTGCAGCCCTCCACAAGTCAGACCTTTATGACAGAGTGGCCTGACGGAACCCTCTCCTCAGAACAAGACATATGAAAGACTGCATAGAGTTTGCTAAAAAACACATGAAGGACTCCCAGACTATGAGAAATAAGATTCTCTGGTCTGATGAGATGAAGATAGACCTTTTGGTGATAATTCTAAGCAGTATGTGTGGAGAAAATCAGGCACTGCTCATCACCTGCACAATACAATCCCAACAGTGAAACATGGTGGTGGCAGCATCATGCTATAGGGGTGTTTTTCAGCTGCAAGGACAGGACAACTGGTTGTCATTGAAGGAAACATGAATGCAGCCAAGTACAGAGATATCTTGAAAACCTCTTCCAGAGTGCTCTGGACCTCAGACTTGGCCGACGGTTCACCTTTCAACAAGACAATAGCCCTAAGCACACTGCTAAAATAAAGGAGTGTCATCAGAACAACTCGGTGACCATTCTTGACTGGCCCAGCCAGAGTCCTGACCTAAACCCAATGGAGCATCTCTGGAGAGACCTGAAAATGGCTGTCCACCAACGTTCTCCATCCAACTTGACAGAACTGGAGAGGATCTGCAAGGAAGAATGGCAGAGGATCCCCAAATCCATGTGTGAAAAACTTGTTGCATCATTCCCAAGAAGACTCATGGCTGTACTAGCTCAAAAGGGGGCTTCTTCTCAATACTGAGCAAGGGTCTGAATACTTATGACCATGTGATATTTCAGTTTTTCTTTTTTAATAAATTTGCAAAAAGTTCGACATTTCTGTTTTTGTTCAGTCAAGATGGGGTGCAGAATGTACATTAATGAGAAAAAAATGAACTTTTTGAATTTACCAAATGGCTGCAATGAAACAGAGAGTGAAAAATTTAAAGGGGTCTGAATACTTTCCGTACCCACTGTAGATTTGTGAGTAGAGTGTTTGGCCTTTGGTAATGGTACAGTGTAGAGATTAGCAATTGAACTACAGTGGAATTGAATTCTACTCACATTTTACAAAAATTCACATTCTCCAAAATGTGGATTTTTTTTGTACTTGAATTCATTCACTCATATCTAATATATAATTGCCTAGAATACTACTTCCTGCAATTTGTGCCAACTTCCGTGGCTTTGTCCGGAGCTATTGTCCGGAGCTAATGTCCGTAGCTAATGTCCGGAGATAAGTGACGTCACCAGTGTCCTACACCCAGGAAGAGCACAGTGGCCCCAGGCAGAGCACAGGGGCCCCAGGCAGCATATGGGGCCCCAGGCAGAGCACAGTGGCCCCAGGCAGAGCACACACCAAATCGGAGGCCGAGGGGCCCCGCCAACCAAATCGGAGGCCGAGGAGCCCCGCCCACCAAAGCGGAGGCCGAGGGGCCCGGCCCCGCCCACCAAAGCGGAGGCCGAGGGGCCCCGACCACCACATCGGAGGCCAAGGGGCCCCGCCCACCAAATCGGAGGCCGAGGGTCCCCGCCCACCAAATCGGAGGCCGAGGGTCCCCGCCCACCAAATCGGAGGCCGAGGGGCCCCGCCCACCAAATCGGAGGCCGAGGGGCCCCGCCCACCAAATCGGAGGCCGAGGGGCCCCGCCCACCAAATCGGAGGCCGAGGGTCCCCGCCCACCAAATCGGAGGCCGAGGGTCCCCGCCCACCAAATCGGAGGCCGAGGGTCCCCGCCCACCAAATCGGAGGCCGAGGGTCCACACCATCCAAATCGGAGGCCGAGGGGCCCCGTCCACCAAATCGGAGGCCGACGGGCCCCACCCACCAAAGAGGAGGCCGAGGGTCCCCGCCCACCAAATCGGAGGCCGAGGGTCCCCGCCCACCAAATCGGAGGCCGAGGGTCCCCGCCCACCAAATTGGAGGCCGAGGGGCCCCACCAACCAAATCGGAGGCCGAGGAGCCCCACCCACCAAATCGAAGGTCGAGGGGCCCCGCCCACGAAAGCGGAGGCCGAGGGTCCCCGCACACCAAATCGGAGGCAGAGGGACCTCACCCACCAAATCGGAGGCCGAGGGGCCCCGCCCACCAAAGCGGAGGCCGAGGGTCCCCGACCACCAAATCGGAGGCTGAGGGTCCCCGTCCACCAGATCGGAGGCCGAGGGTCCCCGCCCACCAAATCGGAGGCCGAGGGTCCCCGCCCACCAAATCGGAGGCCGAGAGTCCCCGCCCACCAAATCGGAGGCCGAGGGGCCCCGCCAACCAAATCGGAGGCCGAGGGGCTTCGCCAACCAAATCGGAGGCCGAGGAGCCCCGCCCACCAAATCGAAGGCCAAGCGGCCCCGCCCACCAAAGCGGAGGCCGAGGGGCCCCGCCCACCACATCGGAGGCCGAGGGGCCCCGCCCACCAAATCGGAGGCCGAGGGGCCCCGCCCACCACATCGGAGGCCGAGGGGCCCCGCCCACCACATCGGAGGCCGAGGGGCCCCGCCCACCAAATCGGAGGCCGAGGGGCCCCGCCCACCACATCGGAGGCCGAGGGGCCCCGCCCACCACATCGGAGGCCGATGGGCCCCGCCCACCAAATCGGAGGCCGAGGGTCCCCGCCCACCAAATCGGAGGCCGAGGGTCCCCGCCCACCAAATCGGAGGCCGAGGGTCCCCGCCCACCAAATCGGAGGCCGAGGGTCCACACCAACCAAATCGGAGGCCGAGGGGCCCCGCCCACCAAATCGAAGGCCGAGGGGCCCCGCCCACCAAAGCGGAGGCCGAGGGTCCCCGCACACCAAATCGGAGGCAGAGGGACCCCGCCCACCAAATCGGAGGCCGAGGGTCCCTGCCCACCAAATCGGAGGCCGAGGGGCCCCGCCAACCAAATCGGAGGAAGAGGGGCCCCGCCCACCAAATCGGAGGCCGAGGGGCCCCGCCCACCAAATCGGAGGCCGAGGGTCCCCGCCCACCAAGTCGGAGGATAAGGGGCCCCGCCCACCAAATCAGAGGCCGAGGGGCCCCACCAACCAAATCGGAGGCCGAGGAGCCCCGCCCACCAAATCGAAGGCCAAGCGGCCCCGCCCACCAAAGCGGAGGCAGAGGGACCCCGCCCACCAAATCGGAGGCCGTGGGGCCCCACCAACCAAAGCAGAGGCCGAGGGTCCCCACCCACCAAATCGGAGGCAGAGGGACCCCGCCCACCAAATCGGAGGCCGAGGGGCTCCGCCCACCAAAGCAGAGGCCGAGGGTCCCTGCCCACCAAATCGGAGGTCGAGGGTCCCCGCCCACCAAATCGGAGGCCGAGGGTCCCCGCCCACCAAATCGGAGGCCGGTCCCCGCCCACCAAATCGGAGGCCGAGGGTCCCCACCCACCAAATCAGAGGACGAGGGGCCCCACCAACCAAATCGGAGGCCGAGGAGCCCCGCCCACCAAAAGTAAGTGCGGCCCCAAAAGTAAGTGCGCCCCCGGGTGCAAAAGTAAGTGCGCCCCCGGGTGCAAAAGTAAGTGTGCCCCCGGGTGCAAAAGTAAGTGCGCCCCCGGGTGCAAAAGTAAGTGCACCCCCGGGTGCAAAAGTAAGTGCGCCCCCGGGTGCAAAAGTAAGTGCGCCCCCGGGTGCAAAAGTAAGTGCGCCTCCGGGTGCAAAAGTAAGTGCGCCCCCGGGTGCAAAAGTAAGCCCGGCCCCGGGTGCAAAAGTAAGCGCGCCCCCCAGTCCCGTGTGTGAAAAGTGCTGCTGTAAAGCTGGTAGCGCTGTTCAAGCACCATGTATTTCCTTCAGAAAATGCCCATCTAATATATAATTGCCTAGAATACTACTTCCTGCAATTTGTGCCAACTTCCGTGGCTTTGTCCGGAGCTAATGTCCGGAGATAATGTCCGGAGCTAATGTCCGGAGCTAATGTCCGGAGATAAGTGACGTCACCAGTGTCCTACACCCAGGCAGAGCACAGGGGCCCCAGGCAGCATATGGGGCCCCAGGCAGATCACAGTGGCCCCAGGCAGAGCACAGGGGCCCCAGGCAGCATATGGGGCCCCAGGCAGAGCACAGTGGTCCCAGGCAGAGCACAGGGGCCCCAGGCAGCCTATGGGGCCCCAGGCAGAGCACAGTGGCCCCAGGCAGAGCACATGGGCCCCAGGCAGCATATGGGGCCCCAGGCAGAGCACAGTGGCCCCAGGCAGAGCACATGGGCCCCAGGCAGAGCACAGGGGCCCCAGGCAGAGCACAGGGGCCCCAGGCAGCATATGGGGCCCCAGGCAGAGCACAGGGGCCCCAGGCAGAGCACAGGGGCCCCAGGCAGCATATGGGGCCCCAGGAAGAGCACAGGGGCCCCAGGCAGCATATGGGGCCCCAGGCAGAGCACAGTGGCCCCAGGCAGAGCACAGGGGCCCCAGGCAGAGCACAGGGGCCCCAGGCAGCATATGGGGCCCCAGCCAGCATATGGGGCCCCAGGCAGAGCACAGTGGCCCCAGGCAGCATATGGGGCCCCAGGCAGAGCACAGTGGCCCCAGGCAGAGCACAGGGGCCCCAGGCAGCATATGGGGCCCCAGGCAGAGCACAGTGGTCCCAGGCAGAGCACAGGGGCCCCAGGCAACTTATGGGGCCCCAGGCAGAGCACAGTGGCCCCAGGCAGAACATGGGGCCCCAGGCAGAGCACAGGGGCCCCAGGCAGAGCACAGGGGCCCCAGGCAGAACATGGGGCCCCAGGCAGAGCACAGGGGCCCCAGGCAGAGCACAGGGGCCCCAGGCAGCATATGGGGCCCCAGGCAGAGCACAGGGGCCCCAGGCAGCATATGGGGCCCCAGGCAGAGCACAGTGGTCCCAGGCAGAGCACAGGGGCCCCAGGCAGCCTATGGGACCCCAGGCAGAGCACAGTGGCCCCAGGCAGAACATGGGGCCCCAGGCAGAGCACAGGGGCCCCAGGCAGCATATGGGGCCCCAGGCAGAGTACAGTGGTCCCAGGTAGAGCACAGGGGCCCCAGGCAGAGCACAGGGGCCCCAGGCAGAACATGGGGCCCCAGGCAGAGCACAGGGGCCCCAGGCAGCATATGGGGCCCCAGGCAGAGCACAGGGGCCCCAGGCAGAATATGGGGCCCCAGGCAGAGCACAGCGATATTTTGGACCACTGTGCGGTGTTTCAGACCCCCTGTGTGATGTCTGGGGCCCTGTTCTTAAGTATATTAAAGATTAAAGTAACGTATATTAAAGTATATTATAGATCAAATTTGACACGTTTATGAGCACCATTGAGTGATATACTCAAGAATGACATAATTTTTCAACATTTTATGGTTTCAAACTGTAAACACTCAGAGTTTTTTTTACTTCAACCAGAAAACCTTAACGGTTCATAAAAAACTTGACTGTTCAGGATATGATAAAAGTCATAGTATTCTGAATCTTTAACTTATAAAGATACCTTTACATGGGGTGATTATTGGTTCCAGAGAGGCTTTCGGCCGATAATCATACACATGGCTGGTGACAGGACAATACAATATAAACGTTCAAAGGTAAACACTGATAACATTAAAATCTAATATATAATTGCCTAGAATACTACTTCCGGCAATTTGTGCCAACTTCCGTGGCTTTGTCCGGAGATAATGTCCGGAGATAAGTGACGTCACCAGCGTCCTACACCTGCTCAGGGTGGACAAAGATATATGCCTTCGTGGTGCGCGGCACTTTTCTGATTGGTTGCCGCCTGCCGCGAGCGACCAATCAGAAATGTGCCGTACTGTCAAGAATTGTCAAGAGCTGGTGAGTGCAGCCATTTTTTGTTCTTTCTTACTATTATTTATTAATTGTATTATTCTTACATTTGAATAAATAAAGTATATATGGATTCTAGACTCCCGATTCTTTAGAATCGGGCTGCCATCTAGTCTACTTGTAATTCCTTCTCTAATGTAATTACACATCACAGTCAAAGAACACGTGTAGGGAGTGCAAATACGGATTGAGTCTGCTCCAAACTGGGCAGATGCCAGCCGAGTTGCACAGCACACATCTTCATATAATAGCATATAAAAGTGCTAGATCTGGTTGCTTCTGTTTAATCATTTAATTGTCCCTGTCAATCATTGACAGCAGTATTTAAATAGTCTTGTTGCTGGTGTACTTGTGCACTGGCTCCCATTGGTCACCCTATAATGCGATTTTGGGGTGCTGATGGGTTAATTATGGCAACCTGAGGTTTGATGATCCATCCCTGCAGCTGGCCTCCAAACAAGCCCTCACATAGCTATGTTCACATGGAAAATAAAGTTATGGCTCCTGGAAAAGGGTGAGAAAAAATAAAAATAAATAAAGCTCAGCCAGTCATGAAGGGGTTCATAGCATTCATACCTGGTATTACAACTTAATCCCATTTAAGTAAATTAAACAAACCTGCAATATTAAGCACATTTGCTATTAGAAATATGAAGCTGTTCTGTTTGTTGCAGGACCTGTACACAGCAGATAGACCAAGGGAACTTTATTTTAACAACAAAAAAAATTAAAAAACAATGATTTTCATTCCTTCTCTCCAGCTAACGCTGCTGGAGAGAAGAAATGAATGGCGGCTTCAGCACCCAAAGCAGGGGACAGCGCTTAACTCTAGCGCTGTCTCCTGCATGGTCCGTGTGGTACCCAGTCGGCACATGGGCGGCACATGGCTGCCGCACGTGTGCCACACTGATGTGCCATGTGAGCACACGGACACACGGACACGGATAACTCCGGTACCGATTTTTCCGGTACCGGAATTATCTGGACATGTGAGACTGGCCTATGGAGGTTCACATGAACTATATTGATGTTTTGCAGGCCTCGGTTAGGCCGGCATCACACTAGCGAGTTTTACGGATGTATGAACGCAGAAAACACGTCCAGAAAATACGCATTGCACACGGCCCAATGATTCTCTATGGTGCAGCTCCTATCTGCCGTATATTACGTATCCGTATTATACGGTCTTGTACGGCCATAGAAAATCGCAGCATGCTGCGTTTGTCAGCGTATTGCACAAAAAAAATCGTCAATGAAAGTCTATGGGGGCGAGAAAATTACGGATTACACATGGACCACGCGTGTGACTTGCGAGAAATACGCACCGGTGTTCTATAGAAAAGCCGGCAATTCAGTGCGGTGTACAGTAAAATCACACTGACAGAATAGAATAGAATAGGTAGAATAAATGTGTACACATAGAATAGGTATATATATACTGTATATATATATATATATACAGGTCCTTCTCAAAAAATTAGCATATAGTGTTAAATTTCATTATTTACCATAATGTAATGATTACAATTAAACTTTCATATATTATAGATTCATTATCCACCAACTGAAATTTGTCAGGTCTTTTATTGTTTTAATACTGATGATTTTGGCATACAACTCCTGATAACCCAAAAAACCTGTCTCAATAAATTAGCATATTTCACCCGACCAATCAAATAAAAGTGTTTTTTAATACCAAACAAAAAAAACATCAAATAATAATGTTCAGTTATGCACTCAATACTTGGTCGGGAATCCTTTGGCAGAAATGACTGCTTCAATGCGGCGTGGCATGGAGGCAATCAGCCTGTGACACTGCTGAGATGTTATGGAGGCCCAGGATGCTTCAATAGCGGCCTTAAGCTCATCCAGAGTGTTGGGTCTTGCGTCTCTCAACTTTCTCTTCACAATATCCCACAGATTCTCTATGGGGTTCAGGTCAGGAGAGTTGGCAGGCCAATTGAGCACAGTAATACCATGGTCAGTAAACCATTTACCAGTGGTTTTGGCACTGTGAGCAGGTGCCAGGTCGTGCTGAAAAATGAAATCTTCATCTCCATAAAGCATTTCAGCCGATGGAAGCATGAAGTGCTCCAAAATCTCCTGATAGCTAGCTGCATTGACCCTGCCCTTGATGAAACACAGTGGACCAACACCAGCAGCTGACATGGCACCCCACACCATCACTGACTGTGGGTACTTGACACTGGACTTCAGGCATTTTGGCATTTCCTTCTCCCCAGTCTTCCTCCAGACTCTGGCACCTTGATTTCCGAATGACATGCAAAATTTGCTTTCATCAGAAAAAAGTACTTGGGACCACTTAGCAACAGTCCAGTGCTGCTTCTCTGTAGCCCAGGTCAGGCGCTTCTGCCGCTGTTTATGGTTCAAAAGTGGCTTTACCTGGGGAATGCGGCACCTGTAGCCCATTTCCTGCACACGCCTGTGCACGGTGGCTCTGGATGTTTCCACACCAGACTCAGTCCACTGCTTCCTCGGTCCTTCTCCACAATCTTCCTCAGGGTCCGGTCACCTCTTCTCGTTGTACAGCGTTTTCTGCCACATTGTTTCCTTCCAACAGACTTACCATTGAGGTGCCTTGATACAGCACTCTGGGAACAGAATATTTGTTGAGAAATTTCTTTCTGGGTCTTACCCTCTTGCTTGAGGGTGTCAATGATGGCCTTCTTGACATCTGTCAGGTCGCTAGTCTTACCCATGATGGGGGTTTTGAGTAATGAACCAGGCAGGGAGTTTTTAAAAGCCTCAGGTATCTTTTGCATGTGTTTAGAGTTAATTAGTTGATTCAGAAGATTAGGGTAATAGGTCATTTAGAGAACCTTTTCTTGATATGCTAATTTATTGAGACAGGTGTTTTGGGTTATCAGGAGTTGTATGCCAAAATCATCAGTATTAAAACAATAAAAGACCTGACAAATTTCAGTTGGTGGATAATGAATCTATAATATATGAAAGTTTAATTGTAATCATTACATTATGGTAAATAATGACATTTAACACTATATGCTAATTTTTTGAGAAGGACCTGTATATATATATATATATATATATATATATATATATATATGTCAGTGAGACACACATATATATATATATATATATACTGTATATATATATATTTATATTTAATTCAGCGCTAGATAGCAGAAAAGCCGGTAATTCAATTGCCGGCTTTTCCTATCTCCTTCACAAACCCAACAGGATATGAGACATGGTTTTCATACAGTAAACCATCTCATATCCCTTCTTTTATTACATATTCCTCTTTACTAATGTAAGAAGTGTCTCTGTGTAAAATTTGGGGTCTCTAGCTATTAAATTAAAGGGTTAAATCCCAGAAAAAATTGGCGTGGGCTCCCACGCAATTTTCTCCGCCAGAGTGGGAAAGCCAGTGACTGAGGGCAGATATTAATAGCCTAGAGAGGGACCATGGTTATTGCCCCCCCCCCTGGCTAAAAACATCTGCCCCCAGCCACCCCAGAAAAGGCACATCTGTAAGATGCGCCTATTCTGGCACTTAGCCTCTCTCTTCCCACTCCCGTGTAGCGGTGGGATATGGGGTAATGAAGGGTTAATGTCACCTTGCTATAGTAAGGTGACATTAAGCCAGGTTAATAATGGAGATGTGTCAATTATGACACCTATCCATTATTAATCCAATAGTACGAAATGGTTAATAAAAAACACACACATTATTAAAAAGTATTTAAATGAAATAAAGACACATGGTGTTTTAATATTTTATTATACTCTTAATCCACCTGAAGACCCTTGTCACCTGAAACAAAGTTATAAAAAACAAACAACAATATTCCATACCTTCCGTCGTTCAGTCTTGTCCCACGCTGTAAATCCATCTGAAGGGGTTAAATCATTTTACACCCAGGAGCTCTGCTAATGCAGCTGTGCTCCTGTCTGTAAAACTTGGTGAATGAATGGAATGCAGGGGAATGTACTGTAGTTACCTCGAGTCGCGGTGATGCGCCCTCTGCTGGATGAACTCATATGAACTCGAGCGTGAGAAAAAATTCTGAAAAGTTCCCAGGCTCGAGTTCATATGAGTTCATCCAGCAGGGGGCATATCACCGTGACTTGAGGTAACTACAGTACATTCCCCTGCATATCTCTGATGCGTGCGACGGATGCGTTGTGTTTTGGCGGACCGTCGGCACAAAAAAAGTTCCATGTAACTTTTTTTGTGCGTCGCGTCCTCCATTTTCGACCGCACATGTGCGGCCAAAACTCCGCCCCCTCCTCCCCGGAACTCACAATGGGGCAGCGGATGCTTTGTAAAACTGCATCCGCTGCCCCCGTTGTGCTATATTAACACACTGTCTGTCGGTACGTCGGGCCGACGGTTTGCGACGGCCCGTACCAACGGACTAGTGTGAAAGTAGCCTAAGAAAAAAATCACTGCATGCTTGAGTTGGATCTAGTATTCGGATTGCACTTGGACATGCAAGTCAACTTGTCTATGGAAAACATCGGACCTCAATCGGATGACATCTGAGTGCAGTCTAATTATCACAGACTGTGATCACACTCTGATCAAACTCTGATCACAGTGAGATCAGAATGTGATTTGCGTAATTGACCCAATTCTCTCGGATGAGAGAATATACACTCATTTGACTCTAGCCTTATAAGCATTGTTTCCCTTTGCATTACTAGTGGAAATCATAACTTTAGAAAACAAAAAATTGTGTAGTCAGGAGTCACATCACTGCCTCCAGGAGCATGTATAATGCTTTTTCACCCATTTACATAGTAGTCACAATTCATATTTGTCCTGTTAAATATAGCAAAAACTTGCTAAGAAGGTCATACTTCTTAAAAGATGTGTTTTATCCTTTCAGCTGGTTGGTTTGCACATTGCTCCTGTTTTCCATGAGTTGTTGATGAAGTGTGATGGCACCATAAGCTCATCCTAAGGGGAGAAGTTTCTGCAGCTGTTCTTATACAGGCTGTCTGTGAACAGTTTTTCGCTTAGCAACAGCATTTTAAATAGGTCCAAAAGGTATTTTAATGGCACCTTGATTATAGTACTGCTAATTTTAAAGACAACATAGAAAATATAGAAAAAAATTACGGAAAATCTTTATAATTAGCTTTCCAATTTTATTTCGTTGCACTCCTGTGTACTCCGCCTAATGATTTGGTGTCCATAATGGTGTTAATTGTTTACCATAGTCAAGTGAAGTGCACACAGAAGGGCAGTAGGGTAGCAGAAAAAGAAGAAAAATAAAGTTACTGTAGGTATAATATATGAAAAATTGTATTTTTTATTGGCAGTTGGAAATGTATTTCCATCCTGAAAACAACTTTTAGGCATTATTCACACATTTTCCCAGTATTCACTAAATCTAATATATAAAGCTGAATGTGTGTGTGTATATATGTATCTGTGTGTATGTCCGGGATTGGCATCTGCACCGTCGCAGCTACAGCCACAAAATTTTGCAGTCACACATCTGGACCCCGAGAGCATTATAGGCTATGTTGTGAGGCAAAATTTTAACCCCGCGCGTTCCAATTCACCAAACAATTTTGCCCCTATGTACATAATGGCGAAAAAGTGAAAGGAAAAGTGTTGGAGGCAAATTGACAGCCAGGAGGAGATGGCATACAGGTATATACTATATACAGGGGAGATGATATACAGCTATATATTATATACAGGAGGAGATGACATACAGGTATATACTATATACAGGGGAGATGACATACAGGTATATGCTATATACAGGGGAGATGACTTACAGGTATATCTAATATATAAAGCTGAATGTGTGTGTATGCATGTGTGTGTGTGTGTATGTCCGGGATTGGCACCTGCACCGTCACAGCTACAGCCACAAAATTTTGCACAGTCACACGTCTGGACCCCGAGAGCATCATAGGCTATGTTGTGAGGCAAAATTTTAACCCCGCGCATTCCAATTCACAAACAATTTTGCCCCTATATACATAATGGGGAAAATGTGAAAGGAAAAGTGTTGGAGGCAAATTGACGGCTGCCAGATGTGAACAAGGGGGTCTTAAAGAACAAGAGCGATGGTGCCAAAGAGTATGTACCATACAGTTGCTAAGGTGGGGCCCCGACATGGGATACTCACCACACATGGGGATATGAACACACACACAAAATGCGCCACACACTACCACGTGCTTGAACACATATACCACCCTCAGCACACATTTCACCACACATACACCAACCTCGCCACATAAAAGTCAAAACACAAAAGTCGCCATTCAAAACTCGCCACGCGCAAAATTCACCACATGCAAAACTAGGCTCACGCAAAACTAGGTTCACGCAAAACTCGCCACACGTGCAAAACTCACCTCATGGAAATGTCGCCACACGCAAAACTTGAACACGCGGAAAAATTGCCACATGCACAAAAGTTGCAACACATGCAAAAGTTGCCTCACACAAAACTTGCATATACTCAAAACGCACCACACATAAAACACGCCACGCGCAAAACTCGTTATGCGCAAAACTTGCTGCACACAACTTGCTACACTAACCTGTCACATGCAACTCGACACAAAAAGTTGCTACACGCATGTCGACACACAAAACTCATCTCACAAAAGTCTCTACATGCATGTTGCCACACGCAACTCAACACACACAACTTGACACATGAAACTCGCCCTAAAACACACACAAGTCTGGTATTATCCCTCAAAAATAAAAATCTGATTAATAAGCAGACAAACTACAAGAGCAACAACTGTACCATATAGGAAATATGGTAGCTGTCAGTCACATGACCTGTCTATTACGTGTATGTGTGAGCTAATATATACTGCCATGGGGGAGGGCTTCCTGTTGGCTGGGGATTTATCAGGCTGCCAATAGCAACCAATCACAGCTCAGCTTCTATTTTGCTACAGTTAATTAATCTGAGCTCTGATTGGTTAATATAGGCAACAAAGGACATTCTCAGTATAACAAAGCTTGTGTGAGGTAATAGCATGTCAGTTAGGGTGTGTTGGTGGAAAGACTGATGTCAGTCACATTACCTCTATGTGAGAGGATATAGAAACTGCCAGTTACAGGCTATTTTTACCACAATAATGCCTCATAAGAAAAGGAATTCCATGGCACGAATGTCAGCTGGTGCAAAAAGTAAAGCTGCATTATGGGCCAATGAAAAATGTGAAGACCGAGAAACAAGGCTGACACACATGAGAACAGCAGCTGCTTCCTCAGGAGCCAATGAACTTTCTGAGCAGAGGGAAGCGAGGCTTGCAGACAAGAGAACAAGAGCTGCTTCCTCAAGGGCCAATGAACTTTCTAAGGAGAGGGAAGTGTTATGACCCCAATGGCGAGGGTCTCAGAGGAACAAGTAAGTCTGCGACGTACAAAAATCCAGCTCATAGGGCAGTGGTAACTGGGTTGACCATATAACTACTCCTAACGCCAACACTAGAAGTAGCCGGGGAACATGCCTACGTTGGTCGCTAGATGTCTCGCGCCAGCCGGAGGACTAACAACCCCTAGAAGAGGAAAACAAAGACCTCTCTTGCCTCCAGAGAATAGACCCCAAAAGTTGGATACAAGCCCCCCACAAATAATAACGGTGAGGTAAGAGGAAATGACAAACACAGAGATGAACTAGGTTTAGCAAAGAGAGGCCCACTTACTAATAGCAGAATGTAGTAAGATAACTTATATGGTCAACAAAAACCCTAACAAAATTCCACACTGGAGATACAAGAACCCCCGAACCGTCTAACGGCCCGGGGGGAGAACTCCAGCCTCCCTAGAGCTTCCAGCAAGGTTAGGATACAGATTATGTACAAGCTGGACAAAAATGCAAACAAAAACAAATAGCAAAAAGCAAGAAAGCAGACTTAGCTTAATTTAGCAGGAACCAGGATCAGTAGACAAGAGCACAACAGATTAGCTCTGATTACAACGTTGCCAGGCATTGAACTGAAGGTCCAGGGAGCTTATATAGCAACACCCCTGACCTAACGACCCAGGTGAGCATACAAGGGATGAATGACATACCCAGAGTCAAATCACTAGTAACCACTAGAGGGAGCCAAAAGGTAAATTCACAACAGTACCCCCCCCTTAGTGAGGGGTCACCGAACCCTCACCAAGACCACCAGGGTGATCAGGATGAGCGGCGTGAAAGGCACGAACTAAATTGGCCGCATGTACATCAGAGGCGACCACCCAGGAATTATCCTCCTGACCATAGCCCTTCCACTTGACCAGGTACTGAAGCCTCCGCCTGGAGAGACGAGAATCTAAGATCTTCTCCACCACGTACTCCAACTCGCCCTCAACCAACACCGGAGCAGGAGGCTCAGCAGAAGGAACCACAGGCACAACGTACCGCCGCAACAAGGACCTATGAAATACGTTGTGAATGGCAAACGACACCGGAAGATCCAGGCGAAAGGATACAGGATTAATGATTTCCAATATCTTGTAAGGACCAATGAAGCGAGGCTTAAATTTGGGAGAGGAGACCTTCATAGGAACAAATCGAGAAGACAGCCATACCAAATCCCCAACGCGAAGTTGGGGACCCACACCGCGGCGGCGGTTGGCAAAACGCTGAGCCTTCTCCTGTGACAACTTCAAGTTGTCCACCACATGACTCCAGATCCGCTGCAACCTATCCACCACGGAATCCACCCCAGGACAGTCAGAAGGCTCCACATGTCCCGAGGAAAAATGAGGATGGAAACCAGAGTTGCAGAAAAATGGCGAAACCAAGGTGGCGGAACTAGCCCGATTATTAAGGGCAAATTCAGCCAACGGCAAGAAGGTCACCCAATCATCCTGATCAGAAGAGACAAAACACCTCAAATAAGCCTCCAAAGTCTGATTAGTTCGCTCCGTCTGTCCATTAGTCTGAGGATGGAAAGCAGACGAAAACGACAAGTCAATGCCCATCCTACCACAAAAGGATCGCCAGAACCTGGAAACAAACTGGGATCCTCTGTCCGACACAATATTCTCAGGAATGCCGTGCAAACGAACCACGTTCTGGAAGAACACAGGAACCAGATCAGAAGAGGAAGGCAGCTTAGGCAAAGGAACCAGATGGACCATCTTGGAGAAACGATCACATATCACCCAGATGACAGACATGCCCTGAGACACCGGAAGATCCGAAATGAAATCCATAGAGATGTGTGTCCAAGGTCTCTTCGGGACAGGCAAGGGCAAGAGCAACCCGCTGGCACGAGAGCAACAAGGCTTAGCTTGGGCACAAGTACCACAGGACTGCACAAATGACCGCACATCCCTAGACAAGGAAGGCCACCAAAAGGACCTGGCCACCAGATCTCTGGTGCCAAAAATTCCCGGGTGCCCTGCCAACACCGAGGAATGAACCTCGGAAATGACTCTGCTGGTCCATCTAGCAGGCACAAACAATCTGTCAGGTGGACAAGAGTCAGGCCTACCAGCCTGAAATCTCTGCAACACACGTCGCAGATCTGGAGAAATAGCAGACACGATAACTCCTTCCTTAAGAATACCCACAGGTTCAGCGACTCCAGGAGCATCAGGCACAAAGCTCCTAGACAGAGCATCGGCCTTCACATTCTTAGAACCTGGTAAATACGAGACCACAAAGTCAAAACGGGAGAAAAACAATGACCAGCGGGCCTGTCTAGGATTCAGGCGTTTAGCAGACTCGAGATACATCAGATTTTTGTGATCAGTCAAGACCACCACACGATGCTTAGCACCCTCGAGCCAATGACGCCACTCCTCAAATGCCCACTTCATGGCCAACAACTCCCGATTGCCCACATCATAATTTCGCTCTGCCGGCGAAAACTTCCTAGAGAAAAAGGCACAAGGCCTCATAGTAGAGCAACCAGGGCCTCTCTGCGACAAAACGGCCCCTGCCCCAATCTCCGAAGCATTCACCTCAACCTGAAAGGGAAGTGAGACGTCAGGCTGGCACAAAACAGGCGCCGAAGTAAATCGGCGTTTCAACTCCTGGAAAGCCTCCACGGCAGCAGGAGCCCAGTTAGCTACATCAGAGCCTTTCTTGGTCATATCCGTCAGCGGTTTAACAACGCTAGAGAAATTTGCGATAAAACGACGGTAGAAGTTAGCAAAACCCAAGAACTTCTGAAGACTCTTAACTGACGAGGGTTGAGTCCAATCATGAATAGCTCGGACCTTGACTGGATCCATCTCCACAGCAGAAGGGGAAAAAATGAACCCCAAAAAGGGAACCTTCTGTACACCAAAGAGACACTTTGAGCCTTTTACAAACAAAGAATTTTCACGCAGAATCTCAAAAACCATCCTGACCTGCTCCACATGCGAGTCCCAATCATCAGAAAAAACCAGAATATCATCCAGATAAACAATCAAAAATTTATCCAGATACTTCCGGAAAATGTCATGCATGAAGGACTGAAAAACTGAAGGGGCATTAGAGAGCCCAAATGGCATCACCAAGTACTCAAAATGACCTTCGGCGTATTGAATGCGGTTTTCCATTCATCGCCCTGCCTAATGCGCACAAGGTTGTACGCACCACGAAGGACTATCTTGGTGAACCACTTGGCACCTTTAATCCGGGCAAACAAATCTGACAACAGCGGCAAAGGATACTGAAATTTGACAGTGATCTTATTTAAAAGCCGATAGTCAATACAAGGCCTCAAAGATCCGTCCTTTTTGGCCACAAAAAAGAATCCCGCACCAAGAGGGGAAGAAGAAGGACGGATATGCCCCTTCTCAAGAGACTCCTTGATATATGAACGCATCGCGGTATGTTCAGGTACCGACAGATTAAACAGTCTCCCCTTAGGAAACTTACTGCCAGGAATCAAATCTATTGCACAGTCACATTCCCTATGAGGAGGCAGTGCACTGGACTTAGACTCGCTGAAGACATCCTGATAATCAGACAAATACGCCGGAACTTCCGAAGGCGTAGAAGAAGCAATAGACAAGGGCAGGGAATCTCCATGAATTCCATGGCAGCCCCAACTTGACACTGACATAGCCTTCCAGTCCAAGACTGGGTTATGGGTCTGTAACCATGGCAAACCCAAAACAACCAAATCATGCATTTTATGCAGAACAAGAAAACGTATTACCTCCCGATGTTCAGGAGTCATGCACATGGTAACCTGTGTCCAAAACTGCGGTTTATTTTTTGCCAATGGCGTAGAATCAATACCCCTAAGAGGGATAGGATTTTCCAATGGCTCAAGAACAAATCCGCAGCGCTTGGCAAATGACAGATCCATAAGGCTCAGGGCAGCACCTGAGTCCACAAACGCCATGACAGGATACGATGACAGTGAGCAAATCAAAGTTACAGATAGAATAAACTTAGGTTGCAAATTACCAATGGCGACCGGACTAACAACCTTAGTAAGACGTTTAGAGCATGCTGAGATAACATGTGTAGAATCACCACAGTAGTAACACAAGCCATTCTGGCGTCTATGAATTTTCCGCTCATTTCTAGTCAGGATTCTATCACATTGCATTAAATCAGGTGCCTGTTCAGACAACACCATGAGGGAATTTGCGGTCTTGCGCTCCCGCAACCGCCGGTCGATTTGAATAGCCAGGGCCATAGAATCATTCAGACCTGTGGGAATGGGAAAACCCACCATCACATTCTTAATGGCTTCAGAAAGGCCATTTCTAAAATTTGCAGCCAATGCACACTCGTTCCACTGGGTCAGCACGGACCATTTCCGAAATTTTTGGCAATACACTTCAGCCTCGTCCTGGCCCTGAGACATCGCCAGCAAGGCTTTTTCTGCCTGAATCTCAAGATTGGGTTCCTCATAAAGCAAACCAAGCGCCAGAAAAAACGCATCAATGTCAGCCAATGCCGGATCTCCTGGCGCCAGCGAGAAAGCCCAATCCTGAGGGTCGCCCCGTAAAAAAGAAATAACAATTTTTACTTGCTGAGCGGAGTCTCCAGATGAACAGGGTTTCAGGGACAAAAACAATTTACAATTATTCCTGAAATTTCTAAATTTAAATCGGTCTCCGGAAAACGGTTCAGGAATCGGTATCTTAGGTTCTGACATAGGATTTCTGATAACATAATCTTGTATGCCCTGCACACGAGCAGCAAGCTGATCCACACTTGTAATCAAGGTCTGGACGTTCATGTCTGCAGCAAACACAAGCCACTCAGAGGTAAAGGGGACAAGAAAAAAAAATGAGAGAGAGAAAAAAAAACTCAGAACTTTCTTTCTTATAATCCCGTTTCTGCAATGCATTTAACATTTAATACTGTCCTGGCAAACTATTATGACCCCAATGGCGAGGGTTTCAGAGGAACAAGTAAGTCTGCGACGTACAAAAATCCAGCTCATAGGGCAGTGGTAACTGGGTTGACCATATAACTACTCCTAACGCCAACACTAGAAGTAGCCGGGGAACATGCCTACGTTGGTCGCTAGATGTCTCGCGCCAGCCGGAGGACTAACTACCCCTAGAAGAGGAAAACAAAGACCTCTCTTGCCTCCAGAGAATAGACCCCAAAAGTTGGATACAAGCCCCCCACAAATAATAACGGTGAGGTAAGAGGAAATGACAAACACAGAGATGAACTAGGTTTAGCAAAGAGAGGCCCACTTACTAATAGCAGAATGTAGTAAGATAACTTATATGGTCAACAAAAACCCTAACAAAATTCCACACTGGAGATACAAGAACCCCCGAACCGTCTAACGGCCCGGGGGGAGAACTCCAGCCTCCCTAGAGCTTCCAGCAAGGTTAGGATACAGATTATGTACAAGCTGGACAAAAATGCAAACAAAAACAAATAGCAAAAAGCAAGAAAGCAGACTTAGCTTAATTTAGCAGGAACCAGGATCAGTAGACAAGAGCACAACAGATTAGCTCTGATTACAACGTTGCCAGGCATTGAACTGAAGGTCCAGGGAGCTTATATAGCACCACCCCTGACCTAACGACCCAGGTGAGCATACAAGGGATGAATGACATACCCAGAGTCAAATCACTAGTAACCACTAGAGGGAGCCAAAAGGTAAATTCACAACAGGGAAGTGAGGCTTGCAGACATGAAAACAAGAGCTACTTCCTCAAGAGCCAATGAACTTTCTGAGGAGAGGGAAGTGAGGCTTGCAGACATGAAAACAAGAGCTGCTTCCTCAAGGGCCAATGAACTTTCTGAGTAGAGGGAAGCGAGGCTTGCAGACATGAAAACAAGAGCTGCTTCCTCAAGGGCCAATGAACTTTCTAAGGAGAGGGAAGCGAGGTTTGTAGGCATGAAAACAAGAGCTGCTTCCTCAAGGGCCAATGAACTTTCTGAGGAGAGGGAAGCGAGGCTTGCAGACATGAAAACAAGAGCTGCTTCCTCAAGGGCCAATGAACTTTCTAAGGAGAGGGAAGCGAGGTTTGTAGGCATGAAAACAAGAGCTGCTTCCTCAAGGGCCAATGAGCTTTCTGAGGAGAGGGAAGCGAGGCTTGCAGACATGAAAACAAGAGCTGCTTCCTCAAGGGCCAATGAACTTTCTGAGCAGAGGGAAGTGAGGCTTGCAGATAAGAGAAGAGCTGCTTCCTCAAGGGCCAATGAGTCATCTCAGCAGAGAGAAGGCTGACTTGCCACTAAAAGAATTGCTATTTCTTCCACCATTGCACAGGAAATGGTTGGAGATTTGAAACATGCTGCCTTTTGTTACCAGTCAGACATAAACTATCAGCATAATCCTAAAGTTCAGATAGGAAAAATGGATGTGGTCTGCATGTACTGCCCTGAAATGGAAAGATGAACCGCCAGGTTTATGCTGTGCAAATGGCAAGATAAAACTTCCACCTCTCCTGTCACCACCAGATCCTCTAAAGTCTCTGATGACAGGTACCAGTACAATATCAAAGCATTTCTTGGACAACATCAGGAAGTACAACTCCTGCTTCCAATTTACATCATTTGGTGCAACAAAAGAAATGTTTACAACAAGATTTATGCCAACATTTAAAGTTAAAGGACAGGTTTACCACTTAATTGGCTCAACCACTGGACAGATCACCTTCCCAAGCAACTTTTGTTGCATTGTGACTTCCATTTAGGAGTTGAAAGTGACGGTTTTTCCAAACATTGAACTCCACTTCAAAAATTCTGGCTGGCTGTGTGAAAGGGCTATTCTAGCTCCCAAAAATGACATCGCCAACAAGATCAATCTTCAAATTCTAAATCTCCTTCCAGGTGTGTGCACAACCTACAAGTCAGTGGATACAGTAATAGACCCTGCTCAAGCATTATTTTATCCAACTGAGATCCTCAATTCCTTGGAGCCACAAGGACTTCCTCCTCACAACCTCTTTCTAAAACCTGGAGCACCTATTCTGCTATTGAGATATTTTGATCCACCAAAGCTGTGTAATGGAACAAGTCTCTTGATTAAGAACCTGTTTCCACATGTAATTGATGTTTTCATTCCAACAATTCCTCTCATTCCATCTGATTTGCCTTTTGATTTTAAACATCTCCAGTTTCCTGTTTGACTGGCATTTGCTATGTCCATAAACAAGGCTCAGGGACAGTCCTTGAAAGTAGTTGGAATCGATTTACAATCTCCATGCTTTTCTCATGGTCAACTTTATGTGGCCTGTTCAAGAGTTGGAACAGCCAATAATCTGTTTGTCTTTGCACCTGAAGGAAAAACTAAGAATGTCGTTTATCAAAATGCTCTCGAATAAGTAGTAGAAGATTACTTCACATTACTTGGCCAATTTAGTTAAATCTGTGTGGAATATCTCTGGTGTTGAAATATATGTTGAGAAAAGAAAGGGGTAACCAGCGGCAAACAATACCTATAGTGTATCATCTGGGATAGATTGAATTATATATATATCTCAAATAACAATAACTCCCAGTGAGGATTTAGTGTTGCCCTGCTATTGGATTGAGACAGTTATCATGAACAACATGCGAGAGGGGGAGGAGGAAATGAATCCAACAAGATAACCTTATGTCTTTTAATAAAATTGCTTTATTAAAGTGCAAGATAAAGAGGCAATGGTGACAACATAATCACCCAACAAATATACTAAAAGCAACAAATACACAAGACACCAGGAAGAAACAGCTGCTGACCCATAGCAAAAAAATCTATGTTAGTGTAGCAATCAGCAAACAGCATATCGGGTCAGATGTACATAACCAGCAGGGTTACAAAAATAATTTCACATCAATCCACCTAAGAAACTTTTAAGTCCCACAGACTACAATGTCAAAATAAGTATACAAGCCAGTATAGCATGAAGTAGTTCGGCGACTTTGGTAGGTGAAAAGAATGATAGATCAATACATCACCCAGGTATAATCTTTAGCAGGTGCAGGATCCCGGTGTCCGCCCCAAATATATGTTGTGAAATGCTTCTATTAGCTTAGTTTTTGCCTTTTAATAATTACATTTCTATCTATTTGTTTTGTGGTTTTTGTGTGCTGAATAAATTTTTGTTAACACATTCTATTTTGCTAACTGCAGTTATTAACCCGGGCAAAGCCGGGTAGTACAGATAGTAATATCATAAAACTGCACTCATAACAAAGGTCACATGGACAGTTATAGTTTTTGTTGCCATTTTTGTTACATAGCTAATACAGTTTTAAAAAAGACACATTCATCACATTCAACCAAGGGATGGGAAATGATTGAGGCGATGGGGTACCTATACAATCATAATGCATGATCTAGTCACTCCAAAAGAGCTAATATTTCCCTCTTGATCACAAGATTAAACATTCAAAATAGAACTTTACACATTTACTTAATTATTTGTGTAATGTATTCTAAATAAAAGCATCTAAACCTATTTGAAATGATCAATCTTGCCCGCTGTGACCAGCTCGAGATAGACTATTCCAGAAATTAATAGTTCTTATGGTAAAGAAGCCCTATCTCTTTTGAAGATTGAACCTTTTTTTCTCCAGACAGAAGCAGTCTCTCATTGTCTTTTGAGTTTTTTCCATGAAACATCTTTTGACCATACTTTTTGTATGGTCCATTTATGTACTTACACAAGTTAAACATGTTCCCACTTAGACGTCTCAAGACTAAATGGAATTCCTTTAGTCTTTCCTCATAACTAGGATCCTCAGGTCCTCCATGTCCATGATCACTTTTTTTGATGCTTTTCTTTATACTTTTTTTTTTTTTAACTCCAGGACATCTTTTCTATGAACTGGTGACCTGAACTGCGTATCCCAGATGGTTTCGCACTAACGTTTTGTAAATTGTTAACATGATGTCTCTGTCTTGTGAGTTTATACCTCTTTCATTACATGAGAATATCTGGCCTTAATAGCAGCTGATTGATATAACATGGATAGCTATGGATAGCTTTACATTTCTCCACATTGAACCTCATCTGCCAAGTGGATGCCCAAACTCTCAGTTTGTCCAAGTCAGTCTGTAACTTATGAACACTGTACTGCTCTAAACTACAAAGTATTGGTGTCATCTGTAAAAACAGAAACAACACTATTAATCACTTATTCTATATCATTAAGAAATAGGTCAAATAATAGTGCATCCACCAATGAAGCTTGTGGTAAACCACTTACAACTGGAGATCATTCAGCTTAGCAGCCATTTATAACAATTCTTTGGGTGCGGTCAATGAGACAATTTTCAATTCAATTACAAACATACCTCTCTAAGCATATAGACCTTAATTTACTCATTAGGTGTTTATGTGGGAGAAATGGCAAAAGGCTAGTCCAAAAACACTATACTTACAACTATCCTTCGGTCCAGATTGCTACTCATTTCTTCATAAAAACTAACCAGGTTAGTTTCACAATAACAGTACTTAGTAAAATCATGCTGACTATCCCTTATAATATTATTTTCAATTGTTCTTCTATATAATCTCTTATAAGCCCCTGAAGCATTTTTTTCTACAATGGAAATTAAAAAGTAATAGCCATTTTAACTTTTAATTTTCCAAATGAGTAATATACATACAAACAAGAACCTGTGTAATATATCTTATCAGAGAAATCTGCTTCTTTATCCTCTAGGACTGGTCATTCATTTTAAAATAATTTCTCAATTCATGGGTAAAATCAGTGAAGGCAAATTTTTACATTAATGAGATATGAGATGACATGTAGACGGGTATAGTGAGGCGCTCTGAGTATAAAACATTCTTCTCTCTACATAAAATCTTATCAGTAGTAACTGTTATCTTCTAAATCAATAATGTAAACATCTGTCTTCACTGAATACAGATTTTACCAGTGAGTTGAGAATTTTAAGAAAGAATGATCAATCCTGGAAGAGAAAGAATCAGATTTCTCTGATAAGATATATTACAAAGTTTCATATTTTGATCTGAAATAATGATTAATGAATTAAAATGAAAGCAATGGTTATACTTTAAGCTTGCTGATCAAGCACCCAGGAAAGATCTGTAACCCTTTTTGAAAATGAGCTCCACATTAGCTTTGTGTCAATCATTTGGTGTAATGCCAGTTTGAGAACAAATTATTATATCCGCCTTCTTAGGTCTAGAACCCCTTAAATCACCACCTGTTAAACCCAACATTACCATTTCCCCGTCTACTAACTGATCTGTTCTCCTGGGTGTTAAGGAGAGAGGAATCCACTAGGGTTGCCATTTCTAAGGCAAACACCCTTGCATCATCACCCAATTTGGCAATTTTGCCTGGAAGTATGGAAACAGGAGCTGACCTTTTCAACCTTTTTTCACTCTCCTTACTGCTTTACCTCAGCTATTTACCTGCTCATCCTGACCCACTTCCCCACCCTACATGTCTTTACCACTAATTTCTTGCTTAGTGAGTTGCATATTCCTCTTAAGACCAGAGTAACACAAGCTTATAGCATAAGATTCAATAACATCGAATGCGATAAGCTAAAGACACTCGGTTCCAGTTCTGCTGCGACTGTGAGCTGGATATCTGTTTACTGTGTTCTGATTCTCTCGCATTAAAGAATTGCAGCACAGGTGCAAAGGAGACAGATAAATTAATTTCTTTATCTCCTCCATTGCCTGTCTCAGCATATATGTGATTGTTTTCTCACACCAAATCGGCATGAGAAAATAATCGCTGATGTGCACTAACCCATAGTATAACATTGGGCTGAGTGCTATCCGATATCGGACAGCACTCAGCAGCATTAAATGCTTGTGTAAGAGAGGCCTAAGATTGTCAATCACCCTCATTGTTGAAGTGTTTGCTCCTCCAGATCTCTAATATAAACTTTCAGTTGGGCAACATGCTCATACCTGTTCTGGGTTATTCCTCTCTGAACTCCTGCTGAAGTTGTGGATACAAGTGGCCGATATGCACTGAAGGAAACCTTTAATCCTGCTATCCTTATCCAAACAAACAATAAAGGACAATAAAATGTTGGGAAAAATTAAGTACTTACAGGCCTTGAACTCCTTCTTTTAACTCCTGCTTTCCAAGTCACTAATTTGGAAACCCTTAGAATCGTTAAAATTAATATAAAAAATGCACAAGCCCATCCTTGTACCCTTTCTGAAAACCCACAGCTGAAAAAAAAAGAAGACAGTTTCTGGTTCTGCCTTCTGTAAGCATCAAAACTAATAATGATGTGAGAGTATACTCGTTGCTCGGGTGGTGTCTGAGTATTTGTGAGTGCTCGGAGATTTAGTTTTTGTCAATGCAGCAGCATGATTTATGGTTGCTAGCCAGCCTGAGTACATGTGGGGGTTGCCTGGTTGTCAGGGAATCCCCACATGTATTCAGGCTGTCTAGCAGCCATAAATCATGCAGCTGCGTGGACAAAAACAAAATCTCCGAGCACTCACAAATACTCTGAGACCACCTGAACATGCTCGGGAAAACCAGAGCATCGAGTATACTTGCTCATCACCTCTTTACCCATTTCAAGCAATATATGTATAGAGAATGTCTATATCTCTTTTTCCACTGCATTCTTACTTTAAAGGGGTTGTGTCATGAACAAAAGTACATTTTATTCAACAGATATTGGAATAAAAATAAACAACACAATGGGATGTGTTTAAAAAAAATGTTCCTGTGCTGAGATAATGTTAGAAATGTGCTCCTACTATATACTGTTTAGTGGCCCCAGACAAGACCAGATTGAGCAGCAAGACGGTTAATCAAAATGTCAAAATGCTGACAGCCCAGCACACGTCAGGACCGTATTGAGTGACTGGACTGTCACATTACTGAGCTGAGATCTCAATCTAAGCATTCATTGCCTCTGGTGGCACTTTCCTGAAGCCCACTGCTGGGAAATCAATGGGCTCCGCTCCTCCACCGCCACGTCACTGGTAAGCTACTGAAAATTTGGACTGTAAGACAGATGCCAGTAATATCAAATAAATGTTTTTCCTCTTTACATCCCCAAAAGTTAGGGGTACATCTTATGGTAAGGTTCATCTTATAGTCAGGAAAATACGGTAGCTTGTTTTTTTAAAAGTCCTCGCTGCGAGCATGAAACATGTAAACTACAAAATTGTCTTTCCTCTCTGGAATTGCTTCCTTTATACAGCAGCGTGGTCTACTCTGAAATGTCCATCTCCTTTTTCTACTAAACTGTTATATTTATAGCACCTTTGTTTGGCCACTTTACTACCATCTTAAGTTGATACCATCCCAATTACGGCACTTCTTATTTGTGTTTACATATTTTTAAATATACATGAACAATATGTTCCTTAATAAATATAGCTTCTATGACCATTTTTAGGTGTACTGGCATTGAAGTCCCCAAAAATGTTTCTTACTGTTTATATTGCAAATATGTATATACAGTGGGTACGGAAAGAATTCAGACCCCTTTAAATTTTTCACTCTTTGTTTCATTGCAGCCATTTGGTAAATTCAAAAAAGGTTAATTTTTTTTTCTCATTAACGTACACTCTGCACCCCACCTTGACAGAGAAAAAACAGAAATGTAGAAATTTTTGCAAATTTAATTATAAAAGAGAAACTGAAATATCAGATCAGATGGTCATAAGTATTCAGACCCTTTGCTCAGTATTGTGTAGAAGCACCCTTTTGAGCTTGTACAGCCATGAGTCTTCTTGGGAATGATGCAACAAGTTTTTCACACCTGGATTTGGGGATTCCCTGCCATTCTTCCTTGCAGATCCTTTCCAGTTCCGTCAGGTTGGATGGTGAACGTTGGTGGACAGCCATTTTCAGGTCTCTCCAGAGATACTCAATTGGGTTTAGGTCAGGGCTCTGGCTGGGCTAATCAAGAATGGTCACAGAGTTGTTCTGAAGCCACTCCTTTGTTATTTTAGCTGTGTGCTTAAGGTCATTGTCTTATTGGAAAGTGAACCTTTGGCCAAGTCTGAGGTCCAGAGCACTCTGGAAGAGGTATTCATGCAGGATATTTCTGTACTTGGCCACATTCCTGTTTCCTTCAATGGCAACCAGTCGTCCAGTCCCTGCAGCTGAAAAACACCCCCATAGCATGATGCTGCCACCACCATTTTTCAGTGTTGGGATTGTATTGGGCAAATGATGAGCAGTGTCTGATTTTCTCCACACATACCGCTTACAATTAACATCAAAAAGGTCTATCTTCATCTCATCAGACCAGAGAATCTTACTTCTCATAGTCTGGGAGACCTTCATGTGTTTTTTTAGCAAAAACAATGCGGGCTTTCATATGTCTTGCATGGAGGAGAATACTAGTAAATTATGGAGACAAAAAGCACATATAGGGTCTTATCCTCAGAATAAAATGCGTTTTTTTTAACAGGGAGCTGCTCTCCTGATGGTGTAAAGCAAAAGCATATATACGTATTGGCCGCTGCAGATCCACGGGCCGCCAGCGCGACCTTCTCAGAGACGCTGTGGAGGATAGTTTGTGGATTAAGTCTGCGCTGCCACAATAATACAGACTCGGATGTAATGAAGAATTCTGCTGGTTTATTCAACGCGTTTCAAGGTCTCTCTGACCCCTACATCAGGAAAACACCACAAAGACAAATGTCTTTGTGGTGTTTTCCTGATGATGGGGTCAGAGAGACCTTAAAACGCGTTGAATAAACCACCAGAATTCTTCATTACATCCGAATCTGTATTATTGTGGCAGCACGGACTTAATCCACAAACTATCCTGCACAACGTTGCACTGAGGAGAGGCTTCCGTCGGGCCACTCTGCCATAAAGGCCCAACAGGTGGAGGGCTGCAGTGATAGCTGACTTTGTGGAACTTTTTCCCATCTCCCTTCTGCATCTCTGGAGCGCAGCCACAGTGATCTTGGGGTTTTTCTTTACCTCTCTCACCAAGGCTCTTCTCCCTCTATTGCTCAGTTTGGCTGGATAGCCAGGTCTAGGAAGACCTCTGGTGGTCCCAAACTTCTTCCACTTAAGAATTATTATTGTCTGACCATGCTGAAGAAAAGCATCCCCATAGTATGATGCTACCTTTATCTTTTATGATTTTTATGGTGCGTTCAGGGAGATGTGCAGTGTTACTTTTCCACCACACATAACATTTTGAATTTTACTCAAAAAGTTCTACTTTGGTGCCTGACTAGACCTGCCTTCCTCCACATGCTAGCTGGGTCCCCTGCATGGCTTTTTGCAACTGCAAACAGAACTTTTTTTGTCTTACTTTCAAAAATGTCTTTCTTCTTGCCACTGGTCCTTAAAGGCCAATTTTTTGTGTATATGACTAAAAGTTGTCCTGTCAACAGATTCTCCCACCTGAGCAGTGAATCTCTACATTTCCTCTTCAGTGACCATGGACCTCTTTGCTGCTTCTATAACTAGGGCTTTCCTTGCTTGGAATGTCTGTTTAGGTGGATGGCAATGTCTTGGTAGATTTGCATTTCTGCCATACTCCTTCCACATTTGGATGATGGATTGAACAGTGCTCCGTGAGATGTTCAGAGTTTGGGCTATTTTTTTTTTACAACCTAATCCTGCTTAACTCCTCTCCACAACTTTATCCTTGACCTCTATCCTTGTTTTAATGATGTTATTTGATATTCAGATTTATATTTTTTAAATAATTAGAAATCCATTTATCATTTCCTTTACACTTCATAAATACTTGCTATTTTGTGTTGGTATATCATGTAAAATTCCAATAAAACAGCTTTTAAGTTTGTGAGTATAACATAAAAAAGCTGGAAATGTTTACTGGTTATGAGCACTTTTTCAAGAAACTGTATATTTGTTCTCCATTTTTCCATCCTTCTTTCCTCATCCATTTAGCCTATTTTGTACAGAATATCCGTGATAAAAATGGTTAAAAATCTTGTACACTATCTACTTTATTGTTCTGAAGTTCCAAGAAATGTCTTGATATATGGGCTACTGCCCATCCCCATTCACAGACACACTGGCTGGGTGTATGCTTCTGTTAAGTTTCTCCAAAAAAAAAGGCTGAAAGCAATGGTACATTTTCTCCTTAGACTATTATAATTTTTTTGTGTGCCTTGCTATCATTTGTGATATGGCATCTTCTGATAATTGTGAACGGACACAGACATGAATGGACAGAACTACTGGCGTTGCAATGTGGTGCCTCTGGAGGATACTGTATTCTCCAGTAAATTAAGGAATTGTTCTTTAAAAGAAAACTTTGAGATATGGGACAAAAATCTGTGTCACAAATCCTGAATATAGTGATGCGTTGTGCGCCTTATGATAGACTGATTTAGTGAACACTACGCACTTGAAGCTCAGTGATAGGAATAAAGTAATGCAACTTCTGCCAATATTGTTTGTGTGGTGTGTTCCATAGGGCTGGACATATTTGGATTTATGTGATAAATTCTTCAAAAATTGTAAATAACAACAGAGTCCCGCACATAAGGCAAGAAGCAGATTTGTGCAGTAAGTAATCACTAACAGTTTGTTTCATGATTCTTGCAGCCAAGAAAGGTGTAAAGCCACCAGTGAAATGTGCCATGCTTCTGCCAGTCTTCCTGCATCTTAAATATGACTGTACATAGTAGGATTTACACAGTAGGTCTATTTCACCCAAATATAGGTCAGTAATTCTGCACCAATACTTCCAGCGAGGAATGGAAATAACTGGAATGAAAGCCTTTTTTTCACTGAAAACTATAAAAGCTTTTATCAGCCTCCTCCTATAAGACTTTCTGACTTCTTGGGCAGCGAGGAGTGCAGAGCTTCACTTTAGTAAGTATAAAAGCCACTGAATGCCAAGCCTACATTTCAGGTTATTAATCAAACATTATAATGTCGAGGCCTGGTCAAGCATTATAATGGGATGATCAGCATTCCGAAGGGATGAATGAGCGGATACAAACTGCTGCTCAGTATGCCAGAGCAAGCCTGGGATCCCTTCAGAAATGCTAACTTGCTTTAGATGTCGAACGCTTTTCTGCTATTGTTTTAGAGTGTACATATTTTACAATCTCTGGCCATATATTGTCCATGAAACCTAATAACACGATTTGTCACTTACAAACAATATTGTGCAGCAAATAGTTTTGTAATCTATTTCTACATTTATTCTAAGCAATTTACGTTAGTTGCCTGGGAGCTGAGTTGCAGTGCCTGTGAGTGGCAATGTGGTGCTGCTGGCGCATACTGTTTTGATTCCATACACTGCTTTCGTCCATCCACGACTGAAGCTGAATAGCTGATCACGTGAGCACTGGGAGTCAGACCCCAATGATGGCTTATTAATGAACTTATGAAGTGTAAAGTAATGGATAAACCCTTGAACTTTTAGACTACACAAATGCTTTGCGTAGATATAAATTAAAGGGTGTTATAGGAATGTATGCCATGCATTTGTAGACTTTTTTAAACACTGTTTTAATTCAACTTTAAAAGGAGATCTGTCACCAGATTTAATAATGGAAACTTCATACTTTATTAAATAGATCTCAGATCCTATGAAGCTGGCATGTCACAAAAGTGGTATAATGGTGATATAAAAAGGAGCATTTTATAAGTCTGATTATAAAGACAGAGATTTCACGAGTTGAGTTTTTTCAGTCTCTGCCCGCCAAGCCTGATCAATAATAACTGAAGCTTATTGGGAATCACACACATGAAAAACCATCAACTCACTTTTTTTGTACAAGGACATGGTGGTTGATACCAAGAATCTCTCAATTTGACTCATAAGATCATTGTACAGATTTCCAATGGTTAACATTCAGCCTTTGTGTTATTTAGCCTAAACAAGTCTCTTCTTGCTGGTGGTCCTCCTCAGTAGTGTCATCTTTACAGCAATTCACCATAATGCCTGCTTCTTGTAGTCTCTTCCGGGCAGTTCCAAATTATTATGCAAATTACTTTTTTCTCGGATTTTCCTAAATGGTCAGTGCAAATGACAGTCAGTCTCATAAAAGTCATCACCCGTTAGAGTATACATCAAATTTTATTGAAGAAACCTCCCAATGATAACAGTATAATCTCCAAAATGAATAAAACCTCAAAATGTACTGTTCCAAATTATTAGCCACAGTAAAATTTCAAAACATTTGATATGTTTTAAAGAACTGAAAATGCTCATTTGTGGAATTTGCAGCATTAGGAGGTCACATTCACAGAACAAAAAAGCTATTTAACTCCAAAACATCCTAACAGGCCAAGTTACATGTTAACACAGGAACCCTTCTTTGATATCACCTTCACAATTCTTGCATCCATTGAATTTGTGAATTTTTGGCGAGTTTCTGCTTGTATTTCTTTGCATGAAGTCAGAATAGCCTCCCAGAGCTATTGTTTTGATGTGAACTGCCTCCCACCCTCATAGAAATTTTGCTTGATGATACTCCAAAGATTCTCTATAGGGTTGAGGTCAGGGGAAGATGGTGGCCTCACCTTGAGTTTATCTCCTTTTATGCCCATAGCAGGCAATGACTCAGAGATATTCATTGCAGCATGAGATGGTGCATTGTCATGCATGAAGATGATTTTGCTTCTGAAGGCATGTTTCTGCTTTTTATACCATGGAAGAAAATTGTCAGTCAGAAACTCTATATACTTTGCAGAGGTCATTTTCACACCTTCAGGAACCTTAAAGGGCCCTACCAGCTGTTTCCCCATGATTCCAGCCCAAAACATGACTCCTCCACCTCCTTGCTAACGTCACAGCCTTGTTGGGACATGGTGGCCATCCACCAACCATCCACTACTCCATCCATCTGGACCATCCAAGGTTGCTGGACACTAATCAGTAAACAAGACTGTTTGAAAATTAGTCTTCATCTATGTCTAGGCCCACTGCAACTGTTTCTGCCTGTGAACACTGTTTAGCGGTGGCCGAATAGTAGGTTTATGCACCACAGCAAGGTTTTGAAGGATCCTACACCTTGAGGTTTGAGGGACTCCAGAGGCACCAGCGGCTTCAAATAACTGTTTGCTGATTTGCAATGGTATTTTGTCAGCTGGTCTCTTAGTCCAATGAATTTGTCTGGCAGAAACCTTCCTCATTATGCCTTTATCTGCATGAATTCTGTTTGTGCTCTGTTTCAGTCACAAATCTCTTCACAGTTAAGTGAACTCCTAAGTTTTCGTGAACTATCTAATGTTTTCATACCTTGTCCAAGGCATTGCACTAGTTAACGCTTTTCAGCAGCAGAGAGATCCTTTTTATTTCCCATATTGCTTGAAACCTGTGGCCTGCTTATTAATGTGGAACATCATTTTTAAGTAGTTTTCCTTTAATTAGAATCACCTAGAAAACTTATTACCACATGTGTTTAAGATTGATTTCAGTGAACCATTGAGCACAATGCACAATACCATCCACGATTTTATTTGAAAAACAAACCAATTAAATCTTTATGACACTTAAATCCAATTTGCATAATAATTTGGAACATGGTGTACAAATCGTCACAATTTTTTAAAGATTTGTATTTATAAAATTATAAGAAAACCATGTATCATTTTCTTTACACTTCACAACTACTTGCCACTTTGTGTTGGTTTATCGCATAAAATCCCAATAAAATAGATTTAAGTTTATTGTTGTTAGGTGAAAAAAATGTGGAAAAGTTTATGGGATATGAATTTTTTTTTTAAGGTAATGTATATACTTACAGTATATGTACCTCCTGCATATTGGACCACAGTTCATAATATATACAAAGTACCCAGCAGTATATAATAGCCGCTCTATTTGGACCACATATATTCGTATATAAAAATTACTTATGAGTCCACATACCCTCTGTATAATGTACCTTGGACCACTTAACGACAGGCTGGTTTCACATTTGCGGTTGTTTCCGCAGCGTTTGTGCCGCAATTTTCCACATGCATCGTGTATTGCAATCTTTAACATTAGGGACGCAGTTCCTTGAGATAGGTTGCATTTTGCCGTGTTTGATGACGCATGCGTCGTTTCATTGTCTGCGGCTTGGTGCGGTAAACGCTACATGTTGTAATTTCAGAGGCATCAATTTGCCGCCTCGAAACGTATGCAGTTGTTAGTGGAAGGAATGCGGCAAAAAAACGCATTACAGTCTATGAGAACGCATGCACATGCGTTTGTTTGCATTTGTAAACGCATGCGTTTTAATACAGGAAATCTTGTCTAGACACTGAATAGCCACCCCCCCACATACAAACTGATAAAAAGAGGGAGTGGGCATTTGCAGGTCACTACTCAGCAGACTGGGAAGCAGATCAGACGCTTGAAAGAACCTGGGAGGAATCTACACTTTGAACAATGTGAGTATCAAAGCCAATGTCTGTATTGTATTTTTTCTCTCTCTATAAGTCCTAATAATTTCTGTCTCTTTTTTTCTTGCTGCATGCATCAGAATGTCATCTTCTTCTTCTGAGGAGCAACTTCTTGGGCCTGCACAAGGTGGAAATGACAGTGAAGTGAGTACTCACCTCTTCAGATTTGTAAGTATTCTCTGTCACATCTACACATGTGACAATTTTTTTCTTCTTTTTCAGAACAGTTCTCCCACTGTGGCAGAGGCCGAGCAGGAGCAGCATGCACATGGTTGTGTGGCAAGGCGGCGTGTAAGTATACCTGGCTGACTACTCTATTGTATCCTGACTTTACTATACTTGACTGTACATTTCTTTACTTTCCTCTTTCTTTCTTTCTCTCTTTCTTCTTGACTCCTTTTTTTTCTTGACTTTGAATATTCTTGCCAGTTTTCTGTCTCTGTTGTTTTCTTTCTTTTTTTACTTATGTTAATGTCTCCAACATTAATGTATTTATTTATTTTTTAGCTTCCAGAATGGGATGAGGACCTCATTGACAACAATATCCTCATCTCCCTGGTCCATGAGCGAGTCATGTTGTGGGACACCTGGGTTCCACAGCCCTCGGACAAAGTGATGATCTGGCGGCTATTAGTGTTGAGCATTCCGATACCGCAAGTATCGGGTATCGGCCGATACTTGCGGTATCGGAATTCCGATACCGAGATCCGATACTTTTGTGGTATCGGGAATCGGAAGTTTCCAGTGTATGGTTGCCAGGGTCTGAAGGAGAGGAAACTCTCCTTCAGGCCCTGGGATCCATATGAATGTGTAAAATAAAGAATTAAAATAAAAAATATTGATATACTCACCTGTCCGGAGGCCCCTGGACATCACCGCTGGTAACCGGCAGCCTTCTTTGTTTAAAATGAGCGCGTTCAGCACCTTCCATGACGTCACGGCTTCTGATTGGTCGCGTGCCGCTCATGTGACCGCCACGCGACCAATCACAAGCCGCGACGTCATCCCTCAGGTCCTAAATTCCCTTCTAGGAATTTAGGACCTGAGGGATGACGTCACGGCTTCTGATTGGTGCGTGGCGGTCACATGAGCGGCACGCGACCAATCAGAAGCCGTGACGTCATGGAAGGTGCTGAACGTGCTCATTTTAAGCAAAGAAGGCTGCCGATTCACAGCGGTAAGGTCCAGGCTGCGTCAGAGAGGTGAGTATATCAATATTTTTTATTTTAATTCTTTATTTTACACATTAATATGGATCCCAGGGCCTGAAGGAGAGTTTCCTCTCCTTCAGACCCTGGGAACCATCAGGGATACCTTCCGATACTTGAGTCCCATTGACTTGTATTGGTATCGGGTATCGGTATCTGATCAGATCCGATACTTTGCCGGTATCGGCCGATACTTTCCGATACCGATACTTTCAAGTATCGGACGGTATCGCTCAACACTAGCGGCTATGGAATGAGGTGGCCAAAGCGATGTGGGATGGCTGGGACAACACCCTGACTCAGGTCCGCAATGCATTTCGTAAGTATTGCAATGTGGTGTGATGCAGCAGTGACCTTGGCCGGAATCACACAACTGTGTGAGATGAGAGAAACTCCTGAGAGTTTCTCTCATCACACACAGTTGTTTGATCACGTTCAAAAGTGCATTGTCTAACCATAATTTTTATTTTTCAACAGTGCTCAAAGTCAAAACTAGTGTTGTGCAATACCTTCCGATATTCGAAAGTATCAGTATCGGATTGGATCGGCCGATACCGGCAAAATATCAGATCTCGCCGATACCGATACCCGATACCAATACAAGTCAATGGGACACAAATATCGGAAGGTATCCTGGATGGTTCCCAGGGTCTGAAGGAGAGGAAACTCTCCTTCAGGCCCTGGGATCCATATTCATGTAAAAAATAAAGAATAAAAATAAAAAATATGGATATACTCACCCTCGGACGGCCCCTGGCTGTCACAGCTGCAAGCGTCTGCCTCCGTTCCTAAGAATGCAGAGTAAAGGACCTTCGATGACGTCGCGGCTTGTGATTGGTCGCGTGACCGCTCATGTGACCGCTCACGCGACCAATCACAAGCCGCAACGTCATTGCAGGTCCTACACTCACTGCATTCTTAGGAACGGAGGCTGCCGGTTACACCGCTAAGGTCCAGGGTCCACCGGAGGGGTGAGTATATCCATATTTTTTATTTTTATTCTTTATTTTTTACATGAATATGGATCCCAGGGCCTGAAGGAGAGTCTCCTCTCCTCCAGACCCTGGGAACCACACACTGGGAACTTCCGATTCCGATTTCTGATATCACAAAAATATCGGAACTCGGTATCGGAATTCTGATACAGCGAATATCGGCCGATACCCGATATTTGCAGTATCGGAATGCTCAACACTAGTCAAAACACGTTGGCGTTCGATGAAGGAACGCTTTAACAAGGACCTTCGTCAAGAGAGCCGGGTTCCTAGTGGTTCTGGAGCAAGGATCCAAAAATATAAATATCACCGCATCCTGGCATTTTTGAGAGCAGTCCTTGCCAAGAGAATGTATGTATTTTTGTGTTGTATTGGATTGTGTTGTACTGCCTAATCTGTATTTTTCTATTCCACAGGAGTTGGCGCTTTTACTATTGTAAATGCTTGGTACTAATGTTTTGTTTTTTTTCACAGCACATGGAGCAGCACTCTTGACCCTGGTTCTGGAGCGGTCCTTCATCAAACAGTCACAGACCCGTCCCAGCAAGTGGACCTGCAACACAGACTGGAGACCAGGAATCTGGTCCATCCGGTGTTCTCCTGTTCCAGTCCTCTGTCTCTGCCTCTTTTTTTGGGCTCTTCCCGGCAGCATGAGAGGGCCACAGACAAGTCACTCATGCCGAGTTTTTGCACTTGAGCTCGGTCTTTCATGATGGACTCAAGGCGATGGGAGACAGACTGTATAGTGCTATAAACCATATGAATACACTTATCCAGGATGTCACCAGAAGCCTTGACCAAGTAAAAGCCGACCTCCAGAGGCCAGCACATCATTTTTTTAATCAAATAGAGAAGGGCATGTCGGAACACCTTACTCCTGATCTCCAGCTTAGTGTCATGCAGGCCTGCAATGCTGCTTATGTGCAGGCTATACAGCAGAGTCGGTATTTTCAGCAGCCAGTGGTGGCATTTCCACCTGTGCCAACACTGTCACGCTTGACCTCAATGCCGAGCTCCACTGCACCATTCCACCACCACCATTCCAAGCACTGCCGGACACCACTACAGCGCCACCACCATGCCGAGTGCTGTTGGACAGCCCACCGCCATCACAATGCCAACTGCTGCTCCTGCTTGCACATCCTCCACTGCCACCACCATGCAGCAGCACCCGGTTCAGGACAGGTTGGTCACCATCACCAGGTCCCAGCTGCAGCAGCAGCACCAGGATCCTGGCATGCTTTTCAGCACCACCATGCAGCAGCAGCACCCGGACCCTGGCATGGCCTTCCTCACCATCACCATGCAGCAGCAGCCGGACCCTGGAATGGCCTTCCCCCCCACCACCACAATGCAGCAGTGGCACACGGACTCTGACAGGTGGGCCACCATGACCAGGCCGCAACAAATAAGCCCACCAAGGCTCACCAGACCACAGAGCAGAGCCCAAAAAGGGAAAGGAAAACAAAAAAAACAGCGGACTATCGCTATTCCTCCCCCTTCATCTCCCAATGTGTCTGTAATGTCAGGTTTGTCTCACCCTTCCAGTGTGTCTCTGCCTTCTCATATGTCTAGCACCATCCCCGAACTCCCAGACCCCACTACTTTAATTGCCCCTTCTCCTGCAACCCCTGCGTCGTCTACAGTTAGCCAGGCTTCACAGCTACACACCCCCCAGTTCCGTCACTCTACCCCAAGCAGGCACAGTTAGTTTGGGCTTTGTTTTTTTTTTAAGTAAATGTTAATGTTTTTGCTCCCAATACTGTTTGGTTATTTGTGTATTTCGCCACCGGCAGCACACACCGTGTGCCGAATAAACACACTGCACCGTACACTTCATTTTTTTACCACCTCATAGCTCTAGTAGTTATTAAGTACAACACTGCAGCTTTGTGTCTTTGGTATGGAGCTATGAGTTGTCAAAAAATAATATTACTTGTATTTTCTCTATAATCTCTTCAGTGTGCTTAATCTGTGTCGAAGACTGAAGAGACAATGGCGGTAATACAAAGCAGAACTATACTCAACAGGTTATGTGTCAAAAAGCTCATTCTTTATGACACCTGACCTGGTGAGTAGAGAACTGCCTTGTATAACCTCCATTTTCTCTTCAGTCTAAATAATCTATTTCACACAAACTGAAGAGACGATAGAGGTCATACAAGGCATATCTATACTCACTTGGACAGGTGTCAGAAATAGTGAATTCATGAGGCTGGGTTTTGTGCTCATTAAATCATTATTTCTCACACATGACTTGGTGAGTATAGATCTGCTTTGTATTCTTTGTATTATACCTCCATCGTGTCTTCAGTCTGCGTCCAGTAGATACTGCAGAACAGAATCAGGGTGTAATGACATCAACTACCTTACCACTAGCAACCTAAGGGGTTTTTAGAGGAAATACATAGGAGACTCGGTACAATTATCAAAACACGTTTATTAACAAAAAATATTAGTAACATTTGAAACATAACTGGTACAGACCCAAACCCAAGAGCACATTTTACACAAAATTATCTTGCCATGCCACACGTACAATATCAGAAACAAAATAGGCAGCAAATTGGTCCCGCCTGTGGCCAACTTCAACAGTTGACCGCAGCGGGTGATGCTGGTAATCTGGCAATGGGTTTGCAACTGGTTCATCCAATTCAATGTTGGGTCGCTCCTTAGCCATTATGTAATTGTGGAGAACCACACAGGCTTTGACAACCTCATCGACTGTCACCATTTTTAGATTAATGGCTGTCCCAAGAATGCGCCATTTTGAGACAAGAATCCCAAAGGTACACTCAACTGTTCTTCGGGCCCTTGTCAGTCTGTTATTATAAATCCTTATAGTGTGGTTCAAGTCCTGACTGGAATAAGGCTTCGATAGGTTTTCACACATCTGAAAGGCCTCATCCCCAACCATAACAAATGGCATCGGTGGGCCTTGAGTGTTGGGGAGAGGCCGTGGCTGGGGAAAATTAAAATTTTTGCCATACAAACGTCAGCCCATATCCGAGTTCTTGAAAGTCTGGGAGTCATTGCCATGGCCAAAAGCTCCAATGTCCACGGCGATAAAGCAACAGTCGGCATCTGCTATTGCCATGAGCGCTACAGAAAAATATTTTTTGTAGTTGAAGTACTCAGATCCAGTTCTGGCAGGTTTCATAATGCATATGTGCTTTCCATCCACCACTCCCAAACAGTTGGGGAAATTACACACACTCCAGAATTTTTCGGCAATTTCCATCCAAATGTCCGCGGTGGGTAGGGGTGTAAATTAATCACGGAAAATGTTCCACAAAGCCCGGCAGGTGTCCGCAACTATTCCAGACAAGGTGGAAATTCCAAGCCGGTACTGAAAGTGGAGCGATGATAAGCTCTCTCCAGTAGCCAGAAATCTGAAAGAAACAAAGAAAGAAAAATTAAGAAAAATTCTATTTATGGCGGTGTTTAGCTAAAGACATAAAGGAAAATAAAAAGAATACATGGCAGACCAATAATAATTATGACAGGCATATGTTTAGAATTATTACGTACCTTGGTCTGACCAGGAGATGTTCCTTTGCAGGAATTGCTCTACGGAGCTGGGTGTTCTGTCTCCGGATGGCTCCTTGGACACGACCAAGCAAATCCCAAAAAGTCTCTTGAGACATCCTGGTATATTCCGGGAATTTGTCCAGGTTGGCATTAAGCTTGCCATATAACATGTGGTAGGCTCCCTGGCTCTCCTGGAGTTCAATAATGGGGTGTCTCCAAAAACGCCGACTCCGTGTCCTTCTCTGTCTTTCTCGATTTCTTTGTTGCTCCCAAGCAAACGCATAGGCAAGAAACAGCTTGATGCTTAAATCCAGGTTGAAATAAAAGCTCCTCATGCGAAGATCCATCATGACACAGGATACAGTAGCAAACTGTGAAGATTTCAGCAGTCCAAGGGTCTATATAAAGATATCCCATAATACACGCCCACTGTAGTCCCATTGGCGGTGTCTGTTTATCTAGAATTTTCTCCTATTAAATTTTCCACTATGCGCACAGAAAATGCAAACACATGCAAAACGCAAGAAAAGTGTGTAAATGTGGCATTTTTTAACGCATGCGTTACATTATGCGTCTAAAAAAATGCTGCGTCTTCACGCGTTTGCATGCGGTTTATCGTGCGTTTCAGGTTGCGGATTAAACGCTGCGGATTCTAATGCAAATGTTAAACTAGCCTTTGTATTCAGCAGTATATACCCCCTGAACTTGGGGAAGCATGTAGCTGCATACTGACTGTACCCAATATTATATACCTCCTGTACCTGGGACCACACATTGTCATAGTGTCAAGCAGGATAAACACATTGAAACTGGGATCATAGTATAGCAGTATATTCACTGTGTACCTAACCTTGGAATCAATTGTGTAATTTATGGTCTTATTGTCTTATGGCCTCAGTCTAAAATTTGGACCTGGCTCCACCCCACCACCACTACTACTAGCAGCAGGCATGTTGATGAGATCTATGGGCCCAGTGGTCTTTCAAGAGTCTTTGTTGGCCTGATGTAAAAAATATAAATAAATAATACCTATAATTCATATATAAAATATCACTAAATGCAGCAATAAGACCATTTTTTAAGTACTAATTATAAATATTCACAGTCATCAAGTAGCAAATTCTATCACGATTACTAAGCAATTCCCACTATAGCAAGACTAATTTTACTAATAAAACTACATAGAAGGGACAAATAGCGCCACACCATGACCATATCTTTCAAGCACCTACATTAACTAAAAACCACTGTAACTAATACTATCACCCATACAGTGAGCATATAGTAGTATGTACCTTATGCACAGGTGCTCTGCAGACCATATATGTGTATACAGTACAGATAAATTCAGTTTTGTTTCCTATGAAATGCACTCATTTTCTATTTTCTTCCTCATCTAGTGCAAACAGCTATATCTTCTTTCAGGCATTACTCGGCTCTGCAGAATTTAACACACAGACCTCTATAACTTATCGCTCCTAGCCAGGGGTGGATTAAGGGTAGCCAGGGCCCCAGGCTGTTCAGACTCTGGGGGACCCCCGGTCATGTGACGGGGTGATGCGACGGGGTCCTGCAATGGGGTCATCATATACCTGAACCAGATTATACCAGAAAAATAGTTGCTGAGTGAAACTCCACTTCTCACCTATCACACATTAAAATTTCCCATCGCCAGATCACACATATAGCCAGTAGATTTTGTTTTGGCCAAAATATTTTTTAAGCCGCCACTATGACACGGTAGACACTTTTGGCTGGGCTCCACTCTACTGTAACCTATTAAATATTTGTTAAAATATGCAATACAATTTAGGTATATTTTTATTTATTTTTCAATTTTTAAAATGACCAATAATATCACATACAAGGAACAAATACCGCTACACCATGTCCAGATCACATATTACCACCACAGCGATCGAATAATATCACATACAAGAAACAAATACCACAACACCATGACCAGACCACATATTACCACCAGTGACCGAATACTATCACATACAAGCAACAAATACCACCACACCATGACCAGACCACATATTACCTCCAGTGACTGAATAATATCACATACAAGGAATAAATACCACCACACCATGACCAGACCACATATTACCACCAGTGACCAAATAATATCACATACAAGGAACAAATACCACCGTACCATGAGCAGACCCCATATTACCACCACAAAATGACCAAATAGCACATACAAGGGAAAAATACCGCAACATTATGTCCAGACCACATATTACCACCACACAGTGACTGAATACTACAATACTGATCAGTAATAATAAAAACAGAATACTATCACCATATGTGCCATTATACACAGGAGATCTGTACTTAGGATGCAGTGTCTTACAGGTAATACAGTGATCACTGGTGATATCATACACAGGAGCTCTGTATATAATGTATAGGTAATTAGGTAATACAGTGATCACTGGTGACATTATACACAGGACCTCTGTATATAGTATACAGTGTATAGTGTCAATGTATAGGTAACACTGACTCACCAGTGACATCTCTAGGTGAAGTCCTTCATCTTTGTTTTTCATCTTTCATCCAGCACAGATCACCATCACTTCTTCCAGCCAGGGCTCGTCTCTGCAGGAAATAACACAGTTGTCTTGAGCTCCACTTGCAGAACACATTACTTAATTTTTCCCAACTTTTACTTTACACCACATGAAGAACAAAAGGCGACATAATATCACTCTACACAGTAACAGGACCGCCCCCCCCCATTTTAAACAGTATACTCAAAAAATAAAATAAATACATCACTGCAGTAATAATATCCCTTAATTAGCCCCTATGGCAATAATATTCCCCATCCTAGCCCTCATGTGTCTCATTCCTGGCTTTAGCCATATGTTCTACCATCCTGCCCTCCTGAGTATCCATTCTGCCCCAAATGATTTCCCCATCCTGCCCCATCTGTCTCCATCATATCCATCCTGCCCCATGATCCTGCACAATCTGTCTCCAACCCTGCCCCATCTGTCTCCAATCCTGCCCCAGTGTCTCCAATCATCCAATCAGGCCCCCATGTCTTTCATCCTGCCCCGTGTCTCCAATCATGCCCGTATCTCCATTCTGCCCCCTATGTCTCCAATCATGCCCCCATATCTGCAATCCTGCCCTGTGTCTCCATTCATGCTCCCTGTGTCTCCATTCTGCCCCATCTGTCTCTAATCCTGCCTCATCTGTCTCCAATCCTGCCCCCAGTGTCTCCAATCCTGCTCTCAGTGTCTCCAGTCATGCCCCCAGTGTCTCCAGTCATGCCCCCCATGTCCAGCATTCTGTCCCCCGTGTCCAGCATTCTGTCCCCGTGTCCAGCATTCTGCCCCTGTGTCCAGCATTCTGCTCCCGTGTCCAGCATTCTGCCCCCCTTGTCCAGGATTCTGCCCCCCGTGTCCAGCATTCTGCCCCCCGTGTCCAGCATTCTGCCCGCCGTGTCCAGCATTCTGCCCCGTGTCCTTATTATAATCCGCCACTGCTCCTAGCACAGTCTCCACACTTCTGTTGTCATGAGTGTATTATGCCAACCTGAGAGATCTGGGGGTGGAAGATCACTGCGTATTGTGAATCGAAGATCTTCCATTAGCCTATGTTTTTGGATCTCATTTTAAATTACCGTACTTTGGTTTCCATTGATGCTAAAGAGGTTGATGAACCTTTCTATGCTGTTGTATGTGTGTGTTTATCTCCTGTTCCCTTTTCCCATTTAGTTTATTCCTCAATGGCCCTATCCTCCTCTCTATTGTTGGTTAGTGCTTTTGTTTAATAAAGGTTTTCTGTTATCCCTGTTTTGTCTTTGTGTCCGATTTACCATTAATTTCTGCCCCATACCTCATGAGGTGGGGAAGAAGACAGATTAGGGTTTTTACAAGACCATAGTAAGGTCAGAGATTCAGACCTCTCTACTTTTAAGAGTACCCCCAGGGACAGGGATAGTTAGGGTCCCAGCATTAGGGTTGATTACAGCGACAACCTTAAAAGAACCAATAAACCTACAAACTAATTTCTAAGAAGGAACTTTCAGTTTAGTATTTTTGGTGGACAGCCATATGAAATCATTCACCTCCAGTTTGTATTTGTCCCCCATGGTCCTTAAATTATTCAGAACCCTTTCCCACACAGATGAGAGTGAAGAAGACAGTTGTTCCTCCCCAGGAACCCCTGAAGATTCATCTTTACTGAAGGTACAGAAATTGTGGATGGTAACCATATGTGCCCAAAAATGTCAACTTACCCGTGGACTCACTACAATGATTATTTAACGCAAGCTCAGCCAGTGGTAGAAAATAATACCAATCTTCCTGATTATCTGACACAAAACAGCTGAGGTAAGTTTCCAAATCGTTCTATCTGGCCAATAGTTTGGGAATGTAACGCCGAATTAGAGGATAGATACATCCCTAAACAAGCACAAAATGCCCTCCAAAATTTAGATACAAACTGAGTCCCCCGATCTGACACCATATCAAAGGGAACCCCGTGAAGCTTCACGATCTCAGTGATAAACACCTGAGCCAGTTTCTTAGTGTTAGGGAGAGAAGGTAAAGCAATAAAGTGCACCATTTTACTAAACCTATCCACCACAACTAAAATAACAGTTTTAACAGAAGACGAATGAAGATCCGTAATGATATCCATGGGCAAATGAGTCGATGGTCAGTCAGAAATGGTCAATGGGAAAACAACCCCAGATGGATGAGTATGCGATGTCTTGGAATGCACACAGACACAACACAAAGACACAAAGTCAACTCCATCCTATTCCTTACACAACATTGGCCATCAGAAACGGCGAGAAAGGAGGCCCAAGGTCGCCTTACCACCTGGTAACCATCCAGAGCCGAGTCATGATGTACCTTTAAAATTTAAGATGCAGATGAAAAGGTAAAAGCCATTTTACTACCAGCAAGGGCATCCCCCTGAGACTTCAATACGTCACCTTCAAGTTAAGAACAAACTGCAGAGACAACCATCCTTTCTTGCAAAACATGGACCACACCGTAAGTACTCGCACAAGTCTTTGAATAAAAAATTTGTTGTGCCTGTGGAACTGTCACCTTTACCGCCACCACCAGTTATTGTTGATGGTAATTTAGAATTTCAGGTAAAAATCATTGAGGTAAAGATCATTGCTACTTTTTACAGTACCTGGCACATTGGAAAGGATATGAACTGGAGGAGAGAATGTGGGTGTCGGCATCTAAGGTTAATGCTGGTAGGTTGATGCGGTCCTTTCTTTTGGCCCATCCAGGAAATCCCGGCCCCGAGGGTCCTGGGGCCCCTCGTAGAAGGGGGAGTACTGTCACAAGTGTGTCATGCCAACCTGGGAGATTGGGGGTAGAAGATCACTATTTCCATTTAGCCTCTGTATTTGGATACCATATTAAATTAATTTGGTTTCCTTTGGTGCTGAAGATTTTAGCCACCCTTTCTATGCTGGTCGGAAAAATGCAGCTCTATTTCACCTGCTTCTGATCTGATGGCTTTCTCTCCCTATAAAACCTGGCCAGACTCTCTCTGTCCTACCCGCGAAAGCTCTGCTTCCTTGCTCTTATGAGATGCTGTGCTGAATAGTTTGTTGTTGCAATTGGAGATTTGTCTTCATCTGCTAAAGCTAAGTAGTTGAAGTTTGGAGTTGGATTTGTGGTGTTCTGTAGTTTGCTGTTGTACCTGTGTGTTTATCTCCTGTTCTCTTTTCCTATTTAGTTTATTCCTCCCTGTCCCTATCCTCCTCCCTATTGTTGGCTAGTGCTTTTGTATAATAGAAGTTTTCTGTTATCCCTGTTTAGTCTTTGTGTCTGGTTTACCTTTCATTTCTGTCCCATGCTTCATGGGCTGGGGGATTGGACAGATTAGGTTTTTTACAGAAGCATAGTAAGGTCGGAGACTTGGGCCTCTATACCTTTAAGAGTACCCCTGGTACATGGATAGTTAGGGTCCCAGGTGCAAAGACAGCTTAGGACCTCCCTCTCTCACTGAAGACCATCACAGCGTGACATTTTCCCTTTTACACAAATTGCACAGTGCCATAGTGCTGCCCTGACCCCTATGCAGTTACAGTAGCAGTACAAAGTTACAGGATCCCCCAAAACAAAATACATTACAGTAGTGATGTCCCACTTTGTGCCCCCATACAGTTTAAAATGTCACCTCCTGTATCATCAGGGTTTCAGTCAACTCGTATTCCAGTTCCTGTCTCTCCTCCTCCTCATCCTCAGCGAAACTAGCTCCCCCATCACTCCCCACCTGGGAAGTCTGCAGCACTGCCTTGGCAAAGCAGCAGCATGCTCTGCTGAAGCTCATCTCTTTGGGTGATAAAGTTCATAACACAGATGAGCTGTTGAAAGGGATAAAAGAAAACCGATCAGTGGCTCTCCCTGCTTAACCTCCAACCAAGTCTGGTTGTGTGCGATAAAGGGTATAACTTGGTGGCAGCTTTAAAGCTGGGCAAGCTGGTATATGTTCTATACATGGCTCACGTGCTGAACTTGGTTCATCAGTGGTTTTTAAAAACATACACTGACTTGCCTGACTTACTTACCAAGGTATGCCATTGTGTCAGCGCACATTTCCAAAAGTTAGCTAAGGCTTTCGCCAGTCTAGCTTTGTTGCAGCAGTACTTTAATTTGCCTTGTCACTGACTGATTTATGACCTACCCACATGCTGGAATTCGACCTTTCATATGTTGGCAAGGTTTAGTGAGCATCAGAGGGCTGTGTTTCAATTCCAGCTTCTCAGTGCCTGTCAGAGTAACACTCAGCCCCCACACATAACAACTACTGATTGGGTGTGGATCTCTGAGATATGTGAGGTTCTTCAAAACTTTGAGTACTGCACCAAGATGGTGAGCACTGAGGATGCTATTATCAGTGTAACCATCCTGCTATTCTGTCTATTAAAACGTTTGCTGCAGAATCTCAAAGAGGAAGCTATGAATGCCTAGCAGGTGGCTATATTGCAAGATTTTAAAGTGGCTGACACCACACAGCCCAGCCTCACACAATATGCTCTGGCCACATTGGCTGATGATGAGGAACAGGGAGAGGAGGAGGAGGAACAGAAGTTTTTGAGGAGAATCCCAATCCCAGCTTCATGCCTATCCAACATGGATGGCTTGAAGAGGAGGAGGCTATGCGTCGCGAAGAAGAGAGGATGGTTAGTGTTCTTCCTGGTGAGGACACTGAATGTTTGACTCTTTGTAGTCTGCCACATATGGCAGAGTTCATGTCCAGATGCCTTTCCCAAGACCCTCGTGTGACACACATTTTGTCTAACATGAAATAACGGCTGTGCACCTTTCTTGACCTACGGTAAAAGGAGAAATTTGCAATTTTCAGTGCATGCATGCCAAAGGGCTGATGTGGAAAGCTTGCTAAAACTATTCACCTCAGACAACACTGCTGGCAGAGGTACCGGCTCTTTTCACCCACAAGGATTACAGAAGAGGGCCATGCACACCAGGTGCACCTCAGGGGTGGAGAAATGTCCATCAATTGGGCTATATTCATGAGACCATCACATCAGCAAGGGCTATCTGTGGGTGTAACTATGACGAGGAGGGAAAAGTTAACCAAGATAGTGAAGGACTGCTTAAGTGACCATAGCAGCATCCTTCCTGATTCACCAGTGCCCTTTAACTACTGGTTGTCCAAGTCGCACACTTGGCCTGACCTCTCCATTTACACCTTGGAGGTGTTGCCATGCCCTGCTGCAAATGTGTTGTTTGAGCAGGGCTTTAGTTTGGCCGGTGCAATCATAATGGATAGGCACACATGGCTGTGAATGGAAAAAGCAGACAGGCTGGCTCTTCTAAAATTGAACAAGGGCTGGATTTCCCCCAACTTTGCAAGCCCTATGGATGACAGCAACATAATCTAAATGCAGCCCAAATGCTCTTTTCCTCCTCGTCCCCCTCCTGATTCTGCAACAAGTACTTAGTATTCATATCTGTGTACCCCATGTGGGTAATGTTTTTTAATTTGTGAAAACTACACATTGTGTAATGATGAAATTTGTACTCCCTATCTCTACCTCTTGTAATAACTGCTAAATGTATTTTGAGGTCCTAATCATGGCCTCTTTCAGCGTGTATGATACAGACCCCTTGGGGTAATGTTTGAAAACTTTGTAAATTGTGCAATGGTCAATTTTATACTCTCAATCTCTATATATTCTATTATTATAATTGTTTTATTGTGTTGCCCTTCTCACAGTCTCTTTAAGCTTGTATCTGGTAGCCTGAATTTGAGTTTTGGTTCCGCACTTGGACATTTTGGAACATGAATGCATTAATATGCTCCACACAATTCTTCAGGTTTCAGCCGTACACAGAATAATAATACGAGTAATGAAACATGCTCTATATACAGTACACTGTATATGCTGCTAGTTCAAAAATCTTACCCACACATCCATTTATAAAGGAAAATTTGACATAATACCTCTGGCTCTTTCCCTGTGTTACGCCCTTCCTAATCTGCTGTCCAGGAAAGAGGCACTGATGCCTCCTGTCTACAACCTGCAGTTGTACAGGCAAAAAAGTCAGCAACCATGTCCAGTTCATTGTCCCAGCAGTGCGTTCAGTTGTCCCTTGTCAGCGTATATGTCTGTTCTGTTCACAAATTGTTAGTTTGATAGGGCACACATATTCATTAGCACTTCACATTGTCCGGTGATGGACAAAGACCATTGCTTACTTTTCCAGGCTCCAAAATGAGACTTCTGCCTTTTTATTAAACTGTCGCTTTCCTTACGTTTTCAAAATTTGGGTCCTTACAAAAAAATGGTGGTGGGGTATTGGCCAATTTACATTTTAAGCACGTCTAAGAGACTGGGTTAATATGTTCCACAGGAGGCCTTTACCTGAGCTCTGTAGCACTGCCTGTCACCTAAGTAATACACTCCTCAGACCTCAACACTCTCTGGGACATTTCCTGTAATTACTCCATTGTTGCTCATAACCATGCAAAATAAACATTCTGCCTGTTTGGGTAGTTTCCTGAAGAAATGCGTAGGCTTGTGCAGATTGGTCAATGGCACTCCTGTCTCTTTCCATTGAGGAGGCTGCTTCTAAGTAAAATGAGGCTTGTACATGTTCCTGACATGGCTTTCAGGCCTGACAGACTGAGCACAATACAGACCCTCACTTGCATACACTGTATTCAGGATTTAATTCTAATGCTTTTGGTGTTTGGTAGAATCCAATTTACTAACATTGATCATACAGCTCCCCCAGCTCCTGTATTATATTCACCTTAAAGTGTCTTCAACCGCTATGCCAGTTTTTCCATTGCGATCCAATGGCAAAAATGGACTGTGGAGCTTAGAAAATGCAGGCTTCACGCAACTGCTGTCCGTATAAAAATTTGAAGTGAGTGCCACATAATGACATGGCAGTGGATGTGGTGTTGGGGTGGCGGGCCAAGCCCAAAATTCAAATGGGCATGCTTGAAATGGCATTGTAAAGGGATGGAGAATATGTATTCTACTATCTTGCTAACTATTTGGCATGAGGTAGGGACCTCCCAAATGTAGGAGTGAGAACTCACCCTAATGTATAATACAGGGCCACCTGAAGGCCCTTACCAAACTCAGGTTTCATGGCACCTGCTGGCACTTTGCAAATTGTAAACAAGGGCTGCATAATGACATAGCGGTGAACATGGTGGCGATGGCGGGCGAAGCCCAAAATTCAAATGGACATGTTTGAAATGGCATTGTAAAGGGTTGGGGAATATGTATACCACTATCTTGCTAATTATTTGGCATGAGGGAGGGACCTCCCAATTGAAGGAATGAGCTCTCTCTTAAATGTATGATACAGGGCCAGCTGAGTGCCCTTAACAAACTCAGGTTTCATGGCACCTGTTGGCACTTTGCAAATTGTAAGCGAGGGCCGCATAATGACATGGCGGTGGACATGGGGGTGGTGGTGGGCGAAGCCCAAAATTCAAATGGAAATGTTTGAAATGGCATTGTAAAGGGATGGGGAATATGTGTTCCACTATCTTGCTAATTATTTGGCATGAGGGAGGGACGTCCCAAATGTAGGAGTGAGAGCCCTCACAAATGTTAAAGGAAAAACTAAAGCCACGTGAGTGAACATATGCTAAAGGGGAGATAACATTTTTTAAATTTTTAAATTTTTTTCTTATTTTGCAATATGTAAATATGAAGGAAAGAATGTTTCTTAGCATTTTTCCCTTTAAAGAAAAAATTTGGTTTGGTTAGATTTTTTTTTAAAATCAGTAAAACTGGCGCAATAGTCTGACAGCATTATTTCCATATACCATATGTGAGTCAGAAAGGCATGCAGGCATCTTCTCCATGCTGTCCTCATTTAGATTTATCTCTTTCCCATTCTTTTCAACTATTTTCTCACGCTCCCAGACCTGTTTGTTGGGTCCAGCAGAAAAATATTCAGCTTTCCCATTGACTTGCATGGGATTCATTATTCGGTACACGGATATTAGAAATTATTTGCGCCGATTTTCCTGAATCTGAATATTTCATTATTTGTTGATCACTAATAGTGATGTTGCAGTGCACGAATAATAATCAGTGAAGTAATAAACAGTAATTTTACAGTACAAATTTAATAATCTTCAACAAAATGAACAACCGACTGGTATGGGAGGAGAGAGGATCCTGCCTTTGAGAGCTCACAATCTACAAGGGATGGGCGAGGATACAGTAGATGAGGGCAGAGCTGGTCATGCAGTGGTATGGTGGAACCAGGGTTATTGCAGGTTGTAGACTTGTCAGAAGAGGTAGGTCTTCAGGTTCCTTTTGAAGGTTTCTGCGGTAGAGTCTGATTTGTTGTGGTAAAGAGATCAAGAGATTGGGGAATGCACAGGAAAAAATCTTGTATGCGATTGTGGGAAGAGGAGACAAGAGGGGAGTAGAGAAGGAGATCTTGTGAGGATCGGAGGTTGCCTTCAGGTAAATACCAGGAGACTAGGTCACACATCTATGAAGGAGAAAGTTTGTGGATGGCTTTTTATGCCAGGAGGAAAGTTGGGAGGACATTTTAAAATGGATGTGTTGTTCCAGTAGTTTTGAAGCATAGGGGAGAAATGAAATGAGGCAATAGGTAGACAGAGGATGGGTCAAGGGAGAGCTTTTTGAGGTTGGGTTTGATTGAGGCATGTTTGAAGCAAGGGATGAAGACTGGTGAGATTTGCAATAAGGTGGGATGGGATTGGGTCAAGATCAAAGGTGGTAAGATTTGATTTGGAAAATAATGGCAGAGCAGCTGATTTTAGAGGAGGAGGGTTGAGTATTTATGAGGAGAGACTGTGAGTACTTTAGTCAAAACCTTTGCCTGATGTTGTCAATCTTCCACTTTAAAGGAACCTGTCAGCAGGATTGTGCTATGATTAAAAACACCTGTGGCTAATAGGTGGAGTGCTTAGTCAGAAGGCTGATTAATACAAATTTAAAAAAACTGACCGTCACATCAAAATATAATCTAAGTGTGAACAGGCGCAAACCTAGAATCACCAACCCATTTACACTAAAAAAAAAGTCAGCACTCAGCACTCTGAAGCGCCATAGCATGCAAATATGAAATATAGTTAGTTTGGATGTGATGGTCAGTTTTTTGAAATTTGTATTCCTCAGCCTTCTGACTCCACTTCACCATTTAACCACAGGTGTTTTTAATCATAGCAGGACCACTACCCCTCCACAGAGAGCGAGATTTTAGTCTAAGAGAGGACTCATATTAAGTTCATATTCAGATGAAGACTTTATTCTTAGAGAGGAATGGCATTGTTAGGTCCTGGAAATGAGAAATGCCTTAACGTGGCTTCCAGGTACACATGAATTGGCCAACTTATGCACTAAGCTTTCTCAATTGTTCATTTTTCTAGTGCAGTAATGCAATTTTCATATTTCATATTTGCATTCTATGGTGCTTCAGAGTGCTGCCTTTTTTGCTTGAGTGTAATCAGTATAACGGCGCCAACCTGACATTGTGTGTAGGTTACTGTGCACAGTACTGATGACAGGTTACCTGCATGAGGTAAAGTAAGGTAAAGGTAAGAATGAGGCAAAGTCTTCAGCTGAGAAGAGAGGAGAGGACGGATGGTCTGGGGATGGGAGGAGAGAATTTAAAATGTTGAATAGCTATTTTGGGTTGTGGGACAGGGAGGATTTGAGAGGTATGTTTGTTTTGCTGCAGTGAGTGAGGACTTGAAAGTAGTGAGGGACTGTTTGAATATGAAGTGCTTTTTCATCTATGTTTAGCAACCTTGGAATTCCACCTCAGTTCTTTAGTCAAGGCTGGCCTGTTGATTATGCAAGCTTTGGTATGTGTGAGGGGAGGTGACCAATTTGAGAGCAGCAGCGGTTGTGGTGTTATATAAAGTGGCAGCAGCATTTGCATTGTGTAAGGAACTTATGTCTGTATGAGAGAAAAGGGATTCAGAGAGTTGAGTGTAGGTCAAGTTGTTTGAGATTCATGTGAGGGTGTTCAAGTTTGTGAAGTGGGGAGTGTGGACCTGGAGAGGAGAAGAAAGAGACTGTAAGTAAGTTGAAGTCATAAAGATATGAATTAGAGAGGATAGATATGGAACTGAGGCAGGTGAAGAAGTGTGTGGCCATCTTTGTGAGTGGTTGCAGAAGACCATTGAGCAAGGCCGAAGGAAGAAGTGAGAGATAGAAGCTTAGAAACAGTTGAATTGGAAGTATCAATGGGGATGTTGAAGTCTCCTATGATGATAGAGGGGAGGTCAGTGGAAAGGAAATAAAGAAGCCAGATGGTGAAGTGGTCAAAGAAAGTGATGGCTGGCCTTGGTGGGCGGTAAATGACAGCCAATTGGAGGTTGGATGGGGAGTACATGTGCACACAGGGCACCTGAGAACAAGGGAGAGTAATGGAGAGTGGCAGTGGGATTTAGGTGAAGGAGCAGTGATCAAACAGTAGAAAACCAACTCCTCCACCATGCGTGCTGCTAGAGTGGAGGTGTGAGAAAGCTGGAATACACCACACGAAAGTGCAGCAGGAGAGGCTGTGTCAGAGGGGATGAGAGAAGTTTCGGTGATGGTGAGGAAGGAAAGTTTATTAGTAATGAAAAAATCATGTATGTATGAAGGTTTGTTGCAGACATAGCGAGGGCTCCATAGAGCTACTGTTAGAGGGACTGGGGAAGTGGGGGCTAAGCAAATGGGTATAATGTTATAAAAGTTGCCAAAAATTGTGTTACATCCTTGACGGGAGGTTGAAGTGACAGTGGGGTTTTGGTGTGGAGGACCAGGATTTGGAGCGATATCGCCGACAGCGAGGAGAAGCAGAGAAAATGTTAGTAGGTGGGAGCAGGAGAGGGCATGAGGTGACTGTGGTTAGATACATAGGATTGTGCAGCGCACCAGAGTCCTGGTCATTGCAGTACTGATGCTCCGCCACTAAGGGGAGTGATGGTACGTCTGATGGCACTGATAGAGTTCACCTGACCAGGTATCACAGACACCAATACACTTCATAGTCTGGCCTCCAAGGGGAGCTAAGGGCGCTATGTATTAGGCCACTCCTCACAATCTGGTAAAACTGGGGGTTAGATAGAAAGTTAGACAGAAAGCTGACTGGGTTGGAACCAAGCAGCATCCTGTGGCAGAGGGTGTTGCAGGGGAAGATTCAGGGGGGTCCCTGTCAGGGGTGGGATCCTGACAGAGGCCTAGCGAACAGGAAAGAACGTTAAGGAACACTACATCGCGGCGGTATCTCAAGAAAGGACAAGAAGCGAGGTTTATTGTGGAGAGTGAGAAAGGAGATCAAAGCAAAAAGGAGATAACACCAGTAGGAGTCGTGCTGTAAGATCGAGGCAACATCCTATTGAGGCACGTAGCCGGTGGCCAGAACGCCGAGGAAGTATTAGGCTCCAAGCAATACTTCAAACAGAGGCAGGACAGTTGATTTTAGGTTGGCTGTCTCACCAAAATCAACTAAGAAGACATAGGGGGCAATTGTGGGAGAGGGGCGACGCTAGGGTCCCGGAAGAACTCCAGGCCTTCCCGTCATATGGGTGCGTCCTATCCATATCATCTGGGGGATGGAGAAGAACATCAGAACAGACATAAGTTGTGGGAAATAACATCAGAAACAGACACAACAGTTGTGAGGACTATCCCGTGGTGCTCAGCAGGGAAGTACTACAACACACAGGCGCTAGAAGGTAGGCACAGATTTCCACCTGCAAAGGGAACTCTGGAGGTGCCATCGGACCGGCCGGTCTCTTACAGCCCTGTTAACTGTACTCTGGATTGAGGACCTTGAAGCCTTCAATAAAGAGGTAAAGAGACTGCAACCCTGTGTCCTCGTTATTCATCGCGACCTGCGCCCCGCACCACCACTTACAACTTTCATTGGACGCCCCTTAGCAGGGTCACAGACCGGGTCTAGCCACCGTGACAACCCCAGAGCTGAGACAGAGAGGCCCGGTGCTGAGTTTCCCGTGGCCCTGCATCTGGGGGCGCTCCAAACTTGGGGTCACGAACAGGATCTACTTAAGCCTGAAGAATCAGGTCATGTGTGCCTTGGAACTGTGATTTACTGTGCTTGAACTGTGACTTATTGCAAAGACTGTGTATTGCCACTTGTCGCCAAAAGTTCCCGCCAAAACCGCCGCCATTGCAGCGCCACGGGGGGCGCAGAGGAAGAAGAAGGGCGTGCCATGGGAGGAGACTACCAAAGCGGCGCCAAAAGCGGCGACCGCCCCCTCCGACTACTGCTGCGAGATGACGACCTGCCCAGAAGCAGAGGAGAACCACCCCCTGATTTGCAACGGTGGGAACAAGGTGAAGAGGGAGCTCCACCCCGGAGAAATGGTGGAGCCAGGTGCATGTGCAGCCATCGAATGCGGTACAACAAAGATGATCAGCGAGTGCCCGAGCGACGGCGAAATGATCCCGGCCTGTCCTCGTCCACAGGAGACGGACCCAAGTCCACTGCAGCTGGAGGATCCGGACCTCTCGGTGCCGCAGGCGGCGGAGCCGAGCCAGCCCATCCCGAACATGGAGCCAGCCGATGCGAAGCAATGGGGGTTGGAGCTGCATCAGGAGACCGCCCTGGAGGAACCGCAGTCCGGGCTGCAGCCATTTCCAGTGTCCTTACTCGGAACAGATCGACATCGGTGGAATCACATCAGACGCAGGTATGGAAAGCGACCCTGCTCCCCCGACCGATCCTGCTCTCCTGACCGGCCCTGCTCCCGTGACCGCTCCCCAGCCCGACGATAACCGAGTTTTCACCGCTGAGCTAGTGATACTGACCCCAGGCACCATGGAGAAGCTGGTGCCTCCGCTACCAACAACGATGGGGGAACCGCTAGATGTGAGCTTAGAGGGGGTGACTGTTGTGAATTTGGTTTTTGGGCTCCCCCGGTGGTCACTGGTGGTACTGGACTTGTGTGCTTCTCTTTCTCTGTTCACCTGTTTCCATCAGGATATGGGAGTATCCTATTTAGCCTTGCTGCTCAGTCATTCTAGTGCCGGCCATCAATGTAACCAGAGCCTTTCTGTTGCATGTTCCTGCTCCTAGACTACTGATCAGCTAAGTTGGACTCTTAGTCCTAAGTTTGTTTTGCATTTTTGTTCCAGTTCACAGTTATGTTATTTTTCTGTAGCTGGAAGCTCTTGTGGGCTGAAATTACCACTCCGGTGTCATGAGTTGACACATGAGTCTTAAAGTAATTTCAGGATGGTATTTTAAAAGGGTTTTCAGCTGACCGTGAAGTTCCCTTTTGTATCTTCCTACTATCTAGTAAGCGGACCTCGCTTTGCTGAACCTCCCTTCATACTGCGTATGTCTTTTCCTCTGAACTCACTGTCAATATATGTGGGGGGCCAAAACGTAGGTACGCCCCCCGGCCACTATTAGTTGTGTGGTAGGTTTAGCTCACGGTCAGCTCGAGATTCCATCACCCAAGAGCTAGTCTGTTATTTATGTTCTCTGACGTTCCCTTGCCATTGGGAACCATGACAGTATGGCCGGCCCAGTGTTAAAACCGTTGGCAGAAGAAAGGAGAGAAAAAGAAGTCTGCAGATTTTTTTTTTTTTTTCCTCTGAGCTTGCTCTATAGTTGACTCAGTTGCATTTCTGCTCTAATTGCAGCCTTTGTCTCTCTCTCTCCTTCTAATCCTTGAATGGCTCTGATCTCACCTGATTAAAATGGATCCTCAGAGTTTGGCTACAGGTTTGAATGATCTTGCTACGAAGGTTCAAAATTTACAGGATTTTGTTATTCATGCTCCTATATCTGAACCTAGAATTCCTATACCAGAGTTTTTCTCCGGGGATAGATCTCGTTTCCTGAATTTCAAATATAATTGTAAATTGTTTCTTTCCCTGAGATCTCGCTCCGCTGGAGATCCCGCACAGCAGGTTAGGATTGTAATTTCCTTGCTGCGGGGTGACCCTCAAGATTGGGCATTTGCATTGGCACCAGGGGACCCTGCGTTGCTCAATGTGGATGCGTTTTTTCTGGCTTTAGGGTTGCTTTATGAGGAACCTAATTTAGAGATTCAGGCTGAAAAAGCCTTGATGGCCCTATCTCAAGGGCAAGATGAAGCTGAAATATACTGCCAAAAATTTCGTAAATGGTCTGTGCTTACTCAGTGGAATGAGTGCGCCCTGGCGGCGAATTTCAGAGAGGGTCTCTCCGATGCCATTAAAGATGTTATGGTGGGGTTCCCTGCCCCTACAGGTCTGAATGAGTCCATGACAATGGCTATTCAGATTGATCGGCGTTTGCGGGAGTGCAAACCTGTGCACCATTTGGCGGTGTCTTCTGAGAAGGCGCCAGAGAATATGCAATGTGATAGAATTCTGTCCAGAAGCGAACGGCAGAATTTTAGGCGAAAAAATGGGTTGTGCTTCTATTGTGGTGATTCAACTCATGTTATATCAGCATGCTCTAAACGTACAAAAAAGGTTGATAAGTCTATTTCAATTGGAACTTTACAGTCTAAGTTTATTCTGTCTGTGACCTTGATTTGTTCATTATCGTCAATTACCGCGGATGCCTATGTCGACTCTGGCGCCGCTTTGAGTCTTATGGATTGGTCCTTTGTCAGGCGCTGTGGGTTTGATCTAGAGCCTCTGGAAGTTCCTATACCTCTGAAGGGTATTGACTCTACACCATTGGCTAGTAATAAACCACAATACTGGACACAAGTGACTATGCGTATGAATCCAGACCATCAGGAGATTATTCGATTCCTTGTGTTGTACAATCTACATGATGTTTTGGTGCTCGGATTGCCATGGTTACAATCTCATAACCCAGTCCTTGACTGGAAAGCAATGTCTGTGTTAAGCTGGGGATGTCAGGGGGCTCATGGGGACGTACCTTTGGTTTCCATTTCGTCATCTATTCCCTCTGAGATTCCGGAATTTTTATCTGATTATCGTGATGTTTTTGAGGAGCCTAAGCTTGGTTCACTACCTCCTCACAGAGATTGCGATTGTACCATAGATCTGATTCCGGGCAGTAAATTTCCAAAGGGTCGTTTATTTAATCTATCTGTACCTGAACATGCTGCTATGCGAGAATATATTAAGGAGTCCCTGGAAAAGGGACATATTCGTCCTTCTTCATCTCCCTTAGGAGCCGGTTTTTTCTTTGTATCTAAAAAAGATGGCTCTTTGAGGCCGTGTATTGATTATCGACTCTTGAATAAAATTACAGTCAAATATCAGTATCCTCTGCCACTGCTGACTGATTTGTTTGCTCGAATAAAGGGGGCTAAGTGGTTCTCTAAGATTGATCTCCGTGGGGCGTATAATTTGGTGCGAATTAAGCAGGGGGATGAGTGGAAAACCGCATTTAATACGCCCGAGGGCCATTTTGAGTATTTAGTAATGCCTTTTGGTCTTTCAAATGCCCCTTCAGTCTTTCAGTCCTTTATGCATGACATTTTCCGTGAATATTTGGATAAATTTATGATTGTGTATCTGGATGATATTTTGATTTTTTCGGATGACTGGGACTCTCATGTCCAACAGGTCAGGAGGGTTTTTCAGGTTTTGCGGGCTAATTCCTTGTGTGTGAAGGGTTCTAAGTGTATTTTTGGGGTTCAAAAGATTTCTTTTTTGGGGTACATTTCTTCCCCCTCTTCCATTGAGATGGATCCTGTCAAGGTTCGGGCTGTTTGTGATTGGACGCAGCCTTCTTCTCTTAAGAGCCTTCAGAAATTTTTGGGTTTTGCTAATTTTTATCGTCGATTTATAACTGGTTTTTCTGATGTTGCTAAACCTTTGACTGATTTGACCAAAAAGGGTGCTGATGTTGCTGATTGGTCCCCTGCTGCTGTGGAGGCCTTTCGGGAGCTTAAGCGCCGCTTTTCTTCCGCCCCTGTGTTGCGTCAGCCTGATGTTACTCTTCCTTTTCAGGTTGAGGTCGATGCTTCCGAGATCGGAGCTGGGGCGGTTTTGTCGCAGAAAAGTTCCAACTGCTCCGTGATGAGACCTTGTGCGTTCTTTTCTCGAAAATTTTCGCCCGCCGAGCGAAATTATGATATTGGTAATCGGGAGCTCTTGGCTATGAAGTGGGCTTTTGAGGAGTGGCATCATTGGCTTGAGGGGGCTAGACATCAGGTGGTGGTATTGACCGATCACAAGAATTTGATTTATCTTGAGTCTGCCAGGCGCCTGAATCCTAGACAGGCGCGCTGGTCGTTGTTTTTCTCTCGGTTTAATTTTGTGGTCTCATACTTACCAGGTTCTAAAAATGTGAAGGCGGATGCCCTTTCTAGGAGTTTTGAGCCTGATTTCCCTGGTGATTCTGAACCTACAGGTATCCTTAAGGATGGGGTGATATTATCTGCTGTTTCCCCAGACCTGCGACGGGCTTTGCAGGAGTTTCAGGCGGATAGACCTGATCGTTGCCCGCCTGGTAGACTGTTTGTTCCTGATGATTGGACCAGTAGAGTCATCTCGGAGGTTCATTCTTCTGCGTTGGCAGGTCATCCTGGAATCTTTGGTACCAGGGATTTGGTGGCTAGGTCCTTCTGGTGGCCTTCCCTGTCTCGAGATGTACGAGTTTTTGTGCAGTCTTGTGATGTTTGTGCTCGGGCCAAACCTTGTTGTTCTCGGGCTAGCGGATTGTTGTTATCCTTGCCTATTCCGAAGAGGCCTTGGACTCACATCTCTATGGATTTTATTTCTGATCTCGCTGTTTCTCAGAAAATGTCTGTCATCTGGGTGGTGTGTGACCGTTTTTCAAAGATGGTTCATTTGGTGCCCTTGCCTAAGTTGCCTTCCTCATCCGAGTTGGTTCCTCTGTTTTTTCAAAATGTGGTTCGCTTGCATGGTATTCCGGAGAATATCGTTTCTGACAGGGGGACCCAGTTCGTGTCTAGATTTTGGCGGGCGTTCTGTGCTAGGATGGGCATTGATTTGTCTTTTTCATCTGCGTTCCATCCTCAGACTAATGGCCAGACTGAGCGAACTAATCAGACCTTGGAGACTTATTTGAGGTGTTTTGTGTCTGCGGATCAGGATGACTGGGTTGCCTTTTTGCCGTTGGCGGAGTTTGCCCTCAATAATCGGGCTAGTTCTGCCACTTTGGTTTCTCCTTTCTTTTGCAATTCGGGGTTTCATCCTCGTTTTTCTTCCGGTCAGGTGGAGTCTTCGGATTGTCCTGGAGTGGATACTGTGGTGGATAGGTTGCATCGGATTTGGGGACAGGTGGTGGACAATTTGGAGTTGTCCCAGGAGAAGACTCAGCATTTTGCTAACCGCCAGCGTCGTGTTGGTCCTCGTCTTCGTGTTGGGGACTTGGTGTGGTTGTCTTCTCGTTTTGTCCCTATGAGGGTTTCTTCTCCTAAGTTTAAGCCTCGGTTCATCGGCCTGTATAAGATTTTGGAGGTTCTCCAAGATTGATCTCCGTGGGGCGTATAATTTGGTGCGAATTAAGCAAGGGGATGAGTGGAAAACCGCATTTAATACGCCTGAGTGCCACTTTGGTTTCCCCTTTCTTTTGCAATTCGGGGTTTCATCCCCGTTTTTCTTCTGGTCAGGCGGAGTCTTCGGATTGTCCTGGAGTAGATGCTGTGGTGGATCGGTTGTATCGGATTTGGGAACAAGTGGTGGACAATTTGAATTTGTCCCAGGAGAGGACTCAGCGGTTTGCTAACCGCCAGCGTCGTGTTGGTCCTCGTCTTCGTGTTGGGGACTTGGTGTGGTTGTCTTCTCGTTTTGTCCCTATGAGGGTTTCTTCTCCTAAGTTTAAGCCTCGGTTCATCGGCCTGTATAAGATTTTGGAGATTCTTAACCCCGTGTCCTTTCGATTGGACCTCCCAGCATCTTTTTCTATCCATAATGTCTTCCATCGGTCATTATTGCGCAGGTATGAGGTACCGGTTGTGCCTTCCGTTGAGCCTCCCGCTCCGGTGTTGGTTGAGGGTGAATTGGAGTACGTTGTGGAGAAGATCTTGGACTCCCGTGTTTCCAGACGGAAACTTCAGTATCTGGTCAAGTGGAAGGGCTACGGTCAGGAGGATAATTCTTGGGTGACAGCCTCTGATGTTCATGCCTCTGATTTGGTCCGTGCCTTTCATAGGGCTCATCCTGATCGCCCTGGTGGTTCTTGTGAGGGTTCGGTGCCCCCTCCTTGAGGGGGGGTACTGTTGTGAATTTGGTTTTTGGGCTCCCCCGGTGGTCACTGGTGGTACTGGACTTGTGTGCTTCTCTTTCTCTGTTCACCTGTTTCCATCAGGATATGGGAGTATCCTATTTAGCCTTGCTGCTCAGTCATTCTAGTGCCGGCCATCAATGTAACCAGAGCCTTTCTGTTGCATGTTCCTGCTCCTAGGCTACTGATCAGCTAAGTTGGACTCTTAGTCCTAAGTTTGTTTTGCATTTTTGTTCCAGTTCACAGTTATGTTATTTTTCTGTAGCTGGAAGCTCTTGTGGGCTGAAATTACCACTCCGGTGTCATGAGTTGACACATGAGTCTTAAAGTAATTTCAGGATGGTATTTTAAAAGGGTTTTCAGCTGACCGTGAAGTTCCTTTTTGTATCTTCCTACTATCTAGTAAGCGGACCTCGCTTTGCTGAACCTACCTTCATACTGCGTATGTCTTTTCCTCTGAACTCACCGTCAATATATGTGGGGGGCCAAAACGTAGGTACGCCCCCCGGCCACTATTAGTTGTGTGGTAGGTTTAGCTCACGGTCAGCTCGAGATTCCATCACCCAAGAGCTAGTCTGTTATTTATGTTCTCTGACGTTCCCTTGCCATTGGGAACCATGACAGGTGACCTTCCAATGGGACACCCCGTGTATCGGGCCAGACGGGGCCAGGCAGGATGGCCACAGCATTGCTGCGCTCACCTGGGAACAGTATAAACAATGCTTAATTCGACAATGGCAAAACCGAAGGGAGACAGAACTAAATGACCCACCGAGAGTACAGAGATCAAAGACTGAACACAACAGGAGGAACCCGGTCAGGCAGGGGACTGTACTAGCCTTCCACCCGAAGCGGGGTTGGGGCTCTATACAGGAACCAGGACTACCGACTGACATCTTCTTTACCAGCTACAATGTGAAAACTCCATCCCGCAATCGATATGACAATCAGCTACCATGTAAAGGGGACCAGGTGACCTACACCCGCCACCGGAGCGCGCAGGGGTGGTGCGCTCGAGACGTCCAACGGTGTGAGCCGGTAGTAGCGACACCTGGTGTCCCGCTGATGGCCAACCCTGATTTGACCAACACCACTACTGTTGCTACGGTGTGTATTTTTGCTGCCACTGAACTTGCAACCACAGCCAATATTGTAGTCCAGACACCGGGTGATCTGGCCGTGTCTGGGAGACCAACTAATCATACTGATGCTGCATCCGCCGAGGATAGAGGACCACAACCTCCCCGGCCGGCGAGTGTCCGCCACCAATTGATGCAGTGTAATCTCCTATGAGGATAAGCCTCGGAACCACGAGAATGTATATAGTTAACTGTTCGTCTTTTTGTGTTTCTCTGCTGCTTTAACCCGACCAGGGTTATCTCTTAAAGGGATCCCTTAGTTGACCCGGGATCCCTATTTTGCCTTTTTGATTGGTTCATCACTGTTTTAAAGACTACCGAATCATGGACGGTGAATGATTCACAAACTATTTTGTAAATAGTTTGCACCCTCTTAAGGGTGCCCTCTACTGGTTTTACAACAAAGAGAACTCTTTGCGAAGAAACTGTTCCTGGGAACAGCATTGGAGTTCCTACCTACACGGACTTGCAGCATGCGTAGCTGCACCACCTTAAAGAGACTTGGCTCCCTCTTAAAGGGAATGTTTGTTAGTTGTATTTAAGATACAATGTCGCCTTGAAAGAGAATAGATAGAAATAATGTTTTACATAGAAAAGTTATATGTAATTAGTTAGTTGATTATAGAAAATGTGTTAGAGAATGAGGACAGGAAAGTGAACCCGTAGGGGTTAGTGAGTGAGTCCTCCTAGGAGCCATAGAGAGATGGCTCAATGATACTGTACTAAGAAAAGAGGCAGTAGGCCTGGGCAGATAGATAGGCGGTCCTGCATGAGACAATCAGAGAGTAAAAAGAAAATATTGCACTTAGGAAAGAAAGATGAAGAAAAGTTAATTTATATTTTAGAAGTTTTATCATAGGCCTTTAGTGGATTCAGCTTACATGTCCTTAGTGGCAAAGTTAAATTATTGTTCAGAATTTGCACTCAGTAGAATACCCGGCTGGGTAATAGAAGTTATTTATAGACTGTTATTTAAAAATAATAAACCATGTTTGTAACGTTCAAGAGTCCTCACCTCCCATAAAGGGAAGCATTGTTACTTCACTTGTTATTTGTTTACTGCATTTCAAAATTTGTATGTCTTTTGCTGACATGTATTGTTGTTTTCTTCCCAGTCCGGGAGTACTGGATTTAACCGGGGGGAGTGCATCGCCCCAGAGTCCTGGTTGTTGCAATACTGATGCTCCGCCGCTAAGGGGAGTGATGGTATGTCTGATGGCACTGAAGGAGTTCACCTGACCAGGTATCACAGACACCAATACACTTCATAGTCTGGCCTCCAGGGGGAGCTAAGGGCGCTATGTATTAGGCCACTCCTCACAATCTGGTAAAACTGGGGGTTAGATAGAAAGTTAGACAGAAAGCTGACTGGGTTGGAACCAAGCAGCATCCTGTGGCAGAGGGTGTTGCAGGGGAAGATTCAGGGGGGTCCCTGTCAGGGGTGGGATCCTGACAGAGGCCTAGCGAACAGGAAAGAACATTAAGAAACTGCGCCTGCACTACATCGCGGCGGTATCTCAAGAAAGGACAAGAAGCGAGGTTTATTGTGGAGAGTGAGAAAGGAGATCAAAGCAAAAAGGAGATAACACCAGTAGGAGTCGTGCTGTAAGATCGAGGCAACATCCTATTGAGGCGCGTAGCCGGTGGCCAGAACGCCGAGGAAGTATTAGGCTCCAAGCAATACTTCAAACAGAGGCAGGACAGTTGATTTTAGGTTGGCTGTCTCACCAAAATCACCTAAGAAGACATAGGGGGCAACTGTGGGAGAGTGGCGACGCTAGGGTCCCGGAAGAACTCCAGGCCTTCCCGTCATACGGGTGCGTCCTATCCATATCATCTGGGGGTCAGAGAAGAACATCAGAACAGACATAAGTTGTGGGAAATAACATCAGAAACAGACACAACAGTTGTGAGGACTATCCCGTGGTGCTCAGCAAGGAAGTACTACAACACACAGGCGCTAGAAGGTAGGCACAGATTTCCACCTGCAAAGGGAACTCTGGAGGTGCCATCGGACCGGCCGGTCTCTTACAGACCTGTTAACTGTACTCTGGATTGAGGACCTTGAAGCCTTCAGTAAAGAGGTAAAGAGACTGCAACCCTGTGTCCTCGTTATTCATCGCGACCTGCGCTACGCACCACCACTTACAACTTTCATTGGATGCCCCTTAGCAGGGTCACGGACCGGGTCTAGCCACCGTGACAACCCCAGAACTGAGACAGAGAGGCCCGGTGCCGAGTGTCCCGCGGCCCTGCGTCTGGGGGCGCTCCAATTGTATGTTGAGGAACAGATCTGAGCAGGTGGTGAAATGGATGGAGAGAGAGGATGGAAGGACACATGACCAGTTCTTTACTAGATGTCTTGATTATGGGAAGTAGTAGAAAGTGGAGGATTATAGGGGTGAGAGTGAAAATAAACAAACATTATGTCTATGTATCCAGTTACCTTCAGCTCCATTCTGGTTTAATTCTGGTCTAATTCAGTGTGGTAAACCTATATGAAGCACTTGCATGATGCACAGATGATTAAGTCTATGCAAACTTGTTACTAACAAGATATTTACTATCAAATGCATTCAGGTGTGAAGCAGAGGGGACAGGCCTGTGTTCATCTTTATGCTCTTCGAGGATTTATACTGCAGATTATTGTTTCCTGATGATTATCTTACATTATAACTGGTTGCCAATCACTCCATGAATGAACAAAAAGCCTACATTGAATATAATGATTTTTAGGAATGCTTAAAAATCATCACTCTTGGCAGCACATCATCCTTTGTAAATAGAGTCGAGAACAATGACAGTCTTTGTGCATATTAAATGTGGTCAATCTGTGTAAACAGGCTGTTAAAAACCACAGTTTGGCAAACGTTGATGATCTAGATAGGAGACAATGATGTATGATCATTTACTGCAAACCATGGTCACAGTCTGTTGTGGCAGGGGTAATTAAGATGGTGCCCTTAATATACAGTAAATAATCATTGATATGCTCTTAGCCCCCTAAGTCTCCAAAAAGTAACCATAAACATAAAATAATCTTCCTATTTTTATTACTGTGATTACTGTCTAGGTCCAGTATGCATAGCCAATCAGGTTGCACCAACCAGTACTTGGCACGTGTGCCCCGATTGCTTGCAGGATTTTCTGCGGCACAGGCGCAATTTATGTGCCATTGGAGAACAGGTTTTGTTCCTCCTACAGTAGCAGTGTCTCTAAAAATAAAATGTCACCCCTTCACAATAGAATTGTCTCTTATTGTGTGCTCCATACAGTATTAACACCTCTCTGACCTCGGACGTCCGAGGTCAGATTCCCCGCTTTGATGTGGGCTCCGGCGGTGAGCACACATGAAAGCCACGACATGTCAGCTGTTTTGAACAGCTGACATGGGCGCGCAATAGCGGCGAGTGGAATCGCGATCCACCCGCCGCTATTAACTAGTTACATGCTGCTGTCAAACGCTGACAGCGGCATTTAACTACCGCTTCCAGCTGCGCGGCCGGGAATGCGCACATCACTGACCTCCGTCACATGATCGGGGGTCAGTGATGCGTCGGCATAGTAACCATAGAGGTTCTTGAGACCTCTATGGTTACTGATGCCGGTTTGTTGTGAGTGCCACCCTGTGGTCGGCACTCATAGCAAGCCTGTAATTAAGCTACATTAATCTCATGATCGCTGCTATGTAGCTGAGCTGATCAGGCTATGCTAGCTTCTAGCCTCCCATGGAGGCTATTGAAGCATGGCAAAAGTAAAAAAAAAAGTTAAAAAATATTAAATAAATAAAAAACATATAAAAGTTTAAATCACCCCCCTTTCGCCCCATTCAAAATAAAACAATAAAAATAAAATAAAATATACACATATTTGGTATCACAGCGTTCAGAATCGCCTGACCTATCAATAAAAAAAGATTAACCTGATCACTAAACGGCATAGCAAGAAAAAAAATTGAAAACGGCAAAATTACGGGTTTTTTTTGTCGCTGAGACATTGCATTAAAATGCAATAAAGGGTGATGAAAAGAACGTATCTGCACCAAAATGTATCCCTAAAAATGTCAGCTCGGCACGCAAAAAATAAGCCCTCTCCCAACCCCAGATCACGAAAAATGGAGACACGACGGGTATCGGAAAATGGCGCAATTTTTTTTTTTTTTAAGCAAAGTTTGGAATTATTTTTCACCACTTAGATAAAAAATAACCTAGACATGTTTGGTGTCTATAAACTCGTACTGTATTGGAGAATCATGATGGCAGGTCAGTTTTAGCATTTAGTGAACCTAGCAAAAAAGACAAACAAAAAACACGCATGGGATTGCACTTTTTTGCAATTTCACCGCACTTGGAATTTGTTTCCCATTTTCTTGTACATGTCATGGTAAAACCCATGATTTCATTCAAAAGTACAACTTGTCCCACAAAAAGTAAGCCCTCACATGGCCATATTGATGGAAAAATAAAAAAGTTATGGCTCTGGGAAGGAGGGGAGTGAAAAACGAACATGGTAAAATGGAAAATCCCAAGGTCATGAAGGGGTTAAATTCTCTCTCGGCGGTCCCCTACACTAACATTGACTCCCATTCTGGTTCCCATATAGTTATGTCCCCCAATGTGAGCCCTACACTGTAGTAATGTTTCCCATTTTGACCCAAGGGCAGAGCAACGTATTATAGTGCACATGTGTTGGGAAGGCCAAAGAGTGACGATGACCCGTAGGTAAAGCCGATGCATGTACTTTGCCCTCCCCTCGGCAGGGCAGAGAGAAGTGCGCCTGCGCAAGAAGACACTAAGTAGATGACGTAGGACGATTCATCCACATGAAGTAGTGAAGGAGGAAAGAGATTGTAAGATGAGAGGACACAACTATCAAGACCAGAAATACTTTTTACAGCATTCTATTATTCTGTAAAAAAAAGGCCCTAATGGTGGTGGCCATACTTTACATGCTGAAGACCTGGTGACAGGTTCCCTTGAATTCTCATAAGACATATGAAGGACAAGGTCAGTATAATGGTAGGACAAGGACAAGGACAAGGTCAGAAATAAAGCTGAAGGGCCCAACAGCCACACATACGCTGTCAATAAGGAATCAAATAATAACAATACATGTACAGCAGCTTGAATTGCAATTTTTTTCTTCTCAAATCTGATAGCTTTAATGAATCACAGCTATTTCAATTGCATCCTTTTGCCACCGACATCAGCAGCAACCTAGCAAGTGCCAGTAAAGGGAAAAATAAGGAGGTGTAAAAAAAGCATATTTATTCATTCTGTGCCAGGTCTGAGATGTGTAATCCTCCCAGGCTAACAATCTGTACCAGATTTCAGAAGCTTGGCTGTCAAATATCCTACATCGACGCAGCTGCAAGCTGAAATCACTGCAATGAGCCACCGCAAACTTATTTGTGTTGACACGTAAAGATCACTGGAACCCTGTTATCTTCATTTCTTTATGGACACAGATATCCATGGCTAACTCTACCTGAAACATGCACATTGCTTGTCAGGATGAGGATTAGGGATATAGGGATGCAGGATTCTGTTGTCTTGTTCCACTTAAAACATACCGCTTCTTCTAATTGGTATTGATACCAGGCATGAAAAATATGATTGGTCTCATCTGTTACCATGGCGATTTTGACTATTCGGAGATTTTTTATCTTGGTAATTACTAAAAAAAAAAAGAAAAAAAGTAGCATATGCCAAATTACTTCTTTTCCTGAGCGAAAAATTACATAGCATTATTCACTAGCTGTACACAGTGCTGAGGACCTAACAGCACCACTGCGAGCCGTAGGGTGGGCTGCGTCTGTCTGTAAGGATCAGTTTTATTTTGCTGGTAAAACATATCTAATTATGAAAGCTTCTGGTATAATACATTTTAACACTAAGTAAGTGTAAAATGATTTATGTAACCTACTTCTCCCGCTTCGTATTAACACTTCTTTTAATTAGATTCTGTTACAATCATTTAAATAGACAGAAAAAAATTTTTTTTTCGTACAATTGAAGCATCGGACAGTGTCATTTAATCTTAACATGTTATTCACGTGGCTCGATAAAAGACTCTTCCCTATGGGGCATATCGTGTTCATGTTTCGGAGACCAGTAGCATTTCAGAATCATTTCAGATGTCAACTTGTTTTTCACAGGAAACAAGTTATTATTTCTACCTCTTGGGGTTTGTCTGTTGGAATTTTACCATATGTCCTAAGGTCTGGTGTCTGCGTTTCAAGAAATCATGTTCATTTGTTATAATTAGAAGAAGGAAAAGGAAACACCTTCCAGTCTGGTGATCTAGCATTCATTACGTGCCGGCATTCTGACCTACTCTGATAATTATGTACTGAAGAAATGGGTCATTTTCTTTAGACTTGCAAATTCAATTTCAAATTTGCGTTCCCAAAAACAGACAAACGAGTTGAGGTTGCTTGTATAATTATTAGCAATATGATACCCTCTATAAATAAAAGTAATCTGATTGATTGCAAATTAATTTTATTTGGGTCTTTCAAGAAGAAACCATAAGAGTCCATTCTATACTCATAATTTGTCAGTGCAAGGCTTTGAATTATTGCTGAGCATAGGGTAGGGCACTGACAGCTTCAGGCCCCTCAACAAGGTTTGTGTCTGAGCCCCTATCTAAATATGGTGCGATATGTATAGAGTCATGGCTTAAAATGTTTGGCACCCTTGAAATTGTTCCAGAAAATGAAGTATTTTGTTATATACATGTTTATTTCCTTTGTTTGTATTGGAGCAAAACAAAAAACTGCAAACTGGCTGTAATTTCACACAAAACCCCCAAAATGGTCCAGACAAAATTGTTGGTACCTTTCCAAAATGTAGGTAAAAGGTTTTTTTTTTTCAAGCATGTGATGCTCATTAAAACTCACCTGTGGCAAGTAACATATATGAGCAACATGAAAATAACACCTAAAATCAGATAAAGAGGGGAGACGTTGACTCAATCTTTGCATTGTATGCCTGTGTGGGCCACACTAAGCACAGAAAGAGATGAAGAGAACTGTCTGAGGTCTTGAGCACTTGAACAATATCAACAGCCTCAAGGTTACAAGTCCATCTTCAGAGATGTTGATGTTTCTTTGTCCATGGTGCACAACATAGTCAAGAAGTTTGCAACCCATGGCACTGTAGCTAATCTCTTTGGACGTGGAAGACAGAGAAATGAATGTAAGGCTGCAATGCAAAATAGTCTGGATGGTAGACAAGCAGCCCCAATCAAGCTCCAAAGAAATTCAAGCTGTCCTGCAGGCTCAGAGTGCATCAATGTCAGCATGAACTACCTGTAGATCTTTGAATGAAATTAAATGCTATAGCAGGAGACTCAGGAGGATCCCACTGCTAACAAAGGAGACATGAAGCTACACTGCAGTTTGCCAAAATGTAGGTGAGTAAACAAAATTCTTTCTTGGAAAGCATCTTGCAGACAGATGAGACCAAGGTAGAGCATTTTGGTAAAATGCATCATTCTACTGTTTACCGAAAATGGAGTGAGACCTACAAAGAAAAGAACACAGTATCCACAGTAAAATATGACAGATGTTCAAAGATGTTTTGTGGTTGTTTTGCTGCCTATCGCACTTGGTACCTTGACTGTGTGCAAAGCATCATGAAATCTAAAGATTACCAAAGGATTTGGGGTTGCAATGTAGTGCCCAGTGTCAGAAAGATCGGTTTGCGTTGTAGGTCTCGGGTCTTCCAGCAGGACAATGACTTCAAACATATAAAAAGGGAACCTGTCACCAGGCTTGGCCGATACTAGTTATGGCCACCCCCTTTCAGGGCTTATATACAGCATTTTAGAATGCTGTATAAAACCCCGATCCGACTTGTAAGAGAAGAAAAATAACTTTTATTATACTCACCTGCAGGGTGGTCTGGTCCGATGGGTGTCGCTCTTCTTGTTCCGCGCCTCCCATCTTCTTAGGATCCCCATCCTCCTGCTTGCTTCATGTGGATGACGCATCCCTGCATCATCCACACAAGCTCTCCGGAATCGTGCTCCTGTTGAGGGCACAGCAAAGTACTGCAGTGCACAGGCGCTGGGAAAGGTCAGAGAGGCCCAGCGCCTGTGCATTGCAAGACTAGTTTTCATCTGGTCAGACCTTCATATCACTTTAAAATACAAAAGCACACCAAGCAATAATTATTTTTATTTTTTCAATGATACTTTGTATTCATTGTTTATGTGCAAACATCATTATAATTCAAACATAGGATTGCTGCTTGATGTGCTTTTGTTTTTTTGCTGTGAGACGGAATAATTGTAGAAATCCTTGTTCATACACAGTAGTCCCCTAAAGGCCCCGTCTCACATAGCGAGATCGCTAGCGAGATCGCTGCTGAGTCACAAGTTTTGTGACGCAACAGCGACCTCAGTAGCGATCTCGCTATGTGTGACACGTACCAGCGATCAGGCCCCTGCTGTGAGATCGCTGGTCGTGTCGGAATGGCCTGGACCTTTTTTTGGTCGTTGAGGTCTCGCTGACATCGCTGAATCGGTGTGTGTGACACCGATCCAGCGATGTCTTCACTGGTAACCAGGGTAAACATCGGGTTGCTAAGCGCAGGGCCGCGCTTAGTAACCCGATGTTTACCCTGGTTACCAAAAAAAACAAACAGTACATACTCGCCTTTCGGTGTCCGTCAGGTCCCTTGCCGTCTGCTTCCTGCCTTCCTGCCGTACAGTGAGAGCGCAGCACAGCAGTGACGTCACCGCTGCGCTCTGCTCTCACTGTACGGCGGCTCAGTCAGAGCAGGAAGCAGACGGCAAGGGACCTGACGGACACCGAAAGGCGAGTATGTACTGTTTGTTTTTTTGGTAACCAGGGTAAACATCGGGTTACTAAGCGCGGCCCTGCACTTAGTAACCCGATGTTTACCCTGGTTACCCGGGTGCTGCAGGGGGACTTCAGCATCGTTGAAGACAGTTTCAATGATGCCGAAGTCGTTCCCCTGATCGTTGGTCGCTGGAGAGAGCTGTCTGTGTGACAGCTCCCCAGCGACCACACAGCGACTTACCAACGATCACGGCCAGGTCGTATCGCTGGTCGTGATCGTTGGTAAGTCGCTATGTGAGACGGGGGCTTAAGGGTGCTATTGAGGGATTGATATCTGATTGCAAACCTTCATGTCAACATCTTCCAGCCACGACTCATCTTTCTCCACTGTTCACAGCAGTCCTGAAAATAACAACATCACATATATTGTATATACTGCATATAGATTTGCTTCCAAAATGAGAAATCCCCCACATTGCGTCCCTGAATATAAATATGTACCACTCCATTAATATACAGTAAGCCATGAATCATTAACCCCAGTATGTATAAAGGTACCGTCACACTCAACGACGCTGCAGCGATATAGACAACGAGCCGATCGCTGCAGCGTCGCTGTTTAGGTCGCTGGGGAGCTGTCACACAGACAGCTCTCTCCAGCGACCAATGATCAGGGGAACGACTTCGGCATCGTTGAAACTGTCTTCAACGATGCCAAAGTCCCTCTGCAGCACCCAGGTAACCAGGGTAATCATCGGGTTACTAAGCGCAGGGCCGCGCTTAGTAACCCGATATTTACCCTGGTTACCATTGTAAAAGTAAAAAAAAACACTACATACTCACCTTCTGATGTCTGTCACGTCCCCCGGCGTCCACAGGGTTAAACTGCTTTCGGCAGGAGCGCTTGCTAATGCTGCTCTGCTGCTGAGAGCTTCCTGCACTGACTGTCAGCGCCGGCACCCGGCAGTAACAGCGGTGACGTCACCGCTGTGCTCTGCTTTACGGCCGGCACTGACAGTCAGTGCAGGGAAGCTCTCAGCAGCAGCGCGTGCATTTAGCAGCGCTCCTGCCGAAAGCAGTTTAACCCTGTGGATGCCGGGGGACATGACAGACATCAGGTGAGTATGTACTGTTTTTTTTTTTACATTTACAATGGTAACCAGGGTAAATATCGGGTTACTAAGCGCGGCCCTGCGCTTAGTAACCCGATGTTTACCCTGGTTACCATTGTAAAACAATGCAGGCATCGTTGCTTTTGCTGTCAAACACAACGATACATGCCGATCTGACGACCAAATAAAGTTCTGGACTTCTAGCTCCGACCAGCGATATCACAGCAGGATCCAGATCGCTGCTGCGTGTCAAACACAACGAGATCGCTATCCAGGACGCTGCAACGTCACGGATCGCTGTCGTTCTCGTTGTAAAGTCGCTCAGTGTGAAGGTACCTTAAGGTTGGCTTCCCATGCTTGCTGTGAGTTCCGTTGATGAGCACGCAACATTTCAGGCAGATGTCAGCTGTTTTCCTTAGATAACATGTGCCCCTAAGAGCTGTGGGTGGAATCACAACCCACCCACGGCTGTTAACAAGTTAAATGCTGCTGTCAATCTCTGACAGTGGCATTTAACATGCTCACGCTGGAATTGTGTCAAAAACCTTGCCTATCGGCGTTCGTGTCACATGACCGCAGGTCTCCCATGTATTGGCAAGACAACCCGAGGTCTGCAGGAGACCACTATGGTTGTCATTCCTGGTTAGCTATGAGCGCCACCCAGTGGCTATGATTGCAGCTTATAGTCTCCCATAGAGACTATTGAAGCAAGTGTAAAGTAAAAAAAATGTTTTTAAAAACATTAAAGAAAATTAAAGTTTAAATCACCCCATTCAATTTAAAACAATAAAAAATATACCAAAAAATACACATATTTGATATTGCCGTGTTCAGAATCACCCGCTCTATCAATATATATATATATATATATATATATATATATATATATATATATATATATAAAAATAATCCGATCTGTAAACGGCATAACGATAAAAAAATCAAAACTTTTTTTGGTCACCGCAATAATGGACGATCAAAAGATCGCATCTACACCGAAATATTATCAATAGAAATGTCAGCTCGTCATGCAAAAAGTAAGTCCTCACCCGGCCCTAGATCTCGAAAAATGGGGATGGTACAGGTTTCGGAAAATGGCAACTTTTTTTTTTTTTTTTTAGAAGAGTTGCATTTCTTTTTTACCACTTAAATAAAAAATAACCTCTATATCTTTGGTATCTGCAAACTCACAACAACCTGTAGAATCATAATGGCAAATCATTTTAGCATTCAGTGAACATGGTTAAAAAAAAAAATTATGCAATGTCACTTTTTTGCAATTTCACCAAACTTTTAATTAATTTCCTGCTTTCCAGGACGCTGTATGGCAATACGAATGGTGTTGTTCAAAAGTACAACTCATCCTGCAAAAAGCAAGCGCTCACATGACCATATTGACGAAAAAATAAAAAGTTATGGCTCTGGGAAAAGGGGAGCAAAAAACGAAAACTCAAAAACAGAAAAACCCAAGGTGAAGAAGGGGTTAAAAGTATAGATTAATAAGCCTCCATTAATTATCATTGACCACTTTTCCACCTCCCCAAAAATATAAATTTATTAGCCACTTTGACTAGTCCACCAAATTCTTTATAAATCCCTGTCCTTTGACCTCTATCACACCCCCAATCCATTATGTCTTGCATCGTGTCCTTTCTTCCACCCCCCAAATCTAATATATAATTGCCTAGAATACTACTTCCTGCAATTTGTGCCAACTTCCGTGGCTTTGTCCGGAGCTAATGTCCGGAGATAATGTCCGGAGCTAATGTCCGGAGCTAATGTCCGGAGCTAATGTCCGGAGCTAATGTCCGGAGATAAGTGACGTCACCAGTGTCCTACACCCAGGCTGAGCACAGGGGCCCCAGGCAGCATATGGGGCCCCAGGCAGAGCACAGTGGCCCCAGGCAGAGCACAGGGGCCCCAGGCAGCATATGGGGCCCCAGGCAGAGCACAGTGGTCCCAGGCAGAGCACAGGGGCCCCAGGCAGCCTATGGGGCCCCAGGCAGAGCACAGTGGCCTCAGGCAGAGCACAGGGGCCCCAGGCAGCATATGGGGCCCCAGGCAGAGCACAGGGGCCCCAGGCAGCATATGGGGCCCCAGGCAGAGCACAGTGGCCCCAGGCAGAGCACAGGGGCCCCAGGCAGAACATGGGGCCCCAGGCAGAGCACAGGGGCCCCAGGCAGAGCACAGGGGCCCCAGGCAGCATATTGGGCCCCAGGCAGAGCACAGGGGCCCCAGGCAGAGCACAGGGGCCCCAGGCAGCATATGGGGCCCCAGGCAGAGCACAGGGGCCCCAGGCAGCATATGGGGCCCCAGGCAGAGCACAGTGGCCCCAGGCAGAGCACAGGGGCCCCAGGCAGAACATGGGGCCCCAGGCAGAGCACAGGGGCCTCAGGCAGAGCACAGGGGCCCCAGGCAGCATATGGGGCCCCAGGCAGAGCACAGGAGCCCCAGGCAGCATATGGGGCCCCAGGCAGAGCACAGTTGCCCCAGGCAGCATATGGGGCCCCAGGCAGAGCACAGTGGCCCCAGGCAGAGCACAGGGGCCCCAGGCAGCATATGGGGCCCCAGGCAGAGTACAGTGGTCCCAGGCAGAGCACAGGGGCCCCAGGCAGCTTATGGGGCCCCAGGCAGAGCACAGTGGCCCCAGGCAGAACATGGGGCCCCAGGCAGAGCACAGTGGCCCCAGGCAGAGCACAGGGGCCCCAGGCAGAACATGGGGCCCCAGGCAGAGCACAGGGGCCCCAGGCAGAGCACAGAGGCCCCAGGCAGCATATGGGGCCCCAGGCAGAGCACAGGGGCCCCAGGCAGCATATGGGGCCCCAGGCAGAGCACAGGGGCCCCAGGCAGCATATGGGGCCCCAGGCAGAGCACAGTGGCCCCAGGCAGAGCACAGGGGCCCAGGCAGAACATGGGGCCCCAGGCAGAGCACAGGGGCCCCAGGCAGAGCACAGGGGCCCCAGGCAGCATATGGGGCCCAAGGCAGAGCACAGGGGCCCCAGGCAGCATATGGGGCCCCAGGCAGAGCACAGCGATATTTTGGACCACTGTGCGGTGTTTCAGACCCCCTGTGTGATGTCTGGGGCCCTGTTCTTAAGTATATTAAAGATTAAAGTAACATATATTAAAGTATATTATAGATCAAATTTGACACGTTTATGAGCACCATTGAGTGATATACTCAAGAATGACATAATTTTTCAACATTTTATGGTTTCAAACTGTAAACACTCAGAGTTTTTTTTACTTCAACCAGAAAACCTTAACGGTTCATAAAAAACTTGACTGTTCAGGATATGATAAAAGTCATAGTATTCTGAATCTTTAACTTATAAAGATACCTTTACATGGGGTGATTATTGGTTCCAGAGAGGCCGATAATCGTACACATGGCTGGTGACAGGACAATACAATATAAACGTTCAAAGGTAAACACTGATAACATTAAAATCTAATATATAATTGCCTAGAATACTACTTCCGGCAATTTGTGCCAACTTCCGTGGCTTTGTCCGGAGATAATGTCCGGAGATAAGTGACGTCACCAGCGTCCTACACCCGCTCAGGGTGGACAAAGATATATGCCTTCGTGGTGCGCGGCACTTTTCTGATTGGTTGCCGCCTGCCGCGAGCGACCAATCAGAAATGTGCCGTACTGTCAAGAATTGTCAAGAGCTGGTGAGTGCAGCCATTTTTTGTTCTTTCTTACTATTATTTATTAATTGTATTATTCTTACATTTGAATAAATAAAGTATATATGGATTCTAGACTCCCGATTCTTTAGAATCGGGCTGCCATCTAGTTCATTATAAGTTCCTATCCTGTGCCCTCTCTCCCACCCCAATTCATTACAAGTACATGTCCAGTGTCCTCTACTCCTCTCCCAAATCTTTATAAGTGCTCTGTGTCCTTTCTTCCACTTCCCTCATCAATTAAACATCCCTGCATTATGTTCTGTCTCACACCACAATTCATTATAAGTCCCTGTATTGTATCCCTTGTCCCCTCACCGCCCAAATTTTTTATAAGACCCTGGGCCCTCTCTCTCCTACCCACTCAATTCATTGGATGTCCAGTATAGTGTGCTCACTCCCACTCCCCAGTTTATTATAACCCCTTGTATAGTGTCCTTTCTCCCACCTCTCAATTCAATGTAAGTCAATGTATTGTGTCCTCCCGCACACCACCTAATTCAACTAGCTGAGTTATAGAGAAAGCACAGGGCCACAAGCTGAAAGCAGCTTTCTGTAGCTCTACCGATACTTTCTATTGCCGGCAGGAAGTTTTTTTTTCCCTAGTGATGTGCATAATGGTGGCCAAAAAGTGTACAATGAAGTCCTCCTGTGTCCTCTCCTCACAATTCATTATAAGTCTCTCTCATGTGTCCTCTCTATCACACCTATAAATCCTTTTTGGAAGGTAGGCCAGATTACCCTCATTTTTTGCCCTCACAAAGTTGACATAGAACCCCCTTCACTTCAGGGCTGACATGGCTGCATCGTTGGTATGTTTGCCCCTGTCTGAGCAAGGGTGTGCAGTACTCTGTGTGATGCAGTTCATATCTACCTGGTCACATTCTGCTTTGAATTAAATCCCATGCTTATTGATTATTTACATCTTATATGCCAATGACATATCCATAAATGTATGATATATGCAGGTCTCACCAATGAGAGCTATCTATCTTGTGGTTACATATGCAAGACTCTCTCTGTTCATTGTTCTGACCACCTCTTCACTGATACAAGCATGCAACAGGGATTCATTTTTGAGACCTGCATAAATAATATATTATTTTCCTGTAGATATGCCATAAATGTGTGAAAATGGACTACCCCTGCACTTTCAATAGCTGTTGGACAGCCATCTTTTCCCAATTATTCCCCCCTCTTCCCATACATGTACATATTTGATTTGTTTGATGATGCTTTTTTTGTTAAACGGGAATCAACTATCAGAATTTGGTGACAGTTTATCTCACTTGAGAGCAAAGTTGAATTTTGACATTTCCTTTTCTCCTCCCAGAAAGGCTGAACAAATGTCAACCAAACATCTACACAGGTAATGGCTAGCCAATGCTGACAAAATCAACAGACTTCATTGACTCTAAGGCTAGGTTCACATTAGCATTTCTGTGCACAACGTATCATCTGCGTGCGCAAACACATGCCAAAACGCATGCAAAAGCATGCTTACGCCTGCGCATGATCTTGTGCATGACGCAAACGAAAACGCTGCGTGTGCATGTGTTTAAATGCATTTTGTCTTGCATTTTTTATGCGCATGGTGAGGTGGTGACATTATTTTCAAGACATGTGCAGTCTAAAGTACGCATGCGTATCGAACACATGCGTACGCATGTCCTTGCGTAGCAATGTTTTCCCATAGACAGTCATGCGTTTTTTTTATGCAATCATCCACAATCGTCTGCATGCGGATTATTGAGCAATACTTGACACCTCAAAAAATGTTGTGTTTTCCGCACACCGCCGCACACCGCGAAACGACGCATGCGGATGCATCCGCATGCGAACGCATACAATCGCATGTCCCTGCAGACACCATGTTAAAGATGTACGCATGATGCATGCGGATGTATGCGGATCATACGCTGCGCACAGAAACGCTAATGTGAACCCGGCCTAAGCCTGCCATACATAATAGATATCTGACTCATTCAACTTCAACAAACACAGGAAGATGACTGTTTACATCCCAGAAACCAAAAGAATCAGCAGTCCAAAATTGGACATACCGGATCCTCTTCTCTCAACATAATTTGTAAGGTGACAGTTGGGATGCCCCCATACATATTGAATTGTTGGCCGATTCCTCCGATGTTAGTGGGTTCAGCCAATATTAGTCTAATGTGTATGGGACCTTAATAAGTCTACATTGGATAGATAACTTTAGATGTTGTATTTTCTTAGAAAAATCATGCTTTCTATAGGAAATACAAAAAGAGAACAGGACATAATAGTGTTATATAAAATACGTATGTTTGCAAAAAGGCTGCCCTTTTCATGGGGATCATCTGGAATTTTTAAATAATGTTCATGGACACTTTGCAAGGAGACAGTAGAGACAGGTATGTATGGAAAGGGACTTATTTCTGAATTACAATGTCTAACGCTCCAGCACCTGTAACTTTTTGTTGATAGAGATGTAATGTCCTATTACATTGATTGGTTGTTGTGGTCACAGAACCAGAGATTATTACGAATAATACATAATTTTACCTGGGGGTAAAAAATAGAAAAGTGCTGCATAGAAGAAAGATGCCAGGAGGTCAATTTATTCCCTGGAAATAACCAGGAAAAATATATTAATTTTGCAAAACAGAAATGTGTGCCTAAGCCCAAAACATTTGGCTTTTATGAAACTGATCCAACTGTCATCAATCATTACATTATTAGTGTTAGCTTCAATGTGTAGCCACCTGATGAGTATGCTGACAACTCTCTGATCTGAGCGCTATCTACCTTAGTAAAGTGATCAAATAGGACCTGAAGAATGCTATTCAGTATTTAAAGAAACAGAAGACTGACTTATGTATGAAGTTTCACATTAACTTATGTTACGCTGTTATGAGCTTCAGAAATAAAAGCTATATTCATTTGGTTGCAAAAAATGTACCTCGAATAATAATGCAAATCTCCGCTCCTTCCTGAACTAGTGAGTATGTGAGAGTGAGAGCAAGAAAGATGCGCAGAGAGTTACGAAATTAAAAAAAGTCATTTAAACTGAAGTTATGTTGTCCAGAGAGACTAAGAGGAAACCAAATGTCAAATATGGACATCTGTGCTAGTTAGAAGGTCATATGACTAAGTTGTCAAGCAAAAGAGGTGAGTACTTTTCAGGTTATTGTGCACAATGAGGGCTTACAAATTAAATCACCATTAAACATTGCTGAATAAAAGGATACTCATCTGATCTGTAACCTGAAAATGTTATGCTGTCATCATCACTGTCAAGTTCAGAAAAGCAGATCAGGTAAAATTTGTATTTGTCTGTTCACCTTTCTTTTTTTGCTGAGAAGTTATTCTCCACAAATTTAAAGTCACTTATTATACTGTGGGATCTCTCCAGACCCCAGAGCATAATAAAAATAACATGTAAAAACTAAAAAAAAGTTATACTCGCTAGAGATGAGCAAATATGGTTGAAAAATGATTGTGAAACATAAATTTGGCACGAATATGGCACATTCGGATTAGTGAATGGAAAAACGAGCATTTTTTAAAAAAATTGGGAAAAATCAGTACCATTTGGTAAAAGTAGGGGAAAATAATTGCATCGCCACTAAAGTATTTTTAGCACTATGACTAGGATAGTGGTGGTGTATGATGAGCGTGGATCATGTGTTTGATGAGGGGAGGGGGTAGGGAGAGGTCTAAGGAGCGGCGTGCTCATAATTTTTTTTTCTGAGTTTATATATGCAAATTGCAGCTAGCCAATCATGGAGTAGGGATCATCCACAATGTCCAGACAGAAGAGCTTGTGCCATTGGCTGCTGAAATCACATGTCCCTCTCTATATGAAAAGTGGACATATTGTTTTAGCACCATTTTGTCAGGCTGCTCCTGATGCTGATCATGGTCGTGGATGCTGAGAGATTTTAGCTAGTTAGCTAGATGGTTGTTTCTAAGTCAGAAAGTTTACATAGCTAGTGTCCTGTGTGACTGTTAAATCAACCTTCCAACAGATTTTATTTATTACTTGTGCCATTAGTGATGTCCACAGACAAAGACAGCATGGCACATTTCATAGACATATGTCGTGCACTGCTTCAATTGTGCTTCATGCAAAATCTATTTTTTCAGTTGCTAACTTCATTCAGCATGCCATGTCTCACCTTGCCATTTAGTGGCGGTGAAATTCATCTGTGTGCAGAGCTGTTGCTGAGTAAAAAAACTATTTTTTTTCTTTTGCTAACGTGATTCAGCACAGCATATCTCACCTTGTCGTTTAGTGGCCGTGAAACTCATCTGTGTGTATAGCTGTTTGCAGAGTAAAAAAAAAATATTTTTTTCTGTTGCTAATGTGATTCAGCATGCCATATCTCACCACTTAATTTTTTGTCAATTTTTTTATGTGACAAATGTGATACAGCAGGCAAGATATGAGTTTGAAATTGTTTGCAGCAAATATTTTATTGTATACAGGCCCCCTCCACAGTAAAAAAAAATACACTCTTCTGTTATTAATGTCATACAGCAGGCTAGATGTCAGGTTGAAATTGTTTGTAGCATATCTTCTATGTTATGCAGGCCTCATTGACTCGAAAAAAATGCTTTCTTCTGTTACTAAATTGATACAGTGGAGGAGATTTAATTTTGAAATTGTTCGGAGCGTGTATTCTATTGTATACAGGCCTTATACACAGTAAAAACAATACTTCTATTAAAACGTCACACAGCAGGCTAGATTTCAGTTTGAAATTGTTTGGAGCATATCTTCTATGTTATACAGGCCTCATCCACACTAAAAAATGCTTTCTTCTGCTACTAACATGATAATCCCCCATGGTCCTAGGCTTGCGGGGGCACCATCAGAAAGTTCTCTTTCTAATATCAGTGATTCATCTGAGTGGTCTACCTCTTCCATGATGACACAATCTGGATCTAAGAATAAGAGAACGAGGGATACGAACTTTCATCCCTATAGACGAATGCAAACAAGATCACCTGAACATAAAAAGAGCAACAATCAGGTAATTAATCTTAGTTCTCATTTGTTAACTGATACAGATCTGTCATTATTGGGTAGAGGTCTCACTTTTTCCCCTAAATCAAGATTTGATGCCTTTGTGGCAATCAAAGATCTACATTTGTTCGCCAGGACCTTAATCTTTAAGAGACATTTTTTTGATCCTCATCTGAGTACTTTATTTCCAACAGAGGAGGAACAACTAACATTACGAGACCTTGAAGATCTGGCTATTGAACACAGACTTGGTGAGGCAGGTAAGATCCCCTCATCTATAAGAATGAAATCTAAAAAATTTCCTCCTTTTTCAACATGTACATCGATTGATTTATTTGTACAGGTAGTCACTAGGGATTTTATGAATATCCCCAGAGGTATAGGGAGAGACAATTTGACAAGGCAGGAGCGTGATAGACTGGAGGTATTAAGGGGACTCCCAGATGTAGTGCTGAAGCCAGCCGATAAAGGGGGCAATATTGTTGTGTGGCCAAGGACCTCCTATGAGAAGGAGGCCTTTGGACAACTTAATAATCAAACATGCTATAAGCGTCTCACATTTAATCCCCTTTCTGCGTTTATGGGTCAACTGCTGAAAATTCTTAATACGGCAGTCCGTAATTAAGTAATAACAAAAGAACTGGCTTTGGCACTGCAGGTACAGGAACCCACCATCTCCACAATGTACCTGTTACCTAAGTTGCATAAGAACTTAGAAGCACCACCGGGACGCCCCATTATTTCTGGGGCAGGAAATTATTTGGAGAAAGTCAATCTTTGGCTTGACTCCAAATTACAGCCTTTGGTTGGAAGTCTCCCTTCATTTTTGTTGGATACAGGGGAGTTCCTTAAGCAAGTGGATGGTCTCCATATTGGACCTGAGGCCATGTTGGTAACAGGTGATGTGGAATCCCTGTATATCAACATTAAACATGAAGATGGTCTAGCTGCCACCAAATATTTTCTTAGTATGTCCAATTTACCAATGGGGATCATCCACTTGATTATTGAGCTCCTCGAATTTTCCCTCACTCACAACTTTTTCATCTTCAAGGGGTCCATCTTCCTGCAGCTCCAGGGCACAGCCATGGGTGCATCTTTTGCCCCGGCATACGCCAACTTGTTCCTGGGGCTGTGGGAGAGGGACCTCCCCCTGTCAGATCCGGGTGTGTCGATGGACCGCATCCCATTTTGGGTGTGGTACATCGACGACATTTTCCTGATCTGGCAGGGGAATTCAACTCAACTCCTTGAGTTTATGAAAGAGATCAATCATAATGATAAAAACATCCATATCACGTTTCATTATGATTATGAAAAAATTGATTTCTTGGATGTTAAAGTATGGAGGGATTCTGGAGACGTCCTTCAAACCACTATCTTTAGGAAGGAAACATCTTCTAACATGTTGTTACATGCCTCCTCCGCTCACCCTAAGCCGCTGATTAATTCCATCCCAATCGGGCAGTTTCTGCGTCTTCGCAGAATCTGTTCGGATGATTCTGATTTTGAAAGTAAGGCACAGGATGTTTGTACCAGGTTTCGTGAAAGAGGGTACAGTAGGTGTTCAATTAACCCTGCTGTTCTGTTAGGTAAAAAATGACCGTTTTTTAAATTCTATAATGTTATAAAAATTCAGCGTGTGATTCTGAGACTTGAGGCTCCCTGACTTTTCGTCATTAGGGGGGTACTCTCTGTGGGAATTTTTTTTTTATTTTATTTTTGTTTACTTTATTTGGGAACAGTACAAGTGTATGTGAAATCTAAACAGAACAGCAGGGTTAAAAGGGCCTATAAAAGGGCAAGATATGCTTCACGCCAATCCCTACTGTACAACAAGAAACCCACCAGAGGTAATCAGAAAATAAGGTTTATTACGGATTATCATGCTCAATTTTCATGAATGAGATCATGTCTTCAAAAGGCATGGCCCATTCTCCAGACTGACCCCATTTTAAATCAACTTCTTCCCGCCAAACCAAGTATCACTGTGAGACGATCAAAAAATCTAAGGGATCATTTGGTACACAGTCATTATCACTGTGAACCCATATCTACCTTCCTTGATGGCGGTCGTCCTGGGTCTGGTTGTGCTCCTTGTGGTCGGTGCGTCGCCTGTCCCAATATTGAACTAGAGAAAAAGAGAAAAAGAATGGACTAAATCTGTCCCAATATTGAACGGACAACAAGGTTTTTTAATTCTTCCGGTTCAAGAGTATATGACATCAGAAAACGCATTTCTTGTACTTCTCGTTATGTCATCTATTTTGCTGTTTGTCCATGTAATCTTATTTACATTGGAATGACTACTTGTCAATTAAAGGTACGTGCCCATGAGCACGTACTAGGGATACAGGCGGCGGCCGAGCATGATGATCCAACCACACTCAGAACTATACCACGCCATTTTAAGTTGCATCATGCGTGTGATAGCTCTTTGCTTAAAATTAGGGGGATTGATATGATTAATCCAGGGATTTGTGGAGGCGGTTTAAGCCAAAAATTGGCACGCTGTGAGACGAGATGGATATGGGCTCTAGATACCGTCCATCCAAGGGGTCTTAATGAAACAATTAGCTTCATTCCATATCTATAATTGGTTTCTCTATTTTGGGCCTTTTCCACTGGAATCATGTGCACGTTGTTGTTTTTAATTGGTTTTAACCTTTATTACTTACATTTTATGTAGTCTCCATCCACCCTGCATTTCCATATGAGACATCGTTGTAACCAAGGAGATCTTGTCCTCTGCTGGTATCCGGGGTATTGGTTTTCGTGCTGCATTCAATGAGATTTTCATCAATCAAGATTTCTATCATCAGATTTACCATCGTTACTTATGGACACATTGATAATATATTCATTCTTTTGTATTATATTTTATTTACTATGTTATCTGTTGTGATCCGCTTTTTGGGCTCCCCTAGTGGTGGCTGGTGGTACTGGAGACTTGTGTGTTCTTTTCTGCCTCAGCTCACCTGCTTCCATCAGTTTTGGGAGTTCCCTATTTAGCCTTGCTCTCCAGTCACTTCCTTGCCGGTCATCATTGTAACCTGAGTCTTTCAGTTGCATGTTCCTGCTACCAGTCTGCTGATCAGCTAAGTGGACTCTTGTCCTTTTTGTTTTGTATTTTTTGTCTAGTTTACAGTTTGTCATTTCCTGTTACTGGAAGCTCTTGTGGACTGAAATTGCCACTCCTGTGTCATGAGTTGACACAGGAGTCTTAAAGTAATTTCAGGATGGGTTTTTGAAAGGGTTTTCAGCTGACCGTGAAGTCCTCTTTTGTATCCTTCCTCTATCTAGTAAGTGGACCTCGCTTTGCTAAATCTACCTTCATACTGTGTATGTCTTTTCCTCTGAACTCACCGTTAATATATGTGGGGGCTACTATCATCTTTGGGGAATTTCACTAGAGGTAAGCCAGGTCTGTTCCTTCCTCTTCCAGGCGTAGTTAGTTCTCTGGCTGGCGCATGGCATCTAGGCAGCCGTAGGAATGCTTCCTGGCTACTGTTAGTTGTGTGGTAGATTTAGGTCACGGTCAGCTTGAGTTTCCATCACCCGAGGGCTAGTCTGTTATTTTGTGTTTCTGATGTTCTCATGCCATTGGGGAATCATGACAGTATGACCGGCCCATGTTAAAGTAATTGGCAGAAGAAAGGAGAGTAAAAGAAGTCTGTAGATTTTTTTTTTCCTCACATGTTTGCTACTTAGTTGGCTCAGTTGTATTTCTGCTCTATTTACAGCCTTGCCTTTCTCTCCTTCTAATCCTTGAATGGCTCTGATCTCTCCGGTTTAAGGATGGACTCTCAGAGTTTGGCTGCAGGTTTAAAAAATCTTGCTACGAAGGTTCAGAATTTACAAGATTATGTTATATGTACTCCTATTTCTGAACCTAAGATTCCTACACCAGAGGTATTTTCCGGAGATAGATCTCGGTTTCTGAATTTCAAATGTAATTGTAAATTATTCCTTTCTCTCAGACCTCACTCCTCTGGAGATCCTGTTCAGCAGGTTAAGATTGTGATTTCTTTGCTGCGAGGTGACCCTCAAAATTGGGCATTTTCATTGACACCAGGGGATCCTGCGTTGCTGAATGTGGATGCGTTTTTTCTGGCTTTAGGGTTGCTGTATGAGGAACCTAATTTGGAGATTCAAGCTGAAAAAGCTTTAATAGCCCTGTCTCAAGGGCAAGATGAAGCTGAGATATACTGCCAAAAATTTCGTAAATGGTCTGTGCTTACTCAGTGGAATGAGTGTGCCCTAGCGGCAATTTTCAGAGAAGGCCTTTCTGATGCCGTTAAGGATGTCATGGTGGGGTTTCTACGCCCACAGGTCTGAATGAGTCCATCACAATGGCGATTCAGATTGATCGGCGTTTGCGGGAGCGCAAACCCGTGCACCATTTGGCGGTATCTTCTGAAGGGACGCCAGAGAAAATGCAATGTGACAGAATTCTGTCAAGAAGCGAGCGGCAGAATTATAGGCGCAAAAATGGCTTGTGCTTCTACTGTGGTGATTCCGCGCATGTTATTTCAGCATGCTCTAAACGTACTAGGAAGGTTGACAAGTCTGTTTCTATTGGCACTTTACAGTCTAAATTTCTTCTGTCTGTAACTCTGATTTGTTCATTATCAGTTATTACCGTGGATGCCTATGTGGACTCTGGCGCCGCTCTGAGTCTCATGGATTGGTCCTTCGCCAGGCGCTGTGGGTTTGATTTGGAGCCTCTGGAAGTTCCTATACCTCTGAAGGGTATTGATTCTACACCTCTGGCTTGTAATAGACCACAGTTCTGGACGCAAGTGACTATGCGTATGACTCCAGACCATCAGGAGATGATTCGCTTCCTCGTGTTGCATAATTTACATGATGTGTTAGTGCTTGGATTACCATGGTTGCAATCTCATAACCCAGTACTGGACTGGAAAACTATGTCTGTGTTAAGCTGGGGATGTCGGGGGGCTCATGGGGACATACCTTTGGTTTCTATCTCGTCATCTATTCCCTCTGAGGTTCCGGCATTTTTGTCGGATTTTGGGGATATTTTTGAAGAGCCTAAAATTGGTTCTCTCCCTCCCCACAGAGAGTGTGATTGCGCCATAGATCTGATTCCAGGCAGTAAATTTCCAAAGGGTCGTTTGTTTAACCTATCTGTACCTGAGCATGCTGCCATGCGAGAGTATGTTAAGGAGTCCCTGGAAAAGGGACATATTCGTCCTTCTTCATCACCTTTAGGAGCTGGGTTTTTCTTTGTCTCTAAAAAGGATGGCTCGCTGAGGCCTTGTATTGATTATCGACTCCTGAATAAAATTACTGTCAAATATCAGTATCCGTTGCCGCTGCTTACTGATTTGTTTGCTCGCATAAGGGGGGCTAAGTGGTTCTCCAAGATTGATCTCCGTGGGGCTTATAATTTGGTGCGAATTAAGCAAGGGGATGAGTGGAAAACCGCATTTAATACGCCTGAGTGCCACTTTGGTTTCCCCTTTCTTTTGCAATTCGGGGTTTCATCCCAGTTTTTCTTCTGGTCAGGCGGAGTCTTCGGATTGTCCTGGAGTAGATGCTGTGGTGGATCGGTTGTATCGGATTTGGGAACAAGTGGTGGACAATTTGAATTTGTCCCAGGAGAGGACTCAGCGGTTTGCTAACCGCCAGCGTCGGGTTGGTCCTCGCCTTCGTGTTGGGGACTTGGTGTGGTTGTCTTCCCGTTTTGTCCCAATGAGGGTTTCTTCTCCTAAATTTAAGCCTCGGTTCATCGGTCCCTATAGGATTTTGGAGATTATTAACCCTGTTTCCTTTCGTTTGGACCTCCCGGCATCTTTCGCTATCCATAATGTGTTCCATCGGTCGTTGTTGCGGAGATACGAGGTGCCGGTGGTTCCTTCTGCTGAGCCTCCTGCTCCTGTGCTGGTTGAGGGTGAATTGGAGTACGTTATAGAGAAGATCTTGGACTCCCGTATTTCCAGGCGGAGACTCCAGTATCTGGTTAAATGGAAGGGCTATGGTCAGGAAGATAATTCTTGGGTAACTGCCTCTGATGTTCATGCCTCGGATTTGGTTCGTGCCTTTCATAGGGCTCATCCAGGTCGCCCTGGTGGTTCTTGTGAGGGTTCGGTGCCCCCTCCTTAAGGGGGGGGTACTGTTGTGATCCGCTTTTTGGGCTCCCCTAGTGGTGGCTGGTGGTACTGGAGACTTGTGTGTGCTTTTCTGCCTCAGCTCACCTGCTTCCATCAGTTTTGGGAGTTCCCTATTTAGCCTTGCTCTCCAGTCACTTCCTTGCCGGTCATCATTGTAACCTGAGTCTTTCAGTTGCATGTTCCTGCTACCAGTCTGCTGATCAGCTAAGTGGACTCTTGTCCTTTTTGTTTTGTATTTTTTGTCCAGTTTACAGTTTGTCATTTCCTGTTACTGGAAGCTCTTGTGGACTGAAATTGCCACTCCTGTGTCATGAGTTGACACAGGAGTCTTAAAGTAATTTCAGGATGGGTTTTTGAAAGGGTTTTTCAGCTGACCGTGAAGTCCTCTTTTGTATCCTTCCTCTATCTAGTAAGTGGACCTCGCTTTGCTAAATCTACCTTCATACTGTGTATGTCTTTTCCTCTGAACTCACCGTTAATATATGTGGGGGCTACTATCATCTTTGGGGAATTTCACTAGAGGTAAGCCAGGTCTGTTCCTTCCTCTTCCAGGCAAAGTTAGTTCTCCGGCTGGCGCATGGCATCTAGGCAGCCGTAGGAATGCTTCCTGGCTACTGTTAGTTGTGTGGTAGATTTAGGTCACGGTCAGCTTGAGTTTCCATCACCCGAGGGCTAGTCTGTTATTTTGTGTTTCTGATGTTCTCATGCCATTGGGGAATCATGACAGTTATCATATCATGTGTTCTATGATCTCATTTCTCTTTAATTGATGATTTTCTCCTTTCTGTTATTTCTGTGCAGCCATCTACATGTTATACCTCTACCCCCCGTTTGGTATTTGGTGTCCTTCCATACGTTACCTTTTACCGTCAGTACGCGTGCGCGCCTCGGCTCCCGGCCCGCTGGTCGGCTTCCGGCGTCTTTGCTGGCATGGTGACGGGGATCCCCTCTCGCCCTGCACGTGACGCCGGCGCCGTCCTGCGTCTCTGGTTGCTGTGGTGATGCACGCGTCATCATTGACGTAGGTGCGGCGACTTGGTCGCGTGACCTGATCAGTCACGTGATTGAGTCGCGGCTGTATGACGCGGTTATCTTGAATATGTGGCGACTTACGATTGGACCGCGAGGGCACTATATTTATGTATTCTGAAATGTGATTGGTGGCTGGTGCTTTTTATACCTGCACTTCCCTTCTTTTCCTCACCCCTTGAGAAAGGCGATCACACCGAAACGCGCGTCGGGGAGGGTGCACTCTGTGGGCATGTGTCTTTCCAGCATTACCTAGGTAAAGTATATTCTGCTCTGCCCTTATTTTATTGAAATCATAATACTTTCGTGTGTGGAATTTATTCATGATAGGGCTTAGCATGATGTGTATATCCTGTTTATTGACTACCAGTTCAGCTGGAAAAGTTAATTTTGTCATCTGTATTCAAGCACAGTCTTTAAGGTAACCCCAGTAGTGCACCCCTGCGTTTCCTTCGTGCACTTTGTGCTTTGTATCCATCTCTTTGCCTTGGCCCTTTGCCAAATATCCTGGTATATTTAATGATAATAAAAATATTTATATATTTCTATATATTTTTCTGGGTTTTCTTTGATCGTATAGTTTTCAGTGTGTGGCTCATTATTATCTGCGATTAATCCTTAATATGAGTTCGATTTAACCCTCTAATATATTTTACCATCGACTATATTGGATGTTTATGGGTTTTTTGTTTTCCATGAAGTGGTTATTAACATGATAATGTAGGGGAGATCCCATTTTGAAATTGTTTAGCACGTATATTCTTTGTTTTACAGGCCTCATCCACATAGAAAATTTTTTTTTTCAATTGCTAACGTGATACAGTAGGGGAGATCTCACTTTGAAATAGTTTTGAGCATATCTAAGGTAATGCCTGCGTCTCCGCCTACAGTCCCTTTCTCCCCGCAGAGACACCAGTGTACTCACCACTGCAGCTCCCATCCTGCTCCTTCGGGTCTGCTGCTGCCCAGGATGCATGTACAGCACACAGGTCCCTGTTCACTGTGTCTAGGGCGCACATGCGCACACTTCCTCTTTCTTAAAGGGGCCATGCCCATTCCTCAAAACTGTCCCCAGCCAATAGCTGGATGACACTTACTATTTAAAGCACCTCCTCCAACATGGAGGAAACAGTGCAATTTGTTTTCCTAACACTCTTGTGAGTTCTCGGGTCCCAGTGCTTGTATCTCAGCCTGCTGCACTTGCCAGTGCTCACCTCAATGACAGCCAGTCCTGTTGCACCTGCCAAGCTCAACTCAACAGCAGCTGGTCCAGTTGCACCTGCTAGTGCTCACCTCAATGGAAGCAAGGCCAGTTGCACCCGCCAGTCCTCATCTCATTGGCAGCTGGTCCAGTTAAACCTGCACTACTCATCTCAATGGCAGCTGGTCCCGCTGCACATGCCAGTGCTCATATCAATGTCAGTCAGTCCAATTGCGCTTGCCAGTGCTCATCTCTCCATCAGCCAATTATGTCTGCATGTGCGGTTCCTGTCATCTTACTTTCCCTGCCTGCATATGTTGAACATTCCCTTGGGCCGCCAAAGCTATTTGTTCCTAGGGATCAGCTGCCATCTACCCAAGGTCAGTCCTGGAGTAGCACCTGGATCACCTCCTTTATCTCTCCTCGAATCTCAGTTTCATTAGCCGTAGTCAGATTGGGTGAGGTTCCTAGTCAACCCCTCCAGTTCATCTTTGCACTTTGGCACAGTGGTTCCACTACCCAGCCCATTACATTTTCTATGTTATACAGGACTTATCCACAATAAAAAATACTTTCTTCTGTTGCTAACATGAAACAGTAGGTAAGATTTCTTTTGAAATTGTTTGGAGCATATATTTTATGTTATACAGGCCTCATCCACAGTAAAGAAAAACCCACTTTCTTCTGTTACTAATGAGATTCAGCATGCATATTTCACCTTGTCATTTAGTGCCACTGAAATTCACCTGTGAGCAGAGCTGGTGCAGAGTAAAAAAAAAGAATTTTTTAGTTTCTACCGTGATTCAGCATGCCATATTTCATGTTGTCATTTAGTGTCGCTGAAACTCAGCTGTGTGCAGAGCTGGTGCAGAGTAAAAAAATCTATTCTATTGATGCAAATAGTGTGCTCATACCACACTATCTGAGCAACATGAGTGGGGAAAAAGCAAGGTCATGGTGGATGGGGAAAATAGGCTGGTGTTCAAGGTGTACGTGGGGTGATAATATTACTGAAAGCCCTAGTGAACCAACACCATCACGTCCTATCCAAACACAACTGAAAACTTTTGTTACTGGATGGGCTACTCCACTCCCTTTCTTTGGCAGTCGTAAAGCAGTATGCCTTCTTGATGAGGGCCACTTAGAGATGTCACCCCAAATACTCTTGCATCCTCCTGGGTCACAACTCTCCAACGGCCCAACTGACTGTATGAAACCCCAAATGTGAGAGTCTACAGAGCTGTTCACACATTCTATGCCATGAGCAGCAGAAGTGTACTCCAAAGATGCAGAGAGTCAAGAGGAGGAAATCATCTGTACCGATGTCCTAAATGTTTTTAGCTTGCATCTGGGGCAGGACAAAGTAGGGTCCGAATAGCATCTTGACCCTCGTCATCAGATGTTAATTCCCGGGGGAGGTCCTCCTGATGAGACTCAAATAACTGATGCTCATGCAGACTGTACTGTGCTTTCAGGGCAGGAAGAGGCGGGGGGGTGACTGTCAGGGCGAGGAATGGGATAACACAGAGGATGATGATGAGGTTGTAGATCCCACCTGGTGTGAATCCAAACGCACACAAATGAGTAGATCTTCTGAGGAGGTGGAGGAGGAAAAATACGAAGAGGTTACTTTGTACTCTACAGCGCGGGCACGGAGTGATACTACCACAACGAACACTACATCCTCGACCACAACTGTGGCTGTGACCAGCAGCATTTGCAGGTCTGCATCTCACAGGGGTGGCAAGGGTTGCTTAGCCTTGGCCTTTTTTGACACCTCAAAGGATGATTCAACTCACGTTATCTGCCAACCTAGAAAAAAAATGAGTAGAGGGGAAAAGTGCAATAATTTGACTACTACATGCATTAAGTTTCACATGCGCAATCAACATGCAAAGCCCTGGCAATCCCACTACAATAAAATGCAGAAAAGTGAACCTCAACAATCATCAGCCATCCCATTAACTGCATCTGCTGCTTCTTCCTCTTCCTCTGTTACTGTGCCAATTATTGTCACACAGGTCTCTGACCACAGAACCTTCAGTTCTCTACATGCTCCAGTCAGGCTGAGTGAGAGCCCACCATCAGCTTAACAGAAGTGGATATGACTGCTGTTTTTGATCGATCTCAGAGAATGAGCACACCACAACTTTATGAATCCATTGTAACATCTCTGCCTGCACCTCACTCACGGTCCAGCAGTTTGTCCAGTTCACCGTTCTCCACTCTCTCTCAGCACTGCAGCCAGCCCATGGTCCTGCAGTTGTGGTCACATAAAAGATTGTTTCCTCCTACACATGACAAAGCTAAGAGGTTGAACTCCACCATCTCCATTCTGTTGGACGATGGAAATGCTTATTTTTTGCCTGGTAGATACAGATAGTTTCTGAAAACTGATGGCCATCGCAGTCCACCAGTTGCCATTGCAAAGCTGTGCCTGTGCTACATCAGCAGATTGCAGACAACATCACCTGTTCCTTGACTAAATCTGTGCCAGGGTGCATTTCACCACAGACACTTGGACAAGTAGACATAGCCAAGGGCATTATATTTCACTGACTCGGCGCTTGGTGACTCTGTTGGCTGTGGGCGCAGGCGGGGAAGTGGAAGTCTTGCAATCCCAAAGGCTTTCAGGACAAACCACTGTTTTTCACTCTTCCTACACTGCTTTTGCCGCCTTCACTTCCTCTAGGGCCTCCACCTGCACCCTCCATCTCTGCTTTAGTGAGACACGTGTTCCAACAGTGCAGAGCGAATCCCTACCACCTCCATACTGTGCAGTAAGGACTCACCGCAATCAGTAAGACTTTAAATTGATATGCCTTGGAGATTGCAGTCATACAGCTGAAGAGTTGTGGACAGCTCTCCAGGCTGAGTTTGAAACACAGCCAGTAACTGATAAAAAAATGGGTCAGACACATCTAAACTCTGGGTGAGGTTGTGGATTATAGCTTCATGCCACAGATAGTGTTGAGCATTCCGATACCGCAAGTATCGGGTATCGGCCGATATTTGCGGTATCGGAATTCCGATACCGAGTTCCGATATTTTTGCGATATTGGGAATTGGGATCGGAATGCATATTCATGTGTAAAATAAAGAATAAAAATAAAAAATAGGGATATACTCACCCTCTGACGCGCCCTGGTTGTAACCGCTGCAACCGGCAGCCTCCGTTCCTAAGAATGAGTGAGTGAAGGACCTGCGATGACGTCGCGGTCTTGTGATTGGTCACGTGAGCGGTCACATGAGTGGTCACACGACCAATCACAAGCCGCCACGTCATCGAAGGTCCTTCACTCGCTCATTCTTAGGAACGGAGGCTGCCGGTTAACACCGCTAGGTCCAGGGTCCGCCGGAGGGGTGAGTATATCCATATTTTTTATTTTTATTCTTTATTTTTTACATGAATATGGATCCCAGGCCTGAAGGAGAGTTTCCTCTCCTTCAGACCCTGGGAACCATCCAGGATAGCTTCCGATACTTGTGTCCCATTGACTTGTATTGGTATCGGGTATCGGTATCGGCGATATCCGATATTTTTCGGATATCGGCCGATACTATCCGATACAGATACTTTCAAGTATCGGAAGGTATCGCTCAACACTAGCCACAGATCATATGCCATGGCAAGATTGTGCAGGGCAACAGGACACAGGATAGTTATACCAGAGGTGTCAAACTGCATTCCTCGAGGGCCGCCAACAGGTCATGTTTTCAGGATTTCCTTAGCATTCCACAAGGTGCTGGAATCATTCTGTGCAGGTGATTAAATGATCACCTGTGCAATACAAGGAAATCCTGAAAACATGACCTGTTGGCGGCCCTCGAGGAATGCAGTTTGACACCTCTGCGTTATACTGTATCAAAAAGGTGTCTCCCTGACAGATATTTCAAAACAGACTGGTTTCAAGATGTGCTTTTCAACTTCTTTTGAAGAAGCATCAATAAATGAGCACTGGTAATTAGTATAGTTGCAGTGGTTATCAAGGAAACTTAGGGTAGAAGTTGAATGACACATCATGCTCACTTCCCTTTAAAATTTGAATATGTAAAGCAGTGCCATCAGCTGAGAACTAGCAGCAACAGTAGATCTATCTACACATCTACTGTTCAAAGTTGTCTGGCCCAAAGAAAGTGATCTCAGTTGCATTATGGCCAAAAATGGTACCCTCAACATGGAAAAAAGGCCAGGCATCTCAGCTATACATGAAAACATTGGAACTGGGCTGAAGATAAATTACAGCAAGTGCTCCTACCTGATGACTAAAAATGTTAAATATTTGGCTGTAACAGAGAGAGTTTGTGCACTAAATGAGTGTAAAACAATACAATGAGTGTATATGGGAAACAGTAAAGCATTGTGGAGGTTTCTTGCAAGTTTGCGGCTGCATTTCAGCAGATGCAGTTCGAGATTTGACCTGGATTAACTCCTTCATACCGCCCCTTTTTAGTTTTTGTGTTTCTGTTTTTCACTTCCCTTCTTCCCAAAGCCATAACTTTTTCATTTTTCCATCAATATGGCTATGTGAGGGATGGTTTTCTGCAGGACGAGTTGTACTTTTGATCGACACCATTGGTTTTACCATATCTTGTACTGGAAAATGGGAAAAAAATTTGAAGTGTGGCAAAATTGCAAAAAACCTGTTTTTTAGTTTTTTTTACCATGTTTACCAGATGCTAAAACTGAACTGCCAAAAATTTTTGAAAAAAAAAATTGCGTCATTTTCTGAGATCCATAGTGTCTCCATTTTTCGTGATCTGTAGCTGGGTGAGGGCTATTTTTTTGAGGGCTATCTTGATAGTTCGGGAGATTCTGAACGCGGCAATACCAAATGTGTGTCTTTTTTTTCATTTTTAATTGTTTCATTTTGAATGAGGTGAATGGGGGGTGGTTTAAACTTTTATATTTTTTATTTTTTAAAGATTTTAAAAAACTTTTTTTCTTTCACTTGCTTCAATAGTCTCCATGGGAGACTAGAAGCTGCAATAATCCAATCTCCTGTGTGTAGCAGAAATGCTCAATTGCTATGAGTGCCAACGGCTGAGCGGCGCTCATAGCAATCCAGCAATGACAACCACGGGGGTCTGCTGCAGACTATGGGTTGTCAGTGGCATTTAACAGGTTAACAGCCACGGGTGGATCGCCATTCCACCTGCATCTGTTAGGGGCACATGCCAGCTGTTCAAACCAGTTGACGTGTGTCGGGAAAGATGTGGGCTCAGAACCGTAGCCCACATCAAAGGGAGAGACACAATATGTGCCCTAAATGTATGGTGCATGTCGTGAAGGGGTTAATGTCTTCAATGCTGCAAAATACAAGCTGATTAGGCATCTGATTAGTTACACATTTATTATGCAGCAGAACCACTGTAAACATACAAATAATGTCATTAAGAACTTTCTTCAGCATAAAGAATAAGGGGTCCTAGAAGTGTAGATATTGCCCCATGAGCCTTGATCTCAACATTGTCAATTCTTTCTAGAATTACATGAGTAGGATGAAGGTTGTGTACAGGCCTACATCCACATAAGACCTGAGATTAGTTTTAAAAGATATTTGGATCAATCTCTTGGTTTAGATCCTTCAAAAAGTGTTTACACGGTTAGAGAAAAATAATTGATACTTTGATGCTGTTTTGAAGGCAGAGGAGGGTCACACCAAATATTGATTTGATTTAGATTTCTCTTTAAAAAATTTTAATTTATAAAAAATAAACTTTTAAATCGTATACTTAATTTTGTCCACACCTGCCTAAAACTTTTGCAAAGTAATGTATGTTTCAAATGGGATTTGAAGATAGCCAAATGAGATTCACAGATAGTTTCTTAACCATATAGGAAATCAACTGATTGTAATTTTATTTTCCAAGTCATCATACTATTAAAAATATCCCAAAAGGGGAATTTATAAGTAAGAGAAATTGTACTAAAACAGATCAATTTCAATGCAAATTATGATAACGAAATAATAAAGGCACAATTTTTCTATACACCTGCATGAATGGAGTCCTAAGTAATTACAATCTCCTTTGCAACTTGAAATTTAGAGTCAATCAGCAACTTAACCCCTTAAGGACCAGGGATATTTCCATTTTTGCATTTCCATTTCTTGCTCCCCTTCTTCCCATGGCCATAACTTTGTATCTTATAGATGCCTCTCCATTACTAAGCCGTGGGCTTGATGTCACTTGACAATACAAAGGTGACATCAACCCCACAAATATTACCTCACATGCTACCGCTACAGGGCAAGTGGGAAGAGCTGGGCAAAGCACCAGAATTGGCGTATCTAATAGATGTGCGTTTCTGGGCAGCTGCCAGCTCCTGTTTTTAGGCTGGGGGGCTATATCCATGGCCCCTTACCAGCCTGAGAATACCATCCCCCAGCTATGAGCTTTAGCAAGGCTGGTTGTCAAAAACGGGGGGGACCCCATGCCATTTTTAAAAATTAGTTATTTAAATAATTTTAGAAAACAGCGTGGGGACCCCTCTATTCTTGATAACCAACCTTGCTGAAGCTGACAGCTGAGGGTTGCAGCCCCCAGCTGGGAGTTTTGCCTGGTTGGTTAAAGAAAATAGGGGGGAATCCCACGTCAGACCCTGAGGCTGAGGAATACCCCGATCATCCTCTCCTGCTGTTACTGTTATTAGCGGCAGCAGGTGTCGGATGATTGGAGTAAGAATCCCAAAAGCCCCCACCTGCTGTCATCATTCTGACTTTAATATAACTCTCATTATTGTCTTCTGCTTGTGCTGATTGCTGGCAGAGCAGGGAAGAATGATGAGAGCCGTCTTCAGCACCAGCCACTGGGGAACAGCGTTTACTGTAGCGCCATCCATGTGGTACTGATGCAGCACATGGGCAGCACATGGTTGCCACACATGTGCCGCATGTATTAGACACATGGACACATGGACACATGGACATGAATATCTCCGGTACCATTTTTTCCGGTACTGGAAATAAACTGAAGTGTGAAAATGGCCTTAAGATGAGCTAGTTGGTCCTTTTCAGATTGAAGATGGACCTTCCAAACCTATTACTAATTTTAAAAGACACTTTCTTCAAGTAGTGGTACAGGAAAAAGCCTTCATCTGTCAAGAAAAACATGATTTTTATGTAGGGGAATGCTTCATCGCATGCTTCAAAGTACTCAACTGTTTAGCTAGACAACAAAGGACTGAAAGATGACAGAATAATGACATGGCCCCTTTCTCACCTGACATAAACTCTATTGAGAGTTTGTGACCCTTCTTAAAATGTACAGTACATCTCTCTGAATAGATTAAAAAACTGACAGACTCCATGGATGGAAGGTTTATGACTGTTATTGAAAATAGAGGTGCCTATGTTGGTCACTGACATTTTTTAAACTGTCATAAATGTACTCTTGTACATTTTGAATTGTTTGGTTATTATTCTCACTTTAACAGATGAGATTATAAAATTGAGATGATAAATTCACATTTTTCATTTAGTTACATAATAATTCTGCACACTAATATTTGACCAAACATTATGAAACATATTCTCCTAAGAAAGACAAGACCTCACTTTTACTTACTTAAATATTCCGATTTATTCACCTTTTGGATTGACTACTGTAGTAGTCCAATAATAAAATTAATCAAAGAACAATTGCCTAATTATAGTGTACACAGTATAGACAAAGATTGATGTGATATATTGTATAAGTAAGTAAAATTAGCGTTAGATAATTGTTGGTTATATAGTCAACAAATGTAAAATCTAGCATTTCTGTAAAATATCTTCATTAAATAATTTGCATTTTTTGTCAGTTCAGTCTGATTTTACAAAGAATGAACATTGGTATTGGGGATATACCTGTATATTATTTTTGCCTTGCCCATTCTGCAAATTCAGCACGCCGATTTGGCATCAGTCGAACATCCCTTCGACGGATATAGCTACTCACAAATGGCACCCTTACAAAATCCAGCTGCTGCAGCATCTTAATGAGGATGAGCCATATTAGCACGCTGAATTTGCAGAAAGGGCAAAACAAAAATTGGAACAGGACCCTCAGTTTACACAGAACATTATGTTCAGTGATGAGGCAAACTTTTTTGGGTGGGCCATTTATATGGATACACCTAAATAACATGGTAATGGTGACAGTTTTCTTGCATAGGGTGTCTTGCATTGAAATCTACTGCAATGGCTTGGTACTGCGTTCACCAGACATCAACACAATTTCTATCCGCTCCTCATGTGTTAACCTCTGCAACATGTCAATGGCTGTAAACAAAGAGATACTTGTAAATATCTAATGAAAGAATAAAGTTACATTAAAACCAAGCACACCATTGTTTTTCTTTTGAAATTCTCAATAAGTTTGATGTGTCCCATGACCCTCTTCCCATTGGAAAAAAAAGTTGGATGTAAAATGTCCGACTTCAAAATGGCCGCCATGGTCACCACCCATCTTGAAAAGTTTTTCCACTCCCATATATTAATGTGCCCAAAACAGGAAGTTTATATCACCAACCATTTCCATTTTACTTAGGTGTATCCATATACATGGCCCACCCTATACATTTGCCAGGTTCTGTAAAATCACTGCAGAAGCCGACAAGATAGAAGAGATGGTTTACATACAGTAAAGACAAATGGAATAGGTAGATATATAGATGTCAGTGACAAATACAATTAGTACAGTGTGTGCAAATTACTGTACATGTATTTAATTATTAAAAGGTTTTTTTTTCGGAAAAAATGGCAAGGGCTCACGTGCAATTTTCAAAACCAACAGAGGGAAAGCCAGCAACTGTGGGCAGATGTTTATAGCCTGGGAAGGGGGTAATACCCATGGAGCTTCCCAGGCTATTAATTTCAGCTCACAACTGTATACTTAGCTTTACTGGCTATTAAAATAGAGGACCCCCCAAAAAATGATGTGGGGTCCCCCGATAATTAATAACCAGCAAAGGCTATGCAGACAGCTGTGGGCTGATTTTAATATCCTAGGAAGAGGCCATGGATTTTGCCCCCTCCCCTGGCTAAAATCATCAGCTCTCAGACGCACCAGAAAAGGCGCATTTCTAAGATGCGCCAATTCTGGCACTTAGCCTCGCTCTTCCCACTTGCCCTGTAGCGGTGGCAAGTGGGGTAATAGTTGGGGGGGTTGATGTCACCGTCAGGTTAGTAATAGAGAGGCGTCAATAAGACGCCCCCATCTCTAACCCCATTGTCACATTGTAAGAAAACCTTTATTTGAAAGAAACACACAGACTCCTTTATTATTCTTAATTAAACCATACTTACAACCACAACTAATTCCTGTGAAGCCCCCGATCTCCTGTAATAAAAGTAAAATAACAAACCTACATTATACCCATACCTATCCATTGTTGTGTCCCATGCAGCAATCCATATCTGGGGAATATACAGTTTTCAACCTGGACAGTGCCATGATGCGACTGTCCTGGCTGAAACTACTGGTGAATGAGATGCTGCGAGAGCAGCTTCAGTGAACAACGACAACGTCACTGAAGCTGCGCTCCCTCACAGCCTGAATTGTGTTGAACTCTGGAAGCTGGGAAAATGACAGTGCAAGGTCCTATTACGCATATAAACCATAAAGGGGACATGGGACACCCCTGCCTAACACCAGACATAACATTCACTTTATCACTCAACCACCCATTAACAAGAAACGTACTTGACACACGATCATACAAGGGCATTATCCCATTCACAATTTTTTTAGGAAATCCCTTTTTCTCCAAAACTTTAAACAAAAACACATGCAAAACCCTTTCAAACACTTTCACAAAATCAATTCCAAGAACTATACACTTCTGTTTCCTCACCATGCAGTTGCAAATCAAATCAATAACAAGTTTTCGCTCATACTCCTTCCAGGCAAAGGACACATTTGATTCTCATCCACAACACTTCCAATCACCTCAGATGCATACAATTTGCCAATAATTTGAGGTAGATTTTATAATATGAAATCAACAATGTTATAGGTCTCCAATTCTCTAAACATTTTCTCTCACATTTCTTATACACAACCACAACCACACCCTCTTTCATAGATTCACACAATGTACCATCCTCACACATATACTTACATATCTCAGTGAAATCAGCACCAAAAAAATCCCATGCTTTCACAAAGAATTCTACCAGCAGTCAATCTTTACCTGGTGTCTTATTCTTTTTAGCACTCTTCATCACATTTCCCACTTCATCCAGAATCACATCCTCATTCAAAATATCACATTCATCACTATCCAACCTATTCTCCAACCCATTCAGCACTTCTGTAGCAAAACCAAAATTAATACATTTATTATCATATAACTTGCTATAGAACCCATTCACCGCCTTTATCACATTCTCATCTGACACATACAGTATAAACTGTTACTATCCAGAACTTTATTCATATAAACCTTCCAACTATTCATTTTCTTAAAAAAAAGAGCCTCATGCACATGCACTTCTAATTTTTCTTAAGATGTTCTATTTTGGAATGATAAATGATTTATTTCTCTTTTTCATCCATAAAATGCTTTAATTCTTTGTCTCAACCAGCAAGTCAGCCACATCCATCCCACTTGATCCACACTTTATTAGCTAGTCTATCCACCTGTTTAAATCATTAAATCTGCTCTGATAAAAGGCCCCATTTTTTGAAGAATTTTTGCAGCACACCTTTACCCAGTCCCACCATTCAAGCATACATGCAAAATTTCTCTTACACTCTATCCATTCCTTATACTTTATTTTGAATTCATTCATCACATCCTCATCTTCTAATAACACAGGTCAACAAAAAAAAAAAAATTTTTCTGGTGTCCAAAATATTTTAATGAATTTGGGGTATTTTTGGGGTGCTGATTCTGAATATGTCATCAGTTTTGCCAGATTGGCTCAAGTTTTTGAGATTTTTGGTATCTTATTTATAGCACTTGTTGGTAAATGCGACGCATCATCTCATTAATTTCTTTGGATTAGTACTTGAACTGAGCAGTTCTCAATATAGTTTTGTGTTAATTAGTGTTCTAAAAGTTTGTTCATAGCTTGATTTTTGCACTAACTTTATGTTGTTGTCTGTTTTCCAGTGAAAAGCATGAACTCATCAAGAAGAAGTTGTCTTAACGATCCAGACTCATTCTGTTACATTTGTGGTGAATACACACTGCCAAAACATAGAAGAAACATAACAGACTTTGTAAAAAAAAGTGTATTTTGCCTATTTTGGGGTTATGCTTGGGGACCAAGACAAGTTTTGGGCACCACACATAGTGTGCAAAGCATGTATCGAATTATTACGAAAATGGAGCAAAGGACAAAGAAAAAGCTTCAAATTTGGTGTTCCAATGGTGTGGAGAGAGCCAAAAAATCATCATGATGACTGTTATTTCTGTGCAGTGCAAGTGCAAGGATTCAATAAGCATAAGAAACGAAAATGGGAGTAACATGGAATCTGCAAGAAGGCCTGTCCCTCATTGTGAAGATGTGCCTGTACCTGTGTTTACCATAAATAACAGTCATCATGATGATTTTTTTTACTGAAGCTCTGAAATCCAACTGTGATATCAGGTTTCACAGACCTTCAAGAGACAGGAGACTACCTGGAGGGAGGGGCTTTCCTCACAATCTGGTGAGGAAGGAGAAATGAAAGTAAAAGAGAAGCGCCTGTCAGATCAGTTGTATGTGACGGAGGGTTAAGTAAGCACAGAAGTGGGATTGTTGCACTGACTATGGCATCATCGCTGCTTACCATCTTTGTGGAGTCCTCAAAGTCTTGGAGAACTGCACAAAATCTCAGACATCTATGCCCACTCTTCTGTTGTTATGTGCGGAGGCTGACTAGAATACCATCGGACATGTTGGAGCTAATACTCAACAACTGGCTTCTGCTGCTCACAAAGCCTTGCCAGCGTGTGCAGTGTAGGGTTACAGCATGTGGACAGGTTGCACACCAGTCAGTGAGCTGGCAATTGCATGCGCTGCTGCAGCACTGCAAAAGCAGTGGCAACTGTAGCCAACTTTCGCAAATGGTTGCCGACACAGTGTACCTTGACCAGAAGTTCTGCATGTCTGGGCAGAAACCACTGAACTATGTTGCAAGTATGATATGTATGTGAGCTTTCCAAGCTTCACAGCTGCCACTAGTTTACGGCCATTATTGCACACGATTATGCCTGGTTTGAAGTTCAGCTGCAAAAGCCACAGATATGTCTGGTCTTTTATTCTTTTAAGTAACTCTGCTCTGGAGTGTGGTTTGTCTCCGAGACAAATCAGGTTCAGCAGAGCCTGTTGCCACTTTGCTGAGGCAGTGTTGCAGATGTTACAGCTTCTGTCTAAGGTGGACGATATCCTCTGAGACGACACATCAGAGATGGAGGATGGGGAGGTGAAGCAGGGGGTGTAGGAACTGATGTATGAAGTGGAGGAAACCCTGATAGAAGTAGGGCCTCCAATCCTCAATATCGGGAGCACATGTGCCGTGCCAAGGTGAGAGAAATTTAACCCAGCAAAATGTTTTAACTTTTTTTTGGAGTGTTTGACATCACAAAAATGAACCCCAGACCTCTGAGTAACCTATGGATGAGTAATTTAATCCAGAAACATTTTTCAACACTATTTTGTACCATAAAGCACATAATACTCGATGGATTACACAATATATTACATTTCTTTTAGAAAAAAATGCTTCAGCTATATATTATTGTAAGGAACTGCGCAGGACTAATCCTTGCCTAGCACTCTCTTCCTCCAATACGAAGTGTCACAGAGCTGTGCAATGGAGTCAGTGTGCTGAACCTGGCGGTGCCTGTTCTTTTATGACCCCCGATGATGTCACATGGCTAGCCATACACAGTAATCCCACTACCAAGATTGCGATGACATTACAGTTAGGGTAATGCAATCCCCACATTCTTGTTGGCTGTGCAACAGATGACAAACATGCTGAGCCAGGATTTGAGTTTTAAAAAGAGCACCGCCCAATGGTTGCCGAGTAACGATAACATCCAAGCACCCAGATATTTGAGTGATATCCAAGTGTCACCAAGCACATTCACTCATCCCTAATTACTACCCTTACTAGTGTATAAGGCCTGGTGACAAGAAGCAAAGAGGGAGGGCCTGTAATGGGCGAGACACATCTCACTCAGTCTGCCCTGCCTCTTTTTATTCTGCTCACAAAACCCCAGGGTGAAGAGTCGGGTTGAGTATTCAACTGAATGTGAGTCCCTGGAAGCATTTTCAGTTGAAATATATTGCCGGTGGCTTCCTGCATGGCAATACTTAACAGCCCCCAGGCCGGTGAGAGGCCGTCAGCTGACATTGACGTGCAGGTCACCATCATATGTTGTCAGTGCAATGCGCCGACGCATCCGCTCCACGTATCAAGAAGGAGGAGAACACTGCTGGATCGTGACCAAGTAGGAAGAAACTTTTGTTTAACAATTTTCTTGCACTGAAAAGCTGCAATATAGGGAATAGACATATGTGGGCCAGAAATGAGACACATGGGAGCAAGGAGTGAGACTAGATTTGCATGAGCGGTGATGATGCAGGGGTGTAATATCATGGAAAGAGGGCTGACTTATCTGGGACAACTAATGCCTAGTGTTGAGCATTCCGATACTGCAAATATCGGGTATCGGCCGATATTCGCTGTATTGGAATTCCAATACCGAGTTCCGATATTTTTGTGATATCGGAAATCGGAATCGGAAGTTCCCAGTGTATGGTTCCCAGGGTCTGGAGGAGAGGAGACTCTCCTTCAGGCCCTGGGATCCATATTCATGTAAAATATAAAGAATAAAAATAAAAAATATGGATATACTCACCCCTCCGGCGGACCCTGGACCTTAGCGGTGTAACGACAGCCTCCGTTCCTAAGAATGCAGTGAGTGTAGGACCTGCGATGACGTCGCGGCTTGTGATTGGTCGCGTGAGCGGTCACATGAGCGGTCACGCAACCAATCACAAGCCGCGACGTCATCAAGGTCCTTCACTCTGCATTCTTAGGAATGGAGGCTGCCGGTTACACCGCTAAGGTCCAGGGTCCGCCGGAGGGGTGAGTATATCCATATTTTTTACTTTTATTCTTTATTTTTTACATGAATATGGATCCCAGGGCCTGAAGGAGAGTTTCCTCTCCTTCAGACCCTGGGAACCATCCAGGATACCATCCGATATTTGTGTCCCATTGACTTGTATTGGTATCGAGTATCGGTATCGGCGAGATCCGATATTTTGCCGGTATCGGACAATTCAATCCGATACCGATACTTTCGAATATCGGAAGGTATTGCTCAACACTACTAACGCCTTATCGAATGGTCAAAACCCTCATTAGCATATCAATCAGGGGCAACATAAATGCTTTTTTTAAACCTCATGTGTACAGAAAAAGGTTATACATGGATGGTTAAGAAGGGAGTTTACTCATAAGTAAGTGGATGCTGCTGGGTTGGAACCTAACAGGTTCCCATTAAGGGATTCCTATAATTCTGAACAACCCCTTTTGAATATCCCAATTGTGCTTAATACAATAAAAAAGTATGCCTGCATATTAGAGTTAGTGTGAATCAATTCACCGGATGCAGTCTAGTGGCCACATCAGTAATCTGTGGTCCTCCCTCTTTAGCTCTTAGAGCCACCTCCTATTTTCTGTCATTCGTGGCTGTACTTATTCGACCCAGCGCAACATCATTGCTAGTCCAGCTAATCAAAAGAAGAATTGCAGGATTGCAGAAGAGGCAATCCATAAATCTTCAGTCTAACAGTCATTGATTACTGATGTGGCCGATAGACCAAGTCCTGCAGATCGATCATTACAATCTTCTCAAACTGTGTCACTGCTAGTGTTGAGCATTCCGATTCCACAAGTATTGGGTATCGGCCGATACTTGCGGTATCGGAATTCCGATACCGAGTTCCGATACTTTTGTGGTATCGGAAATCGGAATCGGAAGTTCCCAGTGTATGGTTCCCAGGGTCTGGAGGAGAGGTGACTCTCCTTCAGGCCCTGGGATCCATATTCATGTAAAAAATAAAGAATTAAAATAAAAAATATGGATATACTCACCCGTCCGGGGGCCCCTGGACCTTACCGATTGTAACCGGCAGCCTCCGTTCTTAAGAATGAGCAGTTTAAGACCTTCGATGACGTCGCGGCCTGTGATTGGTCGCGTGAGCGGTCACATGAGCGGCACGCGACCAATCACAAGCTGCGACGTCATCGAAGGTCTTAAACTGCTCATTCTTAGGAACGGAGGCTGCCGGTTACAATCGGTAAGGTCCAGGGGCCCCCGGACGGGTGAGTATATCCATATTTTTTATTTTAATTCTTTATTTTTTACATGAATATGGATCCCAGGGCCTGAAGGAGAGTTTCCTCTCCTTCAGACCCTGGGAACCATCCAGGATACCTTCCGATACTTGAGTCCCATTGACTTGTATTGGTATTGGGTATCGGTATCGGCGATATCCGATATTTTTCGGGTATCGGCCGATACTATCCGATACCGATACTTTCAAGTATCGGAAGGTATTGCTCAACACTAGTCACTGCACTTCTGAATTTTGCATCTCTGGGTGATCTTGCTGCATTGTATTTGTCACTTAAGTGCTGTAGACTGTAGATAAGCTGCAGCGCTCACAAAAAGAATTTCACAAGATTGTCACGGGATGAAGCACTCAGAGCGGAGAAGTGGCCCCAGTTTAGGAGGTAGGTATATTGTTTTCTTATTTTATTAAGCACACTGGAGATCTAGTAGTGTATAACCTCTTTAAAAGTCCAAAGTCCACTTGTCAGCAAAGTCTCCACAAAGGATTTCTCCTGGCAAATACATGCTAGTATTTATAAAATGATAAAATATTGAAGGATAAATGATAAAACAATTACATTTGCTTATATTTATTTTTAATCATGGATTTATATATTTTTTTATTTTACAGTTTATTTATGCTATTAATGGTTTATCTGTTAAATAACTACGTTACTTATCTATTCAGCTATTGTTTATAGTATTTAAATTTTCCATTTGAGAAGCATTTGCAACTACATCTGTAGATATTTTTTAAGATAACCCCTATAGAACTCTTTATGGATACCTATATGATCAGGACACCACTTTATTCTGCCCTGGAAATTCTCTGGCACTCATAGTTCTAATACACATTTTTATTCATAAGTACTGTAGTGAGAGTTGAGGCTGCAGTGAGAGTTGAGTACTGCAGTCAGAGATGAGAACTGGGGTGAGAGTTGAGAATGGGATGAAAGTTGAAAACTGCGGTGAGAGTTGAGGATTGTGGTCAGAGTTGAAAACTGTGGTGACAATTTAAAACTGCAGCCAGAGTTGAGGACTGCAGTGAGAGTCATGGACTGTGGTCATAGTTGAGACTGCGGTACAGTTGAGGAGTGTGAGGAGAATTGAAGATTGCTGTCAGAGTTGAGTACTAAGGTGAGAGTTGTAGACTTTGGTCTGAGTTGAGGGTCGTGGTCAGAGGTAATAATTGTGGTCAAAGTTGAGGACTGTGGTCAGAGATGAGAACTGTGATCAAAGCCGAGGATCATGGTCAGAGTCAAGGTCTTTGGTGAGAGTTGAGAACAGTGGTGAGAGTTGAGGACTGTAGGCAGAGTTAAGGATTGCGGACAGAGGCGAGGACTGGGTTTTGATTGAAGTCTTTGGTGAGAGTTGAGGACTGTGGTTAGAGTTGATAAATGGGTACAGAGTGAAGGATCATGGTCAAACTTGAAAACTGCAGTCAGAGTTGAAGACTTTGGTGAGAATGGAGGACAGTGGATGGATCTAAAGATTGCGGCCAGAGTTGAGAACTTTGGTGAGCGTTTAGAACTGTTGTGAATGTTTACAAATGCAGTTAAAATTTTAGACTGTGGTGAGAGTTGAGGACCTTGGTCAGAGTTAAGGACTTTGGTCAAAGTTGAGGACTGTAGTTAGAGTTGAGGATTGTGGTGAGAGTTGTGGACTGTTGTCAGTGTTGAGGCATGTGGACAGAGTTGAGGACTGTGCTGAGAGTTGAGGACTATGCAAGAGGTGAGTACTGAGGTTAGAGTCGAGGACTGTAGTCATAGTTGAGGACTGAAATCAGAGTTGAAGACTGTGGTCAGAATTGAAGACTATGGTCAGAATTGAGGACTGAAGTCAGAGTTGAGGACTGTGGCCAGAGTTGAGGGAATACAGTCAGAGTTGAGGGAATGCAGTCAGAGTTGAGGACTGCAGTCAGAGTTGAGGACTGCAGTCAGAGTTTAGAACTGAAGTGAGAGTTTAGTTCTGCAGTGAGAGTTTAGGACTGTGGTCAGAGTAAAGGAATATGGTCAAAGTTGAGGACTGCAGTCACAGTTGAGGACTGTTGTCAGATTGATGACTGCTACCACAGTCCTCAACTCTGCTTGCATTTCTCATCTCTGACTACAGTCTTCCACTCTCATTGCAGTCAATCGCAGTCCTCAATTCTCACCAAAATCCTCAACTCTGACCATGGTCCTCAACTCCTACCACAGTCCTCAACTCTTAACTCAGTCTTCAACACCCAATGCAGTGCTTGTCTGACCTCACTCCTCAACTATAACTGCAGTCCTCACCTCTGACAAAAATCCTCAACTCTCATCTCAGTCTTCAACTCTCACCTCAGTCCTCAACACTCACATAAGTCCTCAACTTTGATTGCAGTCCTCAACTCTTACTCTAGTTCACAACTCTGACCACAGTCCACATCTCTGACTACAGTCCACAACTCTCACCAGTCCTCAACTCTGACCAGTCTTCAACACCGGACGCAGTGCTTGTCTGACCTCACTCCTCAACTATAACTGCAGTCCTCACCTCTAACAAAAGTCCTCAACTCTCATCTCAGTATTCAACTCTTACCACAGTCTTCAACTTTCACCACAGTCCTCAACTCTCACCTCAGTCCTCAACACTCACATCAGTCCTCAACACTCACATCAGTCCTCAACTGTGATTGCAGTCCTCAACTCTGACCGCAGTCCTCAACTCTGACCACAGTCCTTAATTGACTGCCCCTACACATGTCTTCTTCCAATAATGTAACAAGTGTTGCAAACCACTTTCCTTTATTGAAAGCAACACGTCCAAGGTCATAATTCATTCATTATAAATCTTAATACAACATGTAATATTGGACATTATTTAATAAGATTATTATATTTTTCAGATGTTTATATTTATTTAATGTATTGTGTAGTTTTATTATTTTATTATCAAGAAAACATCTCAGATTTTCTGTGAGAGAATAGTTTAGACCATGCTCCCATTTTATCTTTTGTTTGCCATTAATTTTCTTTAAAGTGCTGTCCCTATCTGCATAATATAGATATACTTGAGGAAGAATTTGGTAAAGCTTTGAAATGTACAGTGAATATACATATATTTATGCTGAACATGAGGTTCTTAGTTTAACATTCTGATAAAGTTGCATGAAGCCCACTGCCACATCACGGCGAACCTCTTAGTTGGGTCCTAACTACTATTGCCTTAAAGGAGCCCCATCATGCGCAAACCACCTTCACAGTGACAATGCACAAGCAGGGTGGATGGCCTGGTGCCTCACAGCATCCATACTGCGAGACCGAGCCCCCATGACTCCAGATCGCACAGCCACGCAAGGAGAAAACTACAGCAACAATGGCTGCACTAAAACTAAGTGAAAGGAGCATTGAAACTCACCTTCCTCAAGCTGTCAAGTTAGAGCAGAAATAGGCTGGACCCCTTTTGCAGTCTCCTGCTAATTTAGAGTCACCTGTGCCTAATGGGAGGAGTGCAGATCTGAAAAGAAAGGACAGAACATGCAATATACTGAAATGTACAGTGAATATACATATACATATGATAAAAAAGAGAATAAACACCACCTCAAAAAATTATATGTTCATCTAATGTTGCTAGGCAAAAATATGTATAACTGAACATGAGGTTCTTCGTTTAACATTCTGATTAGACTGTATGAAGCCCACTGTCACAATCCATTTTTTCATTTGTGGCAGCTCTGGTTCCACTATAATTTTAATGTAGCTTTTTTTTCCTTTCAGTCCAGCAGGGGTTAATTTCCGTTTCTCTTGCTGGCAGCATGCAGCAGTTGCTGAGTTTCTAGGTCAGCTGATGTGGGTGGTGACCACTCCCACCATCCTTTAAATAGTCACCTGATGAATTAGCTGACTGTTGGTGATAGAGTTATTCTATGGAGACCAGCCGTGTAGTTGCAGCTCTCTGCTGTCAGCTACTTCTGGAGTTTGGAGCCCTGTTTTTGTGTCCTCTGTGGTGTGGAACTTGGCAGCAGAGTCTGGAAGCTAAGTGTGGTGTTTTTATCTTGTCTGTTTTGTGCTTGTCACCACCCCCTGTCTTGTACCATCTGCAGTGGGGGGGCTAGCACCCTTGCCAGCCAGTGCACTAGCCAGGGCAGTGCAAGATGACAGTGAGGGATGAGGTTCGTGATGGCGGCGGGGGAAGGACTTGCTTAGGGCGTTAAGGGAGTGCAGGGACAGGCTCAGGTTGGAGCTCAGGAGGTGTCCCATCCATCATTCCCTGTTGATAGGGCCTTCCTCTCCCCATTCCCATCCCGTTGTGTGTGTGTCATGCCGTCCGCTGGCCGACCCCCTGATGGGATCGTGACACCCACTGCCACATCATGGCAAACTTCTCAGTGGGTCCTAACTACTATCAACTTAAAGGAGCAATGTCATGCCCAAACCACCATCGCAGCAACAATGCACAAGCAGAGCGGGCGCCTGGTGCCTCTCAGCACTCATGCTGCAAAACTGAGACACCATGACTCCAGACCAGAGGCTTGACTGTCATGATCTCAATGGCAAGAGATCATAGCATCAGCATATATAGGAACTAGCTCTTGGAAGATGGAAACTGAGCTGACCATGAACTAAACCTAACGCACAACTAGCAGTGGCCGGGTAGCATGCCTACGTTGATTCTAGATGCCCAGCACCAGCCGGAGGACTAAATAATGCTAGCAGAGGAAAATATTAGTCCTAGCTCACCTCTAGAGAAATACCCCGAAAGGAGACAGAGGCCCCCCACATGTATTGGCGGTGAATTAAGATGAAATAACAAACGCAGCATGAAAATAGGTTTAGCAAATTTGAGGTCCACTTACTACATAGCAGAAGACAGAAAGGACACTTTCATGGTCAGCTGAAAACCCTATCAAAACACCATCCAGAAATTACTTTAAAACTCTGGCATTAACTCATAACACCAGAGTGGCAATTCCTGTTCACAAGAGCTTTCCAGACACAGTAACAAAACTACAGCTGTGAACTGGAACAAAAATGCAAAAACAAACATGGACAAGAGACCAACTTATCTAGTAGTTGTCTAGGAGCAGGAACAAGCACAGAGAGGCTTCTGATAACATTGTTGACCGGCAAGCAACTAACAGAGCAGCAAGGTTATATAGCGACTCCCACATCTTGATGGGAACAGGTGAACAGAGAAGATGAAGACACCAGTTCAATTCCACCAGTAGCCACCGGGGGAGCCCAGAATCCAAATTCACAACAGTACCCCCCCCTCAAGGAGGGGGCACCGAACCCTCACCAGAACCACCAGGGCGATCAGGATGGGCCCTATGAAAGGCACGAACCAGATCAGAGGCATGAACATCAGATGCATTCACCCAAGAATTATCCTCCTGGCCGTATCCCTTCCACTTGACCAGATACTGGAGTCTCCGTCTGGAAACACGAGAGTCTAAGATTTTCTCCACAACGTACTCCAACTCACCCTCAACCAACACCGGAGCAGGAGGCTCAACGGAAGGCACAACCGGTACCTCATACCTGCGCAATAATGACCGATGAAAAACGTTATGAATAGAAAAGGATGCAGGGAGGTCCAAACGGAAGGAAACAGGGTTAAGGATCTCCAATATCTTATACGGGCCGATGAACCGAGGCTTAAACTTAGGAGAAGAGACCCTCATAGGGACAAAACGAGAAGACAACCACACCAAATCCCCAACACAAAGCCGAGGACCAACACGACGGTGGCGGTTGGCAAAAAGCTGAGTCTTCTCCTGGGACAACCTCAAATTGTCCACCACCTGCCCCCAGATCTGATGCAATCTCTCCACCACAGCATCCACTCCAGGACAATCCGAAGATTCCACCTGACCAGAGGAAAATCGAGGATGAAACCCCGAATTACAGAAAAACGGGGACACCAAAGTGGCAGAGCTGGCCCGATTATTGAGAGCGAACTCCGCCAATGGCAAAAAAGCAACCCAATCATCCTGGTCAGCAGACACAAAACACCTCAGATATGTCTCCAGGGTCTGATTAATCCGCTCGGTCTGGCCATTCGTCTGAGGATGGAAAGCGGACGAGAAAGATAAATCTATGCCCATCCTAGCACAGAATGCCCGCCAAAATCTAGACACGAATTGGGTCCCTCTGTCAGAAACGATATTCTCAGGAATACCATGCAAACGAACAACATTTTGAAAAAACAGAGGAACCAACTCGGAAGAAGAAGGCAACTTGGGCAGAGGAACCAAATGGACCATCTTAGAGAAACGGTCACACACCACCCAGATGACAGACATCTTCTGAGAAACAGGCAGATCTGAAATAAAATCCATCGAGATGTGCGTCCAAGGCCTCTTAGGAATAGGCAAGGGCAACAACAATCCACTAGCCCGAGAACAACAAGGCTTGGCCCGAGCACAAACGTCACAAGACTGCACAAAGCCTCACACATCTCGTGACAGGGAAGGCCACCAGAAGGACCTTGCCACCAAATCCCTGGTACCAAAAATGCCAGGATGACCTGCCAACGCAGAAGAATGAACCTGAGAGATGACTCTACTGGTCCAATCATCAGGAACAAACAGTTTATCAGGTGGGCAACGATCAGGTCTATCCGCCTGAAACTCCTGCAAGGCCCGCCGCAGGTCTGGAGAAACGGCTGACAATACCACTCCATCCTTAAGGATACCTGTGGGCTCAGAGTTACCAGGCGAGTCAGGCTCAAAACTCCTAGAAAGGGCATCCGCCTTAACATTCTTAGAACCCGGTAGGTATGACACCACAAAATTAAACCGAGAGAAAAATAATGACCAGCGCGCCTGTCTAGGATTCAGGCGCCTGGCGGTCTCAAGATAAATCAAATTTTTGTGGTCAGTCAATACCACCACCTGATGTCTGGCCCCCTCAAGCCAATGGCGCCACTCCTCAAAAGCCCACTTCATGGCCAAAAGCTCCCGATTCCCAACATCATAATTCCGCTCAGCGGGCGAAAATTTACGGGAAAAGAAGGCACAAGGCCTCATCACGGAGCAGTCAGAACTTTTCTGCGACAACACTGCCCCAGCTCCGATCTCAGAAGCGTCGACCTCAACCTGAAAAGGTAGAGCAACATCAGGCTGACGCAACACAGGGGCAGAGGAAAAACGGCGCTTAAGCTCCCGAAAGGCCTCCCCAGCATCAGGGGACCAATCAGCAACATCAGCACCCTTCTTAGTCAAATCGGTCAATGGCTTAGCAATATCCGAAAAACCAGCAATAAATCGACGATAAAAGTTAGCAAAGCCCAAAAATTTCTGAAGACTCTTAAGAGAAGAGGGCTGCGTCCAATCACAAATAGCTTGAACCTTGACAGGATCCATTTCAATGGAAGAGGGGGAAAAAATATATCCCAAAAAGGAAATCCTCTGTACCCCAAAAACACACTTAGAACCCTTCACACACAAAGAATTAGACCGCAAAACCTGAAAAACCCTCCTGACTTGCTGGACATGAGAGTCCCAGTCATCCGAAAAAATCAGAATATCATCCAGATACACAATCATAAATTTATCCAAATAATCGCGAAAAATATCATGCATAAAGGACTGGAAAACTGACGGAGCATTTGAAAGACCAAAAGGCATCACTAAATACTCAAAGTGGCCCTCGGGCGTATTAAATGCGGTTTTCCACTCATCCCCCTGCCTGATTCGCACCAAATTATACGCCCCACGAAGGTCAATCTTAGAGAACCACTTGGCCCCCTTTATGCGAGCAAACAAATCAGTCAGCAACGGCAATGGGTATTGATATTTAACAGTGATTTTATTCAAAAGCCGAAAATCAATACATGGTCTCAAAGAGCCGTCTTTTTTTGACACAAAGAAAAAACCGGCTCCTAAGGGAGATGACGATGGACGAATATGTCCCTTTTCCAAGGACTCCTTTATATATTCTCGCATAGCAGCATGTTCAGGCACAGACAGATTAAATAAACGACCCTTTGGGTATTTACTACCCGGGATTAAATCTATGGCACAATCGCACTCTCGGTGCGGAGGTAACGAACCAAGCTTAGATTCTTCAAAGACGTCACGATAGTCAGACAGGAACTCAGGAATTTCAGAGGGAATAGATGATGAAATGGAAACCACAGGTACATCCCCATGAGCCCCCTTACATCCCCAGCTCAACACAGACATAGCTCTCCAGTCGAGGACTGGGTTGTGAGATTGCAGCCAAGGCAATCCTAGCACCAAATCATCATGTAGATTATACAGCACCAGAAAGCGAATAATCTCCTGGTGATCCGGATTAATACGCATAGTTACCTGTGTCCAGTATTGTGGTTTATTATTAGCCAATGGGGTGGAGTCAATCCCCTTCAGAAGAATAGGAGTCTCCAAAGGCTCTAAATCATACCCACAGCGTTTGGCAAAGGACCAATCCATAAGACTCAAAGCGGCGCCAGAGTCGACATAGGCGTCCGTGGTAATAGATGACAAAGAGCAAATCAGGGTCACAGATAGAATAAACTTAGACGGTAAGGTGCAAATGGAAACAGATTTACCAAGCTTTTTAGTGCGCTTAGAGCATGCTGATATAACATGAGTAGAATCACCACAATAGAAACACAACCCATTTTTCCGTCTAAAATTCTGCCGCTCGCTTCGGGACAGAATTCTATCACACTGCATACTCTCTGGCGATTTCTCAGTGGACACCGCCAGATGGTGCACTGGTTTGCGCTCCCGCAAACGCCTATCGATCTGAATAGCCATTGTCATGGACTCATTCAGACCCGCAGGCACAGGGAACCCCACCATAACATCCTTAATGGCATCAGAGAGACCCTCTCTGAAAGTCGCCGCCAGGGCGCACTCATTCCACTGAGTAAGCACAGACCATTTACGGAATCTTTGGCAGTAAATTTCCGCTTCATCTTGCCCCTGAGATAGGGACATCAAAGTTTTTTCTGCCTGAAGCTCCAAATGAGGTTCGTCATAAAGCAACCCCAAGGCCAGAAAAAACGCATCCACATTGAGCAACGCAGGATCCCCTGGTGTCAATGAAAAAGCCCAGTCTTGAGGGTCGCCCCGGAGCAAGGAAATCACAATCCTGACCTGCTGTGCAGGGTCTCCGGCAGAGCGAGATTTCAGGGACAAAAATAATTTGCAATTATTTCGAAAATTCTGAAACCCAGATCTATTCCCCGAGAAAAATTCCGGCAAAGGAATTCTCGGCTCAGATACAGGTGCATGACAAACAAAATCTTGCAAATTTTGTACCTTCGTGGCGAGATTAATCAAACCTGCAGTTACACTCTGAAGATCCATTACAAACAGGTGGACACAGAGCCATTCAAAGGAGAGAAAAAAAAAAAAAAAAAAATTTCAGCAGACTACTTATTTCTCTCCTTTCAGAGCCAAGGATTTTAACCCTTTAGTGGGCCGGTCAAACTGTCATGATCTCAATGGCAAGAGATCATAGCATCAGCATATATAGGAACTAGCTCTTGGAAGATGGAAACTGAGCTGACCATGAACTAAACCTAACGCACAACTAGCAGTGGCCGGGTAGCATGCCTACGTTGATTCTAGATGCCCAGCACCAGCCGGAGGACTAAATAATGCTAGCAGAGGAAAATATTAGTCCTAGCTCAAGAAATACCCCGAAAGGAGACAGAGGCCCCCCACATGTATTGGCGGTGAATTAAGATGAAATAACAAACGCAGCATGAAAATAGGTTTAGCAAATTTGAGGTCCACTTACTACATAGCAGAAGACAGAAAGGACACTTTCATGGTCAGCTGAAAACCCTATCAAAACACCATCCAGAAATTACTTTAAAACTCTGGCATTAACTCATAACACCAGAGTGGCAATTCCTGTTCACAAGAGCTTTCCAGACACAGTAACAAAACTACAGCTGTGAACTGGAACAAAAATGCAAAAACAAACATGGACAAGAGACCAACTTATCTAGTAGTTGTCTAGGAGCAGGAACAAGCACAGAGAGGCTTCTGATAACATTGTTGACCGGCAAGCAACTAACAGAGCAGCAAGGTTATATAGCGACTCCCACATCTTGATGGGAACAGGTGAACAGAGAAGATGAAGACACCAGTTCAATTCCACCAGTAGCCACCGGGGGAGCCCAGAATCCAAATTCACAACACTTGACATACAGCAGTACTGGGGTAAGTATAAAGGTGCTATAAAAAGTAATATACTGCAGATTGGATCTGTATATCAAGGTGCTGAGAAGAGTTGAGCTTCTGTTGACTGCTGCTGAGAAATCAGAGACACAAAACTGCAAATGCTACTCTGTTGATGCAAATGACACAAGGGAGTCCTCTGCCCTATACATCAATAGAGCAGTATTTGGAGTTTCACATTACTGTAAAAACACACAAACATACCAGGAAGAAACGTCTTAGTAACAATATGTATACATTTACTGTGCTTTGTGAAAAATAATGTGATTATGGGAATAACTCTTAAGTACAGGTCAGGAATCTCTTATCAGTGCCTCATCAGTGGTCAATACAACATTTAAAATTTAGCAATATTTTAAATTCAATATAACATTTAGTTTATCAAGAGCTAAATTTTCAAATACTATTCTTCAAGTGTTCTAAGCACCAAATGGGATAATAAGATGAAGAGAAAATCAAGGCTTGCAGGTAATTACATTGATTACTTTTTTAACCTTATATGTTACCTTATTTTTTTTTTATTTTTTTTTCTTCTTAGTGTGACTTTAAAATATACCAGATGCATTTTTTTATTTTACTTTAGTCTAGGGACTGAAGTACCAGCAGACTGCTGAGTTAACAAATTCAATTCTCCTTCTGTTTATCTACAGTAGATGTGAGCAGCATGGAGTGAGCAGTGACCCATCTGATGCTTTTGTAGCACTGGGACCAACAAGCAGCAAATCTCCTTCTGCGGTGACCAAGCAGAGTGGTAATACTTGATGTGACAAGTGACTTGCTAACTGAGGCTTGAAGAAAGCAGAAGAATAAACTAACAGAACAGATTGCTTTTCAGGGCTTCCCTTCCTGCACAAAACATTAATCTTTGAACAGCTTTTACTGTGTTTAAACAATTTACTTTTGTTTGAAGAGATTGTCTCAAATTCACAGATGAGTAAAATGTAAATGTGTTTGTAAAAACAAGCAACTTTACAATTGTAGGGATTTTTTATTTTACAGTATACAGCTCATTACATACTGTGGGTTACCATCTTCTCTGTAGTCCCAGCATGTTCCGTCACCTCGGTAAGGAGCATGTGGTGTGTGCAGACTTTGGTTCACAGGACCATGATGTCCATAAGTAGCTTGTAGCTTTCTGCCTGCTTGGTGGCAGGTCTTGAAAGCAGCTATGAAGAGCAGATCTCCAGATACTGACTTTTGTGAGCAGCCCCACACAGAAGAAAAGGTCTGGATAAGCACATACTAGCCTTGGGGATGGAGAGATAAATTTAGTGCTTAGTTTGACATGGGATAATACTGCTAGATAGAGGGGGTGCTTTAAGCTGGGTGCAATAGCGTGGTGGAAGTCCTTGATGTAAGAATACCAAGAATACCACATGAGGGTAAGGTGGTAACCAATAGATGGAAGTATATTGTCTTGGTGTAATATCTGTTTGGAAATTATACCAATTATGGGGGCTATGGGTGTCACTACTGAGAGGGCTTCGGGAGCTGGTTGTCACTATATAGGGGAGGGGTACTGGATGTGGGTCTAAGCATTTTCTCAGAGCTGAACATAGCTGTTGAGGTAAGAAAGGTTGGGAATCACTACTTTAGTGCCTGCTTGCACCAATCTGAAGCTGGCGGGATCGTTGGATCCAGACAGTATTAGTTCCCCTGCACTTCTCCCATGTAGCATGGGAGACCTTGCCAATGGTCTGTACGTCAATCTTTAAAAGTGAACCTTCTCCAGAAAAACTACTGAACATACCATCTTAAGAAAACTCCTTTAACTTTAAAAAAAATATGTACATTTCTGGCATTATAAGGGAGAAATGTAAAATATTTATACGGGATTTTCCACAATAAATTAGCCATTGTATATCGTTGCAGACACTCTTTAGCCTACAAAAGGTGAATGATGGTTCTTGTTTTCATTAACTACATGTAAGGCTCAGAAGCAGTTTCACAGAGAATATTTGCAGATGAGGCTGTAAACTCTAATTTTCCATTCACTTATAGAAATCCTATTAAAAGATTCATGGTCCAATAGCAATTTTTGATTGAGCTCCCATGGGATATGATGGCCCATCTTGATGCTAATTTGTGTAGTGCAAAACAGGTTGGACATTTACAGTATTTTTTGGACTATAGGATGCACCTTCTCATAAGACGCGCCCCAGGAAATAACAGGAAATTAAAAAAAAACATCTTTCACCATCTCTGGTGGTGTAAATAAGTGGACGGGTCAATATTATTAATTTATAAGTGAGTGCCGGAACCTTTTAGGTGAAAAATTGTATTATTGCATCCCAACAATGTCAAGTTTCTTGAAGACGTGACTGATCACATATCTGAAAAATCAAGGGAGGTTCCACAGCTATCTAGGGACCTTAGATCTCCTGCTCTGTTCTATGATATGTTTCTTCGGGTATGTGCCTTCAACATGGAAAGATCTATGCAGGTCCCGTTCACCTTCCTCTTCTGCCCTGCGCTGACCAGTGTTAACACAGATTGAGTGACTTCTGTGGCCTGAGCCACCGCAATACTTTTTTTGTTCTATATCCAAGGTTTCTTGGCATCTATAAATGTGACATCATTGGCCCAGCTCTCCTTCTGATACGGAAGTTAGATTATATTTTTAGGCCACCATTTGATTTTATCTTATTAGCACGAAATTTGAAGAGCCATCAACGTAGCTGTTTGAGTTTTTTTGTGGAGTGCATTTTTTTAATGGAGCACAACCAGTGTATTAAATCAAATCAATTTTTGCTGAATAGGGAAATGAGAAAAATATCAATACTTTGGCAGGGACATAATTCTTTTATAATACTGTTAATGGAGCTCCTTTTTAGGGAGGGATTAGAAAAACCAACAGCAGTGACATCAAAAAATTGCTACATTTTGTGTGTTTTTCTGCTTTTGTGAGACAATTCTGGTGCAAAGTTCTAATAAACTTCCACTTTGAATTAATAGTAGGTTTTAATTTCATAATAATTTTACAAACAATTTTCCGAATCAAAAAGAAATCATGATCTTGGGTGATATTTTGAAGTTATGACTCAATTGGGTTTGTTTTCTAATATGCTAAAGGTACCATTGAAAATCTGCCAGCTTTCTCTCTGAATAGAGAGTGATAAGCAACAAACCTACTTTTTTCCTTCTGATAAAGAGGATATTCCTGGGTCTACATGTTGTCATTTTGTTCCTCTTCTTTGTTCCTTCTGAAGTATTCAATTACGTTTCTTATCTTTATTTCCAGACATTATAACTATACAGCGCTAGAAAAAGTGGCTTTTAAAATCTGCCGTCTGAAAGCTGGATGCCAAGAGAAGCTACTTAAAAAATAGCTTGAAGCCAAACTGACTGAAATGGCTGGCCTTATTGAAAATTATTTCACAGGACAGCAGCGTGTTACAACATGCTTTTTTTTTGCTTTCAGTATTTTATTTGTTTCCCTAATAGTCTTATGCCCTTTGCTAAGAATTAGCCAGGGGGCTTCTTTTTTTGTGAGTGTTAACCAACCATTTGATCTATGATTGAAAGTTAATCCTTAAGATTATTTTAAGTAATCACAAATTCTGGGTGACATAATTAGTTACTTACAGAGACGTTATGGTACTGTATGTCATAGATAGGGATTCCCAGTAATGGTAAATTAGAATCCTTAAAACGATTGATTTATTGTTACTCAGCTTAGCATTCTGTCCAGGTTAGGCAAGGCAATAGTAGAACTCATTATACAGTTGTGCTCATTAGAGGTGAGTGAAGTGATTGAATGCAAATGGAATTTATGTAGAATTTTTCGGAATTTTGCTGAACATTGTGACTTTGAAAAATACTCTATTTGTGATATGTGAATCACTTTTTTTGGAAATGCATTGAACAGCAAGGTGGATTGCTGCAGAGGGGAAAAAGAAAAAAAAATCTTTAAATCTTCAGCTTAGCGAGTGTGAACGAGCTGAGTGTGACCTGAGCGTAAGTGTGAACGGCGGTAAGTGTGACTTGTGATTCAGTGACTTTGGAATCAGGGAGTTTCCAAGGGAGGAATTACTGAATTGCTGTCTGTTTTTTATTAATACTTTGTATTTATTTTTATTTAACGCTTTTGTCTGGAGCAATCCTTATTAGGAAATGTGCTCCACTATTGTTAATGCCATCCAGTGCACATCTTGCCACATGTATGCAATTCTTGATCAGCCGGTCGAGGGTGCATACTGCTGTGCGAGATGTGAGCATGTTGAGCATTTGGAAGCCCAGATTCTGGATCTAAATGTGCAGCTGGCAACACTGAGATCCATAGACAATATGGAGAGGAGTCTTCTGCTCACTGAACAGACGCTCAATGGGATAGCTGAGGGGGGGATGGTAGGATGGAGCTGCAGGACAGTGAAGTAGCAAGCTGGATGACAGTTAGGAAGCGGGGTAGAGGGAAGAGTGCCAGGGAGGCTAGTCCTGATCTGGTACACCCCGATAAGTTTGCTAAGTTGGCAGATGAGGGGGGTGCCAGTACAGGGGTAGCACTGCTGCAGCCAGGCATGTCCTCTGAAAGCCGGAGGAGTGAGTGCTCCAGTAAGGAGGTAAATAGGAGAGCAGGGCAGGCCAGACAGGTGCTGGTAGTTGGGGACTCAATTATTAGGGGAACAGATAGGGCAATCTGTCACAAAGACAGAGATCGTCAAACGGTGTGCTGCCTACCTGGCGCTCGAGTGTGACACATCGCTGATCGGGTGGACAGATTACTGGGAGGGGCTGGTGAGGACCCAGCGGTCATGGTGCACATTGGCACAAATGACAAAGTTAGAGGTAGGTGGAAAGTCCTTAAAGATGATTTCAGGGCATTAGGCTGCAGGCTGAAAGCAAGGACCTCCAACGTGGTATTTTCTGAAATACTGCCTGTACCACGTGCCACGCCAGAGAGGCAATGGGAGATTAGGGAGATTAATAAGTGGCTCAAGAATTGGTGTAGGAAGGAGGGGTTTGGGTTCCTGCAGAACTGACCCGACTTCTCAGTTGGCTACAGGCTCTACGCTAGGGATGGGCTGCATCTCAATGGGGAAGGTGCAGCTGTGCTGGGAGAGAAAATGGCTAGAAGGTTGGAGGAGTGTTTAAACTAGGGATTGGGGGGAGGGTATTCAATTTATAGGAGGGGAAGATAGTGCAGATAGACACCTGGGCACAAATAAGGAAGTTGGGGGTGGCGGTGGCATGGGGGGTGGGGTTAGAACAGTTAATAATTTAGGAAAGAATAGAGGTACAGAGAGTAACATCAAGTGCATGTATACTAATGCCAGAAGCCTTGCTAACAAAATGGATGAATTAGAATTAATGTTGTTGGAACATAATTATGACATGGTGGGGATATCTGAAACGTGGCTGGATGAGAGCCATGACTGGGCTGTTAACTTGCAGGGCTATAGTCTGTTCAGAAATGACCGAACGGATAAGCGAGGGGGTTGGGTGTGTCTATATGTAAAATCGTCCTTAAAACCCATCCGGCATGATAATATAGGTGAATTTAATGAAAATGTAGAGTCCCTGTGGGTGGAGATAAGGGGAGGGGGAAAAAATAATAAATTACTGATAGGGGTTTGTTATAAATCTCTAAAAATAATGGAATCAATGGAGAATATCCTCGTAAAGCAAATAGATGAAGCTGCGACTCAAGGAGAAGTCATTATTATGGGGGACTTCAACTACCCTGAAATAGATTGGGGAACAGAAACCTGCACTTCCAGCAAAGTTAATCGTTTTTTGACAACTATGAGAGACAATTACCTTTTACAACTAGTTCAGGACCCAAAAAGAAGGGGGGCACTGCTAGACCTAATATTAACCAACAGGCCAGATCGCATATCAAATATAAGGGTTGGGGGTCACTTGGGGAATAGTGATCACAAAATAATATGTTTTCATGTATCCTTTAATAAGATGTGTAGTAGAGGGATTACACGGACACTAAACTTCAGGAGGGCAAATTTCCAACGGATGAAAGATGATCTTGGTGCAATTAACTGGGACGATATCCTGAGACATACAAATACACAAAGAAAATGGGAGACGTTTATTAGCATCCTGGATAGGACCTGTGCACAGTATATACCGTATGGGAATAAACATACTAGAAATAGGAGGAAACCAATATGGCTAAATAGAGCTGTAAGGGGCGCAATAAGTGACAAAAAGAAAGCATTTAGAGAATTAAAGGAAGTAGGTAGTGATGAGGCATTAAATAAATACAAAAAATTTAATAAATTCTGTAAAAAGCAAATCAAGGCAGCAAAGATTGAGACAGAGAGACTCATTGCCAGAGAGAGTAAAAATAATCCCAAAATATTCTTTAACTACATAAATAGTAAGAAACTAAAACATGATAGTGTTGCCCCCCTTAAAAATAGTCTGGGTGAAATGGTGGATGAGGATGAGGAAAAAGCCAATATGCTAAATGACTTTTTTTCATCAGTATTTACAAAAGAAAATCCCATGGCAGCCAATATGATCAGTGATAAAAATTCCCAATTAAAGGTTACCTGCTTAACCAAGCAGGAAGTACGGCGGCATCTAAAAATCACTAAAATTGACAAATCTCCGGGCCTGGATCGGATAAACCCCCGAGTACTGCAGGAATTAAGTACAAGGATCCCTAAAATGTAACCTTTATTGATTATAAAAGCTAAAATCAGTTTGCTCCAATATAAGAGACAATAATGTTAGGAGAAAAATTTTTCCAAAAGATTAAAAACTAACTTACCCTATCAGGTGTCCTAATTACTGCACCCTACCTGACAGCGGAGGTTGGCACCCTAAGTTTCTGCGGTAGGCGCCCCCACTCCTCGACGGCTGGCCCTAATAGCCCTATTTACACCCTATATTCCCTAGTAGAGACCTAATCGTTCTCAGAAAAAATGAAATAAATATAAAAAAACAAGAAAATACACAAATGAACTAGAAAAAAGCAAAAAATTGAACTCAGCAAAAAAACAAAATTATTTTTATCATATTAGACAAAAAAGGTCCCTAGTAGGGCATAGCAAAACAAAATTATTGGATAACAATGCCAATATTTTGTAAAAATAAAAAATATCAATGTCTCGTTTATCCAACAAATATATCAGCGGGCCACTTCATCTCACACTGTTCCATATAGTCATATATATCCCGGGTTTTCAAACAATCAGATAGTACCCCCCCAAAAAAAAGATATAATGTCCCTAATAGGACTACAGCCCACAAAAACAAAAACATCCCCGCAGGGGACCACCAGAGCAGATTGAGCAGTCAAAAAAAAATAATAATAATGCCACTCCACAGTATATTACTGTAATATACTGTGGAGTGGCATTATTATTATTATTTTTTGACTGCTCAATCTGCTCTGGTGGTCCCCTGCGGGGATGTTTTTGTTTTTGTGGGCTGTAGTCCTATTAGGGACATTATATCTTTTTTTTTTGGGTACTATCTGATTGTTTGAAAACCCGGGATATATATGACTATATGGAACAGTGTGAGATGAAGTGGCCCGCTGATATATTTGTTGGATAAACGAGACATTGATATTTTTTATTTTTACAAAATATTGGCATTGTTATCCAATAATTTTGTTTTGCTATGCCCTACTAGGGACCTTTTTTGTCTAATATGATAAAAATAATTTTGTTTTTTTGCTGAGTTCAATTTTTTGCTTTTTTCTAGTTCATTTGTGTATTTTCTTGTTTTTTTTATATTTATTTCATTTTTTCTGAGAACGATTAGGTCTCTACTAGGGAATATAGGGTGTAAATAGGGCTATTAGGGCCAGCCATCGAGGAGTGGGGGCGCCTACCGCAGAAACTTAGGGTGCCAACCTCCGCTGTCAGGTAGGGTGCAGTAATTAGGACACCTGATAGGGTAAGTTAGTTTTTAATCTTTTGGAAAAAATTTTCTCCTAACATTATTGTCTCTTATATTGGAGCAAACTGATTTTAGCTTTTATAATCAATAAAGGTTACATTTTAGGGATCCTTGTGTTTTGGTTTTTTGGTTGTTTCTAGGATTCCACTAATAATTTTTGAGTGGTCTTTTTGAGGAATTAAGTACAGTCATTGATAGACCATTATTTTTAATCTTTAAAGAGTCCATAATAACAGGGTCTGTACCACAGGACTGGCGTATAGCAAATGTGGTGCCAATATTCAAAAAGGAGACAAAAACTGAACTCGGAAATTATAGGCCAGTAAGCTTAACCTCTACTGTGGGTAAAATCCTGGAGGGCATTCTAAGGGATGCTATACTGGAGTATCTGAAGAGGAATAACCTCATGACCCAGTATCAGCACGGGTTTACTAGGGACCGTTCATGTCAGACTAATTTGAACAGTTTCTATGAAGAGGTAAGTTCCGGACTGGACCAAGGGAACCCAGTAGATGTAGTGTATATGGACTTTTTAAAAGCTTTTGATACGGTGCCATACAAAAGGTTGATACATAAAATGAGAATAATGGGAATAGGGGAAAATATGTGTAAGTGGGTTGAGAGCTGGCTCAGGGATAGGAAACAAAGGGTGGTTATTAATGGAGCACACTCGGACTGGGTCGCGGATAGCAGTGGGGTACCACAGGGGTCAGTATTCGGCCCTCTTCTTTTTAACATATTTATTAATGACCTTGTAGGGGCATTCAGAGTAGAATTTCAATATTTGCAGATGACACTAAACTCTGCAGGGTAATCAATACAGGGGAGGACAATTTTATATTACAGGATGATTTATGTAAACTAGAAGCTTGGGCTGATAAATGGCAAATGAGCTTTAATGGGGATAAATGTAAGATCATGCACTTGGGTAGAAGTAATAAGATGTATAACTATGTGCTTAATTCTAAAACTCTGGGCAAAACCGTCAATGAAAAAGACCTGGGTGTATGGGTGGATGACAAACTCATATTCAGTGGCCAGTGTCAGGCAGCTGCTACAAAGGCAAATAAAATAATGGGATGCATTAAAAGAGGCATAGATGCTCATGAGGAGAACATCATTTTACCTCTATACAAGTCACTAGTTCGACCACACTTAGAATACTGTGCACAGTTCTGGTCTCCGGTGTATAAGAAAGACATAGCTGAACTAGAGCGGGTGCAGAGAAGAGCGACCAAGGTTATTAGAGGACTGGGGGGTCTGCAATACCAAGATAGATTATTACACTTGGGGCTATTTAGTTTGGAAAAATGAAGACTAAGGGGTGATCTTATTTTAATGTATAAATATATGAGGGGACAGTACAAAGACCTTTCTGATGATCTTTTTAATCATAGACCTGAGACAGGAACAAGGGGGCATCCTCTACGTCTGGAGGAAAGAAGGTTTAAGCATAATAACAGACAAGGATTATTTACTGTAAGAGCAGTGAGACTATTGAACTCTCTGCCGTATGATGTTGTAATGAGTGATTCATTACTTTAATTTAAGAGGGGACTGGATGCCTTTCTGGAAAAGTATAATGTTACAGGGTATATACACTAGATTCCTTGATAGGGCGTTGATCCAGGGAATTAGTCTGATTGCCGTATGTGGAGTCGGGAAGGAATTTTTTTCCCCAATGTGGAGCTTACTCTTTGCCACATGGGATTTTTTTTGCCTTCCTCTGGATCAACATGTTAGGGCATGTTAGGTTAACCTATGGGTTGAACTAGATGGACTTAAAGTCTTCCTTCAACCTTAATAACTATGTAACTTAAAATGGCAGTTGCAATTATACACTTTGCAGAAAAACGCATCAGCCTAAGAAAAATCACATGTTGTTGGTCTCTGCTGGGTAGAGATGGAAAAGCCTGGTTCTGTGAACGACCCGGTGTTCATTGAATAGTCCCTCGAACATACCAGAACATCATTGAATTCAATGGAAGGCAAAACCAAACACAAAAACAACACCTTCAAGGGAGCCCTAAAGCTGCCAAAACACCTCAAATTAGGAAAAGTGGCATCAATTGACCCAGAGTACAAATGGTTTAATTGTGCAGCATGGATGCATGAGACAGGGCCTGGAACAGGGCTTGGACCAGCATTTCTAGCTTAAACATTGATCAGTAACAGGTCAATGAGTGACAGGTGTTGGCCTAGTGTTCTGAGAGCCCTGCCAAATTCAGGCAACACCCATGAAGGAGACCCAATTTGGAGTCCAAGCATTTCAAAAAATTAGGAGCAGGCACCATCAAAAGTTGCATCAATTGACCCACACTAGAAATTTGATAATGTCACAGCAGTCAGGTATGGGAAATGCATGAGGTATCAGAGTTTGAACCAGCATTTAGAGCTTTGTATTTAAGTTTATCGCGAACCTGTCAGCTGTTTTGGCCATTAAAAGATGCGGCCATCACCATTCAGGGCTTATCTACAGCATTCTATAATGCTGTAGATAAGCCCCCGATCTGACCTGAAACATAAGAAAAATACATTTTATTATACTCACCTGTGGGGGCAGACCAGTCCGATGGGTGTCGCAGATCCAGGCCCAGCACCTCCCATCTTTTTATGATCGCCGCCCTCCTGCTTGCTTCATGTGGATGACATGCCTGCATCATCAAGACAGGCTCCCGCCCATCGCGCTCCTGCGTAGGTGTACTTATCTGCCACGTTGAGGGTAGAGCAAAGTACTGCAGTGCGCAGGCACTGGGAAAGGTCAGAGAGGCCCAGTGCCTGTGCACTTCAGTACTTTGCTCTGCCCTCAACATGGCAGATAAGTACGCCTACGCAGGAGTGAGTCGCCAATCAGGGCAATGGGGATACTCGATATCGGGTCTGGTCGCACTTAAAGGGGATGTCACGGTGGCTGGGACCCGCTCCTTAGGCCTGGGCACTCAATTAAAGAGGAAAATTCTGTTAAGGGGGCTTTGTAATAGAGTTTGTATTCGTGACGCCACCTGTGGTTCTCGGTCAGAGGGGACAGACGCTGCTTAAAGGGATCCTCTGGGGTGATGTTACCGCAGCATAGATGGTGACGCTTCCCCCAGGTGAAGTGGGGTCCCCAGGGCTCCCAGTGGAGTGGACAAGGATGGTGGGTTACCGGTAAATGGAGGACACAGGGTTGCAGTCTTTGCCTGGTTTACTGATGGCAGTCCAGGATACCGGCAACAGGTGTAGATGGAGTCCAGGCAGCCTGAAGACAGGTGGAAACCCCCTTGACAGGTCAGGTTGGGAGCCTTCCACTTTGCACTGGCTATTAGTCCCTTTCTGCCTGTAGTGTCCTAACAAGGTCTTCGTTCTCTCCTGTCCTGGGACAGTACCTGTATGGTGGGCAGCTTGAGCCGTTTCTCTGGGGTCGCTGTATACGGTGAATCCAGGCTCTGGAATGCTGCTGTATCTCAGGTTTAATGGGGAAGGTTACTTTCAGCTCTCTGCTCTCTGGATCTGCTGTGGGACTTGCAGTTGCCCACAACCTCGGGCTCCCGATGCCCAGCCTCTGCGCTTCAGCTCTGAGGGGCTCAATTGTAGCCTCCTCAAGCTCCTAATCACTCCTCTGCTCTTGCCCTTTCTCTTGTCTGTACCAGACAGTCTGACTCCTCCTCCAGACCAGGATGTAAATTGAGGGAAGCTCCCCTAAAACCGGGTTGTCTGTATGTGTTGTGTGTACAGTTTACCTGCCAAAGGGAACCCTCCTGTTTCCAGGCATGGCATTACCCTCCCCGAGAGGAAGGCAGCACCACTGTGGTACCCAGCAGGAGGGATGGTGTTAGGGTTGGCGGAATGCACCAAATATATTTATTAGAAGTAATAGGTGCGTTCGCAACCCGAGATCCACCGTGCAGGAAAGAACCTGCTGCTAAGTAAGGAGGTGAAGTATGTTGGTATAAATGAACTCTGTTACTTCACAGAGTCCGTTAGCAAAGAGAATGCTGTGCCCTGTTTAGCTCACAGGGGAACACAGCTACTTAGTAGAGCCGACAGTGGTCATGCAGTCAAATGCAAACAGGCAGCTCCTCTCCAGTGGAGCCGGAATTCTAATGCCTATTAGCCAGCCCTGAATCCACACACATGAAACTTCTTGCCGGAGGTGCCAGCATTCTAGGGGCTTATTTCAGCCGGGTCCCTGAATGCACACACAAGAAACTCCTCACCAGAGTTGCCAGCATTCTAGGGGCTTATTTCAGCCGGGTCCCTGACTGCACACACACGACCACACTGGCGCTGAGCATATACATAATTTACACTAGCACATGGCCGTGCGTACCTGCAAACGTTTTATAGTTGCAGCTCTGCAGGACCTTCCTGGAGGACCAATGGGAGCTGCTACAGGGCCTGAGTGTGTGACCTCCAATGAGAGGTCCTCCCGTGGGCATGCTCAGTGTGTGCAAAGCAGGACTTAGTCCCAGAAAAGCCTGCTTGCTGCAGACCAGTAAAGGGTACAATAGCAGGGCCTGAAAAGGCAGCAGTAAGCCTTTGCACAATACCAGACTGAGTGAGACGCTGGGACTGACGTCTCCGCTGAGCAGGCTCCACTGCAGCTGATGCAGAATTGGAGACTGCAGCGGACATGGCTTGAGATTCCCCCTGTGCAGCGATGGGAACTCGACTCCTAACAGATGGTGATAATAAGAATATGGGAGGCGTCAGACCTTTATCTGCGACACCCATCGGTCCAGACCACCCCCCAGCTGAATATAATCAAACTTATTTTTCTTATCTTTCAGGTTGGATCAGGGGCTTATCCACAGCATTACAGAATGCTGCAGATAAGCCCTGAAAGGTGGTGGCAGCTTCTTATATCGGCCAAACCTTGTGACAGGTTTGCTTTAAATTAAAATGAGGTTGGTGTGAGACCAGTGTAAGCCTGCTGTGCCAGGAGCCAATGAAGGAGATCTCACCACCTTTCGTGGCAGCCTGTTCCACTCATTGATTACCCTAACTGTCAAAAAGCTTTTTCTAATATCTAATCTGTGTCTCCTCCCATTCAGTTTCATCCCATTGCTTCTAGTCTTTCCTTGTGCAAATGAGAATAAAGATGATTCTTCTGCAATGTGACAGCCCTTGAGATATTTGCAGGCAGCTGTTAAGTCTCCTCTCATTCTTCCTTTTTTGCTGCTGCATCACACTGTTGACTCATGTTCATAGTAACATAGTAACATAGCAAGGCCGAAAAAAAGAAATTAGTCCATCAGTTCAGCCTATTTCCGTCAGAATAAATCCCCAGATCTACGTCCTTCTAAAGATCCTAATCACTGCAAGATACAATATTGTTACACTTCAGGAAGACATCCAGGCCTCTATTGAATCCCTCAACTGAGTTCGCCATCACCACCTCCTCAGCCAAGGAATTCCAGATTCTCACTGCCCTAACTATAAAGAATCCTCTTCTATGCTGGTGGAAAAACCTTCTCTCCTCCAGATGCAAAGAATGCCCCCTTGTGACCATCACCTTCCTTGGTATAAACAGATCCTCGGAGAGATATTTGTATTGTCCCCTTATATATCTATACATGGTTATTAGATCACCCCTCAGTTGTCTTTTTTCTAGATTAAATAATCCTAACTTTGCTAATCTCTCTGGGTATTGTAGTTCCCCATCCCCTTTATTAATTTTGTTGCCCTCCTTTGTACTCACTCTAGTTCCATTATATCCTTCCTGAGCATCGGTGACCAAAACTGTACACAGTACTCCATGTGCTGCCTAACCAGAGATTTGTACAGAGGCAGTATAATGCTCTCATCATGTGTATCCAGACCTCTTTTAATACACCCCATGATCCTGTTTGCCTTGGCAGCCGCTACCTGGCACTGACTGCTCCAGGTAAGTTCATCATTAACTAGGATCCCCAAGTCCTTCTCCATGTCAGATTTACCCAGTGATTTACTCAGTGTGTAATGGTGATATTGATTCCTTCTTCCCATGTGTATAACGTTACATTTATCATTGTTAAACCGCATCTGCAACCTTTCGGCCCAAGATTCCAACTTATCCAGATCGATCTGTAGCAGAATACTATCTTCTTTTGTATTGACTGCTTTACATAGTTTTGTATCATCTGCAAATGTTGATATTTTACTGTGTAAACCTTCTGCCAGATCGTTAATAAATATGTTGAAGTGAATAGGTCCCCACACCGACCCCTGCGGTACCCCACTGGTCACAGTGACCCAGTTTGAGAATATACCATTTGTAACCACCCTCTGCTTTCTATCAATAAGCGAATTACTTACCCATTTACACACATTTTCCCTCAGACCCAGCATTCTCATTTTGTGTACCAACCTCTTGTGTGGCACGGTATCAAACACTTTGGATAAATCAAGATATACCACATCCAATGACTCACCTTGATCTAATAATGTTAGAAAAATGTAAGGATAGTAACACAGGGAGTTGACAAAAAGTAAGAGCAGGCCTGCGGGTCTGGGAGCCCAACTGCTACAGGCACCACACTTGAAGGCAGGGTCGGACTGGCCTGGTGGGGTATCGGGAAATCCCCAGTGAGCCCTTGCAGTGGTCCAGAGAGTTGGTGGTGAGAAGAAGAAAAAAAACAAAGTCTGCTTTTTTTTTAGGGGCATGAGCCCTTTAAAAGCGCAGGCAGAATATTTTCAGGGGTACTCGTACGTAGCATTCACCTGAACCTTTGCATCGCATGTCCCGATGAACACTGACAAGTGCGCACTTGATGTCGCATGCGTATGATGTCAGTGTCATTCACCACATGCAACAGGTGCAAACACATAAGCCATGGTGGTCATTTTAATATGAGTTTTCTGGATCTGTAGAGGAAGACACCACTAGCGCCGAGAGCGCAGGCAGGGCAGAGGAATCTTTTTTTTCCTATTGTGCATGTGGATGGATATATGGAGGGGCCAGGATGGATATATGGAGGGGCAAGGATGGATATATGTGGGGGCCAGGATGGATATAAGGAGGGGCCAGGATGGATATATGGGGGGCCAGGATAGAATTATGGGGGGCCAGGATGGAAATATGGGGGGGCAGAATGGATATATGGAGGGGCCAGGATGGACATATAGAGGGACCAGCATGGATATATTGGAAGGCCCGGATAGATATATGGGTGAGATGTGTATATGTAGGGGCCAGGATGGATTTATGGGGGAGCCTGGATGGATATATGGAGGGGCCAGGATGGATTTATGGGGGTCCAGTATAAGGGAACAGGATGGATATATTGGGGGAGGTAGGATGGATATATGGGGGATCCAGGATGGATATATAAGGGGACAGGGGCATAAGGTAGCCAGGATGGATATATGGGAGTGGGCAAGGATGGGTATATGGGGTACATGACAAGGAACATGGTTGAATATATGGGGAGCCAGGATAGATATATGGGGGGCCAGCACAAGGGATATATGGGAGTCAGTATAGATAGCTGGGGGGCAGAATGGATATCTGGGGCCCAGGCTACACATATGGGGGCCAGGCTGGACCAGGGACATAGTGGAACAGGCTGGGGCTTATTATAAAATAAAGGAGGCCAGTTTGGGCGAGATTATTAAATAAACTAGGCCAGAATGAGGAAAACGCTATAGTAGTTTATGGTGACAAGTGGGGAATATAATTTCTCTATGGTCCAATTAGGGACATTATTACTACTGTGATATAATTTGCTTTTTAGAAAACTGTTTTCCATGGAGTGACAAAGGAGGGGTCCTGTTACTGTGCAGGGCGGCTGTAATAATTATAGGGGATAACTCAGGAGACTCTTTGCGTGGAACAAGACAACTACAGGACACAGTTTTATAAGTGGTAAAGTCTATATTATCACACGGTGATTCAAACAGGTGCAGAGAGAAACTCAAGTCCACAATGCTTGGTGCAAATAATAAACGCAGCTTAGCAGTCTATAGGAAACTTCAGAGGAAAATGCAATCAAGCAGAAAGTCTATGAAGCACAGTTATTCTTGAGGATACTTGACACAAATAAATCCTTGTCTTAGTCCAGGCACAGATAGATATGCTTATTAGGCAGTTCAAATCATATCTTAGCTCAACCAGGGAGGCCTGGTTAATAGTCTCAGGTTAATGCAAAGCAGCAGCAGCTTACATGTCCAGCAAATGCAGGTGGAAGTAAACACCAGCAGCAGATGAAGGAGGATTACTGGAAACTTGTGTATGCAGCAGGAACTCAGAGCAGAGTAGCAGGATCACCACACAGGTTCACAGGAGCAGGTGTATAGCCAGGGAGTAATCAGAGATCAGGAGCTGGATGCAAGGCAGAATACTCTAGCACAGACTGAAGGCTGGGGTGGAGTTTTATAGCAGGAAGACAGTGCACATCTTGGAAAAGGGCAGTAATGCACAAAAGGTAAAAAATGTTCAGAGTCCTGACAGCGGCACTACATTGCTTTTTTTCTTCATCTGGCATATTGTGAAAGTTGGGGAAAAAGTGGGGAATGTGTTCTGGAAGCGATCAGCTGTTGATGACTGTGTGTTATTTTTTGCAGAGACAAGTCCTGGCTGGAAGAAGTGATGGCGATCTGTGCTGGATGGAGAAATAAAGTGAAGATGAAGGACTTCAACTACAGATGTCACTGGTGAGTCATTGTATTACATTACACACACTATACACTCTATACTGTGTACCGAGCTCCTGTGTATAATGTCACCGGTGATTACTGTATTACTTGCACACTAACACGATATACGACAGTCTTGTATATAATGTCACTGGTGAGCACTGTATTACCTGTACACTGACACTATATACTGAGCTCCTGTGTATAATGCCACTGTTGATCACTGTATTACCTGTACATTGACACTATACACAGAACTCCTGTGTATAATGTCACTGGTGATCGCTGTATTACCAGTACACTGACACTATGCACTGTATACTATATACAGAGCTCTACGTTGTGACTAATGACACTGGTGGTAATAACAGTGTTTTTAGTATTGTGCCTTTAGTGGTGGTAATTTGTGGTCTGGTCACTGTGTGGTGGTATTTATTCCCTGTATGTGGTATTATTTGATCACTATGTGGTGGTAATTTGTGGTCTGGTCACAGTGTGGCGGCAATTGTCCCTTGTATGTGGTATTATTCGATCACTATGTGGTCAAATATGTGGTCTGGTTATGATGTGACAGTATTTCTCCTTGTATGTGGTATTATTTGGTCGCAATATGCTGGTATTATGTTGTATTATTCAGCCACTACGTGGTCTGTTCATGGTGTTGCGGGGTTTGTTCCTTGTGTGTGGTGTTATTCGTTCACTATGTGGTGGGATTTCTCTCCTGTATGTAGTATTATTGCTTTTGGTGTAGTGTATTGTGTTGTGTATGGCGGTCTGTTGTGAATTCCGCTCTTGGGCTCCCTCCGGTGGTTGTGAGTAGCACTTTTGTGAGTTCTGCTCTGGGCTCCCTCCTGTGGTTTTGAGTGGTATAGCTGCTTCTTGGATTTAGCATTAGCAGCTGCTTCCACTGATCGTCTTTCTGGCTCGGCTATTTTAGTCTGGCCTTAGCCCTCAATCAATGCCAGTTGTCAATTGTTCCTGCTTGGAGCCACTGCTCTTTTGGATTTCCCTGACACTCTGTCCAGTTCAGCAAAGATAAGTCCTTGCTTGTCCTTTTGCAGTCCATTTGTTGTGGACTTTATTGTTCAGCACATTCTATGTTTTGCTCATTTGTCCAGCTTATCAGTATGGATCTATTTAGCTAAGCTGGAAGCTCTGGGCTGCAGATTTTGCCCTCCACACCTTTAGTCAGGTGTGGAGATTTTTGCATATCTCTGCGGTGGACTTTTTCTAGTTTTTATTACTGACCGCACAGTGTTCTTTCCTTACTATGTATATAGCTAGAAGTGGCCTCCTTTGCTAAATCTTGTTTCATACTACGTATATCATCTCCTTCTCCTTTCACAGTCAATATTTGTGGGGGGCTATCCTATCCTTTGGGGATTTTCTCTGAGGCAAGATAGCTTTCCTGTTTCTACCTTTAGGGGTAGCTAGTTCTCCGGCTGTGACGAGGTGTCCAGGGAGTGACAGGAACATCCCACGGCTACTTCTAGTGTTGTGTTAAGATCAGGAACTGCGGTCTGTATAGTTACCACCTGCTCAGAGCTAGTCGCATGTCGCTCCTAAATTACCGATCCATAACAGTACAACTGGCCAAAAATGAGTTGAATGCATCTCAAAAGAAGGAAAAGAAAAAGAGTTCTGAGCCATTTTTTTTTTTCTTTAGTCTGTTTTGTCTTTTTCCTTCCTCTTAATCTCTGGGTGGATTTGGGCGCGGACATGGATGTTCAGGGTCTGTTTTCTCGTGTGGTTCAGCTTGCTGCAAGAATTCAGAGTATCCAAGATTATGTTGTTCAGACTCCAGCCTTAGAGCCTAGAATTCCTACTCCAGATTTGTTTTACGGGGATAGATCTAAGTTTTTGAACTTTAAAAATAACTGCAAATTGTTTTTTGCTCTGAATCCCCGTTCCTCTGGTGACCCCACTCAGCAAGTTAAAATAGTTATTTCTCTGCTGCGTGGTGACCCTCAGGACTGGGCATTCTCCCAGTCAGGGGATCCGGCATTGCTTAATGTAGATGCATTTTTTCAATCGCTCGGATTATTGTATGACGAACCTGTTGTGATCCCAAGTGGCGGAGGATCACAAATAGATCAGCAAGTGATTAAACTAAGGACGAGCTCTAGGGAGACGGTAACTGGACTGATCGCAAATCTGAACCTATCCAAAACAACTAGAGGTAGCCGGTGAACGTGCCTAAAAAATTCTTAGACGTCTCGAGCCAGTCTGAGGAACTAGCTACCCCTAAAGAGAAAGAAAGACCTCGCTTGCCTCCAGAGAAATAATCCCCAAAGATATAGAAGCCCCCAACAAATATTAACGGTGAAGTAAGAAGAAGGCACATACATAGGGATGAAATCAGATTCAGCAATAGAGGCCCACTAGTACTAGAAAGCAGAAAATAGAGCAGGGGTCTATGCGATCAATAAAAAACCCTTACAAAATATCCATCCTGAGATTTCAAGAACCCACACACCAACTAACGGTGTGTGAGGAGAAACTCAGCCCACTAGAGCAACCAGCAAGCGAGGGAATTACATTTTAGCAAGCTGGAACAGAAAACATGATAAACACTGCTGATCAAAAAATGAGCAAACAAAACTTAGCTTATCCTGGATAGACTGGGAGCAAGGTAGTCAGAAGGAATCTGAGTAGCACTGATTACATCGACAGCCGGCCACAAGTGGAAGTAAAACAGAGCTATATAGGAACCTCCCAGAGGATAACGAACCAGCTGATAGCCAGAGACCAGCAGGATAACAAACAAAGCCACCAGGGGGAGCCCAAAGCAAAAGTCACACCATACCACCAGTGACCACAAGAGGGAGCCCGAAAACAGAGTTCACAACAGTACCCCCCCCTTAAGGAGGGGTCACCGAACCCTCATGAAAACCCCCAGGGCGATCAGGATGAGCCACATGGAAGGCACGAACCAAATCGGCCGCATGAACATCAGAGGCGACAACCCAAGAATTATCCACCTGACCATAGCCCTTCCACTTGACCAAATACTGGAGCCTCCGTCTAGAAACACGAGAATCCAAGATCTTCTCCACCACGTATTCCAATTCTCCCTCAACCAGCACCGGGGCAGGAGGCTCAACCGGAGGAACCACAGGTACCACATACCTCCGCAACAACGAGCGATAGAACACATTATGAATAGCAAATGATGCCGGGAGGTCCAGACGGAATGACACAGGGCCAAGGACTTCCAGAATCTTATAAGGACCGATAAACCGAGGCTTGAACTTAGGAGAGGAGACCTTCATAGGAACGAAGCGAGAAGACAACCACACCAAGTCCCCAACGCAAAGTCGGGGACCCACACAGCGACGGCGGTTGGCAAAGAGCTGAGCCTTCTCTTGTGACAACTTCAAATTGTCCACCACATGATTCCAAATCTGATGCAACCTATCCACCACAACATCCACTTCAGGACAGTCAGAAGGCTCCACCTGACCCGAGGAAAAACGAGGATGAAACAACGAATTACAAAAAAAAGGAGAAACCAAAGTAGCAGAACTAGCCCGATTATTAAGGGCAAACTCGGCCAACGGTAAAAAAGTAACCCAGTCGTCCTAGTCAGCAGAAACAAAACATCTTAAATAAGTCTCCAAGGTCTGATTAGTTCGCTCGGTTTGGCCATTCGTCTGAGGATGGAAGGCCGACGAAAAAGACAATTCAATGCCCAACTTAGCACAAAAGGTCCGCCAAAATCTAGACACAAATTGGGATCCTCTGTCAGAAACAATGTTCTCAGGAATCCCGTGCAAACGAACCACATTTTGAAACAACAGTGGAACCAACTCGGAGGAGGAAGGCAACTTAGGCAAGGGCACCAAATGGACCATCTTAGAAAAAGGATCACACACCACCCAGATGACAGACATTCTCTGAGAGACAGGGAGATCTGAAATAAAATCCATGGAAATGTGCGTCCAAGGCCTCTTCGGGACAGGCAAAGGTAACAGCAAACCACTGGCACGAGAACAGCAAGGCTTCGCCCGAGCACAAATTCCACAAGACTGCACAAAGGAACGCACATCCCGTGACAAGGAAGGCCACCAAAAAGACCTGGCCACCAAGTCTCTGGTACCAAATATTCCAGGATGGCCCACCAACACCGAAGAATGAACCTCGGAGATGACTCTGTTGGTCCATCTATCCGGGACAAACAGTCTCTCCGGTGGACAGCGGTCAGGTCTATCCGCCTGAAACTCTTGCAGCACACGTCGCAAATCTGGGGAGATGGCAGACAAAATCACCCCTTCTCTAAGGATACCAGCCGGCTCTGAATCTCCAGGAGAGTCAGACACAAAACTCCTAGAAAGAGCATCAGCTTTCACATTCTTCGAACCCGGCAGGTACGAGACCATGAAATCAAAACGAGAGAAAAACAACGACCAACGAGCCTGTCTGGGATTCAGCCGCTTGGCCGACTCGAGATAAATCAAATTCTTGTGGTCAGTCAAGACCACCACACGATGTTTAGCTCCCTCGAGCCAATGTCGCCACTCCTCAAATGCCCACTTCATAGCCAACAGCTCCCGATTACCGACATCATAATTCCGCTCGGCAGGCGAAAACTTTCTTGAAAAGAAAGCACATGGCTTCATCACAGAGCCATCGGGGCTTCTCTGCGACAAAACAGCCCCCGCTCCAATCTCGGAAGCATCAACCTCCACCTGGAAGGGAAGTGAGACATCTGGCTGACACAAGACCGGAGCCGAAGAAAACCGACGCTTCAGCTACCGAAAGGCCTCCACAGCCACAGAAGACCAATTAGTCACATCAGAACCCTTCTTGGTCAAATCCGTCAAAGGCTTAACAACGCCAGAAAAATTAGCTATGAAGCGACGGTAAAAATTAGCAAAACCCAAGAACTTCTGAAGACTCTTAACAGATGTAGGCTGCGTCCAGTCATGAATAGCCTGAACCTTGACTGGGTCCATCTCAATAGTAGAAGGAGAAAAAATGAAACCCAAAAAAGAAATCTTCTGGACTCCAAAAAGACATTTTGAGCCCTTCACAAATAAAGCATTGTCACGTAGGACCTGAAAGACCATCCTGACCTGCTTAACATGAGACTCCCAATCATCCGAAAAAAACAGAATATCATCCAGATACACAATCATAAGCGGAAGATGTCATGCATAAAGGACTGAAAGACTGAAGGAGCATTAGAAAGTCCAAAAGGCATCACCAAGTACTCAAAATGGCCTTCCGGCGTAATAAATGCAGTTTTCCATTCATCACCCTGTTTTATACGCACAAGGTTATACGCACCACGAAGATCTATCTTGGTGAACCAACTAGACCCCCTAATGCGAGCAAACAAATCAGTTAACAATGGCAAAGGATACTGAAATTTGACCGTGATTTTATTCAAAAGGCGATAATCAATACAGGGTCTCAGGGAACCATCCTTTTTAGCCACAAAAAAGAATCCTGCACCAAGAGGGGATGAGGACGGGCGAATATGTCCCTTCTCTAAAGACTCCTTTATATAACTCCGCATGGCAGCATGCTCCGGCACAGATAAATTGAAAAGTCGTCCCTTAGGAAACTTACTACCAGGAATCAAATTTATAGCACAATCACAGTCCCTATGAGGAGGTAGAGAATTGAGTTTGGGCTCCTCAAATACATCCTGGTAGTCTGACAAAAACGTAGGGACTTCAGAAGGAGTGGACGAAGCAATTGACACCACAGGAGCGTCACCATGAATTCCCTGACAACCCCAACTTGACACCGACATAGCTTTCCAATCCAGAACTGGATTATGAGTCTGCAACCATGGTAGACCCAACACGACGACATCATGCAAATTATGCAGTACAAGAAAGCGAATCACCTCCCGATGAACAGGAGTCATGCACATGGTCACTTGTGTCCAGTACTGAGGTCTATTCGTAGCCAATGGTGTAGAATCAATTCCCCTTAGTGGAATAGGGAATTTTAAAGGCTTCAAATCAAAACCACAGCGCCTGGCAAATGACCAATCCATCAGACTCAGGGCGGCACCTGAATCTACAAAAGCATTAACCGGGTAAGATGACAGGGAACAAATCAGGGTAACACACAAAATGAAAGGCTGTAAAGTACCAGTGGTGACAGATTTATCAACCTTTTTTTTGCGCTTAGAGCATGCTGAGATAACATGAGCTGAGTCACCACAGTAAAAGCACAACCCATTTTGCCGTCTATAATTTTGCCGTTCACTTCTGGTCAGAATTCTGTCACATTGCATAGATTCAGGTGTCTGTTCAGAAGACACCGCCAATTGGTGCACAGGTTTGCGCTCCCGCAAACGCCGATCAATCTGAATGGCCAGAGTCATTGACTCATTCAGACCTGCAGGCGTAGGGAACCCCCACCATGACATTCTTAATGGCTTCAGAAAGACCTTCTCTGAAATTTGCAGCCAGGGCACACTCATTCCACTGAGTAAGCACCGACCATTTCCGAAATTTCTGGCAGTACACCTCTGCTTCATCTTGCCCCTGCGAGAGGGCCAATAACGTTTTTTCAGCCTGGTTCTCAAGATTAGGTTCCTCATAGAGCAATCCAAGGGCTAGAAAAAACGCATCTACACTAAGCAATGCAGGATCCCCTGGCGCCAATGCGAAGGCCCAATCTTGGGGGTCACCACGCAAAAAGGAAATGATAATCTTAACTTGCTGAACGGCATCACCAGAGGAACGAGGTTTCAAAGAAAGAAACAACTTACAATTGTTCCTAAAATTCAGGAACCTAGATCTATCTCCAGAAAACAACTCCGGAATAGGTATTCTAGGCTCAGACATAGGACTGTGAACAACAAAATCCTGAATACTTTGAACCCTAGCAGCAAGATGATCCAGACTGGAAGCCAAGCTCTGGACATCCATGTCAGCAGCTGAACTCAGAGCCACACCAAGATTAAGAGGAGGAGAGAAGCAGCCACAGCAGCTAGACACACGGCAACAACAAAAAAAAAAAAAAAATTCTCAAGGCTTCTTTTCTCCTGCTTCTGCCATGCAATTAACACTTTACGGGCCGGCTGTACTGTTGTGATCCCAAGTGGCGGAGGATCACAAATAGATCAGCAAGTGATTAAACTAAGGACGAGCTCTAGGGAGATGGTAACTGGACTGATCGCAAATCTGAACCTATCCAAAACAACTAGAGGTAGCCGGTGAACGTGCCTAAAAAATTCTTAGACGTCTCGAGCCAGCCTGAGGAACTAGATACCCCTAAAGAGAAAGAAAGACCTCGCTTGCCTCCAGAGAAATAATCCCCAAAGATATAGAAGCCCCCAACAAATATTAACGGTGAAGTAAGAAGAAGGCACATACATAGGGATGAAATCAGATTCAGCAAAAGAGGCCCACTAGTACTAGAAAGCAGAAAATAGAGCAGGGGTCTATGCGATCAATAAAAAACCCTTACAAAATATCCATCCTGAGATTTCAAGAACCCACACACCAACTAACGGTGTGTGGGGAGAAGCTCAGCCCACTAGAGCAACCAGCAAGCGAGGGAATTACATTTTAGCAAGCTGGAACAGAAAACATGATAAACACTGCTGATCAAAAAATGAGCAAACAAAACTTAGCTTATCCTGGATGGACTGGGAGCAAGGTAGTCAGAAGGAATCTGAGTAGCACTGATTACATCGACAGCCGGCCACAAGTGGAAGTAAAACAGAGCTATATAGGAACCTCCCAGAGGATAACGAACCAGCTGATAGCCAGAGACCAGCAGGATAACAAACAAAGCCACCATGGGGAGCCCAAAGCAAAAGTCACACCATACCACCAGTGACCACAAGAGGGAGCCCGAAAACAGAGTTCACAACACGAACCTAACTCTGTGGATCATGCGGAAAAAATCTTGTTGGCTCTGTGCCAGGGTCTGGAAGCGGCAGAATTATACTGCCAGAAATTTAGAAAATGGTCTGTGCTCACTAAATGGAATGAGGACGCTCTGGCAGCAATTTTCAGAAAGGGTCTTTCTGAAGCCCTTAAAGATGTTATGGTGGGGTTCCCCACGCCTGTTGGTCTGAGCGAATCTATGTCTCTAGCCATTCAGATCGATCGGTGCCTGCGTGAGCGCAAAGTGGTGCACCATATGGCAGCATCCTCTGAGCGGAGTCCTGAACCTATGCAATGTGATAGGATTCTGACTAGAGCGGAACAGAGGGGATACAGACATCAGAATGGGCTGTGTTTTTACTGTGGTGATTCAGCTCATACTATCTCTGATTGCCCTAAGCGTATTAAGAGGGTCGCTAGATCTGTTACCATTAGTACTGTACAGCCTAAGTTTCTCCTGTCTGTGACCCTGATTTGCTCATTGTCATCTTTCTCTGTCATGGCATTTGTGGATTCAGGCTCTGCCCTGAACTTAATGGACTTAGAATTTGCCAGGCGCTGTGGTTTTTCTTTGCAACCTTTGCAGAGCCCTATTCCTTTGAGGGGTATTGATGCTACTCCGTTGGCCAAGAATAAAGCTCAGTATTGGACTCAGCTGACTATGTGCATGGCTCCAGCACATCAGGAAGATTGTCGTTTTCTGGTGTTGCATAATTTACATGATGTTGTTGTACTGGGTTTTCCATGGTTACAAGTACACAATCCAGTGTTGGATTGGAAATCAATGTCTGTGACTAGTTGGGGTTGTCAAGGGGTACATAGTGACGTTCCTTTAATGTCAATTTCCTCTTCCCTCTCTTCTGATGTTCCTGATTTTTTGTCTGATTTCCAGGATGTATTCGATGAGCCCAAGTCCAGTTCCCTTCCTCCACATAGGGACTGTGATTGTGCTATTGACTTGATTCCAGGCTCTAAGTTCCATAAGGGCCGACTTTTCAACCTGTCTGTGCCAGAACATACCGCTATGCGGAGCTATGTTAAGGAGTCCTTGGAGAAGGGGCATATTTGGCCGTCTTCGTCACCACTGGGAGCGGGATTCTTTTTTGTTGCCAAGAAGGATGGCTCCTTGAGACCCTGTATTGATTATCGCCTTCTTAATAAGATCACGGTCAAATTCCAATACCCTTTACCTTTGCTCTCTGACTTGTTTGCTCAGATTAAGGGGGCTAGTTGGTTTACCAAGAATGACCTTCGAGGGGCATATAATCTTGTTCGTTTTAAACAGGGTGACGAATGGAAAACTGCATTTAATATGCCCGAAGGCCATTTTGAATACCTGGTGATGCCTTTCGGGCTTTCTAATGCTCCTTCTGTATTTCAGTCCTTCATGCATGACATTTTCCGCAATTATCTTGATAAATTCTTGATTGTGTATTTGGATGATATTTTGATTTTTTCCCATGATTGGGAGTCTCATGTGAAGCAGGTCAGGATGGTATTCCAGATCCTTCGTGATAATGCTCTATTTGTGAAGGGGTCTAAGTGCCTATTTGGAGTTCAGAAGGTCTCTTTTTTGGGGTTTATTTTTTCGCCTTCGTGTATAGAAATGGATCCTGTTAAGGTCCAAGCCATTCATGACTGGTTTCAACCCACATCTGTGAAGAGCCTTCAGAAATTTTTGGGCTTTGCTAATTTTTATCGCCGTTTCATTGCCAACTTCTCTAGTGTGGTTAAGCCCCTGACCGATTTGACGAAGAAAGGCGCTGATGTGACAAATTGGTCCTCTGGGGCTGTTGAGGCCTTTCAGGAGCTTAAGCGCCAATTTACTTCTGCCCCTGCCTTGCATCAGCCGGATGTGTCTCTTCCTTTTCAGGTTGAGGTTGACGCTTCTGAGATTGGGGCAGGGGCCGTTTTGTCACAGGGGAATTCTGATGGTTCCTTGATGAAACCATGTGCCTTCTTTTCCCGAAAGTTTTCGCCTGCGGAACGCAATTATGATGTCGGCAATCGGGAGTTGTTGGCTATGAAGTGGGCATTTGAGGAGTGGCGACATTGGCTTGAGGGGTCCAAGCACCGTATTGTGGTCTTGACCGATCATAAGAATCTGATTTACCTCGAGTAGGCCAAGCGGCTGAACCCTAGACAGGCTCGATGGTCCCTGTTTTTCTCCCGTTTCGATTTTGTGGTTTCATATCTTCCGGGATCTAAGAATGTTAAAGCGGATGCCCTCTCTAGGAGTTTTTTGCCTGATTCTCCTGGAGTTCTTGAGCCGGTTGGCATTCTTAGGGAAGGGGTGATTCTTTCTGCCATCTCCCCTGATATACGGCGGGTGCTTCAGGAATTTCAGGCTGATAAACCTGACCGCTGTCCTGTGGGGAAGCTGTTTGTTCCTGATAGATGGACAAGTAAGGTAATTTCTGAGGTCCATTGTTTGGTGTTGGCCGGTCATCCTGGGATTTTTGGTACCAGAGATTTGGTGGCTAGGTCCTTTTGGTGGCCTTCCTTGTCGCGGGATGTGCGTTCTTTTGTGCAGTCCTGTGGGACTTGTGCCCGGGCTAAGCCTTGCTGTTCCCGTGCTAGTGGGTTGCTTTTGCCTTTGCCTGTCCCTGAGAGGCCCTGGACGCATATTTCCATTGATTTTATTTCGGATCTTCCTGTGTCCCAGAGGATGTCTGTTATCTGGGTGGTTTGTGACCGGTTCTCTAAAATGGTCCATTTGGTACCTTTGTCTAAATTGCCTTCCTCCTCTGATTTGGTTCCATTGTTTTTTCAGCATGTGGTTCGTTTGCATGGCAATCCGGAAAATATTGTGTCTGACAGAGGTTCCCAGTTTGTTTCCAGGTTTTGGTGGGCCTTTTGTGCTAGGATGGGCATTAATTTGTCTTTTTCTTCGGCGTTCCATCCTCAGACAAATGGCCAAACTGAGCGAACTAATCAAACCTTGGAAACCTATTTGAGATGCTTTGTATCTGCTGATCAGGATGATTGGGTGGCTTTCTTGCCGTTGGCCGAGTTTGCCCTTAATAATCGGGCCAGTTCGGCTACTTTGGGTTCGCCTTTTTTTTGTAATTTTGGTTTCCATCCTCGTTTTTCTTCAGGGCAGGTTGAGCCTTCTGATTGTCCTGGTGTAGATTCTGTGATGGACAGGTTACAGCAGATTTGGACTCATGTGGTAGACAATTTGACGTTGTCTCAGGAAAAGGCTCAGCGTTTTGCTAACCGCCGTCGGTGTGTTGGTCCTCGGCTTTGTGTCGGGGATTTAGTCTGGTTATCTTCTCGTCATGTTCCTATGAAGGTTTCTTCCCCTAAGTTCAAGCCTCGGTTTATTGGTCCTTATAAGATCTCTGAGATTATCAATCCAGTGTTTTTCGTTTGGCCCTTCCAGACTCTTTTGCCATCCACAATGTTTTCCATAGATCTTTGTTGCGGAGATATGTGGTGCCCGTTGTTCCCTCTGTTGATCCTCCTGCCCCGGTGTTGGTTGAGGGGGAGTTGGAATATGTGGTTGAGAAAATGTTGGATTCTGGTTTTTCGAGGCGGAGGCTTCAGTATCTTGTTAAGTGGAAGGGTTATGGCCAGGAGGATAATTCTTGGGTGGTTGCCTCCAATGTCCATGCTGCCGATTTGGTTCGTGCTTTTCACTTGGCTCGTCCTGATCGGCCTGGGGGCTCTGGTGAGGGTTCGGTGACCCCTCCTCAAGGGGGGGGTACTGTTGTGAATTCCGCTCTTGGGCTCCCTCCGGTGGTTGTGAGTAGCACTTTTGTGAGTTCTGCTCTTGGGCTTCCTCCTGTGGTTTTGAGTGGTATAGCTGCTTCTTGGATTTAGCATTAGCAGCTGCTTCCACTGATCGTCTTTCTGGCTCGGCTATTTTAGTCTGGCCTTAGCCCTCAATCAATGCCAGTTGTCAATTGTTCCTGCTTGGAGCCACTGCTCTTTTGGATTTCCCTGACACTCTGTCCAGTTCAGCAAAGATAAGTCCTTGCTTGTCCTTTTGCAGTCCATTTGTTGTGGACTTTATTGTTCAGCACATTCTATGTTTTGCTCATTTGTCCAGCTTATCAGTATGGATCTATTTAGCTAAGCTGGAAGCTCTGGGCTGCAGATTTTGCCCTCTACACCTTTAGTCTAGTGTGGAGATTTTTGCATATCTCTGCGGTGGACTTTTTCTAGTTTTTATTACTGACCGCACAGTGTTCTTTCCTTACTATGTATATAGCTTGAAGTGGCCTCCTTTGCTAAATCTTGTTTCATACTACGTATGTCATTTCCTTCTCCTCTCACAGTCAATATTTGTGGGGGGCTATCCTATCCTTTGGGGATTTTCTCTGAGGCAAGATAGCTTTCCTGTTTCTACCTTTAGGGGTAGCTAGTTCTCCGGCTGTGACGAGGTGTCCAGGGAGTGACAGGAACATCCCACGGCTACTTCTAGTGTTGTGTTAAGTTCAGGAACTGCGGTCTGTATAGTTACCACCTGCTCAGAGCTAGTCGCATGTCGCTCCTAAATTACCAGTCCATAACAGCGGTCATTTGTTCTCTCTGATATAAATTAGGAGAAGATTCTTTATTTCCATTAGAGATTAAATACTTGGAACACAGCGGCAGAAATGCACTTACAAGGGTTCGCCTGTGAAAAAAAGTAATCACCCCTCCACAGTATAAGTGATCACGTATTGATTGGTGGGGGTCTGACTGCTTGAATTAAATCAGCAGAATGTGGAACTTTTATCCCCATTAGGCTGGAGTGGCATGTTCGACTTGATCACCGATCCGTTCATTCACTCTGTGGCTGCAAGCATTGCACTTGTTTTTTTCTGGAAGCCCCAAAGAGAATGAATTGAGCTGCGGTCAGACATCCCACCTGCCACACCATTTTAAAATGAGGATAAGTGTCCTATCAGAGATATAACCTCCCTAGTCTTCCAATCGTCGCCGTTTGTAATGGTTCAATCGAAGCGATCACCTATCCTGTAGAGCCCATGGATTGGTTATAATTTGTTTTAACCAAAGAACCCCTTTAATGTAAACTATCGTAATTGTACATGCCAGTTTTAGCATGTGCACAGTGGATGTGCAGGAACTGCCTGTGTTTTACAATCGATTCTCCACTATAATAGGGATAACGGCTTACAGATATTTATATATAGCTGAAGGATGGCCCCTAGGTTCAATTCCTCCTTTAGGCTACAGACACCCTAGCCTGACCCCGCATGAAGGAGACTCAACTTGGTGTCCATACATTTACAACAATTACGGGCAGACACCAAGAAAAGTGGCTTCAATTGACTTACACAAGAAATGTGATAATGGTGCAGCAGTCAGGAATGGGCCATGCATGAGGTATCAGGGTCTGGGCCAGCATTTAGAGCTTTGAATTTAAGGTTAAAGATGAGGTGGGTGAAGGACCAGTGTAAACCTGCTATCCAGGGAGCCCTGATACCTAAAGCAACAGCTCGAACTGTTTTTTTTGCTCAGCCACACCCAGGTGGCACAAATATCATCTTGGTAGACCATTAATGTTAGAAAAACTTAAGGATAGTAACACAGGTAGTTGACTGAAAGTAAGTGCAGGCCTGCTGGTCTGTGAGCCCTACTGCTACATTCGACACACATGAAGGAGACCAAATTAGAATCTCCACATTTCAAAAATTATTGCCACACCACTAAAGTTCCATCAATTTTCCCATAGTAGAAATAGTATAATGAGTCTCTGACACCCCTTCAACTGCAGGCAACCCACCAGATGGAGACGCAAATTGGAGTCTTCACATTTCAAAAAAATTTGCCACTCACCACTAAAGTGGCATCGATTTCCCCAGAATAGAAATAGTATAATGGGGCTTGGAAACCCCTTTCACTACATGAAACCCACCAGATGGAGACCCAACTTGGGGTTTCCACATTTCCAAAAATTATTTCTAACATAAGCAGCAAAAAATTCACTGAACAAGAATAATAAAATTACTAATATCACTGAGAAAAAACATCCATACTTGCAATATCAAGTCCTGACACAAATGCACAAAGAGGATGCAGCGGGTCCTCGAAGATAAACGTAGGGGCAGCACAGGTGCAAAATACTGAAAACTTGGCCATCAGAGGTCTGCTTGGATCTGGGGCCAGACAAAGTAGGGTCCGAGCACAAACCAGACCTTCGTCACCAGACATTATCCCACTGGGGTGAAAGTGATCCTGATAAGGCTCAGATACCTGAGGTGCATGCAGTTTGTAGTGTGCTGTCAGGGCAGAAAGAGGAGGGTGACTTTCAGGGTGAGGAGTGGGAGAACAGAGAGGATGATGATAAGATTCTAGATCCCACTTGGTGTGAACCGAAAAAGCATGCAGCTGAGTAGTTCAGCTGAGGAGAAGGAGGAGGTTACAATGTGGCTTGGTGCACAAACACGAAGTGATGCAACCATGACAAGCATTGCATACGCAGCCACAACTGTGGTAGTGTCCAGCAGTGGTTGTGGGTCTGCAGTTTGCAAGGGCAGCAAGGATTGCCTAGCCTGGGACTTTCTTCAGACAGCAGTGGATGAACCAACTCACGTTGTCTGCTAACTTTGCAAAAAAAACTCAGTATGTGCAAAAATTGCATTCATTTGACTAATACTGCTAAATGCATGAAGCAGCCCATGCGCGATCAACATGCATTAGTCTGGGATTGTCACTGTGCTAAAATGCGGACTAGCGGGCCTCGCCAACCTTCATGCATCCCATCAACCGCACATGCCTCTTCTTCCTCATGTGACAAGTGTTCACACGCGGGTCTCTGTCCGCAGAGCCTCCTCTTGTTAACCCCCTACAATTGGGGTGAGTGAGAGCCTATCAGGTGCTATGGAAGTGAAGATGCCCACTATTTTTCTTTCACCAAGCATACCACATCTTTCTAAATCCACCATAACATCTCCCCCTGCACCGCACTCACAGTTCACCCTCTCTCAGCACAGCAGCCAGCCCTTGGTCCTGCTCCTGCAGTTGTGGTCAGGTAAAAGAATGTTTCCTCCTACACATGCCAAAGCTAAGAGCTTAAATTCCCCCATTACTAATCACCAATGGCCACGGAAGTGCTGCCTTTCCGCCTGATGGATACAGATGGTTTCTGAAAGATGATGGTCTGCGCAGTCCCTCAGTACCAGTTGCCCATTCGCCATTAAGTCTCTAAGAAAGCTGTGCCTGAGCTATACCAGCATATCGCAGACAACATCACCTGTTCCTTGAAAAAATCTATGTCTGCCAGTGTGCATTGCAGCACTGACACCTGGATAAGCAAACATGGCAATTGGCGTTACATCTTGCTGACTGGGCACTGGGTGACTCTGGTGGCTGTGGGGGCAGACGTGCAAGGGGCTGCTCTACAAGTCTTGAAATCCCTAAGGCTTGCGGGACAAACCTCTGTATCTAACATTTCCTCCACTGCTTCTTCCTCCTCCACCTCCTCTAGTGCCTCCACCTGCACCCTCAACCACTCCCTTAATGAGACACATGATCTAACAGTGCAGAGAGAATCCCCCCACCTCTGTGCTGCGTAGCCAGGGCTCACTGCAATCATACATTGTTTTCTATAATAAACCTTGGATCGCAGTCACACATCTCAAGAGTTTGTTACCACCAATTAACATTTACCAGTAGCATATATGTTGAAGCCTTGGAGCACTTTTGATTGCTGCAGAATCAATCTTCTTGGTAAAATTCACAAAGCTAATGAGTTAATATCTCAAAAGTTTAACTAAGTGCACATGTTATGGGTAGTGTTGAGCGATACCTTCCGATATTCGAAAGTATCGGTATCGGATTGGATCGGCCGATACCGGCAAAATTTCGGATCTCGCTGATACCGATACTCAATACCAATACAAGTCAAGGGGACACAAATATCGGAAGGTATCCTGGATGGTTCCCAGGGTCTGAAGGAGAGGAAACTCTCCTTCAGGCCCTGGGATCCATATTCATGTAAAAAATAAAGAAAAAAAATAAAAAATATGGATATACTCACCCTTCCAGCGGACCCTGGACCTTAGCGGTGTAACCGGCAGCCTCCGTTCCTAAGAATGCAGAGTGATGGACCTTCGATGACGTCGCGGCTTGTGCTTGGTCGCGTGACCGCTCATGTGACCGCTCACGCGACCAATCACAAGCCGCGACGTCATCGCAGGTCCTACACTCACTGCATTCTTAGGAACGGAGGCTGCCGGTTACACCGCTAAGGTCCAGGGTCCGCCGGAGGGGTGAGTATATCCATATTTTTTATTTTTATTCTTTATTTTTTACATGAATATGGATCCCAGGGCCCGAAAGAGAGTCTCCTCTCCTCCAGACCATGGGAACCATACACTGGGAACTTCCGATTCCGATATCACAAAAATATCGGAACTCGGTATCGGAATTCCGATACAGCGAATATCGGCCGATACCCGATATTTGCAGTATCGGAATGCTCAACACTAGTTATGAGCTAACTGGTGACTTGTATTCTCAAAGCCATTGACATAAGTGAGCAGCACAGTCAGAGGCAATAGTGCAGCAGAACAAGAAGACACATTGTTTAATGAGGACCAGTATAGCAGAGTATACAAGATGGTAGACAAACAAGGGGAGTAGGTAACAAGGTTAGCAGGTAGCAGAGATGAAGCAGAACCAGATGTGAGGTTACACACAGGAACATGAGCAATATAGAAAACAGGTATCTTTGAGCATAAAAGCAATCAATTGCAGTCTGGTATCTTCCAGTAGGGCAATGCTTAACTGCAGCAATGCAGCAGAGAAATAAATTTAGTCAGCTGTAATCCAGCAGGGCAATGATTAACTGCAGCAATGTAACAGAGAAGTAAATGCTCTCTAGTCTCTTCCATCAAGACACATAAAACATTAAACACATAAATGCAACAGAGATTTGCTTGATCAGATGTGTTACATAGATTGCAGAGGCCTGATGTAAACTGTTGCAAGAAATTCATCAGTGTCTGATAGCATTAAACGTAATCAAACTGGACTGAAATTTTAAATATCTCTAGTTGTAGAAAGGAAATCAGGAAAAGCTAAGATGATGACAGACACTTGGCTGGAGCTGGACCAAATGAAGTAGCAGCAAACACCTGACCAACTTGGAGCAATTCAAATAAAGTCATTTAACACCTAAGCACCTGGCCTCTGCCAAAATGTACCTTTAAGGGACTTTGTCAGTAAGGTTAACCCCCCCTCTCAAACTCAATATGTCTTTTATATGTTTCTGTATTAGTAATTAGCTATTTTAAATATATGCAAATGAGGGGTTTAGTGCTCTGGGCATTACAGGGAACTTAATGAGCTTCTGCCTCTACAGGTTGTTTCTCCACCCAACAGCAGCCTTTATAGATTGTTTGATAGGTCACTGTCTGCATGATGTTGGAGCGCCCCCAGACGCAGGGCCGTGGGGTACTCGGTACCGGGCCTCTCTCTGTCTCAGTCCTGGGGTTGTCACGGTGGCTAGACCCGGTCCGTGACCCTGCTAAGGGGCGTCCAATGAAAGATGAGATGATGGTGCATGGTGCAAGGCGCGATGAATAACGAGGACACAGGGTTGCAGTCTCTTTACCTCTTTACTGAAGGCTTCAGGATCCGCAATCCAGAGCACTGCTAACAGGGCTGGCTGAGACCGGCCGGTCCGAAGGCACATCCAGAGTTTCAATTGCATGTGGAAATCAGTGCCTACCTTCTGGCGCCTGTGTGTTGTAGTACCTCCCTGCTGAGCACCACGGGATAGTCCTCACAACTGTTGTGTCTGTTTCTGATGTTCTTTCTCACAACTCTCGTATCTGTTCTGATGTTCTTCTCCGTCCCCCAGATGATATGGCTAGGACACACCCGTATGACGGGTAGGCCTGGAGTTATTCTGGGACCCTAGAGACGCCCCTCTCCCACAATTGCCTCCCATGTCTGCTTAGGTGATTTAAGTGAGACAGCCAACTGTTGTGAATTAGACTTTTTTGGCTCCCTCTTGTGGTCACTGGTGATATGACTCTGGGATTGTCTTTCCTCAGTTTGGCACCCACCTGGGTCGTTAGTCCAGGGGTGTTGCTATATAAGCTTCCTGGATTCTCAGTCCAGTGCCTGGCATCGTTGTAATCAGATCCTTTCTGTTTGCTCCTGTCTGCTGGTCCTGGTTCTTGCAAAATTAAGCTAAGTCCTGCTTCCTTGTTTTTTGGTTATTTGTATTGCTCTTATATTCTGTCCAGCTTGTACTATATGTGATTCCTGATTTTGCTTGAAGCTCTAGGGGGCTGGTATTCTCCCCCCGGGCCGTTAGACGGTTCGGGGGTTCTTGAATATCCAGCGTGGATATTTTTGATAGGGTTCTTGTTGACCGTATAAGTCATCTTACTATATTCTGCTATTAGTCAGTGGGCCTCTCTTTGCTAAATATCTAGTTCATTCTTACGTTTGTCTTTTCTCCTTACCTCACCGTTATTATTTGTGGGGGGCTTGTATCCAACTTTTGGGGTCTTTTCTCTGAAGGCAAGAAAGGTCTATCTTTTCCCTTCTAGGGTTAGTTAGTTCTCCGGCTGGCGCGAGACGTCTAGAACCAACGTAGGCACGTTCCCCGGCTGCTGCTATTTGTGGTGCTAGGATTAGATATACGGTTAGCCCAGTTACCACTGCCCTATGAGCTGGTTTTTTATGTTTGCAGACTTGGTATGTACTTTTGAGACCCTCTGCCATTGGGGTCATAATAGTATGCCAGGCCAAAGTTGAATGTTTAATGCATTGCAGAAGTGGGATAATAAGAAAGGAAATTCTGAGGTTTTTTTTTTTTTCTCCTCTCTTTGTTCCTCCCCTTTACCTCTGAGTGGCTTGTGCTTGCTGCAGACATGAATGTCCAGACCTTGATTACAAGTGTGGATCAGCTTGCTGCTCGTGTGCAGGGCATACAAGATTTTGTTACCAGTAGTCCAATGTCTGAACCTAAAATACCTATTCCTGAACTGTTCTCTGGAGACCGATTCAAGTTTAGGAATTTCAGGAATAATTGTAAATTGTTTCGATCTCTGAGACCACGTTCATCTGGAGACTCAGCTCAGCAAGTTAAAATTGTTATCTCTTTCTTACGGGGCGACCCTCAGGATTGGGCCTTCTCGCTAGCGCCAGGAGATCCGGCATTGGCAAATATTGATGCGTTTTTTCTGGCGCTCGGATTGCTTTACGAGGAACCCAATCTTGAAACTCAGGCAGAAGAAGCCTTGCTGGCTATTTCTCAGGGCCAGGATGAAGCTGAAGTGTATTGCCAAAAATTTCGGAAATGGTCCGTGCTTACTCAGTGAAATGAGTGTGCTCTGGCCGCAAATTTCAGAAATGGCCTTTCTGAAGCCATTAAGAATGTGATGGTGGGTTTCTCCATTCCTACAAGTCTGAATGATTCCATGGCGCTGGCTATTCAAATTGACCGGCGTTTGCGGGAGCGCAAAACTGCTAATCCTCTGGTGGTGTTGTCTGAACAAACACCTGATTTAATGCAATGTGATAGAATTCAGACTAGAAATGAACGGAAAAATCATAGACGTCAGAATGGGTTGTTTTTACTGTGGTGATTCTACACATGTTATATCAGCATGCTCTAAACGCCTAACAAGGGTTGTTAGCCCTGTCGCCATTGGTAATTTGCAACCTAAATTTATTTTGTCTGTGACTTTAATTTGCTCATTGTCTTCCTACCTTGTTATGGCGTTTGTGGATTCAGGTGCTGCCCTGAGTCTTATGGATCTGTCATTTGCCAAGCGCTGTGGTTTTGTTCTTGAGCCTTTGGTTAATCCTATCCCTCTTAGAGGTATTGATGCTACGCCATTGGCGGAAAATAAACCGCAGTTTTGGACACAGGTAACCATGTGCATGACTCCTGAACATCGGGAGGTGATTCGTTTTCTTGTTCTGCATAAAATGCATGATTTGGTCATTTTGGGTCTGCCATGGTTACAGACCCATAATCCAGTCTTGGATTGGAAGGCAATGTCTGTGTCAAGTTGGGGCTGTCAGGGAATTCATGGTGATTCCCCGCCGGTGTCTATTGCTTCCTCTACTCCTTCGGAAGTTCCTGAGTATTTGTCTGATTTTCAGGATGTATTCAGCGAGTCCAGGTCCAGTGCTCTGCCTCCTCATAGGGACTGTGACTGCGCCATAGATTTGATTCCAGGTAGTAAATTTCCTAAGGGAAGACTATTTAATCTGTCTGTACCTGAGCATACCGCAATGCGTTCGTATATCAAGGAGTCTCTGGAGAAGGGGCATATCCGTCCATCCTCTTCCCCTCTTGGTGCGGGATTCTTTTTTGTGGCCAAGAAGGACGGATCTTTGAGACCTTGTATTGACTATCGGCTTCTGAATAAAATCACTGTTAAATTTCAGTATCCTTTGCCTCTGTTGTCGGACTTGTTTGCCCGGATTAAAGGTGCCAAGTGGTTCACCAAGATAGATCTTCGTGGTGCGTACAACCTTGTGCGCATTAAGCAGGGAGATGAATGGAAAACTGCATTTAATACGCCCGAAGGTCATTTTGAGTACTTGGTGATGCCTTTTGGGCTCTCTAATGCTCCTTCAGTGTTTCAGTCCTTTATGCATGATATTTTCCGGAAGTATCTGGATAAATTTATGATTGTTTATCTGGATGATATGCTGTTTTTTTCTGATGATTGGGACTCGCATGTAGAGCAGGTCAGGATGGTGTTTCAGGTTTTGCGTGAGCATGCTTTGTTTGTTAAGGGCTCAAAGTGTCTCTTTGGAGTACAGAAGGTTCCCTTTTTGGGGTTTATTTTTTCCCCTTCTGCGGTGGAGATGGACCCAGTCAAGGTCCGAGCTATTCATGATTGGACTCAGCCCACGTCAGTTAAAAGTCTTCAGAAGTTCTTGGGTTTTGCTAACTTTTACCGTCGTTTTATCGCTAATTTTTCTAGCGTTGTTAAACCTTTGACGGATATGACCAAGAAAGGTTCTGATGTTGCTAACTGGGCTCCTGCAGCCGTGGAAGCTTTCCAAGAGTTGAAGCGCTGGTTTACTTCGGCGCCTGTTTTGTGCCAGCCTGATGTCTCACTGCCCTTTCAGGTTGAAGTGGATGCTTCTGAGATTGGGGCAGGGGCCGTTTTGTCGCAGAGAGGCCCTGGTTGCTCTGTAATGAGACCATGTGCCTTTTTCTCTAGGAAGTTTTTGCCTGCTGAGCGGAATTATGATGTTGGCAATCGGGAGTTGTTGGCTATGAAGTGGGCATTTGAGGAGTGGCGTCATTGGCTCGGGGGTTCTAAGCATCGTGTGGTGGTCTTGACTGATCACAAAAATCTGATGTATCTCGAGTCTGCTAAACGCCTGAATCCTAGACAGGCCCGCTGGTCATTGTTTTTCTCCCGTTTTGACTTTGTGGTCTCGTATTTACCAGGTTCAAAGAATGTGAAGGCTGATGCTCTTTCAAGGAGCTTTGTGCCTGACTCTCCTGGAGTCGTAGAACCAGTTGGTATTCTTAAAGAGGGAGTTATCTTGTCAGCCATTTCTCCGGATTTGCGACGTGTGTTGCAGAGATTTCAGGCTGGTAGACCTGACTCTTGTCCACCTGACAGACTGTTTGTTCCTGATAAGTGGACCAGCAGAGTCATTTCCGAGGTTCATTCCTCGGTGTTGGCAGGGCATCCGGGAATTTTTGGCACCAGAGATCTGGTGGCTAGGTCCTTTTGGTGGCCTTCCTTGTCACGGGATGTGCGGTCATTTGTGCAGTCCTGTGGGACTTGTGCTCGAGCTAAGCCTTGCTGTTCTTGTGCCAGCGGGTTGCTCTTGCCCTTGCCTGTCCCGAAGAGGCCTTGGACACACATTTCCATGGATTTCATTTCAGATCTTCCGGTGTCTCAGGGCATGTCTGTCATCTGGGTGGTATGTGATCGCTTTTCCAAGATGGTCCATTTGGTATCTTTGCCTAAGCTGCCTTCCTCTTCCGATCTGGTTCCTTTGTTCTTTCAGAATGTGGTTCGTTTACACGGCATTCCTGAGAATATTGTGTCTGACAGAGGATCCCAGTTTGTTTCCAGGTTCTGGCGATCCTTTTGTGCTAAGATGGGCATTGATTTGTCGTTTTCATCTGCCTTTCATCCTCAGACTAATGGACAAACAGAGCGAACTAATCAGACTCTGGAGGCTTATTTGAGGTGTTTTGTTTCTGCAGATCAGGATGATTGGGTGACCTTCTTGCCGTTGGCTGAGTTTGCCCTTAATAATCGGGCTAGTTCCGCTACTTTGGTTTCGCCATTTTTTTGCAACTCTGGTTTCCATCCCCGTTTTTCCTCGGGACATGTGGAGCCTTCTGACTGTCCTGGGGTAGATTCCGTGGTGGATAGGTTGCAGCAGATCTGGAATCATGTGGTGGACAACTTGAAGTTGTCACAGGAGAAGGCTCAGCGTTTTGCCAACCGCCGCCGCGGTGTGGGTCCCCGACTTCGTGTTGGGGATTTGGTATGGCTGTCTTCTCGATTTGTTCCTATGAAGGTCTCCTCTCCTAAATTTAAGCCTCGCTTCATCGGTCCTTACAAGATATTGGAAATCCTTAATCCTGTGTCCTTTCGCTTGGATCTTCCGGTGTCGTTTGCCATTCACAACGTGTTCCATAGGTCTTTGTTGCGGCGGTACGTTGTACCTGTGGTTCCTTCTGTTGAGCCTCCTGCTCCGGTGTTGGTTGAGGGCGAGTTGGAGTATGTGGTGGAGAAGATCTTGGATTCTCATCTCTCCAGGCGGAGGCTTCAGTATCTGGTCAAGTGGAAGGGCTATGGTCAGGAGGATAATTCCTGGGTGGTTGCCTCTGATGTGCATGCGGCCGACTTAGTTCGTGCCTTTCACGCTGCTCATTCTGATCGCCCTGGTGGTCTTGGTGAGGGTTCGGTGACCCCTCCTTAAAGGGGGGGTACTGTTGTGAATTAGACTTTTTTGGCTCCCTCTTGTGGTCACTGGTGATATGACTCTGGGATTGTCTTTCCTCAGTTTGGCACCCACCTGGGTCGTTAGTCCAGGGGTGTTGCTATATAAGCTTCCTGGATTCTCAGTCCAGTGCCTGGCATCGTTGTAATCAGATCCTTTCTGTTTGCTCCTGTCTGCTGGTCCTGGTTCTTGCAAAATTAAGCTAAGTCCTGCTTCCTTGTTTTTTGGTTATTTGTATTGCTCTTATATTCTGTCCAGCTTGTACTATATGTGATTCCTGATTTTGCTGGAAGCTCTAGGGGGCTGGTATTCTCCCCCCGGGCCGTTAGACGGTTCGGGGGTTCTTGAATATCCAGCGTGGATATTTTTGATAGGGTTCTTGCTGACCGTATAAGTCATCTTACTATATTCTGCTATTAGTCAGTGGGCCTCTCTTTGCTAAATATCTAGTTCATTCTTACGTTTGTCTTTTCTCCTTACCTCACCGTTATTATTTGTGGGGGGCTTGTATCCAACTTTTGGGGTCTTTTCTCTGGAGGCAAGAAAGGTCTATCTTTTCCCTTCTAGGGTTAGTTAGTTCTCCGGCTGGCGCGAGACGTCTAGAACCAACGTAGGCACGTTCCCCGGCTTGTTATGGTTCTCAATGGCAAGAGAACATAGCCCAGCATACATAGGAACTAGCTCTTGGAAGGATGGAAACTTAAACTGACCATGAACTAAACCTGCCGCACAACTAACAGTAGCCGGGTAGCGTAGCCTGCGTTTTATCCCTAGACGCCCAGCGCCGGCCGGAGGACTAACTAATCCTGGCAGAGGAAAATATAGTCCTGGCTCACCTCTTGAGAAATTTCCCCGAAAGGCAGACAGAGGCCCCCACATATATTGGCGGTGATTTAAGATGAAAATGACAAACGTAGTATGAAAATAGGTTTAGCAAAATCGAGGTCCGCTTACTAGATAGCTGGAAGACAGAAAGGGTACTTTCATGGTCAGCTGAAAACCCTATCAATACACCATCCTGAAATTACTTTAAGACTCTAGTATTAACTCATAACATCAGAGTGGCAATTTCAGATCACAAGAGCTTTCCAGACACAGAAACGAAACTGCAGCTGTGAACTGGAACAAAATGCAAAAAACAAACAAGGACAAAAGTCCGACTTAGCTGGAAGTTGTCTGGTAGCAGGAACATGCACAGAAAGGCTTCTGATTACAATGTTGACCGGCATGGAAGTGACAGAGGAGCAAGGTTAAATAGCGACTCCCACATCCTGATGGGAACAGGTGAACAGAGGGGATGATGCACACAAGTTCAATTCCACCAGTGGCCACCGGGGGAGCCCAAAATCCAATTTCACAACAGTACCCCCCCCTCAAGGAGGGGGCACCGAACCCTCACCAGAACCACCAGGGCGATCAGGATGAGCCCTATGAAAGGCACGGACAAGATCGGAGGCATGAACATCAGAGGCAGTGACCCAAGAATTATCCTCCTGACCGTATCCCTTCCATTTGACCAGATACTGGAGTTTCCGTCTGGAAACACGGGAGTCCAAGATTTTTTCCACAACGTACTCCAACTCGCCCTCAACCAACACCGGAGCAGGAGGCTCAACGGAAGGCACAACCGGTACCTCATACCTGCGCAACAATGACCGATGAAAAACATTATGAATAGAAAAAGATGCAGGGAGGTCCAAACGGAAGGACACAGGGTTAAGAATCTCCAATATCTTGTACGGGCCGATGAACCGAGGCTTAAACTTAGGAGAAGAAACCCTCATAGGGACAAAACGAGAAGACAACCACACCAAGTCCCCGACACAAAGCCGAGGACCAACCCGACGCCGGCGGTTGGCAAAAAGCTGAGTCTTCTCCTGGGACAACTTCAAATTGTCCACCACCTGCCCCCAAATCTGATGCAACCTCTCCACCACAGCATCCACTCCAGGACAATCCGAAGATTCCACCTGACCGGAGGAAAATCGAGGATGAAACCCCGAATTACAGAAAAAAGGAGACACCAAGGTGGCAGAGCTGGCCATTAGTCTGAGGATGGAAAGCAGACGAGAAAGACAAATCTATGCCCATCCTAGCACAGAATGCCCGCCAAAATCTAGACACGAATTGGGTTCCTCTGTCAGAAACGATATTCTCCGGAATACCATGCAAACGAACCACATTTTGAAAAAACAGAGGAACCAACTCGGAAGAAGAAGGCAACTTAGGCAGGGGAACCAAATGGACCATCTTAGAGAAACGGTCACACACCACCCAGATGACAGACATCTTCTGAGAAACAGGAAGATCCGAAATAAAATCCATCGAGATGTGCGTCCAAGGCCTCTTCGGGATAGGCAAGGGCAACAACAATCCACTAGCCCGAGAACAACAAGGCTTGGCCCGAGCACAAACGTCACAAGACTGCACAAAGCCTCGTACATCTCGTGACAGGGAAGGCCACCAGAAGGACCTTGCCACCAAATCCCTGGTACCAAAGATTCCAGGATGACCTGCCAATGCAGAAGAATGAACCTCAGAAATGACTTTACTGGTCCAATCATCAGGAACAAACAGTCTACCAGGTGGGCAACGATCAGGTCTATCCGCCTGAAAATCCTGCAAGGCCCGCCGCAGGTCTGGAGAAACGGCAGACAATATCACTCCATCCTTAAGGATACCTGTAGGTTCAGAATTACCAGGGGAGTCAGGCTCAAAACTCCTAGAAAGGGCATCCGCCTTAACATTCTTAGAACCCGGTAGGTATGACACCACAAAATTAAACCGAGAGAAAAACAACGACCAGCGCGCCTGTCTAGGATTCAGGCGTCTGGCGGACTCAAGATAAATTAAATTTTTGTGGTCGGTCAATACCACCACCTGATGTCTAGCCCCCTCAAGCCAATGACGCCACTCCTCAAAAGCCCACTTCATGGCCAAAAGCTCCCGATTCCCAATATCATAATTCCGCTCGGCGGGCGAAAATTTACGAGAAAAAAAAGCACAAGGTTTCATCACGGAGCAGTCGGAACTTCTTTGCGACAAAACCGCCCCAGCTCCGATTTCAGAAGCGTCGACCTCAACCTGAAAAGGAAGAGCAACATCAGGCTGACGCAACACAGGGGCGGAAGAAAAGCGGCGCTTAAGCTCCCGAAAGGCCTCCACAGCAGCAGGGGACCAATCAGCAACATCAGCACCCTTCTTAGTCAAATCAGTCAATGGTTTAACAACATCAGAAAAACCAGCAATAAATCGACGATAAAAGTTAGCAAAGCCCAAAAATTTCTGAAGACTCTTAAGAGAAGAGGGTTGCGTCCAATCACAAATAGCCCGAACCTTGACAGGATCCATCTCGATGGAAGAGGGGGAAAAAATGTATCCCAAGAAGGAAATCTTTTGAACCCCAAAAACGCACTTAGAACCCTTCACACACAAGGAATTAGACCGCAAAACCTGAAAAACCCTCCTGACCTGCTGGACATGAGAGTCCCAGTCATCCGAAAAAATCAGAATATCATCCAGATACACGATCATAAATTTATCCAAATAATCACGGAAAATGTCATGCATAAAGGACTGAAAGACTGAAGGGGCATTTGAAAGGCCAAAAGGCATCACCAAATACTCAAAGTGGCCCTCGGGCGTATTAAATGCGGTTTTCCACTCATCCCCCTGCTTAATTCGCACCAAATTATACGCCCCACGGAGATCTATCTTAGAGAACCACTTGGCCCCCTTTATGCGAGCAAACAAATCAGTCAGCAGTGGCAACGGATATTGATATTTAACCGTGATTTTATTCAAAAGCCGATAATCAATACACGGCCTCAAAGAGCCATCTTTCTTAGACACAAAGAAAAAACCGGCTCCTAAGGGAGATGACGAAGGACGAATATGTCCCTTTTCCAAGGACTCCTTTATATATTCTCGCATAGCAGCATGTTCAGGCACAGACAGATTAAATAAACGACCCTTAGGGTATTTACTACCCGGAATCAAATCTATGGCACAATCGCACTCCCGGTGCGGAGGTAATGAACCAAGCTTAGGTTCTTCAAAAACGTCACGATAGTCAGACAAGAATTCAGGAATCTCAGAGGGAATAGATGACGAAATGGAAACCAAAGGTACGTCCCCATGCATCCCCTTACATCCCCAGCTTAACACAGACATAGCGTTCCAGTCGAGGACTGGGTTATGAGATTGCAGCCATGGCAATCCAAGCACCAACACATCATGTAGATTATACAGCACAAGAAAGCGAATAATCTCCTGATGATCCGGATTAATTTGCATAGTTACTTGTGTCCAGTATTGTGGTTTATTACTAGCCAATGGGGTGGAGTCAATCCCCTTCAGAGGTATAGGAGTTTCAAGAGGCTCTAAATCATACCCACAGCGTTTGGCAAAGGACCAATCCATAAGACTCAAAGCGGCGCCAGAGTCGACATAGGCATCCGCGGTAATAGATGATAAAGAACAAATCAGGGTCACAGATAGAATAAACTTAGACTGAAAAGTGCCAATTGAAACTGAATTATCAAGCTTCTTAGTACGCTTAGAGCATGCTGATATAACATGAGTTGAATCACCACAATAAAATCACAACCCATTTTTTCGTCTAAAATTCTGCCGTTCGCTTCTGGACAGAATTCTATCACATTGCATATTCTCTGGCGTCTTCTCAGTAGACACCGCCAAATGGTGCACAGGTTTGCGCTCCCGCAGACGTCTATCGATCTGGATAGCCATTGTCATGGACTCATTCAGACCCGCAGGCACAGGGAACCCCACCATAACATCCTTAATGGCATCAGAGAGACCCTCTCTGAAATTCGCCGCCAGGGCGCACTCATTCCACTGAGTAAGCACAGACCATTTACGGAATTTTTGGCAGTATATTTCAACTTCATCTTGCCCCTGAGATAGGGACATCAAGGCTTTTTCCGCCTGAAGCTCTAAATGAGGTTCCTCATAAAGCAACCCCAAGGCCAGAAAAAACGCATCCACATTGAGCAACGCAGGATCCCCTGGAGCCAATGCAAAAGCCCAATCTTGAGGGTCGCCCCGGAGCAAGGAAATCACAATCCTGACCTGCTGAGCAGGATCTCCAGCAGAGCGAGATTTCAGGGACAAAAACAACTTGCAATTATTTTTGAAATTTTGAAAGCAAGATCTATTCCCCGAGAAAAATTCAGGCAAAGGAATTCTAGGTTCAGATATAGGAACATGAACAACAAAATCTTGTAAATTTTGAACTTTCGTGGTGAGATTATTCAAACCTGCAGCTAAACTCTGAATATCCATTTTAAACAGGTGAACACAGAGCCATTCCAGGATTAGAAGGAGAGAGAGAGAGGAAGGCTGCAATATAGGCAGACTTGCAAGTGATTCAATTGAAAGCACACTCAGAACTGAAGGAAAAAAAAAAAAAAAAAAAAAAAATTTTCAGCAGACTTCTTTTTTCTCTCCTTTCTCTGCCAATTAATTTAACCCTTTGTGGGCCGGTCAAACTGTTATGGTTCTCAATGGCAAGAGAACATAGCCCAGCATACATAGGAACTAGCTCTTGGAAGGATGGAAACTTAAACTGACCATGAACTAAACCTGCCGCACAACTAACAGTAGCCGGGTAGCGTAGCCTGCGTTTTATCCCTAGACGCCCAGCGCCGGCCGGAGGACTAACTAATCCTGGCAGAGGAAAATATAGTCCTGGCTCACCTCTTGAGAAATTTCCCCGAAAGGCAGACAGAGGCCCCCACATATATTGGCGGTGATTTAAGATGAAAATGACAAACGTAGTATGAAAATAGGTTTAGCAAAATCGAGGTCCGCTTACTAGATAGCTGGAAGACAGAAAGGGTACTTTCATGGTCAGCTGAAAACCCTATCAATACACCATCCTGAAATTACTTTAAGACTCTAGTATTACCTCATAACATCAGAGTGGCAATTTCAGATCACAAGAGCTTTCCAGACACAGAAACGAAACTGCAGCTGTGAACTGGAACAAAATGCAAAAAACAAACAAGGACAAAAGTCCGACTTAGCTGGAAGTTGTCTGGTAGCAGGAACATGCACAGAAAGGCTTCTGATTACAATGTTGACCGGCATGGAAGTGACAGAGGAGCAAGGTTAAATAGCGACTCCCACATCCTGATGGGAACAGGTGAACAGAGGGGATGATGCACACAAGTTCAAATCCACCAGTGGCCACCGGGGGAGCCCAAAATCCAATTTCACAACACCGGCTGCTGCTATTTGTGGTGCTAGGATTAGATATACGGTTAGCCCAGTTACCACTGCCCTATGAGCTGGTTTTTTATGTTTGCAGACTTGGTATGTACTTTTTAGACCCTCTGCCATTGGGGTCATAACAGCCAACCTATAATTAACGGTCCTGCCGCTGTTTGAAGTAATGCTTGGAGCCCAATACTTCCTCGGCTTTCCGGCCACCGGCTACGCACCTCAGTAGGATGTTTCCAAGATCTTAAGGCACGACTCCTACTGGTTCTATTCTCCTTTGTGCTGTGATCTCGTTTCTCACTTCTCCACAATAGACCTCGCTTCATGTCCTTTCTTAGGATGCCACCGCAACGGGTGCAGGCGCGGCTCCGTAACGTTCTGTCCTTTTCGCTAGGCCGCTGTCAGGATCCCACCCCTGACAGAGACCCCCCTGAATCTTCCCCGCAACACCCTCTGCCACAGGATGTTGCCTGGGCAAAACCCAGTCAGCTTCTCTCTAACTTCCTATCCAACCCCCAGTTTTACCAGATTGTGAGGAGTGGCCTAATACATAGAACCCTTTGCTCCCCCTAGTAGCCAGAGTGTGAAGTGTAATGTGTGACTGTGATACCTGGTCAGGTGAACTCCTTAAGTGCCATCAGACGTACCATCACTCCCTTTAGTGGTGGAGCAACAGGACTGCAATGACCTGGACTCTGGGGCGCTGCACTGTCATATGCAAAGTAAGGAAATCAGACTGTGAGCTATTAATTAAGGTAAAGAGGCTGATACTAGGGGAGTAAGCAACCTCAGGAGGCAGTGGTTTGTTAAGTGCTCTGTTACACTTCATTTGAATATTAATGAAAATAAATGAGAGCAACAGATAGAAGATTTAAACATGTTGATGGATTCCCAATTAAAATACCTGCATGCTCAAATATGCTTAAATGGTGGGGAGAGAGTAGGGTGCAGTATGTTGATCATACTAACAAGATTATTTCACAAGTCCTAGAGTGATGATGTCAGAGGAGTTTAATGGCATACTTTAGAAGCCTGACATGGATTGCTGTAAATAAAGGTTGGATGGCTTTGTAGATCAGTGTTTGGAGCCAGTGAAGGGATTTGCAAAGAGAGGAAGCAGGAGTGTAGCGAGGAGAGAGATTAATTAGTTGGGTAGCAGAGTTAAGGATGGACTGGAGAGGTGCGACAGTGTTAGAAGTTAGGCCACAGAGGAGGGTGTTGCAATAGTCGAGGCGGGGGATGATTAGGGCATGCACAAGCATTTTGGTAGAGTGAGGGTTGAGGAACGGACTGATTCTGAAAATATTTTTGAGCTGGAGGTGACAGGAGGTGGCGAGAGCTTGGATGTGCGGTTGGAAGGACAGGGCAGAGTCAAGGATTACTCCAAGGCAGCGGATTACCGGGACAGGGGAAAGTGTGAATACATTTATTGTGATAGATAGATCAGGTAGGGAGGGTTTGCAAGATGGAGGAAAGATAATTAGTTCAGATTTGTCTACATTGAGTTTGAGGAAGCGAGAGGAGAAGAAGGAGAATATGGCTGATAGACACATAGACTAAATGTCTATGTCTTGCACAATATAATTATTAGCAAGCAAACCCTAGCAATAAATGAAATAATAAAATGACCCTGTTTAAAAAATGTTATAGTATCCTATATTGCCTCTTTTTTTCTGAACTTCAAAAAGCCTCCAGATACTGTAATTTTTTTTCGGTCTACCATTAACTGAATGTTTGAATTCTCCACAAAGTGGCTCATTGAAGTCGAGGTCAGCAGATCGTGAAGGTCACTGTAGAACCATTTTGGTTTATCTTATGTTTCAGATCACTCATGTTATAAATGCCAAGAAAGCTTCGTGGACACCTTTCTAGAAAATTAACGCAAATTTTCCTCCAATATTTGCATTTGTCATGCCATCAATTTTGGATAAATTCACTGTACAGCTGTAGCTTTCCCCCTTCCTCTATGCTTTGTTATGAGGATGGCGTGTTCCTTTTTCAAATATTTTCAAATGGTCATATAGAAACATCCTCCATATAAACATGTTGCTTTTGTATAAGTGAACTAAAATGCATATAGTACATCCATATGTCTACAAACAAAAGCAATACTTTGTAGCAAACATGCGTTTGTTGCAGTGTGAGGGTTAATTATCACATCTCTTTTAATGGGCTATCAAAAAATTGAGAACAATTTGAGTAACTAAAGGAAATGTCATTAGAAATATATTCCTAAGCACCTCTAATTAGGAAATCACAATTGTTTTACTTAGGAAGATAATCAATATAGAAATAATATAGAACCCTGTCCTAGAATATTATGACGTGTTGGTGCGAATGTGTAATTGCTCAACCCCTTTAGAATGCAAGAACATGTGCTCTAAGGTGGTATTTTAATATTGGACATACCAGTGGTGATGAGGTAAGAGGATGTGCTTACACTGATGTCCAGCCTATCTTTCTGATCTTGTACTGTAGATGTCAGGGGTACTGGGATGAAAAGAGACTGCTCACACTGCTGTCCACCTTGTCTTTCTGATCCAATACAGGTGATACTAGGGGAGCTGATATAAGAAATGACTGCTCACACTGTTGTCCATCCTGTCATCTGATCTTGTACTGGACATACCGGTGGTGATGAGGTAAGAGGATGTGCCTACACTGATGTCCAGCCTATCTTTCTCATCTTGTACTGGAGATAACAGGGGTACTGGGAAAAAAAAGAGACTTCTGACACTGGTCTCAGCCCTGTCTTTCTGATCTGACACAGGGGTTATCAAGGGGTGTTGATGTAAGAAATGGCTGCTCACACTGTTGTCCAACCTATCTTTCTGAGATAATACTGTAGATACCAAGGGTGCTGAGGTAAGAAGAGGCTGCCCACGCTGCTGTTCATCCTATCTTTCTGACCTAATACTGGAAATGCTGGGGTGCTCTGTAAGAGGAGGCTGCAAACACTGCAGGCCACCATGTTTTTCTACATGCAAATACATGGCATTGCTTTTTTCCAGGTCACTGAAGTGGAGCTTCTTACTGCTCCTGTACTACAGGTTTATGCTAGTGTAACAAATCAATTGACTCATTACCCACCTAGATAAAATAATTATGATTTGCTAATTAAATGTATTGAGGAATATATTTATACTGATATTTCCTTTTGCTATTAATTATTTTCTATTCTGGAAGAACCCATTTAAACTGAAATATATGGACTATAAAGAGTAGTTGACTGAAAGTTACTAGCAGCTTGCTAAATGTCATTAAAGCTGGATTAAAAAGGCTAAGGCAGAAATATTAGTCACTCTTGAGAACTGAGCAGATGTAGATCTGAGATGGCAGGATGTTTGAAACAAGTAACTCATACATAGTAAATGCAGAATCACAATGACATTTAAATATATAAAAATAGTTACGAATTTCACACTTCCCATGCACCCACAATGTATCGTGATTTTTAAAGCATTCATTTTCATAAAATCTTCAAAAAAAGAAACGCTCTAGTGCTTATCATTGATGAAACCACTTCCACAGATAACACAAAAGATGGAGAAAGCACAAATATGTTTAGACATTTATGCTTCTTTGATGTGATGAGATAGGCTTTGTAGAAGGAAAATGAAGTCTTACTTGATGTACTCTAGCAATCCTACATGAATCATTTCCACACATACTAATAATAGATCAATAACTGCGTACCCCATGGACAAGTATTACCTAAAATTGAATTATTTTTAAATGACCCTTCAAAATAATAAAATCTTCAACTTTGTTAAGTCTACAATATGTTTGAGGGCTGAATTAATTACTATATATTTATTTAAAAGCTCCCATTGGTTGAAAGGGCAGCGGCGAGGATTTCACATCCCTTTCTGCTCACATTAGTAGTACTCCTATTTATAAACACAGCAATTCTGATAACTTCAGCAGTAGATAAGTATGTCTGCAGCCCGGAGGCAGAATATTCATCATATGTTTTAATGTAAATTACTTATGTCTATTGTCATTATCAAATGTCCGTAAAGGTCCTGTTGTCAGCGCTTGTCCTGGATCCAGCACCGCCATTTCTGGCTTAGGTCCAACTCAGGTGAGAGATGGCTGTTTCTACACATGATCTCACCTGTACTGTGTATGACGAAAGATCACTGACTTGTTAATATCATAGCTAAGCCAGCCTCCTTCTTTATCATGGCTGATTCATTAAAACCAAAGAAATGAGTCGGGGCATAAGCTGGTATACGTGCAATGTGTAACAGCATGATCGCACTATGGCCATTTAACAGACAAAACCTAAGATAGAAAAAAATGAGCAAGTATCATGTAGAAAGTGAATAGTAATAGAACATGTAAATAACACAAGGTTTTTAGTTAACACTACATTGATCAAAAAAGTGTAAAAGCCATCGCAACTTGACAAGGTGCACCCAGTCGGGACCGTCCTATCCTCTTGTATTAAAAACCTCACCTTGTGTCAGCTGACCTTAATATTGGTGGGGTTAAGGCTGATTCATTGATAGAGTATAGCTGGCTTAGCTAATCATTGAACCAGTCACCCAACATCAGTAGCCATGGGCCTACATAGGAAACTCCCTGCTGTGTCAAACACAAGCTGAAAGTGGAGCTGCCAGGACAGTAGACACTTCATAGTTGAAGAGGTTGAAAAAGATACAAGTTCAAGTCCAACCTATAATCCTGATGTGTTGATCCAAAACAAGGTACAGAACCCCATAACGTAGATTCTTTCTGACTCTAAATATGCCCATCAGTGTGGATCAACATAACATCTGCAGAAATCTAATGCCATAACTTTTTATTCTACCGCTAATATAAACTAACTAAAAAAACTGATGACTGGTGACAATTGTTACACCTCATATAGTATCTCCCTGAAATGTAGCTGGTGATGTTAACACAGAAATATAATTATTTAATTTAAGAACCTAGATAATGCGTACAGTTGTTTTCAAAGGCAATCAACACTGTGGACTCACATTACAATGATAAATAATGTAGTAACATCACTATGCATAGGTATTAAGCACATTAATACACTGCAGGAATGAATGTGTCGCATGGATTTATGTCTTTTTACATCAACTAAGGAACTTGCCCCTCAGACTATGAGGGGTCATCACAACAGAAACAGACCCAATCAGAGGACAATAAAACATTCCTTATCTAGGAACTGGCCCAATATTTATGGACACAACTGTTTATCACTCATGGTAATTCTGCTTCATGTCACCTGTCTTATCCATGGTTTTTCCTTTCTTTTTTTTCTGTGCTATGTTGTGCATAAATATGTGATTCTTCAGAATTTCTTTTAGTCTTTGCCTGATGAAGAGACCTGTGTAGTCTCGAAAGGTTGCAATTTGTTACCATCTTTTCAGTTAGCCATTAAAAGGTATCAACCACTGAGGACTCTCAATGCTAAACATTTTTGTACCCAGCTTATTAATTATGGTGGCTGGAGAATTGACATCCTGCTTCAAAGGCCGTAAGCATTTAAGCCTTTCATGACTTTAGACGTATCCATATGTCCAGGTTGGGAAGTTCTTTCAGACCTTGGCCAGTAGCTGTGTGTGCAGGATCCCTGCCTGGTGTTAAGCTGACCATACCACTTCCTGCAGTTTTACCTTCTAAATGCTGCAATTGATATCGATTCCAGCATTTATAAAGCAGGCAGAGGGCTCCCTCTGCCCTCTGATTGCCGGCCCTGTGATGTTATCGCGAGGGGCCGTATACCACCATGGTGACCCAATTCTGTCATGACAGCATAATGGTCATCAGGGCTAGTAAGTAAGTTAGATCATATGCAGTGCATGATCTAACTAACTTGTGTCAGGGCAGCACTGACAGTTATAAAGCATAGCAATGCTCCTGCTGGTGAACCTCTGAAAAGAATGACAACGCTGAACAGAGGAGTCCAGAGTAACTTTGCTGCCTCATTATAGTGAATGGTTCCCTTGGTGGGTTTTCATCCGAATCACATCATTTGGATATTTAGATGGAAATCCTGATATAAGGCTTCATCATAGAGCGCCGGATAAATGTGATCTCAAACATTATGTAAAATATTCCCTATAAAAGCTTCAAGTCAATCCACAAAAAAAGCTAATATAGGGGGTTTCCACTAAACTGTATATGGAGTTCCCAAACTATTCTAGGAAAATCTGTGCTCCAGGAGACAAATAGCGCTCCGTCCTTCCCGAGTCTCGCTGTGGCTAAGCAGGACTGTACAGTCAAATATGGGGTATTTCCACATTTAGCAGAAATGGGGTGACAAATTTTGGTGTCATTTTCACACATTTCCCCTGGTAAAAATGTAAATCTGGGGCTAAATCAAAATTGTTGTGGTAGTTTTTCTTCACTGCCCAATGGTATAAAATTGTATTACACACCCGTGGTGTCAATATGAACCCTGCACACTTAGATTAATACAATTAGAGGTGTAGTTTGTAAAATTTGCTCACTTTTGTGGAGTACTGATGTTCTGGCACCTTGGAGGCTCTCCCAGTGGTTTCCTGGCACCCGCAAACCATAACAGTAAAATCTGCACTATATTAAGGCACTCCTACCCGTCTGAGTTTTACATTGTGCATCAAAAGTAGTTTCCAATTATATGTAGGGTATTGCCGTACTCAGAAGATATTGCAAAACAAACTGACAGGTCCATTTCTTCTTATTAGTCCTTATAAAAATTAAAAAAAATTTGGGCTATGAAAGACACTTTAGCAGTAAAAATGTAATTATTCTTTCTTCATCGCCCAATGGTAGAAATTTCTGTAAGTCACATGTGGTGTCAACATGCTCATTGTAACTCTAGATGCATTCATTGAGAGGTGTAGTTTGTAAAATGTTGTCACCTATAAGGGGTTTTTGCTGTTTTAGCTTCTGACCTGACATCCTCATACTATTCCAGCAAAATCTGAACTCCAATAAGGCATTTCTTCCCTTCTGAGCTTTGCACTGTGACTCAAAAGTAGTATTCCCCCACATATGGGGTATCAGTGTACTCGGGAGAAATAGCACAAGTTGTATGGTGCAGTTTCTCCTGTTACAAATTAAGGCTAAAATAAATTTATGTGTGAAAAATGTGATTTTTTTTATTTTCATAGCTCAACGTTATAACTTTATAAACTTCTGTGAAGCACCTGGGGGCTTGAATACATTGCTTGAGAGGTCTAGTTTCCAAAGTTGCATCACTTGTCTAGGATTTATACTGTTTATGCACGACAGGGGCTTTCCAAACTCTGCATTGTGTCCGCTATTGATTCCAGTGAATTTTGGATTCAAAAAGCTTCTTCCCTTCCAAGCCCTACTGTGAGCTCAAACAGCACAATAAATTGTATGGTGCAATTTCTCCTGTCACAGTTGTGAAAATAAAAAATGGGGCTAAAAAAACTTGTTTGAGGAAAAAAATTTGATTTTTTTTATTTTTACAACTCTACGTTATAAATTTCTGTGAAGCACTTGGGGATTCAAGGTGCTCACCACACATCTTGATAATTTCTTTGAAGGGTCTAGTTTTAAAAATGGCATCACTTGCAGGGGGTTTCCATTGGTTAGTAACATCAGGGGCTCTCTGAACACAACATGGCATCCGCTCTTGATTCCAGTCAATTTTGCATTCAAAAAGTCAAGCAGTGCTCCTTCCCTTCCGAGCCCTGACGTGCACCCAAACAGTAGTTTTCCCCTACATGTCAGGAGAAGTTGCAAAACAAGTTATGGGGTCCATTTTATCCTGCTATCATTGTGAAAAAAAAAATGTGTCTAAAGTAACATTTTTGTGAAAAAAAGTTAATTGTTCATTTTTTCCTTCCACTAATTCCTGTGAAGCACCTACAGGGTTAATAAACTTCTTGAATGTGTTTTTGAGGACTGCAAGGGGTTCAGTTTTTAGAATGGTGTCACTTTTGGGTATTTTCTATCATATAGACCCTTCAAAGTCATTTCATATGTAATGTGGTGCCTAAAAAGAATATCAAGTCATGTTGAACTAATTTTACCGCAATCATGATGTACAATTTGCCATTAAAAACATTCTCAGAATCAGAAAAAGTGGGATCCGTTGAAGTGCTCCAAAGTTATTACCACATAAAGTGACACTGGTCAGGATTGTAAAATTTGGCCTGGCCAAGAAGTTGGAAACAGTCTTGGGGGATAAAGGGGTTAATCTCTAAAAGAGGACCTGTCACAAAATTTGGCATTTTAAACAGTACATTCCTGCACATAAAGGCAGGAATTTATATAAAAATGTTAATTTTTTATAATTATTATTTTTTCCTCCACTCCATTGTGAAAATATATATTACTAAAAATGACTGGCTCCTAATGTGTTATTTTTTATTTTCCCTCAACTGGGAGTTTTATTTCGTTCAGCCATGTGGGCATGTATTTTATCCCCCTATGATACTTTCCAATCATAAAAAGGCAGCGTAGATAGGGAAAAGTAGACGCCCACAGATCTGACCTAAATGAAGCTCCCATTGACGTCAGGAACTACAGTACATTTACCCATCCTTGGACCTCAGCTGCTGCGGCGCTCCTCACTCTGATTCTATTGTCTGCCTCCTTCCCAGGCACTTTAGTAGCTTTAAGTGTTGGAAGGGAGACCTGGTTATGCAAGACGGATAAAGTGGAGCGTGATTGGTAGAGAATATTGCTGTGTGAATAAACTGCCATCTGAACAGCCCAATTCTCTGACATTGGTCATGTACTTTCTGATTTACACATCATACATCTATATAATACGCTTGTCTGAATGAGCTCCAAGTCTGATTGTTATCACCAACACCCACAGGGAGCAGTGAAAAGTATCTGATAACTCCCACTTGGATTTAAAGTGAATTCATTAGGTGCCAATACTTTGACTGCTAACATCTCCACAATGGAGAGGTGAAATAATAATAAAAAAAGTTGTCTTCTGCTCTAAAGCCACTATTACATTGCGTGTCCAGCTCAATAAGAAAAATTGGTGAAATGTCCTCCTTAAGCAATAACTTATGTCCACAGTAAATTACACTATTGCAAAATATCTCATCCTGCAAAAACAAACAAGAAAAATTCCTGGTATGTTAATGTAAAAATAAAAAATATATGACTTTTACTGGTAGGAAATAAAGAAATATTAGAAAAATTGCTACTTCATATAAGCCGTACTGACGGTAATGGTGCAGTGCTAATAAATAAGATCTCAAACAAATAAAGCTGAATGACTCTGCACTGTCCACTGGATCCCTTTAAAGAGAATCTGTTACCAGGTTTTTGCCTCCTAATGTGACAGTTGTGTAATGTAGAAACAAAGACTCAATTGCAACAAAACATTGAAATCATGACCAAGGAGGTGAAGGATAAAATGACATTGGCACAATTTGACGAGTTTATTAACACCAGTAACTCTAAAATTTCTAAAGCAGAGGAAGCTATTATGGACACAAAAAAACGCAAGTTGGATCGTGACCTCTATGATTATGCTAATGAACAGGTTTACGAGTGGGGGAGGTGGGATAAAATGAATCAATCCCAAAGTTCAATCCTCAAACCCCACAGAAACCGCACCTATAGAAATCGCATGCGAAGACAGGTCACTTTCAGCTCGTCAGATTTAGATACCTCAACTGGAGTTACAGAGGATTCAGATTCTGAACCTGCACAGAGCTCAAAAAACTCTTACTTTAAAAAAAGCAAACCCCCATTCTTCAACAAAAGAAAGTCTATCGAAGAAAAGGAAGGAAACATCGAAGCAAACAGAAATCCTCCGAGATATCATCTCAGACGCCAGCGTTAGGTCACTATAATGTTGTTAATATGTCTTCTTTTTCCCTCACAGATGACCAACGAGAACTTTTATCATATGGTCTTAATTTCGCACCAAGCTGCAACTTTGACCTTTTTTCCACGATTTGCGATGTAAATAGATTCATTAGAAATATCGCCCTCAAATTGCATTTCAGGGATGATGTATCAGAGGTCAAATGTAACATCAATTCCCATAATAATGTCTTCAAGGCTCTTGATTTTCCAGACCAGCTGTCATTAATGTGTCTATTAGAACTGCAGGAAGAAAGTTTAGAGGCGAGTAGGGATTTAACCATTCCAAAAAATGTCATTAAAGTGCCCAATCCCCATTATTATCCTGTCCAGGCACGTAAACCTGCTATGGACAGATTTCAAAATGTGATGGAATCTCAGCTGAGAAGTCTTTTTGAAGGTATGCGGGACAGACACCTGCACAGTAGTAATCTTAAACCCAGGCTACAAAAGGCATTACGTGAACTACAAGACAATGATGACCTTGTCATCAAAAACTCTGACAAGGGTGGGTCCGTTGTTATAATGGACAAGGCTAATTACATTACATGGGTTAATGACATGCTTTCGGATACGACTGTATACAATAGAAAATAGGGATCTTTCAGCACAATATAGAAATGCTGTACATAAGAAAACTAAAATTTGGTGGAATAAGGCTACATTGGAGAACTATATATCCCGTAATATTGTACCTAGGGGTCTTCGTGTTCAAGTTTATCCATCATTTGATCTGGAAGACCCTGATTTAATATCAAGATGGAAGAAAACGTCCATTACATGTTCCCTAGAATTTATGAAAATTATCATTGATAAGAATTCAATGTGTATGGATATGTTGGATAAGGAAATTGATGAGCTACACAAAACTCTAAAAAAACAGCTGGCAGTGGATAAAATGGATAATTTTATACAAAGCATTGAAAAGGAGATTGATAAGAAAGAGACTGAAATTAGTGATCTTAAATTAAAAAAATTCATGAGAGACACTACGGATTTTGAGATGGATAAAATTTTCAGATGGCAATTACCTAGAAAGAAATCTAATGTGCCTGGATCCAATGTGGGTGGACCACCTCGTGAACAAGGATCATATGCTGAAAGTAGTACTTCTTGCAGTGAGGCGGAAAGTTCAAGTGAAAGCTATGCGCGCACAAGAACTTCCAATAGGGAAAATAGAAGATATCCCGATTTCTTCTACAACAAAAAAACCAATAAACGCACAAATGATAGATCAAAGGTAATCAATCTATCGGATCATGTGCTCACAGAGTCACAAATATCTTTGTTAGAAAATGGCTTAACCTTCTCACCTTCTTCACATTTAGACCGGTTTGAGGTAGTGAAAGATCTACATTTATTTGCGCGCAAGATCATCCTACAGAGATTACATCACAGAACGGATATTGATGAGATGTTCACCACCGAAGTTGAGAAGGAGGCTCTTAAAAATTTAGAAGAACTACTTGAGGAAAACGAACTTAAGGAAGGTGGTAAGTTCCCCCTGCATTTATTGGGTAAATCAAACAAATTCCCTAGTTTAAACACTTGTTCAGCTGTGGAAGTGTTTGCAAAGGTAGTTACTAGGGAAATTGAGAGTCTACCCACAGTCCCCAGTTGGATCTCAAATCTAAACCTAAATGAGAGAAGAGCATTAAAGGAACTCCAAACATGGGACGACGTAGTTATTAAACAGGCCGACAAAGGGGGGAACACAGTGTTGTGGCCTAATGTCATGTATGAGAGGCAAGCTAATAAAATTTTGGGAAAAATATCATGTTATAAAAAACTCAGTTTTAATCCTTTAACCAAATTTCAGCAAGAACTAATTGACATCTTAGAGGTCGCTTTTGAAGAGGGGATTATTCCTAAGAGGTTGGTTGAAGTTATTAAAAAACTACAACCGAAAATGGCAACATTTTATTTGTTGCCTAAATTACATAAAAATGAATTGGATCCCCCTGGGAGACCGATAGTGTCGGGAAATGGCGGCTTATGCGAAATTGTTTGTACAGTGATCGATTATTATCTCCAACCGTTAGTACAGACGCTACCATCTTACATCAAAGACACTACAATGATGGTTAAAAGGCTTGACTCATTACATCTAGAGAAAGGGGCAGTTCTTGTAACAGCAGATGTAGAAGCTCTTTATTCTTCTATTAGGCACTTAGATGGGATTACAGCAGTTTCCCATTATTTACGTGAGAGTAATCTTGAGACATCTTTAATTGAATTGATTTTGACTCTGTTAAAATTCGTATTGGAACACAATGTCTTCATGTTTGGGAAGCATATTTACCTCCAAAAACAGGGTACAGCGATGGGGGCCACTTGTGCCCCCTCGTATGCCAATCTTTTTATGGGGTACTGGGAACGCTCAATTTTTCATGATGAAGTGATAGGCAATGAAGCCATACAGGGATGGAGTCGCTATATAGACGACGTTTTGTTTATATGGGAAGACTCCCCTGATAAATTGCATGATATGATGATGAGATTGAATCAAAATCAATTCAATATTAAATTGACCTATAAATTTGGCAGAGTCGTTGAGTTCCTGGACCTAAAAATTATTGCACTGGAGGATGGGCAAATTGTAACTGACGTGTTTAGAAAACCAACAGCGACTAACACGCTGTTGCATGCTTCCTCTGCCCATCATAGATCCACCATCAATGGTATACCGACGGGACAATTTCTCCGGATTAAGAGGATTTGCTCCAATACAGAAGATTATGAAAACCAAGCATCTGATCTTGCCAGAAGATTCTCTGAGAGAGGATACAGTAACAGACAAATTAAAAAGGGCTGCAAGAAGGCCTCTGAAATCTCTAGAGAAGAATTATTGTATGGTAATCGACGGAATGATAACAAAAATGACAAGAACGAAATTAGGTTTATTACGAGATATAATAAACAATGGCCACAATTGACGAATATTATGAATAAACATTGGAGTATTTTACAATCCGATCCGGTCCTTAAAAATCTTCTTTCCAGTCGTCCGTTGATGGTGCCAAGAAGATCGAGGAATTTAAAGGATATTCTTGTACATAGCCACTACTCAACTACAAAACCCAGCTGCTTGACATCAGGAGGTAATGGTTTTTTCCCTTGCAATATGTGTAAGGGATGTCGGAATTTATTTAAGAGTAAAACTTTTGTGAATTTTGACGGCTCAAGAACCTTTGAGATTTGAAAGAGGCTTTCATGCACTTCTAAGGGCGTAATTTACCATGCACAATGTCCCTGTAGTAAAATATATATTGGTCTTACCACACGAGAGCTGAGAGTAAGGACTCGGGAGCATATCAGGGACATAGAGAAGGCCGCCAAGGTGGAGGATTTGAGTACTCTCAAAACCTTACCTAGACATTTCAGGGTGTATCATCAGTCGGACCCCAAGGGATTGAAAATACAGGCCATTGATCAAATTCAGTTGGGAGCGAGAGGGGGTAATTTGTCCAAGGTGTTAGCACAAAAGGAAAGCAAATGGATTTATTTGCTGGGAACTATGGCCCCTCAGGGCCTCAATGAGACCTTGGGTCTTAGTTCCTTTTTATAATTAGTGCTCATTCCCCTTTGCATTACATATTGGTTACATTATATACATTCTGGGTAGGAATTTCTTTCCTCTCCTTTTCTATGCTTGTAGGTATAGTCCGTCTTCCTTTTGGAGTTGAGCTCCTTAAAATATAGTTACTTATCCTTGCTTTCCTGTTTTTAATTGTTTTTATGTGTCTTTGTTCTAATTTGTTTTATTTATTTTCTGATTAGGTTGCCTTGATCCATAATCATTTGTTGAGGTTGTTTATAGAGACTTGTCTTCTCATCCGGAACTTTGATGTCATCATTTCGGTCCCAAGACATTTTTTTGTGAAGATTGCCACTATAATATCATTTGCCATGAGATTGATGTACTACTAAGCAACACTATATGCAACTTTTGATGTATCCTATTACATTTTATACGCATTTTTTTGTAATACATGTATATATGGGATGAAATTGTATGCTATGCATTTATATGTTATTATGAGTATATCTATGTAGTTAAATCTGATTTAAATATTCTCTACCCTCTGAATGAATTATGGTCTTGCATTTTTTTATTTTTATTTTTAGTTTTAGTTTTGTGGTAATGTATTTGTCCATCCTTGTATTATATTAGTAATCACTGGTATGCAATGGTGCTATTTATATAGCTATATATATTAATTTTGTCTATTTATTCATATGGTTGTGTTAATTTAGTTTGATATTATGTATCTGCACATATCACTTTATGAATATGCACCTTATCTAATTCACACTTAGGCACTTTAACTTTGGTTGCCCACGCTTTGTAATTGCGTTGGTTGTGAACACTTACTTTACTAGGATGCATAGTCGCAATTTGTGCATGCATACTCCGGCTTCTAATATTTGTTGTCATGTTGCGCAGCAACAATTTGTGCACGTACACTTCGGTTTTTAACATTATCACACTCACCCACGGCCTCAACATTGGGAGTGCGCATGCGTTAATCTGTGGCAGTCCCTGATTTCCGGCTCTGCGCACCAGTGAGGTGAAGCGCTTGCCGCTCGCTTCACAAGCGCTGAAGACCGGAAATCACATGTTTTACCTGGGAGCCGCTGGATGGACGCATGCGCCGATACTAGTCCAATTAAGCTGACGCCGGACACATATGTGTTTCACTATATATAAGGATGGATTAAGCTGCAATAGACACATATGCCCCATATCTGAGGAAGCCATTTAGGCGAAACGGCGCTGTCAAGGGGTGTTGGGGGCAGTGCAATCGGGAAACAGCTGATCATGTAAGTTAACATTCGCCAATCTCTTTATGCCAGCTTTTTATTATATCCTATATGTAAGATTGTTAGATGGCTGTTTATACATATATAGCATTGCATTGAGGGTGTTTTCACCCCACTTTAATAGGCACTATGCACTTTCTTGCTATATAATGGCCCAGTAATACGTGTATTTGAACAGACAATTCATGTGTTTAATATTTATTCTAAGATTGTGATATTATCAATTGAGTTTGGCAGCTACCCGATTCAGGGCGTTTCACTGTCCCCATCATATGTACTGTGAATTTTTCTGTTTTTCTGTGTATTTTATTACATATTTATTAAAGATGATTTTAAATTTAAATTTAACTTAGTCCACACCTTTTTTCCGGATTATAGTCTGGGGATTGGGGGTTTTGTATATAAGTGCCTGCCCGCTAATCCCACTCCACAAATACAAAATAGGATGCATAGTTTAATAGATGAGGGACTTGGTATGGGACTATTCAACAAAAAGGAAAGTGACTATCTGAAAGTTTTAAATCCAGTAACTCCAATCTTATATGCTTTACCCAAAACCCACAAAAATAAATACCCACCACCCATGAGGCCGATTGTGTCGGGTATTGGGTCTCTGGGTGAGAGGCTGGGAGAGTGGCTGGATCTGCTCCTCCAGCCTCTCGTCCAGAGAACACCCGGTTATCTTAGGGACAGTACCGATGTTCTTAATTTCATGGAGGAGTTCATATGGCAGCCAAATTTTTCATGGATTACTTCAGATGTCACCTCATTGTATACTTCTATACCATATGAAGTGCCATTATTTGCTCTTAAATTTCACATGCAGAAATATAGTGATTTTTCTACGGACCTTCAGTCCTATGTCATAGAGGTTACTTCTTTTCTCATGACTAATAATTTTTTCTGCTTTAATCAAATGTACTTCATGCAAATTAGCGGTGTTTCAATGGGTGCTAAATACTCACCTTCCATTGCCAATCTGGTAATGAGTTGGTGGGAAGAATCTTACATATACAATGATGAGAACCCATTTAAGGATTGTATATGTTGGTACGGTAGATACATCGACGACCTGATATTAATCTGGAACTCTGATGTATCTACCGTACAGGATCTAACAAATTATTTCAACAGCAATCCCTTCAATCTCAAATTTATTTCACGACAAGAATGCACCTGCATAGAGTTTCTAGACCTGAAATTGAAAGGCACACCTTATACCCCCATCGTTACCTCTACTTATCGGAAAACTACAGCAGGAAATACGATATTGCGTGCAAATAGTCACCATCCCAAGCACACAATTAAAAGTATTCCTGTAGGGGAAATGGTGAGAGCAAAACGCAACTGTAGCACACAGAAAAATTACTCACAAGAAATTGAGGGTATAAAAGAAAGACTCACACAGAGAGGCTACAGTGATTGGCACTTAAAAAGAGCAGAAAAAATCGTCGCACGACGACCACACTTTCATAAAAAACAAAACCAAAATCAAAGTCGATTTCCTCAAGATCCAATCACTGTAGTTCTCCAGTATAGCAATCAATTCAATCTAATTAAGAAACCAATTATCAATAACTTGACTATTCTTAAGGAGGATTCTGATATAGCCAAAATCTTGGAAAATGGATGCAGGATTGTGTCTAGAAAAGCACCTTCTTTAGGCTCTAGTCTATCACCAAGCTCTCTCAATGCCCCTTCTGCACAGCCTTCTCATTGGCTCAGTACCAAAGGCTTTTATAAATGTGGTGCGGTGGCATGCAAAACTTGTAAATTTTCGGGAAAATGCTGTAGCTTTACTGATGCCAGTGATCAGAACATTTATCCCATCAAAACATTCCTAAATTGCAACACCAAAAATGTGGTATATATCATGGAATGCACAACGTGTCACCTTAAATATGTGGGGAGTACTATACGTTCCTTAAAAACACGTATCCGTGAGCACATTTATGACGTTGAGAACATTAATGCCAACAGAAATATATCACAAGCTTCACATCATTTTATTAATCATCATCAGTCTAATTTAGAGTCACTTAAAATGTATGCGATTGAAAAAATTCACAAATCATTTAGAGGAGGAGATGCTGAGGTACTATTAAGAAACAGAGAAACATGGTGGATTTTCAAACTGGGAACTAGAATACCATATGGTTTAAATAAAAGGAAGGATTTAATGCTTTTCTATTAATCTTCCGACAGTTTATGAATAGCGGAGTTACTTCTCCGTTATCTGCTTGCTAGAAGTGTGGGTCAGGTTCCCTAGATATATACCTTTCTTGTTCATGTTTATTATTCATATAAAATATTTATTTTTTAATATATATAATTACCGACATGCTTTTCTGCTCTTCTTCGTTTGCCGGCCACATTGACACTGTACCGGCGTCTGCAGCTGTGCCTCAACTCACCCCGATCATTATTTCTTTGAAGTTGTTTACTTTGTTTTTTCAGCCCCAGCCTTTTATGAGTCTGCAACATTCTTAGGCTGACTCTCGAGTGAAAGAAGCCTATAGCTCTGTCTACTACGAGATTTAGGGTACCGTCACACATTGAAATTTTCATCGCTGCGACGGCACGATTCGTGACGTCGCAGCGTCGTATAATCATCGCTCCAGCGTCGTAGACTGCTGTCACACGTTGCAATCACGGCGCTGGAGCGATGCCAAAGTCCCCGGGTAACCAGGGTAAACATCGGGTAACTAAGCGCAGGGCCGCGCTTAGTAACCCGATGTTTACCCTGGTTACCAGTGTAAACGTAAAAAAACAAACAGTACATACTCACCCGTCGGTGTCCTTCAGGTCCCTTGCCGTCTGCTTCCTGCTCTGAGTGCAGCCGTACAGTGAGAGCAGAGCGCAGCACCGCTGTGATCTGCTCTCACTTTCCGGCCGGCACTCAGAGCAGGAAGCAGACGGCAAGGGACCTGAAGGACACCGACGGGTGAGTATGTACGGTTTGTTTTTTTACGTTTACGCTTGTAACCAGGGTAAACATCGGGTTACTAAGCGCGGACCTAGGCTTAGTTACCCGATGTTTACCCTGGTTACAAGCGAAGACATCGCTGGATCGCTGTCACACACAACGATCCAGCGATGTCAGCGGGTGATCAAGCGACGAAAGAAAGTTCCAAACGATCTGCTACGACGTACGATTCTCAGCAGGGTGTCTGATCGCAGTAGCGTGTCAGACACTGCGATATCGTAACGATATCGCTAGAACGTCACGAATCGTAACGTCGTAGCGATGGAAATTTCAATGTGTGACGGTACCCTTACATGCACGTTATATCTCTGAATGAAGGACTCACAAGAGTTCGTGCCCCACCTCAGGCGGCTTCTGTTCTCGTTTTCTTTTGCAAACCCTTTTTTGTTTTAATTGTCATCAGTCAAAGTGAGTTAGATTGGTTTCTATGAATTCAATTCATATTAAAGATACAAATAGTATTTTTTGTTATGTTGTCACTAGGGCATATTTTACCATATGTATAAAACTTTTCATACATTTCTTCAGGTTTATTCAACCACAATTATAATATTTATATTTAATTTTTGTATAGATTTCATTATTTATTTAATTATTTCAGATTCTAAAATTTTGTATGTAGTTCCTTTATGCATTTTATGCATTTTTTATTGTCTCTGTATTTCCATCCAGCTAGAACATTTGCTTTAGTTCTATGATGTCTGTTTTGTGTCTACTTTCATGTGTGTCTACTTGATTGGATTGCTTGATTCAACTAATTGTAATACCGGTGTGCCCACCGGATACCAGTATAAAAGTATGAGACATGACATGTGCCAGGTATCATGATTAAGGGTGCTTAGGCACCGGAAACGCGTTGATCTTGGTTTTTAATCTTCTTGTGTGCTGATGTTTTATCCTTACGCGATGCTATTTTGAAGTGAAATAAAGCTATGGATTTTTCACCACATCGTTGAGCTGGATCTCCTTTCTTCTTCCTGTTTATTCACACCCTGACACAGCGGTTCCGTGCTCCGAGACCTGGGGAATGTCGGCATGGTGAGCTGGACTTTGTTTCTTTATTCTAGAAACAAAGACTGCAGCGATGTATCACTTACTGGGCTGCTTGTGTAGTTTTGATATAATCACAGTTTTATCAGCAGAATATTATCATTAGAGGACTAGTAAGCCTTCTGTTATGTAGTCCTCCATATTCATGAGCTCTGTATAACCCCACCCTTACCAGTGATTGGCAGTTATCTGCCTGTACACAGTGTGCACAGAAAGCTGCCAACCAGTGGTGTGGGCGAGGTTATACAGAGCTCAGCATTCAGAGAACTGGCAGATGTGCACGAGGTAAAACTATCAAAACTGAAGCAAGCAGCCCAGTAAGTGATATATTGCTGGAATTAAGGTATTTGACCTTACTTTATGCTGCTCTCAGATGGGGTAACAAAGAACTGTTGACAGCTTGCCTTTAAAGGGAACCTGTCGCCTGAATTTGGTGGGGCCTTTTTTGGGTCATATGGGCGGTGTTTTCGGGTCTTTTATTAGCCCCTTTCTTTCCCGCTGGCCGCATGCTGATCGCGAAATTGACTTGCCGTTGATTCGCTTTCCTCCCTAGTTAACGCATGCGCAAAGAAATATTGCCCTGCGCACACGCAGTATGCTTTGCCCAACTGCGGGCAAAGCCGAAAACCATTAGTGCGCATGCGCCGGCGCACTATGTCCTGGAAGTATTTTGCTGTGTTCCGGGACATAGTGCACCGGCGCATGTGCACTAATGGTTTTCGGTTTTGCCCCCAGTTGGGCAAAGCATACTGCGCGTGCGCAGGGCAAGATTTCTTTGCGCATGCGTTAACTAGGGAGGAAAGCGAATCAACTGCAAGTCAATTTTGCGACCAGCGTGCGGCCAGCGGGAAAGAAAGGGGTTAATAAAAGACCTGAAAACACCGCCCATATGACCCAAAAAAGGACCCGCCAAATTCAGGTGACAGGTTCCCTTTAAGCTCTTTGGGCCCAGATTTGGAAAAGCCTATAATTTTAGTGAATGCACAACACTCGCTATACGGTAATATTTATCTGAACAGTTATTATCTGCATATTGTCCTTTCGTTACTCTTTTATACTTACATTAAAATCAAGTAGAAACCAACTTTAAATTTTTGTCTGCAGAGACAGGAGCTTTCTTTATCAACCATTACATATGCCAGATAAAAGTAATTAGTGGTTCCCTGATGTGCTTTACTGAAAATCTTAACCTTAATGCAGTGTTAGTAAATTCCCTCACTTACTGTACATTTCAGACCTAAGTCATTGATTTTCCATCTAAAGAGCATATTATTAAATGACAGCCATTAGACTTTAGATATTTAGATCTTTGGATCCTTCAAGTAGTTTCAGCGCTGCCCTGTGATATAATTTATGGTCTATATGATGATAAGTGGATAAGAAGTTGTAATATAATCATTTGCTTATGGCATAGTCAATATGTAACCATAGAAGTGACATTTAACGTCCTGAATTCAGCAGAATGTCAGACTGCATGCAAAAGATATGGACTAAACAGCGGGGTCTGAGTCCTAGCTAGCTAAAACCTATAGTATACCATCCATGGATTGGTGTCACTCAGGCAGTGCTTGACATACAGTCATTGTAGAATAGCGAGAAATAACACAACTTATTGTAACTTTGGAAAGTAAATTGCTGTTACCGATCTTGTAAGTTCTATGTTGTTAAGTGCACGATGTTATATAAATGGCCGCTTAAGATATCGATCATGTGAAGTAAGTTACTTTATCTAGATAAAATATATTTCCTTGGAAGACTGTAATTGTCTGCAGATTTTTCTATATGTACACAGTGCATGTGAATTGTAACATTGCTGATCCTTCTGTACGCCATGTGGTATAAGTGTGTGTCTATAGAGCACTTAGCTACATCTCCTGTGTAGAAACAGCAACTGGACCTTCAATTATCCAGCTATAATCTGTGTTTCCCTAAAGGATCGATGATCTTCGAGAGTTCCTGATCTATCTGCAATATAGTTAATACAGACTTGCAAACTACCAGGGCAATTCTTTTGTTTTACATTGAACAGGCAATTTAACAACATTTTCTTATTTTTTTTGTATTGAATAAGTTTAATGAGGTTGTCTGGTCTTAAAGAAGCACTCCAATTAAAATTTTTATCCTCTTAATATATTGCAATCATCATATTATAAAACACTGTATACTGTAAGTGTCAGTGCGGCAATGAGGCAGTGACCCAAGAAAATTCAAATTAAACATGTTTATTTTCCAACGTACGAACAAATCCAAAACTTTATCCTCCTGTTCACAGCCGGAATGCCCATGTCAGTCCATATCGGTCCATTGCCATAGACGATTGCACTGCCATATAATCCATGGCTGCGGTAATGGCAAGTAGGGTTGAGCGACTTTCATTTTTTTAAGATCGAGTAGGGTTTTGGGAAACCCGATTTTGTCCAGAGTCGAGTCGAGTGCAGTCGGCCGATTATCGCTAAAAGTCGGGGATCGACCGAAACACGAAACCCAATGCAAGTCAATGGGGAAGCATAGTCGGCAGTGAGTGGAGGCCAGGAAAACACCTACAGTGCCCATTTTAATGCCAAAAACATCCATTCTTGTTTCTGAAGCTTGTCAATCTTAATTAACTTTATAATAATAGTTGGGCATAGGGAATTGGGGGTCATTTGGCAAAAGTTGTGGGGGGAGTAGGGCCGGCTCAAGTTTTTCGTGGGCCCAGGAAATGCGGACTACGTCACGGCGGTGTTGCAGGGAAAGGTAATTATTTAAAAGTTGCAAGTGCTGTGATCCTGAGCAAGCAGGGGGGGGGCCCACTCGTTCGCATTGCCACTGGCACAGGGCCCCTCAAAGTACGGCGGTGTGTTTGCATGGCGGGGGCGCCTCCCACCAGCAGCGACACTTTTGCGTACTCTGAGGGGCCCTGTGCCAGTGACGTCGCCAACGAGTATGCCCCCCCACCTGATGAAGGAACCTGCACTTTCATCTGCACCTTCCTCTTTGTCCCTGTGTAAGGTGGTATAACATGCGGGAAGGGGAACCTTACTTTCAGCAGGGACAGATTCTGGCTGTGTAGAGTACAAGGGGAATGTAGTGGTCTCGGTCAATGTACCAGCAGACTCATTTAGCAGTGGCTGGGCAATGGGCAGGATGAGGAGGAAACAGATATAGGGCCAAAGAATAAAGTAGGCTACATGCAGTTCAAAATTGGTAACAGGACTAAACAGGCGGCATTGCTTTGTTCAGTGGAGTAGCAAACCCAAGAGCAGCAGACACTGTTTCAAGGGCCTAACCACACTAGTAGGCCAAATGCAGTTTAATATCTGATAGTATAGGGCGAAAGCCAGAATGTGGAAGCTCAGCTTTGTTCAGTTGAGGACAACACCAGGGAGGGGCAGACACCTTTAGTAGGCCGGAAAAGCCTATTGCATTTTTTAAAATGGTAATTTGGAGCAGAAGGTTGAAGCTCAGCTTTATTTAGTTGAGGGCAACACCAGGGAGGGGCAGAAGCCGTTAGTAGGCCCTAACCACCATTTTTTTTTTAAAACCACTTAATGAGAGCCGGAAGGTTGAAGCTCAGCTTTATTTAGTTGAGGACAACACCAGGGAGGGGCAGAAGCCGTTAGTAGGCCCTAACCACCATTTTTTTTTTTTAAAACCACATAATGAGAGCCGGAAGGTTGAAGCTCAGCTTTATTTAGTTGAGGACAACACCAGGGAGGGGCAGAAGCCGTTAGTAGGCCCTAACCACCTTTTTTTTTTTAAAACCACATAATGAGAGCCGGAAGGTTGAAGCTCAGCTTTATTTAGTTGAGGACAACACCAGGGAGGGGCAGAAGCCGTTAGTAGGCCCTAACCACCTTTTTTTTTTTTAAAACCACATAATGAGAGCCGGAAGGTTGAAGCTCAGCTTTATTTAGTTGAGGACAACACCAGGGAGGGGCAGAAGCCGTTAGTAGGCCCTAACCACCATTTTTTTTTTTAAAACCACATAATGAGAGCCGGAAGGTTGAAGCTCAGCTTTATTTAGTTGAGGACAACACCAGGGAGGGGCAGAAGCCGTTAGTAGGCCCTAACCACCTTTTTTTTTTTTAAAACCACATAATGAGAGCCGGAAGGTTGAAGCTCAGCTTTATTTAGTTGAGGACAACACCAGGGAGGGGCAGAAGCCGTTAGTAGGCCCTAACCACCTTTTTTTTTTTTAAAACCACATAATGAGAGCCGGAAGGTTGAAGCTCAGCTTTATTTAGTTGAGGACAACACCAGGGAGGGGCAGAAGCCGTTAGTAGGCCCTAACCACCATTTTTTTTTTTAAAACCACATAATGAGAGCCGGAAGGTTGAAGCTCAGCTTTATTTAGTTGAGGACAACACCAGGGAGGGGCAGAAGCCGTTAGTAGGCCCTAACCACCATTTTTTTTTTTTAAAACCACATAATGAGAGCCGGAAGGTTGAAGCTCAGCTTTATTTAGTTGAGGACAACACCAGGGAGGGGCAGAAGCCGTTAGTAGGCCCTAACCACCTTTTTTTTTTTAAAACCACATAATGAGAGCCGGAAGGTTGAAGCTCAGCTTTATTTAGTTGAGGACAACACCAGGGAGGGGCAGAAGCCGTTAGTAGGCCCTAACCACCTTTTTTTTTTTTAAAACCACATAATGAGAGCCGGAAGGTTGAAGCTCAGCTTTATTTAGTTGAGGACAACACCAGGGAGGGGCAGAAGCCGTTAGTAGGCCCTAACCACCTTTTTTTTTTTTAAAACCACATAATGAGAGCCGGAAGGTTGAAGCTCAGCTTTATTTAGTTGAGGACAACACCAGGGAGGGGCAGAAGCCGTTAGTAGGCCCTAACCACCTTTTTTTTTTTTAAAACCACATAATGAGAGCCGGAAGGTTGAAGCTCAGCTTTATTTAGTTGAGGACAACACCAGGGAGGGGCACACAGACAGACTCCTTTAGTAGGCCTGAAAAGCCTATTGCATTTTTCAAAATGGTAATTTGGAGCAGAAGGTTGAAGCTCAGCTTTATTTAGTTGAGGGCAACACCAGGGAGGGGCAGAAGCCGTTAGTAGGCCCTAACCAAAGTTGAAGGCCAAATGCAGTTTAATTTCTGATACTATAGGCCGAAAGCCAGAAGGTGGAAGTTCCGATTTAGACAGTGGAGCACAATTTGAATTAGGGACTGCAGACAGACTTAGTAGGCTGTCCCCTGTGGACCATGCATCCACCACATTAACCCATTGCGCCGTAATGGACACGTAATCTTCCGTGGCCATGCCTACAGGTCCATGCGTCTGTTGTCAGGTGCACCTTTGTACTCACAGATTGCCAGAGTGCATGGACAATGCGGTCTTCTACATGCTGGTGGAGGGTTGGGATGGCTTTTCTCGCAAAAGAAGTGTCGACTGGTTAGCTTGTAGCGTGGTACAGCGTAGTCCATCATGGCCTTATTAATAGTAAATAAAATATATAACTAGGCTCTATGAACTTTTAAATAGGTTCCAGGGGTACACGGGCAGCATTGGTGTGGTCAGTGGAGGAGTATTGCAAGTAGGGGCTGCAGACAGGCTATCAAAGGCCTAAAATAACAAACAGTAGGCAGTCATGGCAGTTTTACATCGGTTACATGGATACACAGGCAGGCACTCCAGGCAGCATTGTGGTCAGTGGAGGAGTATTGCAAGTAGGGGCCGCAGACAGGCTATCAAAGGCCTAAAATAACAAACAATAGGCTCATTGCAGTTTTACAGCGGTTACATGGATAGACGGGCAGGCAGCTTGGTGGTGGTGAGTGGAGGAGTATTTAAAGTAGGGACCGCAGACAGGCTTCAAAGGCCTAACATAAGAAAATGGGCTGGCTGTAGGCACTTTATAATTGGTTCCAGGGGTACACGGGCAGCAGTGGTCTGGTCAGTGGAGGAGTATTTAAAGTAGGGACCGCAGACAGGCTTCAAAGGCCTAACATAAGAAAATGGGCTGGCTGTAGGCACTTTATAATTGGTTCCAGGGGTACACGGGCAGCAGTGGTCTGGTCAGTGGAGGAGTATTTAAAGTAGGGACCGCAGACAGGCTATCAAAGGCCTAACATAACAAACAATAGGCTCATGATGGCAGTTTCACAGCGGTTACATGGATACACGGGCAGGCAGCTTGGTGGTGAGTGGAGGAGTATTTAAAGTAGGGACCGCAGACAGGCTATCAAAGGCCTAAAATAACAAACAATAGGCTCATGGCAGTTTCACAGCGGTTACATGGATACACGGGCAGGCAGCTTGGTGGTGGTGAGTGGAGGAGTATTTAAAGTAGGGACCGCAGACAGGCTTCAAAGGCCTAACATAAGAAAATGGGCTGGCTGTAGGCACTTTATAATTGGTTCCAGGGGTACACGGGCAGCAGTGGTCTGGTCAGTGGAGGAGTATTTAAAGTAGGGACCGCAGACAGGCTTCAAAGGCCTAACATAAGAAAATGGGCTGGCTGTAGGCACTTTATAATTGGTTCCAGGGGTACACGGGCAGCAGTGGTCTGGTCAGTGGAGGAGTATTTAAAGTAGGGACCGCAGACAGGCTATCAAAGGCCTAACATAACAAACAATAGGCTCATGGCAGTTTCACAGCGGTTACATGGATACACGGGCAGGCAGCTTGGTGGTGAGTGGAGGAGTATTTAAAGTAGGGACCGCACACAGGCTATCAAAGGCCTAAAATAACAAACAATAGGCTCATGGCAGTTTCACAGCGGTTACATGGATACACGGGCAGGCAGCTTGGTGGTGAGTGGAGGAGTATTTAAAGTAGGGACCGCACACAGGCTATCAAAGGCCTAAAATAACAAACAATAGGCTCATGGCAGTTTCACAGCGGTTACATGGATACACGGGCAGGCAGCTTGGTGGTGGTGAGTGGAGGAGTATTTAAAGTAGGGACCGCAGACAGGCTTCAAAGGCCTAACATAAGAAAATGGGCTGGCTGTAGGCACTTTATAATTGGTTCCAGGGGTACACGGGCAGCAGTGGTCTGGTCAGTGGAGGAGTATTTAAAGTAGGGACCGCAGACAGGCTATCAAAGGCCTAACATAACAAACAATAGGCTCATGATGGCAGTTTCACAGCGGTTACATGGATACACGGGCAGGCAGCTTGGTGGTGAGTGGAGGAGTATTTAAAGTAGGGACCGCAGACAGGCTATCAAAGGCCTAACATAAGAAAATGGGCTGGCTGTAGGCACTTTATAATTGGTTCCAGGGGTACACGGGCAGCAGTGGTCTGGTCAGTGGAGGAGTATTTAAAGTAGGGACCGCAGACAGGCTATCAAAGGCCTAACATAACAAACAATAGGCTCATGATGGCAGTTTCACAGCGGTTACATGGATACACGGGCAGGCAGCTTGGTGGTGAGTGGAGGAGTATTTAAAGTAGGGACCGCAGACAGGCTATCAAAGGCCTAAAATAACAAACAATAGGCTCATGGCAGTTTCACAGCGGTTACATGGATACACGGGCAGGCAGCTTGGTGGTGGTGAGTGGAGGAGTATTTAAAGTAGGGACCGCAGACAGGCTTCAAAGGCCTAACATAAGAAAATGGGCTGGCTGTAGGCACTTTATAATTGGTTCCAGGGGTACACGGGCAGCAGTGGTCTGGTCAGTGGAGGAGTATTTAAAGTAGGGACCGCAGACAGGCTTCAAAGGCCTAACATAAGAAAATGGGCTGGCTGTAGGCACTTTATAATTGGTTCCAGGGGTACACGGGCAGCAGTGGTCTGGTCAGTGGAGGAGTATTTAAAGTAGGGACCGCAGACAGGCTATCAAAGGCCTAACATAACAAACAATAGGCTCATGGCAGTTTCACAGCGGTTACATGGATACACGGGCAGGCAGCTTGGTGGTGAGTGGAGGAGTATTTAAAGTAGGGACCGCACACAGGCTATCAAAGGCCTAAAATAACAAACAATAGGCTCATGGCAGTTTCACAGCGGTTACATGGATACACGGGCAGGCAGCTTGGTGGTGAGTGGAGGAGTATTTAAAGTAGGGACCGCACACAGGCTATCAAAGGCCTAAAATAACAAACAATAGGCTCATGGCAGTTTTACAGCGGTTACATGGATACACAGGCAGCTTGGTGGTGAGTGGAGGAGTATTTAAAGTAGGGACCGCAGACAGGCTATCAAAGGCCTAAAATAACAAACAATAGGCTCATGGCAGTTTCACAGCGGTTACATGGATACACGGGCAGGCAGCTTGGTGGTGGTGAGTGGAGGAGTATTTAAAGTAGGGACCGCAGAAAGGCTTCAAAGGCCTAACATAAGAAAATGGGCTGGCTGTAGGCACTTTATAATTGGTTCCAGGGGTACACGGGCAGCAGTGGTCTGGTCAGTGGAGGAGTATTTAAAGTAGGGACCGCAGACAGGCTTCAAAGGCCTAACATAAGAAAATGGGCTGGCTGTAGGCACTTTATAATTGGTTCCAGGGGTACACGGGCAGCAGTGGTCTGGTCAGTGGAGGAGTATTTAAAGTAGGGACCGCAGACAGGCTATCAAAGGCCTAACATAACAAACAATAGGCTCATGGCAGTTTCACAGCGGTTACATGGATACACGGGCAGGCAGCTTGGTGGTCAGTGGAGGAGTATTTAAAGTAGGGACCGCAGACAGGCTATCAAAGGCCTAAAATAACAAACAATAGGCTCATGGCAGTTTTACAGCGGTTACATGGATACACAGGCAGCTTGGTGGTGAGTGGAGGAGTAGTGCAAGGAGTGTCTGTCCCAGTACTCCCAAAATATAAATAGATGTTAATGTCTCGCAAAACAACCAAAACAAAAAAAAAAGGTGGCATACTTAGGTACAGGGGTGGGCTCATCTACTGAGTTTCTGACATTGTAATTTGGCAGTAACTATTTAATGGTGCCAATATAGGACACAGACACAGACTACTTTAAGTTGCATCATAGATGTCTACAAATTTGTATTGTCAGTGCCAGACATTGAATGATGTCAGCGAATAGACTAAAGATTGGTGGAGCTGTGCGACATAATTTTGCACGTGGTAGATCACATTTTGAGCTGGGGTAGGGGGGAACTCTCTTGAGGCTGGCGGGACCGCCCCAGGGCCCCTCATGTTACAACGGTGTGTCTGACGTTGGGTGCGCACCACCACCGCCAGAGACACTACATTGTACTATGAGGGACCCAGTAGCAATGCCGTCAACCAAAAGCGAGCACACCCACCTCTTCAGACAAACAGCAGTCTCACGGGTGCTTGCGCCAAGTCGCGATACCACGGCCCCGTGTGGGGAGTTTTGCCATTTAGGGAGGTGTAAACATGTCGTATGCTGTACAATCAGCTGCAGCAAATTAGACATTAGAAAAGTAATTCACAGGCAAGAGCTTTTCATAGGAAAGCTAGGTGTCGGCCGGGCAAGGTGGGGCAAAAGATTTCGAAATCCAGTTGTGGTTCATTTTAATGAATGTTAGATCGTCAACATTTTGGGTAGCCAGACGAGTCCTTTTTTCGGTTAATATTGAACCTGCAGCACTGAATACTCTTTCTGATAGGACACTTGCTGCCGGGCAAGCAAGCTCCTGCAATGCATATTCTGCCAATTCTGGCCAGGTGTCTAATTTGGAGGCCCAGTAATCAAATGGGAATGACGGTTGAGGGAGAACATCGATAAGGGATGAAAAATAGTTAGTAACCATACTGGACAAATGTTGTCTCCTGTCACTTTCAATTGATGCAGCAGTACCTGTCCTGTCTGCGGTCATAGCAAAATCACTCCACAACCTGGTCAGAAAACCCCTCTGTCCAACGCCACTTCTGATGTGTGCACCCCTAACACTCCTAGTCTGCTGCCCCCTGGAGCTTGTGTGAGAACGATCACGTGCGCTGTGTGCTGGGAATGCCTGAAGCAAACGGTCAACAAGAGTTGATTGTTTGGTTGCTAATATTAGTTCCAAGTTCTCATGTGGCATAATATTTTGCAATTTGCCTTTATAGCGTGGATCAAGGAGGCAGGCCAACCAGTAATCGTCATCGTTCATCATTTTCGTAATGCGTGTGTCCCTTTTTAGGATACGTAAGGCATAATCCGCCATGTGGGCCAAAGTTCCAGTTGTCAAATCTCCGGTTGTGATTGGTTGAGGGGCAGTTGCAGGCAAATCTACGTCACTTGTGTCCCTCAAAAAACCAGAACCCGGCCGTGACACGCAACCAATTTCCTGTGCCCCCGGGAAAGGTTCGGCATTAAAAATATACTCATCCCCATCATCCTCCTCGTCCTCCACCTCCTCTTCGCCCGCTACCTCGTCCTGTACACTGCCCTGACCAGACAATGGCTGACTGTCATCAAGGCTTCCCTCTTCCTCTGGTGCAGACGCCTGCTCCTTTATGTGCGTCAAACTTTGCATCAGCAGACGCATTAGGGGGATGCTCATGCTTATTACGGCGTTGTCTGCACTAACCAGCCGTGTGCATTCCTCAAAACACTGAAGGACTTGACACATGTCTTGTATCTTCGACCACTGCACACCTGACAACTCCATGTCTGCCATCCTACTGCCTGCCCGTGTATCCTCCCACAAATAAATAACAGCACGCCTCTGTTCGCACAGTCTCTGAAGCATGTGCAGTGTTGAGTTCCACCTTGTTGCAACGTCTATGATTAGGCGATGCTGGGGAAGGTTCAAAGACCGCTGATAGGTCTGCATACGGCTGGCGTGTACAGGCGAACGTCGGATATGTGAGCAAAGTGCACGCACTTTGAGGAGCAGGTCGGAGAACCCAGGATAAGTTTTCAATAAGCACTGCACCACCAGGTTTAAGGTGTGAGCCAGGCAAGGAATGTGTTTCAGTTGGGAAAGGGAGATGGCAGCCATGAAATTCCTTCCGTTATCACTCACTACCTTGCCTGCCTCAAGATCTACTGTGCCCAGCCACGACTGCGTTTCTTGTTGCAAGAACTCGGACAGAACTTCCGCGGTGTGTCTGTTGTCGCCCAAACACTTCATAGCCAATACAGCCTGCTGACGCTTGGCAGTAGCTGGCCCATAATGGGACAACTGGTGTGCAACAGTGTCATCTGCCGATGGAGTGGTTGGCCGACTGCGTTCTGTGGAAGAGCTGTAGCTTCTGCAGGAGGACGAGGAGGAGGAGGAGGGGGTGCGAACGCCTACAGCCAACTGTTTCCTAGACCGTGGGCTAGGCACAACTGTCCCTAAATTGATGTCGCCTGTGGACCCTGCATCCACCACATTCACCCAGTGTGCCGTGATGGACACATAACGTCCCTGGCCATGCCTACTGGTCCATGCATCTGTAGTCAGGTGCACCTTTGTACTCACAGATTGCCTAAGTGCATGGACGATGCGCTGTTTAACATGCTGGTGCAGGGCTGGGATGGCTTTTCTGGAAAAAAAGTGTCGACTAGGTAGCTCGTATCGTGGTTCAGCGTACTCCATCAGGGCTTTAAAAGCTTCGCTTTCAACTAAACGGTAGGGCATCATCTCTAACGAGATTAGTCTAGCTATGTGGGCGTTAAAACCCTGTGTACGCGGATGCGAGGATAAGTACTTCCTTTTTCTAACCAGAGTCTCATGTAGGGTGAGCTGGACTGGAGAGCAGGAGATCGTGGAACTTTCGGGTGTGCCGGTGTACATGGCAGACTGAGAGACGGTTGGAGACGGTATTGTTTCCGCCGGTGCCCTAGATGCAATATTTCCTCCTACTAAACTGGTGATTCCCTGACCCTGACTGCTTTTGGCTGGCAAAGAAACCTGCACAGATACTGCCGGTGGTGCGGAAAATGGTGGCCTTACAGTGACGGAAGGGATGTTGCGTTGCTGACTAGCTTCATTGGCCGAGGGTGCTACAACCTTAAGGGACGTTTGGTAGTTAGTCCAGGCTTGAAAATGCATGGTGGTTAAGTGTCTATGCATGCAACTAGTATTTAGACTTTTCAGATTCTGACCTCTGCTTAAGCTAGTTGAACATTTTTGACAGATGACTTTGCGCTGATCAGTTGGATGTTGTTTAAAAAAATGCCAGACTGCACTCTTCCTAGACTCGGATCCCTTTTCAGGGATTGCAGACTGAGCTTTAACCGGATGGCCACGCTGTCCTCCAACAGGTTTTGGCTTTGACACGCGTTTTGGGCCAGATACGGGCCCGGCAGATGGAACCTGTTGCGATGTTGATGCCTGCTGCGGCCCCTCCTCCACCTCCGCTTCTGAACTACTGCCGCCTGCACCCTGTTCCCCCAATGGCTGCCAATCGGGGTCAATAACTGGGTCATCTATTACCTCCTCTTCGAGCTCGTGTGCAACTTCGTCTGTGTCACTGTGTCGGTCGGTGGTATAGCGTTCGTGGCGGGGCAACATAGTCTCATCAGGGTCTGATTGTGGATCTGTACCCTGAGAGGGCAATGTGGTGGTCTGAGTCAAAGGAGCAGCATAGTACTCTGGCTGTGGCTGTGCATCAGTGCACTCCATGTCAGAATCTACTTGTAATGGGCATGGCCTGTTAAATGTTTCACTTTCTAAGCCAGGGACGGTATGTGTAAAGAGCTCCATGGAGTGACCCGTTGTGTCGCCTGCTGCATCCTTCTCTCTTGTTGTAGTTTTTGCTGAGGAGGACAAGGAAGCGACTTGTCCCTGACCGTGAACATCCACAAGCGACGCGCTGCTTTTACATTTACCAGTTTCGGAAGAGGAGGCAAAAGAGCTAGAGGCTGAGTCTGCAATGTAAGCCAAAACTTGCTGTTGCTGCTCAGCCTTTAAAAGCGGTTTTCCTACTCCCAGAAAAGAGAGCGTTCGAGGCCTTGTGTAGCCTGACGACGAAACTGGCTCCACAGCTCCAGACTTAGGTGGAATATTTTTATCCCCACGACCACCTGATGCTCCACTACCACTACCATCATTACCAGCTGACAATGAACGCCCACGACGACCTCTTGCACCAGACTTCCTCATTGTTTAAAAATCGTAACCAAACTAACTTTATTTGTTGCTGTCAAACAACTTACACGGTGAGCTATAACTTCAGTATGATTTCAATATCCCTTAACAGGTTGGTGAGACCACAAGGAAAATCAGGCACAATGTTACACACTCTGTTTTCTGTGACACCAAATCACAGAGATGACACACACGCAGGACTGTCACTCAAGCACTAATGTCAATATTAATCTCCCACCTAATTTATTTTTTTTTTTTTCTCTGTGAGACTTTAGAAACCAAATAATATTTAAAAAAAAAACAAAAAAACAAGGCTTTCTATGGCCCACTGAATGAGAGATGGCACGCACAGGAGTGGCACACAAGCCCTGACTGAGGCCAATATTTTTCTCCCACTGATTGATGTAGTGTTTTTGTGTTGAGGTTGATTTTAAAACACAAATGAAGGAAAAAAATAAAAAGGCTTTCTATGGCCCACAATTAGAGAGAGAGGTGGCACACCCAGGAGTCAAGACTGGCACACAAGCTGAAATGGCAATATTACTCTCCCACTGTTTTTTTATGTATTTTTTTTTTATTTTCAGGGAGACTTTAGAAACCAAATAATATTTAAAAAAAAAAAAAAAAACAAGGCTTTCTATGGCCCACTGAATGAGAGGGACAGAGGTGGCACACCCAGGAGTCAAGACTGGCACACAAGCTGAAATGGCAATATTACTCTCCCACTGTTTTTTTATGTATTTTTTTTTTTTTATTTTCAGGGAGACTTTAGAAACCAAATAATATTAAAAAAACCAAAAAATAAATAGGCTTTCTATGGCCCACTGAATGAAAGGGAGAGAGGTGGCACACCCAGGAGTCAAGACTGGCACACAAGCTGAAAGGGCAATATTACTCTCCCACTGTTTTTTTATGTATTTTTTTTTTTTATTTTCAGGGAGACTTTAGAAACCAAATAATATTAAAAAAACCAAAAAATAAATAGGCTTTCTATGGCCCACAATTAGAGAGAGAGGTGGCACACCCAGGAGTCAAGACTGGCACACAAGCTGAAATGGCAATATTACTCTCCCACTGTTTTTTTATGTTTTTTTTTTTTTTTTTCAGGGAGACTTTAGAAACCAAATAATATTAAAAAAAAAACAAAAAAACAAGGCTTTCTATGGCCCACTGAATGAGAGGGAGAGAGGTGGCACACCCAGGAGTCAAGACTGGCACACAAGCTGAAATGGCAATATTACTCTCCCACTGTTTTTTTATGTATTTTTTTTTTTTATTTTCAGGGAGACTTTAGAAACCAAATAATATTAAAAAAACCAAAAAATAAATAGGCTTTCTATGGCCCACTGAATGAAAGGGAGAGAGGTGGCACACCCAGGAGTCAAGACTGGCACACAAGCTGAAAGGGCAATATTACTCTCCCACTGTTTTTTTATGTATTTTTTTTTTTTATTTTCAGGGAGACTTTAGAAACCAAATAATATTAAAAAAACCAAAAAATAAATAGGCTTTCTATGGCCCACTGAATGAAAGGGAGAGAGGTGGCACACCCAGGAGTCAAGACTGGCACACAAGCTGAAAGGGCAATATTACTCTCCCACTGTTTTTTTATGTATTTTTTTTTTTTATTTTCAGGGAGACTTTAGAAACCAAATAATATTAAAAAAACCAAAAAATACATAGGCTTTCTATGGCCCACAATTAGAGAGAGAGGTGGCACACCCAGGAGTCAAGACTGGCACACAAGCTGAAATGGCAATATTACTCTCCCACTGTTTTTTTATGTTTTTTTTTTTTATTTTCAGGGAGACTTTAGAAACCAAATAATATTAAAAAAAAAACAAAAAAACAAGGCTTTCTATGGCCCACTGAATGAGAGGGAGAGAGGTGGCACACCCAGGAGTCAAGACTGGCACACAAGCTGAAATGGCAATATTACTCTCCCACTGTTTTTTTATGTATTTTTTTATTTTATTTTCAGGGAGACTTTAGAAACCAAATAATATTAAAAAAACCAAAAAATAAATAGGCTTTCTATGGCCCACTGAATGAAAGGGAGAGAGGTGGCACACCCAGGAGTCAAGACTGGCACACAAGCTGAAAGGGCAATATTACTCTCCCACTGTTTTTTTATGTATTTTTTTTTTTTATTTTCAGGGAGACTTTAGAAACCAAATAATATTAAAAAAACCAAAAAATAAATAGGCTTTCTATGGCCCACAATTAGAGAGAGAGGTGGCACACCCAGGAGTCAAGACTGGCACACAAGCTGAAATGGCAATATTACTCTCCCACTGTTTTTTTATGTTTTTTTTTTTTATTTTCAGGGAGACTTTAGAAACCAAATAATATTAAAAAAAAAACAAAAAAACAAGGCTTTCTATGGCCCACTGAATGAGAGGGAGAGAGGTGGCACACCCAGGAGTCAAGACTGGCACACAAGCTGAAATGGCAATATTACTCTCCCACTGTTTTTTTATGTATTTTTTTTTTTTATTTTCAGGGAGACTTTAGAAACCAAATAATATTAAAAAAACCAAAAAATAAATAGGCTTTCTATGGCCCACTGAATGAAAGGGAGAGAGGTGGCACACCCAGGAGTCAAGACTGGCACACAAGCTGAAAGGGCAATATTACTCTCCCACTGTTTTTTTATGTTTTTTTTTTTTTTTCAGGGAGACTTTAGAAACCAAATAATATTAAAAAAAAAAAAAAAAAAAAAAATAGGCTTGCTATAGCCCACTGAATGAGAGATAGCACACACAGCAGTGGCACACAAGCCCTGACTGAGGCCAATATTTTTCTCCCACTGATTGATGTAGTGTTTTTGTGTTGAGGTAGATTTTAGAACACAAATCACGGAAAAAATAAATAGACTTTCTATGGCCCACTGAATGAAAGGGAGAGAGGTGGCACACCCAGGAGTCAAGACTGGCACACAAGCTGAAAGGGCAATATTACTCTCCCACTGTTTTTTTATGTATTTTTTGTTTTTTCAGGGAGACTTTAGAAACCCAATAATATTTAAAAAAAAAAATAAATAGGCTTTCTATGGCCCACTGAATGAGAGGGAGAGAGGTGGCACACCCAGGAGTCAAGACTGGCACACAAGCTGAAAGGGCAATATTATTCTCCCACTGTTTTTTTAGGTTTTTTTTTTTTTTTTCAGGGAGAATTAGAAACCAAATAATATTAAAAAAAAAAAAAAAAAATAGGCTTGCTATAGCCCACTGAATGAGAGATAGCACACACAGCAGTGGCACACAAGCCCTGACTGAGGCCAATATTTTTCTCCCACTGATTGATGTACTGTTTTTGTGTTGAGGTAGATTTTAGAACACAAATCACGGAAAAAATAAATAGGCTTTCTATGGCCCACTCAGTGAGAGATGGCACACACAGGGATGGCACTGTAGCAGAAATGCCAATCTTAATCTCCCACAAAAAAAAAAAACAAAAAAAAACAAAAAACTGTCCTACAATTACTATCTCCCTGCAGTAATGTAAGCCAGGTATGGCAGGCAGCAATAGGAGTGGACTGATGCACAAATTAAATAAAAAGTGTGGAAAAACAGAAAAGATAGCTGTGCAGAAAGGAAGGAACAAGAGGATATGTGCTTTGAAAAAAGCAGTTGGTTTCCACAGTGGCGTACACACAGCAATACAGCTATCACGGAGCCTTCTAGGGCAGCCCAATGAGCTACAGCGCTGAGGGGAAAAAAAAAAAAAAATAGCTTCCACAGTCCCTGCACACCGAAGGTGGTGTTGGACAGTGGAAATCGCTGCAGCACAAGCGGTTTGGTGGTTAGTGGACCCTGCCTAACGCTCTCCCTGCTTCTGATGAAGCGGCAGCAACCTGTCCCTAAGCTCAGATCAGCAGCAGTAAGATGGCGGTCGGCGGGAACGCCCCTTTATAGCCCCTGTGACGCCGCAGACAGCAAGCCAATCACTGCAATGCCCTTCTCTAAGATGGTGGGGACCAGGATCTATGTCATCACGCTGCCCACACTCTGCGTTCACCTTCATTGGCTGAGAAATGGCGCTTTTCGCGTCATTGAAACGCGACTTTGGCGCGAAAGTCGCGTACCGCATGGCCGACAAGCACAGGGGTCGGATCGGGTTTCATGAGACGCCGACTTAGCCAAAAGTCGGCGACTTTTGAAAATGATCGACCCGTTTCGCTCAACCCTAATGGCAAGACTTTGGTCTGTGTTCAGTTTCACACAGTCAGCCCTGCACAGAGGTCCTGCTCTGATGCTTGAAAAAGCAAATACTGACACACCCAAACATTAACTGAACTTTTAAATGAGAATCATGGACATGGGCCACTTTCAAGACCCGGAATGGAGGAAGAGATGAGTCTCACTACCATCCTATATATCTCTGCAAAAATGAAAGCCCTTGTCAGGTTTTCTTAAATGTAACTGGGTCAAATAGTATGACCAAAGCCACACTCTCTTTTATTTTGAATTGTAGCCACAGTTGTGACAGTAATTACAATGTTCTCCAGCAGGTTTAGTATGTTTCTATGCGCATCCTGAGTGACATATAATGACCCTCGTATATGATTCACCTCACTATCTCCCAGTAGTTACAATTGCTCATTTTGTCCAGCTAATTTTTCATTTATCCATTAGCTCTATGACATCCCATGATTAAAACCTGACCAGCTTAATATTTCTGCATAGAAACAGGAAGTTTCTTTTTCCTGCATGTGTCATCACTGCAAAAGTCCCTGTCAGGAAGGAGGAGGTAACTGCTGGGTCAGGAGTTGAAGAAGGGGATGACTCATGCAAGGAAAAAAAGACTTCCTGTTGCCACATAGAGCAGAGAAAAGAGAAGAATTAGCTAGGTAGAAAGGCAAAAATAGCAATTGTAAGTACACAGTAATATTTAATGTGATTGCACTACATTAGGAGGATAAAAAACTTTTATAGGACTCCTTCTTTCTTCTGGTATAAGTCTGCAGTAACTATGTGATGATATGCATACTACCAGTCACAGTCCATCTAGATTGTTTTCCGACCTTGCTCAATACACTTGCATTGATTAAGATCACTCCCATCAAGTCATAATGTAACCTAATTCTAGGTTGTTTTAAGCCAGTTCCATAGAAAAAAAATTAAAAATAAAATGAAAAAAAAAAAAAAAATACACAAAAAACAAAAAAGAATGGTCTATTACTCCTCCCTTGCCTTTTCCACCTATAACGCCACATTCTCTCCTCCACCTGGAGGAAGTGAAGTAGGAAGAAGACGCGACATGTACAATACAGAGAAAAGGCTGGGAGCCAGCCACGGCACGCAGTAGCAGCCAACTTAACAGCTAGTGGTCGGCCTCGGTGCTTTTGCACCCTGCTCTCTCGTTTACTGTGCAGCTGGGGTAGCTTGACCACCACCTCTTCCTCTGAACTGCAGATGTCACTTGGAAGAACTTGACTCCATGTGGAGACCTCATCATCAACCGTTGCATCATCACACCTCTCCAGTCTGTCCGTATCTCTGCTGCCCTAGTAATCCTGTCACACTGCACCCACCCCACTGCACTACAAAGGGTTTACATATGGCTCCATAATTAGTATTCAAATAGTGTGCAATACAGGTCTCCTTTGTTTCCCCATACTCCACTGCACCTGCTCCTGCTGTTTAAGAGATAGAGCCCACTATGTACCTATGCAGGCGGCATCATGTGATACTGTGACACCGTTCTAGGGGCTATTCCCTTGCCTCGCCTCCTAGACAGCATCACTAACTAACCTGCTATCTCTGCTAGCCATATGCGCCTGTGTGATGACACTTTGATGAGAATTCCATTTAGATTCTGAGACGTCACTCTTGCATGTGCACCTATGGCGCTACTCGCCATTTGATGTATGTGCATGTGTATGTGCATGTGAAAGCTATCCCCTTGTTCCAAAGCGTCTGTAATGATTGCACTCTATGATGTTTGCGAGGAGGAGGAGGAGAAACTAAAGCATGCATGGTAACTTCTATAGGATATAATGGGAGGGAGGGAATCAAGAAAAAATAGGAGAAAAAAGAACTGCTAAATCTAACAGCCTAGACCAAAGGCTAGATTAATATAGCCTAATGTGCACCCATATATAATATGTTATGATTCTGAATAATAATCATATTAAAAAAATATGATCATGAAACACATACTCTAAGTCCTGTTTTTCATATGTATAATGATGAATGATTTTCCACTTATTTTACAATATACCCCCTCAATGAAGTGACCACTGACTGAAGTTTTGTGGTACACGTACACATTGACTATCTTCATCGCAATAAGAATAACCCCATTATCGTCTCCATCAAGGTGGAGTGCCCCAGGTATTTCTTCAAAGGAAGCAAGTGTAGGACAATTGCTCTTTGAACCCTTCAGAGGAGAGAGGCTTCATCCTAAATATCCACTCAGATTCTCGTCTTATTATTTATTTATATAGCACCATTGATTCCATGGTGCTGTACATGAGAAATGGTTACATCAAAATACAAATACCACTACTGTATCTACTTACTGCAGACAAATTAACAAAGGAAGACAGGTACAGAGGGAAGAGGACCCTGCCCTTGCTAGCTTACAGTAGGTTGGGGGTTGCAGTAGCTCCGATACTGTTGAAGTGACACTGTGGTCATTGCAGTTTGTAAGCTTTCTTGAAGTGATGGGTAGAGTTGAGCGACGTTTACATTTTTAGGATCGAGTCAAAAGTCGGGTCGGGTGAAATCGGCCGATTATTGCGAAAAGTCGGGGATCCGACTGAAACACGAAACCCAATGCAAGTCAATGGGGAAGCAAAGTCGGCAGTGAGTGGAGGACAGGAAAACACCTACAGTGCCCATTTTAATGCCAAAAACATCAATTCTTGTTACTTAAGCTTGTCAATCTTAATTTGCCTTTTAATAATAGTTAGTCATTGAAAATTGGGGGTCATTTGGCTAAAGTTGTGGGGTGGTAGGGCTGGCTCAAGTTTTCCATGGGCCCAGGAAACACGGACTACGTCACGGCGGTGGAGCAGGGAGAGGTAAGTATTTCAACTTTGCAAGTGCTGTGATCCTGAGCAAGCAGGGGGGACACAATCATTCGCATTGGCACTGGCACAGGGCCCCTCAATGTACGGCGGTGTGTTGGAAGGCGGGGGCACCTCCCACCGGCAGAGACACATTTGCGTACTATGAGGGGCCCTGTGCCAGTGATGTCACCAACGAGTATCCCCCCACCTGATGAAGGAACCTGCACTTTCATCTGCACCTTCCTCTTTGTCCCCGTGTAAGGTGGTATAGTATGTGGGAAGGGGAACCTGACTTTCAGCAGGGTCAGATTCTGGCTGTGTAGAGTGCAAGGGGAATGTAGTGGTCTGGGTCCATGTACCAGCAGACTCATCTAGCAGTAGCTGGGCAATGGGCAGGATGAGAAGGAAACACAGTTAGTAGGCCCAAATAATAAAGTAGGCTAAATGCAGATCAAATGTGGTAACAGGAGTAACCAGGCGGCATTGCTTTGTTCAGTGGAAGACAACTGTAATGAGTGGCAGGCACAGTTAGTAGGGCCAAATAATAAAGTGGGCCAAATGGAGTTCAAAATTGGTAACAGGAGTAAACAGGCGGCACTGCTTTGTTCAGTGGAGAACAACAAGCAGCGGCAGACACCGTTAGTAGGCCCAACCAAACAATTAGGCCAAATGCAGTTTAATATACAAAACAGGATGAAAATTGCAGCTCAGCTTTGTTCATTGGAGGAGAACCACAAGCAGCGGCAAACACCGTTAGTAGGCCCAACCAAACAAGTAGGCCAAATGCAGTTAAATATCTGATATAGGCTGAAAGCCTGAAAATTGAAGCTCAGCTTTGTCCAGTGGAGGAGAAAAACAAGGAGCAGCAGACACTGTTAGTAAAGCCCAACCAAACTAGTAGGCCAAATGCAGTTTCATATTGTAAATATAGGCCGAAAGTCTGAAGATTGAAGCTCAGCTTTGTTCAGTGGAGGAGAAAAGCAAGGAGCGGCAGACACCGTCAGTAGGGCCCAACCAAACAAGTAGGCCAAATGCAGTTTAATATCTGATATAGCCTGAAAATTGAAGCTCAGCTTTGTTCAGTGGAGGAGAACAACAAGCAGCGGCAGACACCATTAGTAGGCCCAACCAAACAAGTAGGCCAAATGCAGTTTCATATTCAAAATATAGGCCGAAAGCCTGAAGATTGAAGCACAGGAGAAAAGCACAGGAGAACACCAAGGAGCAGCAGACACCGTTAGTAGGCCCAACCAAACTAGTAGGCCAAATGCAGTTTCAAATTCAAAATATAGGCCGAAAGCCTGAAAATTGAAGCTCAGCTTTGTTCAGTGGAGGAGAAAAGCAAGGAGTGGCAAACACCGTTAGTAGGGCCCAACCAAACTAGTAGGCCAAATGCAGTTTCATACTGTAAATATAGGCCGAAAGCCTGAAGATTGAAGCTCAGCTTTGTTCAGTGGAGGAGAAAAGCAAGGAGCGGCAGACACCGTTAGTAGGGCCCAACCAAACAAGTAGGCCAAATGCAGTTTCATATGGTAAATATAGGCCGAAAGCCTGAAGATTGAAGCTCAGCTTTGTTCAGTGGAGGAGAAAAGCAAGGAGCGGCAGACACCGTTAGTAGGGCCCAACCAAACTAGTAGGCCAAATGCAGTTTCATATTCAAAATATAGGCCGAAAGCCTGAAGATTGAAGCACAGGAGAAAAGCACAGGAGAACACCAAGGAGCGGCAGACACTGTTAGTAGACCCAACCAAACTAGTAGGCCAAATGCAGTTCAGCTTTGTTCAGTGAAGGACAGCTGTATTGAGTGGCGTAGACAGACACATATAGTAAGCCTAAAATAAAAAAGTAGGCTCAATGCAGTTTAAAATAGGTTACAGGGGTACACAGGCATCATTGGTTTGGTCAGCGGAGGACGATTGCAAGGAGTGGCGCAGACTTACTAGGCCTAAAATAAAAAAGTAGGCTCTATGCAATTTAAAATAGGTTACAGGGGTACACAGGCAGCATTGGTTTGGTCAGCGGAGGACGAGTGCAAGGAGTGGCGCAGACAGACTTAGTAGGCCTAAAATAAAAAAGTAGGCTCAATGCAGTTCTAAACTGGTAACAGGATTAAACTGGTGGCACTGCTTTGTTCGGTGGAGGACAACTGGAAGAAGTGGCTGACACAGTAAGTTGGCCAAAATAGTAAAGTGGGCTAAATGTCTGCAAAAAAAAGTTCCTAAAAAACAGGTGGCAAAGCTAGGTACAGGGGTGGGTTCCTCTGCTGAGTAGCAGACAGTGGTAGTTCGCGCACAGTATTCACAGGTCTAAATGGAGGGCAGGGCCCCTGTATATTTTTACTATCATCTATCATTTCAACAAATTTGTATTGGCAGTGCCATTGAAGAATTTAACAGCACAGACTAAACAGTGGTGGAGCAGTGAGAGGTAAGTTTTGCAAGTGGTAGAACACTGTTTGAGCTGGGGGGAACACTCTCTCGTGGGCGGCGGTACTGGCCCAGGGCCCCTCATATTACGATGGTGTGTCTGACTTTGGGTGTGCACCACCACCGCCAGAGACACTTTATTGTACTATGAGGGACCATGTGCCAGTGCCGTCGGCCAAAAGTAGGCACACCCACCTGTCGAGGCAAACAGCACTCGCACGGGTGCTTGCGCCAAGTGGTGACCACGGCCCCGTTGGGGGAGTCAGCCCATTGTAAAAATGGCCTATGGAGGACATTCAGCAGCTGCAAATGGAGGAATTGGAGCAGTCAGTAAGAGGAGGCCAAAAGTAAGACCTTTTTACAGTAAAGCTACGTGTCAGCAGGGGAAGGTGGGGCAAAATAATTAGAAATCTATGATTGGTTCATTTTAATGAAGGTTAGATCATCAACATTTTTGGTAGCCATACGAGTCCTTTTTTCGGTCAGTATTGAACCAGCAGCACTGAATACTCTTTCTGATAGCACACTAGCAGCTGGGCAAGTGAGCTCCTGTAATGCATATTCTGCCAATCCAGGCCAGGTGTCTATTTCAGATGCCCAGTAATCAAAGGGGAATGACCTGTGAGGGAGAACATCGATGAGGGAGGAAAAATAGTTTGTAACCATACTGGAAAAATGTTGTCTCCTGTCACTTTGAATTGATGCAGCAGTACCTGTCGTGTCTGCGGTCATTGCGAAATCACTCCACAACCTGGTCATAAAACCCCTCTGTCCAACGCCACTTCTGATTTGTGCACCTCTAACACCTCTGCCATGTTGCCCCCTGCAGCTCGTATGAGAACCATCACCGCCGCTGTGTGCTGGGAATGCCTGAACCAAACAGTCTACAAGAGTTGCTTGTTTGGTAGCCTAAATTTGCTCAAGGTTCTCATGTGGCATGATATTTTGCAATTTCCCTTTATAGCGTGGATCCAGGAGGCAGGCCAACCAGTGATCGTCATCGGTCATCATTTTGATAATGCGGGGGTCCCTTTTTAGGATACGCAAGGCATAATCAGCCATGTGGGCCAATGTTCCAAGTGTCAAATCACTGTTTCTTCTGGGTTGAGGAGCACTTTCTGGCAAATCAACATCACTTGTCTCCTGAAAAAACCCTGTACCTGACCTTGCAACGCCACCAGTTTCTATTGCCCCCTGAGAAGCTTCCTCCCATAAATATTCATCCCCATCATCCTCCTCCTCCTCTTTGTCCGCCACCTCGTCCAGGAGAGTTCCCTGAGCAGACAATGGCTGACTGTCATGAAGGCTTCCCTCATCCTCGCCTGCAGATGCCTGCTCCTTAATGTGTGTCAAACTTTGCATCAGCAGACACATTAGTGGGATGCTCATGCTTATGATGGCGTCGCCTGCACTTACCAGCCATGTGCATTCCTCAAAACACTGAAGGACTTGACAGAGGTCTTGTAGCTTCGACCACTGCACACCTGACAACTCCATGTCTGCCATCCAACTGCCTGCCCGTGTATGTGTATCCTCCCATAAATACATTACAGCATGCCTCTGTTCGCACAGCCTCTGAAGCATGTGCAGTGTGGAGTTCCACCTTGTTGCAACGGCGATTATTAGGCAGTGCTGGGGAAGCTTCAACGATCGCTGTTGGTTCTGCATACGGCTGGAGTGTACGGGCGACCGGCGAATGTGCGAGCAAAGTCTTTGCACCTTCAGGAGCAGGGCTGGTAACCCCGGATAACTTTTCAGGAAGCACTGCACCACCAGGTTCAAGGTGTGAGCCAGGCAAGGTATGTGTTTCAGTTCTGAAAGGGCTATGGCAGCCATAAAATTCCTTCCGTTATCACTGACTACCTTGCCTGCCTCAAGATGTACACTGCCCAGCCATGAATGAGTTTCTTGCTGCAAGAACTGGGCCAGAACTTCCGCGGTGTGACTGTTGTTGCCCAAACACTTCATTTGCAACACAGCCTGCTGACGCATACCACTAGCTGTTCCATAATGGGACACCTCGTGTGCAACACTGGCAGCTGCAGATGGAGTGGTAGGGCGACTGCGCTCTGTGGACGAGCTTTCGCTTCTGGAGGAGGAAGAGGAGGAGGGGTGTAGAATGCCTACTGCCAACTGTTTCTTAGACCATGGGCTAGGCAGAACTGTCCCACTATGGCTGTCCCCTGTGGACCCTGCATCTACCACATTAACCCAGTGTGCCGTGATGGACACGTAACGTCCCTGGCCATGCCTACTGGTCCATGCATCTGTTGTGAGGTGCACCTTTCTACTGACTGATTGCCTGAGTGCATGGACAATGTGGTCTTTGACATGCTGGTGGAGGGCTGGGATGTCTTTTCTCGCAAAGAAGTGTCGACTGGGTAGGTCATAGCGTGGTACTGCGTAGGCCATCAGGGCTTTGAAAGCTTCGCTTTCAACCAACTGGTAGGGCATCATCTCTAACGAGATTAGTCTATCAATGTGGGCGTTCAAACCCTGTGTACGCGGATGAGAGGATGAGTACTTCCTTTTCCTAACGATAGTCTCTTGTAGGGTGAGCTGGACTGGAGAGCTGCATATAGTGGAATTAGCGGGGGTGGTGGTGGACATGGCAGATTGAGAGAGGGTTGGTGATGGTATTCTTGAGGTTGGCCTACATACAGTGTTTCCTACCAACAACCTGGTGATTCCCTGACTGCTTTGGCCTTGCGACGATACCTCCACATTTGCTGCAGGTGGTGTCCTAAACGGTGGGCTTACAGTGAGGGAAGCAATGTAGCGTTGCTGACTAGCTTCATGCAGAGCGGGTGCACCTACATTACGGGACGTTTGGTAGTTAGTCCAGGCTTGCAAGTGCATGGTGGTTAAATGTCTACGCATGTACGTTGTATTTAAATATGGCAGTTGCCCTGCCAGATGAAAGCTGTTGCGATGTTGATGCCTGCTGCGGCTCATACTTCTCCGCTTCAGAGTTACTGCTAGCGTCACCCTGTTCCCCCAATGGCTGCCAATCGGGGTCAACAACTGGGTCATCTATCACCTCCTCTTCAATGTCCTGTGCACTTTCCTCTGTGTCACCGTGTAAGGTGCTATAGCGTTCGGGACGGGGCACCATAGTCTCATCAGGGTCAGGTTCTGTCTCAGTACACTGGGAGGGCAATGTTGTGATCTGAGTCAATGGAACAGCATAATAATCTAGCTGTGGCTGTGCATCTGTGCACTCCATGTCCGATTCATCTTGCAATGGCCTGTTAACAATTTCCCTTTCTAACCCAGGCACAGTATGTGTAAAGAGCTCCATGAAGTAACCTGTTGTGTCACCTGACGCATCCTTCTCTGTTGTTCTGGGTGAAGGACACAAGGATGCGACTTGTTCCTGACCGGGAGCATCCACTGACGACTCACTGCTTTTACATTTTGAACTTTCCGAAGAGGAGGCGAAAGAGCTAGAGGCTGAGTCAGCAAGGAAAACCAAAACTTTTTCCTGCTGCTCCAGGTTTAAAAGCGGTTTTCCTACTCCCAGAAAAGGGAGCGTTCGAGGCCTTGTGTAGCCAGACGATGACGCTGGCTCAACAACTCGAGCCTTAGGTGCTATTTTGCTTTTCCCACTACCACCAGATGCTCCACCACCACCACCACCATCATTACCAGCTGGCAATGACCGCCCACGGCCACGACCTCTTCCACCGGACTTCCTCATTCTTGGGAAAATGTAACCAAGCTAACAACCGTTATATGGTACTGTAAAACAAGGTAAAAGGTGTATGTAAACTTGTTGTGAATTTAAATCTCCCTTTCTATATGAGTGGGACACTGCTGCAAAATTCAGGCCTACTGTATTACACTACACAGTATAAGTGGCAGAAAGTGGCTGGCAGATATACGCCAAACAGAACTGACCCAGATGCACTTAGTGGCAATATAAATCTCCCTTTTTATGTGTGGGACACTGCTACAAAATTCAGGCCCACTGTTTTACACTACACAGTATAAGTGGCAGAAAGTGGCTGGCAGATATACGCCAAACAGAACTGACGCAGATGCACTTAGTGACAATATAAATCTCCCTTTTTATGTGAGGGACACTGCTGCAAATAAAAAAAACAGGCCCACTGTATTACACTACACAGTATAAGTGGCAGAAAGTGGCTGGCAGATATACGCCAAAGAGAATGGACGCAGATGCACTTAGTGGCAATATAATTCTCCCTTTTTATGTGTGGGACACTGCTGCAAAATTCAGGCCCACTGTATTACACTACACAGTATAAGTGACAGAAAGTGGCTGGCAGATATACGCCAAATTGAACGGACGCAGATGCACTTAGTGGCAATAGAAATCTCCCTTTTTATGTGTGGGAGACTGCTGCAAATAAAAAAAACAGGCCCACTGTATTACACTACACAGTATAAGTGGCAGAAAGTGGCTGGCAGATATACGCCAAAGAGAATGGACGCAGATGCACTTAGTGGCAATATAATTCTCCCTTTTTATGTGTGGGACACTGCTGCAAAATTCAGGCCCACTGTATTACACTACACAGTATAAGTGACAGAAAGTGGCTGGCAGATATACGCCAAATTGAACGGACGCAGATGCACTTAGTGGCAATAGAAATCTCCCTTTTTATGTGTGGGAGACTGCTGCAAATAAAAAAAACAGGCCCACTGTATTACACTACACAGTATAAGTGGCAGAAAGTGGCTGGCAGATATACGCCAAAGAGAATGGACGCAGATGCACTTAGTGGCAATATAATTCTCCCTTTTTATGTGTGGGACACTGCTGCAAAATTCAGGCCCACTGTATTACACTACACAGTATAAGTGACAGAAAGTGGCTGGCAGATATACGCCAAACTGAACGGACGCAGATGCACTTAGTGGCAAAAGAAATCTCCCTTTTTATGTGTGGGACACTGCTGCAAAATTCAGGCCCACTGTATTACACTACACAGTATAAGTGGCAGAAAGTGGCTGGCAGATATACGCCAAACAGAACGGACGCAGATGCACTTAGTGGCAATATAAATCTCCCTTATTATGTGTGGGACACTGCTGCAAAATTCAGGCCCACTGTATTACACTACACAGTATAAGTGGCGGAAAGTGGCTGGCAGATATACGGCAAACAGAACTGACGCAGATGCACTTAGTGGCAATATAAAGGAGCAATAGCTGGACATAGCACTCGGATCAAGGGATGGCTTTTTGAGGACAGCTGTGATTGTGGCATGTTTGAAAGCAGAGAGGGAGATACTAGAAGTTAGTGATAGGTTGAAGAGATGGGTTAGGGATGGGATAAGTGTGTTGGTTAGGTTGGGGAGTAGGTGGAATGGAATGGGGTTAAGAGCACAAGTGATAAGGTATGATTTGGAGAGGAGATGAGTAAGCTCTCCTTAAGTGATTTTGGGGAGGGAAGTTATGGGGTTAGGGCATTGGTCTGGTATATAAAGGGGTTGTGATGGTCAAATCACAATACACAATAAAGGCTTGACTTGAATGGTCAATTTTATATTTGAAGTACGGGGCTAGGTCCTTGGCAGAGATTAGAGATGTCAGAGGGGGCAGTGGTTGATGGAAGAGGGAGTTAAGTGTTGAATAATTGTTTGGGGCTGCAGGATAAGAACGATATGAGGGAAGTAAAGTAGGCCTGTTTAGCAGAGGAGAGGTTATTCAAATTGCCCCCCCACGCTAATTTTGGGTTTGATCACTTCAATATTGCAAAATGAAATATTTCTAAGACTTCCTCCATGACTTATATTAATGTGTCGTGGGACCCGCGTGTCACACTTAATGCGTATATCACCCAGATATTATACTATTCATATTCTTAGCTTCCTGGATGTTTTGCCAATGTAATCCATTGGACAGGAGCAGGTAGCATTATATTCAACACCGGCTGTCTTATAGTTACCAAAATCTCCTATAGAGAATACCTTCCCTGCAGTTGCACTAGTAAAGATTTTGCAGGTAGTCACAAGATTTTGCAAGATTTTGCAAGGTAGTCACATATGCTGCAGAGCGGGCAAAAAACTAAAGGCAAGGCGAAGACGGTTTAAACCTGTAGTTCCGTCCATCATCATGGGGAATGTTCAATCACTGGGAAATAAGTCGGATGAACTGTTGGCATTAATACGGACCCAGAGGGATTACAAGGAATGCAGTTTGATGTGTTTTTCTGAAACATGGTTACGCGGCGAGATCCCTGACGCGAGTGTTTCAGTACCAGGATTTCACATGGTCCGGGCTGATAGAGACACTATGAAGAGCGGCAAAAAAAAGGGCGGAGGAGTTATACTCTACATAAACAATGGATGGTACAACCAGGGGCATGTGACAGTGAGGGAGCGCCATTGTTGTCCGAACATTGAACTGCTAGCTGTTGGCCTCAGACCTTACTATATTCCTAGAGAAATCTCGCTTGTTATTGCAATAGTGTTGTACATACCACCAACTGCAAACCATGAGGCTGCAGGTGAAGTGCTGTCAGGAGTCATTGCTCGGCTCCAGATGAAACACCCCAACTCGCTTACTGTAATCTCAGGGGATTTTAATCGGGCTAAAATTTCAACTGCTATACCTAAATTCTATCAATTTGTTAAATGTACAACACGTGACAACATTATTTTGGACTTAAGGTACCTTCACACGAAGCGACGCTGCAGCGATAGCGACAACGATGCCGATCGCTGCAGCGTCGCTGTTTGATCGCTGGAGAGCTGTCACACAGACAGCTCTCCAGCGACCAACGATGCCGAGGTCCCCGGGTAACCAGGGTAAACATCGGGTTGCTAAGCGCAGGGCCGCGCTTAGTAACCCGATGTTTACCCTGGTTACCAGCGTAAAAGTAAAAAAAACAAACAGTACATGCTCACCTGTGCCTCCCCCAGCCTCTGCTTCCTGACACTGACTGAGCTCCGGCCCTAAAGTGAAAGTGAAAGCACAGCGGTGACGTCACCGCTGTGCTGTTAGGGCCGGAGCTCAGTCAGTGTCAGGAAGCAGACGCTGGGGGACGCGCAGGTGAGCATGTACTGTTTGTTTTTTTTACTTTTACGCTGGTAACCAGGGTAAACATCGGGTTACTAAGCGCGGCCCTGCGCTTGGTAACCCGATGTTTACCCTGGTTACCAGTGTAAAACATCGCTGGTATCGTTGCTTTTGCTTTCAAACACAATGATACACAGCGATCGGACGACCAAATAAAGTTCTGGACCTTATTCAGCGACCAGCGACATCACAGCAGGATCCTGATCGCTGCTGCGTGTCAAACGAAACGATATCGCTAGCCAGGACGCTGCAACGTCACGGATCGCTAGCGATGTCGTTTCGTGTGAAGGTACCTTTACTCTATGCGAATGTCAAGAATGCTTATTCATCATCTACCCTGCCGCCCTTGGGGAAATCTGATCACAATCTTATACTATTGTCACCAGTCTACCAACCTGTTGTTAGAACACAGCCTGCTACCATTAAAACAGTTAGAATGTGGAGTCCAACAAATGAACAGGCTTTGCAGGATTGCTTTCATCTTACAGATTGGGATGTGTTGCTTGGGACAATGGACGAGTATACAAATGTTAATGATGTGGTTGGTAGAGTGACTGACTACATTAACTTCTGCACTGATATGCTGGTACCTGCTAAAAAGATTAGGTGTTTTGCAAACAACAAGCCATGGATAACAAAGGAATTGAAGCATTTGCTCAACAGGAAAAAAAAGGCATTTAAATTAGGCGACAAAGAGGAAATTAAAATGATACAGCATGAATTGAAGTATAAAATAAAGGAGGCCCAGAAAGCCTTCAGAATTAAACTTGAAAAGAAACTGTCCCACAATAATACCAGGGATGTTTGGTCAGGAATGAAATTACTGACTGGGCTTAAGGCAAGGTCTGATCATGGGGGAGGAAAACTGGACAAGGCTAATGAGATGAACGAGTATTTCAATAGATTTAGCAGTACATGTGTACTGCCAACTGGAAGTGGAGGGGAATTGGGTGCAAATTCTGCAACATCAATATTGGAGGATGAGCAGACTAATTTTAGAGTATCCGAAAATGATGTGAGGAGGCAGTTTAAGTCACTTAACATTGGTAAAGCAGCAGGACCAGATGGACTCAGCTCACGTGTCCTTAAAGTTTGTGCAGACCAGCTGTGTACTGTCTTTACACTCCTATTTAATGGAAGTCTACAAACACAGAGGGTACCAGTGTTATGGAAAACTTCCTGTCTGGTGCCGGTACCCAAGACTTCTTCTCCTGCAACCCTAAATGACTATCGTCCTGTAGCCTTAACATCTCACGCTATGAAGGCCTTGGAAAGATTAGTGCTTGCTCACTTAAGACCAAGGGTCAATGCTTTTATCGATCCCCTTCAGTTTGCTTACCGACATAGATTGGGGGTGGATGATGCTATTCTTTCTCTGTTACATAGTGTACATTCATTTCTGGAGACTGACGGAACCATGGTGCGAGCGATGTTCTTTGATTTCTCGAGTGCATTTAATTCCCTGCAGCCACCTTTACTACACAAAAAGATGACTGATATGAAGGTGGAGGAGGGGATGAGAAATTGGATACCTGACTACCTATCAGATCGGCCACAGTTTGTACAGATGGGAGCAGTTGTGTCAAGCAGATTACTGAGCAGTGTAGGTGCCCCACAGGGAACGGTGCTTGCGCCCTTTCTATTCACACTGTATACATCGGACTTTCAGTATAAATCTGATCTTTGCCACCTTCAAAAATTTTCGGATGACTCCGTGGTTGTGGGATGTATTAGGGGAGATCAGGGGGATGAGGAATACAGAAGGGTGGTGTCGAATTTCGTGGATTGGTGCAATGGTAACTATCTACAACTAAATGTTAAGAAAACTAAGGAGTTGGTGGCCAACTATAGCAGGATTAAGTTGGAATGCTTACCGATCACTATTGCTGGGCAGGAGGTAGAGCAGGTGGATAGTTACAAATATTTGGGGGTCCATTTGGATAGCAAACTGGACTGGAGATGCCACTCAGAGACTGTCTACAAGAAGGGGATGAGCAGACTGTATTTCCTAAGGAAACTGAGATCTTTTAATGTGTGCAGCAAAATGTTAGAAATGTTCTACCAGTCTGTGGTGGCAAGTGCCATCTTTTTTGCAATCATATGCTGGGGTAATAGTGTGCGGGCCTCTGATGCTAATAAGCTGAATAAGCTTATCAAAAAGGCAAGCTCTGCTGTCAGCTGCAATCTGGACTCTCTTGAGGAGGTAGTGGAGAGAAGAACTCTGAAAAAGTGTATGGCAATTATGAACAATAATGCACATCCACTATATGAGCTATTCATGAGACAGAAGAGCACCTTCAGTAACCGGCTAATACTTGTGAGGTGTAAGAAGGAAAAATATAGGAAATCGTTTGTGCCAACTGCGATGGGAATGTACAACAATAACATTAGGGTTAAATCATCAAGGTGAATGTCTGCTTTATTCCTTCTACTTTTCAATTTACCTGCGGTGTATGTCCTATTCTAATGTATAATGTCCTTCTGTCAACTACACTGTCATGTCAATTAAGTAATTCATTTTATGATTCTTATGATGTAAGTTGTGCTGCTGTGATACCATAATTTCCCACGGGATCAATAAAGTGTATCGTATCGTATCGTATCGTATCGTATCGTATATGCCACAATTTCCACATTTAAAGGATTCGCAGGGCTTTCTATCCAACCCGATCCCTGATTTTGTTGGTGTCTGGGGCAAACTGTGAACTAATCGATCCCCAATCGATGTCCCTTTTATGTGTCTAATACTTGAGGTAGATGAAATTAACCCCTTCAGATTCGGGTCTAGCAACAGAATTCCCCAGTGTTTTTTTAAAAAATGGTATTTTCTTTCAACTTTCATATGTCTCACTCATTGTAATGATCTGCGTATCTTGTTTAACCTTGGTATTGATCAGAAGAGATCGTTTTTCTGTATTCATAGCACAAGAATATGATTTATCAAGTACCTGGTGTGGATATCTTCTGCCAAGAAACCTCCAATAGAGATCACTGGCTTGCATTTTGAGCACCCCTGTTCCAGAGTAGTTCCTCCTAATATGGAGGAACTGGCCCTTAGTTATACCCCTTTTCAGGCACTTGCGGTGGTGGCTTTCCCATTTAAAGGGAACCTGTCACACCCAAAATGGAAGATGAGCTAAGCCCGCCGGCATCAGGGGCTTATCTATAGCATTCTGTAATGCTGTAGATAAGCCCCCGATGTATCCTGAAAGATGAAAAAAGAGGTTAGATTATACTCACCCAGGGGCGGTCCCGCTGCGGCCCGGGTCCGATGGGTGTCGCGGTCCGGTCCAGGGCCTCCTATCTTCTTACGATGACATCTTCTTCTTGTCTTCACACTGCGGCTCCGAGGGCAGAGCAAAGTACTGCAGTGAGCAGGTGCCAGGCCTCTCACTGCCTGCAGTACTTTGCTCTGCCCTCGGAGCCGCAGTGTGAAGACAAGAAGAGGACGTCATCGTAAGAAGATGGGAGGCCCCGGACCAGACGGCCCCCCCCAGGTGAGTATAATCTAACCTCTTTTTCTTATCCTTCCCTGATGCTGGTGGGCTTAGCTCATCTTCAATTTGGGGGGTGACAGGATCCCTTTAAGGAGGCTGTGGGTTTGCAGTATTTACACATTCCCAGACTACCATACCTTTCTCTTGTGATGGCCAAGTCAAGGAATGTAATTCTGTGTGTGTGGCATTCAGGGGTAAATTTCAAATCCAGTGAATTGATGTTCAAGGCTTCCACAAACCGTCTAAAGTCAGACTCTGGACCAGATGACAGAATGAGGATATCGTCTATGTATCTTTCCCAGAGACTGATAAATGAATACCACCATTTATCCTCCTCCTCAAATACCACAGTTTCCTCCCACTAGCCCAAGAGTATTTTTGCATATGTGGGAACACAGGGGCTCCCCATCGCTGTACCTCTGAGCTGGTGGAAGTACCTCCCATTGAACAGAAAGTAGTTATGTGCCTAGATGCATATGATTAAGTCACTTATAAATTTGTTATGCTTAAAGCACTCAACCGCTCTGGTTTTCAGAAAGTGCTCACCTTCCAAGATCCCTGGTTCATGGTGAATGCTCCTATAGACGGTCTCCACATCAATGGAGGTCAAGATAGTGTTTTCATCTATATTAACCCCTACTCATATTGTAAGCAGATGTGATGTATCACACGCATAAGATGGGAGTGAAGTTACTAAGGGATGCAATATTTTGTCTATGTAAATTCCACCACTTTGGGACACAGTCTATGCCTGCAACTATTAGACGACCCCTGAGTGGTGTCATTCCTTTGTGGATTTTTTGCAGGGCTCTCATTAGGGGCATCTGCCTAGGGCCCCCCACTACCCCAGGAACCCTCAGCCAGTGGTGTACTGCTAACAGTGGCACACTACACAGCTGCTATGGAGACCTTAAGTCAGGAGAATCCAGAGCCAGAGACACCCTCCCCTCACATCACGCATTCAACTGTTGTGGCATCATGGATATATATACATTTGAAAGCAGTGATAGAGGAGAGAGCATCAAATGACACTCCCTCTCTCATCACTCCTCCTCTGCCTCTCATGCAGGGGGTACGCGATGAGGTCACTTCATCGCATGCCACGCTGTGCTGGCAGTGGAGTTGCTGAGACGTTCTGCAGAAGCCAAAGCAGAGGGGTACTGGGAGAGGTAAGTATTATTATTATTTTTATTTATATTTATATATTTCATTTATTCCATGGTGCTGTACATGAGAAGGGGTTACAAACAAGTTACAGATATCACTTACAGTAAACAAACTAACAATGACAGACTGATACAGAGGGGCGAGGACACTGCCCTTGCGGGCTTACATTCTACAGGATTATGGGGAAGGAGACAGTAGGTTGAGGGTCCTCAAGTCCTCCAAGTTTTGCATTTATATATTTTTTACAATGCTGAAGGACTGTGAGGCTGCATTATACTCTCTGTGTGTGACAGCATTATACTGTTTGTGTGTGTGGCTGCATCATACTCTATGAGTGTTTGTGGGGGGCTGCACTATACTCTAAGGGGTGGCTGCATTATACTCTATGGGGTAGCATTATACTCTATGGGAAGGGCTGATTTATACTCTATATGGGGGGCTGCATTATATTCTGAAGGAGCTGCATTATACTCTAAGAAGAGGCTACAATATACTCTATGGGGGTGCATTATACTATAGAGGGGCTGTATTATATGCTATGAGGGTGCATTATACTCTATGAGGGGGCTGCATTATACTTGGGGAGCAGCATTATACTCTATGAGGTGGGCCTGTATTATACTCTATGAGGGGGCTGCATTATAGTCTATGAGGGGGGGTGGCATTATGCTCTGGGAAGGATGCATTATACTTTATTGAGGACTATGGGGTGCATCATACTATATGAACTATATGAGGGCTGCATTATACAATCTGGAGTCTGCATTATACTCTATCAAGGACTATGGGGAGTGCATTATACTCTATGTACTATATAGGACCTGCATTTTACTGTATCGAGAACTATAGGGAATGCATTATACTATATAAAGTACTATGGGATGCATTATACTATGAGGAGTGAATTGTACTATATGGAGGACTATGGGGGTGCATTATACAATATGGAGGACTATGAGATGCATTATACTATATTGGGGACTATAGTAAGTGCATTGTACTATAAGGAGGATGTGTGTAGCGTATTATACTATATGAAGGACTATGATACTATGGTGAGTATTAGACTATGGGGACTGCATTACCTAAGTTATCAAAAAGGCATCGACTAAAGACCGTTCTGAGGCTTGTGTCGACAAGGAAAATGCCCAAGTCTGAGGGACCTTCTGCAATAGGGACATAACAATTCCCACCCACTGGGACTCATCTCCTGAAGGCCGGGGTCATAGATATCTGAGGCTGGGGGAAGGCAGATACACTGACTCCTTCTTGTGATGTAGCCCCACCTGTAGGGTGTTAGATCTTGCAAATGTGGAGGTCAGCACAACATTGTTGAATCATTGTTTCTGATGTGGCTGATCCAAAGATACACTTCATTCAGGTATCAGCGAACATCCAAGTGGAAATGTGGAACATCACCATCCTGCTGATAAACTATGCTTGGTAGACATTCCTCTATGGTATGCCCATTTATCCAAACTGTCCCAGGAGAAGTCTTTCAACATGAGAATGTGAGGCTGCATGTTGCTAATGATAATGTAAGCAAGAAAAGTGGCCTAAATCTACTTCCAAGGCATTCACTGTTCACACTGGGATGTCATCGATCAGCAATTACAAAAGGAGCTGGAGGCAGCAGATTTTGTTTATTTGTGTGTCTGATCTCATTTAGCCTGGCAAAACATTCCTCAGACAACATTAAACGGGTTGTCCTCTATATTTATATTGATGGCCTATCTTTAGGAAAGATTATGAATATCAGAAGGTGGGGGTGTGACATCCGACATCACCACCAATCAGTTCCGCTGGCAGCTGAATTTGATCAGTCATGGAGCTACACAGCACAGTTGCATCAAACATATAGTAGACGCAGCTGGGTATTGCACATTCACTCCTATTTATTTAAATTTTTTCAGAATTTGCATATCTTTAACATGTCTAACCTATTGATCTTGTGATTTTCATAATTCCCAAACTTTTTTTTCCCGGTGTTACAATTTCATTATTAAGAAGTGTATTTGCCATTTAGCCCCATCTTTAAAAATCTATATATTGTTATTTTGGTCTTCTAGTTACATAATTCTTTATATGGAATCACATTTCCAGTTATAACATATTTATGTATTCATCGTTTTATTTAATATAGTAGGCAATATTGCTTTCAGTAAAATATTACTATGCACCGTAAATAATTCATCAGATCATATAAATAATATAATTCCCATCATATGCTCCATGTAGATTCCTGATTATGGTTACCATGTGTGTCACTGTTGCAAGTCCATTTGTAAATAAATTATGTGCTGTCATCCTTAGCATATGATCAGTATGGGAATTAGTAAACTAACATAAGTTAGATGAACTCAGTTCACTAGCCAACAGTTATTTCCTTTAATTGCATTGCTACATTTGGGAATAGAGAAAATAATCTAATTTACCAAATAAATGTATATATTTCCCTTTACATAACTTGCAAATAAAAAAATATTTAAACTGCATAGAAATGTACAGAATATACTTTGCATTTTTAACTGTGCATCCCCACACACTTCAGATGAGCAGTAACACTATGAATATGCAATATTTAGGAAATTTATAGCAAACATACATTCAAATTTACTTATTCCCATGGACTGGGCCATTTGATTTTCCTATGCCTGTCACTGTTGTATCTCCACTCGGAAAAATTACTATATGAACAAATTAGGGCACACCTCTTAATTATTTAGTTTCGGCTGTTCATTCAGTCTCATTACTATAATGCTAGGCACTACTTACGGACAAGTCATGAGGCAAAGTAGTCAAAAGGTTTGGGGTCAGATATCAAGAGAGCTCCTTGTAAACTAAAGGGAAAGTTAGAGACAAAGTCAGATCACAGTCTGAGGTTAAGAATTCCAGGAGGGTAGCAGATTAAGACAAAGGCAAGGTCCAAGGTCAGGCTGCAATAGATCAGAAACAAAGCACAAAAATACAAGGCGCACAAACACCACCGAGCTAATGCTACAACTGGCAGCAATCAGATATAGACAGCCAGCTAAATAGCCAGGTTATAACCCTGGATGGGCGACATCTGGAGCAAACCCAGCACACCCCGTCCCTGATTGGATGGCTGGACTGTCAGTCCTCAAAACTGACTGGACAACACGCTCCAGAAAAAGATTGAATGGCTGAACTGTTACTAATTGCATCAAATACACGAGTGGAGGAATCATAACAATTACCACAGGTACAGTATATAACATCAAGCCACTAATCATGCAGTCTGCCTTTATAAACATTTGTGAAAGAATGGCTCCTTTTAAAGAGATCAACACATTTTTGTGTGGAAATATCACCATTAGATCAACATTGCAACAGGTTAGTTAGTGAAATTTCTTCCCTACTAAGTATTACACGATCCACTGTGATTGGTATTATTTAAAATTGGAAACATTTAAGAACCACAGCAACTCAGCTAAAAAGTGGCAGACTATGTCAAATAAAACTGTGTCGGCACAAAAATTGTGTGATAAGCTCATGACCGTAAATGAGATTCACACATGAGTAGTCACGTGATGACAGCTGGAACAGGTAAGCAGAGCCAAATCCTCATAATGAATATATTACATTCTGCACAGCTCATTTACATATAGGAAAAACATGAATATCACTGGAATAAGACATCGGATAACAGATCTTTTCATGCAGCTTCCTATGACCTACATGTCCATATAAATGGCTTAGGAGGATTGATCCTACTGACAGATTCCATTTAATACAGTGATCAGACAGGTCAATCACATATATAATTGTATTGTATAGTGATGAGCGAATAGTGAAATATTCGGATTCGATAAAATCGGCACAAACAATTTCTGATATCCATGTAATCGTACCGAATAACGAATCCAATGCAAGTTAATGGGAAAGCCAAATATTTTTCTGCTGGACCCAACGAACAGGTCTGGGAAAAAACCTGAAATGGATGGGAAAGGACTAAAACTGAATGAGAACAGCATGGAGAAGATGCCTGCATGCCTTGCTGACTCAGATATGGTATCTAGGAATAATGTTGTCAGACCATTGCACCAGTTTTACAGATTTATAAGAACACCTACCAAACCAAACCTAATTTTTTTTAAAGGCAAAAATGCTAATAAACATTTTTTCCTTCATATAACATGTATATAATGAAAAAAAAATAATAAATAATTACCTTTAGCATATGTTCACACGGAGTGTTTTGGCTTTGGCTTTTTTCCTTTAACATTTGTGAGGGCTCTCACTCCTTAGGCTACTTTCACACTAGCGTTGGTACGGGGCCGTTGCCATGCGTCTGCCCGACGTACCGATGCACGTTGTGAAAATAATGAACAACGGGGGCAGCGGATGAAGTTTTTCCACGCATCCGCTGCCTCATTGTAATGTCCGGGGAGGAGGGGGCGGAGTTCCGGCCGCCGTGCGTGCGTGGTCGGAAATGGCGGACACGACGCACAAAAAAAATTACATGTAACTTTTTTTGTGACAACGGTCCGCCAAAACACAACGGATCCAGTGCACGACGGACGTGACGTGTGGCCATCCGTCGGCAATACAAGTCTATGGGCAAAAAAGGCATCCTGCGGGCACATTTGCAGGATCCGTTTTTTGTCCAAAACGACGGATTGCGACGGATGACACACGACGCAAGTGTGAAAGTAGCCTTAGGGCTAGGGTTAGGGTTGGGGCTAAAGTTAGGGCTAGGGTTAGGGTTAAATTTAGGGTTAGGGCAAAATTTAGGGTTAGGGCAAAATTTAGGGTTAGGGTTAGGGCTAAAGTTAGGGTTAGGGCTAGGGTTAGGGTTGGGGCTAAAGTTAGGGCTAGGGTTGGGGCTAAAGTTAGGGCTAGGGTTGAGGCTAAAGTTAGGGTTAGAGTTGGGATTAGGGTTTGGATTAGGGTTGGTATTAGGGTTAGGGTTGGCACGTTTGGGATTAGAGTTAGGTTTGGTATTAGGGTTAAGGTTAGGGTTGGGATTAGGGTTAGGGGTGTATTGGGATTAGGGTTAGGTTTGAGGTTAGGATTGAGATTAGGATTAGGGGTGTGTTGGATTTAGGGTTTTGATTATGGTTATGGTTAGGGTTGAGATTAGGGTTGTTTTGGGGTTAGGGTTGTGATTATCGTTAGGGTTGTGATTAAGATTATGGATCGGGTTGGGATTATGGTTAGGGGTGTGTTGGGGTTAGGGTTGGAGTTAGAATTGGGGGGTTTCCACTGTTTAGGTACATTAGGGGGTCTCCAAAAACGACAGCCAATTTTGCGCTCAAAAAGTCAAATGGTGCTCCCTCCCTTCTGAGCTCTGCCGTGCGCCCAAACAGTGGTTTACCCCCACATATGGGGTACCAGCATACTCAGGACAAATTGGACAACAACTTTTGGGGTCCCATTTCTCTTGTTACCCTTGTGAAAATAAAAACTTGGGGGCTAAAAATCTTTTTTGTGGAAAAAAAAATATTTTTTATTTTTATGACTCTGCATTATAAACTTCTGTGAAGCACTTGGGCATTCAAAGTTCTCATCACATATCTAGATAAGTTCCTTGGGGGGTCTAGTTTGCAAAATGGGGTCACTTGTGGGGGGTTTCTACTGTTTAGGCACATCAGGGGCTCTCCAAACGCGACATGGCGTCCGATCTCAATTCAAGCCAATTCTACATTGAAAAAGTAAAACGGCACTCCTTCTCTTCCAAGCTCTGTGGTGCGCCCAAACAGTGGTTTACCCCCACATATGGGGTATCGACGTACTCAGGAGAAATTGCCCAACAACTTTTGTGGTCTAATTTCTCCTGTTACCCTTGTGAAAATAAAAATTTTGGGGCAAAAAATATAATTTTTGTAGAAAAAATGCTATTTTTTATTTTCATGGCTCTACGTTATAAACTTCTTTGAAATACCTGGGGGTTTAAAGTGCTCACCACACATCTAGATAAGTTCCTTAAGGGGTCTAATTTCCAAAATGGTTTCACTTGTGGGGGGTTTCCACTGTTTAGGCACATCAGGGGCTCTCCAAACGCGACATGCGTCCGATCTCAATTCCAGCCAATTCTACATTGAAAAAGTAAAACGGCACTCCTCTTCCAAGCTCTGCGGTTCGTCCAAACAGTGGTTTACCCCCACATATGGGGTATCAACGTACTCAGGAGAAATTTCCCAACAACTTTTGTGGTCTAATTTCTCCTGTTACCCTTGTGAAAATAAAAATTTTGGGACAAAAGGATCATTTTTTCAGAAAAAATGCGATTTTTTATTTTCACGGCTCTACGTTATAAACTTCTGTGAAGCACTTGTTGGTTCAAAGTTATCACCTCACATCTAGATAAGTTCCTTAAGGGGTCTAGTATCCAAAATGGTGTCACTTGTGGGGGGTTTCCACTGTTTAGGCACATCAGGGGCTCTCCAAACGCGACATGACGTCCGATCTCAATTCCAGCCAATTCTACATTGAAAAAGTAAAACGGCACTCCTTATCTTCCAAGCTCTGCGGTGTGCCCAAACAGTGGTTTACCCCCACATATGGGGTATCGACGTACTCAGGACAAATTGGACAACAACTTTTGTTGTCTAATTTCTCCTGTTACCCTTGTGAAAATAAGAATTTGTGGGCGAAAATATAATTTTTGTGTAAACAAATGCGATTTTTTATTTTCACGGCTCTACGTTATAAACTTATGTGAAGCACTTGGGAGTTCAAAGTGCTCACCACACATCTAGATAAGTTCCTTAAGGGGTCTAGTTTCCAAAATGGTGTTACTTGTGGGAGGTTTCCACTGTTTAGGCACATCAGGTGCTCTCTAAACGTGACATGGCATCCAATCTCAATTCCAGCCAATTCTGCATTGAAAAAGTCAAACGACGCTCCTTCATTTCCAAGCTCTGTGGTGCGCCCAAACAGTGGTTTACCCCCACATATGGGGTATCGGCGTATTCAGGAGAAATTGCACAATAAAATTTATGGTTAAATTTCTGTTTTTACACTTGTGAAAATAAAAAAAATGGTTCTGAAGTAAAATGTTTGCAAAAAAAAGTTAAATGTTCATTTTTTCCTTCCACATTGTTTCAGCTCCTGTGAAGCACGTAAGGGGTTAATTAACTTCTTGAATGTGGTTTTGAGCACCTTGAGGGGTGCAGTTTTTAGAATGGTGTCACACTTGTTTTTTTTCTATCATATAGACCCCTCAAAATTACTTCAAATGTGATGTGGTCCCTAAAAAAAAAATGGTGTTGTAAAAATGAGAAATTGCTGGTCATATTTTAACCCTTATAACTCCCTAACAAAAAAAAAATTGGATTCCAAAATTGTGCTGATGTAAAGTAGACATGTGGGAAATGTTATTTATTAACTATTTTTTGTGACATATCTCTGTGATTTAAGGGCATAAAAATAAAAAATGTTAAAATTGCAAAATGTTAAATTTTTTTGCCATATTTCCATTTTTTTCATAAATAATCGCAAGTAATATCGAAGAAATGTTACCACTATCATGAAGTACAATATGTCATGAAAAAACAGTCTTAGAATCAGCGGGATCCGTTAAAACGTTCCAGATTTATAACCTCATAAAGTGACAGTGGTCAGAATTGTAAAAATTGGCTCGGTCATTAAGTACCAAATTGGCTCTGTCACTAAGGGGTTAAGTGTGTATCTGGGAGTCTGATGTTGATTTTTGGTTGTGCACTTGGACATTTTGGTAAATGAGTGGATTAATATGCTCCATACAATTCTTCAGGTTCCAGCCTTACACAGAATAATAATATGAGTAATGAAACATGCTCTTTATATATGCTGCTAGTTCTAAAATCTTACCCACAAATCCCTTTATAAAGGGAAATTCAACATAATACCTCTGTTAGCATAAGCCATATACATCCCAGTAGTTGGGTGGAACGTCTGGGTACAAAATCTGTGTCTGATGATGAAACCACTCGCCCTTCCCCTGTGTTATGTCATTTCCATTTTGCTGTCCAGGAAGGAGGCGTTGAGGCCTTCTGTCCACTACCTGCAGTTGCACAGACACAACCACATCCAGTTCGTTGTCCCAGCGCAGCCTTCAGTTGTCCCTTGTCAGCATATATTGTATGTCTGTTCACTAATTGTTAGTTAGATAGGGCATACATATTCGTTAGCACTTTACATTGTCTGGTGCTGGACAAAGAACATTGCTGACTTTTCCAGGATCTTAAATGAGACTTCTGTCTCTTTATTAACCCCTTCCCGACATCGGACGTACTATACCGTCCGATGTCGGGTCCCCTGCTTTGATGTGCGCTCCGGCGGTGAGCGCACATCAAAGTCGCGACATGTCAGCTGTTTTTTACAGCTGACATGTGCGCGCAATAGCGGCGGGTGAAATCGCGATCACCCGCCGCTATTAACTAGTTAAATGCCGCTGTCAAACGCAGACAGCGGCATTTAACTACCGCATCCGGCCGGGCGGCCGGAAATGAGCGCATCGCCGACCCCCGTCACATGATCGGGGGTCGGCGATGAGTCAGGAAGGTAACCATAGAGGTCCTTGAGACCTCTATGGTTACTGATTGCCGGTGGCTGTGAGCGCCCCCCTGTGGTCGGTGCTCACAGCACACCGGCATTTTAGCTACATAACAGCGATCTGATGATCGCTGTTATGTAGCAGAGCCGATCGGGCTGTGCCTGCTTCTAGCCTCCCATGGAGGCTATAGAAGCATGGTAAAAGTAAAAAAAAAAAGTAAAAAAAAATGTGAAAAAAATAAAAAAAATATAAAAGTTTAAATCACCCCCCTTTCAAAATAAATCAATAAAAAAAAATCAAATCTACACATATTTGGTATCGCCGCGTTCAGAATTGCCCGATCTATCAATAAAAAAAAGCATTAACCTGATCGCAAAACGGCGTAACGAGAAAAAAAATCGAAACACCAGAATTACATTTTTTGGTCGCCGCAACATTGCATTAAAATGCAATAACGGGCGATCAAAAGAATGTATCTGCACCGAAATGCTATTATTAAAAACACCAGCTCGGCACACAAAAAATAAGCCCTCACCCGACCCCAGATCACGAAAAATGGAGACGCTACGGGTATCGGAAAATGGCGCAATTTTATTTATTTTTTTTGTGCAAAGTTTGGAATTTTTTTTCACCACTTAGGTAAAACATAACCTAGACATGTGAGGTGTCTATGAACTCGTACTGACCTGGAGAATCATAATGGCAGGTCAGTTTTATCATTTAGTGAACCTAGCAAAAAAAACAAACAAAAAACAAGTGTGGGATTGCACTTTTTTTGCAATTTCACCGCACCTGGAATTTTTTTCCTGTTTTCTAGTACACGCCATGGTAAAACCAATGGTGTCATTCAAATGTACAACTCGTCCCGCAAAAAATAAGCCCTCAAATGGCCAAATTGACGGAAAAATAAAAAAGTTATGGCTCTGGGAAGGAGGGGAGTGAAAAACGAAAATGGAAAAACGAAAAATCCCACGGTCATGAAGGGGTTAAACTGTCGCTTCCCTTACAGTTTCTACCTTTGGGTCCTAAAAAAATGGTGGTAGGGCACTGGCGTAGCTAGAGCTTTTGCCGCCCGGGGCTGTTCCCGAGTTTGGCGCCCCCCCACTGCCGTCACTCAACGCCGGGCACCGCCCCTCAACGCTGTTTACCCATGAAATCCGGTGCCTGCTCTGTGTATCGCTGTTTGGTGCAGGTGCAGAGAGCTCTGGCCGTCTGACGTCACAGCCAGGCTTGCAGACTGCGCCTGTGCGGCGAGTGCGGCCACCCACCTTGGTAATCCCAGCCCCGCAGTGTGTTATGCATTATGCAGAGTGCGGGGCTGGGATTCACAAGCAGGGCGGCCGCACAGGCGCAGTGTCCAGCATTGCCCCAGTGTGTCCAGCAATCTGCCCCAGTGTTCAGCATTGCCCCAGTGTGTCTAGCAATCTGCCCCAGTGTCCAGCATTGCCCCCAGTGTGTCCAGCAATCTTCCCCAGTGTCCAGCATTGCCCCCAGTGTGTCCAGCAATCTGCCCCAGTGTCCAGCATTGCCCCAGTGTGTCCAGCAATCTGCCCCAGGGTCTCCAGCATTGCCCCAGTGTGTCCAGCAATCTGCCCCAGGGTCTCCAGCATTGCCCCAGTGTGTCCAGCAATCTGCCCCAGTGTCTCCAGCATTGCCCCAGTGTGTCCAGCATTGCCCCCAGACAGTGTGTCCAGCAATCTATCTGCCCCAGTGTGTCCAGCAATCTGCCCCAGTGTGTCCAGCATATTACCCCCAGTGTGTCTGAGTCAGACATAAATAAAAAAAAAAAAAGTAAAATCCTCACCTCTCCCGTTCCCAGCGCAGGTCCGGTGTACTCAGCGTCTCTCCGGCTCTGCAATGCTCAGGACAGAGAGGCTGAGCACGCAGTGATGACGTCATCGCACCCTTTGCCCTGAGACGTCGCAGAGTCAGAGGGCGCCGAAGACGCTGCATCTGCCGCAGGAACCAGGAGAGGTGAGTTATTAGAACGGGGGGCCCAATGCCAGTGCTGTAGAAGGGGGGCCCAATGCCAGTGCTGGCATCGGGGGGGGGCTCTGGTCGTGGCGGCGGTTGGCGCCGCCCGAAGATTTAAAGGGCCCGCGTCTCTCTTTTTTTTTTTTCTTCCTCCTCCTCCTCTCTGGGTCGGACCCGCCCCCGGCATTGTGCCGCCCGGGGCGGCCCGCCCCCCCGCACCCCCCTTCCTACGCCACTGTGGTAGGGTATTGCCCAGTTTCTGTACATTTTAAGCACTTTGTAAGAGACTGGGTTAATTCGCTCCGCAGACCTATTCAGGCTAAAGCCTTCTACGTATTGGAACAGGGTAATTGCCATGCTAAGGCCTTTACCTGAGCTCTATAACACTGCCTGTCACCTGAGTAATACACTCCATAGACCTCAACATTCTCTGGGACATTTCCTGCAATTACTCCATTGTTGCTCAAACCATGCAAAAGATACATTCTGCCTGGTTGTGTAGTTTCCAGAAGAAGTGCTTGGTCTTGTGCAGATTGGTCAATGGCACTCCTGTCTCTTTCCCTTGAACACGCAGCTTCCAGGTAAAATCAGGGTTGTACAAGTTCCTGACATGGATTTCAGGTCTGACAGACTGACCACAATAGAGGCCCTCACTTGTATACACTGTATGCAGAATTTAATTCTACACCATGTTCAAAATTATTATGCAAATGACATTTTTCTCGGATTTTCCTAAATGGTCGGTGCACATGACAATCAGTGTAATAAAAGTCATCACCCGTTAGAGTATACTGTACATCGAATTTTATTGAAGAAACCTCCCAATGATAACAGTATAATCTCCAAATTGAATAAAAACTCAAAGTGCACTGTTCCAAATTATTAGGCACAATAGAATTTCTAAACATTTGATCTGTTTTAAAGAACTAAAAATGCTCATTTGTGGAATTTGCAGCATTAGGAGGTTACATTCACTGAACAAAAAAGCAATTTAACTCCAAAACATTCTAACAGGCCAAGTTACATGTTAACATAGGAACCCTTCTTTGATATCACCTTCACAATTCTTGCATCCATTGAACTTGTGAGTTTTTGGAGAGTTTCTGCTTGTATTTCTTTGCATGAAGTCAGAATAGCCTCCCAGAGCTGCTGTTTTGATGTGAACTGCCTCCCACCCTCATAGATCTTTTGCTTGATTATACTCCAAAGATTCTCTATAGGGTTGAGGTCAGGGGAAGATGGTGGCCACACCATGAGTTTATCTCCTTTTATGCCTATAGCAGCTAATGACTCAGAGGTATTCTTTGCAGCATGAGATGGTGCATTGTCATGCATGAAGATGATTTTGCTCCTGAAGGCACGTTTCTGCTTTTTATACCATGGAAGAAAGTTGTTAGTCAGAAACTCTATATAATTTGCAAAGGTCATTTTCACACCTTCAGGAACCTTAAAGGGCCCTACCAGCTGTTTCCCCATGATTCCGGCCCGAAACATGACTCCTCCACCTCCTTGCTGACGTCGCAGCCTTGTTGGGACATGTTGGCTATCCAACAACCATCCACTACTCCATCCATCTGGACCATCCAGGGTTGCTCGACACTCATCTGTAAGCAAGACTGTTTGAAAATTAATCTTCAAGTATGTCTGGGCCCACTGCAACCGTTTCTGCTTGTGAACACTGTTTAGGGGTGGACAAATAGTAGGTTTATGCACCACAGCAAGCCTTTGAAGGATCCTACACATTGAGGTTTGAGGGACTCCAGAGGCATCCTCAGCAGCTTCAAATAACTGCTGCTTTGTAATGGTATTTTGGCAGCTGCTCTCTTAATGCATTGAATTTGTCTGGCAGATACCTTCCTCATTATGCCTTTATCTGCGTGAACTCTGTCTGTGCTGTTTCAGTCACATATCTCTTCACAAATCTCTTCACAGTATGATGATTATTCTTAAGTTTTTGTGAAATATCTAATGCTTTCATACCTTGTCCAAGACATTGCACTATTTAACACTTTTCAGCGGCAGAGAGATCCTTTTTATTTCCCATATTGCTTGAAACCAGTGGCGTGCTTAATAATATGGAAGATAATTTTTAAGTAGTTTTCCTTTAATTAGAATCACATGGAAAACTAATTATCACATGTGTTTAAGGTTGATTTCAGTGATCCATTGAGCCCTGAGACACAATACCATCCACGAGTTTATTTGAAAAACTAAACAATTAAATCTTTATGGCACTTAAATCCAATTTGCACAATAATATGGAACACAGTGTAATGCTTTTGGGGTCTGGTAGAATTCAATTTACTCACATTGATCATACAGCTCCCTTAACTCCTGTGTTATATTCACCTTACAGCAGCTTCACTTGCTATGACAGTGGTTTCATTGGGATCTGATGGCAAAAATGAAATATAGACCTTACAAAATGCAGGTATCACAGCACACTCTGAAAATTAAACGCGAGGGCCGCATAATGACATGGCTGTGGACATGATGGTGGTGATGAGCAAAGCCCCAAATTCAAATTGGTATATTTGAAGTGGCATTGTAAAGGGATGGGTAATATGTATTCCACTATCTTGCTAACTATGTGGCATGAGGGAGGGACCTCCCAAATGTAGGAGTGAGATCCCTCACAAATGTTAAAGGAAAAACTAAAGACAAAACACTCCTTGTAAACGTATGCTAAAGGGGAGGTATAATTTTTTAAAACTTTTATTTAGCATCTTTTCCATGCTGTTTCCATTTAGTTTTAGCTCTTTCCCATCAATTTCAGTTTTGTTTCCCATACCCCTAGTCATATTTGCTGGGTCCAGCAGAAAAATATTCTGCTTTCCCATTGACTTGCATTGGATTCATTGTTCGGTACAAATACACGGATATTAGAAATTATTCATGCCGATTTTCCCGAATCTGAATATTTCACTATTCGATCATCACTACTGCCTATTAGTGTTGAGCATTCCGATACCGCAAGTATCGGGTATCGGACGATATTTGCTGTGTCGGAATTCCGATACCGAGATCCGATACTTTTGTGGTATCGGGAATCGGTATCGGGATCGATATTAATGTGTAAAATAAAGAATAAAAAAAAAAAATATTGATATACTCACCTCTCTGACGCAGCCTGGACCTTACCGATGTAACCGCCAGCTTCCATTCATAAGAATGAGCGCTTGAAAGTCCTTAGATGATGTCGCGGCCTGTGATTGGTCGCGGAGCGGTCTCGTGACCGCAACGCGACCAATCACAAGCCGTGACGTCATCTAAGGTCTTTCAAGCGCTTGAAAGACCTTAGATGACGTCTGTCACGATATGGTATGAAATATCATATAAGTTTAGTTTCTCTGCCAGCACACATAGGGTGGGCACTGACCCCCCCCTTCACTGTGTTTTAGCTTGTCTTGTCAATTAGTGTAGAGATTTTATGGCCTCTAGCTCTGAGAGCCAAGGTATTTACGACCGGCATTTCCTGTAGTGGAAAGTGACCAGCTTTAACTGGATTAGAAACTTCTAGAATCCTGAAAGTCCTTTGTTCTGGTTTTGTAAGATATTACGCTAACCGTTTAAGTTAAGAACATGAAAATATATATTCTTACTTCCCCTGGTGGATCTACCCATCACTCGAAACACGGGATTCTAACTCCATCTAGTAAAGAAATAGGGATTTCTCTGTAAATATGTATCCCAGATAGGACATATTTGATCTCATTAGACTGCCAGCGATAATCCGAGATGAATGCTGGGGGTGATATGATGATGACATGTTTTGCAGCGGAGTTATAGAAATTAGATATAGGTTAGGGAAAAGTTAGTTAACTGAAGAGGTAGGAGGGACGAGGTGATCCAACCCCTTTCTGGGATGTTACAGGCTCCAGCTATAACTGTCTGCCCAGATCCCCAGCTGTGTCTTCTTGTCTTTTCCTGGAGAGCTCTGAGCATGTCCAATGAGCTGGGACGTATGGTTGCCTGCAATGCAATGAACTGAGAATATGTGAGTGTTATCTTTTCTCCTTTAATCCCCTTTATGTTATAATTACCTTGTACATATTTGCAATTGGCTCATTTGTAACATCTTTGTAAAATATTTTGATAAAGCACTGCCTACATTTTGTGGGGTATATTATTTCATGCCAGTTCTTTCTCCATGCTCTAAAAACGTACCCTAAGTCTTCTGAAGGGAATTTACGCTACTGTGTTGGGTTAGCTTCGGACCCGTTTAATCGAAGCTGGTGGCAGTAATACCGTGTACTGTGCAGGCCTTTGGGTGTTGTAGCGACTGCGGCATTGATAATTATTGTTCCTGCCTGAGTGGGAGTAGTTCATCGCGTCGCTGCAGCGTGCCCAATAGCCAGTACATAGCAGGCAGCCTTTCTGGCGACTAATTACCCTAGGTGCAGTACCTAATCTGACCTGACAGAAAAGGGGGCGCCAGAGAGCTGCAAGGTTTAAGTGGAACTGTAAGCGGGATACACAAAAATCCCTGCAGTTCGTGGTATATTGAAGAGCAGTGGGATACCTAAAATAAGCCCCTGCTGTAAACTAAGAGGTCCCTAGCCTTGTATGTGTTTTTTCATCACATTGTGGCAGTGGAGGGATAACTAAGATAAGCCCCCTGCACATGTGATAGCCGTCTGTTGGTCTAAAGTCACCCCAATCCGTGACATATTGGTGGCAGTGGTCAGGAATCCCTGGGGATTTTGTGACAAACTGCTGGCCGCGGCTAAGGGATCGTGACAACGTCGCGGCTTGTGATTGGTCGCGTTGCGGTCACGTGACCGCTCCGCGACCAATCACAGGCCGCGACATCATCTAAGGACTTTCAAGCGCTCATTCTTATGAACGGAGGCTGGCGGTTACAACCAGGGCGCGTCAGAGGGTGAGTATATCAATATTTTTTATTTTTATTCTTTATTTTACACATTAATATGGATCCCAGGGCCTGAAGGGGAGTTTCCTCTCCTTCAGACCCTGGGAACCATCAGGATACCTTCCGATACTTGGTGTCCCATTGACTTGTATTGGTATCGGGTATCGGTATCGGCGATATCCGATACTTTTCGGGTATCGGCCGATACTATCCGATACCGATACTTTCAAGTATCGGACGGTATCGCTCAACACTACTGCCTATCTCTTCTAAATCACACAGTGTGTTCCTAAACCTCCTCATCCCACCCTCTCTCTGTTGGAGTCCCCCAAGGCTCTGTCCTAGGACCCTTACTCTTCTCAATCTATACACTTGGTCTGAGACAACTCATAAAGTCCCATGGATTCCAGTACCACCGTGTTGCTGATGACACTAAGATCTACCTCTCTGGCCCTGATGTCACCTCTCTGCTGTCCAGAATCCCGAAGTGTCTATCAGCCATATCCTCCTTCTTCTCCTCTCACTTTCTCAAACTCAATGTGGACAAATCTGAACTCATCATCTTTCCTCCATCTCATAGATATTCCTTACCTGACCTATCTATCGCAATTAACGACATCACGCTTTTCCCTGTACCGGAAGTCCGCTGCCTCGGAGTAACCCTTGACTCTGCCCTGTCCTTCAAACCGCACATCCAAGCACTTTCCACCTCCTGTCGCCTCCAGCTCAAAAATATCTCCATAATCTGTCCTTTCCGCAACGCTCAATCTACTAAAATGCTTCTGCATGCCCTCATCATCTCCCGCCTCGACTACTGCTGCAACATCCTTTTCTGTGGCCTCCCTGCTAACACCCTTTCACCTCTCCAGTCCATCCTTAACTCTGCTGCCCGACTAATTCATCTCTCTCCTCGCTACTCCTCCGTTTCCGCCTCTTCAAATCTCTTCACTGGCTCCCATTCCCTCAGCGTATCCAGTTCAAATTACTAATACTGACCTACAAGGCCATCCATAACCTGTCTCCTCCATATATCTCTGAACTAATCTCCCGATATCTTCCCTCACGTAATCTCTGGTCCTCCCAAGACCTCCTTCTCTCCTCCACACTTATTCGCTCTTCACCCAACTGCCTCCAAGACTTCTCCCGAATATCCCCCATCCTTTGGAATTCTTTGCCCCAACACGTCCGATAATCAACCACATTCGGATCCTTCAGATGAAGCCTGAAAACCCACCTCTTCAGGAAAGCTTGCAGCCTGCACTTACCCCGCTGCCTCCTCACCACTACCAGAGCTACGGCCTCACCAACACCGAAGCTCCTGCAACCCTCGACCTACTGTCTCCATCCCCACCATCCTGTAGAATGTAAGCCCGCAAGAGCAGGGTCCTCGCCTCTCTGTATCAGCCTGTAATTATTAGTTGCTTACTGTAAGTGATATCTGTAATTTGTATGTAACCCCTTCTCATGTACAGCACCATGGAATCAGTTGTGCTATATAAATAAATAAATAATAATAATAATAATAAAAAAATAATCCTAAGCTATACAACACACAATGCAAAATAGCAGTGATCTCCAGCATGTACAGTGGGTACTGAAAGTATTCAAACCCCTTTACCTTTTTCACTCTTTGTTTCATTGCAGCCATTTGGTAAATTCAAATAAGTTCTTTTTTTTCTCATTAATATACACTCTGCACTCCATCTTGACAGAAAAAAACAGAAATGTAGTAATTTTTGCACATTTATTAAAAAAGAAAAACTGAAATATCACATGGTCATAAGTACTCAGACCTTTTGCTCAGTATTGAGTAGAAGCACCCTTTTGAGCTAGTACAGCCATGAGTCTTCTTGAGAATGATGCAACAAGTTTTTCACACCTGGATTAGGGGATCCTCTGCCATTCTTTCATTCAGATCCTCTCCAGTTCTGTCAGGTTGGATGGTGAACGTTGATGGACAGCCATTTCCAGGTTTCTCCAGAGATGCTCAATTGGGTTTAGGTCAGAGTTCTGGCTGGGCCAGTCAAGAATAGTCACAGAGTTTTCCTGAAGCCACTTCTTTGTTATTTTAGCTGTGTGCTTATGGTCATTATCTTGTTGGAAGGTGAACCTTCCGTCAAGTCTGAGGTCCAGAGCACATTGGAAGAGGTTTTCATCCAGGATATCTCTTTACTTGGCTGCATTCATGTTTCCTTCATTGACAACCAGTCGTCCTGTCCCTGCAGCTGAAAAACACCCCCATAGCAAGCATGATGCTGCCACCACATTTCACTGTTGGGATTGTATTGGGCAGGTGGTGAGCAGTGCCTGGTTTTCTCCACACATACCATTTAGAATTGTCACCAAAAAGTTCTATCTTTGTCTCATCAGACCAGAGATTCTTATTTCTCATAGTCTGGGATTCCTTCATGTGTTTTTTAGCAAACTCTATGCAGGCTTTCATATGTCTTGCACTGAGGAGAGCCTTCCATCGGGCCACTCTGCCATCAAGGCCTGACTGGTGGTGGGCTGCAGTGAGAGTTGACTTTGTGGAACTTTATCCCATCTCCCTACTGCATCTGTGGAGCTCCAGCACAGTGATCTTGGGGTTCTTCTTTACCTCTCTCACCAAGGCTCTTCTCCCACGATTGTCTTCACGCTGCGGCTCCGGCACAGGCGTACTCTGTCTGCCCTGTTGAGGGCAGAGCAAAGTACTGCAGTGCGCAGGCGCCGGGAAATGCTGTAGATAAGCCCCTGATGCCGGTGGGCTTACCTCATCTTCGATTTTGGGGGTGACATTTTCAATTTAAATATGAGAGTCTGAGCAAGGGTCTGAATACTTATGACCATGTGATATTTCAGTTTTTCTTTTTTATTAAATTCGCAAAAATTACATTTCTGTTCTTTTTCAGTCAAAATGGGGTGCAGAGTGTACATTAATGAGAAAAAAATGAGCTTTTTTGAATTAACCAAATGGCTGCAATGAAACAAAGAGTGAAAAATTTAAAGGGGTCTGAATACTTTCTGTATCCATTGTACTTGCAATGATGATGTGAACTGATAACACCCAGGTGCCTGCCTTTCATTCTCCCTCATACTAAATCTCTCCCTACGCTATCCCCACCTAGCAAACAACAAATCTTCACCCTCATGTGCTCTTGAAAGAGGTTTTTGGAACCAAAAAATCTCCCTATATGCTCCTTTCTCTTTCCCTGCGCTCACACTACGCTGTTTCTGGCTGCAATGCACGCAAAGTGGTGCCAGCAGGGATTAAATATCCCCTATTAAGGCCCCGTCACACATAGCGAGATCGCTAGCGAGATCGCTGCTGAGTCACAAGTTTTGTGACGCAACAGCGACCTCAGTAGCGATCTCGCTATGTGTGACACGTACCAGCGACCAGGCCCCTGCTGTGAGATCGCTGGTCGTGTCGGAATGGCCTGGACCTTTTTTTGGTCGTTGAGGTCCCGCTGACATCGCTGAATCGGTGTGTGTGACACCGATCCAGCGATGTCTTCACTGGTAACCAGGGTAAACATCGGGTTACTAAGCGCAGGGCCGTGCTTAGTAACCCGATGTTTACCCTGGTTACCAGCGTAAATGTAAAAAAAAAAAAACAGTACATACTCACCATCTGATGTCCGTCAGGTCCCTTGCCGTCCGCTTCCTGCTCTGACTGACTCCCGGCCGTACAGTGAGAGCACAGCCCAGCAGTGACGTCACCGCTGCGCTCTGCTCTCACTGTACGGCGGCACTCAGTCAGAGCAGGAAGCAGACGGCAAGGGACCTGACGGACATCAGATGGTGAGTATGTACTGTTTGTTTTTTTTGGTAACCAGGGTAAACATCGGGTTACTAAGCGCGGCCCTGCGCTTAGTAACCCGATGTTTACCCTGGTTACCCGGGTGCTGCAGGGGGACTTCGGCATCGTTGAAGACAGTTTCAATGATGCCGAAGTCGTTCCCCTGATCGTTGGTCGCTGGAGAGAGCTGTCTGTGTGACAGCACCCCAGCGACCACACAGCGACAAAACAGCGACGCTGCAGCGATCAGCATCGTTGTCTGTATCGCTGCAGCGTCGCTGTGTGTGACGGGGCCTTAACGCTGTAAGGCCAGCCAATCATGGTAATGTCACACCAAAGATGGTGATGGCATTACTGTGATTGCCAGCCCAGCATGTTTAGCGCTTTATTTGCAGCCAAGGAACATGTGGGCTGGCTTGCCAATCACAGTAATGCAATCGCCATCTTTGGTGTGACATTACTGTGATTGGCTGGCTTACAGCGTAATAGGGTCACTCGAATTTACTGAGCTGAATACCAAATTACTCGTCGAGTAACGAATAGCCCGACTAGCGTACTATTCGTGCAAGTAACAAATAGTGACGAATGTATTCGCATATCACTAGTATTGTATGAAGCCACAATTCTCATTATGTTAACAGTGGTGAAGACATGCTGAGAGTTATTATTAGCAGTCAATGTCAGACTTCGGACCATACAGAAACATAGTAGTGCTGAGATGCAGTCAGTATCTCAAATATTTACATCCAGGTACCCTACAGGAGACATCTTCTCTGATGGAGTCATTCTTTTCTTCTCCATCTTGTCCAGAGTCCATGTGACTTTTCATATCCACAGCTCATCTCTGCAGACGTCTCTCTTCTCCGGGCATTTGCAGCACATCCCAACAAGTGCCCTTAAAAATAGCAGCATTGTTATAATGCTCCTAAATAAAAATATCTGCCCTCCGATGTGCCTCTAGATGTTACACCTTCTCTTCTTCATGACAGCTGGCTCAAAGGATGGACAAATCCCACTACAGGGGACGGCAAAATGGAGCCATTTGAGAGATGCCTTGCCTCACCCTCTTGCCCTCTCCTAGATATACCTGTGGCCAAGCACAAAGTCAAGCAGCAGATGGAGTTGGTGTAAAGTATGGCCCTGACTGTATCCCCCTTAGGGGGATTAAGAGGAGGGCCACATGACTAAGGAGGTTTGCTAGGCCGTAACTTTGGGTGGTAAGGGGTTAATGTGAGGGACAGAGTTTGGGCACAAATTTAGGGGGTAGGAGTATAGGGTCAGGGGGATGATGTGGGATTATTTAATTGGATAGTGGAAGGTATCCTGTGGGGGTACATAAGGTGAGGGGCGGTAAGGGGTATTTTATTTGGGATAGTAGCTTACCTTGAATGTCCTGCCTGCCCACCCTACTTGCTTTGAGATCTTGTCTGTTTGAATTATTTAAATTGTCACAGCAATTGGCAGAAAAGGGGGGATTTTGAAGGAAGTTGCTTGCACCAAAGGAGGATGAGGGAGCCCACTGCAGGTAGTAGGTATTAGAATTGAAAAATGGGTCCCTAATGAGAGAGGTCTCAGCGGGACATTCTGGTATGGGCAACAGTCAGCTGGGTCCCCCGGGCCAGTTGTGGTGCGGCTGGGAGTGGCATGGTGGAGCTGTTTTGTTGCAGTTTTCCAAAATGATTGAAGTATGGGCAACATGCAGCTGGGTCCCCCTGGGCCGGTTGTGGTGCGGCCGGAGATTGGCATGGTGGAGCTGTTTGTTGCAGTCTTCAAAATGGTTGGACCTTCAATTCCCCTCCTCCCTTTCAGAGTAAAATTAACCCCTTCATGACCCCAGCTTTTTTTTGGTTTTGCATTTTTGTTGTGTGCTTCCCTCCTTCCCAGAGCCGTAACTTTTTAGTTTTCTGTCAATATAGCCATATGAGGGCTTATTTTTTGCAGTTAAAGTTGTACTTTTGAATGACATCATTGGTTTTACCATGTCATGTACTAGAAAATGGGAAAAAATTCCAAGTGCGGTGAAATTGCAAAAAAAAGTGCAATCCCACACTTGTTTTTTGTTTGGGTTTTCTAGTACATGACATGCTAAAACCAATGATTTCATTCAAAAGTACAGCTCTTCCCGCAAAAAAAATAAGCACTCACATGGCCATATTGATGGAAAAATAAGAAAGCTATGGCTCTGGGAAGGAGGGGAGCGAAGAACAAAAACGAAAAAACGAAAATAGCCCTGGTCGTGAAGGGGTTAAACTTTAATATTTTTTTATTTTTTTCATATTTTTTAAAAACATTTTTTTTTTTACTTTTACCATGCTTAAATAGCCTCCATGGGAGGATAGAAGCTGGCATAGCCTGATCGGCCCTGCTACATAGGAGTGATGCTCAGATCGCCCCTATGTAGCAGAATTACAGCATTGCTATGAGCGCACACCACAGAGTGGCGCTCACAGCAATCCAGCATCAACAACCAATCAGTAGACCTCTGGTTGTCATGCCGATGCATCGCTGATCCCTGATCACGTGAAGGGGGTCAGTGATGCGCGCATTTCCGGCCCGATGACCGGAAGCGCTAGTTAACTAGTTAATTGCGACGGGTGGATCATGATTACACCCGCCGCTATTGCAGGCGCATGTCAGCTGTACAAAACAGCTGACATGTCCCAGCTTTGATGCTAGCTCACCGCCGGATCCCGCATCAAAGCGAGGGTTCAGACCTCGGACGTACTATCCCGTACGAGATCAGAAAGGGGTTAATATTGTTTGATGTTATTCAATGTTATTTATGTTTACACGTTATTTAATAAATGGGGCTGCTGTGGCCTTTATATCCAATGTCACGCAGTGTGATGTTTTTATTTATAGTTAAGTGGGAATAAGGGGGTTCAGATGGTTATGTGTAGAAGGCCGGATAGTCATACATTCCTAAGTCAAGCAGAGGAAATATGTTCTGTGCAGTAATGAATCATACTACTCTGGTCTGGCAGTCGGATTTATCAGTCAGGGTTTGGCAAATGCTAGGAAAACGTTACCTGCCTGACTACAGTTATTCCAACTGTAACGCTTAATGTAGGAAGGATAATGCAAAGGTTTTTTTTTCAGGGGTTGACCTTGGACCCCTAGTTGAGGAAAATCTTAATGCTTCATCATACCAAGACTAGTGTTGAGCATTCCGATACCGCAAGTATCGGGTATCGGCCGATACTTGCGGTATCGGAATTCCGATACCGGGATTCCGATACTTGCCGCGTATCGGATACCGGAATCGGAAGTTCTAAGATTCAAAAAGCAGAAATTCAGCCAATGAGATTGATTCCAAGTGTGGGCACATCCTGTTTAGCATGGAGGGCATGAAACTACTGGCAAGGCTGTGATTGGCTGGTGTAATGATGTCATGATGCAGTTTAAAAGTCGCTGGCGCCATTTTGCGATCACTCTGCTGTGAATTCAGTTAGTGACAGGACGCTGTTTGCTGACTGAGGGACAGTTTAGAGATAGCGATTTGCTTCTTTGTGCTTTCCAAAGGCTAATTTAGCAACCGCTGTGTTCACCTACTATTCACCTTGCTTTTGCCTTGTAGCGCTGTTTTCACAGCGATCTGCAGGGTCTGTGTGTGTGTGTGAGTGCAGCCCACTCTCTAGTCTGAGTGCAGCCACATAGGCCATCCATAGTTGGTTGTATTCAGTTCAGGGAGGGTGGTTCATTGCCTCATACTGTTCCTTTTTTTTTTTTTTTTCCCAAGTAGTGTAGTCTGCTGCTAATTTATTCAAAAAAATCCTATTAGTGTCTTTCCACCCGTCTCCAGCTAATTTGTGGAAAAACACTACATAGGATAAAGTAGAGGAGGGTTTTTGGGCCTTGCAGCGCCGTTTACGGCTGTCTGCACGGTCTCCGTGTGACTGCAGCTCGCCCTGTAATCTGTGAGCAGCTGTAGCCTGGTTGTCTCCAGCTCAGGGTTTTTCACTGCGTCATACCGCCAAATCAATTTTCTTTTTTTTCAAAGTAGTGTAGTCTGCTGCTAATTAATTCAAAAAAATCCTATTAGTGTCTTTCCACCCGTCTCCAGCTAATTTGTGGAAAAACACTACATAGGATAAAGTAGAGGAGGGTTTTTGGGCCTTGCAGCGCCGTTTACGGCTGTCTGCACGGTCTCCGTGTGACTGCAGCTCGCCCTGTAATCTGTGAGCAGCTGTAGCCTGGTTGTCTCCAGCTCAGGGTTTTTCACTGCGTCATACCGCCAAATCAATTTTCTTTTTTTTCAAAGTAGTGTAGTCTGCTGCTAATTAATTTAAAAAAATCCTATTAGTGTCTTTCCACCCGTCTCCAGCTAATTTGTGGAAAAACACTACATAGGATAAAGTAGAGGAGGGTTTTTGGGCCTTGCAGCGCCGTTTACGGCTGTCTGCACGGTCTCCGTGTGACTGCAGCTCGCCCTGTAATCTGTGAGCAGCTGTAGCCTGGTTGTCTCCAGCTCAGGGTTTTTCACTGCGTCATACCGCCAAATCAATTTTCTTTTTTTTCAAAGTAGTGTAGTCTGCTGCTAATTAATTTAAAAAAATCCTATTAGTGTCTTTCCACCCGTCTCCAGCTAATTTGTGGAAAAACACTACATAGGATAAAGTAGAGGAGGGTTTTTGGGCCTTGCAGCGCCGTTTACGGCTGTCTGCACGGTCTCCGTGTGACTGCAGCTCGCCCTGTAATCTGTGAGCAGCTATAGCCTGGTTGTCTCCAGCTCAGGGTTTTTCACTGCGTCATACCGCCAAATCAATTTTCTTTTTTTTCCAAATAGTGTAGTCTGCTGCTAATTTATTCAAAAAAATCCTATTAGTGTCTTTCCACCCGTCTCCAGCTAATTTGTGGAAAAACACTACATAGGATAAAGTAGAGGAGGGTTTTTGGGCCTTGTAGCGCCGTTTACGTCTGTCTGCACGGTCTCCGTGTGACTGCAGCTCTATCTGTTGTCAGTTCAGCCCCCAAAAAATAAATAAATAATAAAGTTCACCAAACACACCAGTTACACCACTTTACATTTCTGTAGGCCACATTAGCTCATATTAAAGTCTAGTCCACACTTTAGATAATTAGTGCTTCTTATACCTGTTAGGAGGAGTTGCTCAGGAATAAGCACACAAATCCGTTAGTACTTTTCTGCTTATCTTTATCAGTCAACCAAGATGAAGAAGGCAGTGAGTAAGGCACGGGGGCGTGGGAGCCGTCGCGGAGCAGGGAGGGGACGTGGGGATTCTGTGCCTGCTGCGGGCACCGGTGACTCATCAGCACCCACTTTCACCAGGCAACAGTCGTTCATGCGAAGCTTTGTGTCCGAGCGCCGTACACCGCTGCTGCGTGAAGAACAAATTGAAGCTGTTGTCGGATGGATGGCAGCTAATGCATCAACTTCCATTAGTGCCACATCCTCTCAGACACAGAGCACTGGAGAGCAGCCATCTGTCTCTTCACCACCTGCCAAATTGCCCAGGCAGACAGAGAGCCCAGGACAGGAGCCGTCTCTACTTCTGTTCTCTGAATCTCTTGGCTTGGAAACAGGGGGCCAGCCAAGCAGCATTGGAGAAATGGAAGAAGAGGCAGGGTGCAGTGATGCCCAACAGCTTTTTCTGTCTTCCTCTGAAGAGGCGGGTGGGCCAGTGGCTCCGGTCACCACATCGCAGGCCGCATCAGCTGATGATGACACTCAGGTGCCACTTACTGGTGCGTGCTCTGCTGCTGAGACTACCCAGGAGGAGCAGTTGGGGGCAGAGGGTAGTGTAGATGATGAGGTCCTCGACCCATCTTGGCGTGAGGGACAGGAAGGTGGTGGGAGCAGCTCTGAGGAAGAGATTCCCCGTACGGCCCAAAGAGGGAGAGGGAGGGGGAAGACTGCGGATCCTGCAGCCTCCGCTTTGGCACCCGTTAGGAGCATGTCTCTTCCAAAAGCCAAAAAGGGCGCTCCCAAGACTTGCAGTGCCTGGTCCTTTTTTGACACAGTTGCAGATGACATTTGCTATGTCAGATGCAACGTGTGTCATCAAAAAGTCAAAAGAGGGAAAAATGTCAGCAACCTCAATACCTCCAACATGTGGAAACATGTGCGCAACAGGCACCCGGCGGAGTTAGAAAAACACACTGAAGAGGTAGGCCAACCAACAGCGGCAGCTACCACCTCTTCAGCTCGTGTTGCCTCTTCCTCTACCTCACACGCAGCTGGTTCGGCGTCCTCCCAGGATCGCCGTGGAAGAACCTCTGCCCCTGTTGTCCAGAGACCCGCTGTAATTCCACCCGCAGCGCCACTTTCCCAGTCATCCACACACTCCCAGCCCAGTCTACAGCCATCGGTAGTACAGGCATGGGAGAAAAGGCGGCCTTTCTCGTCAAACCACCCACGAGCACAGGCTCTGACTGCAGGCATTGCCAAACTTCTGTCACTGGAAATGCTGTCATTCAGGCTGGTGGAGACTGACAGCTTCCGTGACTTGATGTCATTGGCAGTCCCACAGTACAATGTGCCCAGCCGCTTTTACTTCAGCAGGCAAGCCGTCCCTGCCCTGCAGAAGCATGTGGAGGGACACATAAAACACGCGCTACTGAACGCCGTCAGTAGCAAGGTCCACCTCACCACCGATGCGTGGACCAGTCAACATGGACAGGGGCGATACCTTTCCCTCACTGCCCATTGGGTTAATGTCGTTGAGCCGGGTACAGACCGTGCGAGTGGCGCAGGACGTGTCCTGCCCACTCCAAGGATTGCAGGAATCCATTCTGTACGCATTGACTCCTCCTCTTACACCAGTTCCTCAGAATCATCGCTGCAGGAGCCGTCACAGTCCACCTCCACATGGACCCGTGATGAACGTGTACCTGTTACGACCGACATGAGCACAGCCGTGGCCAAACGTCAACAGGCCGTCTTGAAATTAATTTTCTTGGGGAATCGTAGCCACACAGCGCAGGAGCTCTGGAATGCCATCAAGCAGGAGAGCGATGTGTGGTTTGTGCCAGCGAATCTCCAGCCAGGCATGGTAGTGTGTGATAATGGCCGAAATCTGGTGGCAGCTCTGGGCCTCGGCAACCTCACTCACATCCCATGTCTGGCACATGTGCTCAATTTGGTCGTGCAGAGCTTTTTGAGGGACTATCCGGATCTTGATGCACTGCTGCACAAGGTCCGTCTAGAGTGTGCTCACTTGCGGCGTTCCAGCACGGCAAAAGCGCGCATTGCGGCTCTGCAGCGCCGACACCGCCTGCCGGAACATCGCATCATATGTGACCTACCTACCAGGTGGAATTCCACGTTACATATGTTGGAGCGGTTGTGTGAGCAGCAGCAAGCTGTAATGGAGTACCAGCTGCTTCAGGCGCAAAAAAGTCGCAGTCAGCGCCGTACAGACTTCACAACCACAGAGTGGGCCACTATGAATGACGTCTGCCAGGTTTTGCGTCCCTTTGATTATTCCACGCGGATGGCGAGTGCAGATGATGCACTAGTCAGCATGACTGTCCCCCTTATCTGCCTGCTTGAAAAATCACTGCAAGCGCTAAGGGATGATGTTGTGGAAGAGGTGGAGGATGAGGATTCACCATTTCCATCATCTTCTGGACAGTCAGCGCCACGTGGTTCCTCACAAACGCGTAGGCAGGGGACAGTTTGTGAGGAGGATGAGGAGGAGTCAATGGAGGAGGAAGACATCCGTCCAGAGGAGGGAGTTACACAATTGTCCAGTACTCAGTGTGTACAGCGAGGGTGGGGTGATGACGAGCGGGCAGAGATCACGCCTCCAGCAGGGGACAGCGTTTCTTGGGCAGTTGGCAGTCTGCAGCACATGGTGGATTACATGCTGCAGTGCCTGAGAAACGACCGCCGCATCGCCCACATTCTCAACATGTCTGATTATTGGGTGTTCACCCTCCTCGATCCTCGCTACCGGGACAACGTAGAAAGCCTCATCACACCGTTGAACCGGGAGCGAAAAATGCGGGAGTACCAAGACACACTGGTCAATTCCATCATCTTCTCCATTCCAACTGAGAGAAGTGCTGCTAGTGCATTCCAAAGCAGCTCAGTGCGTCCAGGCCGTGGTGGAGGCTCTGCACAAAGAGGGAGCAGAAGCAGTGCCTCTGCCCAAGGCAAGACCAGTATGGCCGAACTGTGGCACAGTTTTCTGTGCCCGCCACAAAAGTCTACACCATCACAGACGGCTCCAGTCAGCAGGAGGCAACGGTTCCGTCAGATGGTGACAGACTACATGTCTTGCCCTCTTGCTGTACTCCCAGACGGCTCTTCCCCTTTCAAGTTTTGGGTCTCAAAGCTGGATACATGGCCAGAGCTAGGGTTGAGCGAAACGGGTCGATCATTTTCAAAAGTCGCCGACTTTTGGCTAAGTCGGCGTCTCATGAAACCCGATCCGACCCCTGTGCTTGTCGGCCATGCGGTACGCGACTTTCGCGCCAAAGTCGCGTTTCAATGACGCGAAAAGCGCCATTTCTCAGCCAATGAAGGTGAACGCAGAGTGTGGGCAGCGTGATGACATAGATCCTGGTCCCCACCATCTTAGAGAAGGGCATTGCAGTGATTGGCTTGCTGTCTGCGGCGTCACAGGGGCTATAAAGGGGCGTTCCCGCCGACCGCCATCTTACTGCTGCTGATCTGAGCTTAGGGAGAGGTTGCTGCCGCTTCGTCAGAAGCAGGGAGAGCGTTAGGCAGGGTCCACTAACCACCAAACCGCTTGTGCTGCAGCGATTTCCACTGTCCAACACCACCTTCGGTGTGCAGGGACTGTGGAAGCTATTTTTTTTTTTTTTTCCCCTCAGCGCTGTAGCTCATTGGGCTGCCCTAGAAGGCTCCGTGATAGCTGTATTGCTGTGTGTACGCCACTGTGGAAACCAACTGCTTTTTTCAAAGCACATATCCTCTTGTTCCTTCCTTTCTGCACAGCTATCTTTTTTGTTTGTCCACACTTTTTATTTAATTTGTGCATCAGTCCACTCCTATTGCTGCCTGCCATACCTGGCTTACATTACTGCAGGGAGATAGTAATTGTAGGACAGTTTTTTTTTTTTTTTTTTTTTTTTTTTGTGGGAGATTAAGATTGGCATTTCTGCTACAGTGCCATCCCTGTGTGTGCCATCTCTCACTGAGTGGGCCATAGAAAGCCTATTTATTTTTTCCGTGATTTGTGTTCTAAAATCTACCTCAACACAAAAACACTACATCAATCAGTGGGAGAAAAATATTGGCCTCAGTCAGGGCTTGTGTGCCACTGCTGTGTGTGCTATCTCTCATTCAGTGGGCTATAGCAAGCCTATTTTTTTTTTTTTTTTTTAATATTATTTGGTTTCTAAAGTCTCCCTGAAAAAAAAAAAAAACCTAAAAAAACAGTGGGAGAGTAATATTGCCCTTTCAGCTTGTGTGCCAGTCTTGACTCCTGGGTGTGCCACCTCTCTCCCTTTCATTCAGTGGGCCATAGAAAGCCTATTTATTTTTTCCGTGATTTGTGTTCTAAATTCTACCTCAACACAAAAACACTACATCAATCAGTGGGAGAAAAATATTGGCCTCAGTCAGGGCTTGTGTGCCACTGCTGTGTGTGCTATCTCTCATTCAGTGGGCTATAGCAAGCCTATTTTTTTTTTTTTTTTTTTTTTTTTTAATATTATTTGGTTTCTAAAGTCTCCCTGAAAAAAAAAAAAAAACCTAAAAAAACAGTGGGAGAGTAATATTGCCCTTTCAGCTTGTGTGCCAGTCTTGACTCCTGGGTGTGCCACCTCTCTCCCTCTCATTCAGTGGGCCATAGAAAGCCTATTTATTTTTTTTTTTTAATATTATTTGGTTTCTAATTCTCCCTGAAAAAAAAAAAAAAACCTAAAAAAACAGTGGGAGAATAATATTGCCCTTTCAGCTTGTGTGCCAGTCTTGACTCCTGGGTGTGCCACCTCTCTCCCTCTCATTCAGCGGGCCATAGAAAGCCTATTTATTTTTTTTTAAAAATATTATTGGGTTTCTAAAGTCTCCCTGAAAAAACAAAAAATACATAAAAAAACAGTGGGAGAGTAATATTGCCCTTTCAGCTTGTGTGCCAGTCTTGACTCCTGGGTGTGCCACCTCTCTCCCTTTCATTCAGTGGGCCATAGAAAGCCTATTTATTTTTTTTTTTAAATATTATTGGGTTTCTAAAGTCTCCCTGAAAAAAAAAAAAAAACCTAAAAAAACAGTGGGAGAGTAATATTGCCCTTTCAGCTTGTGTGCCAGTCTTGACTCCTGGGTGTGCCACCTCTCTCCCTCTCATTCAGTGGGCCATAGAAAGCCTATTTATTTTTTTTTTAAAATATTATTGGGTTTCTAAAGTCTCCCTGAAAAAAAAAAAAAAAACCTAAAAAAACAGTGGGAGAGTAATATTGCCCTTTCAGCTTGTGTGCCAGTCTTGACTCCTGGGTGTGCCACCTCTCTCCCTCTCATTCAGTGGGCCATAGAAAGCCTATTTATTTTTTTTTTTAAATATTATTGGGTTTCTAAAGTCTCCCTGAAAAAACAAAAAATACATAAAAAAACAGTGGGAGAGTAATATTGCCCTTTCAGCTTGTGTGCCAGTCTTGACTCCTGGGTGTGCCACCTCTCTCCCTTTCATTCAGTGGGCCATAGAAAGCCTATTTATTTTTTCCGTGATTTGTGTTCTAAATTCTACCTCAACACAAAAACACTACATCAATCAGTGGGAGAAAAATATTGGCCTCAGTCAGGGCTTGTGTGCCACTGCTGTGTGTGCTATCTCTCATTCAGTGGGCTATAGCAAGCCTATTTTTTTTTTTTTTTTTATATTATTTGGTTTCTAAAGTCTCCCTGAAAAAAAAAAAAAAACCTAAAAAAACAGTGGGAGAGTAATATTGCCCTTTCAGCTTGTGTGCCAGTCTTGACTCCTGGGTGTGCCACCTCTCTCCCTCTCATTCAGTGGGCCATAGAAAGCCTATTTATTTTTTTTTTTAAATATTATTGGGTTTCTAAAGTCTCCCTGAAAAAACAAAAAATACATAAAAAAACAGTGGGAGAGTAATATTGCCCTTTCAGCTTGTGTGCCAGTCTTGACTCCTGGGTGTGCCACCTCTCTCCCTTTCATTCAGTGGGCCATAGAAAGCCTATTTATTTTTTCCGTGATTTGTGTTCTAAATTCTACCTCAACACAAAAACACTACATCAATCAGTGGGAGAAAAATATTGGCCTCAGTCAGGGCTTGTGTGCCACTGCTGTGTGTGCTATCTCTCATTCAGTGGGCTATAGCAAGCCTATTTTTTTTTTTTTTTTTTATATTATTTGGTTTCTAAAGTCTCCCTGAAAAAAAAAAAAAAACCTAAAAAAACAGTGGGAGAGTAATATTGCCCTTTCAGCTTGTGTGCCAGTCTTGACTCCTGGGTGTGCCACCTCTCTCCCTCTCATTCAGTGGGCCATAGAAAGCCTATTTATTTTTTTTTTTAAATATTATTGGGTTTCTAAAGTCTCCCTGAAAAAACAAAAAATACATAAAAAAACAGTGGGAGAGTAATATTGCCCTTTCAGCTTGTGTGCCAGTCTTGACTCCTGGGTGTGCCACCTCTCTCCCTCTCATTCAGTGGGCCATAGAAAGCCTATTTATTTTTTTTTTTTAATATTATTTGGTTTCTAATTCTCCCTGAAAAAAAAAAAAAAACCTAAAAAAACAGTGGGAGAATAATATTGCCCTTTCAGCTTGTGTGCCAGTCTTGACTCCTGGGTGTGCCACCTCTCTCCCTCTCATTCAGCGGGCCATAGAAAGCCTATTTATTTTTTTTAAAAAATATTATTGGGTTTCTAAAGTCTCCCTGAAAAAACAAAAAATACATAAAAAAACAGTGGGAGAGTAATATTGCCCTTTCAGCTTGTGTGCCAGTCTTGACTCCTGGGTGTGCCACCTCTCTCCCTCTCATTCAGTGGGCCATAGAAAGCCTATTTATTTTTTTTTTAAAATATTATTGGGTTTCTAAAGTCTCCCTGAAAAAACAAAAAATACATAAAAAAACAGTGGGAGAGTAATATTGCCCTCTCAGCTTGTGTGCCAGTCTTGACTCCTGGGTGTGCCACCTCTCTCTCTCTAATTGTGGGCCATAGAAAGCCTTTTTTTTTTTTTTTTTTAATATTATTTGGTTTCTAAAGTCTCCCTGAGAAAAAAAAAAAAATAAATTAGGTGGGAGATTAATATTGACATTAGTGCTTGAGTGACAGTCCTGCGTGTGTGTCATCTCTGTGATTTTGTGCCACAGAAAACAGAGTGTGTAACATTGTGCCTGATTTTCCTTGTGGTCTCACCAACCTGTTAAGGGATATTGAAATCATACTGAAGTTATAGCTCACCGTGTAAGTTGTTTGACAGCAACAAATAAAGTTACTTTGGTTAAGATTTTAAAACAATGAGGAAGTCTGGTGCAAGAGGTCGTCGTGGGCGTTCATTGTCAGCTGGTAATGATGGTAGTGGTAGAGGAGCATCAGGTGGTCGTGGGGATAAAAATATTCCACCTAAGTCTGGAGCTGTGGAGCCAGTTTCGTCGTCAGGCTACACAAGGCCTCGAACGCTCTCTTTTCTGGGAGTAGGAAAACCGCTTTTAAAGGCGGAGCAGCAACAGCAAGTTTTGGCTTACATTGCAGACTCAGCCTCTAGCTCTTTTGCCTCCTCTTCCGAAACTGGTAAATGTAAAAGCAGCGCGTCGCTTGTGGATGTTCACGGTCAGGGACAAGTCGCTTCCTTGTCCTCCTCAGCAAAAACTACAACAAGAGAGAAGGATGCAGCAGGCGACACAACGGGTCACTCCATGGAGCTCTTTACACATACCGTCCCTGGCTTAGAAAGTGAAACATTTAACAGGCCATGCCCATTACAAGTATATTCTGACATGGAGTGCACTGATGCACAGCCACAGCCAGAGTACTATGCTGCTCCTTTGACTCAGACCACCACATTGCCCTCTCAGGGTACAGATCCACAATCAGACCCTGATGAGACTATGTTGCCCCGCCACGAACGCTATACCACCGACCGACACAGTGACACAGACGAAGTTGCACACGAGCTCGAAGAGGAGGTAATAGATGACCCAGTTATTGACCCCGATTGGCAGCCATTGGGGGAACAGGGTGCAGGCGGCAGTAGTTCAGAAGCGGAGGTGGAGGAGGGGCCGCAGCAGGCATCAACATCGCAACAGGTTACATCTGCCGGGCCCGTATCTGGCCCAAAACGCGTGTCAAAGCCAAAACCTGTTGGAGCACAGCGTTGCCATCCGGTTAAAGCTCAGTCTGCAATCCCTGAAAAGGGATCCGAGTCTAGGAAGAGTGCAGTCTGGCATTTTTTTAAACAACATCCAACTGATCAGCGCAAAGTCATCTGTCAAAAATGTTCAACTAGCTTAAGCAGAGGTCAGAATCTGAAAAGTCTAAATACTAGTTGCATGCATAGACACTTAACCACCATGCATTTTCAAGCCTGGACTAACTACCAAACGTCCCTCAAGGTTGTAGCACCCTCGGCCAATGAAGCTAGTCAGCAACGCAACATCCCTTCCGTCACTGTAAGGCCACCATTTTCCGCACCACAGGCAGTATCTGTGCAGGTTTCTTTGCCAGCCAAAAGCAGTCAGGGTCAGGGAATCACCAGTTTTGTAGGAGGAAATATTGCATCTAGGGCACCGGCGGAAACAATACCGTCTCCAACCGTCTCTCAGTCTGCCATGTACACCGGCACACCCGAAAGTTCCACGATCTCCAGCTCTCCAGTCCAGCTCACCCTACATGAGACTCTGGTTAGAAAAAGGAAGTACTTATCCTCGCATCCGCGTACACAGGGTTTTAACGCCCACATAGCTAGACTAATCTCGTTAGAGATGATGCCCTACCGGTTAGTTGAAAGCGAAGCTTTCAAAGCCCTGATGGAGTACGCTGAACCACGATACGAGCTACCCAGTCGACACTTTTTTTCCAGAAAAGCCATCCCAGCCCTGCACCAGCATGTTAAACAGCGCATCGTCCATGCACTCAGGCAATCTGTGAGTACAAAGGTGCACCTGACTACAGATGCATGGACCAGTAGGCATGGCCAGGGACGTTATGTGTCCATCACGGCACACTGGGTGAATGTGGTGGATGCAGGGTCCACAGGCGACATCAATTTAGGGACAGTTGTGCCTAGCCCACGGTCTAGGAAACAGTTGGCTGTAGGCGTTCGCACCCCCTCCTCCTCCTCCTCCTCGTCCTCCTGCAGAAGCTACAGCTCTTCCACAGAACGCAGTCTGCCAACCACTCCATCGGCAGATGACACTGTTGCACACCAGTTGTCCCATTATGGGCCAGCTACTGCCAAGCGTCAGCAGGCTGTATTGGCTATGAAGTGCTTGGGCGACAATAGACACACCGCGGAAGTTCTGTCCGAGTTCTTGCAACAAGAAACGCAGTCGTGGCTGGGCACAGTAGATCTTGAGGCAGGCAAGGTAGTGAGTGATAACGGAAGGAATTTCATGGCTGCCATCTCCCTTTCCCAACTGAAACACATTCCTTGCCTGGCTCACACCTTAAACCTGGTGGTGCAGTGCTTATTGAAAACTTATCCTGGGTTCTCCGACCTGCTCCTCAAAGTGCGTGCACTTTGCTCACATATCCGACGTTCGCCTGTACACGCCAGCCGTATGCAGACCTATCAGCGGTCTTTGAACCTTCCCCAGCATCGCCTAATCATAGACGTTGCAACAAGGTGGAACTCAACACTGCACATGCTTCAGAGACTGTGCGAACAGAGGCGTGCTGTTATTTATTTGTGGGAGGATACACGGGCAGGCAGTAGGATGGCAGACATGGAGTTGTCAGGTGTGCAGTGGTCTAAGATACAAGACATGTGTCAAGTCCTTCAGTGCTTTGAGGAATGCACACGGCTGGTTAGTGCAGACAACGCCGTAATAAGCATGAGCATCCCCCTAATGCGTCTGCTGATGCAAAGTTTGACGCACATAAAGGAGCAGGCGTCTGCACCAGAGGAAGAGGAAAGCCTTGATGACAGTCAGCCATTGTCTGGTCAGGGCAGTGTACAGGACGAGGTAGCGGGCGAAGAGGAGGTGGAGGACGAGGAGGATGATGGGGATGAGTATATTTTTAATGCCGAACCTTTCCCGGGGGCACAGGAATTTGGTTGCGTGTCACGGCCGGGTTCTGGTTTTTTGAGGGACACAAGTGACGTAGATTTGCCTGCAACTGCCCCTCAACCAATCACAACCGGAGATTTGACAACTGGAACTTTGGCCCACATGGCGGATTATGCCTTACGTATCCTAAAAAGGGACACACGCATTACGAAAATGATGAACGATGACGATTACTGGTTGGCCTGCCTCCTTGATCCACGCTATAAAGGCAAATTGCAAAATATTATGCCACATGAGAACTTGGAACTAATATTAGCAACCAAACAATCAACTCTTGTTGACCGTTTGCTTCAGGCATTCCCAGCACACAGCGCACGTGATCGTTCTCACACGAGCTCCAGGGGGCAGCAGACTAGGAGTGTTAGGGGTGCACACATCAGAAGTGGCATTGGACAGAGGGGTTTTCTGACCAGGTTGTGGAGTGATTTTGCTATGACCGCAGACAGGACAGGTACTGCTGCATCAATTGAAAGTGACAGGAGACAACATTTGTCCAGTATGGTTACTAACTATTTTTCATCCCTTATCGATGTTCTCCCTCAACCGTCATTCCCATTTGATTACTGGGCCTCCAAATTAGACACCTGGCCAGAATTGGCAGAATATGCATTGCAGGAGCTTGCTTGCCCGGCAGCAAGTGTCCTATCAGAAAGAGTATTCAGTGCTGCAGGTTCAATATTAACCGAAAAAAGGACTCGTCTGGCTACCCAAAATGTTGACGATCTAACATTCATTAAAATGAACCACAACTGGATTTCGAAATCTTTTGCCCCACCTTGCCCGGCCGACACCTAGCTTTCCTATGAAAAGCTCTTGCCTGTGAATTACTTTTCTAATGTCTAATTTGCTGCAGCTGATTGTACAGCATACGACATGTTTACACCTCCCTAAATGGCAAAACTCCCCACACGGGGCCGTGGTATCGCGACTTGGCGCAAGCACCCGTGAGACTGCTGTTTGTCTGAAGAGGTGGGTGTGCTCGCTTTTGGTTGACGGCATTGCTACTGGGTCCCTCATAGTACAATGTAGTGTCTCTGGCGGTGGTGGTGCGCACCCAACGTCAGACACACCGTTGTAACATGAGGGGCCCTGGGGCGGTCCCGCCGGCCTCAAGAGAGTTCCCCCCTACCCCAGCTCAAAATGTGCTCTACCACGTGCAAAATTATGTCGCACAGCTCCACCAATCTTTAGTCTATTCGCTGACATCATTCAATGTCTGGCACTGACAATACAAATTTGTAGACATCTATGATGCAACTTAAAGTAGTCTGTGTCTGTGTCCTATATTGGCACCATTAAATAGTTACTGCCAAATTACTATGTCAGAAACTCAGTAGATGAGCCCACCCCTGTACCTAAGTATGCCACCTTTTTTTTTTGTTTTGGTTGTTTTGCGAGACATTAACATCTATTTATATTTTGGGAGTACTGGGACAGACACTCCTTGCACTACTCCTCCACTCACCACCAAGCTGCCTGTGTATCCATGTAACCGCTGTAAAACTGCCATGAGCCTATTGTTTGTTATTTTAGGCCTTTGATAGCCTGTCTGCGGCCCCTACTTGCAATACTCCTCCACTGACCACCAAGCTGCCTGCCCGTGTATCCATGTAACCGCTGTGAAACTGCCATGAGCCTATTGTTTGTTATGTTAGGCCTTTGATAGCCTGTCTGCGGTCCCTACTTTAAATACTCCTCCACTGACCAGACCACTGCTGCCCGTGTACCCCTGGAACCAATTATAAAGTGCCTACAGCCAGCCCATTTTCTTATGTTAGGCCTTTGAAGCCTGTCTGCGGTCCCTACTTTAAATACTCCTCCACTGACCACCAAGCTGCCTGCCCGTGTATCCATGTAACCGCTGTAAAACTGCCATGAGCCTATTGTTTGTTATTTTAGGCCTTTCATAGCCTGTCTGCGGCCCCTACTTGCAATACTCCTCCACTGACCACAATGCTGCCTGGAGTGCCTGCCTGTGTATCCATGTAACCGATGTAAAACTGCCATGACTGCCTACTGTTTGTTATTTTAGGCCTTTGATAGCCTGTCTGCAGCCCCTACTTGCAATACTCCTCCACTGACCACCAAGCTGCCTGCCCGTGTATCCATGTAACCGCTGTGAAACTGCCATGAGCCTATTGTTTGTTATGTTAGGCCTTTGATAGCCTGTCTGCGGTCCCTACTTTAAATACTCCTCCACTGACCAGACCACTGCTGCCCGTGTACCCCTGGAACCAATTATAAAGTGCCTACAGCCAGCCCATTTTCTTATGTTAGGCCTTTGAAGCCTGTCTGCGGTCCCTACTTTAAATACTCCTCCACTGACCACCAAGCTGCCTGCCCGTGTATCCATGTAACCGCTGTAAAACTGCCATGAGCCTATTGTTTGTTATTTTAGGCCTTTGATAGCCTGTCTGCGGCCCCTACTTGCAATACTCCTCCACTGACCACAATGCTGCCTGGAGTGCCTGCCTGTGTATCCATGTAACCGATGTAAAACTGCCATGACTGCCTACTGTTTGTTATTTTAGGCCTTTGATAGCCTGTCTGCAGCCCCTACTTGCAATACTCCTCCACTGACCACACCAATGCTGCCCGTGTACCCCTGGAACCTATTTAAAAGTTCATAGAGCCTAGTTATATATTTTATTTACTATTAATAAGGCCATGATGGACTACGCTGTACCACGCTACAAGCTAACCAGTCGACACTTCTTTTGCGAGAAAAGCCATCCCAACCCTCCACCAGCATGTAGAAGACCGCATTGTCCATGCACTCTGGCAATCTGTGAGTACAAAGGTGCACCTGACAACAGACGCATGGACCTGTAGGCATGGCCACGGAAGATTACGTGTCCATTACGGCGCAATGGGTTAATGTGGTGGATGCATGGTCCACAGGGGACAGCCTACTAAGTCTGTCTGCAGTCCCTAATTCAAATTGTCCTCCACTGTCTAAATCGGAACTTCCACCTTCTGGCTTTCGGCCTATAGTATCAGAAATTAAACTGCATTTGGCCTTCAACTTTGGTTAGGGCCTACTAACGGCTTCTGCCCCTCCCTGGTGTTGTCCTCAACTAAATAAAGCTGAGCTTCAACCTTCCGGCTCTCATTATGTGGTTTTAAAAAAAAAATGGTGGTTAGGGCCTACTAACGGCTTCTGCCCCTCCCTGGTGTTGCCCTCAACTAAATAAAGCTGAGCTTCAACCTTCTGCTCCAAATTACCATTTTGAAAAATGCAATAGGCTTTTCAGGCCTACAAAAGGTGTCTGTCTGTGTGCCCCTCCCTGGTGTTGTCCTCAACTAAATAAAGCTGAGCTTCAACCTTCCGGCTCTCATTATGTGGTTTTAAAAAAAAAAATGGTGGTTAGGGCCTACTAACGGCTTCTGCCCCTCCCTGGTGTTGTCCTCAACTAAATAAAGCTGAGCTTCAACCTTCCGGCTCTCATTATGTGGTTTTAAAAAAAAAATGGTGGTTAGGGCCTACTAACGGCTTCTGCCCCTCCCTGGTGTTGCCCTCAACTAAATAAAGCTGAGCTTCAACCTTCTGCTCCAAATTACCATTTTGAAAAATGCAATAGGCTTTTCAGGCCTACAAAAGGTGTCTGTCTGTGTGCCCCTCCCTGGTGTTGTCCTCAACTAAATAAAGCTGAGCTTCAACCTTCCGGCTCTCATTATGTGGTTTTAAAAAAAAAAATGGTGGTTAGGGCCTACTAACGGCTTCTGCCCCTCCCTGGTGTTGCCCTCAACTAAATAAAGCTGAGCTTCAACCTTCTGCTCCAAATTACCATTTTAAAAAATGCAATAGGCTTTTCCGGCCTACTAAAGGTGTCTGCCCCTCCCTGGTGTTGTCCTCAACTGAACAAAGCTGAGCTTCAACCTTCCGGCTCTCATTATGTGGTTTTAAAAAAAAAATGGTGGTTAGGGCCTACTAACGGCTTCTGCCCCTCCCTGGTGTTGCCCTCAACTAAATAAAGCTGAGCTTCAACCTTCTGCTCCAAATTACCATTTTAAAAAATGCAATAGGCTTTTCCGGCCTACTAAAGGTGTCTGCCCCTCCCTGGTGTTGTCCTCAACTGAACAAAGCTGAGCTTCAACCTTCCGGCTCTCATTATGTGGTTTTAAAAAAAAAATGGTGGTTAGGGCCTACTAACGGCTTCTGCCCCTCCCTGGTGTTGCCCTCAACTAAATAAAGCTGAGCTTCAACCTTCTGCTCCAAATTACCATTTTGAAAAATGCAATAGGCTTTTCAGGCCTACAAAAGGTGTCTGTCTGTGTGCCCCTCCCTGGTGTTGTCCTCAACTAAATAAAGCTGAGCTTCAACCTTCCGGCTCTCATTATGTGGTTTTAAAAAAAAAAATGGTGGTTAGGGCCTACTAACGGCTTCTGCCCCTCCCTGGTGTTGCCCTCAACTAAATAAAGCTGAGCTTCAACCTTCTGCTCCAAATTACCATTTTAAAAAATGCAATAGGCTTTTCCGGCCTACTAAAGGTGTCTGCCCCTCCCTGGTGTTGTCCTCAACTGAACAAAGCTGAGCTTCAACCTTCCGGCTCTCATTATGTGGTTTTAAAAAAAAAATGGTGGTTAGGGCCTACTAACGGCTTCTGCCCCTCCCTGGTGTTGCCCTCAACTAAATAAAGCTGAGCTTCAACCTTCTGCTCCAAATTACCATTTTAAAAAATGCAATAGGCTTTTCCGGCCTACTAAAGGTGTCTGCCCCTCCCTGGTGTTGTCCTCAACTGAACAAAGCTGAGCTTCAACCTTCCGGCTCTCATTATGTGGTTTTAAAAAAAAAATGGTGGTTAGGGCCTACTAACGGCTTCTGCCCCTCCCTGGTGTTGCCCTCAACTAAATAAAGCTGAGCTTCAACCTTCTGCTCCAAATTACCATTTTGAAAAATGCAATAGGCTTTTCAGGCCTACTAAAGGTGTCTGTCTGTGTGCCCCTCCCTGGTGTTGTCCTCAACTAAATAAAGCTGAGCTTCAACCTTCCGGCTCTCATTATGTGGTTTAAAAAAAAAAAATGGTGGTTAGGGCCTACTAACGGCTTCTGCCCCTCCCTGGTGTTGCCCTCAAGTAAATAAAGCTGAGCTTCAACCTTCTGCTCCAAATTACCATTTTAAAAAATGCAATAGGCTTTTCAGGCCTACTAAAGGTGTCTGTCTGTGTGCCCCTCCCTGGTGTTGTCCTCAACTAAATAAAGCTGAGCTTCAACCTTCCGGCTCTCATTATGTGGTTTTAAAAAAAAAAATGGTGGTTAGGGCCTACTAACGGCTTCTGCCCCTCCCTGGTGTTGCCCTCAACTAAATAAAGCTGAGCTTCAACCTTCTGCTCCAAATTACCATTTTAAAAAATGCAATAGGCTTTTCAGGCCTACTAAAGGTGTCTGTCTGTGTGCCCCTCCCTGGTGTTGTCCTCAACTAAATAAAGCTGAGCTTCAACCTTCCGGCTCTCATTATGTGGTTTAAAAAAAAAAAATGGTGGTTAGGGCCTACTAACGGCTTCTGCCCCTCCCTGGTGTTGCCCTCAACTAAATAAAGCTGAGCTTCAACCTTCTGCTCCAAATTACCATTTTAAAAAATGCAATAGGCTTTTCCGGCCTACTAAAGGTGTCTGCCCCTCCCTGGTGTTGTCCTCAACTGAACAAAGCTGAGCTTCAACCTTCCGGCTCTCATTATGTGGTTTTAAAAAAAAAATGGTGGTTAGGGCCTACTAACGGCTTCTGCCCCTCCCTGGTGTTGCCCTCAACTAAATAAAGCTGAGCTTCAACCTTCTGCTCCAAATTACCATTTTGAAAAATGCAATAGGCTTTTCAGGCCTACTAAAGGTGTCTGTCTGTGTGCCCCTCCCTGGTGTTGTCCTCAACTAAATAAAGCTGAGCTTCAACCTTCCGGCTCTCATTATGTGGTTTAAAAAAAAAAAATGGTGGTTAGGGCCTACTAACGGCTTCTGCCCCTCCCTGGTGTTGCCCTCAAGTAAATAAAGCTGAGCTTCAACCTTCTGCTCCAAATTACCATTTTAAAAAATGCAATAGGCTTTTCCGGCCTACTAAAGGTGTCTGCCCCTCCCTGGTGTTGTCCTCAACTGAACAAAGCTGAGCTTCCACATTCTGGCTTTCGCCCTATACTATCAGATATTAAACTGCATTTGGCCTACTAGTGTGGTTAGGCCCTTGAAACAGTGTCTGCTGCTCTTGGGTTTGCTACTCCACTGAACAAAGCAATGCCGCCTGTTTAGTCCTGTTACCAATTTTGAACTGCATGTAGCCTACTTTATTCTTTGGCCCTATATCTGTTTCCTCCTCATCCTGCCCATTGCCCAGCCACTGCTAAATGAGTCTGCTGGTACATTGACCTAGACCACTACATTCCCCTTGTACTCTACACAGCCAGAATCTGTCCCTGCTGAAAGTAAGGTTCCCCTTCCCGCATGTTATACCACCTTACACAGGGACAAAGAGGAAGGTGCAGATGAAAGTGCAGGTTCCTTCATCAGGTGGGGGGGCATACTCGTTGGCGACGTCACTGGCACAGGGCCCCTCAGAGTACGCAAAAGTGTCGCTGCTGGTGGGAGGCGCCCCCGCCATGCAAACACACCGCCGTACTTTGAGGGGCCCTGTGCCAGTGGCAATGCGAACGAGTGGGCCCCCCCTGCTTGCTCAGGATCACAGCACTTGCAACTTTTAAATACTTACCTTTCCCTGCAACACCGCCGTGACGTAGTCCGCATTTCCTGGGCCCACGAAAAACTTGAGCCAGCCCTACTCCCCCCACAACTTTCCCCCAATTCCCTATGCCCAACTATTATTATACAGTTAATTAAGATTGGCAAGCTTCAGAAACAAGAATGGATGTTTTTGGCATTAAAATGGGCACTGTAGGTGTTTTCCTGGCCTCCACTCACTGCCGACTATGCTTCCCCATTGACTTGCATTGGGTTTCGTGTTTCGGTCGATCCCCGACTTTTAGCGATAATCGGCCGACTGCACTCGACTCGACTCTGGACAAAATCGGGTTTCCCAAAACCCTACTCGATCTTAAAAAAATGAAAGTCGCTCAACCCTAGCCAGAGCTAAGCCAGTATGCATTGGAGGTGCTGTCTTGCCCTGCGGCCAGTGTATTATTGGAACGTGTCTTTAGTGCTGCAGGTGGTGTACTAACTGACCGTCGCATGCGACTATCCTCCGATAACGTTGACCGGCTTACTTTCCTGAAAATGAACAAGGCCTGGATCTCGCCGGAATTTGCCACTCCTCCTCCTGATTGAATAATTAGGTCACTGTATACGTTATCCAGGTCTCCTGTTGTGTTCATCTTTCTACCACCTGAACTTAAATTCCTGGGCTCCAACACCGCCAGTTGAGGCTCAGACGTGCCGTCTGCACAGTCAAAACATACGACCCAGTGTTATTGGGTTTCAGTAACGTCAGCTGATCCCCAGCTGTGTAGCCGGCAATGTGTCATGCGACCGCCACGCTGACACAACAACTGAAATGTAAGGGAATCTGTCCCCCCCCCCCCAAGGCGTTTGTTACTGAAAGAGCCACCTTGTGCAGCAGTAATGCTGCCCAAGGAAAAGGTAGCTATTTTTGTTTAGCTCCTTGCACACGCAGAACTTAACACTTATAAAATGTGTCCACTGATACCGTAAAACCGTCCCGGAGGTGGGACTTTCCTTCGTAATGTGACGCAGCCCAGCCGTCATTCCTACCCCCCCGGCGCCGCGCACCGGCTCCTCAGCGTTGTTTTATTCCGTCCAGGAGCCTGCGCTGTTATGTTATCCCGTGGCCAGGCACACTTAGCGCTGCCCGTGTTCTGGCATCATTTGGTGTCTGGATGGCTGCGCCTGTGCGGCCGCGCTGGCAGAGAGCCCGCCTCGCAGTGTCTTCTGATTTAATCCCACTGGGGGCCTGGGATCCATGGACATGCGCAGTGCATATCTGAACCTCCACCTCTCACTCATTTCCCTATGGCTTCTTCAGACTGTTCGGTGTCAGCTGGTCCCTAACAGCATGCCACGGCCGTGACACCGCACAGTCTGAAGAAGCCATAGGGAGATGAGTGAGAGGTGGAGGTTCAGATATGCACTGCGCATGTCCATGGATCCCAGGCCCCCAGTGGGATTAAATCAGAAGACACTGCGAGGCGGGCTCTCTGCCAGCGCGGCCGCACAGGCGCAGCCATCCAGACACCAAATGATGCCAGAACACGGGCAGCGCTAAGTGTGCCTGGCCACGGGATAACATAACAGCGCAGGCTCCTGGACGGAATAAAACAACGCTGAGGAGCCGGTGCGCGGCGCCGGGGGGGTAGGAATGACGGCTGGGCTGCGTCACATTACGAAGGAAAGTCCCACCTCCGGGACGGTTTTACGGTTGCAGGGGACACATTTTATAAGTGTTTAGTTCTGTGTTTGCAAGGAGCATGATGAAAAGAGCCACCTTTTCCTTTTGCATCTTTTGTGCTGCACAAGCTGGCTCTTTCAGCTACAAACGCCTTGGGGGGGGGTTAAAGGTTCCCTTTCGACTTTCTCAGGCTTCGGCCTACATTGTGTTCCTCTGCTTTTCCACCTGTCCCTGGGCTCCAACACCGCTAGTTGTTGCCTGGTAGTGCTGTACGCACAGTCCCAACAGTCGCTCCTCTGTTATTGGGGTTCAGTAACGTCAGCTGTTCCCCTGCTGTGTGTGTGGCAATCCCTCCTACCTCCTCCAACCTCCTCCTCCTCCACCTGTCCCTGGGCTCCAACACCGCCAGTTGCCGTCCAGAAGTGCTGTACGCACAGTCAACAGTCGCTCCTCTGTTATTGGGGTTCAGTAACGTCAGCTGTTCCCCTGCTGTGTGTGTGGCAATCCCTCCTACCTCCTCCTACCTCCTCCTCCTCCACCTGTCCCTGGGCTCCAACACCGCCAGTTGCCGTCCAGAAGTGCTGTACGCACAGTCAACAGTCCCTCCTCTGTTATTGGGGTTCAGTAACGTCAGCTGTTCCCCTGCTGTGTGTGTGGCAATCCCTCCTACCTCCTCCAACCTCCTCCTCCTCCACCTGTCCCTGGGCTCCAACACCGCCAGTTGCCGTCCAGAAGTGCTGTACGCACAGTCCCAACAGTCGCTCCTCTGTTATTGGGGTTCAGTAACGTCAGCTGTTCCCCTGCTGTGTGTGTGGCAATCCCTCCTACCTCCTCCTACCTCCTCCTCCTCCACCTGTCCCTGGGCTCCAACACCGCCAGTTGCCGTCCAGAAGTGCTGTACGCACAGTCAACAGTCCCTCCTCTGTTATTGGGGTTCAGTAACGTCAGCTGTTCCCCTGCTGTGTGTGTGGCAATCCCTCCTACCTCCTCCTACCTCCTCCTCCTCCACCTGTCCCTGGGCTCCAACACCGCCAGTTGCCGTCCAGAAGTGCTGTACGCACAGTCAACAGTCCCTCCTCTGTTATTGGGGTTCAGTAACGTCAGCTGTTCCCCTGCTGTGTGTGTGGCAATCCCTCCTACCTCCTCCTACCTCCTCCTCCTCCACCTGTCCCTGGGCTCCAACACCGCCAGTTGCCGTCCAGAAGTGCTGTACGCACAGTCAACAGTCCCTCCTCTGTTATTGGGGTTCAGTAACGTCAGCTGTTCCCCTGCTGTGTGTGTGGCAATCCCTCCTACCTCCTCCTACCTCCTCCTCCTCCACCTGTCCCTGGGCTCCAACACCGCCAGTTGCCGTCCAGAAGTGCTGTACGCACAGTCAACAGTCCCTCCTCTGTTATTGGGGTTCAGTAACGTCAGCTGTTCCCCTGCTGTGTGTGTGGCAATCCCTCCTACCTCCTCCTACCTCCTCCTCCTCCACCTGTCCCTGGGCTCCAACACCGCCAGTTGCCGTCCAGAAGTGCTGTACGCACAGTCAACAGTCCCTCCTCTGTTATTGGGGTTCAGTAACGTCAGCTGTTCCCCTGCTGTGTGTGTGGCAATCCCTCCTACCTCCTCCTACCTCCTCCTCCTCCACCTGTCCCTGGGCTCCAACACCGCCAGTTGCCGTCCAGAAGTGCTGTACGCACAGTCAACAGTCCCTCCTCTGTTATTGGGGTTCAGTAACGTCAGCTGTTCCCCTGCTGTGTGTGTGGCAATCCCTCCTACCTCCTCCTACCTCCTCCTCCTCCACCTGTCCCTGGGCTCCAACACCGCCAGTTGCCGTCCAGAAGTGCTGTACGCACAGTCCCAACAGTCGCTCCTCTGTTATTGGGGTTCAGTAACGTCAGCTGTTCCCCTGCTGTGTGTGTGGCAATCCCTCCTACCTCCTCCTACCTCCTCCTCCTCCACCTGTCCCTGGGCTCCAACACCGCCAGTTGCCGTCCAGAAGTGCTGTACGCACAGTCAACAGTCCCTCCTCTGTTATTGGGGTTCAGTAACGTCAGCTGTTCCCCTGCTGTGTGTGTGGCAATCCCTCCTACCTCCTCCTACCTCCTCCTCCTCCACCTGTCCCTGGGCTCCAACACCGCCAGTTGCCGTCCAGAAGTGCTGTACGCACAGTCAACAGTCCCTCCTCTGTTATTGGGGTTCAGTAACATCAGCTGTTCCCCTGCTGTGTGTGTGGCAATCCCTCCTACCTCCTCCTACCTCCTCCTCCTCCACCTGTCCCTGGGCTCCAACACCGCCAGTTGCCGTCCAGAAGTGCTGTACGCACAGTCCCAACAGTCGCTCCTCTGTTATTGGGGTTCAGTAACGTCAGCTGTTCCCCTGCTGTGTGTGTGGCAATCCCTCCTACCTCCTCCTACCTCCTCCTCCTCCACCTGTCCCTGGGCTCCAACACCGCCAGTTGCCGTCCAGAAGTGCTGTACGCACAGTCAACAGTCCCTCCTCTGTTATTGGGGTTCAGTAACGTCAGCTGTTCCCCTGCTGTGTGTGTGGCAATCCCTCCTACCTCCTCCTACCTCCTCCTCCTCCACCTGTCCCTGGGCTCCAACACCGCCAGTTGCCGTCCAGAAGTGCTGTACGCACAGTCAACAGTCCCTCCTCTGTTATTGGGGTTCAGTAACGTCAGCTGTTCCCCTGCTGTGTGTGTGGCAATCCCTCCTACCTCCTCCTACCTCCTCCTCCTCCACCTGTCCCTGGGCTCCAACACCGCCAGTTGCCGTCCAGAAGTGCTGTACGCACAGTCAACAGTCCCTCCTCTGTTATTGGGGTTCAGTAACGTCAGCTGTTCCCCTGCTGTGTGTGTGGCAATCCCTCCTACCTCCTCCTACCTCCTCCTCCTCCACCTGTCCCTGGGCTCCAACACCGCCAGTTGCCGTCCAGAAGTGCTGTACGCACAGTCAACAGTCCCTCCTCTGTTATTGGGGTTCAGTAACGTCAGCTGTTCCCCTGCTGTGTGTGTGGCAATCCCTCCTACCTCCTCCAACCTCCTCCAACCTCCTCCTCCTCCACCTGTCCCTGGGCTCCAACACCGCTAGTTGCCGTCCAGAAGTGCTGTACGCACAGAGCCAAACACCTCGCCAATGTGTTAGTGGGGTTCAGCACCGCCAGCTGTTCCCCTGCTGTGTATACGGCAACGTGTACTGCGACCGCCACGCAGACACAACAAGTTAAATGTAAGGGAACCTGACCCCCCCCCCCCAGGCGTTTGTTACTGAAGGAGCCACCTTGTGCAGCAGTAATAATGCAAAGGGAAAAAGTGCCTCTTTTCGTGATGCTCCTTGCACATGCTGAACCTAACACTTATGAAATGTGTCCCCACACAGCGTTAAACCGTCCGGTAGGTGGAACTTTCCTTTGTCGTGTGACGCAGCACAGCCATCATTTTTACCCCCTTGGCGCCGTGCGCCCCCTCCTCAGCGTTGTTTGAATCTGTCCCGGAGCCTGCGCTGTTAGGTTAGCCCTTGGCCATGCACACATGTTGCGCTGCCCGTCTTCTGACCTCATTTGGTGTCAGGCTGGCTGCGCCTGTGCGGGTGCGCTGGCCGAGATCCCGCCTCGCAGTGTCGTCTAATGTAATCCCACCGCGGGCCTGTGATCCGTGCCCGTGCGCAGTGCATATCCTCTCCTCTCACTCCCCTCCCTACGGCTTCTTCAGACTGTGCGATGTCAGCTGGTCCCTAATAGCATGCCACGGCCGTGACACCGCACAGTCTGAAAAAGCCGTAGGGAGGGGAGTGAGAGGAGAGGATATGCACTGCGCACGGGCACGGATCACAGGCCCGCGGTGGGATTACATTAGACGACACTGCGAGGCGGGATCTCGGCCAGCGCACCCGCACAGGCGCAGCCAGCCTGACACCAAATGAGGTCAGAAGATGGGCAGCGCAACATGTGTGCATGGCCAAGGGCTAACCTAACAGCGCAGGCTCCGGGACAGATTCAAACAACGCTGAGGAGGGGGCGCACGGCGCCAAGGGGGTAAAAATGATGGCTGTGCTGCGTCACACGACAAAGGAAAGTTCCACCTACCGGACGGTTTAACGCTGTGAGGAGACACATTTCATAAATGTTTGGTTCCGCATGTACAAGGACCATAATTAAAAGAGCTAAGTTTACCTTTTCCAGCATTAGTGCTGTACACAATGGCTCTTTCAGCTACAAACGCCTGGGGGGGGGGGGGGTTAAAGGTTTCCTTTCAACTTGCTCGAGTGCAGGCTTCGGCCTACACTCCGCTCCCCCTGCTCCTCCTGCTGACCCTGGGCTCTAACACCGCCAGTTTTTGCCCAGATGTGCTAGCTGCACAGAGAAAAACACCAGCCAATGTGTCAGTGGGGTTCAGCACCGCCAGCTGTTCCCCTGCTGTGTAGCCGGCAACGTGTCCTGCGACCGCCACGCAGACACAAGAACTGAAATTGAAGGGAACCTGTCCCCCCTCCCCCAGGTGTTTCTATGTTTTACAGCTACCTTGAACAGCAGTAATGCTGCATGTGTTCAAGGTGGCTCAGAAACTTATTCTCCTTGCCCATGTTGAAGTGAACACGTCAAAAATGTGTCCTCTGTGACCATTAAAACGTCCCTCAGGTGTGATTTGACTTTGTATTGACACACGCAACAAGCTCCTTGGTAACGCTGCCCGTCTTCTGGCATCATTGTTTGGCTGCCTGCGCCTCTGCGGCCGCCCTGACCCACACAACGCCCCTCGTTGTCTTATTTATTGGGACTGCGAGGGTGTGATTGATGGGCAGGATCAGTGCATCAGTTCGCCTGTCCCTCCTCTCCTTCCGCCTTCTTCGGACTGTGCGGCTTCATGGCCGTGGCATGCGATAAGGGATCAGATGACGCCGCACAGTCTGAAGCGGGTGTAAGGACCCGAGTGTGAGAGGCGAACATATGTGCTGCGCCAGGCCCTGAATCCCAGCCCCGCAGTGTTTTAACAATGTTAAGACACTGCGGGGCTGGGATTCATGGTCATCGCGAACCGCACCGGCCGACATTACATGATGCCAGAAGATGGGCAGCGCTAACGGCGCTAGGCCAGGGGATAACACGACAGCGCAGACTCCTGTACAGCAAATAACAACGCTCGGGAGGCTGCACCCAGCACCAAGGTGGGATTCTTGACACCTGTGCTGCGTCTCATTACAAAGGGAACTCTCGCCTCCATTACACAGTTTGACTGTATAAAGGGCTAAATGTTATACGTGTTTCATTCAGCGTGTGCAAGGAGAAAAATTAAAAGAGCAACCTTTGACTTGTGCAGCACTACTGCTGCATAAGCTGTGGCTCTTCTACTTTCTAACCCCTGAGGGGGGGTTAAAGGTGACCTTTGAAATCGGTTCAAGTAGGCTTCGGCCTACACTCTGCTCCACCTGCAGAGCCCGGGCTCCAACAACGCTAGTTGCTGTCCGGAAGTGCTGGCTGCACAGAGCCAAACACCTCGCCAATGTGTCAGTGGGGTCCAGCACCGCCAGCTGTTCCCCTGCTGTGTAGCCGGCAACGTGTCCTGCAAAAGCCACGCAGACACAACACACCCAAAGCTGCCGCCAGTGCAGGCTTCGGCCTACACTCCCCTCCCCCTGCTCCTCCTCCTCCTGCTCCTCCTCCTGCTGTCCCTGGGCTCTAACACACTGCCAGTTTTTGCCCAGATGTGCTAGCTGCACAGAGAAAAACACCAGCCAATGTGTCAGTGGGGTCCAGCACCGCCAGCTGTTCCCCTGCTGTGCAGCCGGCAACGTGTCCTGCAAAAGCCACGCAGACACAAGAACTGAAATTGAAGGGAACCTGTCCCCCCTCCCCCAGGCGTTTTTACGTTATCCAGCCACCTTGTACAGCGGTAATGCTGCATGTGTGCAAGGTGGCTCAGAAACGTATTCTCCTCGCACATGTGGAACTGAAAACACGTCTGCAATGTGTCCTCTGTGTGACCATTTAACCGTCCCGGTGGTGTGACTTTCCTTTGTAATGACACGCTGCAACCCCCTTGGTAGCGCTGCCCGTCTTCTGGCATCATTGTTTGGCTGCCTGCGCCTCTGCGGCCGCCCTGACCCACACAACGCCCCTCGGTGTCTTATTTATTGGGACTGCGAGGGTGTGATTGATGGGCAGGATCAGTGCATCAGTTCGCCTGTCCCTCCTCTCCTTCCGCCTTCTTCGGACTGTGCGGCTTCATGGCCGTGGCATGCGATAAGGGATCAGATGACGCCGCACAGTCTGAAGCGGGTGTAAGGACCCGAGTGTGAGAGGCGAACATATGTGCTGCGCCAGGCCCTGAATCCCAGCCCCGCAGTGTTTTAACAATGTTAAGACACTGCGGGGCTGGGATTCATGGGCATCGCGAACCGCACCGGCCGACATTACATGATGCCAGAAGATGGGCAGCGCTAACGGCGCTAGGCCAGGGGATAACACGACAGCGCAGACTCCTGTACAGCAAATAACAACGCTCGGGAGGCTGCACCCAGCACCAAGGTGGGATTCTTGACACCTGTGCTGCGTCTCATTACAAAGGGAACTCTCGCCTCCATTACACAGTTTGACTGTATAAAGGGCTAAATGTTATACGTGTTTCATTCAGCGTGTGCAAGGAGAAAAATTAAAAGAGCAACCTTTGACTTGTGCAGCACTACTGCTGCATAAGCTGTGGCTCTTCTACTTTCTAACCCCTGAGGGGGGGTTAAAGGTGACCTTTGAAATCGGTTCAAGTAGGCTTCGGCCTACACTCTGCTCCACCTGCAGAGCCCGGGCTCCAACAACGCTAGTTGCTGTCCGGAAGTGCTGGCTGCACAGAGCCAAACACCTCGCCAATGTGTCAGTGGGGTCCAGCACCGCCAGCTGTTCCCCTGCTGTGTAGCCGGCAACGTGTCCTGCAAAAGCCACGCAGACACAACACACCCAAAGCTGCCGCCAGTGCAGGCTTCGGCCTACACTCCCCTCCCCCTGCTCCTCCTCCTCCTGCTCCTCCTCCTGCTGTCCCTGGGCTCTAACACACCGCCAGTTTTTGCCCAGATGTGCTAGCTGCACAGAGAAAAACACCAGCCAATGTGTCAGTGGGGTCCAGCACCGCCAGCTGTTCCCCTGCTGTGCAGCCGGCAACGTGTCCTGCAAAAGCCACGCAGACACAAGAACTGAAATTGAAGGGAACCTGTCCCCCCTCCCCCAGGCGTTTTTACGTTATCCAGCCACCTTGTACAGCGGTAATGCTGCATGTGTGCAAGGTGGCTCAGAAACGTATTCTCCTCGCACATGTGGAACTGAAAACACGTCTGCAATGTGTCCTCTGTGTGACCATTTAACCGTCCCGGTGGTGTGACTTTCCTTTGTAATGACACGCTGCAACCCCCTTGGTAGCGCTGCCCGTCTTCTGGCATCATTGTTTGGCTGCCTGCGCCTCTGCGGCCGCCCTGACCCACACAACGCCCCTCGGTGTCTTATTTATTGGGACTGCGAGGGTGTGATTGATGGGCAGGATCAGTGCATCAGTTCGCCTGTCCCTCCTCTCCTTCCGCCTTCTTCGGACTGTGCGGCTTCATGGCCGTGGCATGCGATAAGGGATCAGATGACGCCGCACAGTCTGAAGCGGGTGTAAGGACCCGAGTGTGAGAGGCGAACATATGTGCTGCGCCAGGCCCTGAATCCCAGCCCCGCAGTGTTTTAACAATGTTAAGACACTGCGGGGCTGGGATTCATGGTCATCGCGAACCGCACCGGCCGACATTACATGATGCCAGAAGATGGGCAGCGCTAACGGCGCTAGGCCAGGGGATAACACGACAGCGCAGACTCCTGTACAGCAAATAACAACGCTCGGGAGGCTGCACCCAGCACCAAGGTGGGATTCTTGACACCTGTGCTGCGTCTCATTACAAAGGGAACTCTCGCCTCCATTACACAGTTTGACTGTATAAAGGGCTAAATGTTATACGTGTTTCATTCAGCGTGTGCAAGGAGAAAAATTAAAAGAGCAACCTTTGACTTGTGCAGCACTACTGCTGCATAAGCTGTGGCTCTTCTACTTTCTAACCCCTGAGGGGGGGTTAAAGGTGACCTTTGAAATCGGTTCAAGTAGGCTTCGGCCTACACTCTGCTCCACCTGCAGAGCCCGGGCTCCAACAACGCTAGTTGCTGTCCGGAAGTGCTGGCTGCACAGAGCCAAACACCTCGCCAATGTGTCAGTGGGGTCCAGCACCGCCAGCTGTTCCCCTGCTGTGTAGCCGGCAACGTGTCCTGCAAAAGCCACGCAGACACAACACACCCAAAGCTGCCGCCAGTGCAGGCTTCGGCCTACACTCCCCTCCCCCTGCTCCTCCTCCTCCTGCTCCTCCTCCTGCTGTCCCTGGGCTCTAACACACCGCCAGTTTTTGCCCAGATGTGCTAGCTGCACAGAGAAAAACACCAGCCAATGTGTCAGTGGGGTCCAGCACCGCCAGCTGTTCCCCTGCTGTGCAGCCGGCAACGTGTCCTGCAAAAGCCACGCAGACACAAGAACTGAAATTGAAGGGAACCTGTCCCCCCTCCCCCAGGCGTTTTTACGTTATCCAGCCACCTTGTACAGCGGTAATGCTGCATGTGTGCAAGGTGGCTCAGAAACGTATTCTCCTCGCACATGTGGAACTGAAAACACGTCTGCAATGTGTCCTCTGTGTGACCATTTAACCGTCCCGGTGGTGTGACTTTCCTTTGTAATGACACGCTGCAACCCCCTTGGTAGCGCTGCCCGTCTTCTGGCATCATTGTTTGGCTGCCTGCGCCTCTGCGGCCGCCCTGACCCACACAACGCCCCTCGGTGTCTTATTTATTGGGACTGCGAGGGTGTGATTGATGGGCAGGATCAGTGCATCAGTTCGCCTGTCCCTCCTCTCCTTCCGCCTTCTTCGGACTGTGCGGCTTCATGGCCGTGGCATGCGATAAGGGATCAGATGACGCCGCACAGTCTGAAGCGGGTGTAAGGACCCGAGTGTGAGAGGCGAACATATGTGCTGCGCCAGGCCCTGAATCCCAGCCCCGCAGTGTTTTAACAATGTTAAGACACTGCGGGGCTGGGATTCATGGGCATCGCGAACCGCACCGGCCGACATTACATGATGCCAGAAGATGGGCAGCGCTAACGGCGCTAGGCCAGGGGATAACACGACAGCGCAGACTCCTGTACAGCAAATAACAACGCTCGGGAGGCTGCACCCAGCACCAAGGTGGGATTCTTGACACCTGTGCTGCGTCTCATTACAAAGGGAACTCTCGCCTCCATTACACAGTTTGACTGTATAAAGGGCTAAATGTTATACGTGTTTCATTCAGCGTGTGCAAGGAGAAAAATTAAAAGAGCAACCTTTGACTTGTGCAGCACTACTGCTGCATAAGCTGTGGCTCTTCTACTTTCTAACCCCTGAGGGGGGGTTAAAGGTGACCTTTGAAATCGGTTCAAGTAGGCTTCGGCCTACACTCTGCTCCACCTGCAGAGCCCGGGCTCCAACAACGCTAGTTGCTGTCCGGAAGTGCTGGCTGCACAGAGCCAAACACCTCGCCAATGTGTCAGTGGGGTCCAGCACCGCCAGCTGTTCCCCTGCTGTGTAGCCGGCAACGTGTCCTGCAAAAGCCACGCAGACACAACACACCCAAAGCTGCCGCCAGTGCAGGCTTCGGCCTACACTCCCCTCCCCCTGCTCCTCCTCCTCCTGCTCCTCCTCCTGCTGACCCTGGGCTCTAACACACCGCCAGTTTTTGCCCAGATGTGCTAGCTGCACAGAGAAAAACACCTCGCCAATGTGTCAGTGGGGTCCAGCACCGCCAGCTGTTCCCCTGCTGTGCAGCCGGCATCGTGTCCTGCAAAAGCCACGCAGACACTTGCTCTTGTACCTTCTGCTCCCCATCCTGGTTCCAGTACCGTCAGCTGGTTCCGGGCAGAGCCTTTGGCTTAGGTGCCTCCCTCTGGGTATCCGAGTTCCACCAACGTCAGGTGGTCCTTGGTAGTGCTTTCAGGCACGGGTACCTCCTGCTTAGTAACCGGGTTCCAGTAACGTCAGCTGGTCCTCGGTAGTTCCATTGGCTCTTGGACCTTCGGCTACCCATCCGGGTTCCAGCACCGTCAGCTGGTTCTCGGCAGTGTCTTTTGCTCTTGTACCTTCTGCTCCCCATCCTGGTTCCAGTACCGTCAGCTGGTTCCGGGCAGAGCCTTTGGCTTAGGTGCCTCCCTCTGGGTATCCGAGTTCCACCAACGTCAGGTGGTCCTTGGTAGTGCTTTCAGGCACGGGTACCTCCTGCTTAGTAACCGGGTTCCAGTAACGTCAGCTGGTCCTCGGTAGTTCCATTGGCTCTTGGACCTTCGGGTAGCCATCCGAGTTCCAGTTCCATCAGCTGGTTCTCGGCATTTTCTCAGCCTTCTTGTACCTTCTGCTACATTTCCAAGTTCAAGAGACTAAACACGATGACCCGGAAGAACACCCCTAAGATGACGACGACACCAGAGACGACAACCACCGTGATGACGACGACCCTGGAGACGATGACCCTGAAGACCACCCCGATGACGACGACCCCGGAGACCACCCCGATGACGACGACCCCGGAGACGACGACCCTGGAGACGACGACGACCTGGAAGACCGAGAAGCAGAAGAACAAGAGGCTGCAGAACAAAGAGCAGAAGGACATTAAGCATAACACAAAATATCAGAGCAAAAAAATATTATGTAAATTATAAGCAGAAGAAGACTAAGCAGTGTATGGGGGTGAGTCCGTTCCTCCTCGTGGTGCCCCTGGATAAAGCCTGATGCTGCAGGCCAAACTGAACGCGGACAAATGTAACTGGTTTGTGACAGGCAGAACGGAAGGTGTAATCTTCAAACTTTTATAGATAACAACTACGGGAATGCCTGTCACAAATAAGAATATGATGAAGAAGTTGAATATGATGAAGATAATAGTAAAATAAAAAGAATATGAACAATGTAACCCAAAAAATAATAGGTAGAAGATGAAGAAGAAGATGAATAAGGTGAAGAAGTTGATGTCAAAGAAGCTGATGATGAGGATAATTAAGAAGAAAGCGTGGGAGAAGTAAAAAAGAAGGTGAAGGGCGTGGAAGTAGTGAAACATCAATATCTGACATAAAAAAAAAAAAAAATAACATAGTCAAATTCTTTCTAACGCCAAACTTCAAAAAAAAAAATTAAAAATCCTGCTATTCTATTACATTGGGCTAAACCTCTGTCCCTTTAATATCTCCGCCACGTCCCCCAATACATCCTACATTATTCTTAGTTGTTTTCCTTCATGTAGAATGAACCTACAAGTTTATAAAGGGTTTATTTTAATTCCGATATTTTCGTCCCATTGACTTGCATTGGGATCGGGTATCGGTATCGGATTGGATCCGATATTTTGACGGTATCGGCCGATACTTTCCGATACCGATACTTTCCGATATCGGAAAGTATCGCTCAACACTAACCAAGACATTTTGGACAAATGTATGTTTCCAAATTCATGCGAACAGATACTGTTACAGCATGATAGTTTTTATGCAGTGAGGCACAAAGTACATAAAGGTATGGTAACAGCCTTTTGATATGAAAGAACTTAACTGACTGCCCAGAGCCCTTACCTCAAACCTATCGAACACCATTGGGATGAACTGGAATAGAGATGGAATGCCTTGCCTTCGTCCAACATCAGTGTCTGATCTCACAAATGATTTTCTGAATGAATGAATGAGGGAAAATTCCAACAAAGTTTTCCTAGAAAAAAAGAAGCAATTTTACCTACAAAGGGGATAAGCCCTATATTTAAAAGCTATTCCCATTCATAGACATTATCATATATCTATAGAACAAGGTCCTGAAATGTCACATCTGAATGAAGAGGTGGCCAAAAAAGATCAAAACTGCTGTATTCATTCTCTGTCGTACTGCAAGACATAGCCAATTACTGTGCCCGTTTTTTTTTATCAACTGGCAATCTTATGTAGATTAAATGGTGCAGCCACCACTCCATTCAGATTAGGCTGTGCAGAAACCCATTCTATGAATTGGTGTAGTCTCAGTGGCCGGTCCCCCCAAGGACCAACAAATTATCATCTATCCTGTGGATAGATAATAAATTAAAACGATGGGAATAACTTTTTAATGTATAACTACCAGGATGTCAAAGAAGACTCATAAAGAAACCACTATAAAATGTAACCTGTAATAAATATACTCTAAAAACATACATATACAGTACACTCAAAGTACAATAATGTAAACTAGTTGCTTGGTAACAATAGGGCTAAAGAGATAAATAGGAGACATGGGGTAGGTAGTGACATTTTAAGGGCAATACTGGGGACCTTTAGGTACTCTGCATCATTTTTTTCTCCTATACAGTACAGACCAAAAGTTTGGACACACCTTCTCATTTAAAGAATTTTCAGTATTTTCATGACTATGAAAATTGTACATTCACACTGAAGGCATCAAAACTATTAATTAACACATGTGGAATTATATACTTAACAAAAAGGTGTGAAACAACTGAAATTATGTCTTATATTCTAGGTTCTTCAAAGTAGCCACCTTTTGCTTTGATGACTGCTTTGCACACTCTTGGCATTCTCTTGATGAGCTTCAAGAGGTAGTCACCGGGAATAGTTTTCACTACACAGGTGTGCCCTGTCAGGTTTATTAAGTGGGATTTCTTGTCTTATAAATGGGGTTGGGACCATCAGTTGTGTTGTGCAGAAGTCTGGTGGATACACAGCTGATAGTCCTACTGAATAGACTGTTAGCATTTGTATTATGGCAAGAAAAAAGCAGCTAGGTAAAAAAAAAAAAACGAGTGGCCATCATTACTTTAAGAAATGAAGGTCAGTCAGTCCGAAAAATTGGGAACACTTTGAAAGTGTCCCCAAGTGCAGTGGCAAAAACCATCAAGCGCTACAAAGAAACTGGTTCACATGAGGACCGTCCCAGTAAAGGAAGACCAAGAGTCACCTCTGTTTCTGACGATAATTTTATCCAAGTCACCAGCCTCAGAAATCGCAGGTTAACAGCATCTCAGATTAGATACCAGGTCAATGCCACACAGAGTTCTAGGAGCAGACACATCTCTACAACAACTGTTAAGAGGAGACTTTGTGCAGCAGGCCTTCATGGTAAAATAGCTGCTAGGAAACCACTGCTAAGGACAGGCAACAAGCAGAAGAGACTTGTTTGGCTAAATAACACAAGGAATGGACATTAGACCAGTGGAAATCTGTGCTTTGGTCTGATGAGTCCAAATATGAGATCTTTGGTTCCAACCACCGTGTCTTTGTGCAACGCAGAAAAGGTGAACAAATGGACTCTACATGCCTGGTTCCCACCGTGAAGCATGGAGGAGGAGGTGTGATGGTGTGAGGGTGCTTTGCTGGTGACACTGTTGGGGATTTATTCAAAATTGAATGCATACTGAACCAGCATGGCTACCACAGCATCTTGCAGTGGCATGCTATTCCATCCGGCTTGCGTTTAGTTGGACCATCATTTATTTTTCAACAGGACAATGACCCCAAACACACCTCCAGGCTGTGTAAGGGCTGTGTGACCAATAAGGAAAGTGATTGGGTGCTACGCCAGATGACCTGACCTCCACAGTCACCACACCTGAACCCAATCGAGATGGTTTGGGGTGAGTTGGATCACAGAGTGAAGGCAAAAGGGCCAACAAGTGCTAAGCATCTCTGGGACCTCCTTCAAGATTGTTGGAAGACGATTTCCAGTGACTACCTCTTGAAGCTCATCAAGAGAATGCCAAGAGTGTGCAAAGCAGTCATCAAAGCAAAAGGTGGCTACTTTGAAGAACCTAGAATATAAGACATAATTTCAGTTGTTTCACACTTCTTTTGTTAAGTATATAATGCCACATGTGTTAATTCATAGTTTTGATGCCTTCAATGTGAATGTACAATTTTCATAGTCATGAAAATACAGAAATATCTTTAAATGAGAAGGTGTGCCCAAACTTTTGGTCTGTACTGTATATCCTTTTGCCCCTATTGCTATCAAGCACCCTGCCTCTATATTACTGTACTTTGAGAGTACATGCATATTTTTAGAGTATATTTATTAAAGTTTATATTTTACAAGGGTTTCTTTGTTTCTTTATAGGGATTCTCTTTGACTTCCTGGTAGTTATATGGTTTATGGAACCCAATTGATTTTTTGTATGGTTTGGAATAACGCTTTAGTGCCGCCAATGGATTTAGAATGAGATTTCATAAATATTCTGTAGGTGTAATGTGAAGGTCACAAAATTCTTTTGTCCATATTGTGTATGCAGTTGTATCACGCTGAAAATGTATTATTGTCAAAAGCCAAGCATGTTGGTTGTTGCACTGACAAAAAAAAAGAAAAAAAAAAGTTGACATTACAGTTCTAGGAAAGAAGCCACTTTTACCTGATTGGTTTAAAGATCTGCATTTTATTAGTGATGGATCAACTGCATTGGGTAAATTTGGTGCAAACGTCTAAAAACACATGCGGTTGTTATCAGATATGAGCTTGTATTAGAACAACTGACATCTGATGAACAACATCAATTTGAATTTACTTTGTACATCTAGGTCTGTTATTTGAAAAATTAGTATTTTTTTCCCACAAAATGCCCCCAGGTTTTAATAGTGCTGCTTATAACTCACTGCTGGCATTTTTATGTAATCATTTCAACTGTCAGTTCAGGTCTGCAATTCTCTGTCTTTTGAGTAGAATTGGCAGCCCAGACATCATGCAAAAATAAAAAATCAATACCGTGGAAATTGTCTGTTCCATTAAATTAACTCTGCCTGTTTTTCTCTGCCTGACCTGATTTGTAAAGGACCTCTAGCAATGAAATGAAGCATTTTGTGGGAGAAACTTAGAGAGTTATAAATTATGTCCAAAAATATTTGCATGAAGCAGATGAAAAAGAGTGCACAGAAGTGGGCTGCGGATGTGCTCTGTCATGTAGTCAGGAGGCACACTCAAGAGGATGAGCAACAATGCCACATTGAGCACTGATGTTCTCGTGGAGTCCAGTTGAGAGATGGCATCTTTTTCTGTATAGTTTTTGCACTTACCTTATGGTGTTAGAGAATCAGCTTTATTTTCTATACTTGGCCATATCATTTTGGAATTGTTCCTACTTAAGAGAGAAGGTGTATAATTTATATGTGCTGTCCATGATTTAAAAAAAATTCTACCAGCAGGGGATACTATAAAAAGTAATATTCTAAAGGCTTGTTTCTGCAGTTGACGTTAGTGACAGCAGAGTCAAATTATGATAGCCTGCTGTCCATACACTGTCATGGTTCCCTAGTGCTCCTGGTGTCAAATGATCACATGTGATTTAAATACTTGCTGTCAGACTCATCCGTTTCTTTTCAATAAAAGTGAATTGATAGAAGCCAGATAAGTCTAGTGTGCCCATAATTGTAAAAATTGTAAAAATGGAAATTGCACACATGCATTCACGTAACCACTACGGTTGCATAGGGAATACTGTGAAATTATAAAAGTGGGCACATTCTATGTTACTGCAAACTTTTTGTCACAATTCCTGTGCTCAGTTTTGTATTGGTTGCAGTGAATGATGTGCTGAGCTGTCAGTGTTTTGTTAGACAGCCCAGCTGTCCAATTAGAGAGTGGAAGATACTGAGCTTCCTTCAGGTGCTCCCTGTTCAAAGTGATTACCTAGCTACTTAGATAAGCTGTCAGTCCCAGATCTCTGCCAGTCATATAATTTCCTTGGTGGTGCATATTTGCCTTGTATTCCTGTGCTCTGTTTGTTAATCTATTGCTGCCTGACCTTGGACCTCATTCTGACCATCCATTTGTCTAACCCCCTTGTTCTGATCCCCTATCTTCGTGGTATTCTGACTTCGGACAGTAACCTGACTTCGCCTTTGCCTTTCCTCTTTAGTTTACAATGTGCTCTCTTGGCATCAGACCCTGAAACTTTTGTCTAACCTGTTTTACAGCTTGTCCGTAAGTAGTGTCTAGCATCACGCTTTCATCTCAAGCCTGATCAACTCCTTTAAATCTCATATTGCTCCAGCGCCTGATTCATCAAGAAGTTTATGCCAGAATTCTGATTTAGAACTGTAATGCTGGCAAACACCTTGGCTAAGAGTAGTTTCCATGTCCTCCGCCATTACAGAAAAAGAAAGGGGGATCTGGCTGGGTGAATGTTTTTATCTTCACAATACAGGATTTCAGACCGCACGCTGACACTTCACATGGCACGTCAGGACCCCATGAAGTAAAGATGAAAGGGAGACCAGGGTGCTTAAATAAACTTTTCTTTACTGAATGAACTGATGGGATTTATGTACATCACATAGCAGGCATGACACTTAAGGAATACATCATCTACACAATCCAGAGGTAGAAACATTATTCAATAACATGTTACAGTCAACAAATAGATCGCAATGGTTGCTCTTCTCCTGAGTAGGCAGCATTCTCCGAGGTATATCACTATGACCTCTCATGACTAATCTCATCTTTCATTTGATGGTCTACACACCCCTTAGTGTGCCACTGCATTTTCAATTCCATTTAGGAGAACTTGTGTCCCAGCCTGGCCAGTGTTCTTTATGACACTCAGGTCTGGCTACACCTCCACTTCTTATGTACTATACATAGTGCTTGTTGTAGGGCCCCGCTTGCCTGAGATAAAGAATCCTTCTGCCACTTGACAAATGTTCACTTGCTATCAGAGTATGGTCTCCCTTCTTCACACACAACACCCTTTGTAATGCTGAGAACCAAAAAATCCCAATTGGATGTGGGCAGAATAACTAATATAAAAATTAATTATGTATAAATAACTACCAATAATATATTAATGCCCAGAAATACCAATGAGGAGAAAAACGGGGTATTAATGAAAATGTATAAATTTATTGCACATATAAAGTATACAGACAAAAGGTACATAAGGTAGAGAAACAACTGAAGACTAGCGGCAATGTGTTGGTAAATAAGTGCCGACCAGAGAAAATAAGAGCTGTGTGGTCACCAGTGTGACAGCACTGGGCGCAGTGGAAATATATACGCCGCAGTACTGCACCAGTCTGATCAAAAAATTAGGTAATATCAATAATGGCTATAGTAGAATAGCTTAAATATAGGATATAAAGACATGCTGGACATAAAAGTAAACAGGATAATGAAGTGAATTTAAGTAAGATGTATATAGGCAGTCCACCATGAACAACCAGATAAGATTAGTGAATCATTTTACCTTCAGACATGGTGCAGGCTGTGTGCTGAGACACCGGTAAGCCACACAGAAGCCTCGACGCGCGTTTCCCCGTCCTCGGCTTCGTCAGGAGGCGTGGCTTAACGGCAGGGAAGACGGACTATATATGTGCAGCAAGGAGCCCTAATCAGCGAATCGAAGCGCCGTAATGTGTGATGTCCCTCCCGGTGACGAAGCCAGCCGGCGCGCCGCATGGACGATGGGAAAGAGGACGTGCGTCATCACTTCCCATCACCATAGCGACGCGTCCGGCCCGCGACGCCACCGGAAGAGTACAGCGCACACAGAAGGCGCTTCTGCGCATGACAGAAAGCAGGTATACTGGACTGTAACCGGAACGTGAGTATTAAATGCCCGAAAAAACGATGACAGCTAGCATAAGTATCTTTAAAGAAATAAAAATATACTGCCAGCTTATATATACATATATGACCCCATAGCTGTCGTACAGGTTAAAGGGTTATTAAGTCACGCATAGATATCTACATGGCAGAAAAAGGCATTGCAAGGATATAAATAATCTGGCATAAGTCGTATATAATAAAGACAAGTAATAAATGTTTATAAATAACGACCACATACTACAAAATTACACAGATCCAATAATTAAATCAGAAAATACAAATTGTCGGTTGCAGAAATAAAAAAGCATCCGTAAATTTGAGGCAGTCATATGATGTCCTATAAGGAGATTTTTCCATCCGATAGAGTATACTCTGCAAATGTACCATAAGGTTATGCTGAAAATTCATAGTGAAGGGTTCCTTAATAGCTGACCATATATCTATAGAAATGCAGAAGAAAATAAATAAATGACAAAGAAAGAAAACATGCAAGGGATAAAAAACACACAAAAATCCGTGACCCATTAAAATAGCGCAGATATGATTAAAGAAAAGACTTGAAACTAATAGTCTCATTGAGACCATTTGGTGCTAGAGTGTCTAAAATCACTATCCAACATGATTCCTTTTGTAACAGTTTTTGTTTCAGATTACCGCCACGTATGCCCATATAGACATGGTCAATGCCTCTGACAAAAAAGCCCCTAGGGTTGCAGTTGTGAGTCTCAAAAAAGTGCCTAGGAATAGATTTAAGAAGATGTGGTTCTAGACAAGTAGTTGCATTTTTAATGTCTCTGACATGTTCCTGTACCCGAATTTTAAGAGATCTGGTTGTCATACCCACATATAAGTGACCACAGGGGCAGCTGGCACAATAGACAACCGCCTCCGTGTCACATGTAATGTGGTGTACTATTTTATAAATTTTATCTCCTTTCGCATTTGAAAATTCTTTGGTCCTTAAAGGTACCTTCACACGAAGCGACGCTGCAGGGATAGCGACAACGATGCCGATCGCTGCAGCGTCGCTGTTTGATCGCTGGAGAGCTGTCACACAGACCGCTCTCCAGCGACCAACGATGCCGAGGTCCCCGGGTAACCAGGGTAAACATCGGGTTGCTAAGCGCAGGGCCGCGCTTAGTAACCCGATGTTTACCCTGGTTACCAGCGTAAAAGTAAAAAAAACAAACACTACATACTCACCTGCACGTCCCCCAGCATCTGCTTCCTGACACTGACTGAGCTCCGGCCCTAACAGCACAGCGGTGACGTCACCGCTGTGCTTTCACTTTCACTTTAGGGCCGGCGCTCAGTAAGTGTCAGGAAGCAGACGCTGGGGGACGCGCAGGTGAGCATGTACTGTTTGTTATTTTTACTTTTACGCTGGTAACCAGGGTAAACATCGGGTTACTAAGCGCGGCCCTGCTCTTGGTAACCCGATGTTTACCCTGGTTACCAGTGTAAAACATCGCTGGTATCGTTGCTTTTGCTTTCAAACACAACGATACACAGCGATCGGACGACCAAATAAAGTTCTGGACTTTATTCAGCGACCAGCGACATCACAGCAGGATCCTGATCGCTGCTGCGTGTCAAACGAAACGATATCGCTAGCCAGGACGCTGCAACGTCACGGATCGCTAGCAATGTCGTTTTGTGTGAAGGTACCTTAAGATGTAACGACATGCCGAGCATTTACCACAAGAGAAGCAGCCCCAGGGGGGGCCTTTGCTGTTGGTTATAAATGGATTATTTTTGGGTGCAACATAATGGCTCTGACACAGCATATCGCCCAAAGTCCGGGACCTATGTCATGTGATAGAGGGGTAAGGTGTAAGTTGTCGCTGCAGATCTCTGTCAGATAATAGGACGGACCAGTGTTTTTTAAAAATCTGATTGATTTCCATCCAATTAGAATTAAATTTAGTTATAAATCTGGGTGTTACATCTGCTCGTATATTTTTCTTACAGCTAGTTTTGGATAGAAGAGTAGATCTATTTGCACATAGGGCGCGTGAATAGCCTCTGTTAATATCATAATCAGGATAGCCCCTATTTTTAAATCTATGGCGCAGATCCCTGGCCTGTGTGTGAAACGCTGTGTCGTCCGAGCAAATGCGACGTGCTCTCAAAAACTGTCCTATAGGGATAGAACTCTTTAATTTTGGTGGATGTGATGAAGTAAAATGTAGTAACGAATTTGTAGCGGTGGTTTTTCTGAATATATCTGTACTAACAGACCCATCATGTAATTTCAGAATTTGAAGATCCAAAAATTCTACAGTAGTCTGACTATACTTCCAGGTAAGTTTGATGTTGAAGATATTGTTATTGAGACGACATAAGAATGACTCAAGATGTGACGCGGAGCCCTGCCATATAAAAAATATGTCATCGATATAACGTTGTAATGCAGGTCTGCTGGACCATAGGTCCTTCCCTTTTCAATTCCTTCCACTAACTCCCTGACACACAGAAAACTGAATTTCCTATGTCCATTAAACACCTCTCACCATGGACTGGCCACACTGGTTAACTCTGTTCTGCAGGCCCCAAGACAGGTAAAACAACATATTTAATATAGCAATGTATTATATCACAATAGGATCTTCAAGGGGGGTGTTGACAGCTTTTCCACTTCTTCACAGAACAGCTTGAAAAGTTGCAACTTTGCGCAACACGAGGTGCTCCAAAATTTTGAGACTTTTTACGTTGTCAAGCACCAATTTTGACCAGCTCCACTAAAATGGGAGGCATTGGGGTGGGACAGAGCATGGAGACATATGGTTGTCTAATGACAAACAGGCAACACAATGATATCCTGACTGTACTAAGATTTATGGCAAGGTGCACAGAGATGCAAGACATTTTAAAGGCACGCCAAATTAATTAAGAGGTTCTTGCCTCTAAGAGGCTCCTCTAGCTGGCCGATCTTGATGAATCAGGGGCTTTGTTTGCTGCATCAATAATGTGACATGCTATAGCTGTGTATATGACACAATAATCTATAACTGACCTTAGTGATAATGTATGTGTCTATCGTAGAGAATTGCAGAGGCCGGTGATATTCTGCAGTGGTCACGATGATATATAGCAAGTTATCACTGAAATAAAATGAACAAAGATCATTAGGGACTTGCATAGCACCAGTGGATTTAACCGGGAGTAGTACTTAGGCGAGTTTTACATTTGCTGTGTTTTTTTGGCCTGTTTATGCTGTCCCAATGCGTTTCTATGGGGCCGCAAAAACAGGCCATAAAAATTAGTAGGAGCGCAATATGCAGTAAGGCCGTGAGGGCTGTTTTTACGGCTGTAAAAAAATATCGAGCTTAAGGTACCTTCACACTAAACGATATCGCTAGCAATCCGTGATGTTGCAGCATCCTGGCTAGCGATATCGTTTAGTTTGACACGCAGCAGCGATCAGGATCCTGCTGTGATATCGCTGGTCGTTGAACAAAGTTCAGAACTTTATTTGGTCATCAGACCGGCGTGTATCGTCGTGTTTGACACCAAAAGCAACGATACCAGCGATGTTTTACACTGGTAACCAGGGTAAACATCGGGTTACTAAGCGCAGGGCCGTGCTTAGTAACCCAATGTTTACCCTGGTTACCAGTGTAAAATGTAAAAAAAACAAACAGTACATACTCACCTTCGCATCCCCCGGCGTCCGCTTCCCACACTGACAGAGCGCCGTAAAGTGAAAGTGAAAGTACAGCACAGCGGTGACGTCACCGCTCTGCTGTTAGGGCCGGCGCTCAGTCAGTGCAGGAAGCGGATGCCGGGGGACGCGAATGTAAGTATGTAGTGTATTTTTTTTTACATTTTACGCTGGTAACCAGGATAAACATCGGGTTACTAAGCGCGGCCCTGCGCTTAGCAACCCGATGTTTACCCTGGTTACCCGGGGGCCTCGGCATCGTTGGTCGCTGGAGAGCGGTCTGTGTGACAGCTCTCCAGCGATCAAACAGCAATGCTGCAGCGATCGGCATCGTTGTCGCTATCGCTGCAGCGTCGCTTAATGTGAAGGTACCTTTACTCGATAGATTTCATGGCCTACGAACACGGCCCCATTGAAAATCAATGGGCCCACAAAAAAAAACAGAAGCTTGCTTTTGCGGTGCATCGTGAATTCTCTTTTTGCGGATCGACTTTTTTTTGGTTCCTACTTTTTCCCTAGTATTCTAATCCAGAAAAATGGCCATACGCAAGATTTTTGTGGCCCGTTTTTGCGGCAGACCGGGGAAATTACGGCGATACGGTCTGCAAAAATGGGCCACTAAAATCATGGTAGGTGTAAAAGAAGCCTTATTGTTTATTTTATACAATTTCTTGAACAGTCCCTTTATCACAAAAGCTTTAATCAACAAATGCCATTTTCCTCTACTTGTACTTTGCCCAATTTTTGGATGAGCGCTGTCACTAATAGATATGAATAAATCCCTAAAACTTTGTAATTACAACAACAACTCTTGCTTAGCTACTTTGTTCAAATCACATCTTGCTTCTAAAACTTCTTGTTTTTCTAATGGTGGCCATACACATTAAATAACATTTGTTTGATTAATGAATAACATTTGAAGGAATTGTCTGGTGATTGTTATGCCAATAATGACATATATGTTTCAGTCCATACTGACTATTCAAATTGTTCATCCGTTTCATACACTTTCAATGACACCAGCCAAGTAATGAACAATATTTCTAGGAATATTCTTTGGATGTAAGATCACTTGTTGAATCTAAAATATTTTGTCTTAAAAAAAAATCTAACATGACCATCATAATTTGGTAGGTTTACCATCTGTGATGAATTGACTAAAATAAGTACAATTTCACGTTTTACCCCATAAACTATAATTTGAAATCATACAAATTGGTAAATTGAAGTCTAGTATATATGGTCACCTTAAAAGTAAGGTAATCAGACTATACAAGTATTACCCCATAATTTCTCACTGTAGGCTCTCTACCTAATTTACGAGATAACTGTGATGGCTATATGGTGGTGAAAGCAGAATAAAAAGAAAATGAAACAGTTAATTCAAGAAAATAATTGAGAATCCATGGGCAGAACATTTTTGTATTAAATAAAAATGAGCATAATATATATGGAACATATTCACGTTATGGAGAATTCTGACTACAAAGAGGAAATTCTTTCTTGAGATGTAACAATCAAGAGCTCTTTTTAGTGCAAGCTGGTAATTATTTATACCCAAGAAAGTACTAGCACCTGTACATCAAATAACAGGTTTATTTTCCAGATGCGCTACTTTTCAGTTCTACCATGACTCTTTTTCAGGATGTTTTTAAAGGGACAGTTGCAAAGCTATGCAGATATGCACATTACTTATCTAAGGTAATAATTTAAGAGGGCAAAGTAAAATGTTTTAAATTTACCGTTCCAACCCTATGGTGACTTTCACTTGACTCATCTAATGTGAATAATAAGATTGTGCAATATGAAATGTACTTTGTGGTTATTGTGCATTGTTTGATAGTCAAGATTGCCAGATGGAATAAAAAAAGTCCCAAGAGTCCATATGAGTATTAAACATTGTTCGTGACACATTCTGTGTGGCAAAAGTACACTAGGTGTTGTTGCCACATTGCAGTCTTATACAAGTGACTGAGGTTGCATTATGATACTGAGGGTACTAAGACTGCAACAAGTTGAAAACAATCAGTTGCTGGTTAGGATGAGTGAGTATATTCGCAAGTATTCGGTACTCGGCGAGTAATGCGGTACTCAGAACATAGCGAGTATTTCACTACTCGCCTCGCAATATTCGGATCTCCTGCCCAGCATGTTAGCCAAAATATATATATACATATATATATATGTCAGTGACACACACACACACACACACACACATATATATATATATATATATATATATATATATATATATATATATATATATATATATATATCTTTACATTGCATAGAGATAAAGACAGAAGATTAGCTGGTAATTCTGTCGGCTTCTGTAAAATCAATGCAGTAGCCAACAGGATAGGAGACATGGTTTACATACAGTAAGTCTGTGAAGAATAGTTTGATATATAGATGTGTGTGACCAATACAATTAGTATAGTGTGTGTGCAAATTATGGGACTTTTATGTATTTAATAAAATAATCTTTTTGGGGGAAAAAATGGCATGGGCTCCCATGCAATTTTCTGCGCCAGAGAGGGAAAGTCTGAGACTGGGGGCTGATGTTTATAGTTTAGGAAGTGGTTAATACCCATGGATCTTCCCAGGCTATGAATCTCAGCCCGCAGCTGTATGTTTAGCCTTTACTGGCTATTAAAATAGGGGAACCCCCCCAAAAAATGACATGGGGTTCCCCTCTAATTAATAGCCAGAAAAGGCTATGCAGACAGCTGCCGGATTATATTCATAGCCTAGGAAGGGTCCATGGTTATTGCCCACCCGGCTACAAACACCAGCTCACAGCCACCCAGAAATGGAGCATATGTGAGATGTGCCAATTCCGGCACTTAGCCTCTCTCTTCCCACTGCCCTGTAGTGGTGGCATATGGGGTAATAGGGGGTTAATGTCACCTTTATATTGTAAGGTGACATCAAGCCAGCTTAGTAATGGACAGGTGTCAATAAGACACCTATCCATTAATAATCCTATAATTGTTAATGGGTTAAAAAAGACACTGCCAGAAAAAAAGTATTTTAATGAAATAAAACAATAAACACAGTTTGCCATCTTTATTGTTCTTCTATTCCATGCGACACCCTCGATCTCTTGTAAAAAAAAATAATAAAAAAACAACAATATACCATGCCTGTCTGGCGTTCAGGCCCACTCCGTTATCCATATCTAGGGGAAATATAGTTTACAACCAGGAGAGGTGCTAATGCAACCACCCCGGCTGTAAACCACTGATGAATGAGAAGCTGCTGGCGCAGCATCAGTGACTAGCGCTGACATCACTGATGCTGCACTGCCTCACAGCCTGACCTGTGCTCAACTCTAGACCATGGGAAAATGTGCTGGCATTTTCCCACGGTCCAGAGTTCACCGCCGGTCAGGCTGTGAGGGTGTGCAGCATCAGTGACATCAGCACTAGTTACTGATGCTGCCGCCAGCAGCTTCTCATCCATTCATCATCATGGTGCGAGTGCTGTGCGATTTATTTCTTGCACCCATTGACTTGCATTGGACTCGCTACTTGTTACAAATACCCTAGTATTAGGACCTACTCATTATGAGTATAGCGAGTCCGAGTATTTCACTACTCGCTCATCCTTAGTTGTTGGACTTCTTGTAAAATGTGCGGTCACAGTACCCTCAGGGTCAAAATGCAAATCCTTTCACTTGTATTGTCCTGCAATGTAGGAAGGGCATCTAGTGAACTTTTTTGCTCCACAGGAGTAACGGTAAAGAAGTTTTGTATCCCTGGCCTAAATCTACATTTTACACCTAAGAATTAAATGATAGACAATTTAAATTTAGCAGCAAAGTGAATACTAGCTGCCATTGTGCAAATATGTATTACTTGATCCAAGGTAGGACTGACCCACCGAATAACCGGAGAATCCTTTGGTGAGCCCTCAAAGCCCAAACACTGCATCACTGTTCATCTGTGGTGTAGCTCTGCATTCTTCACATTACTGCCTGTGTAAGGGTGTGGATTGTATTGCTCTGTTCCTGTCCCTAAAGACAACAATCATGCAATATAGATAATATCATACGTCTTATATACAATGAGGGAAATAGTTTTTTGATATACTGCCGATTTTGTAAGTTTTCCCACATACAAAGAATGGAGAGGTCTGTAATTTTTATCGTAGTTAAACTTAAACTGTGAGAAACAGAATCTTTAAAAAGTCCAGAAAATCACATTGTATGATTTTTACATAATTATTTGAATTTCATTGCATGAAATAAGTATTTGATACAATAGAAAAACAGAACGTAATATTTGGTACAGAAACTTGTGGTTGCAATTACAGAGGCCAAGCATTTCCTGCAGTTCTTGGCTGAGTTTGCACATACTGCAGCTGGGATTTTGGCCTACTTCTCCATCCAGATCTTTTAGGTTTCGGGGCTGTAGCTGGGCACCATTGAGTTTCAGCTCCCTCCAAAGTTTTCCTATTGGGTTCAGATCTGGAGATTGGCTAGGCCACTCCAGGACCTTGAATGGGTCTTACAAAGCCACTCCTTAGTTGCCCTGGTTGTGTGTTTTAGGTCATTATCTTGCTGGAAGATCCAGCCATGATCCATCTTCAGTGCTCTTACTGAGGAAAGGAGGTTGTTGGCCAAAATCTTGTGATGCATGATCCCATCCATACTTCCTTCAATACAGTGTAGTCTCCCTGTCCCCTTTGCAGAAAAGCACCCCCCAGTGTATGATGTTTCCCAACCATACTTTACTGCTAAGACAGTGTTCTTGGGGCTGTACTCATCTTTCGTCTTCCTCCAAACATGGCGAGTGGAGTTCATACCAAAAAGTTCTATTTTGGCCTCATCTAACCACATAACCTTCTCCCATGCCTTCCCTGGATCATCAATATCATCATTAGCAAACTCCAAATGGGCTTGGATATTTGCTGACATAATCAGTGGGATCTTGCGTGCCCTGCTGGATTTTTATCCATCACAACGTAGTGTGCTACTAATGGTAATGTTTGAGTCTGTGGTCCCAGCTCTTTTCAGGTCATTGACCAGGAGCTCATGTATAATTCTTGGCTGATTCGTGATCTTTCTCATAATCATCCTTACCCCTTGAGGCAAGATCTTGCACTGAACCCCAGACCGAGAAAGATTGACAACCATCTTGTGTTTATTCCATGGTCTAATAATTGTGCCAACAGTTGTTTCCTTCTCACCAAGCTGCTTGTCTATTTTATGTAGCCCATCCCAGTTTTCTGCAGGTCTACAATTTTTTCCATGGTGTCCTTAGAAAGCTCCTTGGTCTTAGCCATGGAAGAAAGGTTAGAGTGTGATTGATTGATTTGTGGACAGGTGTATTTTATACACGTATTAAGGTGCAGTTAATACAGGTAATGAGTGCAGAGTAGGAGGCTTCTTAAAGAAAAACTAACAGGTCTGTGAGAGCCAGAATTCTTGCTGGTTGGTAGGTGATCAAATACTTATCTCATGCAATAAGATGCTCTTTATTTTTTAAAACTCATACAATGAAATTTTTCAGTTTTTTATTTTTAGATTCTGTCTCTCACAGTTGAAGTGTACCTTCAATAAAAATCATAGAGTTCTTCTTTCTTTGTTGGTGGGAAAACTTTCAAAGCCATCAGTGTATTAAATACTTTTTTCCACTTTATTTAGTGCCATGTGAAATGCGAACTACTATATACTGTATACTGTGATATGGGATATTACATGTACTGATAATATAGTTATATATTTGAAGTATAATATGCATAGTGCATGGTAGCGTATAGGACATATGATAAGGACACAGTATAAGGATAGGACATGAGATAAGGACAATAGGCTTAGTATATAGTGTTGTAGGATAGTAACTGTAGTTTGCTAAATATGTAGGATAAGATACAGTTAATGTTTGGGGCTAGCCCATAGTGGAATGGGGACTGAGCTAGTGAAAAGCAGGCAGTTCCTGGTAGTGACTCAGATAGGGAAGTACAGTAATGAGCAACAAAGCAGACAGATGGAGCCAGTGGGCATAGGGATAGTCCAGGAGGTACAAATGGTAGGGCTGAAGATGTGTTGTGCTAAAGAATTAAGGAACCACAAGTTTTGTGTCCTATTCCACATGTCTCCATCCGATCAGCTTGAACTGTCCAGTAAACGTTTTCTTGTTAAAATGAACTTGGTGTCGCCTAAATTATGTGTGGCGGCTGCTGAAGATGGAGGCCTGGAGACAACATAAACCTGCGACCTACATGTGAGTGTGAGGCACCCCACAACTGACAGCACAATGAGACTGGGACATGGTTTTCCTATAAAGTGCCAAAGCATAACAGGACAGCAGCTCGGTCATGACTACCACTTTCGGCCACTTTACACCTGCCTGATATTCCTATCACATGCATTGCTCGTAAGTGGTGTGCGTTTTATTCTACACCTGACTGCGCTGATCCCTTCAGCTAGCACAGTCACAGCTGACTGGGTGGCTGATAGGACACGGATATCAGTGGTGATTTTAGATCTATGTTTCTAAACTTCAGTCCTTAAGTCTCAGTTTTTTGTTTCCTTCCTTTTGCACATTATTTTTTAATTGACATTTGGATGATGAACTACTTTGGTTATATCAGTGTCATTGGTATTTGCTTTACATGTCAATACCCTTAACATTAAATAATACACATTAAAGAACTCACTTTAAAAGATAAACATTTTTATTTTTCCGCATATTCATTTCTTTCTGTGTTTAATTACATTCCAAAAGAAATTTGCTCTCAGGTCACTATGAAAAGTTATACTTTATCAAAGTCATAGTTTACAGTGAGCGGAATTCCTTGTGTTCTCCATTCATGTTTTACCAGATTTTTGAACACGCCTCTATTTAGTTAGAAACAACTTAGTAGGTGTACGGCTGTCAGTACAGTTTATTATTCTTTTTCCTTCCTGGTTGACAGTTGAAGCTAATATTCCTGTCATTACAGAAATGCATGAACATTACAACAATTCTAAGCATAGTTTTTTATAGAGTTGAGTATCATAACAGTATAAGGATGATATAGCTATTTCAGATGGCCATCTTTGCCCATCCTACCAATGAACGATTAAGCTGCCTGTCTGGAGCATTTGTTTCTGAACTTGTCAGTGTTTGTGGGCTTGAGTTTATTACTATAAATTTTGCAGGGACATTTATATCAGGCAATCTTACTGAGTCACACAGCTATTTTAATTAGTGCAGGCACATGACTATGTGATACATTGCTAACATATGGCAGTTTTGTTGTTTATTTTTTCGTCTAAATTAGTGTTTTAGTGGAATTTATGTAAATGTTAAAATGCATTAAATGCTGTATTTTATTCTGCAGTTGCTTACATGGCTGCTATGGCTATTAATTGCTTATACATATGTATAAAGTGAGTAATAATGCAAGGAAAAGTGACAGACCTTTTATTCAGCTTCTCCTGTACAGACCCATAGAATAGATACCCTGTGTGTACACACTTGCTGTATAGTAAGGGTGTAATGTAATGACAACACATGGGGTCAATACATCCTATTGTTTCAGGGAACCTGACGGCTGATATATGCAGCTCGAACCACAGACAGCAGCTTTCAGACACTGTTTGTATGATCTCAGCCAGGTATGTTTGACTCTGAAATTCTGCGGTGATTTGGTGGAAACGAATCTTGCCATATCTGTTCACCTCTAGCGATAGGCCTCAGAATATGGCAATCAGGTAAAGTAAAAATCCAGCATCCAGAAAATCCATGAAAATTTTCACTTTATTAAGTCCATATAAGAACCGAATATCAAAAAAGTCACAACCCCTTTGGAGGGATAACCGATTGGCAAACGCCAATTCTCCTTTGGCATTACTGGTCTCCAGACACCGGATCTCCAAGCAGGTGAGCTGACTCTTTCTTCCTTTTTTTACCTCAGAATATGATGACCCAAAATATTCTATTTTTTAAATATGCATTTTTTTTAAAGTTCCAAATCACAAAAAAATATAATTTTTTGTATAGAAAAAATATATAGATTTGGGATCAGTGTAATTGTAATGATTCACAGAATAAAGTCAACAAAACAGTACAAATCCAAAAAACAATTAATCGCTGCATTCTTTGCAAAGTTACTTGCTACAATATGGTACATTAGACAATGTAATTTAAAAAATACAGCTTGTCCGCCTGAAACAAGCCTATATAAAGGCTATGTCAACAATAAAATAAAAAGTTATGGCTCTTGAAGGTATGAAAACCTAAAAAGCCGAATTAAAACAGATTGTGGTGGGAAGGGGGTTAAAATCGGCAATATGCCACGTCAGTGTAGGAGTTATGGATCTGCATCACAGGACTAGGGTAGAAGGGGGAAAAGCTGACCCTGTACTAGGACTAGGCTGAAACCCTACAATGGAGTGGGCGACCTATTCCTTGTGAATAGACCCATCTACGTTTCCTAGGCTAGATTTAAATGAAGACCTATAGGAAAGGGGGTCCCTGAAAGATCTAGGGACTGGGAACAAAAACAGGTAACCTTCTAGTAGGAAAATAGAGGCAGCCGCAGAAACGAAAGGAAAACCAAAAACAAAACTGGCAGAACTAGAGATCCCAGAACTGCACAATATCAAACACAGAAAGCTAACAAAGCACCAAGCCAGAACACTGGCGGATTAACACTGTTGTCCAGTAAGGACTGGGAGGCAGGTGCTGGGTAATAAAGGGTGATGCAATCACCTGACCTAGGACAAACCCAGCACCAGAGGAAAAAGACCAGCAGCCTGAAAACCACAACAAGATGGCGGATGGTCAAAACGAAATAGATTCTAACAGTACCTCCCCTTTTACAAGGATCCTCCTGATCCTCTTGGCCGAGCCTTATTCAGAAATCTCCTGTGAAAAGCCTTAATCAGCGTTGAGGCTGAGACGTCCTCAGCTTTTGCCCAGGAGTTATCCTTGGGACCGAAACCCTTCCAGGACACGAGATACTGCAATCTTCCTCTGTGCCACCAGGAATCTAGAATGCATGAAATCTCAAACTCGCCGTCTTTATCAATTGGAGGAACAATCGACATCATCTCATTATCTGGCGTGTCAAGTCTCTTCAGTAAAGATACATGAAAAACTGACTCCAGGACGAGGGGATATCCAATCTCACCACTGCCAAGTTGATAACCTGAACCACTTTGAAGGGTCCTACAAACTTGGGCCCCAGTTTTTTAGAAGGGATCTTCAAACGCAGATTCCTAGAGGACAACCAGATCATGTCCCCAACTGCAAACAATGCCTCCCTTCTTTTCTTGTCAAAATATTTCTTTGACCTCCTATTTGCCTCTTTCAAATTATGGTGTACACTGGTCCAAACCCTTTCTAAATTTCCAGAAAAACTCTCCTCCTCAGGTACTGCTGCTCCAATCTTAGAAAACGGACCGAAAGATGGATGCCTCCCTCTACAGCAAAAAAAAAGAGGAACGCCCAGCTGAGGAAGTTGTATGACCTAGGTGTAGGGGTGGATGACAAACTCACATTTAGTGGCCAGTGTCAGGCAGCAGCTACAAAGGCAAATAAAATAATGGGATGCATTAAAAGAGGCATTGATGCTCATGAGGAGAACATAATTTTACCTCTATACAAGTCACTAGTTCAACCACACTTAGAATACTGTGTACAGTTCTGGTCTCCGGTGTATAAGAAAGACATAGCTGAACTAGAGCAGGTGCAGAGAAGAGTGACCAAGGTTATTAGAGGACTGGAGGGTCTGCAATACCAAGATAGGTTATTACACTTGGGGCTATTTAGTTTGGAAAAACGAAGGCTAAGGGGTGATCTTATTTTAATGTATAAGTATATGAGGGGACAGTACAAAGACCTTTCTGATTATCTTTTTAATCATAGACCTGAGACAGGGACAAGGGGGCATCCTCTACGTCTGGAGGAAAGAAGGTTTAAGCATAATAACAGACGTGGATTCTTTACTGTAAGAGCAGTGAGACTATGGAACTCTCTGCCGTATGATGATGTAATGAGTGATTCATTACTTAAATTTAAGAGGGACTGGATGCCTTTCCTGAAAAGTGTAATGTTGCAGGTTATGTATACTAGATTCATTGATAGGGCGTTGATTCAGGGAACTAGTTTGATTGCCGTTTGTGGAGTTGGGAAGGAATTTTTTCCCCAATGTGGAGCTCACTTTTTGCCACATGTTTTTTTTTTTTGCCTTCCTCTGGATCAACATGTTAGGGCATGTTAAGTTAGGCTATGGGTTGAACTAGATGGACTTAAAGTCTTCCCTCAAACTTAATAACTATGTTACTATGTATTATTAAGAGTAAACTCAGCTAGTGGTAGACATTCCGACCACATCTCCTGATTGTCTGCTACAAAACATCTCAAAAACTGTTCAACGTCCTGGTTCTTCCTTTCAGTCTGTCCATTGGACTCCGGATAATAACCTGATGAAAATGACAAATGAACCTTTAATCTGTCGCAAAAAGCATGCCAAAATCGAGCCACAAACTGTGGTCCCCTATCAGAAACAATCAATGGACACCATGGAGCCTGACAATCTGTTTCACAAATTTCACAAATGCCTTAGCTAGAGTCTTGACACAGGGTAATTTATTGAACGGAATCAAATGACACATCTTACTAAACCGATCCACAACAACCCAGATGACAGAAAAACTCTCAGACACCAGCAGATCGGTGATAAAATCCATAGCAAGATGTGTCCATTGTGAACTAGGAACCTCCAAAGAGCAAAGCAACCCTGCAGCCTGGGCATGTGAGGCCTTAGACCAAGCGCACACGGTACACTGACACTCCCACTTGATGATTTCTCTTTGCCACCCTGGCCATCAAAAGCTTTGACCGATCAACTTTCTAGTTTCTGAAATCCTTGGATGACCCGCCAAACAAGACTCATGACATTCAGCAAACAAAACTCTCCTCAAGGCTCTAGACACAAATAAATTACCATACGGAGTGTTTGTTGGTGCCTCATTCTGGGCTTCTAAGATGCTATTCTCCAACTCAGAACCCAATGCTGCCACCACCACCCTTCTCTGCAAAATACGTTCCTCCTTTTCAGTATTAACAGCTGGAGATAAACTACGAGACAAAGCATCCACTTTGACATTCTTAGTCCCAGGGATATAAGTTACAGAGAAATGGAAGCAGGAAAAAAAACAGTGTCCACCTAGCTTGAGGGGCATTCAAACATTTAGCAGCATCCAAATATATCAGATTCCTATGATCAGTGAAAACCTGTATCGGATGTCTAGCCCCCTCCAAAAAATGTCGCCAATGCTCAAACGCGAGTTTAATAGCCAGAAACTCTCTGTTCCCAACATCATAGTTGAGCTCAGTCTATGAAAATTTTTTTTAGAAAAGAAAGCACAGGGATGCACCCCATCCTCTCACTCCTGGAACATAACTGCCCCCACCCCTACCGATGAGGCATCCACCTCTACCAGAAACAGCTTAGTCTCATCAGTCTGGATCAAAGCAGGAGCAGAGCTAAACCTCTCCTTGAGATGCTAAAAAGCCTTAACAGCCTCAGTATACCATTGGACAGTATTTGAACCCTTCTTGGTAAGGTCAGTTATAGGTTTAGCGATAACAGAAAAAATTCTTTATGAATTTTCTATAATAGTTAGCAAACCCTAAATATCTTTGAACCGACTTTAAACATTCAGGCCTAGGCCACTCCAAAACTGCCTGAACCTTCACCGGGTTCATCTCAAACTCATCACTGGAGACAAAGTACCCCAAACAACTAATTTTCTGTACAGCAAACTCACACTTCTCCAGTTTCTCCAGAGTGCGTTTTCGCTCAAAATCTGTAGAACTTCGTGGACTCTGCTAATGCGACTCCAGATCAGGTGAGTAAATCAAAATATCATCCACATAAACAATAACACTTCTACAGATCAACGACCTCAGAATGTCATTAATGAAATTTTGAAAACACGCAGGTGCATTCAAAAGGCCAAAAGGCATCCCTAGACAATCAAAATAACCTTCTGGGGTATTAAAAGCTGTCTTCCATTCATTGCCCTCCTTCACCCGCAGCAGATTATATGCCCCATGAAGGTCGATTTTAGAGAACCACTTTGCTCCGGCTAGTTGGCTAAACAAATCCGGAATTAGCGGCAACAGGTAAGGATTGCGCACAGTGATCTTATTAATCTTCCTAAAATCCAGACACAGCTTAAGACCCCCATCCTTGTTTTTGACAAAAAAATCCTATGGCCACAGGAGACTTAGAGGGTCTTGTGTGACCTCCAGCTAAACTAATCTGCAGGTATTCCTTTAAAACCTCCCTCTCGGGAATGGTCAGATTAAATAAAGGACTGTTAGGGAGTGTAGCACCTGGAACGAACTCAATAGCGCAACCATAATCCCTTTTGGGGTGGTAGAGCTTGTGACTCAACTCCCGAAAATACCCTCCAGAAATCCTGAATGGCTTCAGGTAGCTCCCTCTTCACAATAGCAGCAATATGAACATTACAACATTTACCATAACACTCCTGACCCCAGGACCTTATAGTACCAGATGACCAGTCCAGCAAAGGATTGTGCATTTTTAGCCAGGGTAAACCCAGCATGACTGGGAAAGGCAATTTAGCAAGGGCAAACAAGTCTATACACTCCTGATGTTCCATATTCACAGTAAGTGGAAACCCTGTGACCTTTCGAGAAACGACCAAATGCTCCAGGGGAGTGTTATCAATCGCCACAACTGGAAAATGAGATGACAATGGTTCCGAATCAAACTTATATTTGTCTAGAAATTGTTGATCAATCAAATTAAGTGCAGAACCATAATCCACCATTACCTGAAAATTACTGGAATGACCACAATAGGTGGTATTACCAGAAAAGCAAACTCCTGCGGACCGTAAAAACTCCTGCAGACACTATGAATGGGAGTGTTGCTCCTACTGACCTTTTTCCTTCCTTATACGACCCTCGCATTGCTTAATAAAATGATCAGCCTTACCACAATACAAGCATAGACCCTCAGAGAACCTCCTCTCCCTCTCCTGGGAACTAGAGGACATCGGCCCAAGTTGCATCGGTTCCCCGCTATCAATGGGGGTATCCTGAGGAGCTGGGTCCCGCATAGTAGGAGCCTTTTCTTCATTCTGTCTGTCTCTCAATCTTCTATCCACATGGATAGCTAACTGCATAGCAGTTTCCAAATTATCAGGTGCAGGATATGCTATGAGTAAATATTTAACCCTTTCACTCCAACCTGCTGAAAACTGACTCTGGAGCACTGGGTCATTCCACCTGACCTCTGCTGACCATCGTCTGAAGAGGGTGCAATACCTCTCAGCATCACTAGCACCCTGTTTAAGCTGTTTGATCTCTGCCTCAGCTGCTGTGACCCGATCAGGATCATCATACAACAACCCCATATGAGTAAAAAATGCCTCCACTGATGTCAAACAAGGGCGTAAAGAAAATGCCCAAATTTGGGGTTCACTTCGCAATAAAGATATGATAATCCCCACATACGGTAATTCATCCCCTGAGGATCTAGGTTTAAGCCAAAAATGTAGTAAACATGCATTTTTAAACGTAAAAAAATCCTGCCGTTTACCATAAAAAAACTCAGGTAATCCTACTTTAGGTTCTTCAGAGCATGTTCCAGGGCAATTACTCATGTGATGTTGCATGCTGGCTACGCCCAAAGTTAACCCTTGCAAGCTTTGAACAAGTTCTTGGAAGCTGTTCATATTGCTGGAATCCGGGAGAGGCTTTTTTTTTTATATGTGGCTGGACAAACACATCACAGGACTAGGCATCAAACGCATCACAGGACTAGGGTAAAAGGGGGAAAAGCTGACCGTGTACTAGGACTAGGCTGAAACCCTACGATGCAGTGGGCGACCTATTCCTTTTGAATAGACCCACCGACGTTTCATAGGCTAGACTCAAATGGAGATCTATAGGTAGGGGGAAAAGGGGTCCCTGAAAGCTCTAGGGACTGGGAACAAAAACAGGTAAACTCCTAGTGGGAAAATAGAGGAAAACCAAAAACAAAACTGGCAGAGCTAAAGATTCCAGAACTGCACAATATCAAACACAGAAAACTAACAAAGCACCAAGCCAGAACACTGGCGGATTAACACTGTTGTCCAGCAAGGACTGGGTGGCAGGTGCTGGGTAATAAAGGGTGATGCAATCAACTGACCTAGGACAAACCCAGCACCAGAGGAAAAAGACTAGCAACCTGAAAGCCACAACAAGATGGAGGATGGTCAAAACGAAATAGATTCTAACAGTAGGCACACGTCAATGCTGCTGTGGATGTAGCAATTACCAGTGAACTATATGTACCAGTTAGGAGTATTCTACACTGACAACAGGTAAGATAAGTAGCAGAGGCAGTGATCTTGTTCTCTCCTCCTCCAACCAACACCAACGTAGCACTCAATCAAGATTGATCACTGACGGTGAAGGGCCACTATGCATTATGAATGTCTGGCTGTATCCCAATGAACCATGCCCCTCTCTTCAGGGAACACACATGCATGTTTACATGAGATCCGAAAAAGAAAAATGTACACATGAACCATCATGTCCATTTTTTTGTTTAGACATTTTATCTTCTAACATTGCTATATTTTGGTTTGTTTTGACATGATGCAAAAATTGTTGACTAAAACTCTCTCGTTCCTCCATGCATGTTTGCATGCATATTCACATGAAGATATATACTATATACACATACTAAAACATGATATGCATTTACATTTTACACGCGTACATGCATTGTGCATGCACATAAATATATATAATATGTACACATATAATGACAATTTTACAATGCAATTTTTAACCATGATGTACAGATAAATAGCTATGTAATTTTACATAAAAATGTATATTTATCCATTAGAAAAATATTCATATAAAGAAGAAGAATGCAATTTAGATATTAAGGCAGAGGAAATTCTCCTATACTAACCAGTACAATTGTTTCTCACGGCTAAAGCATTTGCCTGCTATGTCAGGGGTCATGAGTTTGAGTCTTGAGATAGACCAAGTTCTAAGAAATTGAATAATTAATTCTCTTAATGTAAGTGCATCTACTAAGCACAGATGTCAGGAGGGCCTCCTCCAAAGTACAGAGGAGGAGATGTGGAGAACTTAGGCTACACACAGGAACATCTTGAGTCACAAACACCTCAGTTCTGTTGCAGTAAACCAACATATGTATTGTCATAGATTTTCATTGCTGGACCCCACTTCCTCTATGGGGTCCTGGGCAGTTGTGCATTCAGGAAGTCAGCTTTGGGGTAAACTGGCTGGACATTCCTGGATAGTTTTGCAAAAATATTAACCTATTTTTCAGCGTTTTGAAAAAAGTCCATTTGTCCATGGGTTTTGTTGTTAATGAGCTCATAAAATAATCAATTATCATCTTTACAGTTATGCTTTTCTGATTTGTACATAAAAATATTGTTTCGCCATAATTTTAAGGATGTTGTTTAAAAAAGAGGAAAATTCAGGTTTGTAACTCGGGATAAAGGTGGTATATTCAATATATAGTATTTGATGTCTTTTTCTTCTGCCTTGGTAACTGCTAAAGATCCCAAGAAACACAATTTTTCTTACTATTTCTGCACTGTACACTCATGCCGCAGGGAATATAGTGCAGTCCTCACATATTTATAGCTTTGCTTTTGGCATTCTGTCTGATATTTTATTACTTAGAAACTTACAAGAGACACTAGTTGCATTAGACAATAATAGATGAGAATTCAATATTTCTCATATCCTTAATAACATCTACAAAATGTAAAGATTTTTTACTGGTTTTAACATTTGGGATAAAAAGGATATGAAGAAAGTCTTTCTTTCCATAGACATAGAAGCACAATCTCCTCACTTGCTAGATAATAGGGACCACATTTTAAAAGTCTACCAGAGAATTAGAATTTAATTATCACTTTGTTATTTGAGCCATATTTATGTTTCCACATCAAGCCTCTTCTCTGTATTCAATGTTTTCTTCTTTAGATAAAGGATTTTGTCACTTTCAAGTTTATTCTCATCCACAAATGAAATTTCCAGCTTTAATAACATCCTTCTTTTTTATCTATGGACCTTTCAGACTAAGATGCTTACTATTACTGTATACTGATATTATACATAGATGTATTTCATTGTAAGAGGAACTTATTTCCTACTATACACACAAATAGTACAAAGATCAGAGGAGCTAAGATTGATTCTCAAAAGCCCCAGCAGCTTAGCATTCTACATCAGACCCTGATAGTTTTCAGTCCCTTTCTGTTCCCAGATTCCTCTTGGTAATTAGGCCATGTCTAAAATAATTTTATTTTGCTTGTACTTACATTGGATAAAAGGAATGTAGGGAAAGCTTTGTTTATCTCTGATTAATGCAAGATTCATTCAACTAGATAGAAATATTAGTGAAGTCATGGTCAGCCAGTTATGATAAATTGTGCACTAACTCACTAAGAAGTCTAGGTCCAAGTGAGTTTACAAATTATATAAATGTGTAGTTTTGAACAACCAAAGTAACATATATCTGAAAGGGAACTTGTCTGCATGATTGTACACAGCAACCTACACACAGTGTCAGGTCGGCGCCGATATACTGATTACAATGATACCTTGGCTGATGAAATCTGTCTTGTGGTTGTTGTTTAATCTTTATATTCAGTTTGTAGTTAATGATATGCCATGTCATATTGGCAGAGACCCTGAAGTGCAAGAACAGCTGAACCACTCATAATTGACCCCATTTAACAAATAACACCCATCAATGAATTCATTGATTCAGTCATCATGCAGCCAGCATGTTGACATCCCATCGGCATCACAGAATTTTACACCATTGGGTAATGATGAAAGAATAACTACACTTTTACAACAACAATGTTGTTTTAGTCCCAAGATTTTAATTTTTATAAGGGATAAGAGGAAAAAAATAGACCTTGCAGTTTGTTGTGCAATTTCTTCTGAGAGCATCAATATCCAACATGTAATCGGTAACTATTTTTCAAGCACAGTGAAAAGCTCAGAAGGGAAGGAGTGCCATATTATAGTGCAGATTTTGCTGTCATGGCTATCAGGTGCAATGACCCATTAGCAGAGCCCCTGAGGTGCCAGAACATCATAATCTCCACATAAGTGACCCTATTTTACAAACTACACCTCTCACTGAATTAATCTAAGGGTAATGATTATATTGACATGATAGATGTATCACAGAATTTTATACTATTGGGCAGGGAAGAAAAAATGAATTACATTTTTACCACAAAATTATTGCTTTAGCCGCATATTTAACAATTTCATACAAGAAATGGTTAAAAATGGCATTAACATTTTTTACACAATTTCTGCTAAATGTGGCAATATCCCATTTGAGGCTTTACAGTACTGCTTAGCCACACGGTGAGACTCGGGAATGAATTAATGTTTTTTGTCAAAAGAGAGCAAATTTTCATAGAATAGTTTGCGAACTCCATACACAGAGCCCCCAAGTGCCAGAACAGCAGAAACCTGCCCTGCCGCAAGTGACCCCATTTTTGAAATTACGTAGTGATGATTATGTAGTGATGAATTTGAGTCCATGGGTGCTTTCCAGAAACAAGCAGCAGTGGATGTTGTGGAGTGAAAATTACAAATCTGCCATTGTAGTGCCAGTACGTTATAGTGAACAGTACATTATAGTGACCGTACATTGTAGCGCCAATATATCTATTGCCCATACATTGTGCCCAGCTCGTGCTTCTAGAGACACGCGCCATGTAAATTAAGTTGTTTCTCATTGCTATAGTACTGACAAAAATGGGGATACAAAAGGTGGTTTAGGCACATGGGGGGCTGACTAAGGAGGGGGCATTTGGATTTGGGAGCGCATACATTGCTGGATTCTTTTTGGAGGGGAGTTGCGCACTTGTCTAGAGCTTTTGTGCTGCCAATAATGTGGAAACTCCCTATATTTCCTTTGACAAATGACAGACCTGAATGGGGACTAATTTTTATGTGACTTGAGTTGCAGCTTTTATTGGGGGCATTTTATATAAAATTTTGGATCACATATTGCCTGTGCTCAACGCTGAGCACTTGCATACGCTTGTAAAATTATTCAATCCCTTGGCTTTTTACCTACTTTGTTACATTGCAACCCGTGTTTAAAATTTTTTGGTAATTCGATTTCTGTGTGATGCATGAGCACTAAATTTTCTAAGTTGGTGATGTGAAATGAAGTAAGAAAAATATAGGCATAAATAAAATTTATGGTATCGAATAGATAAAAATTGGCATGTGCATATCTTTTCACCCTTTTGCGATAAAGTCCCTAAAGAGTGACCTCCAAGCAACCAATACAATTCTAGTGAAAACAGGTAACTGCACACAGTATATCAGAAAAGCCATCAAACATAACCGATTACTGTGAAGAGATTAATAATATCAGCCCAGTGGGAAAATTATTTTTGACACAAAGTACAGTATACACAAAAATAAATAAGCTGTAAGTGTGCTAGCAGCACCCTGTTGCAATGTAGATATCTAATAAGTGTAAACTCATGTAGAGTGCAGATTATCCATGTTAGAATATCATATTGCACCAAAGAAAATAAAAGACAGATGTGCCCCATAGAAAAAATCCATTAAAGTGCAGGTGCCTAAAGGTGCATAAAGACCATTGCAACAGCAAGGTCACGGCAAAAAAAGTTTTTTGCTAAGAAAAATGCTGCCAGTACCTGTATGAATGAAGGTGCTAAGGAGGGATACCCCGAAGAGCATTTCACTGTCGCTTCTTCCTGTATCTACGGCCCCCCAGTGGTAAGACAGGGGGTCATTATTTGACCTCTTATTGTCATGGTAACCATCAAACCCCAGTGATAACATTGCAGGGTTTCTGATCGGGCGGGAGAAGGAGCCCCCTTCCTCATTTATCTTTCTAAATGCTATGATCGATCGCTATTTATCAGAGCATTTAGAAGGTTAAACAGTTGGGGGTGGTGTGGCCTATCACTTAAGCCAAGCTCTTGGCAGTGACTGTGCAAGCACATTTCTTGTGACCACATGATTGCCAGGACATATGGGAATGTCCATTAGAAGGAACACACTTTAATATAGGATTTACCGGAGCATCCAATGTCAGGAAGAGGTTAATCATGCTCCATTTGCAATTTAGGGGAAAAGATTGCTAAAGTTTTGTTACATTTCTGTGAGTACAAAACTTTTTGATCTTCATATACTGTTTATCTCATTTATTGTCCAATAGGGTTGAGCGACTTTTATTTTTACAGGATCGGATCGGGTTTCACGAAACCCGACTTTCTCAAAAGTCGGGTCGAGCGAAATCGGCCGATCCTATAAAAAAGTCGGGGTGGGGGTCGGCCGAAACACGAAACCCAATGAAGTGCAATGGGATACTATGGTTCCCAGGGTCTGAAGGAGAGGAAACTCTCCTTCAGGCCCTGGGATCCATATTAATGTGTAAAATAAAGAATTAAAATAAAAAATATTGATATACTCACCCGTCAGGAGGCCCCTGGACATCACCGCTGGTAACCGGCAGCCTTCTTTGCTTTATGAGCGCGTTCAGGGCCTTCCATGATGTCACGGCTTCTGATTGGTCGCGTGCCGCTCATGTGACCCTCGGCTTCTTTCCGGCAGCCTTCCTTCTTAAGAATGAGCACGTGAAGGGCCTTAGATGACGTCACGGCTTGTGATTGGTCGCGGCCGCCCATGTGACCGCCACGCGACCAATCACAAGCCGTGACGTAATTCTCAGGTCCTAAATTCCTAGAATTAGGAATTTAGGACCTGAGAATTACGTCACGGCTTGTGATTGGTCGCGTGGCAGTCACATGAGCGGCACGCGACCAATCAGAAGCCGTGATGTCATGGAAGGCCATAAACGCGCTCATTTTAAGCAAAGAAGGCTGCCGGTTACCAGCGGCGATGTCCAGGGGCCTCCGGAGAGGTGAGTATATCAATATTTTTTATTTTAATTCTTTATTTTACACTTAAATGTGGATTCCGATACCGATTTCCGATATCGCAAACATCGGAACTCGGTATCGGAATTCCGATACCAGATTCAGAAGATCACCGACCTCATGGCCGACCCCACACAGGGGTCGGGTCGGGTTTCATGAAACCCGACTTTGCCAAAAGTCGGCGACTTCTGAAAATGGCCGACCCGTTTCGCTCAACCCTATTGTCCAATATAAAAATTGTACCATTCCTTCTTTGCTTAATACAATGATAGTAAAATATTGATTAAAGTAAAAAACATTTCGGATTACATCTTTGTATCAATAAAATAGCTACACTATGTGGTTTATACTTTGTCACATCTTGATAGACATGGTAGACGATTTTCCCTTTCTTGTGGTACTACTTTATTGGCTAACCTTAGACCAATGTATAATTATTAACGCCAAAATGTATGCTCAACCTAGAGCATTGTAGGCCTCATCCATTTCCTCTAAGCCACATATTGTATATATTAACACAATATTGGGAGGTGCAATAAGCCCTTGAACACATGATATACCTGAAGAAAGGCATGTGCACCAGTTTTTTTGTACAAATAGAGCAAACATTTTTCATGCATTCAGTTTAGTACAGCTACCACAATATGTGTATTTTTTGCATGTCTGCTCTTCGTTTCATTCCACTACAGTGTCCAGTAACATATGGACTTGAAATTTTGAGACCATGGAGATGACAAGGAAGGAATGCAGGGAAGATGCATATAGAGCCTTAATTGTGTGACACATGGTAACCCTGTCTTATCTTGGTACATGCTCTTCTGTACAATAAAGCAACCCATCTACTAACAATTATGAATGAGCGGATTTGTGGGAGTTCGCGTTCGTTGAGTTAGGCCAAACTTTAGTGCAAAGCTCGGTTTGGGTACCAGAACTTGACCTTAACTTGACCCCAGCCCTGAACTCCATATAAGTAAATGGGGACTGTGACAGAGTCACTGGCACAGTGTATGAAGGGAGATACGTGTCACTGCTGTACTACAGTCAGTGATGTAGAGCCAAAATATTTTTGCCTCCAGCATGCTAAGTGCTGAGAGGGTAAATCTTAAAGTTAAAATGGGCTGGTTTTATGTAAGCACCCATGGTGTGGGAGGGTGCTCTCTGTATCCCCTCTTGCTGACAGCAGCATGTGTCCTAGCAGGACCAGAGGTGATGTAAGATCATGTGATCATCACATGATGCTGGTTAAATACCTGGATATGAGAGACAGTCTCTGTGTGTGTTGGGAGAGGGAACGCTCCCACATGGCTCCAGGAGGAGTGGAGGATATTGCTAGGTGTCTGCAGGTGGAAACTTCAGAGCAAGGACTCTCTTGCATATTGATTGTTTTGTTTTCCCTTAAGCCAGGAAGGTTCTGCTTTTGTTTTCGTGAACCCTGCGTTGATCTATACTGACTTTAATAAACCAGCAGGTGTTTCACTATCCAAGTGCTCCTGTGTCTACCTGAAGAAGCAGCTAAGCGTGTCAACCACTCACAAGGACCCAAACTTTGGTGCTGTAAAATGGCTGTAAAACGGTCATTGTAAGAGCTAGGGGGGGCTTAAAAAGGAAGCAAAATTCTGGTAAGAGCAGGGCAATTGCCTTTCAAACAAATGTAGATAGGAGAACTACTTAAAATAACAGACTAAAAAATAAATAAATAATACGTTTGAACAAGGAGGCGGGTTCCAAGTGGAAGAGTGGAGCACTGCTGTGCATGTGTATTTTACTGTAATTGTTAATAAATAAATGAAAAAATGATGTGTATCCCCCCTATTTTTAATAGCCAGGTAAGGGAAAGAAGACAGCTGTGAGCTGTTCTTTTTATGCTGGGAATATCCATATTAAAAATGGGGTGACCCTAATAAAAATTACGTTGGGTCCCCATTATTTTTTATAATCAGCTAAAGTAAGGCAGACAGTTGGAGGCTGATATTAATAGGTTAGGAAGGGCCATGGATATTGGCACCTTCCCAGCCCAATAAGACCAGCTCTCAGCCACTCCATAAATAGCGCATACATTAGAGGTGCCAATTCTGGTGCTTAGCCTTGGCTCTTCCTGATTGCCTTGGTGTGGGGGCAATCAGGGCAATGGAATTGCGAGGTTGATGTCAGCAACTGGCTCTGAGATCAATCCCACGGGTTAGTATTGGAGAGGCGTCTGTCAGACACCTCTATTACTAACCTGGAACTCAAAAGAAATACACACTTACAAAAAAATTTTCTTTGAAAAAATCTCCCCAACAATTTCCCTCTTTCACTCATTGATAAAAATCCACACCAGTCCATCGTAGTCCACATGAAGGTTCCACGACGTTTCTGTCTTCCATTGTATGGAGCCCCATTTTCAGGTGGATTCTATCTTGAACCCACCTTAAAAAGTGCTAAAAGAATGTAAAAAAGAATGAACATATTCACATCAATGTCAAAACAACTTGCTATGCAAATATTTTGACTATTATCCCTTCTTTTAACTACTTCAGGCTCCAATAGTCAAGACGTGATAAAATGGAATGATAAAAAAGATGGCAAAAAAGACATCCAAGAAATTGTCAAAAAAGAATCTTCAAGTGAAACACAGCTAGCGTTTTTTGAAGCGGCCTCACATAGCAGAGACAATGTGTGTACGTCAGGGGGCACATAACCTAAAAGGACTATAAGGGCATTCAATCCAAGGAAAAACTTCTTGAAGTACTTTAAATTAAACTTTTAAATTAATTATTTCTGTGTTTATTACAGGGATATCATTCATTTTAGTCTGCCAAATAAAATGTGCCATTTCCTTTGTGATATAATTCAGTTGTAATAAGCAATTGAAAGTCAATCATTCACTATTTTCCACACTAATTTGACAAATCTTTGCTGTGAAAAACAGGTGTTTACTGTATATAAAAGCCTTGGACTGGCGTATCATGCTGAGGTTATCTAAATCAGTTGTGGATCCATAGGTGTTGAGAGATTTGCAGTTTAGATCAAATTACCGTAGATGATTCTGGTTTTACCAAATCTCATCTGTGTTAAGGGGATCCTGGTGGCAGGTTTTCTCTTTATAAACTACTACAACCACAACCATTATACCTCCACAGTAACATAGTGTACCTTTGAAAAATAGTTTTAGGCTGCGGTCACACTAGACCATAATACGGACGAGTGCTATGCGATAAAAAATCGCATAGCACTCGGCCCAATGTTAATCTATGGTCCAGCTCCCATCATCCGATATTTTCTCCACCGTATTTCGGACCCGAGGGAACTCGCAGCAGGCTGCGATTGTCAGCGTATCTCGGCCGAGACTCGCCAATGCAAGTCTATGGGTGCGAGAAAAAATCGGATTACACACGGACCATGCGTGTGCATTGCGAGAAATATGCAGCGGTGTTCTATAGAAAAGCCGGTAATTCAATTGCCGGCTTTGCATTTCTCCTTCACAAACCCGACAGGATATGAGACATGGTTTACATACAGTAAACCATCTCATATCCCCCTTTTTTTTGCATATTCCACACTACTAATGTTAGTAGTGTGTATGTGCAAAATTTCAGGGCTGTAGCTGCTAAAATAAAGGGTTAAATGGCGGTAAAAATTGGCGTGGGCTCCCGCGCAATTTTCTCCGCCAGTGACTGAGGGCAGATATTAATAGCCAGGAGAGGGTCCATGGTTATTGGCCCCCCCGTGGATAAAAACATCTGCCCCCAGCCACCCCAGAAAAGGCACATCTGGAAGATGCGCCTATTCTGGCACTTGGCCACTCTCTTCCCACTCCCTGTAGCAGTGGGATATGGGGTAATGAAGGGTTAATGCCACCTTGCTATTGTAAGGTGACATTAAGCCAGATTAATAATGGAGAGGCGTCAATGATGACACCTATCCATTATTAATCCAATTGTTTGAAAGGGTTAAAAAACACACACACACACATTATTTAAAATTATTTTAATGAAATAAACACACAGGTTGTTTTAGTATTTCATTGTTCTCTCAATCCAGCTGCAGACCCTCGCTTTGCAAAATAATAAACGCACAAGATACATACCTTCTGCTGACCCGTCACGTCCCACGAGGTAATCCATCTGAAGGGGTTAAAATTATTTACAAGCAGGAGCCCTGCAAAAGCAGCTGTGCTCATGCTTGTAATTCCCCGGCGAATGAAGGAAATGTAGGTCATTGACCTACATTTCCTTCAGTCGCGGTGATGCGCCCCTGCGGGATGTTCTCATGAACTGCAGCCTGGGAACTTTTTCCCACGCTCCAGGTCATATGAGGACATCCACCAGGGGGCGCATCACCGCAACTGAAGGAAATGTAGGTCAATGACCTACATTTCCTTCATTCGCCGGGGAATTACAAGCACGAGCACAGCTGCTTTTGCAGGGCTCCTGCTTGTAAATAATTTTAACCCCTTCAGATGGATTACCTCGTGGGACGTGACGGGTCAGCAGAAGGTATGTATCTTGTGCGTTTATTATTTTGCAAAGCGAGGGTCTGCAGCTGGATTGAGAGAACAATAAAATACTAAAACAACCGCTGTGTTTATTTCATTAAAATAATTTTTAATAATGTGTGTGTGTGTTTTTTAACCCTTTCAAACAATTGGATTAATAATGGATAGGTGTCATCATTGACGCCTCTCCATTATTAATCTGGCTTAATGTCACCTTACAATAGCAAGGTGGCATTAACCCTTCATTACCCCATATCCCACCGCTACAGGGAGTGGGAAGAGAGTGGCCAAGTGCCAGAATAGGCGCATCTTCCAGATGTGCTTTTTCTGGGGTGGCTGGGGGCAGATGTTTTTAGCCACGGGGGGGCCAATAACCATGGACCCTCTCCTGGCTATTAATATCTGCCCTCAGTCACTGGCTTTACCATTCTGGTGGAGAAAATTGCGCGGGAGCCCACGCCAATTTTTACCACCATTTAACCCTTTATTTTAGCAGCTACAGCGCTGAAATTTTGCACATACACACTACTATCATTAGTAGTGTGGAATATGCAAAAAAAAAGGGGATATGAGATGGTTTACTGTATGTAAACCATGTCTCATATCATGTCGGGTTTGTGAAGGAGAAATGAGAAGCCGGCAATTGAATTACCGGCTTTTCACAGATATCGTGCTGAATGAAATATAAATACAGTATATATATGTGTCTCAATGACATATCTATATATATATATATATACTGTATATATTTTTTAACGAACATTTGAGCACATAAATCCATTAGATGTCGGTTTTGCAAGCCTGCGAGAAAATCTCGGCATACGGATGCCATACGGATGTCACACGGATGTCACACGGATCATTTGATGCGAGGAAATCGCATCCTCGCACTGCACACGGATCACTGTTTTTGAAACATTTGTGCGATTCTCGGCCGTGAAAAACGGACCGTTTTTTTATACGTTAAGTGTGTCCCCGGCCTTATAAAGGTCCTACACTGCATACAATTTTGTGATGAGTGGTGGGTGCCTTTGGACCATGCTTAACACCACCTTCTGTTCATAGTTGACATCTCTCTGCCTTTGATTAATGTCTCCTAATGATAGCACTAAGATGTTGTGCGCTACATCAATCAAAGACAATGGAGCAGCAAAATTTGCTAGTGGGGAGGTGGACCTGAACAAGGTTCAGGTGTCATGCCAAAAAACTGAAAATATAATTTTTCTGGTTATTCAGTAATGACTAATTTCTAGTCAACAAATGTAGTCAGATGACAATATAAATCGAACCAAGATCATAATGCATTGCATGGACTGGCCAGCTGCTCTCTCAACCAAAGCGTCATTGCAGCATTGAAATACAGTATATTAAGCTGTCATGTCCAGATCAGGAGAGCCGCCAAACAGTCCGCTCACTGCATTGCGATCTCGGTCCAATTCATAGGGCCGTCTAATTGCGGCCAAAGACATTTGCAGAATTCTTTTCAGGCTAGTATTATTATTAGATAAACATACCAGAACCAGAAATATGAAAAGGCCATATTCATGGGAGATACTCTTTAAGAAGCAATATAATAATCATAGAGGAAAAAGAGCCTATGATCCCCAAATATAAAAATAGTATATTCAATAAATACCATTTGCCATAGAAGTAATTTAGAATAAAATATATACAACTTTATTAGTATTTAAATACAAAAGACAGGCAAACAATCAGTGCAATTAGTAAAATTGGAGTCACTGGTCAAGTACAACAGATGGTGATGCAAACAGGCAGTGACCGGCAATCTGTAACAACGGGAAACTCAGCATATATCCAAAATGTACATATACCACTTAAATTATAGTAACAGCATATACATGAGTAACCTCAATATATAAAAATGGGCAGAAACCACATGGTACCAAAAGGTTATCCCCACAATGGGTGTGCAGTGTGATAAAATCACAAGACCGAAGCCAGGAAGTAAATGTGTACATATACCCCTAGGGGAAAACAAACCTAGGGGTTAGGAAGTGAGAGTTGAAGAAGGAGGATATGGCCGATAGATTCTGGACAGCAGAGAGGTGACATCTGGGCCAGAGAGGTAGATCTGAGTGTTGTCCGCATCCAGGTGGTACTGGAAGCCATGGGACTTTATGAGTTGCCCTAGGCCAAGGGTATAGATTGAAAAAAGTAGGGGCCCTAGGACAGAGCCTTGAGGGACTCCAACAGAGAGAGGGTGGGATGAGGAGGAAGTGTGGGAGTGGGAAATGCTAAATGTGCGGTTGGAAAGGTCTGAAGTAAAGCAGTACAGAGTAAGGCCTTTGATGCCAAGGAAGAAAGAATCTGTAGCAGTAGGCAGTGGTCGACTGTGTCGAAAGCAGAGGATAGGTCGAGAAGGAGGAGGATGGAGAACTGTCTGTTAGCTTTGGCTGTGAGTAAGTCATTAGTAATTTTGGTCAGAGCAGTTTCGGTGAAGTGCTCTGGGCGGAAGCCAGATTGGAGGTTGTCAAGAAGAGAGTTAGATGAGAGGTGGGAGGAAAGTTGAGCATGGACATGCTGCTCAAGGAGTTTGGAAGCAAACGGGAGCAGTGATATGGGGTGATAGCTGGGCATAGCAGTTGGGTCAAGGTTAGCTTTTTTGAGGATGGGTGTGATGGTGGCATGTTTGAAGGCAGAGGGGAAGGTACCAGAAGATAGAGATAGGTTGAAGAGATGGGTTAGGGCTGGAATGAACATGTTAGTGAGGTTGGGGAGCAGGTGGGAAGGAATGGGGTCAAGTGCACAGGTGGTGAGGTGTGATTTGGAAAGGAGGTAAGTTCTCCTTCGGTGATGGTGGAGAGGGAAGTTATTATGGAAGGGCAGAGGTCTGGTATATGGAGTGGTTGGGGTGGTGGAACAGTAAAGGTTTGCCTTGTTTGATAGATCATGTTTTTGAAGTAGGTGGCAAACTCCCCAGAAGAGAAGTTGGAGGTGGCAGTGGTGGGAGGAGGGGAGAGCTAAATGTGCTGAACAGTTGTTTTGGGTTGTATGATAATGAAGATACAAAGTTAGTGAAATAGGTATGTTTAGCAGAAGTGAGGGATAGTTTGAAGGCAAGTGTAGCTTGTTTGAAAGCACTGAAGTCGCCTGGCAGGTGTGTTTTTTTCCAGCGCCGTTCTGCGACCCTGGATGCTTGTCGGAGTTTTTGGGTGAGGTTATTATGCCAGGGTTGCCTATTGATTTCTTGCCCTTTGCTATGCATGAGAGGGGCGACTGAGTCTATGGCTGATATGAGGGTGGAGTTATAGAAAGTGATGGCGCTGTCCATGTCGTGGAGTGAAGATATGGAGGACAGGGGTAGAAGAGAGACTGAGAGTCTGTGAATGCCTAGGTGTGCAAGGTTTTTGCGAGGATGTGGTAGAGGCTGGACATAGGGGCCGGTGAGGAGGACAAGGATGGGAAGGTGAGTAGAAGGTGGTCAGATAGGGGGAAAGGAGAGGTTGTGAGTAGTGTTGAGCATTCCGATACCGCAAGTATCGGGTATCGGCCGATACTTGCGGTATCGGAATTCCGATACCGGGATTCCGATACTTGCCGCGTATCAGATACCGGATCGGATTCAAAATGCAGAAATTCAGCCAATGAGAATGATTCCAAGTGTGGGCACATCCTGTTTAGCATGGAGGGCATGAAACTACTGGCAAGGCTGTGATTGGCTGCTGAAATGATGTCATGATGCAGTTTAAAAGTCGCTGGCGCCATTTTGCGATCACTCTGCTGTGAATTCAGTTAGTGACAGGACGCTGTTTGCTGACTGAGGGACAGTTTAGAGATAGCGATTTGCTTCTTTGTGCTTTCCAAAGGCTAATTTAGCAACCGCTGTGTTCACCTACTATTCACCTTGCTTTTGCCTTGTAGCGCTGTTTTCACAGCGATCTGCAAGGTCTGTGTGTGTGTGTGAGTGCAGCCCACTCTCTAGTCTGAGTGCAGCCACATAGGCCATCCATAGCTGGTTGTATTCAGTTCAGGGAGGGTGGTTCATTGCGTCATACTGTTCTTTTTTTTTTTTTTTTCAAGTAGTGTAGTCTGCTGCTAATTTATTCAAAAAAATCCTATTAGTGTCTTTCCACCCGTCTCCAGCTAATTTGTGGAAAAACACTACATAGGATAACGTAGAGGAGGGTTTTTGGGCCTTGCAGCGCCGTTTACGGCTGTCTGCACGGTCTCCGTGTGATTGCAGCTCGCCCTGTAGTCTGTGAGCAGCCATAGCCTGGTTGTCTCCAGCTCAGGGTTGTTCACTGCGTCATACCGCCAAATCAATTTTCATTTTGTTTTAAGTAGTGCAGGCTGCTGCACATTTTTTCAAAAAATTCCTATTAGTGTCTTTCCACCCGTCTCCAGCTAATTTGTGGAAAAACACTACATAGGATAACGTAGAGGAGGGTTTTTGGGCCTTGCAGCGCCGTTTACGGCTGTCTGCACGGTCTCCGTGTGACTGCAGCTCGCCCTGTAGTCTGTGAGCAGCCATAGCCTGGTTGTCTCCAGCTCAGGGTTGTTCACTGCGTCATACCGCCAAATCAATTTTCATTTTGTTTTAAGTAGTGCAGGCTGCTGCACATTTTTTCAAAAAATTCCTATTAGTGTCTTTCCACCCGTCTCCAGCTAATTTGCGGAAAAACACTACATAGGATAACGTAGAGGAGGGTTTTTGGGCCTTGCAGCGCCGTTTACGGCTGTCTGCACGGTCTCCGTGTGACTGCAGCTCGCCCTGTAGTCTGTGAGCAGCCATAGCCTGGTTGTCTCCAGCTCAGGGTTCTTCACTGCGTCATACCGCCAAATCAATTTTCATTTTGTTTTAAGTAGTGCAGGCTGCTGCACATTTTTTCAAAAAAATCCTATTAGTGTCTTTCCACCCGTCTCCAGCTAACTTGTGGAAAAACACTACATAGGATAACGTAGAGGAGGGTTTTTGGGCCTTGCAGCGCCGTTTACGTCTGTCTGCACGGTCTCCGTGTGACTGCAGCTCTATCCGTTGTCAGTTCAGCCCCCAAAAAATAAATAAATAATAAAGTTCACCAAACACACCAGTTACACCACTTTACATTTGTGTAGGCCACATTAGCTCATATTAAAGTCTAGTCCACACTTTAGAAAATTAGTGTTTCTTATACCTGTTAGGAGGAGTTGCTCAGGAATAAGCACACAAAGCCGTTAGTACTTTTCTGCTTATCTTTATCAGTCAACCAAGATGAAGAAGGCAGTGAGTAAGGCACGTGGGCGTGGGCGTGGGCGCGGAGCAGGGAGGGGACGTGGGGATTCTGTGCCTGCTGCGGGAACCGGTGACTCATCAGCACCCACTTTCACCAGGCAACAGTCATTCATGCGCAGCTTTGTGTCAGAGCGCCGTACACCGCTGCTGCGTGAAGAACAAATTGAAGCCGTTGTCGGATGGATGGCAGCTAATGCATCAACTTCAATTAGTGCCACATCCTTTCAGACACAGAGCACTGGAGAGCAGCCATCTGTCTCTTCACCACCTGCCAAATTGTCCAGGCAGACAGAGAGCCCAGGACAGGAGCCGTCTCTACTTCTGTTCTCTGAATCTCTTGGCTTGGAAACAGGGGGCCAGCCAAGCAGCATTGGAGAAATGGAAGAAGAGGCAGGGTTTATTGATGCCCAACAGCTTTTTCTCTCTTCCTCTGAAGAGGCGGGTGGGCCAGTGGCTCCGGTCACCACATCGCAGGCCGCATCAGCTGATGATGACACTCAGGTGCCACTTACTGGTGCGTGCTCTGCTGCTGAGACTACCCAGGAGGAGCAGTTGGGGGCAGAGGGTAGTGTAGATGATGAGGTCCTTGACCCATCTTGGCGTGAGGGACAGGAAGGTGGTGGGAGCAGCTCTGAGGAAGAGATTCCCCGTACGGCCCAAAGAGGGAGAGGGAGGGGGAAGACTGTGGATCCTGCAGCCTCCGCTTTGGCACCCGTTAGGAGCATGTCTCTTCCAAAAGCCAAAAAGGGCGCTCCCAAGACTTGCAGTGCCTGGTCCTTTTTTGACACAGTTGCAGATGACATTTGCTATGTCAGATGCAAGGGGTGTCATCAAAAAGTCAAAAGAGGTCGAAATGTCAGCAACCTCAATACCTCCAACATGTGGAAACATGTGCGCAACAGGCACCCGGCGGAGTTAGAAAAACACACTGAAGAGCTCGGCCAACCAACAGCGGCAGCTACCACCTCTTCAGCTCGTGTTGCCTCTTCCTCTAGCTCACACGCAGCTGGTTCGGCTTCCTCCCAGGATCGCCGTGGAAGAACCTCTGGCCCTGTTGTCCAGAGACCTGCTGTAATTCCACCCGCAGCACCACTTTCCCAGTCATCCACACACTCCCAGCCCAGTCTACAGCCATCGGTAGTACAGGCATGGGAGAAAAGGCGGCCTTTCTCGTCAAACCACCCACGAGCACAGGCTCTGACTGCAGGCATTGCCAAACTTCTGTCACTGGAAATGCTGTCATTCAGGCTGGTGGAGACTGACAGCTTCCGTGACTTGATGTAATTGGCAGTCCCACAGTACAATGTGCCCAGCCGCTTTTACTTCAGCAGGCAAGCCGTCCCTGCCCTGCACAAGCATGTGGAGGGACACATAAAACACGCGCTACTGAACGCCGTCAGTAGCAAGGTCCACCTCACCACCGATGCGTGGACCAGTCAACATGGACAGGGGCGATACCTTTCCCTCACTGCCCATTGGGTTAATGTCGTTGAGCCGGGTACAGACCGTGCGAGTGGCGCAGGACGTGTCCTGCCCACTCCAAGGATTGCAGGAATCCATTCTGTACGCATTGACTCCTCCTCTTACACCAGTTCCTCAGAATCATTGCTGCAGGAGCCGTCACAGTCCACCTCCACATGGACCCGTGATGAACGTGTACCTGTTACGACCGACATGAGCACAGCCGTGGCCAAACGTCAACAGGCCGTCTTGAAATTAATTTTTTTGGGGAATCGTAGCCACACAGCGCAGGAGCTCTGGAATGCCATCAAGCAGGAGAGCGATGTGTGGTTTGTGCCAGCGAATCTCCAGCCAGGCATGGTAGTGTGTGATAATGGCCGAAATCTGGTGGCAGCTCTGGGCCTCGGCAACCTCACTCACATCCCATGTCTGGCACATGTGCTCAATTTGGTCGTGCAGAGCTTTTTGAGCGACTATCCGGATCTTGATGCACTGCTGCACAAGGTCCGCCTAGAGTGTGCTCACTTGCGGCGTTCCAGCACGGCAAAAGCGCGCATTGCGGCTCTGCAGCGCCGACACCGCCTGCCGGAACATCGCATCATATGTGACCTACCTACCAGGTGGAATTCCACGTTACATATGTTGGAGCGGTTGTGTGAGCAGCAGCAAGCTGTAATGGAGTACCAGCTGCTTCAGGCGCAAAGAAGTCGCAGTCAGCGCCGTACAGACTTCACAACCACAGAGTGGGCCACTATGAATGACGTCTGCCAGGTTTTGCGTCCCTTTGATTATTCCACGCGGATGGCGAATGCAGATGATGCACTAGTCAGCATGACTGTCCCCCTTATCTGCCTGCTTGAAAAATCACTGCAAGCGCTAAGGGATGATGTTGTGGAAGAGGTGGAGGATGAGGATTCACCATTTCCATCATCTTCTGGACAGTCAGCGCCACGTGGTTCCTCACAAACGCGTAGGCAGGGGACAGTTTGTGAGGAGGATGAGGAGGAGTCAATGGAGGAGGAAGACATCCGTCCAGAGGAGGGAGTTACCGAATTGTCCAGTACTCAGTGTGTACTCAGTGTGTACAGCGAGGGTGGGGTGATGACGAGCAGGCAGATATCACGCCTCCAGCAGGGGACAGCGTTTCTTGGGCAGTTGGCAGTCTGCAGCACATGGTGGATTACATGCTGCAGTGCCTGAGAAACGACCGCCGCATCGCCCACATTCTCAACATGTCTGATTATTGGGTGTTCACCCTCCTCGATCCTCGCTACCGGGACAACGTAGAAAGCCTCATCACACCGTTGAACCGGGAGCGAAAAATGTGGGAGTACCAAGACACACTGGTGAATTCCATCATCTTCTCCATTCCAAGTGAGAGAAGTGCTGCTAGTGCATTCCAAAGCAGCTCAGTGCGTCCAGGCAGTGGTGGAGGCTCTGTACAAAGAGGGAGCAGAAGCAGTGCCTCTGCCCAAGGCAAGACCAGTATGGCCCAACTGTGGCACAGTTTTCTGTGCCCCCCACAAAAGTCTACACCATCACAGACGGCTCCAGTCAGCAGGAGGCAACGGTTCCGTCAGATGGTGACAGACTACATGTCTTGCCCTCTTGCTGTACTCCCAGACGTCTCTTCCCCTTTCAAGTTTTGGGTCTCAAAGCTGGATACATGGCCAGAGCTAAGCCAGTATGCATTGGAGGTGCTGTCTTGCCCTGCGGCCAGTGTATTATCGGAACGTGTCTTTAGTGCTGCAGGTGGTGTACTAACTGACCGTCGCATGCGACTATCCTCCGATAACGTTGACCGGCTTACTTTCCTGAAAATGAACAAGGCCTGGATCTCGCAGGAATTTGCCACTCCTCCTCCTGATTAAATAATTAGGTCACTGTATACGTTATCCAGGTCTCCTGTTGTGTTCATCTTTCTACCACCTGAACTTAAATTCCTGGGCTCCAACACCGCCAGTTGAGGCTCAGAAGTGCCGTCTGCACAGTCAAAACATACGACCCAGTGTTATTGGGTTTCAGTAACGTCAGCTGATCCCCAGCTGTGTAGCCGGCAATGTGTCATGCGACCGCCACGCTGACACAACAACTGAAATGTAAGGGAATCTGTCCCCCCCCCCAAGGCGTTTGTTACTGAAAGAGCCTCCTTGTGCAGCAGTAATGCTGCACAAGGAAAAGGTAGCTATTTTGGTTTAGCTCCTTGCACACGCAGAACTTAACACTTATAAAATGTGTCCACTGATACCGTAAAACCGTCCCGGAGGTGGGACTTTCCTTCGTAATATGACGCAGCACAGCCGTCATTCCTCCCCCCCGGCGCCGCGCCCCGGCTCCTCAGCGTTGTTTGATTCCGTCCCGGAGCCTGCGCTGTTATGTTATCCCGTGGCCAGGCACACTTAGCGCTGCCCGTCTTCTGGCATCATTTGGTGTCAGGATGGCTGCGCCTGTGCGGCCGCGCTGGCCGAGAGCCCGCCTCGCAGTGTCTTCTGATTTAATCCCACTGGGGGCCTGGGATCCATGGACATGCGCAGTGCATATCTGAACCTCCACCTCTCACTCATCTCCCTATGGCTTCTTCAGACTGTTCGGTGTCAGCTGGTAACTAATAGCATGCCACGGCCGTGACACCGCACAGTCTTAAGAAGCCGTAGGGAGGGGAGTGAGAGGCGAGGATATGCACTGCGCATGGCCATGGATCCCAGGCCCCCAGTGGGATAAAATCAGAAGACACTGCGAGGCGGGCTCTCGGCCAGCGCGGCCGCACAGGCGCAGCCAGCCTGACACCAAATGATGTCAGAAGATGGGCAGCGCTAAGTGTGCCTGGCCAAGGGATAACATAACAGCGCAGGCTCCGGGACGGAATCAAACTACGCTGAGGAGCCGGGGCGCGGCGCCGGGGGGGTAGGAATGACGGCTGTGCTGCGTCATATTACGAAGGAAAGTCCCACCTCCGGGACGGTTTCACGGTTTCAGGGGACACATTTTATAAGTGTTTAGTTCTGTGTTTGCAAGGAGCATGATGAAAAGAGCCACTTTTTCCTTTTGCATCTTTTGTGCTGCACAAGCTGGCTCTTTCAGCTACAAACGCCTTGGGGGGGGTTAAAGGTTCCCTTTCGACTTTCTCAGGCTTCGGCCTACATTGTGTTCCTCTGCTTTTCCACCTGTCCCTGGGCTCCAACACCGCTAGTTGCCGTCCAGAAGTGCTGTCCGCACAGTCCCAACAGTCGCTCCTCTGTTATTGGGGTTCAGTAACGTCAGCTGTTCCCCTGTTGTGTGTGTGGCAATCCCTCCTACCTCCTCCACCTCCTCCTCCTCCACCTGTCCCTGGGCTCCAACACCGCTAGTTGTTGCCTGGTAGTGCTGTACGCACAGTCCCAACAGTCCCTCCTCTGTTATTGGGGTTCAGTAACGTCAGCTGTTCCCCTGCTGTGTGTGTGGCAATCCCTCCTACCTCCTCCACCTCCTCCTCCACCTGTCCCTGGGCTCCAACACCGCTAGTTGTTGCCTGGTAGTGCTGTACGCACAGTCCCAACAGTCCCTCCTCTGTTATTGGGGTTCAGTAACGTCAGCTGTTCCCCTGCTGTGTGTGTGGCAATCCCTCCTACCTCCTCCACCTCCTCCTCCTCCACCTGTCCCTGGGCTCCAACACCGCTAGTTGTTGCCTGGTACTGCTGTACGCACAGTCCCAACAGTCGCTCCTCTGTTATTGGGGTTCAGTAACGTCAGCTGCTCCCCTGCTGTGTGTGTGGCAATCCCTCCTATCTCCTCCATCTCCTCCTCCCCCTGTCCCTGGGCTCCAACACCGCTAGTTGTTGCCTGGTAGTGCTGTACGCACAGTCCCAACAGTCCCTCCTCTGTTATTGGGGTTCAGTAACGTCAGCTGTTCCCCTGCTGTGTGTGTGGCAATCCCTCCTACCTCCTCCACCTCCTCCTCCACCTGTCCCTGGGCTCCAACACCGCTAGTTGTTGCCTGGTAGTGCTGTACGCACAGTCAACAGTCCCTCCTCTGTTATTGGGGTTCAGTAACGTCAGCTGTTCCCCTGCTGTGTGTGTGGCAATCCCTCCTATCTCCTCCACCTCCTCCTCCACCTGTCCCTGGGCTCCAACACCGCTAGTTGTTGCCTGGTAGTGCTGTACGCACAGTAACAACAGTCCCTCCTCTGTTATTGGGGTTCAGTAACGTCAGCTGTTCCCCTGCTGTGTGTGTGGCAATCCCTCCTACCTCCTCCACCTGTCCCTGGGCTCCAACACCGCTAGTTGTTGCCTGGTAGTGCTGTATGCACAGTCCCAACAGTCCCTCCTCTGTTATTGGGGTTCAGTAACGTCAGCTGTTCCCCTGCTGTGTGTGTGGCAATCCCTCCTACCTCCTCCACCTCCTCCTCCTCCACCTGTCCCTGGGCTCCAACACCGCTAGTTGTTGCCTGGTAGTGCTGTACGCACAGTCCCAACAGTCGCTCCTCTGTTATTGGGGTTCAGTAACGTCAGCTGCTCCCCTGCTGTGTGTGTGGCAATCCCTCCTATCTCCTCCACCTCCTCCTCCCCCTGTCCCTGGGCTCCAACACCGCTAGTTGTTGCCTGGTAGTGCTGTACGCACAGTCCCAACAGTCCCTCCTCTGTTATTGGGGTTCAGTAACGTCAGCTGTTCCCCTGCTGTGTGTGTGGCAATCCCTCCTACCTCCTCCACCTCCTCCTCCACCTGTCCCTGGGCTCCAACACCGCTAGTTGTTGCCTGGTAGTGCTGTACGCACAGTCAACAGTCCCTCCTCTGTTATTGGGGTTCAGTAACATCAGCTGTTCCCCTGCTGTGTGTGTGGCAATCCCTCCTATCTCCTCCACCTCCTCCTCCACCTGTCCCTGGGCTCCAACACAGCTAGTTGTTGCCTGGTAGTGCTGTACGCACAGTCAACAGTCCCTCCTCTGTTATTGGGGTTCAGTAACGTCAGCTGTTCCCCTGCTGTGTGTGTGGCAATCCCTCCTATCTCCTCCACCTCCTCCTCCTCCACCTGTCCCTGGGCTCCAACACCGCTAGTTGTTGCCTGGTAGTGCTGTACGCACAGTCCCAACAGTCGCTCCTCTGTTATTGGGGTTCAGTAACGTCAGCTGCTCCCCTGCTGTGTGTGTGGCAATCCCTCCTATCTCCTCCACCTCCTCCTCCCCCTGTCCCTGGGCTCCAACACCGCTAGTTGTTGCCTGGTAGTGCTGTACGCACAGTCCCAACAGTCCCTCCTCTGTTATTGGGGTTCAGTAACGTCAGCTGCTCCCCTGCTGTGTGTGTGGCAATCCCTCCTACCTCCTCCACCTCCTCCTCCTCCACCTGTCCCTGGGCTCCAACACCGCTAGTTGCCGTCCAGAAGTGCTGTCCGCACAGAGCCAAACACCTCGCCAATGTGTTAGTGGGGTTCAGCACCGCCAGCTGTTCCCCTGCTGTGCAGCCGGCAACGTGTACTGCGACCGCCACGCAGGCACAACAAGTTAAATTTAAGGGAACCTGTCCCCCCCCCCCAGGCGTTTGTTACTGAAGGAGCAACCTTGTGCAGCAGTAATGATGCAAAGGGAAAAAGTGCCTCTTTTCGTGGTGCTCCTTGCACATGCTGATCCTAACACTTATGAAAAGTGTCCCCTCCTACCGTGATACCGTACGGTTGGTGGAACTTTCCTTTGTGATGTGACGCAGCACAGCCGTCATTCTTACCCCCTTGGAGCCGTGCGCCGCCTCCTCAGCGTTGTTTGATTCAGTCCCGGAGACTGCGCTGTTAGGTTAGCCCTTGGCCATGCACACATTTTGCGCTGCCCGTCTTCTGACATCATTTGGTGTCAGGCTGGCTGCGCCTGTGCGGCCGCGCTGGCCGAGAGCCCGCCTCGTACTGTCTTCTGATTTAATCCCACTGGGGGCCTGAGATCCATGGACATGCGCAGTGCATATCTGAACCTCCACCTCTCACTCATCTCCCTATGGCTTCTTCAGACTGTTCGGTGTCAGCTGGTCCCTAATAGCATGCCACGGCCGTGACACCGCACAGTCAGAAGAAGCCGTAGGGAGATGAGTGAGAGGTGGAGGTTCAGATATGCACTGCGCATGTCCATGTCCATCACATCACAAAGGAAAGTTCCACCTACCGGACGGTATCACGGTAGGAGGGGACACTTTTTATAAGTGTTAGGTTCAGCATGTGCAAGGACCATAATTAAAAGCATTAGTGCTGTACACGATGGCTCTTTCAGCTACAAACGCCTGGGGGGGGGTTAAAGTTTCCCTTTCAACTTGCTCCAGTGCAGGCTTCGGCCTACACTCTGCTCCCTCTCCTCCTCCTGCTGACCCTGGGCTCTAACACCGCCAGTTGCGGCCCAGATGTGCTAGCTGCACAGAGCCAAACACCAGCCAATGTGTCAGTGGGGTTCAGCACCGCCAGCTGTTCCCCTGCTGTGTAGCCGGCAACGTGTCCTGCAACAGCCACGCAGACACAAGAACTGAAATTGAAGGAAACCTGTCCCCCCTCCCCCAGGCGTTTTTATGTTTTACAGCCACCTTGTACGACAGTAATGCTGCATGTGTGCAAGGTGGCTCAGAAACTTAATCTCCTTGCCCATGTTGAAGTGAACACGTCTAAAAATGAGTCCTCTGCGACCATTAAAACGTCCCTCAGGTGTGGTTTTCCTTTGTATTGACACGCAACAAGCTCCTTGGTAGCGCTGCCCGTCTTCTGATATCATTGTTTGGCTGCCTGCGCCTCTGCGGCCGCCCTGACCCACACAACGCCCCTCGGTGTCTTATTTCTTGGGACTGCGAGGGTGTGATTGATGGGCATGAGCGGTGCATCACTTCGCCTGTCCCTCATCTCCTTCCGCCTTCTTCAGACTGTGCGGCTTCATGGCCGCGGCATGCGATAAGGGATCAGCTGACGCCGCACAGTCTGAAGCGGGTGTAAGGACCCGAGTGCGAGAGGCGAACATATGTGCTGCGCCAGGCCATGAATCCCAGCCCCGCAGTGTTTTAACAATGTTAAGACACTGCGGGGCTGGGATTCATGGTCATCGCGAACCGCACCGGCCGACATTAAATGAGGTCAGAAGATGGGCAGCGCTAACAGCGCTAGGCCAGGGGATAACACGACAGCGCAGACTCCTGTACAGAAAATAACAACGCTCAGGAGGCTGCACCAAGCACCAAGGTGGGATTCTTGACATCTGTGCTGCGTCTCATTACAAAGGGAACTCGCTCCTCCAACACAGTTTGACTGTATAAAGGGCTAAATGTTATACGTGTTTCATTCAGCGTGTGCAAGGAGCAAAATTAAAAGAGCAACCTTTGACTTGTGCAGCACTACTGCTGCATAAGCTGTGGCTCTTCTACTTTGTAACCCCTGAGGGGGGGTTAAAGGTTACCTTTGAAATTGGTTCAAGTAGGCTTCGGCCTACACTCTGCCAGAGCCCGGGCTCCAACACCGCCAGTTGGGGCCCGGTACTGCTAGCTGCACAGAGCCAAACACCAGCCAATGTGTCAGTGGGGTTCAGCACCGCCAGCTGTTCCCCTGCTGTGCAGCCGGCAACGTGTCCTGCAACTGCCACGCAGACACAACAGACCCAAAGCTGCCACCAGTGCAGGCTTCGGCCTACACTCTGCTCCATCTCCTCCTCCTGCTGACCCCGGGCTCTAACACCGCCAGTTGGGGCCCGGTACTGCTAGCTGCACAGAGAAAAACACCAGCCAATGTGTCAGTGGGGTTCAGCACCGCCAGCTGTTCCCCTGCTGTGCAGCCGGCATCGTGTCCTGCAAAAGCCACGCAGACACAAGAACTGAAATTGAAGGGAACCTGTCCCCCCTCCCCCAGGCGTTTGTACGTTTTTAAGGCCACCTTGTACAGCGGTAATGCTGCATGTGTGCAAGGTGGCTCATAAACGTATTCTCCTCGCACATGTGGAACTGAAAACACGTCTAAAATGTGTCCTCTGTGTGACCATTTAACCATCCCGGTGGTGTGACTTTCCTTTGTAATGACACGCTGCAACCCCCTTGGTAGCGCTGCCCGTCTTCTGGCATCATTGTTTGGCTGCCTGCGCCTCTGCGGCCGCCCTGACCCACACAACGCCCCTCGGTGTCTTATTTCTTGGGACTGCGAGGGTGTGATTGATGGGCATGAGCGGTGCATCACTTCGCCTGTCCCTCATCTCCTTCCGCCTTCTTCAGACTGTGCGGCTTCATGGCCGCGGCATGCGATAAGGGATCAGCTGACGCCGCACAGTCTGAAGCGGGTGTAAGGACCCGAGTGTGAGAGGCGAATATATGTGCTGCGCCAGGCCATGAATCCCAGCCCCGCAGTGTTTTAACAATGTTAAGACACTGCGGGGCTGGGATTCATGGTCATCGCGAACCGCACCGGCCGACATTAAATGAGGTCAGAAGATGGGCAGCGCTAACAGCGCTAGGCCGGGGGATAACACGACAGCGCAGACTCCTGTACAGCAAATAACAACGCTCAGGAGGCTGCACCCAGCACCAAGGTGGGATTCTTGACATCTGTGCTGCGTCTCATTACAAAGGGAACTCGCGCCTCCAACACAGTTTGACTGTATAAAGGGCTAAATGTTATACGTGTTTCATTCAGCGTGTGCAAGGAGCAAAATTAAAAGAGCAACCTTTGACTTGTGCAGCACTACTGCTGCATAAGCTGTGGCTCTTCTACTTTGTAACCCCTGAGGGGGGGTTAAAGGATACCTTTGAAATTGGTTCAAGTAGGCTTCGGCCTACACTCTGCTCCCCCTGCAGAGCCCGGGCTCCAACACCGCCAGTTGGGGCCCGGTACTGCTAGCTGCACAGAGCCAAACACCAGCCAATGTGTCAGTGGGGTTCAGCACCGCCAGCTGTTCCCCTGCTGTGCAGCCGGCAACGTGTCCTGCAACTGCCACGCAGGCACAACAGACCCAAAGCTGCCGCCAGTGCAGGCTTCGGCCTACACTCTGCTCCATCTCCTCCTCCTGCTGACCCCGGGCTCTAACACCGCCAGTTGGGGCCCGGTACTGCTAGCTGCACAGAGAAAAACACCAGCCAATGTGTCAGTGGGGTTCAGCACCGCCAGCTGTTCCCCTGCTGTGCAGCCGGCATCGTGTCCTGCAAAAGCCACGCAGACACTTGCTCTTGTACCTTCTGCTCCCCATCCTGGTTCCAGTACCGTCAGCTGGTTCTGGGCAGAGCCTTTGGCTTAGGTGCCTCCCTCTGGGTATCCGAGTTCCACCAACGTCAGGTGGTCCTTGGTAGTGCTTTCAGGCACGGGTACCTCCTGCTTAGTAACCGGGTTCCAGTAACGTCAGCTGGTCCTCGGTAGTTCCATTGGCTCTTGGACCTTCGGCTACCCATCCGGGTTCCAGCACCGTCAGCTGGTTCTCGGCAGTGTCTTTTGCTCTTGTACCTTCTGCTCCCCATCCTGGTTCCAGTACCGTCAGCTGGTTCCGGGCAGAGCCTTTGGCTTAGGTGCCTCCCTCTGGGTATCCGAGTTCCACCAACGTCAGGTGGTCCTTGGTAGTGCTTTCAGGCACGGGTACCTCCTGCTTAGTAACCGGGTTCCAGTAACGTCAGCTGGTCCTCGGTAGTTCCATTGGCTCTTGGACCTTCGGGTAGCCATCCGAGTTCCAGTTCCATCAGCTGGTTCTCGGCATTTTCTCAGCCTTCTTGTACCTTCTGCTACATTTCCAAGTTCAAGAGACTAAACACGATGACCCGGAAGACCACCCCTAAGATGACGACGACACCAGAGACGACAACCACCGTGATGACGACGACCCTGGAGACGATGACCCTGAAGACCACCCCGATGACGACGACCCCGGAGACGACGACCCTGAAGACCACCCCGATGACGATGACCCCGGAGACGACGACCCTGGAGACGACGACGACCTGGAAGACCGAGAAGCAGAAGAACAAGAGGCTGCAGAACAAAGAGCAGAAGAACATTAAGCATAACACTAAATATCAGAGCAAAAAATATTATCTAAATTATAAGCAGAAGAAGACTAAGCAGTGTATGGGGGTGAGTCCGTTCCTCCTCGTGGTGCCCCTGGATAAAGCCTGATGCTGCAGGCCAAACTGAACGCGGACAAATGTAACTCTTTTGTGACAGGCAGAACGGAAGGTGTAATCTTCAAACTTTTATAGATAACAACTACGGGAATGCCTGTCACAAATAAGAATATGATGAAGAAGTAGAATATGATGAAGATAATAGTAAAATAAAAAGAATATGAACAATGTAACCAAATAAATAATAGGTAGAAGATGAAGAAGAAGATGAATAAGGTGAAGAAGTTGATGTCAAAGAAGCTGATGATGACGATAATGAAGAAGAAAGTGTGGGAGAAGTAAAAAAGAAGGTGAAGGGCGTGGAAGTAGTGAAACATTAATATCTGACAAAATAAAAAAAAAATTAACATAGTCAAAATCTTTCTACCGCCGAACGTAATAAAAAAAAACAAAATCCTGCTATTCTATTACATTGGGCTAAACCTCTGTGCCTTTAATGTCTCCGCCACGTCCCCCAATACATCCTACATTATTCTTAGTTGTTTTCCTTCATGTAGAATGAACCTACAAGTTTATAAAGGGTTTATTTTAATTCCGATATTTTCGTCCCATTGACTTGCATTGGGATCGGGTATCGGTATCGGATTAGATCCGATATTTTGACGGTATCGGCCGATACTTTCCGATACCAATACTTTCCGATATCGGAAAGTATCGCTCAACACTAGTTGTGAGACTAGATAAGGAACAGAGGTGGGTGATGATGAGGTCTAGTGTATGTCCGTCTGCGTGGGTGGCTGTGGAGGACCAAAGGATGAAGTAAGGGCCAGGAGCTTGGAGGCTGCTGGCTGGCGGGTGTCAGTAGGGATCTTAAAGTCACCCATTATGATAGTGGGGATATCAGCAGAGAGAAAGTGAATAAGCCAGGTGGTGCCACATTGCTTTTGACATTAGTAATTCTGCTTCACCCATATAATGCTAATTATCTGTAATTAATTCCTGATAGATTGTGGATATCAGGCTGATTTTTATATTTGGTTATGATTTGTATATCTATATGTTTATTATTCTCTAATATTTTGTGTTTCAGAACAGGAGATCACATGGCTACCATGCCACACTAACAGACACAGGGCTTATATGTTTGTTGCATACATTGTATTTGGACACTATTTCCCAACATTCACTTCATGTCTTTCCAACACCAGATACTCGTTAATACAAGCAGTAAAATTTGCCCTCTGGGTAGCAATGCTCAGCCACTTCCCAAGTGACAACACTTGGCTCACATCTAACTGCCGACCTGTGATTTGCTAAATCACAATTGTCACACTTGCTTAAGTACAAACATTCATCTATGTACCTATTTCTGGGACACATCCAAGGTGGGAACTACATTCACTTTGAATTTTACTCAATTTTGTAGAAAAGCTCATGCCTTTGAAAGCAGAAAAAGTAGGTATTACAAGCAATACTATTAAGCTTGTGATTCATAGTGTAGATATAAGGTAAATGGATAATATACATACAGTGGGGAAATTAAGTATTTGATACACTGACAATCTTGCAAGTTTTTACATCTACAAAGAATGAACAGGTCTGTAATTTTTATAGGAGGCACACTTCAACTGTGAGAGACAGAAACTTAAAAAAAAAACAACAGAAAATCACATTGTATGATTTTTAAATAATTTAATTGAATGTTATTGCATGAAATAAGTAATTGATCACCTATCAACCAGTAAGGATTCTGGCTCTCACAGACCTGTTTTTCTTTAAAAAGCCTTCCTACTCTTCACTCATTACCTGTGTTCACTCCAACCTATCCACCATGGCCAAGACCAGAGAGCTGTCTAAGAACACCAGAGACAAAATTGTAGACCTGCACAAGGCTTGTATGGACTACAGAACAATAGGCAAGTAGATTGGTGAGAAGGCAACAACTGTTGGCACAATTATTAGAAAATGCAAGAAACACAAGATGACAGTCTTCTTCAGTCTGGGGCTCCATGCAAGATCTTGCCTTGTTAGGTAAAGATGATTCTAAAAAAGGTCAGGAATCAGCCCAGAACTAAACACTAGAAACTGGTCAATGACCTGAAGAGAGCTGGGACCACAGTCTCAAATATTACCATTAGAAACACACAGCGCCGTCATGGATAAAAATCTTGCAAGGCAAGTCAGGTCCACTTGCTCATGTGAGCACATGTTCAGGCCCATTTGAAGTTCACCAGTGACCATCTGGATGATCCAGAGGAGGCATGTAAGAAGGTCAAGGATGAGTACATCCCCAAGAACACCCTCCCAATCATGAAGCATGGTGGGGAAAACATTTCTTGGGGGTGCTTTTCTTCGAAGGGCACAGGACAACTGTACCATATTGAAAGAAGGATGGATGGAGTCAAGTGTAGCAAGATTTTGGCCAACAACCTCCTTCCCTCAGTAAGAGCATTGAAAATGAGTTGTTGCTGGATCTTCCAACATGACAATGACCTAAAACACAAAGCCAGGGAAACTATGGAGTTTCTCCGTAAGAAGCATTTCAAGGTCCTAGAGTGGCCTAGCCAGTCTCCATACCTGATGCCAATAGAAACTCTTTGGAGTGAGCTGAAACTCAATGTTTCCCAGCAACAACCCCAAAATCTGAAAGATCTGGAAAAATTCTGTATTAAAGAGTGGGCCAAAATCCCTGCTGCAGTGTATGCAAACTTGGTCAAGAACTGCACGAAACATCTGACCTCTGTAATTGCAAATAAAGGTTTCTGAACCAAATATTAAGTTCTGTTTTTCTATTGTATTAAATACTTATTTCATGCCATAAAATGCAAATTAATTATGTAAAAATGTAATTTTCTTTTTTTTTATTTTTTTTTTTTTTTTTATTCTGTCTCCCACAGTTGAAGTGTACCTAATGTTTTGGGTGCATGATCTAGGGGTGTGCAATTCTCTTAAATGTCTGCTGCCAAATCTGATATCAAATGGACGTACGCGGAGAATACCCACACTCGACTGTTAATGTCAGTCAAAAGGAGCAGCTCCCTATATTAAGGAAGTTACACAGGTTTATATAGACAAATGCTTATCTTCATGATCATTGCTGAAAGCTGCAATTTCTATGTTTTTGGTTCAAGGTTCAAACATTAGTCATTGATTTTTAGGATTCTGCTATTTGTAACTGCCCAATAATCTTTATTGGCAAAAGCAGAACAATCAGATCAATGTCCACAAAAGCACAAAAGTCTTATAAGGTCTCCAACTATAACACAGGTATGGTACATGATGCCAGCACCATTTTCTAAATCTTCATGAATTATTCACATCCTTATCACTGCTATAAAAATTACAGACCTCTCCATTCTTTGTAGGTGGAAAAACTTTTCTTTCCCCACTGTACATTTTTCATCTTACTAAAAATTGTTCCTCAAGTTTTTTTTGTGTGCAGATCCATCACATAACAAACACCAACATCAACCAACAGATCACATTTAATTTTAATGGGGGTTAATTTGTTTTACCATAGAAACAGTGGTGCATTCTATTATACGCATTTAAATATACTGTACATGTGAACAGAGCCTAACTTTCACTTTGATGTAAAGGAGTAAATATAATTTCTGAGATACTAATGCAGAACTAATTCAGTTAGTGACTATTTGACATTAGAACATATTACAACTAACATCTTATTGATTTTAACTTATCTAAAGGGAGTAAACCAATGCCAGTAAGTAGAAATGATTGAATCACTCCGTGGAAAATCAACGTCAAGTCAAATTTCCTAAAATTTGCAGGTCCATAAAATTTGAAGAGTTTGCAATTAGATCTAACAAAAAAAATGAAAAATACCAGGCACCATTTCATACATTGCTGAAGAGTCACAGAGAGGGTTAATGACATCAGGCATGGCCATGCGGGCTTCCCCATAATGTTTTCTAAACTGTCACATAGACTAATGTAGCAAATCAGTCAGTATAAGAGATGATGGATAGCCAACTAGCGCCATTTTATGCTTTCACAGTAAAGGGATAGGAGGTCAGAGCACACAGCTCTTTCCACATAAGAATAGAAAAAGGCCAAAATTAGATAGTGTTGTATTAAAGCTCTAGTGTTGAAGCACATTGAAAATGCAAGAGGTAAGGCCCGGCGTCAGCACCTGGCAAGTGCCGGGGCTCTGAGCAGGCAAAGGGGCTACTCGCCACTGGGGAAACTGGCGCACTATAGTGACGGCCCCCGTGAGTGGACCCCCCGCCTGCTCCGGGCCCTGGCACTTGCGATACTTACCTCTCCCTGTTCCAGCACTGCAGCATCTTCCATCCTCTGACTGTGACGTTCAGGTCAGAGGGCACGATGACATCACCAGTGCTCGCCCTCTGCCTGAGCAGTCGCAGCACAGAGAGCAGGAAGACGCCGACAGTGAGGAGTCCAGAGCAGAGCAGCGTCAAGCAACGAGAGGTTATAGCCAGCGCAGAAATATGAAAAGGAATATAAGAAAAGGGTTCTGGAAAGTGCACCCAAATTGCTTGAGACCTGGCTGGACCTCATACCTGAAGGACACAGTACCTCAGCTGGGGCAACATAGATCTGTGAGTAAAGCATTGGAAACTGCACCTTGCTGTGTCCTCACATTTATTTACTGCGCCATCCACCCTGCACTACAGCCACCACAATTGCCATCACCACCATTTACAATCTAAGTGCCCTGCGACTAAATCTCTGTTCTGTGGAGAGCTGTACCAACTCTGCTGCATCACCATCAGCCCCAGCGGTCTCTTCAAGCAGCGTTGGTTAACACTTCATATTTGCCAAGTACCACAGGTGGCGTTACAAACATTTATGCTATAAACTTTATTCCCATTTCAATTCCCCTTTTATTGGATGCCCAGAGCCATGGACTGGGTCACTGCTACTATGACACATCCCCTTTAAGAACCGGCCCGGTACCGAGTACCCCACGGTCCTAGCGCTCAACCTACATATGAAAGATTCTGCATTTTCAGATAATCAATCAGATCACAATTTGGAAACCAATTGTCAGCTGTTATATTGTGACCCGATTCAAATAAGGGCTCAGCCATTCTTTTCACAATATCACAGAGTTTGTTACTGACGTGGTATGGACCTTCTGGCTGTTTTCCTGCATAGATTTCAAGGTTGTATGTGTAGGTCTTCCTGGCATCATTATTCTGTTGCAGATGAACTTGTCCTTTATAATGTCTATATATTGATTTGTGTATGAGACAATATAGTCCAGAATGTCATGTGTTAAAAAACCATTCATTCATTCAGCTGCAATTTTAGCATTACTTTTTGTTCCTTTAACTGCAGGAAGGTGAGTGAGAATGTTTTGTGGTTCCCTACATTTAGTTTGCATAGCATAGCTTAGGCTGGTTTCACATTTGCGGTTGTGTCCGCAGTGTTTGTACCGCATATATCCGCATGCGTTGTGTATTCCTATATTTAACATTAGCGACACATGCCTTTTTGTTTGTTCACGTTTTGCCGCGTTTGACGACGCATGCGTCGTTTAATCATTTGCGGCTTGGCGCGGAAATGCAACATGTAGTAATTTTTAAAGGCATCTATTTGCCGCCTGGAAACGCATGTGGTCGATTGCGCAAGGTTTGCGACAAAAAAACGCATTGCTGTCTATATAAACGCATGCGTTTACAAGCACATGCATTTGGTTGCGTTCGTGAACGCATGTTTTTCAATAGAGAAAAACATGTCTAGACACTGATAAGCCACCACCCACCATCAAGGTGATAAAGGGAGGGTGTGGACAGTTGCAGGTCACTTCTCACCAGACACTGAAGCAGACGAGACGCAGGCTACATCCTTTGAGGAAAACAAGACACTGAACAATGTGAGTATATCCTATCCAATGCCTTCATTTTCTATTTTCTGTCTGTACATGTCCTAATTTCTTGCATTTCTTTCTTTCTACATGCATCAGAATGTCTTCTTCGGATTATTCTGGTGAGGAGTTTCGTCCTGGGCCGTCGGAAGTAGAGCATGTCAGTGAGGTGAGTACTTGCCTCGTCAAATTGGTAAGTATTCACTGTCACATCGACACATGTGACAATTTGATTTTTTCTTTTTTTTAGAGCTCTTCTACTGTGGCAGAGACAGGGCAGGAGCAGCGGAGTCAAGGTCCGGTGGAAAGACGGCAGCGGGTACGTATACAAGGCTGACTGTTTACTGTATCCTCAGTGTAATATTCTTGAATCTTCCTTTCTTTCCATTCGTATTTCTTTACTTTTTTCTTCTGGAATCCTTTTGTATGTTGACTTTCCTATTCATGCCATTTCTCAGCATCTTTTTTCTTCATTTTCCTTATGTTAATTGAGCAAAACTGTAATTACTTTTTTAAATTTTTAGGTTTCACAACGGGAGGATGATCTAATTGAGAATGACCTCCTCATCTCCCTGGTCCAGGAGCGAGTCCCATTGTGGGACACCCGGGATCCACTGCACTCAAACAACGTCATGATCCGGCGCTTATGGAATGAGGTGGCCCAAGCAATGTGGGATGGCTGGGACAACGCCCCGACACGGGTCCGAAATGCATTTGGTAAGTATTGCACTGCAGTGTGAAGCAGCAGAGACCTTGGCCATGCTCACTCGACTGTGTGTGATGAAAGAAACTCTCAGGAGTTTCTCTCATCACACACAGTTGTGTGAGCATGGCCAAAAGTCCTTTTTCTGACCACAATTTTTTTTTTTAACAGTAGCCAAAGTCAAAACACGTTGGCATTCGATGAAGGACCGCTTCAACAAGGACCTGCGTCAAGAGAGCCGTGTTCCCAGTGGTTCAGGAGCAAGGATCAGACGATACAAATACCATCGAGTTCTGGCATTTTTAAGACCGGTCCTTGCCCAGAGAACGTAAGTTTCACGTGCATTAGGTTGTATTGTATTGCCATAATCTTTATTTTTATATTCCACAGGACTTTGCATCTGGTTAATATTTGGTATTAATTTTCTTTTTCCTTTTTTCACAGCAGATACAGCACTACTGTTGGCCCAGGTTCTGGAGTGGTCCTTCATCCAACAGCCACGGACCCGTCCCAGCCATCCAGCAGTGGGCCTTCCACACTAACTGGAGATCAGGGAGCTGGTCCATCAGGTCTTCCCCTTTCGCAGTCCTCTTCCCTTGCCCTTTTTTTTTTGGTCTCCTCCCAGCAGCGGCAGAGGGCTTCGGACAGGTCACTCATGCCCGAGTTTCTGCACTTGAGCTCGGTTTTACACGAAGCAATCAAGGCTTTGGGTGACCGAATGGATGTTTCACATAGCCTCTTGAATGCACGTATCCAGGAAGTCAGCAAAAGCCTTGATCAAGTCAAAGCCGACCTCCAGAGCCAGCACATTACTTTTTAACCAAATTAAGCAGGGCATGTCGGAACACCTTACTCCTGATCAAAAGCTGAGTGTCATGGAGGCCTGCAATGCTGCTTATGTGCAGGCTATGCAGCAGAGTCGGTATTTCCAGCAGACAGTGGCGGCATATCCACCTGTGCCTTCACTGTCACGACTGACCTCAATGCCAACCTCTGCTGCATCCCACTGCATGGCCACCTCTCAATTCCTTTCACAGCCGGACACCACTACAGCACCACCATGCCGAGTGCAGTTGGACATCCCACTGCCACCACCATGACATCCGCTGCTCCTGTTTGGACCTCCTCCACTGACACCATGATGCAGCAGGACCCTGGCATGGCCTTCCGTACCGCCACCACCACGATGCAGCAGGACCCTGGCATGGCCTTCCGTACCGCCACCACCACGATGCAGCAGGACCCTGGCATGGCCTTCTGCTCTACAAGCGCTATGGACTCTGGCATGGCTGCACGCTTTACGAGCACTATGGACTCTGGCATGGCTGCACGATCTACGAGCACTATGGACTCTGCCATGGCTGCACGATCTACGAGCACTATGGACTCTGACACAGTGCAGCCGGACCCTGACAGGTCACTCACCACCACACCACATGAACCCACCAAGACCTCCCACAACCAGGCAAAAAATAAAACACACACAAAAAAAAACAGAGGACTCTTAGCATTCCTTTCCCTTCACCTCCTAATGTGTCTGTAATGTCAGGTTGTATGTTACTATGGCAGAATAAAGACTTTTTTGATAACCTTTTCACCTGGAACGGATGCTGCTTCCTTTTCTACATTTGTAATGTCAGGTTTTTCTCACCCTTCCAGTGCGTCTCAAGCCTCTCATGTGTCAAGCCCCATCCCTGAACTTCCAGACCCTTCTAGTTTCATTGCCCCTTCTCCTGCCACCTCTGCGTCGTCCACAGTTAGCCAGGTCTCAGTGCTTCACACCCCCCGTTAACATCACTCTACCCCAAGCCGGCGCAGTAAATAATTTTTTTGGGTTGTGTAAAAATAAAAAAAAATTTGATTTGCCACAATTATGTTTGGTTTATTGTGTCTTCTGCCGCCGGCAACACACACCGTGCGCCAAGAAACTTCGCCACACACTTACTTTTCGGCCCACATCATATCTCCAGTAGTTAAAAAAAAAATGCAGCTTTGTGTGTCTTTAGTATACAGATATGAGGTGGGCAAAAAAATATTACATGTATCTCCATAATCTCTTTTTGTCTGTGCCTAGTGTGGCAGTCTGAAGAGAAAATGGTGGAAATACAGTGCAGACCTCTACTGAACAGGTCAGGTGTCAAAAAACTCATTAGTTATGACACCTGACCTGTTGAGTAGAGAACTGCCTTGTATAACCACCATTTTCTCTTCTTTATACATAATCTATTACACACAAATTGAGGGGACAATGGTGGTCACACACTGCATATCTATGCTCACCTGCACAGGTGTCAGAAATAGTGAATTCATGAGGCTGTAATATGTGCATCATGAATTCATTATTTCTGACACCTGACTTGATGAGTATAGATAGTGTGACAGTCATTGTCTCTTCAGTTTGTGTCCAATGGATACAGCAGAACAGAATCAGGACGCAATGACGTCAACAAGCTTACCAATAAAGCAACATGGCTGCCATAAGACTAGCAGTATGTGGCCAGTGTTTTATATCAGTATTTGTGAGCCAAAACAAGGAGTGGAACAATTAGAGGTAAATTATGATATTAACATAATAACCAGCAACTCTGCCTTTATCACCCACTCCTGGTTTTGCATTACAAAAACTGATATTAAATACAGATCAAATACTGCCAGTTTTAGGACAGCCTTGATTTGTAGAGGAAAAACATAGGAGACACGGTCAACACAACCAAAACTAAAGTTTATTAATGAGAAATATTATTATCTTTGTAGAAAATTACTGGTACAGATCGAATTACAACAGGACATTTACACAACATTGTCCTGCCATGACACATGTCCAATATTTGAATCAAAAAAGGCAGCAAATTGGTCCCGCATGAGACCAACTGCTGCAGTTGACCGCAGCGGGTGATGCTGGAAATCGGGTAGTGGGTGTGCAACTGGTTCATCCAGTTCAATGTTGGGTTGCTCCTTAACCATTATATAATTATGCAGAACCACACAGGCTTTGACCACCTCGTCGACTGTTTCCACTTTTAGATTTATGGCTGATGCAAAAATGCGCCATTTAGCGACCAGAATGCCAAAGGTACACTCTACTGTTCTTCGGGCCCTGGTCAGTCTGTAGTTAAAGATCCTTCTAGTGTGGTTCAAGTCCCAACTGGAATAGGGCTTCAGTAGGTTTTCACACATCTGAAAGGCCTCATCCCCCACCATAACAAATGGCATCGGTGGACCTTGAGTGTTGGGGAGAGGTTGTGGCAGGGGAAAATTGAAATTTTTGCCATACACACAGCAGCCCATATCTGAGTTCTTGAAAGTCTGGCAATTGTTGCCACGGCCAAAATCTCCAATGTCCACGGCAATGAACCGACAGTTCGCATCAGCTATTGCCATGAGCACAACAGAAAAATATTTTTTGTAGTTGAAATACTCCGATCCTTTTCTTGCTGGTTTGATAATGCGGATGTGCTTTCCATCCACCGCTCCTAAACAGTTGGGGAAATCACAAACACTCCAGAATTTTTCTGCAATTTCAAGCCACAAGTCCAAAGTGGGTAGGGGAATAAACTCATCCCGGAGTACATTCCACAAAGCCCGACAGGTGTCCACAACTATTCCGGACAGGGTGGATATTCCAAGCCGGTATTGGAAATGGAGGGATGATAAACTCTCTCCGGTTGCCAGAAATCTGTAAAACAAACCCAAGAAACATTACAATCTATTCTACTTATGGTGTGGTTACGCTAATGAAAGAAAAGAAAATACCCAAAACATACATGTCAGAAAACACAAAATTTGGACTGTCGTTGGTTTAGATTTGGAACGTACCTTAATGTAACCAGCAGACGTTCCTCCGGTGGAATCGCTCTACGGAGCTGGGTGTCCTGTCTCCGTATGGCTCCTTGGACACAAGCAAGCAAATCCCGGGATGAGTCTTGCGACATCCTTGTGTATTCCTGGAATTTCTCCGGGTTGGCATTAAGCTCACCATACAGCATGTGATAGGCTCCACGGCTCTCACGTAGTTCGATAATGGGGTGCCTCCAAAAACGCCTATGTTGTCTCCTCCTCCATATTTCGCGATTTCTGTCTTGCTCCCAAGTGAAAGCACAGGCAAGAAACAGCTTGATGCTTAAATCCAGGTTGAAATAAAAGCTCTCCATGTGAAGATCCATCATGACACAGGATACAGTAGCAAACTGTTAAGATTTCAGTAGCCCTAAGGTCTATATATAGAGATTCCATAACACACGCCCTCTGTAGTCCCATTGGCAGTGTCTGGTTATCTTGATTTTTCTCTTGTGAAATTTCTCATCATGCGCACCAAAAATGCAAACGCAGAAAAAAACGCATATAAACGCGTACAAACGCGGCGTTTTTTTTAACCGCATGCGATACCGCATGTGTCTAAAAAACGCCGCATTTGTACGCGTTTATATGTGTTTTTTCCACCACTTGCGGATGCGTTATAAACGCTGCGGATTTAAAAGCTAATGTGAAACTAGCCTTAGTGCTCCATTTGTATTTTTTTTATCTTTTCCATATAATATGTTTTTATATCTTCTTCATCCTCATCACTCTCAGCATCTTGCTCTGTTTCACAATCACTACAGATACTTACACCACATCATGAGAATCAATCTCACTTTCTTCCTCTAAATCCTCATGCAGTTTGGGGTCTGCATCATCATCATCTAACAGCATCTTCACTTCATCAACATGAAGGGGTTTTGACAAATCATACATTTTCTTCTTGATTTCAGCAGATAATCTGAAGCAAGATAGAGAATATGTGTTAGGGAGCAATGTGCCTGAGAAGCACACTTTCATTTGTAAGAAAACCTTACTTATTTCCATGAAATATCCACAAACTTTGCACTATCCATTCATAAAATAAGCTAAATTAACAATTTTGATGACTAAAAACATAAAATACCAAACTTATATAGTGTGATGTGTTAGGGAACAATGTGTCTGAGAAGCCAGAATAGTTATATCTGCTCACCTGAGTCTCTGCAGTTCAACTGTGATATCAGGTTTCACAAAGCATCAAGAGTCAGGAAGGTATTGGGGGTGTGGGGATTTCCTGACAATCTGGTGGGGAGGGAGAAATAAAACTGCTGCACCTGTCAGATCAGTTGTTCCTGATGGAGGGTTAAACAGTGTTAGGGCTGGCGGAATGCACCAAGTAAATATAGAGATGTTATTTGGTGCGTTCGCAGCCCGGGGTCCACCGTGCAGAAAAAGAACCTGCTGCTGGCAAACGGCGGCACTAAAAGGTGGTAGAAGCGATCTCTGTTGCTTCACAGAGTCGCTTTAAAGAAAGGACTGTGTCCTGTTAAACGCCACAGGAATGCACAGTAACTGCTGAGCAGATAGCAGCTTGTGGTCACACAGTCAAGTAGGCAAACATACAATCTCCTCACCGGAGGAGCCGGTATTCTAGGTGGCTTATTTCAGCCGGGGCCCTGAATCCACACAAGCGTGACCACATTGGCGCAAAACTCATAACATGCATTGATACTAGCGCATGGCCGTGCGGCCATCCAAACCTTATATAGCTGCAGCAAGTACAAGACCTTCCTAGAAGGACCAATGAGAGGCCGCCACAGAGCCTGAGCACCTTCAGGACCTTCCTGGAGAACCAATGGGCTTTGCTGCAGTATCCAAGCATGTTACCCTCGATCTCCAATGAGAGATCTTACCCTGGGCATGCTCAGAAGGAGAAAAGCAGGACTTAGTCCCAAAAGCATCTGCTCGCCGCTGCCCAGCACTGGCTTCAATGGCAGAAGCTGGATAAGCAGCAGTAACCCTTTGCACAGAGACAGACTGAGTGAGACGCTGGGACCGACGTATCCGTTGAGCAGGCTCCACTGCGGCAGGAGAAGAATGGGAGACTGCAGCGGAGATGGCCCGAGATTCCCCCTGTGCAGAGGCGGGAACTCAACCCCCAACATTACCCCCCCTAGGGCCCCCCCCTTGGACCACGCTATGCTCGAAGGTAGCAATGAGCTGCGGAGCCTGAATGTGCTCAGCAGGCTCCCAGGACCTGTCCTCAGGACCATAACCCTTCCAGTCCACCAAATAAATTTTTTTGCCACGTACCACCTTGCACCCCAAAATAGCGTGAACCTCGTAATCGTCCGTAGACGAACCCGATGTCCCGGCAGATGACTCGGAAAACCGAGACATGTATATGGGTTTCAAGAGGGACACATGAAAGGTGTTGGTGATACCCAAGCATGGTGGAAGGGCTAAACGGTAGACCACAGGGTTAACCTGATCGAGGACCTTGAAAGGGCCCAAGTAGCGAGGTGCAAACTTAGTGGGCTCAACTAGCAGCCAGATGTTACGGGCGGAGAACCACACTAAGTCGCCAGGAGCAAAGGTCAGAGCGGGGCACCGATGTGCATCGACGGAGGACCTCATTCTCTCCTTGGAGGCCCAAATGGCATCCTGAGTGCGGTCCCAAATATCCCGTGCCTCCACAGCACAGTCTGCCACCCTGGAGTCAGCGGAAGACACGGGCATAGGCACAGGTACCCGCGGATACTGACCATAGTTAAGGAGGAATGGGGTTTGTCCAGTGGAGTCGGCTACAGCGTTGTTCAGTGCAAACTCCGCCCACGGTAGCAGGGAAGCCCAGTCATCCTGCCTGGCTGAGACAAAATGTCACAGATATGTGATCAAGGTCTGGTTGGCCCTCTCTACCAACCCATTCCTCTCGGGATGATATGCGGAAGAGAGATTCAACTCAATGCTGAGAAGACAACAAAGCTCTCTCCAGAACCGAGACGCAAACTGGGGACCCCGGTCACTGACAATTTTGTCCGGCATACCGTGTAGGCGGAAGATGTGTTTTATGAACAACGCTGCCAAGGCCCGTGCAGAAGGTAGCCGTGGAAGCGGCACCAAATGCACCATTTTAGAAAAATGATCGGTGATAACCCAAATGATGGTACAGCCACGAGACTTGGGCAAACCCACCACAAAATCCATCCCAACCATCTCCCAGGGCCTGTCTGTCACTGGCAAAGGATAGAGTAACCCAGCTGGCCATTGTCAAGGAGACTTATTTTTGGCACAGGAGACACACGCCCGAATATACTCTCCAACGTCACGGATCATATGTGGCCACCAGTACGTCCTCGCCAGCAGCTCAGATGTCCTCTTTGTCCCAAAGTGTCCGACCACCCACCCTGGACGAATGAGCCCAAGAGAGAACCTCCGGTTGCAAATTAATGAGTACAAAAGTCTTGCCCGGAGGCACAGACTCTAGCGAAACTGGAGCTACGGTTCTCAAGCTCTCAGAAGGGACAATAAGCCGGGGCTCCCCTTCCTCCTCCTCAGATGACACAACAGAGCAAGAGAGGGCGTCAACACGAACGTTCTTCTCCCCTGCGAGATAATGGAAGGTGAAGTGGAACCGGGAGAAGAACAAGGACCATCTGGCCTGACGAGAATTTAGCTGCTGGGCTGTTTGTAAATAAACCAAATTTTTGTGGTCTGTGAAGACCTGGAAGGGAAAGCGAGCCCCCTCCAAAAGATGTCTCCACTCCGAGAAGGCTAACTTCATTGCTAGCAGCTCCCTGTCCCCAATGGAGTAATTCCTCTCCGCTAGTGTGAAGGTCTTGGAGAAGAAGAAGCAAGGATGCTTCCGACCTTGAGCATCACCAGAGGTATTGCATGGCGCAGAGCAAAAGCAGAGGTCATGAAATTCCCCTTTGCTTCAGAGTCCACAGAAAGCTCGACTGTTAGAGAGGATGAGCCTAACATGATTGTCCCTTTGAAGGACAGCTTGGAGGAAAACGCCGCTGTGTCTAGTGAACCTCCTCCAATGGTAACTAGACGCGATCGTTTACCCGACCGCCGTGGACATTTATTTGCATAATGTCCTTGTTGTTGGCAATGTCTACAAACCACGGGTACTCGAGCGGTCCGAGACTTAGGTCCCGCTCGAGAAACCTCCAAGGCCTCATGGGAATCAGATGCCTGAACGGAAGATTCTAGAGGTCTGGCGAAGGTGGGAGCCAGCCAAAACCTCTGCCTACACTGGGTCCGCTCTAACCTCCGCTCGTTGAAACGGAGGTCGATGCGGGTAGATATAGTAATGAGCTCCTCCAGTGTGGCGGGAATCTCCCTGGTGGCCAAGGCGTCCTTCACATGGTCTGCCAGTCCTTTCCAGAACACCGGAATAAGGACTTTATCCGGCCACTCCAGCTCAGAGACCAGAGTCCAGAATTGGACGGCAAACTGGCTGACCATGGACGAACCCTGTGCTATTGGCAACAATTGGAGCGCGGTATCGTGGGTGACACGAGGTCCCAAAAAGACCTGTTTCAGAGCATCCAGGAAGAGAGGAGCACTCTGCACCACATGATCATTACGCTCCCATAGCGGCGTTGCCCACTCCAACACCCTGCCCGACAAAAGGGATAAAATAAATCCCACTTTCGCCCGTTCCGTAGGAAAACGTGCAGCCAGGAGCTCAATATGTATGGAGCACTGACTCACGAATCCCCGACATAGCTTACTATCACCAGCAAACTTGTCTGGAAGCGAGGGATGGGATAAAGTCGGAGCAGGGGTGGCAGAGGATAAACTGGCTGCAGCTACACTGGCAGCCTGAGCAGCGACTGCGGTAACATCCACAGCTGAGGTTGTGCGCTCAAGAGCCGCCAACCTACCCTCCAGCTGCTGAATGTACCGCTGTAGACGCTGATCGTCCACCATTTACCAGCCAGACCCTGGCTCTAGTATACTGTTAGGGCTGGCGGAACGCACCAAGTAAATATAGAGATGTTATTTGGTGCGTTTGCAGCCCGGGGTCCACCGTGCAGGAAAAGAACCTGCTGCTGGCAAACGGCGGCACTATATGGTGGTAGAAGCGATCTCTGTTGCTTCACAGAGTTGCTTTAAAGTTATATAGTTAAACTATAACTATAAAGAAAAAAAAAGTTTACATTTTTACCCCTTCATGCCATGATCATTTTCTGTTTTTTATATATGTTTTTTACTCCCTTTCTTTCAAGAGCCATAGCTTTTAGATTTTTCTGTCAATATAGCTTTAGGAGAGCTTCTTTTTTGTGAGTTGAATTGTACTTTTGAATGCTACCATTCATACTTCAACATAGAATACTGCAAAACGGAAACTAAATTCAACGTGCATTGAAATAGCAAAAAAGTGCAATTTCACAATTGCTTTGGGGACTTTTTATTTACCAATTTCGTTATGTAGTAAAACTATAGAGTAAAACTGAACTGGCAATATTATTTTCCAGGCCAGTGAGAGCATGCAGGTACCAAAAATGTATAATTATATTTTTTGAAGGGTGAAAAATTTTTTGGAAATTTGTTAGAATTTTTGTTTGTTTTTGTCTTCATTTTTTGAGACCCATAACTTCATTTTTCAGGATATGGAACTGTGTGAGGGCTTATAGTACTGCTATTTATGGTATGTAATGACAGGCTACTTGATTCTTTACCAGACCCCTGCCAGTCAAGATAACTCATCAGCAACACGTGATCACATAATGAGCACACCGATGCGAGCATGGAACGATGCGAGCATGGAACGATGCATCCTCCTGTCAGCGTGTGTTAAATGCAGCTTTAAGAGATTGATAGCAGTATTTAACAAGTTAAGAGTTGTGGGTGGAGTGGAGCTTAAATAAGCAGTCATGTGCAGGAAAAGAGCACATCAAAGGCCGGTACACAACATATGATGTAAATTTATGCTATATGTCGTGAAGGAATTAAAAGTTGAGTTAACAACTGTACATGCATGAACAATGCTGACTTTTCACCAAATTACTTTCAGGTTGTTTTTCTTCCATTTAGCACAGAATTTTAGGGTTACGTTAGATGCTCTTTTTGGCAAGAAAAGATAAATAAAAAAAATATAGCAAAAAAAAAGTTTACGGTATAACAACTATTTTACTAGTCAAATTTAACAACCGTATAAGTCACAACAATGCTGCTGACTGTTGCCAGAAATTTTTTTGCGTCTGTGTAGCTAACAAACAACATAGCATTCTGGTTTAGGATTTTTAGGAGATAAAAAACAAAACTGAAAATTTGAAAATATTAGGCACTCAAATTTACGTTTAACCTATCTGTTTGAATGTTTTGATTTTGCAACCTTAAATCCCACTACTACACCATGGGCTGTTGCTGGATTTTGAGGCTAAGTTTCTACCTTGCGTGCCTGAGCTTGACAGGCAATGGCCTCCTCACTATCCCTAATCTATAATGAGGGTCTTCTTTTCTCCCTTGCTATATTACTCACAATAGGGCTTTTTTTCGATTATCCTATAATCATCCTGCATTGTCCATAACTACTTGCAAGCAGTCTTTCCCTGTTTTTCCCGTAGACACAGAAGTGTCTTCTCCACTTTTGCCAACCAAAAAAGTATAAAAAAAAAAATAGATACAAATTTAATACTTTACTATTAAATGTAAAAACATGATTATACAACAAATAGGAGATAAAATATTATCACAAAGAGAGGATAAAAAACGAAATATAAAACAGCAAGTGTATGAGGGGGGCAGGATATGTCAAATCAATTGGTAAATTATAGGTAGCAAATCATTAGATAGCAGAAAGCACAATTCCAAGATGCTGTAAATAAATAAATACTAATAAGATCACAAAACATATGCATTCATTAACAAAGCATGGTGCATTAATTATAAAATATTGCCTTATTATTAGCATGTACTATAATTATTTAAGTATAAGTCAAGAAAGTTAGTGACTGAAGTATAAAGCAAAACAGGTAATGTTGAAAATCAGTGGGATGAATGCATCATGGAAGTATAAGTCTATATTAGTTGCCTGAAAAAGTACATAGTACAATCCAAAACATAAGGCTGTATGTACAGCACATGGGAGCTGGATGGCTACCAGATGAAAATAGTATATAATAACAGCATAATATCGACCAGGAGGATACATTGCACACCAGTGTTTTATGTGATATTTGGCCAATGGCAGTACCAGGATCATCATTGTTCTTGGTAAAATTTGTTCTGTAAGGTTATAAAATACAGCAAGAATAGAAACCCCTTAATCATTATACGGTAAATATCTAGGGAAAAAAAATGGACCATTCATTCATTCATTCATTATTTGTAGCACTACAAAAATGCTTATGCAAATGATGCAGAAAATCTTCTTGTGGAAGCAAAAACATACAATACCCCTAGTGCGACTAACAGAATGTGGTCATTTAATTAGATAGAACACATCTATATTTATTATAGCACATGTTTTCAAAACACATAAGCATACATTATTCCACACTGAGATGCACATTTATTTGCCTCTTTAATTAATACATCAGGGAACCTCCAGGAGCTTGCTTGATAAAATAAAGTTACATTGAAATTCTCCAATTTTATCATTTAATAGATGGGTAAATGTGCTGTAAGCTATAGAAACCAAATGAAAAGTGTTAAAACACTATTTGTCACATTTTAATTATTTGTCAATGCAATTAGAATGATTACAGTAGTTTTCCCATGACTGTATCTCTTTTAGATAAGATTTTAGGCAATGTATGAAAATCACAACAATGTGTGAAAAAAGGCACTTATCGACTTATAATAACAAATAAAACATCAAAAACTACAAACATATAACATAGCTTTATTATTATACAAAATGAGCACCATTTATTAAAAATAATTAAAACATTGCAACTAAGCGCAATATCAACAGCCATAAAATATGTGCAGTTAAAACCAGAAGTTTACATACACTATATAAAAAGGACACATATTCATGTTTTTCTCAATATCTGACATGAAATCAGAATAAACCTTTCCCGTTTTAGGTCAATTAGGATTACATAATCATTCATATTTGCCAAATGCCAGAATAATGAGAGAGATAATGTTTTAAGGCATTTTTATTATTACTGCAAAGTCCAAAGTTTACAGACACTAAGATTACTATGCCTTTAAACAATTATGGACTGCCCATATGATGATGTCATGTGTTTGGAAGCTTCTGATTTTTGTTTTTTTTAGCAACATTTGAGTTAATTAGAGACATACCTGTGGATGTATTGTAATGCACACATAAAGCACACTACTTCTTTGTGTAGCATCATGTGAAAGTCTCAAGAAATCAGCCAAGATATTAGGAAGAGAATTGGGTACTTTCACAAGTCTGGCTCATCCTTGGGTACAATTTAAAGATACCTGATGGTGCCCTGTTTATCTGTACAAACAATTGTACACAAGTACAAATATTATGTCCAGCCACCATGCCGCTCAGGAGGGAGACGGGTCATGTGTTTCAGAGGTGAATGTGCATTAGTCCGACGTGCACACCAACCCAAGGACAAAAGCAAAAGAGCTTGTGAAGATGATGGCGGAAGCTGGTTAGATTATGTCAATATCCACAGTGAAACAAGTACTGTATCAACATGGGCTGAAAGGCCACTCTGCCAGGAAAAAGCCATTACTCCAAACAAAACATAAAAAGCCAGATTAATGTTTGCAAATGCACACAGGTACACAGACCTTAATCTTTGGAAACATGTCCTGTGGTCTGATAAAACAAAAATTGAACTTTTTGGGCATAATGACTGTGGAGACACAGCATTGTATCTTAATTAACCAGATTACTATTTTAAGCAAGCCAGAAAGAAGAATAGACTGTTATCTATATGTTGACTTTTGAATTTAAGCATTTCTTTCTGGTTGGTCAAGAAAGCCTGTAATATTGACTTGTAAGTTGGCAGCTGATGTAACATATTGTGCTCTTATCCTTGATGACTAGTGATGTTTACTGATATGCTAATTATGCATTGTGTAGGCCAGATAGTTTGTTGACTTCGAAAACAGAGGAGGAAAAACTATATAAATATAGTATTTGTGGCAGAACGTGGCCGGCATATATACGACAAACAGAACTGACAGATATAAACTTGTTGGCAATTTAAATCTCCATTTTTTGGGGGGGAGACTGCAGCAAAAAACAGGCCCTGGGTATTACACTATACACTATACAATGTAAGTGGCAGAACGTGGCTGGCAGATATACGACAAACAGAACTGACGTATATAAACTTGTTGGCAATTTAAATCTCCCTTTTTTGGGGGGGGGAGACTGCAGCAAAAAACAGGCCCTGGGTAATACAGTACACAAAGTAAGTGGCAGAACATGGCTGGCAGATATACGACAAACAGAACTGACGTAGATCCACTTAGTGGCAATTTAAATCTCCCTTTTTTGGGGGGGAGACTGCAGCAAAAAACAGGCCCTGGGTATTACACTATACAATGTAAGTGGCAGAACATGGCTGGCAGATATACGACAAACAGAACTGACATATATAAACTTGTTGGCAATTTAAATCTCCCTTTTTTGGGGGGAGACTGCAGCAAAAAACAGGCCCTGGGTATTACACTACACAATGTAAGTGGCAGAACGTGGCTGGCAGATATACGACAAACAGAACTGACGTAGATCCTCTTAGTGGCAATTTAAATCTCCCTTTTTTGGGGGGAGACTGCAGCAAAAAACAGGCCCTGGGTATTACACTATACTATGTAAGTGGCAGAACGTGGCTGGAAGAAATATAAAAAAATACAAGGACTGTGCTACAATTTCAATCTCCATACAATGATCTGACAAGTATGGCAGCCAGCAATAAAAAGGACTGCTGCACAAAAAGGTGTAGAGAAATAAACAAGATAACTGTGCAGAAAGGAGCAACAGGATTTTTGCTTTTAAAAAAGCACAGCGGCGTACAAACAGCAATGCAGCTATCAGGGAGCCTTATAAGGCAGCCTAATAAGCTACAGAGGTGATGCACAAAAATCTAGCCTCCACTGTCCCTGCAAAACAAAGGTGGTGTTAGACAGTGGAAATCGCTACAGCACAAGCAGTTTGGGGGTTAATCTTCCCTCCCTAACTATATCCCTTCTTCTGATGAAGCTGCAGCAATCTCTCCCTATGCTAAGATCGGCAGAAGTAAGATGGCGGTCGGCGTGCACGCCCCTTTATAGCCCCTGTGACGCCGCAGAAAGCTAGCCAATCACTGTCATGCCCTTCTCTAAGATGGTGGGGACTGAGATCTATGTCATCACGCTGCCCACACTCTGCATCCTCCTTCATTGGCTGAAAAATGGCGCTGAAAGCGTCATACGAAACGTGACTTTGGCGCGAAGATTGCCCACCTCATGGCCGATCCCACACTGGGATCGGGTCGGGTTTCACGAAACCCGACTTTGACGAAAGTCGGCGATTTTTGAATTTGTCCGATCCGTTTTTGCTCAACCCTAATTCTGACACAACCCATTAGATTTTCTGCTAGAAGAGCTCCATCGTTAGGTGTTTTTTTATTATCACCAAGCTTATATGAATAATAATGAATAATATGCTGCTAAAAGAGAGAACATGGTTACATACAGTAGGATTTTATAAATGTGGACATCACACATGTATATGCTTTGATCATGTAGAAAATACAAGGGAATTTAACTCAATGGTAACCAATAGATCCTATAAAATCAAATCCTTTATTAATTGCAATAGTTCTTATGTAGTATATCTAATATAATGCCTAATATGTAGGGTCCAATATGTAGGTTGCATGACAAATTCATTGAAGGTTAGAATTACCGTATATACTCAAGTATAAGCTGACCCGACTATAAGCCGACCCCCTAATTTTGCAACAAAAAACTGGGAAAACTTATTGACTCGAGTATAAGCCTAGGGTGGAAAATGCAGCAGCTACCAGTAAATGTCAAAAATAAAAATAGATATCAATAAAAGTAAAATTAATTGAGACATCAGTAGGTTAAGTGTTTTTGAATATCCATATTGAATCAGGAGCCCCATATAATGCTCCATGCAGTTCATTATGGCCCCATAAGATGTTCCATATACAAATATGCCCCATATAATGCTCCATACAGTTCTTTATGGCCCTATAAGATGCTCCATATACAAATATGCCCCATATAATGCTCCATGCAGTTCTTTATGGCCCCATAGATGCCCCATATAATGCTCCATGCAGTTCATTATGGCCCCATAGATGCTCCATATAACATTGTGCCACATGTAATGCTGCTGCACTAAAAAAAAAATTACATACTCACCTCTCGTCGCTGCCCGCTGCTCCTCAGCGTCCCATCTCTCCGCTGTAACTGTTCAGGCAGAGGGCGGCGCGCACACTAATACGTCATCGCGCCCTCTGACCTGAACAGTCACAGCAAGAGGATGCAGAAGACAGAGAGTTGGTGGAACACGGAAAGGTGAATATGAAATACTTACTTGCTCCCGGCGCTCCTGACGCGGTCCCTGCATGTCCCACGGTCTCCGGGTGCAGCAGCTTCTTCCCCTGTTCAGCAGTCACTGGTACCGCTCATTACAGTAATGAATATGCGGCTCCACCCCTATTATTTTAATGAGAGGTACCAGTGACCGCTGAACAGGGGAAGAAGCTGCCGCACCCGAAAACCGTTGGACCGCGTCAGGAGTGCCCGGGAGCAGGTGAGTATTTGACAGTCTTTGCTCCCCCTCACCCGCCGACCATGACTCGAGTATAAACCAAGAGGGGCACTTTTAGCCCATTTTTTGGGGCTGAAAACCTCGGCTTATACTCGAGTATATACGGTAGACGATACTTGTCAGATGCAGCAAATAATAAAATAGTCAAGTGCTCTTCAGCATCTAACATTTTGCCATTCATCACAATGGGAACACTGACATGTGAAGGATCATTGGAATAGAAAGGGTGTTTAAACCTTCTAGGGGTGGTGATCATCACAGAAAATTATTGAATAGAGAATCGTGGTGGATTTATATGTTGCAAACAAGAATGCAAACTGGTGTGAATATCAAACATGATTTAACATATCACTACATATGACCGAAGGTTTTATGAAAAAATTACATTTGTGCTGATATATATATATATACTAGATTGTGGCCCGATTCTAACGCATCGGGTATTCAAGAATATGCATGTCCCCGTAGTATATGGACAATGATGATTCCAGAATTTGCGGCAGACTGTGCCCGTCGCTGATTGGTCGAGGCAACTTTTATGACATCATCATCGCCATGGCAACCATTATGACATCTACATCGATACTGTGCCCGTCGCTGAATGGTCGAGGCAACCTTTATGACATCATCGTCGCCATGCTGTGCCCGTCGCTGATTGGTCGAGGCCTGGCAGCCTCGACCAATCAGAGACGCGGGATTTCCAGGACAGACAGACAGACAGACAGACAGACAGTAAAACCCTTAGACAATTATATATATAGATATATTATCATCATTCATTTTTTTGTGAAATATTATTAAAGGGAATCTGTCATCCCCAAAATCATCGGTGAGCTAAGCCCACCGGCATCAGGGGCTTATCTAGAGCATTCTGTAATGCTGTAGATAAGCCCCCGATGTATCCTTAAAGATGAGAAAAAAAGGTTAGATTATACTCACATGGGCGGGCCAATCGAATCCGATGGGCGTCGCGGTCCGGGTCTGGGGCCTCCCATCCCCGCCAGCTCCAGGCCAGCCAGCGCAGGCGTACTTTGTCTACCCTGTTGACCGGACCAGCAGTGGGAATGCCCCTTGATGAGTATCATATAACCTCTCTTTTCTCATCTTTTAGGATACATCGGGGGCTTATCTACAGCATTACAGAATGCTGTAGATAAGCCCCTGATGCCGGTGGGCTTACCTCACCCTCGATTTTGGGGGTGACAGGTTCCCTTTAATTGTATTTTTTTTGCTGATTTCTTTTCTGCAGAGTTTTTTCCTACTGAGTTTTTTTTCTGATGAGTTTTTTCTGCTTGAATTTTTTGCGAAGAAGGGGTTTTTTTACTGAAGATTTTGGTTTGGCTTTGTTTTTTGTTTCATCTGCTTTTTAAGTTCCAAACACAGGTGATAACATTCACCAGGTGAGAGAGAATGATTAGACACAGGGTGGAAATAGGATGTGTTATATAAGGGTGTTTTTAGTATTGAATGGTATGCAAAGACTGAGATTTGTTGTTTGAAACGTGTCTGCCCACATTACATTCCTATATAGAGGTTGTGATTTTTTTAAGATATGTAACTTTTTTATGAAAGATATTTTTCTAATAAAGATTTAAAAAATCTTTTTTACCCGACCGTTCAGAGCTGGATTATACCTTCATGATTCTAAAAACTGCACCCCTCAAGGTGCACAAAATCACATTCAAGAAGTTTATTAACCCTTCAGGTGCTTCCCGATAACTAAAGCAATATTGAAGGAAAATATTAAAAAAAAAATTTTCACAAAAAATTTACTTCAGAACCAAACTTTTTTATTTGCAAAAGGAGAAAATGGACCACAAAATTTGTTTTATAATTTCTCTTGAGTACGCCGATACCCAGTATGTGAGGGAAAGCCACTCTTTGGGTGCATGGCAGGGCTCAGAAAGGAGGGAGCACTGATTGACTTTTTGAATGCAAAATTGGCTGGAATCAATGGCGGGTACAATGTCGCGTTTGGAGACCCTCTGATGTACCTATACAGTGGGAAGCCACCAATTCTATCTACAAACCTAACATACCCTAACCCCAACCCTATCTCCAGCACACACCTAACCCTAATCCCAACCCTAACCATAACCCTAATCACAACCCTAACCTCTACACCTCAACCCTAACCCCAACACAACCCTAACCCTAACACAACCCTTGCTCCAACCATAGCCCTATCCTAACCCTAGCCTCAACCCTAACCCTATCCCAACCCTAGCCCAACCCTAACCCTAGCTCTAACTCTAGCCCCAACTCTAACCCTAGCCCAACCCTAACCCTAGCTCTAACTCCAACCCTAGCCCTAGCCCCAACTCTAACTCTATCCCCAACACTAACCATTGCCCAACCCTAACCCTAGCACTAACCCTAGCCCAAACCCTAACCCTAGCTCAATCCTAACCCAGCCCTAACCCTAGCTCTAACCCAACCCTAACCCTAGCCCCAATCCTAACCCAAGCCCCAACATAACCCTAGTTCTAACCCCTAGCCCTAGCCCCAACCATAACTCTAATGGAAAAATGAAAAAAATATATACTATTTTACACAACTAGAGGGGTGATAAAGGGGGGTTTGATTTACTATTTTTTTTAATTTTGGGTTTATCATGGTGATCAAAATGAACCAATAGGAAAAATTTAGTATTGTTGCCGGATGCCGGCCGACAGACCTCGGCAGGTGCACTACGCATGCGCCCTCCATTTTCCTTCCAGAAGATGATGCCGGGGGCCGGGGACAGAGCCAGAGGGACCAGGGGACACCAGAGGTACTGGGGAGGCTCAGAGGACCCAATTTCTCTCTCCTCTGATGTGCTAGATTATATCAGAGAGAAATAAATGGGAAATCCGATTTTTTTTTTGGTGGTTTTCCGATGCTGAGGGGTGCTATAACCTTATTTCTCAGTGCTGTTAAAAAGTGTTGCTGAGGAATAAGTACCCTAAACTGCCGCCGTTAAAAGGCATATCAGCAGGTGATAATGGGCTAAGGGTTCATTCTCTGAGCTCAGTTTGTTTGTTTATTTTGACATGGCTGCTTATTTTTTCTCTTTTTTTGTTAGTTTTACCCATTTATTTATTTTTTCCTGTGTGCATATATTCGTGTTTCTTCAATAACTTTGTTATACCATGCCGGAGGAAGGGACCTAAGTCTTGAAAGCTTGCTTTGTCACATCATTTATTTTCTTTTTGTTAGCCATTAAAAGGTATGAGAACTACAAGATTATGCTGTTTTTCCCACAGAGAATGGACTATAAGATGAACCACCGTTTTTCCTAGTTTCCACACAAATGAGTGTTGGCATGATCCAATGTGTCTTATAGTCTGCAATATACAGTATATTCTTTATGTGATGATCAAGGTGTTGACAATGTACTTTATTGCAATATTTTTATTTTGTTTTAATCTACGGTGTTTATTTTGGATAATTAATAAAATTATGTTATATTTTTGTACTTTTTAGCTCTATTATTTATCATAAGGTGCCTTTTTCACAAGCTGATGTGATTTTCATATTGTTTGCTTTATGGATGTGTGACACAGTACTAATTAATTTCGGTAGTGTCAGCCAGATTTACCGTACCTATTTATTAAGCATTTTTTTGGCGTATGGCCATAGAAATTGTTGGACCAGCAGGCATAGATCTCCATTGATTTTGACATTAAAGGGGTTGTCTGGCCCTCATAAAAACCTTACTGTGGACATTAATGGCCTTATAAAAATAGCTGATGCCTACACAACTAACAACTATGCCGTCTTCATGGATCGAGTACAGGTCATTTTGGTGTTCAGTACTGGCACTGAAGAACAAGGCTGCCACCAGGAATTTCAGGGCCTTACACTGGCAACATGTTCAAGCCTCTTTGAGACTCCACCCAGCTTCCATGCCAGCTCCACCTCCACCACTTGGACCTTCCACAGTCCCACCTCTACTTTTAGAAAAACTCCACTTCTGCACCACACTTTCACCAATCGTACATTAACAGTTTCCATCAAACACAATATCACATGCATAGCCATCAACTTTTGGTTTGCCCCACAAAATTTTTAAGCCTGCCACCATGACACGGTATACTCTTTTGCAAGGTTCAACTCTAAAATATTAAACATTTCTTTAAATATCCAATAATCATTTTAGGTGCATTTTTAATTATTTTTCTTTAACTCCTTTCCCATCTGAAACGTCTCCATATGTCCCTGTGACCTGGGTCTTATAGACCTGGCAAGTGTTGATACGTCCCGGAGATTTTGTGCACACAGAAACACCGCTATATATGATGACATCCGGGTCACCAAAGCTAGCAAAGTTGCTATATCATGTGCAGTGCATGATCAGCAACTCAGTCAATGCTGCACTGACAGTTTGCATAGCATAGGGATGCTGCTATATCCCCATGCTATACAAGCGATTAGCCTGCAAAAAAGGATAGTACCATAGTGGAGCAAAGGAAAAAAGTAAAAGAAAGATAAAAAAAATTAAAAAAATTGTACGACTATAAAAAAAAATGTAAAAAAAATCTAAATATATTGTACCCATAAATAAATATTTTTATGTATAAAAAAACAAAAACAATAAAAGTACACATATTTAGTATAGCCACATCAAGAACAGCCCAACCTATTAAACTGTCCCACTAGTAACCCCTTTAGTGAGCACCATAAAAAAAAGACAAAAAAACAAAGCTTTATCATCATATCATCATACTGCGGTACAAAAAGTGGAATAAAATGTGAACAAAAAGACGAATATCATATATAGTCATGGTACCGCTGAAAATGTCAACTTGTACCACAAATAACAAGCCATCATACAGTTCCATCAATGGAAAAATTAAAAAGTTATATCTTTCAGAACAAAGCAATGTAAAAAATAATTATTTTTTTCTATAAAATAGTTTTTATTGTGTAAAAGCTCAAAGACATAAAAAAATATAGAAATGGTGTATCAATGTAATTGTACTGACCCGAAGAATAAAGCTGCCTTATCAATTTTACCACACATATGAAACTGAACCCAAACAATTCCTGGATTGCTGGCTTTTGTTCATTCTGCATTCCAAATATCGGAGTTGAAAGCGATCAAAAAATGTCATGCGTCTGACAATGGTCCCAATTAAAATGTCAACTCGTCCCACAAAAAATAAAGCCTCACATGACTCTGTGGACTGAAATATGGAAAAATTATACCTCTCAAAATATGGTGATGCAAAAAATAGTTTTTGCAATAAAAAGCTTTTTTTAGTAGCTAAAAAAGCAATATAAATCTGGTATCGCTGTAATCGCACCGACTCGAAGAATAAATCCACCTTAACATTAACATTAACCTTAGCGGCTTTAGATCAACGTATGATTTTGGGATGTGCGGTTCATGCTCTTTTTTTTCTTTTTGCACAAAGCATGTACTTGCATTTTTTGGACCAGCACTCCTCCCATTTGGCTCAGGTGATTTTAATTAGCAGGAGACTGCAAAGTAAGGGGTCTAGCCCATTTTGGCTCTCACTGAAGAGCTGGAGGAAGGAGAGTTTAAATGCTCCTTTTCATTTTGGTGCTGGTGCTGTGTGGCGGCCATTGTTGCTGTGGCTTTGTGCTGGTGGGGCGGCGCGGTCTGGAGTCATGGGGGCTCAGTCTCGCAGCATGGGTGATGTGGGGCAACAGGCCGTCCGCCCTGCTGGTGCATGGCCGCTGCGGCGGTGGTCGCCTCACGGCTCCGCTCCGTTAGGGCGTTAGGACCCACTACGAGGTTTTCCGTGAAGGGGCAGTGGGCTTCATACAGTCTGATCAGAATGTTAAACTGAAAACCTCATGTTCAGTATTTAAATCTTTGCCTAGCGGCTTTAGATCAACGTATGATTTTGGGATGTGCGGTTCATGCTCTTTTTTTTTTTTTCTTTTTGCACAAAGCACCACCTTAACATTTACACCACAAGAGGAACGGTGTAAAAAATAAACAAAACCAATTCCTCACATGCTGTTTTGTCAATTCTGCCTCCCAAAAATTGCAGTAAGTCTCGGCATATTTACCCAGTGCTCTGCACTGAACTCTTACACCGGGGTTTTCGTGTAAATCTCTGAAATACATGATTCAGACAGAACCCCCAGCAGAAGATTCCCTATAATGAGGCAGATGGACGCAATATGGATGCCATAGGGCCTGTTATTCGGCGGTGTCCGTCTTTTTACGATTACATAAAAGTGCCAGTAGCCATAGTTTTTTGCACTTCTGAAAAAAGGGCACCACTGAACAGTGTCTGGACAAAGTCCAGAGCAATTCTGCTGATGCATTATAGTTAATAGATCCCTAGGGGGTTTCATCTTAATCACGTCACTCGCCAACTTAGATGGAAATCCCAATGTAAGTGTTCAGCGTAGAGCACCTGATAAATGTGATCCCAAACGTTATGCAAAATGTTCCCAATAAAAGCTTCAACTCAATCCACAAAAAAAGCAAGTCCCCACTTAGGACTGTCATCTACACAGGCTCTGTAAAAGCAAAATGGCACCTCGCCCCTCAAAAGAAATTCAGCAAAATCTGTTGTCTCAAATCCTCTCTTCTGAGTCCAACAGTGCGCCTAAACAACGTATATCACATCCACATGGTTGGTGTTTCTGGAGTGATGAGAACCCACCTAATTTACGGGTGCGTGTCTCCAGAAGCATGAGCTGAGCATCATGTACTGGTCACTGCAGCTTACTGGTCACTACAACAGCAGTTTGCCATTTTCACTCAGCAACATACACTCACCGGCCACTTTATTAGGTACACCTGTCCAACTTCTTGTTAACACTTTATTTCTAATCAGCCAATCACATGGCGGCAACTCAGTGCATTTAGGCATGTAGACATGGTCAAGACAATCTCCTGCAGTTCAAACCGAGCATCAGTATGGGGAAGAAAGGTGATTTGAGTGCCTTTGAACGTGGCATGGTTGTTGGTGCCAGAAGGGCTGGTCTGAGTATTTCAGAAACTGCTGATCTACTGGGATTTTCACGCACAACCATCTCTAGGGTTTACAGAGAATGGTCCGAAAAAGAAAAAAAATCCAGTGAGCGGCAGTTCTGTGGGCGGAAATGCCTTGTTGATGCCAGAGGTCAGAGGAGAATGGGCAGACTGGTTCGAGCTGATAGAAAGGCAACAGTGACTCAAATCGCCACCCGTTACAACCAAGGTAGGCCTAAGAGCATCTCTGAACGCACAGTGCGTCGAACTTTGAGGCAGATGGGCTACAGCAGCAGAAGACCACACCGGGTACCACTCCTTTCAGCTAAGAACAGGAAACTGAGGCTACAATTTGTACAAGCTCATCGAAATTGGACAGTAGAAGATTGGAAAAACGTTGCTTGGTCTGATGAGTCTCGATTTCTGCTGCGACATTCGGATGGTAGGGTCAGAATTTGGCGTAAACAACATGAAAGCATGGATCCATCCTGCCTTGTATGGAGCATCTTTGGGATGTGCAGCCGACAAATCTGCGACAACTGTGTGATGCCATCATGTCAATATGGACCAAAATCTCTGAGGAATACTTCCAGCACCTTGTTGAATCTATGCCACGAAGAATTGAGGCAGTTCTGAAGGCAAAAGGGGGTCCAACCCATTACTAGCATGGTGTACCTAATAAAGTGGCCGGTGAGTGTATATTGCTGCTTGTTTCTGGAAGAGATCCGTGCAGTCAAAATTGTTACTGCACCTGTAGATAAATTCCCAAAGGGGCACAATTTCTAAAATGGGGTTGCTTGAGGCAGGCTCTGTATATGGAGTCTACAAACTATTCTAAGAAAATTTGCGCTCCATCCTTCCAGAGCCTCTCTGTATGGATAATCAGTACTATACAGGAATTTAGGGAGTATTGCCACATTCAGTAGAACTTGTGGGACAAACTATGATACCATTTCTACTCACATCTTGTGTGAAAATGTAAAATCTGGGGCTAATACAAAATTTGGTGGTAAAACTGTAGTTATTTTTTCTTCACTGCCCAATGGTACAAAATTCTGTGAAACACCTGTGGAGTCAATATGATCATTGCTCCCCTAGATAAATTCATTGAGAGGTGCAGTTTGTAAAATGTGGTCCCTTTTTTGGTGTTCTGCTTTTCTAGCAACTCAGGGGCTCCTCCAGAGGGTCATGACACCTGCAAACCATAACAGTAAAATTTAGACTATAGTATGGCATTCCTTGCCTTCTGAGCTTTGCACTGTGCATGAAAAATATTTCCCGATTCCATGAAGGGTACTGGCAAGCACAGGACAAAATGGACCTCAGTTTGTTGTAAAAAGAAAAAATCCTATTATCCCTTAAAAAAATTAAATACTTGGGGATAAAACAACATTATAGCAGTAAAAATGTAATTTATTCTTTCTTCACCATCAATGGTATAAAATTCTGTGAGGCACAAATGGTGTCAAAATACTCATTGTGTAGTGACCCAGTTCAGAGTGTGTCCTTCCCTTTAAGTAATCCTGGATTGTAAGTAGCTTCTGTACACTACAGCTCACTCTCTAACTGCCCTTCTACATTACCCGTAGACTGTAAGCCCGCAAGGGCAGGGTCCTCGCCCCTTTGTATAAGTCTATGACTGTTAGTTTTGTTTACTGTAAGTGATATTTGTAATTTGTATGTAACCCCTTCTCATGTACAGCACTATGGAATTAATGGTGCTATATAAATAAATAATAACAATAATAATTATCCCCTGCATTTATGAGCTCTAATTCTCTATTTCTAGTCACCTCCATTTTAGATGCAATGCTCTTCTCATTTGCTGTGTTCTTTTGCCACCTAATGGTGAACATGTACAATATGACTCATAATTATTGTTTTGTAAGGATCTGAGATGTGAATTTGGTGTCCTATTGGCCAGCTCGTAGTCACATGGTCAATAGGAGGAGCTGTTTTCAAGGCAAGTCTGGAGTGTTCTTTAGTCTGAGGTATGCCCTTAGGGAGAGCAGAACACATGTGGACAAAAACGGACGAGTGCAATGCGATAAAAAATCGCATAGCACTCGGACCAATCTTAATCTATGGGGCAGCTCCCAGAATCCGATTTTTTTTTTGGCCGTTTTCCTCGGGCCGAGAAAATCGCAACATGTTGCGATTGTCACCGATTATCGGATCGGACTTGCCAATGCAAGTCTATGGGCGCGATGAAAAATTGGATTCCAAACGGACCACAAGTTTGACTTGCGAGAAAATCGCAAGACTTCTCCAGGTGACAGGAAATTGCATCAGGCATTGTCAGGAAGCTTTGGCATGCAAATTACACTGGAACAGATCTTAAAAAAAAATGGAACAATGCCTCCACAGATTCCTAAAAGCATGTCGATGCATATTAACATCGAGACATTCATAGTTCTGGTCCAAGACACGCCAGAACTACCAGAGAGATGCCCACTATGTCAACCGGGCATGCAAGGAGGCAGCGTGGAAAAGAATCTGTTGCCAACTGTTCACAGATTATGAAGACAGATCTCGGGAGGACCAGGAGAGAATTAGTAATTAAAATTATGTAAAAATGTGTACATTTTAATTTGTTAATGTGTCACCAAACTAAAATGTACAATATTCATATGTTATACTGGTTTTGAAAAATGTGCCCTCCTTTACAGCTAAACAGTTTAAAAGTAATACGCCACTTTGCTATGTGTGAATCTTTATACAATATAATTTTTAGATCCATGAATGTTGTCCCCATTAATTTTGTGCGTGCTGTATTGCAGTAATTACCAAATTTAGCACACAACAAATGTGTTGCTTTTCTCGTTGATGTTTTTCCCTTATCTTAGCTAGTATATAGGTGAATGCTTTGGCCTTATGTAATAATAGATGTTCTTACCCATACCTCAAAACCTCATCATTGTAGTCATTTCATTTTCCGTTCAAGTATATATATTCTGATAAAGGTCCTTTTGCGCCCTAAATTGTTACTACTTTTGTTTTATTGGTCTTGAGCCATAACAAAAAAGAACATATCCATATTTGTGTTTTGAATACTTGTGTTTTGTGTTACATTGCAGTGAATGATGTGACAAGGCATTGGCGCAACTGTAGGGACTCATATAGGAGGGAGAGACAGCTGCGGGCCCGGAGTGGAGCTGCTGCAACCACCAAGAGGAAATACCTCTACTTCGACCGCCTAAATTTCATAGCTTCAGTGATGGATCTGAGAACATAAGTGCATGGCTTTAAAAAGGTAGTATTTGTTTTTTTTGTCAAATAGTAATGTCATGTTTTTTATTTATCAAAAATATAGCATGGAGTCAAACCTTACGGAGAGGGAGACGGGTTCCGACTCCGAGGTGCTAATTGCTCCAGTGGGTGATGGTGCTGAAGAGGCAGGTCCTTCTTCAGAACTTTCAAGATGCACCCAAGCACCACCACCACCGGAATCTGCAAGCCAGGCAGCACATCCAGACGACTAGGGCATCAGTAGCAGCCCCACCATGCCTGTGGATGCCTCTCCCCAGGATTCTGCCATCCCACGGCGAGGCCGACGGAGGAGAGAAGGAGCAGCTTCTGGCACAAGGAGGCAGGTGTACAAAGCTGTTTTAGATTATTTGTCCACAGCTGTTCATGATGATGGGGAGGAGGTATATGGATGCAGTATAGCACGGTATCTCAGGGCTATTCCCCATGAGTACATGCTGCGTACCAGAGGGGTTATCCAAATAGTCCTGGATGCCGGCACCCCACCAAATAATCCCAGCACTGTATTTAATTTTTTAGAAAGGTGGCAGCTTTCAAATGAAAATCAAATACATATGGGAAGCCATCAAGTGCAGGGTAAATCAGCCTCTCATCCTCCTCCTCCTCCTCCTCTGTCATGGATGCCAACACCTCCGCCACAGCACTAACAAATGTGCCTCAACAGGTCCAATACATGGGCCATAGTGCACATGGCCAATATGGCCACTTGAACATACCCAATGTTGTAGGCTGGCCACAACGTGGGTATGGTCGACATGGCCATATTGGGGGATACAGTCACATTGGGCAGCCCTACACTCAGGACAACCCCCAACAATTTCCCTATTATCCCTACCCAATCCCACAACTGGATCCTGGCAGGATCCAACAGAATCCAGGTCTGTCTGCCAGCACACATGGTGACACTGAGGTTGTCCAGCATCCTAGCCAGACCATCCAATCAGGACCCTCGGCTTCCCCACCCCCGACCTACCATCACTTGTAGATTTTCATTTGTAACACAGTGAGTGCCTTATATTTTAAAAAAATAATATTGAGATTTTATGATTTATATTTTTTCATTCAAATGTGATTGTAACATTATGCCATATGTGGAATATATGGTTCTCTTTTTTTCAAAAATGAAACCTACAGAAGAATTAAAAAATTTAATTTGCAATGAGTGCTTGTTGATGTTATGATATGTTTTGTAATTTGAAAGCTAAATCTAACAGGAGAGCAGTAGCAAAACAACAAAAGGCAAAGTGTTCCTAGTTTATGATAGCGAAATCAAACAACTCTACATAGATAAGGCATCCTCTTGCTAGGGAGTAGCACCCTGAGGAGATACAAAATAAGTAGTGAACACAGGTATGCTAGTAAAAATGATATATAATCACCGCACTAACTGAACTGTGGTAGGGATGCAGCAAAAGTGAATAGTACCAAAACTAGATTAAAATAAGGTTGGCTTGTACTCACTTGCTTGTATAGGTGGCATAGAAATGTGTAGGTCAGTCAGGGATTTCTGCTGGCTGGTGCAACTGTTGGGAAGGTTGTAATAATTATACTGTTTTTGTGGTTCACTTGAGGTAATATTAACTATGTCAAGTGTGGACTAGTACGGTGCACTTAAATTGTAAATATTGAGGTGTACTTACTAGTAATTTCGTTGGTGGTATAGCGTGCACTACAGGACTCGTGCGAGGGGTAGTGAATAGGCAGTCTGATGTTGCTGTGCCGGCTTTGGAATTGCTGTCGATGAGGAGGAATATTGCTGCGTTTTAGCCGTCTAATGTGGAGCCTCAACTCAATTGAAAAGCACCCACTCAGTGGTGATAAATGTCAGTCTGTCTGTCATGTTTGTCCCAAAGCAGAACTAACACAAGCCAAGCAAGGACTCTTCTGCAAAGTTAGGAGCCTTACACCTGTTGTAGAGGCAATAAATAGGGGTCTGGCTGATGATTTAAATTACTTTCAGGCCTAAAATACGTTATTTGTCCATTTTGCTTGTCGCCGACAAAATCTCACCAGATGGATGTCAAACGGATGTCAAACGGACGCTCAGAAGCGAGGAAATTGCATCCTCGCATTCCAATCGGATGACAGACGGATCACTGTTCATGAAACATTTGTGCGATTCTCGTCCGTCTAAAACGGACCAATTTTTTCTATGTTGTGTGTTGTGAACTGTATTTCTGGGCTCCCTCTGGTGGTCACTAACGGTATTGTGTTAGGTATGTCTTGTTGCAGGCCTGAGCTCCAGCTGTGTCGTTAAGCAGCGGGTGTTTCCTATTTGAGTCTCCTCTGGACTCAGTCTCTTGCCTGGCATCGTTGTATCCAGACCTATTTGGTCTCCTCCGGATTCCTTTCAGTCTGCCTCATGCAAGAAAAGCTAAGTCTGTTTTGTACAATTTGGATCGTTTGCATTATTCAGTGTTTTTGTCCAGCTTGCTTTACATTTGATTTTTGACTCGCTGGAAGCTCTAGGGGGCTGATATTCTCCCTCCACACCGTCAGTCGGTGTGGGGGTTCTTGAATGTTCAGCGTGGATGTTTTGTAGGGTTTTCTGCTAACCACATAGTCCACTATCTATTTTCTGCTATCTAGACTATTGGGCCTCACTTTGCTGAATCTAGTTCATCTCTACGTTTGTGTTTTCCTCTTGCCTCACCGTTATTATTTGTTGGGGGCTTTCTATATCTTTGGGGTTCAATTTCTCTGGAGGCAAGCGAGGTCTTATTTTTTCCCTCTAGAGGTAGTCAGTTCTCCGGCTGGCTCGAGACGTCTAGAACCAACATAGGCACGTTCACCGGCTACTTTTATTTGTTTGTGTCAGGATCAGGTATGCGGTTAGTCCAGTTTCCACCTCCCTAGAGCAGTATTTATATTTTTGCTATCTTGCCGGAATATCAGAGATCCTCTGCCATTGGGATCATAACAGAATGCCAGGCCTAAAGAAAATGTTTAATGCATCGCAGAAGCGGGATTAAAAAGAAGTTCTGAGTTTTTGTTGTTTTTGTTGTTTTTTTTTTTGCTGCAGTTTGCCTAGCTTCTTCCATCCCCTTTTTCTCTGAGTGGCTGAAACTCTGCTGCAGATATGAATGTCCAGACTCTGACTTCTAGTGTGGATCAGCTTGCTGCTAGGGTGCAAAGCATTCAGGATTTTGTTATCCATAGCCCTATGTCTGAAACAAAAATACCTATTCCTGAGCCGTTTTTTGGAGATAGATCTAAATTCCTGAATTTTAGGAATAATTGTAAATTGTTTCTGTCTCTGAAACCTCGTTCCTCTGGTGATTCCGCTCAGCAAGTTAAGATTGTTATTTCCTTCTTGCGCTGCGACCCTCAGGATTGGGCCTTCTCTCTGGCGCCAGGAGATCCTGCATTGGTGAATGTTGATGCGTTTTTTTCTGGCACTTGGTTTGCTTTATGAGGAGCCTAATCTTGAAAATCAGGCTGAAAAAATGTTGCTGGTTATCTCTCAGGGTCAGGACGAAGCTGAGGTATATTGCCAAACATTTCGGAAATGGTCCGTGCTTACTCAATGGAATGAGTGTGCACTGGCCGCAAATTTCAGAAATGGTCTTTCTGAAGCCATTAAAGATGTGATGGTGGGGTTTCCTATCCCTACAGGTCTAAATGATTCAATGGCTCTAGCCATTCAAATTGATCGACGTTTGCGGGAGCGCAAATCTGATAATCCTTTGGCGGTGCTGTCTGAACGGTCACCTGATTCTATGCAATGTGACAGAATTCTGACCAGAGCCGAGCGACAAAATCATAGACGTCAAAATGGGTTGTGCTTCTACTGTGGTGATTCAACACATGTTATCTCAGCATGCTCTAAACGTTTAAAGAAAAAAGTTAATCCTGTCGCCATTGGTACTTTTCAGCCTAAGTTTATTTTGTCTGTGACTTTAATTTGTTCATTATCTTCTTACTCAGTTATGGCTTTTGTGGATTCTGGTGCTGCTTTAAGTCTGATGGATTTGTCGTTTGCCAAGCACTGCGGTTTTGTCCTGGAGCCTTTGGAAAATCCTATTCCTCTTAGAGGAATTGATTCTACGCCATTGGCAGAGAATAAACCTCAGTATTGGACGCAGGTGACCATGTGCATGACTCCTGTACATCAGGAGGTGATTCGTTTTTTGGTGCTGCATAAAATGCATGATGTTGTCGTTTTGGGTCTGCCATGGTTACAGGCCCATAATCCAGTTTTAGATTGGAAAGCTATGACTGTGTCTAGTTGGGGGTTTCAGGGGATTCATGGCGATTCTCCATTGGTGTCTATTGCTTCTTCTACTCCTTCTGAGATCCCTGAGTTTTTGTCAGACTTTCAGGATGTATTTAATGAGGCCAGGTCCAGTGCCCTTCCTCCTCATAGGGACTGTGATTGTGCTATAGATTTGATTCCTGGTAGTAAGTTTCCTAAGGGACGACTCTTTAATTTATCTGTGCCAGAGCATGCCGCGATGCGGAGTTATATAAAGGAGTCTTTGGAGAAGGGACATATTCGCCCATCCTCGTCCCCTCTTGGTGCAGGATTCTTTTTTGTGGGCAAGAAAGACGGGTCTCTGAGACCTTGTATTGATTATCGTCTTCTGAATAAGATCACTGTTAAATTTCAGTATCCTTTGCCATTGTTGTCTGATTTGTTTGCTCGGATTAAGGGATCCAGTTGGTTCACCAAGATTGATCTTCGTGGTGCGTATAACCTTGTGCGCATAAAGCAGGGAGATGAATGGATAACGGCATTTAATACGCCTGAGGGTCATTTTGAGTACCTGGTGATGCCTTTCGGATTATCTAATGCTCCTTCTGTGTTTCAGTCCTTCATGCATGACATCTTCCGGAAATATCTGGATAAATTTATGATTATTTATCTGGATGATATTTTGGTTTTTTCTGATGATTGGGAGTCCCATGTGAACCAGGTCAGGATGGTGTTTCAGGTTTTGCGGGAGAATGCTCTATTTGTGAAAGGTTCAAAATGTATCTTTGGGGTACAGAAGGTTTCTTTTTTGGGTTTTATTTTTTCCCCTTCTACTGTGGAGATGGACCCAGTTAAGGTCCGTGCCATTCATGACTGGACTCAGCCCACGTCTGTTAAGAGCCTGCAGAAGTTTTTGGGCTTTGCTAATTTTTATCGTCGTTTTATCGCTAATTTCTCCAGCGTGGTTAAACCTTTGACGGATATGACCAAGAAGGGTTCTGATGTTGCGAATTGGTCTCCTGCGGCCGTGGAGGCCTTTCGGGAGCTGAAGCGTCGGTTTACTTCAGCGCCAGTCTTGTGCCAGCCGGATGTCTCTCTTCCCTTCCAGGTTGAAGTTGATGCTTCTGAAATTGGTGCAGGGGCTGTTTTGTCGCAAAAAAGTTCTGATGGCTCCGTGATGAAGCCATGCGCCTTCTTTTCAAGGAAATTTTCGCCTGCTGAGCGGAACTACGATGTTGGTAATCGGGAGTTGTTGGCCATGAAGTGGGCATTTGAGGAGTGGCGACATTGGCTCGAGGGAGCTAGACATCGTGTGGTGGTCTTGACTGATCATAAAAATCTGATTTACCTCGAGTCTGCCAAGTGCCTGAATCCTAGACAGGCCCGTTGGTCGTTGTTTTTCTCCCGTTTTGACTTTGTGGTCTCGTACCTGCCTGGTTCGAAGAACGTGAAGGCTGATGCACTTGTAGCGCCCCCACTGCTGCAGGGCCAAGGGGTACCCGGTACCGGGCCTCTGAGTCTCTGCTCTGGGGTTGTCACGGTGGCTAGGCCCCGGTCCGTGACCCTGCTGAGGGGCGCACAGTGAAAGATATGGATAGATAAGTATGACGGATGATGGTGGTGGTGAGGCTGTAGTGGTGCGGTGCAGTAAATAACGAGGACACCAGGTTGCAGTCTCTTTACCTCTTTACTGAAGATCTCTGGGTCCTCAGTCCGGAATCTGGATAACCAGGCTGCGCAAGTCCGGCCGGCCCAATGGCACCTCCGGAGTTCTCTTAGCAGGTGGAAATCTGTGCCTTCCTGCTAGCGCTATGTGTTGTGGTCCTTCCCTGCTGTGCTTACAGAAAGTCCCCACAACTGTTGTGTCTGTTTCTTAAGTTCCCTCACAACTCGATTAGATGATGTTCTGCTAATCCTCCGTCCCTCCCTGGTGTTCTGGTTGGGACGGCACCCGTTTGACGGGTAGGCTCGGAGCTCTTCCGGGACCCTAGAGTCGCCCCTCTCCACAAGTTGCCCCCCAAGACTGCATAGGTGATTAAAGTTAGACAGACCGCCTTAGACTGACTGTCCTGCCGCTGTTTGGAGTATTGCTTGAAGCAGAATGTTATGATACTCCCTCGGCGTTCCGGCCACCGGTAGTGCGCCTCAGTAGGATGTTGCTTCGGTCTTACAGCACGACTCCTACTGGTATTTCTCCTTTTGCGTGATCTCGTTTCTCACTCAGCACAATCTATCTCGCTTCTAATCCTTCCTTGGGCAACGCCGCTATCCTGAGCAGGCACGGTCCCGTTACGTTCGTTCAAGTTGCCAAGCCTCTGTCAGGATCCCACCCCTGACAGAGACCCTACTGTATCTTCCCCCACAACACCCTCTGCCACAAGGTGTTGCCTGGTTCCAACCCAGTCAGCTTTCTCATCTAACTTCCTGCCTGACCCCCAGTTTACCCACTATGGTGGGGAGTGGCCTAGTGAATAGAACCCTTAGCTCCCCCCGGAGGCCCAACTGTGAAATGTATTGGTGTCTGTGATACCTGATCAGATGAACTCCTTCAGTGCCATCAGACGCACCATAGCTCCCCATAGTGGCGGAGCCACAGTACTGCAATGACCAGGACTCTGGGGTGCTGCACTCCCCCCTGGTTAAACACAGTACTCCGGGACTGAGAAGAAAACAACAATACAAGTTAGCAAAAAGACATACAGTTTTGTTGAGTGCAATAACAATAAGTATACTTAAACAAAGCTTCCCTTTATGGGAGGTGAGGACACTTGAACGTTACAAACATGGTTAGATATCATAGCAACATGCTATAATTAACTTTCCTTTTACCCAACCGGGTATTCTACTAAGTGCAAAATTGTTGAACAATAATTTAACATTGCCTTTAAGGACATACACTCTGCATCCACTAAAGACCTTCTTATAATCACATTATAAGGCAATTTAACTTTTTCATTCTCCTTCTTTAAATCTGCAGGACCGCCTGTCCTAACGGCACCAGACCTACTGCCTCTCCTTTCTATGCAGGACCGCCCCGTTCAGCCCGGGCCTACTGCCTTTTCAACTACTATACACAGTATAGAGCATAACATTACTTTCAGTTTAAGAGCACCGAGCCATCTCTACATGACTCCCAGGAAGACTCAGGGTTCACCTTCTATCCTCATTATCTATCAACATTATCAAAACCATTTTCTACAGAACATTAAACCTTCTCATTTTCTTTCTCACTAACATGCATGCTGGGCACCACGTCTACCCCTACGGGCCCACTGCATCCTTCTTCTATCTTTCACTTTCTTTCATCAAACATTATTGCTATCTCTTAGCCTTTAAAGCAATATCACCATTTAAGTGCAACAAATGAACATCCCCTTTAAGAGGGAACCAAGTCTCTATGAGGTAGCATATCTTCTCAAGCTACCAGTCCATACTCGGCAAAGGTTCCAGTGTGGTATCTTCACAAAGAGTCCTTTTTGAAGTAAAACCAGTAGGGAGCACCTTTAATAAGGTGCAAACTATGTACAAAAAGTTTGTATCATGCACTGTTCATGATTGCGGCAGTTCTGGAAACTTGTGCAAAACTTAGAAAAAACAAACAAAACAATAGGGATCCCGGGTCAACAAAAGGATCCCCTGAAGAGTTAACCCTGGACGGGTTTTAGCAGCAACATAAGAGAACAGTAACTATTTACATTTATAAAGCATTTATGCTTACTCATTTTTCGGGGAAGAAGGTGGTTTCCTTCCGGGCCTCACCAGACCAACGGGTCGTGCTGCCGATCCAGGGAGCGGTTCTGGTCCCAGCAATGATAGGATCCCTCGCCGCGATGTTCTTTTCACTGATAATCCCGCACGCCCCCAAGGTACATGGTGGGTCTGGGTTCCCCGCCGCTCCGCAGGGACAGGTTCTGTGGCTTTTGCAGCAGGAGGTTCATCCTCTTATGCTCCGGCAGTGGCTTGGAGTGCGACGCACCGCTGGACGCCCCGCGCCATCCAGCCAGCTTCGCCTGTTGCCCTCCTCCACCTGGTGTAGGTTACAGCATCACCTGGCTCCAGGTCACGAGCGAACCTTCCTCCGCAGGGCTCTACCTCCTCCCGGTCCACGTGGACTTGTAGCGGCTCCCCGATCTCCTGTATAACCCCTCTTCCATGTCGGGGGTTGAAGGAGACCACTACACCCCAGTGGGACGATGGGACCTCTGCGACGTTGGTCAGATCAACCTGGGTTGCCGGTTGTGGTCGGTCTCGCCATGCAGCCACCAAGCGCCGCAGGTGTTCGGCCTCTGGCATGATCTTCAGGCCCTGCGTCTGCAGCGCACTTTCAGCCGCGGCCGGGTTGGGAGGAGCAGGGGACACCGGAGACAAACGGACCTCCGTGGGCTGGCCCAGCCGAGCGAGCACGCGGGCATCAGCCTCCAAGCGGCGTGCTATCCGGCGGGCCTCGGCTGCAGCTACACACTCCTCAGACGGTGGCAAGGGGGGTCGGCCCATCGGTGGCTCCGTGAGGGTCAGTCCCCGCAACGATGGCGCATCTGGGGCTGTGTCGAGTGGCGCAGCCTCAGGCTGGATCGGGTCAGTCCCACGCGGTGTTCCCGGGGTCGCCATCTTTTCTCCTTCTCCAGTGTCCTCTTCCCGCGGTCTCTTTCGTGGGCGGCCCCGTCTCCATGGTCTCCACCCTCCAAACAGGATCAGGAGGCGGACCTCAGCTGTTGACGGACACGTCCTCAGGACACAGAAATATTTAGATTGGGCGGCCATTGTTGTTCGCACTCTCCAGCTTGCCTATGCCCACTCCACGCCCCTCTTCTTCTCCTGCGCTCTCCTCAGCGCTATAATGGCGGCGGATTTTGGCGGTAAATGGCGCAGCACAGTCTTTGTAATAAAGTACAGTCCAAGCACAACAAATCACAGTTCCAAGGCACACATGACCTGATTCTTCAGGCTTAAGTAGATCCTGTTCGTGACGCCAAGTTGTAGCGCCCCCACTGCCGCAGGGCCGAGGGGTACCCGGTACCGGGCCTCTGAGTCTCTGCTCTGGGGTTGTCACGGTGGCTAGGCCCCGGTCCGTGACCCTGCCGAGGGGCGCACAGTGAAAGATATGGATAGATAAGTATGACGGATGATGGTGGTGGTGAGGCTGTAGTGGTGCGGTGCAGTAAATAACGAGGACACCAGGTTGCAGTCTCTTTACCTCTTTACTGAAGATCTCTGGGTCCTCAGTCCGGAATCCGGATAACCAGGCTGCGCAAGTCCGGCCGGCCCAATGGCACCTCCGGAGTTCTCTTAGCAGGTGGAAATCTGTGCCTTCCTGCTAGCGCTATGTGTTGTGGTCTTTCCCTGCTGTGCTTACAGAAAGTCCCCACAACTGTTGTGTCTGTTTCTTAAGTTCCCTCACAACTCGATTAGATGATGTTCTGCTAATCCTCCGTCCCTCCCTGGTGTTCTGGTTGGGACGGCACCCGTTTGACGGGTAGGCTCGGAGCTCTTCCGGGACCCTAGAGTCGCCCCTCTCCACAAGTTGCCCCCCAAGACTGCATAGGTGATTAAAGTTAGACAGCCCGCCTTAGACTGACTGTCCTGCCGCTGTTTGGAGTATTGCTTGAAGCAGAATGTTATGATACTCCCTCGGCGTTCCGGCCACCGGTAGTGCGCCTCAGTAGGATGTTGCTTCGGTCTTACAGCACGACTCCTACTGGTATTTCTCCTTTTGCGTGATCTCGTTTCTCACTCAGCACAATCTATCTCGCTTCTTATCCTTCCTTGGGCACCGCCGCTATCCTGAGCAGGCACGGTCCCGTTACGTTCGTTCAAGTTGCCAAGCCTCTGTCAGGATCCCACCCCTGACAGAGACCCTACTGTATCTTCCCCCACAACACCCTCTGCCACAAGGTGTTGCCTGGTTCCAACCCAGTCAGCTTTCTCATCTAACTTCCTGCCTGACCCCCAGTTTACCCACTATGGTGGGGAGTGGCCTAGTGAATAGAACCCTTAGCTCCCCCCGGAGGCCCGACTGTGAAATGTATTGGTGTCTGTGATACCTGATCAGATGAACTCCTTCAGTGCCATCAGACGCACCATAGCTCCCCATAGTGGCGGAGCCACAGTACTGCAACGACCAGGACTCTGGGGCGCTGCACACTTTCTAGGAGTTTTGTGCCTGATTCTCCAGGAGTCTCTGAGCCGGCTGGTATTCTCAGAGAGGGAGTAATTTTGTCTGCCATTTCCCCAGATTTGCGATGAGGGCTGCAAAAATTTCAGGCTGATAGGCCTGATCGTTGTCCACCAGAGAGATTGTTTGTCCCTGATGGATGGACCAACAGAGTTATTTCTGAGGTTCATTCTTCGGTGTTGGCGGGACATCCTGGGATTTTTGGTACCAGAGATTTGGTGGCCAGGTCCTTTTGGTGGCCTTCCTTGTCGCGGGATGTGCTTTCTTTTGTGCAGTCCTGTGGGATTTGTGCTCGGGCTAAGCCTTGCTGTTCTCGTGCCAGCGGGTTTCCACCTCCCTAGAGCAGTATTTATATTTTTGCTATCTTGCCGGAATATCAGAGATCCTCTGCCATTGGGATCATAACAGAATGCCAGGCCTAAAGAAAATGTTTAATGCATCGCAGAAGCGGGATTAAAAAGAAGTTCTGAGTTTTTTGTTTTTTTTTTTGTTTTTTTTTTGCTGCAGTTTGCCTAGCTTCTTCCATCCCCTTTTTCTCTGAGTGGCTGAAACTCTGCTGCAGATATGAATGTCCAGACTCTGACTTCTAGTGTGGATCAGCTTGCTGCTAGGGTGCAAAGCATTCAGGATTTTGTTATTCATAGCCCTATGTCTGAAACAAAAATACCTATTCCTGAGCCGTTTTTTGGAGATAGATCTAAATTCCTGAATTTTAGGAATAATTGTAAATTGTTTCTGTCTCTGAAACCTCGTTCCTCTGGTGATTCCGCTCAGCAAGTTAAGATTGTTATTTCCTTCTTGCGCTGCGACCCTCAGGATTGGGCCTTCTCTCTGGCTCCAGGAGATCCTGCATTGGTGAATGTTGATGCGTTTTTTTCTGGCACTTGGTTTGCTTTATGAGGAGCCTAATCTTGAAAATCAGGCTGAAAAAATGTTGCTGGTTATCTCTCAGGGTCAGGACGAAGCTGAGGTATATTGCCAAACATTTCGGAAATGGTCCGTGCTTACTCAATGGAATGAGTGTGCACTGGCCGCAAATTTCAGAAATGGTCTTTCTGAAGCCATTAAAGATGTGATGGTGGGGTTTCCTATCCCTACAGGTCTAAATGATTCAATGGCTCTAGCCATTCAAATTGATCGACGTTTGCGGGAGCGCAAATCTGATAATCCTTTGGCGGTGCTGTCTGAACGGTCACCTGATTCTATGCAATGTGACAGAATTCTGACCAGAGCCGAGCGACAAAATCATAGACGTCAAAATGGGTTGTGCTTCTACTGTAGTGATTCAACACATGTTATCTCAGCATGCTCTAAACGTTTAAAGAAAAAAGTTAATCCTGTCGCCATTGGTACTTTTCAGCCTAAGTTTATTTTGTCTGTGACTTTAATTTGTTCATTATCTTCTTACTCAGTTATGGCTTTTGTGGATTCTGGTGCTGCTTTAAGTCTGATGGATTTGTCATTTGCCAAGCGCTGCGGTTTTGTCCTGGAGCCTTTGGAAAATCCTATTCCTCTTAGAGGAATTGATTCTACGCCATTGGCAGAGAATAAACCTCAGTATTGGACGCAGGTGACCATGTGCATGACTCCTGTACATCAGGAGGTGATTCGTTTTTTGGTGCTGCATAAAATGCATGATGTTGTCGTTTTGGGTCTGCCATGGTTACAGGCCCATAATCCAGTTTTAGATTGGAAAGCTATGACTGTGTCTAGTTGGGGGTTTCAGGGGATTCATGGCGATTCTCCATTGGTGTCTATTGCTTCTTCTACTCCTTCTGAGATCCCTGAGTTTTTGTCAGACTTTCAGGATGTATTTAATGAGGCCAGGTCCAGTGCCCTTCCTCCTCATAGGGACTGTGATTGTGCTATAGATTTGATTCCTGGTAGTAAGTTTCCTAAGGCACGACTCTTTAATTTATCTGTGCCAGAGCATGCCGCGATGCGGAGTTATATAAAGGAGTCTTTGGAGAAGGGACATATTCGCCCATCCCGGTCCCCTCTTGGTGCAGGATTCTTTTTTGTGGGCAAGAAAGACGGGTCTCTGAGACCTTGTATTGATTATCGTCTTCTGAATAAGATCACTGTTAAATTTCAGTATCCTTTGCCATTGTTGTCTGATTTGTTTGCTCGGATTAAGGGATCCAGTTGGTTCACCAAGATAGATCTTCGTGGTGCGTATAACCTTGTGCGCATAAAGCAGGGAGATGAATGGAAAACGGCATTTAATACGCCTGAGGGTCATTTTGAGTACCTGGTGATGCCTTTCGGATTATCTAATGCTCTTTCTGTGTTTCAGTCCTTCATGCATGACATCTTCCGGAAATATCTGGATAAATTTATGATTATTTATCTGGATGATATTTTGGTTTTTTCTGATGATTGGGAGTCCCATGTGAACCAGGTCAGGATGGTGTTTCAGGTTTTGCGGGAGAATGCTCTATTTGTGAAGGGTTCAAAATGTATCTTTGGGGTACAGAAGGTTTCTTTTTTGGGTTTTATTTTTTCCCCTTCTACTGTGGAGATGGACCCAGTTAAGGTCCGTGCCATTCATGACTGGACTCAGCCCACGTCTGTTAAGAGCCTGCAGAAGTTCTTGGGCTTTGCTAATTTTTACCGTCGTTTTATCGCTAATTTCTCCAGCGTGGTTAAACCTTTTACGGATATGACCAAGAAGGGTTGCAAATTGGTCTCCTGCGGCCGTGGAGGCCTTTCGGGAGCTGAAGCATCGGTTTACTTCAGCGCCAGTCTTGTGCCAGCCGGATGTTTCTCTTCCCTTCCAGGTTGAAGTTGATGCTTCTGAAATTGGTGCAGGGGCTGTTTTGTCGCAAAAAAGTTCTGATGGCTCCGTGATGAAGCCATGCGCCTTCTTTTCAAGGAAATTTTCGCCTGCTGAGCGGAACTACGATGTTGGTAATCGGGAGTTGTTGGCCATGAAGTGGGCATTTGAGGAGTGGCGACATTGGCTCGAGGGAGCTAGACATCGTGTGGTGGTCTTGACTGATCATAAAAATCTGATTTACCTCGAGTCTGCCAAGCGCCTGAATCCTAGACAGGCCCGTTGGTCGTTGTTTTTCTCCCGTTTTGACTTTGTGGTCTCGTACCTGCCTGGTTCGAAGAATGTGAAGGCTGATGCACTTTCTAGGAGTTTTGTGCCTGATTCTCCGGGAGTCTCTGAGCCGGCTGGTATTCTCAGAGAGGGAGTAATTTTGTCTGCCATTTCCCCAGATTTGCGACGAGGGCTGCAAAAATTTCAGGCTGATAGGCCTGATCGTTGTCCACCAGAGAGATTGTTTGTCCCTGATGGATGGACCAACAGAGTTATTTCTGAGGTTCATTCTTCGGTGTTGGCGGGACATCCTGGGATTTTTGGTACCAGAGATTTGGTGGCCAGGTCCTTTTGGTGGCCTTCCTTGTCGCGGGATGTGCGTTCTTTTGTGCAGGCCTGTGGGATTTGTGCTCGGGCTAAGCCTTGCTGTTCTCGTGCCAGCGGGTTGCTTTTGCCCTTGCCTATCCCAAAGAGGCCTTGGACGCACATTTCCATGGATTTCATTTCAGATCTTCCGGTGTCTCGGAAGATGTCTGTCATCTGGGTGGTGTGCGATCGTTTTTCTAAAATGGTCCATTTGGTGCCCTTGCCTAAGTTGCCTTCCTCCTCTGATTTGGTTCCTTTGTTCTTTCAGAATGTGGTTCGTTTGCATGGCATCCCTGAGAATATTGTATCTGACAGAGGATCCCAGTTTGTGTCCAGATTCTGGCGATCCTTTTGTGCTAAGATGGGTATTGATTTGTCTTTTTCGTCGGCTTTTCATCCTCAGACTAATGGCCAGACCGAGCGAACTAATCAGACGTTAGAGACTTATTTGAGATGTTTTGTTTCTGCTGATCAGGACGACTGGGTTACCTTTTTGCCACTGGCCGAGTTTGCCCTTAATAATCGGGCTAGTTCTGCCACCTTGGTTTCACCCTTTTTCTGCAACTCTGGTTTTCATCCTCGTTTCTCCTCGGGCCAGGTTGAATCTTCTGACTGTCCTGGGGTTGATTCTGTGGTGGATAGGTTGCAGCGGATTTGGAACCATGTGGTGGACAATTTGAAATTGTCACAAGACAAGGCCCAGCGGTTTGCCAACCGCCGCCGCGGTGTGGGTCCCCGACTTCGTGTTGGGGATTTGGTTTGGTTGTCTTCTCGGCATGTTCCTTTGAAAGTCTCCTCTCCTAAGTTCAAGCCTCGCTTTATCGGTCCTTATAAGATTTTGGAAATCCTTAACCCGGTGTCTTTTCGCTTGGACCTTCCAGCGTCTTTTGCTATTCATAATGTGTTCCATAGGTCCTTGTTGCGGCGGTACGTGGTGCCTATGGTTCCTGCTGTTGAGCCTCCTGCCCCGGTTTTGGTTGAGGGCAAGTTGGAGTACGTGGTGGAGAAGATTCTGGATTCTCGTATCTCTAGACGGAAACTCCAGTATTTAGTTAAGTGGAAAGGCTATGGTCAGGAGGATAATTCCTGGGTTGTCGCCTCTGATGTTCATGCTGCTGATTTGGTTCATGCCTTTCACGCTGCTCATCCTGATCGCCCTGGGGGTCTTGGTGAGGGTTCGGTGACCCCTCCTCAAGGGGGGGGTACTGTTGTGAACTGTGTTTCTGGGCTCCCTCTGGTGGTCACTAACGGTATTGTGTTAGGTATGTCTTGTTGCAGGCCTGAGCTCCAGCTGTGTCATTAAGCAGCGGGTGTTTCCTATTTGAGTCTCCTCTGGACTCAGTCTCTTGCCTGGCATCGTTGTATCCAGACCTATTTGGTCTCCTCCGGATTCCTTTCAGTCTGCCTCATGCAAGAAAAGCTAAGTCTGTTTTGTACAATTTGGATCATTTGCATTATTCAGTGTTTTTGTCCAGCTTGCTTTACATTTGATTTTTGACTCGCTGGAAGCTCTAGGGGGCTGATATTCTCCCTCCACACCGTCAGTCGGTGTGGGGGTTCTTGAATGTTCAGCGTGGATGTTTTGTAGGGTTTTCTGCTAACCGCATAGTCCACTATCTATTTTCTGCTATCTAGACTATTGGGCCTCACTTTGCTGAATCTAGTTCATCTCTACGTTTGTGTTTTCCTCTTGCCTCACCGTTATTATTTGTTGGGGGCTTTCTATATCTTTGGGGTTCAATTTCTCTGGAGGCAAGCGAGGTCTTATTTTTTCCCTCTAGGGGTAGTCAGTTCTCCGGCTGGCTCGAGACGTCTAGAACCAACATAGGCACGTTCACCGGCTACTTTTAGTTGTTTGTGTCAGGATCAGGTATGCGGTTAGTCCAGTTTCCACCTCCCTAGAGCAGTATTTATATTTTTGCTATCTTGCCGGAATATCAGAGATCCTCTGCCATTGGGATCATAACAGTTGTGTGTGACTCCAGCCTAAGATCTCCTGCAGGCCCAAGAGCCTGGGTTCGCTCTAAAACCTCTACAGACATAATTCTAAAGTCTTTCTGACTGGAATCACCTCAGTTTTTTACATTCACCTATAAGTGACATAATTCTAAAATCTTTCTGACTGGAATCACCTCAGTTTTTACATTCACCTATAAGTACTTGTAAAAGTGCCGTGACAGACTGTGGCATTAACCCCGAGTACAGTTCTGTAACCATTTATTGCTGCATCTGCCTCCTTCTGTAGGCTATCAAAATACACTGTCCAGTGCTCTTAAAGCTCCAGACCCCAATCACATCTCAGCATCTAAGTGTGAACTGTAATTACCATGGACTATCCATGAGAGACTGTTTCTTATTTGTTCAAAATTATAATTCCTGCTGAAGTAAAAGCAACTGTTATCCCCAAGACAGGTGTGTGTCATAACTTTGGCTGTGGACACCGTGTTGGGGTGGATAACAGGGAATGTTCAGCCTGGTCATTACAATTGCACCCCTAGAAGCATTCATTGAGAGGTGAAGTTTGTAAAATGAGTTCACACATGGAGGTATCCTGTTGTTCTGGCACCTCAGGGGCTCTGCCAATGTGACATGGCACCCTTAAACCATTCCAGCAAAATCTGAACTCCAATATGGTGCCTCTTCCCTTATGAGCTTTGCACTGTGCCTCAAAAGTTGTATTTTTACCTCACATTTGGGGTATCGGCATACTCAGGAGAAATTGTACAACAAATTACATGGTGCAATTTCCCCTGTTACCCTTGTGAAAACAAAAAAATGGGGCTAAAATAACATTTTTGTGCGGAAAATGTGATTTTTTTATTTTCCTGGCTCAACATTATAAACTTCTGTGAAGCACCTGAGGGTTAAAGGTGCTTTCCACACATCTAAATACTGTACATTCATTAAAAGGTCTAGTTTCCAAAATAGGGTCATTTGCTGGGGGTTTCCATTGTTCAGGAACATCTCTCCAACCTGTACATGGTGTCTACTAATGATTCAGCAAATTTGAAATTGAAAAAGTCAAATGACATTCCTTCTCATCCAAGCCCTGCTGTGCACCTAAACAATAAATAATGGTTGTCTCCCACATATGTGGTATTAGCATACTCATGAGAAATTTCACAACAAATTGTAAGGAGCAATTTCTCATGTTATTCTTAAGAACATGCAAAATTTGAGGATGAAATAACATTTTTGAGGGGAAAATTTAACTTTTTATTTTTACGGCTTAACATTATAAACTTCTGTGAAGCACCTGGAGGTGTTGGTATGCTCAGGAAAAAATTCACAAACAAATTTGGGGTCAATTTTTTTCTGTTACTCTTGTGAAAATATAAAAAAATTGGGTATAAAGTACATTTTTTGTGATAAAATGTTAAATGTTCATTTTTTTCCACATTCCAAAAAATCCTGTGAAGTACCTGAAGGGCCAATAAACTTCTTAAATGTGGTTTTCAGCACCTTGAAGGGTGTAGTTTTTAGAATGGTGTAAGTTTTGGGTATTTTCTGTCATTAGACCCTTCAATGTCACTTCAAATATGAGGTAGTCCCTAAAAAAATGGTTTTATAAATGTTGTTGGAACAAGGAAAAGTCGCTGGTCAGCTTTTAACCCTTATAACTTCCTAACAAAAAAAGTTGTTAAAAAATTGTGCTGATGTAAAGTAGACAGGTGGGAAATGCTATTTATTAACTGTTTTGTGTGACATGTCTCTCTGATTTAAGGGCATAAGAATTCCAAGTTTAAAAAATATAAAACTGTTATCACTGTCATGAAATACAATAAGTCATGAAAAAAAAGTCTTAGAATCAGTGGCACTGTTGAGAATTGTAAAAATTGGCCTGGTCATTAACGTGTAAAGCACCTTTGGAGGTAAAAGGGTTAAGAAAATGAGTCTGTGTAATCGCAAGCATCAGTGAGTGCTCTAGTCTGCTGGCCTGGCTGTCTGTAAAAAGACAGCATATACCAGCGCTTAACCCACTCAATGTCTGTGTTCCTTTCCCTGGGGAGAATACAACTCAACACAAGGTGAGGGTAACATAATATGGTAATAATTTATTGGATCGACAACAATAAATAACATATAGTATAGTTCCAGTAAGTACATAAGATGGTGCAAATAACAGAGTCTCACACTTCTGTTTGCTCGCCGAGAATTAGAACAATTAAAACTTCAGGGCTTCCAGGGACAACTACCCCAACCAATGGCACCCTGCTTTTGGTGGGCACCCACACAAAGGAGGTAGTGACAAGCTTAGGAAGCTGACAGTCCATTGAGGTATGTGGCCAGGCGACCTGATTGTCCCATCCTGGGTTCTCCGAAAGTCTCCATTGGTTCAGTAATAATAATAAAAATAATCTTTATTTATATAGCACCAACATATTCTGCAGCGCTTTACAATTCAACAGTTGATACACAACAGTCAAAGATAGTAAAGTTAAAGGTGACACAATAATTAAAGCAAAGATAATGATGACCATGCTTGTAAGAGCTTACAATCTACAATGAGGTGGAGGTGACACAAGGTACAGGTGCTTATTTACAATGATGGTCCAGCCATCTTGAGGAAATGGGCGATAAATAAGCTATATGAGCTAGTCATCAGACAGTATTTGTAGTGATTTTGCGTGGAGTTTGATGGAGAGTTATGTTCAGAGAAGTAGTGAATAGGCTATATATAAAAGGAGTTAGATTAAGGAATGTGATAGGCCACCCTGCACAGATGTGTTTTTAAGGAGTGCCTAAAACTGTGTAAGTTGTGGTTCCTTGGGGTAGAGCATTCCTGAGGATTGGTGCAACTCGGGAGAAGTCTTGGAGACGGGAGAGGGAGGTAGTGCAGAGGTTAGTGGAAATTCAGTAATTGGCGGTGGATCAAATCTGTATTCCTCCAATTGGAGTCATGGTTCTTTGGCTGCTACCTTGTAGAGACTCTCTGGAAACCGAGGCAGATCCCTCTCTTATAACTCACAGCTTATAGTTCACAGCTCTTATTCAGGCACTTTTCCACAGGAGTGGGGGAAGGTAGGAGCAGGTCATCTCTCATTGTTCGATTGTTCAATTAACCTGCATATTCTTCCTACAAGGACAGCAGAACAATAAGCTGCAAGGACTGATACAATAAGTAGTCAGAAACCATTCAACTAATCAACAACCATCAATTCAACCTACAGTAAGGGTCAACATTCAGTCTCATATGAACAATAGCTTATGTCCCTGGACCCACTAAATAATATGTCTGGAATAATTAAGAACAAACATGTTGTTGACACAGAGTCACATTTTAAACTAATTGAAACCAGATTGTGACAATTTTTTTCAGAATCTGTATTTCTGATTGTAGATTATTATATTCTGCTTTCTGTACATTTATGGAACCTGCTCTCTTGCCTGTTTTAAGATATGTACATTGGACATATGCATGCATATACAGCTCTGGCAAAAATTAAGAGACCACTGCAAATTGTTCAGTTTTTCTAATTATAGTTATATTTTTGAGTAAAATGTAAACTTTTCTTTTAGTCTACAAACTTCTGACAACGTCTCCGAATTTCCAGGTAATACATTTTGGGTTTTTTATCTGAAAAGGAGAAATGGTCAAAATTAAAAAAAAAACAAAACAGTGGTTTCAGATCTCAAATAATGCAAAGAAAACAAGTTCATAATCATTTAGAAACAACAATACTAATGTTTTAACTCAAGAAGAGTTCAGAAATTAATATTTTGTGGAATAACCATGATTTTTAAACACAGCTTTCATGCGTCTTGGCATGCTTTCCACCAGTCTTTCACACTGCTTCTGGCGCAAAAATTTAAGCAGTTCTTTTTTGTTTGATGGCTTCTGGCTATCCATATTTCTCTTGATTACATTCCAGATATTTTCAATGGGGTTCAGGTCTGGAGATTGGGCTGCCCATGACAGGGTTTTGATGTGGTGGTCTCTTAATTTTTGCCAGAGATGTATATCACAAAACATTATTGGGGACTCTATTTATTTCATTGGGAGAGTTTTCCATACATGTTCTCATGTTTAGTCTCATGCAGATATCAAAAAAACCTGGCACTCAACTTATTGTATCTGGAGATATGTTTTATTGTCAGCAACAAAAACGTTTCGGTCCCAAAACGGACCTTCCTCAGTTACTGAAAGTGCAAATAACATATAAAATAAAATAAACAAACAAATAAACAAAGTATTTACAAAGCTGGTCATCCAGTGTATGGCAAATATGGCGGTACAGTTGCTACAGTAATACAAAAACAGTACAGAACCAACCAATATTGGCACAATGCTACTATGGGTGGTAAGTGGTTAGAACTATTGTAAGTGAGGGGGTAATCACATACCGTTAGAAGTAGAGGATTGGAGAAAGATGTGCCCGTGTAGGCAAGTGATAAGTGGTTTCTGTAAGATAGGGCATAAAGCATAAGTATTGGACCAGGGAGAAGGTGGTTGTGATAACGTGGGAAAGAAAAAATCATACCCATAAGGATGCAGACCTTAGGTCTGTGTGAGGCTGAGTGGGCAATGTCCTAATCGGTAAGGAAAGGGGGGTAAGGGGGGTTGCAAAACTGTCAGCTTGCACATCCAGGCTATGTTAGGGGAAAGAAACTTGCATTGGAGACAGGCTTACCTTGCAGGAGTGGCGTTACTGACGCGGTGTCCACCGCTAGTCTGCTGCCATCTGCTTCAAAGTGTGTTTCTTTATATACATGCACGCCTAGACTAAGGGCCTGTGTGTTGCTGAGCCGGATGTGGGCGTGTCCGGCGCGCTGGGCTGAAAATGAAGCTATGGGTGTCATCACCAAGATGGTGATGCATACCAGGGGGCGGGGTTTTGCGGGTCACGCTGGAGGGCGTGTCTATTAGAGAAGGTACAGCCCCGTACATGGCATCACCAACATGGTGGTGCGTTCCAAGGGGCGGAATAATGCGTGTCACGCAAGGGGGCGTGTCTATGGAAGAGAATGCAGTCCTGGCTAAGGAGAAAAAAAAAAAAACCCAATGTTTTGTAGTGTGAGCTACAAATGAGAGCGCTATCACCCCAGCAATGGTGCGCAACAAGGAGCAAAGCTTGCGTGTTGTATACAAGGGACATAAAAAGTAGGAGACAATGCTTCCTAGGAGATAACAGTGAAATGTAGTGACATCTCACTGGATGGGAACGTATGCTCCTAAGTGGGTATGGCTATTAGAGGACATATGGATAGGATGATCCATATGAGACAGAGGTGGTTGATGAAATATGTATTAATAAATATGCCAACAGAAAGAGTCACGTGGGAGGATGTAGAGAAAGGCAAAGTTACGTTTAATTAGCTGAAACAGTGCTGGTGATTAGAGGGTGAGCCGTCATATCAGAAGTGAGTGCCACATGGGAGGATTCTGGGTCCAGAAGTCAATACAGGCGATTCTAAAATAACAGAAAACAGAAATTATTAGTATACACATGATAAAGGTGGCATAAACAATAACGCAACCCCAAAATCATTCAGATGAACGCCAATAGGTCGTACTCCCTGTTTAACCCTTTGGGTGTTAGGGTTTCCAGGGTATGTATCCAGAAAGCTCCCCGTTTTTTTAGGAGTGCAATCCTATCTCCCCCTCGTCGTTGCGGGGGTACTGAATCGATCACCTGGTATCTGAGTTGTGAAATGGTATGACCATGGGTTGAGAAGTGATGGGGGACTGGCAGAAGTAAATTATTGCAGTGGATAGTGGATTTATGTTTGGATTTTCTATCCCGCACCGATTGGGTGGTCTCCCCGATGTACAGTAAGCTGCATGGGCATTTGATAAGGTAGATGACGAATGACGATTCGCATGTGTAATAATTTTTGATCTGGAAGCTTTTGCCCGTATGTGGATGCTGAAAAGTATTGCCCTTCTGTATATTCCCACATTGGGCACAATGTAGACATGGGAATGTTCCCATTTTGGGGTGTGACAGGAATCTTGATTTCGTTGTTTGTGTGGGCCCAAAATCTGCCCTGACCAAGGTGTCCCTGAGAATCTGTGGTCTCTTGAAACATGGGAGGAAAGGGACTTTGAACTCAGGAACCGTGGGATATGCTACCGAAAGTAAAGGCCAGTGTTTTCTGATATGTTTATGGAGGATGGAGGTAACCGGGTGATAAACATGTACAAAGGGGACTCTTTTTCCCTGTTCATTACTCCAGATGCGAGTAGAAGGGTTTAGTTGTTCTTGTAAAATGCGTTCAGGATAGCCACGTCGCTGGAACTTCGTGGTCATATCCCGTAGGCGTTGGTCCTGTAAGTCCTGATCAGAAACTATGCGACGTACGCGTTGATACTGTGATTTGGGGATACAGCGTTTGACTGCTGGGGGATGAAAGCTATCGTAATGCAAAATGCTATTACGGTCAGTGGGCTTCACATGGAGGTCTGTAGTTAAACGACCCTCTTCATCCTTCACTACCATAGTGTCTAGGTAACTTACAGTCCTAGTGTCGTGGGTTATGGTAAACTTTATGCCTGGCCATGCTCCGTTCAGAAACGAAAAAAATGTTTCCAGGGATTCCAACGTGCCCCCCCATAGGCAAAATATGTCATCTATATAACGTGTCCAGTACAGGACGTTTGAAATGAAGAGGGGATGCCTATAGATGATAGATTCCTCGAAGTGTGCCATGTAGGCATTAGCGTACGGGGGCGCAACGTTGGAACCCATGGCGGTCCCACGTACCTGGAGGAAAAATTGATCCTGGAACAGAAAATGGTTATTGAACAAAATCAAAGTAAGGAGATCCACACATAAATTAATCTGATTAGCGTCTAAACCGGCTGATGTCAGTAGATGGTGGACCGAATTAATACCCTCTATGTGGGGAATTGAGGTATATAGGTCCTTAACATCCATTGTCACTAGGATTGTATGAGTTGGTATAGTGCCGATTGATTGAATTTTGTTCAGAAACGCCCCTGTGTCCAGAAGGAAGGATGGGGTATTCCGGATTAAGGGTGTAAGGACTTTTTCTAAATAAATGGATAGAGGGGACAAAATAGATTCGGTGGATGCCACTATCGGTCTCCCCGGGGGGTTTTGTAAGTTCTTGTGGACCTTCGGTAAGATGTAAAAAACCGGTATTACCGGGTTCCTTTTAGTCAAGAACTCAATGGTTTTGGTGTCAAGGATCCCTAATGAGGAATATTTCAATAAAGTGGCCTCTATTTTGTTTGTAATGTCCCCAGTGGGATTTCTACTGAGTTTACTGTATACCGACTCGTCCTGTAATTGTCGTGCAACTTCCGACAGATACGTGGACTTGTCCATGACCACCAGGGCACCCCCTTTGTCAGCTGGTTTTATTATCAAACTGCTGTCCTACCGAAGGGATCTAAGGGCCTGTCTTTCAATGGGGGACAGATTAGGGGGAAAAAAAAGTCTCCCTTTCTCAATGTCGTCACGTATGTCAAGAAAAGATTGGTATACATCCTCCCGATGTAAGCGTTGCTAATAATCCTCTTTCAATTACTCAGTTGGGACTTAGGTGTAAGAGTAACTTCCGCCCACCGCAGGGGTCGCATGCAGTGGAGACGTTTATAAGCTTTGTATACCAATATATTCCTCATTAGGGATCCTTGACACCAAAACCATTGAGTTCTTGACTAAAAGGAACCCGGTAATACCGGTTTTTTACATCTTACCAAAGGTCCACAAGAACTTACAAAACCCCCCGGGGAGACCGATAGTGGCATCCACCGAATCTATTTTGTCCCCTCTATCCATTTATTTAGAAAAAGTCCTTACACCCTTAATCCGGAATACCCCATCCTTCCTTCTGGACACAGGGGCGTTTCTGAACAAAATTCAATCAATCGGCACTATACCAACTCATACAATCCTAGTGACAATGGATGTTAAGGACCTATATACCTCAATTCCCCACATAGAGGGTATTAATTCGGTCCACCATCTACTGACATCAGCCGGTTTAGACGCTAATCAGATTAATTTATGTGTGGATCTCCTTACTTTGATTTTGTTCAATAACCATTTTCTGTTCCAGGATCAATTTTTCCTCCAGGTACGTGGGACCGCCATGGGTTCCAACGTTGCGCCCCCGTACGCTAATGCCTACATGGCACACTTCGAGGAATCTATCATCTATAGGCATCCCCTCTTCATTTCAAACGTCCTGTACTGGACACGTTATATAGATGACATATTTTGCCTATGGGGGGGCACGTTGGAATCCCTGGAAACATTTTTTTCATTTCTGAACGGAGCATGGCCAGGCATAAAGTTTACCATAACCCACGACACTAGGACTGTAAGTTACCTAGACACTATGGTAGTGAAGGATGAAGAGGGTCGTTTAACTACAGACCTCCATGTGAAGCCCACTGACCGTAATAGCATTTTGCATTACGATAGCTTTCATCCCCCAGCAGTCAAACGCTGTATCCCCAAATCACAGTATCAACGCGTACGTCGCATAGTTTCTGATCAGGACTTACAGGACCAACGCCTACGGGATATGACCACGAAGTTCCAGCGACGTGGCTATCCTGAACGCATTTTACAAGAACAACTAAACCCTTCTACTCGCATCCGGAGTAATGAACAGGGAAAAAGAGTCCCCTTTGTACATGTTTATCACCCGGTTACCTCCATCCTCCATAAACATATCAGAAAACACTGGCCTTTACTTTCGGTAGCATATCCCACGGTTCCTGAGTTCAAAGTCCCTTTCCTCCCATGTTTCAAGAGACCACAGAATCTCAGGGACACCTTGGTCAGGGCAGATTTTGGGCCCACACAAACAACGAAATCAAGATTCCTGTCACACCCCAAAATGGGAACATTCCCATGTCTACATTGTGCCCAATGTGGGAATATACAGAAGGGCAATACTTTTCAGCATCCACATACGGGCAAAAGCTTCCAGATCAAAAATTATTACACATGCGAATCGTCATTCGTCATCTACCTTATCAAATGCCCATGCGGCTTACTGTACATCGGGGAGACTACCCAATCGGTGCGGGGTAGAATATCCAAACATAAATCCACTATCCGCTGCAATAATTTACTTCTGCCAGTCCCCCATCACTTCTCAACCCATGGTCATACCATTTCACAACTCAGATACCAGGTGATCGATTCAGTACCCCCGCAACGACGAGGGGGAGATAGGATTGCACTCCTAAAAAAACGGGAAGCTTTCTGGATACATACCCTGGAAACCCTAACACCCAAAGGGTTAAACAGGGAGTACGACCTATTGGCGTTCATCTGAATGATTTTGGGGTTGCGTTATTGTTTATGCCACCTTTATCATGTGTATACTAATAATTTCTGTTTTCTGTTATTTTAGAATCGCCTGCATTGACTTCTGGACCCAGAATCCTCCCATGTGGCACTCACTTCTGATATGACGGCTCACCCTCTAATCACCAGCACTGTTTCAGCTAATTAAACGTAACTTTGCCTTTCTCTACATCCTCCCACGTGACTCTTTCTGTTGGCATATTTATTAATACATATTTCATCAACCACCTCTGTCTCATATGGATCATCCTATCCATATGTCCTCTAATAGCCATACCCACTTAGGAGCATACGTTCCCATCCAGTGAGATGTCACTACATTTCACTGTTATCTCCTAGGAAGCATTGTCTCCTACTTTTTATGTCCCTTGTATACAACACGCAAGCTTTGCTCCTTGTTGCGCACCATTGCTGGGGTGATAGCGCTCTCATTTGTAGCTCACACTACAAAACATTGGGGTTTTTTTTTTTTTTTCTCCTTAGCCAGGACTGCATTCTCTTCCATAGACACGCCCCCTTGCGTGACACGCATTATTCCGCCCCTTGGAACGCACCACCATGTTGGTGATGCCATGTACGGGGCTGTACCTTCTCTAATAGATACGCCCCCCAGCGTGACCCGCAAAACCCCGCCCCCTGGTATGCATCACCATCTTGGTGATGACACCCATAGCTTCATTTTCAGCCCAGCGCACCGGACACGCCCACATCCGGCTCAGCAACACACAGGCCCTTAGTCTAGGCGTGCATGTATATAAAGAAACACACTTTGAAGCAGATGGCAGCAGACTAGCGGTGGACACCGCGTCAGTAACGCCACTCCTGCAAGGTAAGCCTGTCTCCAATGCGAGTTTCTTTCCCCTAACATAGCCTGGATGTGCAAGCTGACAGTTTTGCAACCCCCCTTACCCCCCTTTCCTTACCGATTAGGACATTGCCCACTCAGCCTCACACAGACCTAAGGTCTGCATCCTTATGGGTATGATTTTTTCTTTCCCACGTTATCACAACCACCTTCTCCCTGGTCCAATACTTATGCTTTATGCCCTATCTTACAGAAACCACTTATCACTTGCCTACACGGGCACATCTTTCTCCAATCCTCTACTTCTAACGGTATGTGATTACCCCCTCACTTACAATAGTTCTAACCACTAAGTTACCACCCATAGTAGCATTGTGCCAATATTGGTTGGTTCTGTACTGTTTTTGTATTACTGTAGCAACTGTACTGCCATATTTGCCATACACTGGATGACCAGCTTTGTAAATACTTTGTTTATTTGTTTGTTTATTTTATTTTATATGTTATTTGCACTTTCAGTAACTGAGGAAGGTCCGTTTTGGGACCGAAACGTTTTTGTTGCTGACAATAAAACATATCTCCAGATACAATAAGTTGAGTGCCAGGTTTTTTTGATATATGGTTATGGTGTTGGAACCTACCTGAGCACCACCAAGATTAAGGCAGTGCACGAGTCTAACTTTTGATTAGTCTCATGCAGATGTCATTGTACAGGAAGGGGGAACAGATTAGCTCTGACACTACCAACTGTGAATAGTGGATTATGTTATCTCTCATTCTAATCCTGATGGTTAGGATAATGAGGTGACTGCTGAAAAGAGATCTCTTCTGGATGCGTCAGTCTATTATAAAAGCAGTTTCTATTTAATATTTATTTTATGGGAATGGGAGGTCAAACGGGCAAGTGAGCGTTTGCATCTCTTCAAATTTGGGCCTTCAATTCCTGAATTTCGTGTGCCGCAAGGGCCCAGGGCACGCCCACAACTTAGGAACAGAGGACGGGCTGGCAGCATCTGATGTCACTGATATCAGATGCAGCTGACCCCTCTGCTGTGGCCAGGCCATGCAATGTAAGTAGCTGCAGATCTACGTGACTATCAGCGTGCCGCTCAGTCTGCCAGGGCATTTATGCAGTGGCTCGGCTATGCTGCCTCAGTGAAGGCTGTGCAGCGTGTCTCACCAAGTCCAGGATCCCCTCTATGCATCTGCACATCAGGACCCATACAACAGTAATATCTGTAATGCCCTGATGGCAGCCCTACTGGAGGAAGTGACGTCACCACTCTTCTGTCATGAAATGTTGTGCCCAGAGATAGGCTGCAACAGTCAGGTGACTATAAATTTGCAATATTAGATATTTCACTCAGCTCCTGATCATTGAATTACAGGACTTAGCCTATGAGTGTGTTCTCAGCCTGTTATTTTAGCAATCAATACCCAGTGTAAAGTTTTTAATAAATAGGATTTTTCAGTTGAAGAATAAATCTCTACAGTCACTCTTTCATACTGCAGATGTAGAATTGTAAGGAGGTGGCGGAGACCCTCAGTGCTGTCTCTCTCCTTCATACTGGTAACGTACTGTTCTCCATGTATTTTGCACTGTTACTTATATGTACTGAAATGTTTGCTATGTGTATTAACGTTATGTTAATGTGATGTGCTGTCTTTTTTCAATGTTCTACTCTAATACTGTGCCTGTATTTGATCTGTGATTAGAGGCAGGACCAGCACAGGTTAACTTTGTGGGCTGGACTTGCTTCCTGATGAGAGCTCAGGCAGCATGGCCTGAGGCAAGAGGTCTGTACCTTTCTGGGACAGAAGGAGGCCCATCTGGGGCATATAAATGCATTCCCATCTGGGATCGGAACTGCTGCCCTGGACTCACGGGGCATTGCCAGACCCCGATGAGGGGATAGAATCTGTTGCCCCGGACTAAAAGACAGTGACATGGGCATTGCCAGACCCCAGGAGGGGATAAAATCTGCAGCGCAGGATTAAGTCCACAACACGAGCCCCAGGACTTTGTAGGGGCCCCGCTGAAGGGACTTCAAGCATCCAGATTCCAGCATATGGAGCAGCAAGGTGGGCACAGGACTGTGATTCTGGCGGCGAGTAATGTTTCACTATCTTTGCTTGTGAACTGTTTGGCTGATGTTGAGACGGCAGTGAATAAGAGAAGGGAGAGAGCAAGAAATCTCTATTGTATTTTCTCCAATCACTTCTTTCTACCTTGTTTATTCTACAAAAATAAAAGTTATCCCTGTTGGATTACTCCTGTGACCTTGGATTGTGATTGTCTGGACTGCAGTGACTAGGAAAAAGAGGTAAGTCTTGAGGGGAGCTGTGTCCGTCCTATTTCATGTAGAAGGTCCCGAGGTGTATACTGACTGTAGCTTAGTTGACTCGGCTGGGACTTCCGCCCCGGGGGGACAACCTTTTTACAAAATCATGACAGTTTGTGTATGCATACTGTCATGATTCTCCAGTATTCCCAGTGCTATTGGGAGGTCACATAACTGCATGCATATAATTTGCATATTTTCTGACCTATCTTCCTTCAATATAAGAGAATACACATGACCGCCCACTCACACAGAGAATATATGGGAATCTTGACAGTGTACATATCACACATTGTCACAATTAGTGTTGAGCATTCCGATACCGCAAGTATCGGGTATCGGCCGATATTTGCGGTATCGGAATTCTGATACCGAGTTCCGATATTTTTGCGATATCAGGACTCGGGATCGGAATGCATATTCATGTGTAAAATAAAGAATAAAAATTAAAAATAGGGATATACTCACCCTCTGACGCGCCCTGGTGGTAACCGCTGCAACCGGCAGCCTCCGTTCCTAAGAATGAGCGAGTGAAGGACCTGCGATGACGTCGCGGTCTTGTGATTGGTCGCGTGAGCGGTCACATGAGTTGTCACGCGACCAATCACAAGCCGCCACGTCATCGAAGGTCCTTCACTCGCTCATTCTTGGGAACGGAGGCTGTCGGTTGCAGCGGTTACCACCAGGGCACGTCAGAGGGTGAGTATATCCCTATTTTTTATTTTTATTCTTTATTTTACACATAAATATGGATCCCAGGGCCTGAAGGAGAGTTTCCTCTCCTTCAGACCCTGGGAACCATCCAGGATCACTTCCGATATTTGTGTCCCATTGACTTGTATTGGTATCGGGTATCGGTATCGGCGATATCCGATATTTTTCGGATATCGGCCGATACAATCCGATACCGATACTTTCAAATATCGGAAGGTATCGCTCAACAATAGTTACAATTCCACAGTCTGGAAAATCCCTTTAAGTTCAAACAATCCTTTCAATGACTTTGAATATCAGAGATGCCACTTTACTGCCCTGAGCTATCAAGCATTTATGCATTTCTCTAAGTGTGTAGTATTGCTTTCTTCAAGGCTATTTAAACCAGTGGTAAATGAAATTGATTTTATTGATCCGTGCTATTTATTAGTACAAAGCATCTAAAGAGGTCCATTGTACAGGAATGAATACTGCCCTTTAATTACAGTTCTAATCTCCTGGAGGATCAGCACTAACATCGCTATTTAGTCATTCCTTCTTCTGACTTTACATTCAACTCAGAACATAAGATGTTCATAATGTTTTATAGTGCAGGAGACACATTATATCTATCTTCATATTCACTGGTCACATGTATAGTAGTCGTCCTTGATATTGTTTAGCTCGTCACATCTGCCATCATTTATTCTTTTTCAGATACTGCACCAATAGGTCTATAAACTGCATCTTGCTGGTTCCACTATTACATGAAGAACCAATTGGTGTGCAACAGTCCAGGCGTAGACGAGCGTATTTTACGGACATGTGCTGCTCATGTTAAAATCAGATTGCACACAGACAGAACACAGTGCAATGTTGTTGAATAAGGCTGTTTAGATTGCTTGAAAAAAATAGATGTGGGATATTGGCGCAATCAGGAGAAATTGTGGAACATACTTAGAGGTTAATTTTTTTTTCTATTAACACAAAATTATAAATTTGGGCCTAAAGCAATATTTTAGCTGTAAAAATGCAATTATTCTTTCTTCACCTCCCAATCGTATATACTTCTTGAGGCACATGTGGTGTCAACATGCTCACTGCATCTCTAGATGAATTCAATGAGAGGTGTAGATTGTAAATTGACATCACTTATGGTTTTGTTTTGCTATTCTAGCACCTCAGGGGCTCTGTCAATGTGACATGGCATCCTCAGACCATTATAGCAAATATGGCCTTTCTTCCCTTCTGAGGTTCGCACTGTACCTCAAAGTAGTTTTCAACCACATGCAGTGGTGAAAACAAGTATTTGATACACTACCAATTTTTTTCAAGTTTTCCCACTTACAAAGAATGGAAAGGTCTGTAATTTTTACCGTAGGTACACTTCAACTGTGAGAGACAAAATCTAAAAAACAAGAAAATCACATTGTATGATCTTTACAGGATTAATTAGCATTTTATTGCATGTAATAAGTATTTAATGCAATAGAAAAACAGAACTTAATATTTGGTGCAGAAACCTTTGTTTGCAATTACAGAGGTCTGACATTTCCTGTAGTTCTTGACCAAGTTTGAACATACTGCAGCTAGGATTTTGGTCCACTCCTCCATACAGATCTTCTCCAGATCTTTCATGTTTCAAGGCTGTCACTGGGCAGGTCTGGTGATTGGCTAGGCAATTCCAAGACCTTAAAATGCTTCTTATGAAGCCACTCCTTAGATGCCGTGGCTGTGTATTTCTGTTCATTCTCATGCTGGAAGACCCAGCCATGACCCAACTTCAATGCTCTTACTGAGAGAAGGAGGTTGTTGGCCAAAATCTCGTAAAATATGACCGCATCCATCCTCCTTTCAATAGGGTGCAGTCATCTGTCCCCTTTGCAGAAAATCACCACCAAAGTATGAAGTTTCCCCCACCATTATTCAAGGTTGGGATGGTGTTCTTGGGGTTCTATCATCCTTCTTCTTCTTTCAAGGATGGCAAGTAGAATTAATACCAAAAAGTTCTATTTTGGTTTCATCTGACCACATGACCTTCTCCCATGCCTCCTCTGGATCATCCAGATGTTCACTGACAAACTTCAAATGGACCTGGACATTTGCTTGCATGAGCAAGGGGACCTTGCGGACCTTGCAGGATTTTCATCTATAACAGCATAGTGTGTTACTAATGGTATGTTAGGACTGTGGTCCCAGCTCTCTTCAGGACATTGACCAGGCCCTCATGTTTACTTCTGGGCTGATTCCTCACCTTTCTCAAAATAATCCTTACCCCTCAAGGCGAGATCTTGTATGGAGCCCCAGACTGAGGAGGATTCTTAGTCATCTTGTGTTTGTTCTATTTTCTAACAATTGTACCAATAGTTTTTGCCGTCTCACCAAGCTGCTTGCCTATTGTCCTGTAGCCCATCCAAACCTTATGCAGGCCTACAATTTTGTCCCTGGTGCCCTTAGAGAGCTCTTTGGTCTTGGCCATGGTGGAGAGGTTGGCGTGTGATTGAGTGAGTGTGTGGACAAGTGTCTTTTATACAGGTAACAAGTTCAAACATGTGCAATTAATACAGGTAATGAGAGTAGAGTAGGAGGGCTTCTTAAAGGAAGACTAATGGGTCTGTGAGAGCCAGGATTCTTGCTGGTTGGTAGGTGATCAAATACTTATTTCATGCAATAGAAAGCAATTTATTTTTGGAAAAATCATACAATGTGTTTTCTTGATTTTTATTAACATTCTGTCTTTTGCAGTTGAAGTGTAGTTATGATAAAAATTACAGACCTCTTCGTTCTTTGTAGGTAGGAAAACTTGCAAAATTGGCAATTATAACTAGTGTTGAGCATTCCGATACCGCAAGTATCGAGTATCGGCCGATACTTGCGGGTATCGGAATTCCAATACCGAGATCCGATACTTTTGTGGTATCGGGAATCGGTATCGGGATTAATATCACTGTGTAAAAGAAAGAATTAAAATAAAAAATAGGGATATACTCACCTCTCCGACGCAGCCTGGACTTTACCGCCGTAACCGGCAGCCGTTGTACCTAAAAATGCACGCTTGAAGGGCCTTAGATGACGTCACGGCACTCTGATTGGTCCGTAGCGGTCGCGTGACCGCTACGCGACCAATCACAAAGCAGTGACGTCACCTAAGGTCTTTCAAGCGCTTGAAAGACCTTAGGTGACGTCACTGCTTTGTGATTGGTCGCGTAGCGGTCACGCAACCACTACGCGACCAATCAGAAGCTGCGGACGTCTTCTAAGGTATTTCAAGCGCTTGAAAGACCTTAGGTGACATCACTGCTTTGTGATTGGTCGCGTAGCGGTCACGCGACCGCTACGGACCAATCAGAGCGCCGTGACGTCATCTAAGGCCCTTCAAGCGCGCATTCTTAGGTACAACGGCTCCCAGTTACGGCGGTAAAGTCCAGGCTGCGTCGGAGAGGTGAGTATATCCCTATTTTTTATTTTAATTTTTTCTTTTACACATTGATATGGATCCCAGGGCCTGAAGGAGAGTTTCCTCTCCTTCAGACCCTGGGAACCATACAGGATACCGTCCGATACTTGGTGTCCCATTGACTTGTATTGGTATCGGGTATCGGTATCGGATTAGATCCGATACTTTGCCGGTATCGGCCGATACTTTCCGATACCGATACTTTCAAGTATCGGACGGTATCGCTCAACACTAATTATAACAAATCCTCACTTTATGGGATATTGGCGCACACAGGAGAAATAGCACAAACATTGTGTGGTGCATTTTCTCCTGTTACCCTTGTGAAAATAGAAAAAATTGGGGCTAAAAGAAAATTTTTGTGCGAAAAATGTGATTTATTTTTATGGGTGTACCTTGTATACATCTGTGAAGCACTTAGGGGTACAAGATGCTCACCACACAGATAGAAACATTCCTTGAGGGGTCTAGTTTCCAAAATGGTATCACTTGTGGGAGGTTTCCACTATTTAAACACATCAGGGATTCTCTAAGCACGACATGGCCTTCGTTCTTGATTACAGCCATGTTTTATTTCAAAAATTCAAACTGTGCTTCCCTTCTGAGCACTGCCATGCACCCAAACAGTATTTTCAGATATGGCATTTGAGCAAACTAAGGAGAAATTGCACTACACTTGTTGTGGTCCATTTTCTCTTGTTATCCTAGTGAAAATAAGAAAAAATGGGGTTAAAACAACATTTCTGTGGGAAAAATGTGATTTTTTTAAATTTTTTTGGCTTTATGTTATAAAGATCTGTGAAGCACCTGGGGTTTCAAGGTCATCAACACACATCTAGATACATTCTTTGAGGGGTATAGTTTCCAAAATGGGGTCACTTGTGGGAACTTTTCGCTGTTTCCTGCATTTCTTGACCAAGTTCGCACACACTGCACCAGGGATTTTGACTCACTCCTCCATTCAGATCTTTTCCACTTCTTTCAGGTTTTGGGGCTTTTACTGTACAACATTGAGTGTCAGCTCCCTCCAATGATTTTCTATTGTGATCAGGTCTGGAGACTGGCTTGGTGACTCCAGGACCTTGAAATGCCATGGAGCCACTCCTTAGTTGCCCTGGCTGTGTGTTTTGGGTCATTATCATTCTGGAAGACCCAGCCACGACCAATCTTCAATGCTCTCACTGAGGGAAGGAGGTTGTTAGTCAAAATCTCACTATACGTGGCCCCATCCATCCTCCCCTCAATACGGTGCAGTTGTCCTGTCCCCTTTGGAGACAAGCCCTCCATAATATGATGTTTCACTTACCATGCTTCACGATTGGGACATTGTTATGGGGGTTGTACTCATCTTTCTTGTTTCTCCAAACAGCGAGTAGAGTTGATACCAAAAAGTTCTATTTTGGACTCATCTGACCACATAACCTTCTCACATGCCTCCTCTGGATAATGCATATGTCATTGGCGAACTTCTACATAAGCTAGCGTGAGCTGGGGGACCTTCCATGCCTTGCAGAATTTTAATCCATGAAGGCATAGTGTGTTATTAATTGTAATGTTTGAGACTGTGGTCCCAGTTCTCATCAGGTCATTGACCAGGTCATCCTAGGTAGTTCTAGTCTGATTCCTGACCTTTCTCAGAATCATCCTTACCCCCATGCATGGAGCCTCAGACCGAGGAATATTGACATCTTAAGATTCTTCCATTTTCTAATAATTGTGCCAACAGTTGTTGCCATCTCATCAAACTGCTTGCCTATTGTCCTTTAGTCCCTCCTAGCCTTGTGCAGGTCTACAATTTTGTCCCTGGAGTCCTTAGACAGCTCTTTGGTTTTGGCCATGGTTGAAAGGTTGATTAAGTGTGTGGACAGGTGTCTGTTATACAGGTAACAAGTTTAAAGAGATGCAATTAATACAGGTAATAAGTGTAGAGTAGAGGGGTGTCTTAAAGGGAACCTGTCACCCCCAAAATCGATGGTGAGGTAAGCTCACCGTCATCAGGGGCTTATCTACAGCATTCTGTAAAGCTGTAGATAAGCCACTGATGTTACCTGAAAGAGGAGAAAAAGACGTTAGATTATACTCACCCAGGGGTGGTCCCGCTCCGATGGGCGTTTCAGGTCCGGTACAGTGCCTCCCATCTTCATTCCATGATGTCATCTTCTGGTCTTCACGCCGCGGCACCGGCGCAGGTGTACTTTGTCTGCCCTGTTGAGGGCAGAGCAAAGTACTGCACTGCGTAGGCACCGGGCCTCTCTGACCTTTCCGGCGCCTGCGCACTGCAGTACTTTGCTCTGCCCTCAACAGGGCAGACAAAGTACGCCTGCGCCAGAGCCGTGGCGACAGGTTCCCTTTAAAGAAAAACTAATAGGTCTGTGAGAGTCAGAATTCTTGCTGGTTGGTAGGTGATCAAAAACTTATTTCTTGCAAAAAATAAATGATATGCTATTAATTATTTAAGAATCATACAATGCAATTTTCTGTTTTTTTAATTTTTTTATTCTGTCTCTCACAAATACATTGTGCCTATGAAAAAAATTATTTGTAGGTGGGAAAACTTGCAAAATCGGCAGTGTAGTGTATGTTTTATCTGCTGTAGATCTACTAGATCTCTGAATACTAAGGTCTGCATAGCCCCACCCTCAAAAGTGATTGACAGCTTCCAGTGTACACTGTGCATAGGCAGAAAGCTGCTAATCGGTGGTTATACAAAGCTCATGAATATGGAGGCCGCATGCCAGCAGGATTATTAGTCCTCTATTGATAATCATCTGCTGATAAAACAGTGATTTTATAATGGAACGCCCGCCAGGGCCGTGGGGTACTCGGTACCGGGTCCAGTACTTAAAGGGATGTGTCACGGTGGCGGCGACCTGGTCCGTGGCCCTGGGTGCCAATGTTAAAGGGTCAGTCTTTAAGGGGTTAGTTGAATAATAAAAGTTTGTGATGCCACCTGTGGTATTCGCTGCATAAAGGGGTCCACTGGGGTGATGTTATGGCAGCAGGGATGATATGGCTTCCCACAGGTGAAGCTTGGTCCTCAGGGATCCTGGTGTAATAGATGAAGATGGTGATAGGTGGTGTAGTAAGAAATGGAAGACACAGGGCTGCAGTCTCTTTACCTCTTTACTTGGTTCAAGGCAGCCACAGTCCAGGGTACCGGATCACAGATGCTAGTGTGGTCCAGCCAGCTTGGGAGTGAATTGGGAATCCCTCTAACCAGGTGGGGCTGGAAGTCTTCCTTCTAGCGCTGTGATGTTGTAGTCCCTTGCTGCCTTAGGCCTCACACAAGGTCCTCACGTATTCTCTCTGTCCCCCTTTAGGTAGGACACTACCCGTACAACAGGTAGCTTGAGCCTTTTTACAATATCTCTATCACGACTCGGGCTCTATTTGCTACTGTGTCTTCGGTTGTTAATGGTGGACAGGTAACTTGCAATCAGCTGTCCCCCAGTTTCTGCTGTGGGGCATGAAGTTACTCCCACAACCTCGGTCTTCTGGCAACCGGTATATGCGCTCAGCATGGAGGAAACCCAATCGCAGCTTTTCTCTCCTTCGCTTCTTTTCCCTCTCAGTCTCCTACAGACTGCTATGCTTTCGTTTCCCTTCCTCAGAGCCGCAGAATCACTCATCTCCATGGCCCCAGCCTTCCTTCCTCTCACCTCGCTCTCCTCTCACCAACTGTCTAACTCCAACTGCCTAGCAACTGCCTAGCAACTGACTCCTCCTCCTGACCAGAGAGCAGTTCCCCTGAAGTCGGGTGTAGAGCTCCCCCTTCTGGCCTGGAGTCAGAACAGTGTTGTATGTGCTGAATACCTGTCAAAGGGATCCTTTCTCGCTTCCAAACATGACATCACTCTCCCCATGAGGAAAGCAATGCCACTGTAACAACCGGTTACCTGGGGTGTTACAATAAAATTACAGCAAGCAGCAACGTAAGTGACACATTGTTGGAACCAGAGTCTCTGTCTCTACATCATTCTGTTCTCAAATTAGGTGGAACAAATCTGGTGGCTGATTCACTTTAAGTACTGTGCCTCCTTTCATAACAGACCCAATAGCAGCAATGTCTGAGTTTATTGTAGGTATGCTGGTGTTGCTCGTATTGCTGTGTTACTACTTAACTTGAACAAAAGAAATAAATAGGTTTAAATAAAGGCTAATATTTCATAATTACTCACTTAGTTGCCATAAATTTGCATTCGTCCCCCATACACTTTCACTGTAAAATAAAACAAAACTTATCACATAGTTACTTTTTACATGTAAACCCTTTTTCTGAAAATGCAGCTAAAAAGAGTCTGTCAGCAGGCTTTTGCTATATAATCTGAGAGCTGCATGATATAGGGACAGAGACCCTGATTCTAATGATGGTTCGCTTAGTTTACTGGGTGCAGCAGTTTTGATAGAATCACAGTTTTCTCTGCTGCAGATCCACATTGTATAGTGACACAGATCTGCTAATCAGTGCTAGGGGCGTGGTTGGACTACCCTGCATGTGGCCAGTTGTCCTCTAGGGAAAATCTCCTGCTGATAAAGCACTTATTGTATTGAAACAGCAAAACACAGCCTAGTAAGTGACATCACTGGAATGTGTGTTACTGCCCCTACATCATGGTGGTCTCAGATTACATAGCAAAAGCTGGTAACAGATTCTCTTTAACAGCAAGAAAAATTTACATGGGGACCATACCACCAAAGGTATGCCAAAATGCCTTTCGGTATGTATGAAGCCCACCAAAGTCTATGAATAAGTATGACATATGTGCTGGATCATTGTCGTTGTTTGATCAGAATGTATATAAAAAATGAGGTCCGTAAGTAGACTATGCAATATAGCTCTCCTGCTGGATAAAATTAACTATGCAGGTATTATTAAAAATAAATAAAACAAAACAGAAAAAAGTTAATCAGACAAGAATACAATGCTTGTGGGAAGTTACGGTAATATGCAAATTGCCTCTTCAGAGAAAAAGAGGACTTAAACTCTATAGCGCCACCTGTTGGAAGTAGTGATCCTACAAATCACAATCAACCCTTTAACGAGTCGTGTAATATGACTTAGGATAAAAGCCAAATCAGTATCTCAGTTCGCAGACACGGTGTTTCGGGCTGTTGTCCCTCGTCAGTGTTAAACATGAGAACTAATTTGGCTAGGTGAGAGGCTATAGACTGGGGTCTAAAGGGTAACCTTTCTCCTTATGGAGAGTGACATACCAGCTGGCTTGTCAAGGTAAGGAGGCTTATTCGCCGTGCAATGCTCCTCTGGGAATTTTAATATGCAAATTGCCTCTTCAGAGAAAAAGAGGACTTAAACTCTATAGCGCCACCTGTTGGAAGTAATGACCCATTTATTTGCTCTTTGCCACAGACAACATTAAAGATGGTAAAATGACTGCTCCAGGTTGAGGATTCAATGAGTTGACAAAGACTAGAATATTTTTATAGGTCCACCTTTGTTTCTTTCTCACTTAGTTTCTGAATGTCACTCACTATTTCATAAGATGGTCCCTTTACAATCTGTCATAGTATAGCTTACAAAGTGGTAAGTATCTTCTAAGTAGCCCGGCCCGCGGCAACACTCTCTCAATAATCTGACATGTCATTTGTGAAGATTTCTTTAAAGTAATAGTGACAGTTACTTGGCTTTCCTCTCTGTTTCCAACATAACTATCCATTTATTCCAAATGTTGCGGACCCATTTTCTAATCTGAAAAGGAATATATTCACATGATTTATTATTAATGCGGTGATGTGAATTCACAAGGGCTTTTAGCAATTACTCTGCAACCAACTCCAGCAAAAATAATTTCTAAATGTCAGGCGCACATTTCACTTATGACAAGAGATGAGCAAATTGATTTTGAATGAATAAAATTAGTTACAAATTTCCCAAAATATTTGGATTCTAAAGAATCCAAATATTTTGTAATTGGAATCACAAAAATCCAGTAAATGTCTGCCAGCTGCTATTTTTCTGGATTCCTTTGATGTCTGGGAAGGGGTTAAAAAATAATAATAGATTATGGTCAACGGTCTGTCCCTCATCTGCCCTGTTACTGGAGCTCCATCTTGGACCTATGATCGTTCCCCCCAGTCTTTGGATCTACCCGCGCTGACTTGTCCTCAGGAGGAGACATGGAGCAAAATACATGTTATGGACTTCAATGATGTGTTCTGCGCTCTATGTGACAGCATGAGGCCTAGTCAGCGTCACAAGATCCGAAGACCAGAAGGGTGCAAGTGGAGGACCATCCAGGGAAATACGACAGAGGACAAGTGGAGGTCCAGGCAGGGAAAATATGAGAGAGGACAAGTGGAGGTCCAGGCAGGGAAATATGACAGAGGACAAGTGGAGGTGCAGGCAGGGAAATATGACAGAGGACAAGTGGAGGACCAGATGGGGAAATACGTGAGAGAGGACAAGTGGAGGACCAGGTGACAAGAGAAATACCAGACGAATGGAGGACCATCAAGGGAAATACAACAGAGGTGGACAAGAGAAATGCCAGAGGACAAGTGGAAGACATCTCGGAAAATAGAACTTTGGGCCAGGCAAACGTTGGGCCTTGAACAAGTGAGTATAAGTTTTCAGTGGTCTAAGGGGAAACGTTTCTCCTTATGGAGAGTGACATACCAGCTCTGGCTTGTCAAGGAAAGGAGGCTTATTCGCCGTGCAATGCTCTTCTGGGAAATATAATACGCAAATTGCCTCTTCAGAGAAAAAGAGGACTTAAACTCTATAGCGCCACCTGTTGGAAGTAGCGATCCTACAAGTCACAAGTGTGACTTGTAGGATCGCTACTTCCAACAGGTGGCGCTATAGTGTTTTAGTCCTCTTTTTCTCTGAAGAGGCAATTTGCATATTATAAGTTTTCATTATTTTTTACTTCTTCCTTTACCTTCATTTATTATGGTTTGAGGTCTGAAGAGACCTCAGAGCAAGGTAAACATTGTTTCGGCACTTTTAAATTTTGATCAAATTTGTCCGTACTGAATCAAGTCTGTAACCCGAATTGTGTTAATTTGCCAGAAATTAATTTCACATGACTCGGTCATCTCTATTTAAGACACAAACAGTTGAAATTCATATACCTATAACTTACGTATATTTTGAATAACAATATTATAAAGAGAATGTGAATGCACCTATTAGTAAACTGTATTGCATCCTTTCCGGCTGTTCTCTTGCTATTTTTCTGCACAATGCACTGTAATATAAGACGGAGTACAGGGTGGCCCAGGATGGTGACTTGAGCAGAAGGTCAGATGTTTAGCTGGATTCGAGGAACTTTTATCAGCAATGAAATGTAGTAATGCTCTGTCAAGTTGCTTTTAGTTTGGTCCTTTGATGCATCACATAGCTCCAGTGCATTTCATTAAAGCCATTAACAGAGACATCAGTGTGAGCGGTGGGCTCGCTGCCAAGCCATACACCATTTTTAAATGTTACAAAACGTGAAATGACTGCAAGCTTCACACAGGGAACAATAAGCTGGAGAGGAGATCATGCACAGGCTCGGCTACAGTATTATATGTGACGGAAAGGATTCGCCTTTATCTGCAGCTTGTGAAAGATGAAAAAACATTGTAAAAAGCTGACAATGATTTTTTTTATTGAATAGCTTGAGGCTCTCCTTATTTTAGCTCATTGCTGTGGCTCAATGTAATTTCTTGTTTGGGGGCATATAGAATAGAACTGCTTCCACTTTTCAAATACATGAGACATAAGATGTGTGCATAGAGCTCGATATTGGAAAGCCGCCGTTAAACAGTCTATGAAATTTACAAGTCTTTTATTATTCATTTTGTGACACAATAGGTCAACGTTTTAAATAAGGATATTGTTTCAGAACGCAATCTCATTTTCTCAGAAGTATTACTGAAGAGTCACTTAGAGCACTGAATGAAGAATGGAGAGGATGTCATCTGGGTAAAATGCCTTGAAATTGTTATTAGTCTCAAATATTATTTTACCCAAAGGAGCAAGGCGAAAAATTCTGAAGAGCTTAAATATAAATTGTTACTCTGACAGGTAATGGTCAAACTATGACTAGATAACGACTTAGTTCAAAAATAAAAAAAATGATTTAAAATGTGATAAATAGGGTCCAATTCATGAAACTTTTCAAACCAGAATTCTGGTGTTAAAGCTTTGAAAACATAAAAATTTTTTAGAACACCTACACTTACACTGTCTGTACTCTTAGTTTCAGTAGTGTCAGTTTGTACCGGGCTGGGAAGTCAATTCAGGCAGGGCTCTGGAACAAGCACTATCAAGCAACGTTGGGAGAAGAGTGAGGAATTGTGGTTGCAGTTGCTGGCGTTGCACTGTGCCCTTGGCTGCGCCAGGGGTGCACCAAGGACCCCTCATTTGCTTCTGCAGTAAAGCTTATTTTGTGTTGGGAACATTTATATAGGGGAATTAGCCCTTTACAAATCATGAGAGGTTTTGTGGGTGATACTCCCTTTAATATCAACATTTTCTGCTTCACCAAGTCTCGTGCATGTGACCATAGACGTGTATGGGGCTACTAGTGTACTTTTATATAGTCCCTGTGCCGAGTGCATGATGACTCATGAAGCTGGCTTAGCACATGCTGAAACAGGTTAACAAAAGACAATGTAAGAGCATCATGATAAAGCTGTGATTGATCTAATGGTAGGGTCACACATAGCAGCAGATTCTGGGGATTATGAAGTAATAAACCCATATCAACTTTTAAAGGAACGAGCCTCCTGTTTTCTTCCCGTCGCACCCAAGTGAGTAAAACCCCTACAAGTGTTATAATTAGGGTTGAGCGAAACGGGTCGGCAATTTTCAGAAGTCGCCGACTTTTGGCAAAGTCGGGTTTCATGAAACCCGACCCCTGTGTGGGGTCGGCCATGAAGTCGGCGATCTTCTGAATCTGGAATCGGAATTCCGATACCGATTCCCGATATGTTTAAGATATCGGGAATTGGTATCGGAATTCAGATTTAAGTGTAAAATAAAGAATTAAAATAAAAAATATCGCTATACTTACCCTCTGACGGGCCCTGGTACTAACCGTGAACCTTCCTTCTTTAGAATCAGCCTTCCAGGACCCTGCGGTGACGTCACGGCTTGTGATTGGTCGCGCGGCCGCCCATGTGACCGCTCGCGCGACCAATCACAAGCCGCGACGTCACCGTGACGTCACCGAAGGTCCTGGAAGGGCTGATTCTTAGGAAGGAAGGCTGCCGGAACGAAGCCGAGGGTGAGTATATTCCTATTAGTTATATACTCACCCTCGGACATGCCCTGCTTCTTTCCGGCAGCCTTCCTTCCTAAGAATCAGCCCTTCCAGGACCTTCGGTGACGTCACGGTGACGTCGCGACTTGTGATTGGTCGCGCGAGCGGTCACATGGGCGGCCGCGCGACCAATCACAAGCCGCGACGTCACCGTGACGTCACCGCAGGGTCCTGGAAGGCTGATTCTAAGGAAGGAAGGTTCCCGGTTAGTACCAGGGCCCGTCAGAGCGTAAGTATAGCGATATTTTTTATTTTAATTCTTTATTTTACACTTAAATATGGATCCCAGGGCCTGAAGGAGAGTTTCCGCTCCTTCAGACCCTGGGAACCATTGGAAACCCAATGCACTGCATTGGGTTTCGAGTTTCGGCCGACCCCGACCCCGACTTTTTTATAGGATCGGCCGATTTCACTCGACCCGACTTTTGAAAAAGTCGGGTTTCGTGAAACCCGACCCGATCCTATAAAAGTAAAGGTCGCTCAACCCTAGTTATAATTATTTTAATAATAGACAATTACAAACATGTAGTATTGATATGCAACTCATTCTAAAGATGGGAATATCCTTTTAGCAGCACTAGTATTATAACACTTTGCGAACCTTGACTAAATTTAGTTTACCAACTTCAACTGCATAAGTTTTTTTTAATCCTTACCTATTTCTCTTTGCCTGTCTATAACCTGTCAAAAGAATTATTGAAATGGCAGTTAAAATTAGTCCAATTTTACCTTTTAACCATAGGTGTCATAAACTATGGTCAAAAAGTACCTGAAAAATTAAACTTACAGGAAATTCTCTCATTTCAGGGTTCTTAATTTCTTCCAAGATTGAAGAACCTGCTGAGAGAAGTAATAGTAACTTTCAGCAGGATTTAATGCTCACCTGATCCCTCCGGCATCTTTTTTCTGTTTCTATCTCAAAATACCAGAAATGTCTGCTCGACCAATTACTGACTGAGGTGGTCTTTGCAATGGCACATAACTGACTGAGCAGAAACTTCCAGACAATTTTCAGTGTTCAAAAACAGGACTAGGAAGCAGAGACTAGCAGTGACAAGCGTCTGAATGGTAGCTGCGGAAATCAGTGAACATATTATTTCATAAAAAAATTTTCATATCAGCCTTAACCCTTGATGCAAATTTTTTTGTGATAAAAAACATCTTTAACTATATGGTCTACCTTATCAGGTACATTGTCTTTAGATTAATGACTAGTGATGAGTCATGATGAGCGGGTATACTCGTTACTTGGGTTTCCCTGAGCATGCTTGGGTGGTCTCCAAGTATTTTGGCGTGCTCGGAGATTTTGTTTTCGTCACCACAACTACATGATTTGTGGCTGCTAGACAGGCTGAATACACGTGGGAATTCCCTAACAAACAGGCAGCCCCCACATGTATTCAGGCTGTCTAACAGTTGCAAATCTTGCAGCTGCGGTGACGAAAACTAAATCTCCGAGCACGCCAAAATACTCGGAGACAACTCGAGCGTACTCAGGGAAACCCAAGTAACGAGTATACTCGCTCATCATGACTCATCACTAGTCATTAATCTAAAGACAATGTACCTGATAAGGTAGACCATATAGTTAAAGATGTTGTTTATCACAAAAAATTTCGGAGACAACCCGAGCGTACTCAGGGAAACCCAAGTAATGAGTATACTCGCTCATCACTAGTGATGAGCAAATGCTGAAATTCAAATTCATCAGATTCACTAGAATTCTGATGGGAAATTCATTTTAAAGTGAGTTTGTTCAATGTGAATTGAATTTGCCAATGAAATATGTTTATCATGCTCTGAGTTCTTCTCAGACTGCACGACATAATATAGATAGGGTTACATTTCACAGTTCCCCACTCTTTAGCGCCTCCAGGACTGACGAGGCATCAGAATGTCAGGACAAATTGCTGAAAGGTATTATACAGCTAAAATATGTACTTACATATGCCAAAATTAGTAAGTTATACAACTTAATACAGTTCACAACTATAAGATCCCCAATGAGTTCTTTCAATCACCTTGAGCTCTGTGCTCAATGTTAGAATTCATAAGTTTACAATCACAAAGAGTGACTGCAGATTGTAGTTTAAAATCGGACAACCTCTTCACCTACAATTTGTTTTAACTACACAAATCATACAAAAAAATAATAAAAAAATAAAAAGAAGTGAAAAACATAATCATGCATGTCTTCACTGTTAACCCTTTTCCCATTTAAGACATATCCATACGTCCCTGTGACCTGAGTCTTATTGACCTGTGCCTTATGGATATGTCTCAGCGATCGTGCGTGCACAGACACTGTGGCTTATCAATTTTACCACACGAAGAGTGACATAAACGCACCCAAACAATTCCTGAATTGCTGGCTTTTGTTTATTCTGCCTACCAAAAATCAGAATAGAAAGCTATCAAAAAATGTCAAGTGTCGTAAAATGGTACCAATAAAAACATCAACTCATCCCACAAAATACAAGCCATCATAGCCAAAATGTGGAAAAATTGTAACTCTCAAAATATGGTGATGCAAAAACTAGTTTTTGCAATAAAAAGCGTCTTTAAGTGTGTGACAGCAGCCAAAGTTAAAATCTCGATATAAATCTGGTATTGCTGTAATGGCACTGACTCAATGAATAAAGCCTTCTAATCACTTATACCACACAAGGAATGGTGTAGAAAATAAATAAAACCAATTCTTCACCTATTGTTTTGTTCATCCTGCTTCCTAAAGATCGCAATAAGGCTCGGCCAACATTTATCCGGCACTCTGTACTGAGAGCTTGCACTGGGGTTTCCATGTAAATCCTGAAGTACGTGATTCAGACAGCATTTCTGGAGGAAGATTCCCTATAATGAGGCAGATGGAGGCACTGTGGACACTGTAGGACCTGTGACCCAGTGGTGTCCGCTGTCTTTTTAGGACTGCATAAAAGTGCTGTTGGACACAGTTTTGTGCACTTTTCAATAGAAGGACACCACTAAATAGATGCCAGACAGAGTCCAGACTAAGTTTGTTGCCTCATTATAGTTAATGGATCCCTATGCGATTTTATCTGAATGACGTCACTCAGAGATTTAGATGAAAACCCAAGGTAAGTGCTCAGATAAATGTGATCCCAAACGTTATGTAAAATGTTCCCAATAAAAGCTTCAACTCAATCCACAAATAAATTCAAGTGGAAAAGCAAAATGGCTCCTTGCCCATCAAAAGAAATTCAGTTAATTTTGTGCTCCTAAATCCAAATGCTCTCCTTTCTGAGCCCCAAAACCATATATAGTGTCCACATGTTTTGCATTTCTGAAGCGATGAGAGCCCGACTATCTTATGGGTGCATGTCTCCAGAAGCATGAGCTGGGCATAACGTACTGGTGACTGCAATGTACTGGTGACTGCAACGTACTGGTCACTACAACGGTAGTTTGCAATTTTCACTCGGCTTGCTGCTTGTTTCTGCAAAGCAACAAAAAAAAATCGTCACTATGCCTGTAGATAAATTCCCAAAGGGGTATAATTTCTAAAATCGGGTAATTTGAGGGGAGATTCTGCTCTTCTAGCAATTGAGGACTCTGTATATGGAGTCTGCAAACTATTCAAGGAAAATTTGCTCCAGGACTCAAATAGCGCTCCGTTCCTCCCGAGTCTCTCCATATGGCTAAGTAGTATTGTACAGCCACATATGGGGTATTGCCATGTTCAGTATAAATTGTGGGACAAATTATGGTGCTATTTTTACCCACTTATTGTGTGAAAATGTAAAATCTGGGGCTAAAACAAAATTTTGGTGGCCAAAGTGTATTTTTTTCTTCACTGCCCAATGGTATAAAATTCTGTGACAAACCTGTGATGTCAATATGATTACTGCACCACTAAATGAATTCACTGAGAGGTGTAGTTTGTAAAACAGGGTCACTTGATCAGAATTCATTAATTTTTTTTACACATTTCAAAAATTCATGTGAAGCACCTGAAGAGTTGTGATTTTGAGCTCCTTGAGGGGTGCAGTTTTTGGAATGGTGTCTCTTTTGGGTATTTTCTATCATATAGAACCCTCAAAGTCACTTCAAATATGAAGTGGTCCCTAAAAAAATTGTTTGTATATATTGTAGAAAAAAGGAGAAATCGCTGGTCAACTTTTAATCCTTATAACTTTTTAAACAAATAATTTGTTTAAAAAATTGTGCTGATGTGAAGTAGACTAATGGGAAATGCTATTTATTAACTATTTTGTGTGACACGTCTCTCTGAGTTTTGGGCATAAAAATTCCAAATTTTAGCCAAATTTCTATGTTTTTCACAAATAAATGCAAGTCATATCAAAGAAATTTTACCACTGTCATGAAGTACAATATGTCACGAAAAAAAAACAATCTCAAAATCAGTGGGATCCATTGAAGCGTTCCAGAGTTATTACCTCATAAAGGGACAGTGGTCATAATTGTAAACATTGGACTGGTCTTTAACGTGCAAACCACCTTGGGATGTAAAGGGGTTAATATGTATTGACAGCCTAATAAATGGCATGTTGTTCTGAACTGGAAGAAATATTATTAACCTGGTGCTAAGCTATTTTATAACTTTCACACCTCATCAATTCCAGCTTTAATATTTTATTCACACGGTTCATTTCCTGCTATTCTGATTGTTTTTTTTAAAAAAAGATAGGATATGATAGGAGAAAGATAACAAACTGATCTCTTATTTTCCTGGCACTTATTCAAAATTAGATGCTTCATATTCAGAAACATGGATTCAAACAAGACTATTAATAATTTACAAAGGAAACAAAGCAAAGTAATGTACTACAGCTGGGAGGAATGTGAAAACTTTGCAGAATTTGAAGAAATGCATGAAACCTTGAAATGAAAGATATGTTGCCACAAATTCAATATTGTTTTCAGGTAGCAGCAAATTCTTCAAGAGTTCAGATGGGTTAATGTGAAAGTTACTATATAACCCCTGGCAAAAATTATGGAATCACCGGCCTTGGAGGATGTTCATTCAGTTGTTTAATTTTGTAGAAAAAAAGCAGATCACAGACATGGCAGAAAACTAAAGTCATTTCAAATGGCAACTTTCTGGCTTTAAGAAACACTAAAAGAAATCAAGAACAAAAAATGTGGTAGTCAGTAATGGTTACTTTTTTAAACCAAGCATAGGGTAGAAATTATGGAGTCACTCAATTATGAGGAAACAAATTATGGAATCACCTTGTAAATTTTTATTCCCAAAACTAACACCTGCATCAAATTAGATCTGCTCGTTAGTCTGCATCTAAAAAGGAGTGATCACACCTTGGAGACCTGTTGCACCAAGTGGACTGACATGAATCATGGCTCCAACATGAGAGATGTTGATTGAAACAACGGAGATGATTATCAAACTTTTAAAAGAGGGTTAATTATCACTCAACGATGCAAAAAATGTTGGTTGTTCACAGTCAGCTGTGTCTAAAATCTGGACCAAATACAAACAACATGGGAAGGTTGTTAACCCCTTTACCCCCAAGGGTGGTTTGCACGTTAATGACCGGGCGAATTTTTACAATTCTGACCACTGTCCCTTTATGAGGTTATAACTCTGGAACGCTTCAATGGATCCTGATGATTCTGACTTTTTTATCTCAAGACATATTGTACTTTATGATAGTGGTAACATTTCTTTAATACTACCTGCGTTTAGTTGTGAAAAAAACGAAATTTGGTGAAAATTTAGAAAATTTAGCAATTTTCCAACTTTGAATTTTTATGCCCTCAAATCACAGAGACATGTCACACAAAATACTTAATAAGTAACATTTCCCACATGTCTACTTTACAGCACAATTATGGAACCAACAATTTTTTTTTTAGGGAGTTATAAGGGTTAAAAGTTGACCAGCAATTTCTCGTTATTACAACACCATTTTTTTTTTAGGGACCACATCACATTTGAAGTCATTTTGAGGGGTCTATATGATAGAAAATAACCAAGTGTGACACCATTCTAAAAACCGCACCCCTCAAGGTGCTCAAAACCACATTCAAAAAGTTTATTAACCCTTCAGGTGTTTCACAGGAATTTTTGAAATGTTTAAAAAAAAATGAACATTTAACTTTTTTTCACAAAAAATTTAATTCAGCTCCAATTTGTTTTATTCTATCAAGGCTACCAGGAGAAAATGGACCCCAAAAGTTGTTGTACAATTTGTCCTGAGTACGCCGATACCCTATATGTGAGGGTAAACCACTGTTTGGGCGCATGGCAGAGCTCGGAAGGGAAGGAGCGCTGTTTGACTTTTCAATGCAAAATTGACTGGAATTGAGATGGGATGCCATGTTGCGTTTGGAGAGCCCCTGATGTGCCTAAACATTGAAACCCCCACAAGCGGCACCATTTTGGAAAGTAGTCCCCCTAAGGAAATTATCTAGATGTGTGGTGAGCACTTTTGACCCACCAAGTGCTTCACAGAAGTTTATAATGCAGAGCCGTAAAAATAAAAAATCGTATTTTTTCACAAAAATGATCTCTTTGCCCACAATTTTTTATTTTCCAAGGGTAACAAAAGAAATTGGACCCCAAAAGTTTTTGTGCAATTTGTCCTGAGTACACTGATAACTGATATGTGGGGGTAAACCACTGTTTAGGCGCATGTCAGAGCTCGGAAGGGAAGGAGCGCCGTTTGACTTTTCAATGCAAAATTTACTGGAATTGAGATGGGACACCATGTCGTGTTGGAGAGCCCCTGATGTTCCTAAACATTGAAACCCCCCACAAGTGACCCCATATTGGAAACTAGACCCCCAAGGAACATATCTAGATGTGTTGTGAGAACTTTTAACCCCCAAGTGTTTCACTACTGTTTATAACGCAGAGCAGTGAAAGTAAAAAATCATTTTTTTTCCCACAAAAAGGGTTTTTAGCCCCCCAAATTTTTGTTTTCCCAAGGGTAACAAGAGAAATTGGACCCTAAAAGTTGTTGTCCAATTTGTCCTGAGTATGCTGATATCCCATATGTTGGGGTAAACCCATTTGGGCGCACGGGAGAGCTTGGAAGGGAAGGAGCACTGTTTTACTTTTTCAACGCAAAATTGGGTGGAATCGAAATAGGACGCCATGTCGCGTTTGGAGAGCCCTTGATGTGCCTAAACACTGGAAACCCCCAATTCTAACTGAAATCCTAACCCAAGCACACATCTAACCCTAATCCCAACTCTAACCATAACCCTAGCCACACCCCTAACCCGAACCTGCCCCTAACCCTAATACCATCCACAACCCTAACCCCAACCACACCCCTAACTCCAACACACCCCTAACCCCAACCTTAACCACACCCCTAAATCCAACACACCCCTAACACTAATCCCAACCATAACCCTAACCACACCCCTAACCCTGACATACCTCTAACAATAATCCCAACTGTAAATGTAATCCAAACCCTAACTGTAGCCCCAACCCTAACCCTAAGTTTAGCCCCAACCCTAATTTTAGCCCCAACCTTAACTGCAGCCCTAACCCCAACCCTTATCCTAGCCCAAACCCTAACCCCAACCTTAACCCTAGCCCTAGCCCTAACCATAGCCCCAACCCTAACCCCAACTCTAACCCTAGCCCTAACCCTAGTCCTAACCCTATCCCTAGCCCCAACCCTAACCCTAGCCCCCAACCCTAACCCTAGCCCCCAACCCTAACCCTAGCCCCAACCCTAACCCTAACTCTAGCCCTAACCCTAGCCCTAACCTAGCCCCAACCCTAAACCTAGCCCCAACCCTAGCCCCAACCCTAGCCCCAACCCTAAACCTAGCCCCAACCCTAGCCCCAACCCTAACCCCAACCCTAGCCCTAACCCTAGCCCTAAACGTAACCCTAGCCCTAACTCTAACCCTAATGGGAAAATGGAAATATATAATTTTTTTTAATTTTATCATTTTTCCCTAACTAAGGGGGTCATGAAGGGGGGTTTGATTTACTTTTATAGCAGTTTTTTCAGCGGATTTTTATGTTTGGCAGCCGTCACACACTAAAAGACGCTTTTTATTGCAAAAAATAGTTTTTGCATCTCCACATTTTGAGAGCTATAATTTTTCCATACTTTAATCCTCAGAGTCATGTGAGGTCTTCTTTTTTGCGGGACGAGTTGACGTTTTTATTTTTACTTTTAACATTTTTGGGCATGTGACATTTCTTGATCGCTTTTTATTCTGATTTTTGTGAGGCAGAATGACCAAAAACCAGCTATTCAAGAATTTCTTTTGGGGGGGGCGTTTATACCGTTCCGCGTTTTGTAAAATTAATAAACCAGTTTTATTCTTCGGGTTAGTACGATTACAGTGATACCTCATTTATATCATTTTTTTATGTTTTGGTGCTTTTATACGATAAAAACTATTTTATATAAAAAATAATTATTTTTGCATCGCTTTACTCTGAGGACTATAACTTTTCTATTTTTTCGCTGATGATGCTGTATGGTGACTTGTTTTTTGCAGGACTAGATGATGTTTTCAGCGGTACCATGGTTATTTATATCCGTATTTTTGATTGTGTGTTATTCCACTTTTTGTTTGGCGGTATGATAATAAAGCATTGTTTTTTGCCTCATTTTTTTTATGGTGTTTACGTAAGGGGTTAACTCATGGGACAGTTTTATAGGTTGGGTCGTTACAGACACGGAGATACTAAATATTTGTACTTTTATTGTTTTGTTTTTTTATTTAGAGAAAGAAATGTATTTATGGGAAAAATATATTTATATATATTTTTCTTTATTTAGGAATTTTTCTTTTTTACACATCTGAATATTTTTTTTTACACGATAACATTGCCCCAGGGGGGTATCATGTTATAGGGTCAGATCACTGATCTGACACTTTGCACAGCACTGTGTCAGATCATCGATCTGACAGGCAGGGCTGCAGGTTTACCAGCGCCTGCCCTGAGCAGGCGCTGGTAAGCCACCTCCCTGCAGGACCCAGAAGGCCCCCCGTGGCCATTTTGGTTCCGGGGCCTGCAGGGAGAAGGAGGTAGGAGACCCTCAGAGCAACGCGAGCACATCGCGTTGCTCCGAGGTTCTCAGGGAAGCACAAAGGGAGCCCCCTCCTTGCGCTATGCTTCCCTATACCGCCAGAATACTGTGATCATGTTTGATCGCGGTGTTCTGGGGGTTAATGTGTGATAGTTAGCTGACACCCAGCCTCGATCAGCCACGCTCTCCCCGTGAGCGCGGCCGATCGCATATGACGTACTATCCCGTCGGTAGTCATATGGGCCCATGTTGTGAATTTGGATTCTGGGCTCCCCCGGTGGCCGCTTGTGGAATTGGACTTGTCATCCTCTTTCCTGTTTCACCTGATTCCATCAGTAGTGGGTGTCGCTATTTAAGCTCATTTCTCTGGTGGTTTCTTGCCGGTCAACAATGTTATCTGATGCCTCTCAGTGCTTGTTCCTGCTTCTAGACTACTACTAGATAAGTTGGACTTTTGTCCATGTTTTGTTTTGCCTATTTGTTCCAGTTCACAGCTGAAGTTTTGTTACTGTGTCTGGAAAGCTCTCGTTGATCAGGGATTGCTACTCTGGCGTTATGAGTTAATGCCAGAGTTTAAGGTAATCTCTGGATGGTGTTTTGTTAGTGTTTTTCTGCTGACCATGAAAGTATACTATCTGTCTTCTGCTATCTAGTAAGCGGACCTCAAATTTGCTAAGACTATTTTCCTGCTGCGTTTGTTGTTTCATCTGAACTCACCGTCATTATATGTGGGGGGCTACTGTCTTCTTTGGAATATTTCTCTAGAGGTGAGCCAGGTCTTATATTTCCCTCTGCTAGCTATTTAGGTCTTAGGCCAGAGCTGGGCATCTAGCGATAAATAGGAAATGCTACCTGGCTATTTCTAGTTGCGCGGCAGGCTTAGTTCATGGTCAGTATAGTTCCATCTTCCGAGAGCTTGTCCCTCTATAGGCTTGCTATGATCTCTGCCTGCAGAGATCATGACAGTTTGACCGGCCCGTAAAGTGTTAAAGACCCAGGTTGAGAAAGGAGAGTTATAAGAAGTCTGCTGAAATTTTTTTTTTTTTTTTTTTTTTTTTTCCTCCAGTCTGCCTTGCTGCAGTCTTTTCTCTCTCTCTCCTCCTAATCTCTGTATGCTCTGTGTGCACCTGACAATAATGGATCTCCAGAGTGTAACTGCGGGTTTGAATAATCTCATCACGAAAGTACAATATTTACAAGATTTTGTGGTACATGCTCCGGTATCTGAGCCGAGAATTCCTTTGCCGGAGTTCTTCACAGGGAATAGAGCTAGCTTCCAGAATTTCCGAAATAATTGTAAGCTTTATTTGTCCCTGAAGTCTCGTTCAGCTGGAGACCCTGCTCAGCAGGTTAGGATTGTGATTTCCTTGCTCAGGGGTGACCCTCAAGATTGGGCCTTCTCATTGCCAGCAGGGGATCCTGCGTTACGCGATGTGGATGCGTTTTTTCTGGCCTTGGGCTTGCTTTATGAGGAACCTCATTTGGAACTTCAGGCAGAAAAAACTTTGATGGCACTATCTCAGGGGCAAGACGAAGCTGAAGTTTTCTGCCAAAAATTCCGTAAATGGTCTGTGCTTACTCAGTGGAATGAGTGCGCCTTGGCGGCAACTTTCAGAGAAGGTCTCTCTGATGCCGTTAAGGATGTTATGGTGGGGTTCCCTTTGCCTGCAGGTCTGAATGAGTCCATGACAATGGCTATTCAGATTGATAGGCGTCTGCGGGAGCGCAAACCGGTGCACCATCTGGCGGTGTCTATGGAAAAGACGCCAGAAAGTATGCAGTGTGATAGAATTCTGTCCAGGAGCGAGCGACAGAATTTTAGACGGAAGAATGGATTGTGTTTCTATTGTGGGGATTCTACTCATGTTATATCAGCATGCTCTAGGCGTACAAAGAAGCTTGATAAGTCTGTTTCCATTAGCACCATTCAGTCTAAGTTTATTTTGTCTGTAACCCTGATTTGCTCTTTGTCATCCATTGCCACGGACGCCTATGTTGACTCTGGCGCCGCTCTGAGTCTTATGGATTGGTCCTTTGCCAATCGTTGTGGTTTTGATTTAGAGCCTTTGGAGACTCTTATTCCTCTGAAGGGGATTGACTCCACCCCATTGGCTAATAATAAACCACAATACTGGACACAAGTAACCATGCGTATCAATCCGGATCACCAGGAGATTATTCGTTTCCTGGTGCTGTATAATTTACATGACGATTTGGTACTGGGATTGCCATGGTTGCAGTCTCACAACCCAGTCTTGGACTGGAGAGCAATGTCTGTGTTGAGCTGGGGATGTAAGGGTATTCATGGGGACGTACCTTTGGTTTCTATTTCGTCGTCCATTCCCTCTGAAGTCCCTGAGTTCCTCTCTGATTATCAAGACGTCTTTGACGAACCCAAGCTTGGGTCGTTACCTCCGCACCGTGAGTGCGATTGTGCCATAGATTTGATACCGGGTTGTAAATATCCAAAGGGTCGTTTGTTTAATTTGTCTGTGCCGGAACATGCTGCTATGCGGGAATATATAAAGGAGTCTTTGGAAAAGGGACATATTCGTCCATCCTCTTCTCCCTTGGGAGCTGGGTTTTTCTTTGTCTCAAAAAAAGACGGCTCTTTGAGACCATGTATTGATTATCGGCTTCTGAATAAGATCACTGTTAAGTATCAATACCCATTGCCATTGCTTACTGATTTGTTTGCTCGTATAGAGGGTGCTAAGTGGTTCTCTAAAATTGATCTTCGTGGGGCGTATAATTTGGTGCGGATCAGGCAGGGGGATGAGTGGAAGACCGCATTTAATACGCCCGAGGGCCACTTTGAGTATTTGGTCATGCCTTTTGGTCTTTCTAATGCCCCTTCAGTTTTCCAGTCTTTTATGCATGATATTTTCCGCGATTTTCTGGATAAATTTATGATAATATATCTGGATGATATTCTGATTTTTTCTGATGACTGGGACTCTCATGTCCAGCAGGTCAGGAGAGTTTTTCAGGTTCTGCGGTCTAATTCTTTATGTGTGAAGGGGTCTAAGTGCGTTTTTGGGGTCCAGAAAATTTCCTTTTTGGGGTATATTTTTTCTCCCTCTTCCATTGAGATGGATCCCGTCAAGGTGCAAGCTATTTGTGACTGGACTCAGCCCTCCTCTCTTAAGGGTCTTCAGAGATTTTTGGGCTTTGCCAACTTTTACCGCCGATTTATTGCTGGTTTTTCGGATGTCGTTAAACCACTGACTGATTTGACCAGACAAGGCGCTGATGTTGCTAATTGGTCCCCTCATGCTGTAGAGGCCTTTCAGGAGCTTAAGCGCCGTTTTGCCTCTGCCCCTGTGTTGCGTCAGCCTGATGTGAATCTGCCTTTTCAGGTTGAGGTTGACGCTTCGGAGATCGGAGCTGGGGCAGTGTTGTCGCAGAAAGGTTCCGACTGCTCCGTCATTAGGCCTTGTGCCTTCTTTTCTCGCAAATTTTCGCCCGCAGAGCGGAATTATGATGTTGGGAATCGGGAGCTTTTGGCCATGAAGTGGGCGTTTGAGGAGTGGCGCCATTGGCTCGAGGGGGCTAGACATCAGGTGGTGGTATTGACTGACCACAAAAATTTGATTTATCTTGAGACTGCCAGACGCCTGAATCCTAGACAGGCGCGCTGGTCTTTATTTTTTTCTCGCTTTAATTTTGTGGTGTCATACCTACCGGGTTCTAAGAATGTTAAGGCAGATGCCCTTTCTAGGAGTTTTGACCCGGACTCTCCTGGTAATTCTGAACCCACAGGTATCCTTAGGGAGGGAGTAATTTTGTCGGCCGTTTCTCCTGATCTGCGGCGGTCCTTGCAAGAGTTTCAGGCGGATAGACCGGATCGTTGTCCGCCTGATAGACTGTTTGTTCCGGATGATTGGACCAGCAGAGTCATCTCTGAGGTACATTCTTCTGCATTGGCAGGTCATCCCGGAATTTTTGGTACCAGGGATTTGGTGGCAAGATCCTTCTGGTGGCCTTCTCTGTCACGAGATGTGCGAGTCTTTGTGCAGTCATGTGACGTTTGTGCTCGGGCCAAGTCTTGTAGTTCTCGGGCTAGCGGACTGCTGTTGCCCTTGCCTATTCCTAAGAGGCCTTGGACACACATCTCGATGGATTTTATTTCAGATCTGCCTGTTTCCCAGAAGATGTCTGTCATCTGGGTGGTCTGTGACCGTTTCTCTAAAATGGTCCATTTGGTTCCTCTGCCCAAGTTGCCTTCTTCTTCTGAGTTGGTTCCTCTGTTTTTTCAGAATGTTGTCCGATTGCACGGTATTCCTGAGAATATTGTTTCTGACAGAGGTACCCAATTTGTGTCTAGATTTTGGCGGGCATTCTGTGCTAGGATGGGCATAGATTTGTCTTTTTCGTCTGCTTTTCACCCTCAGACTAATGGCCAGACCGAGCGGACTAATCAGACCCTTGAGACATATCTGAGGTGTTTTGTCTCTGCTGACCAGGATGATTGGGTTGCTTTTTTGCCATTGGCAGAGTTCGCCCTCAATAATCGGGCCAGTTCTTCCACCTTGGTGTCCCCGTTTTTCTGTAATTCGGGGTTTCACCCTCGATTTTCCTCCGGTCAGGTGGAATCCTCGGATTGTCCTGGAGTGGATGCGGTGGTAGAGAGATTGCATCACATTTGGGGGCAGGTTATGGACAGTTTGAAGTTGTCCCAGGAGAAGACTCAGCGTTTTGCCAACCGTCATCGTCGTGTTGGTTCTCGGCTTTGTGTTGGAGATTTAGTGTGGTTGTCTTCTCGTTTTGTCCCTATGAGGGTCTCTTCTCCTAAGTTTAAACCTCGGTTCATCGGCCCTTATAGAATATTGGAGATTCTTAATCCTGTTTCTTTCCGTTTGGACCTCCCTGCGTCCTTTTCCATTCATAACGTTTTTCATCGGTCGTTATTGCGCAGGTATGAGGTACCTGTTGTACCTTCAGTTGAGCCTCCTGCTCCGGTGTTGGTTGAGGGTGAGTTGGAGTACGTTGTGGAGAAAATTTTGGACTCTCGTGTTTCCAGACGGAAACTCCAGTATCTGGTCAACTGGAAGGGTTACGGCCAGGAGGATAATTCTTGGGTCAATGCATCTGATGTTCATGCTTCTGATCTTGTTCGTGCCTTCCATAGGGCTCATCCTGGTCGCCCTGGTGGATCTGGTGAGGGTTCGGTGCCCCCTCCTTGAGGGGGGGGTACTGTTGTGAATTTGGATTCTGGGCTCCCCCGGTGGCCGCTTGTGGAATTGGACTTGTCATCCTCTTTCCTGTTTCACCTGATTCCATCAGTAGTGGGTGTCGCTATTTAAGCTCATTTCTCTGGTGGTTTCTTGCCGGTCAACAATGTTATCTGATGCCTCTCAGTGCTTGTTCCTGCTTCTAGACTACTACTAGATAAGTTGGACTTTTGTCCATGTTTTGTTTTGCCTATTTGTTCCAGTTCACAGCTGAAGTTTTGTTACTGTGTCTGGAAAGCTCTCGTTGATCAGGGATTGCTACTCTGGCGTTATGAGTTAATGCCAGAGTTTAAGGTAATCTCTGGATGGTGTTTTGTTAGTGTTTTTCTGCTGACCATGAAAGTATACTATCTGTCTTCTGCTATCTAGTAAGCGGACCTCAAATTTGCTAAGACTATTTTCCTGCTGCGTTTGTTGTTTCATCTGAACTCACCGTCATTATATGTGGGGGGCTACTGTCTTCTTTGGAATATTTCTCTAGAGGTGAGCCAGGTCTTATATTTCCCTCTGCTAGCTATTTAGGTCTTAGGCCAGAGCTGGGCATCTAGCGATAAATAGGAAATGCTACCTGGCTATTTCTAGTTGCGCGGCAGGCTTAGTTCATGGTCAGTATAGTTCCATCTTCCGAGAGCTTGTCCCTCTATAGGCTTGCTATGATCTCTGCCTGCAGAGATCATGACAGGCCCACCTTGACGGGATAGTACATCATATGTCAGAAAGGGGTTAAAGGCAAACATACTGGTAGACCAAGGAAGACATCAAAGCGTAAGACCGAAAAGCAATATGTCTCCAAAACAGGAAATGCACAACAAAACAAATGAGGAATGAATGGGTGGAAACTGGAGTCAACGTCTGTGACTGAACTGTAAGAAATCCCTAAAGGAAATGAGATTTACATACAGAAAAGCTAAATGAAAGCTATCAGTAACACCTAAACAGAGAAAAACAAGGATACAATGGGCTAAGGAGAAGCAATCGTGGATGGTGGATAACTGGATGAAAGTCATATTCACTGATGAATCGCGAATCTGCATTGGGCAAGGTGATGATGCTGAAACTTTTGTTTGGTGCCATTCCAATGAGATTTATAAAAATGACTGCATGAAGAGAACATGCAAATTTCCACAGTCATTGTTGTTATGGGGCTGCATGTCAGGTAAAGGCACTGGGGTGATGGCTGTCATTACATCTTCAATAAATGCACAAATTTATGTTGATATTTTGGACACTTTTCTTATCCCATCAATTGAAAGGATGTTTGGGGACACCATCAGGGCTATGAGCATGGCTTAATGATGGTGGATCACTTTGCAAAGTTTGCCGTGGTGACTCCAACTCGAGACCAGGCCGCAGTGTCTGCTGCATACGCAATCTGCAAGTACTTCATGCAACCATATGGCTGTCAGAAGAGAATTCACTCTGATCAGTTAGCCTGTTTTTTGGGAAGGGTCATGGATGAGCTCCATTGCCTGTACCTGATCGACAAGTCTCGTACTACTCCATACCACTCTTAAGGTAATGGCGCCTGTGAATGATTTAATCGTACGCTAATTCAGAAGCTAAGTACTTTAGAAGAAGAGCAAAAGGCCCGTTGGCCTGAATATGTTCCTGAACTGGTGTGGATATATTATAATCAAGTGCATTGAACCGCAGGATATATGCCTTACTTCCTCCTGTTTGGTCGAGATTGAAAGGGAATCTCTGAGGAGGCATTGGATTCAGAAGAGGACTACTCGCGGACAGAGATGTCCTCCTGGGTTCAGGAACATTGACATTGCCTACAAATCTTACATCGATTGGTTCAGACTGCAGGAGCTAGAATATACGGAGAAGATCCCCATCCAGAGCAACAGAGTTTCAAGTTGGAGACCGTGTCTTAGTGCGGGAGAAGCATCCTCAGGACAAGCTGGAAAACCGTTCAGAGAAAGACCCATATCGGGTAAATAGAAGAGTTTGTTCTAAGTTCCCGTGTATGAAGTCCAAAAAGAAGATGCCCCCACTCAAACTTTCCATTGGAATATGCTCTGACTCTGCTTATCTAAACGCCCTGTACGGGTGGAAGAGGAGCCCGAGGCTTCTGAAACAATCCAGACACCAGTACCAGAAGAGGATGAAGAAGGGGATGAAGAGTTGAGCTCCGAGGGCTTTGAGAGGTTAGAACCAGAGAATACAGCCTCACCCATGGTTCTGCCCTCACAGACTGATTCTGCCCCACAAGAGAACTCCACTACTTTTCCTGATCTGAGACACTCCGAGCGAACAACAGCTGGCAAGCCCCCCAATCGCTATGAACAAGAAAAATTTGTCTAGCAACAATCCACACAGAAGTAGAGACAGCCACACATCCTTCGAAGAGTCTCGCTCGTGGAATGGTGAGGAAAAAGAGTTGGGGAGTGTAGGGAGGAGAGCCAGGCTAATGGTCCCTCTTGCGTGTCTGGGCTGGAACTGTCAGGGCTGTCACCATTATCACAGGGGAAGAGATTTCTGACAGGAGCAGTTAAGGACACCTGGCTGATGGGGCAGGTCCGACTTAAATAGTGGTGTGAGCGGGAAGATGGGGCTTTTGGCGGGGAACCAGCGTGAAAGCACAGAGACGGTTGACTCCCTCTTGACTTACCCATGCCATCTATCCGTGCCTTCCCACTCGGTTAGCAGTGCCATCCCAACTGACGACACAAAGCTCAGAGAGATCCCCGCATCGCATATTGACCAGTACGGACTTCAGAGCATCGTTCCGCTCACTACTGCAGAGGCACCGCTGAGTCCTGTCCCTGCGCCGTGGACCTACACCTCTACAACATCTCGTGCCCGTAGCAGGAAACCAAGTGCCGGAGGATTCACCACTGCAAGGAAACAGTGCATCGCCTTTCTGCGGGACCGGATTGGAGACTTTTCACGCCACCTGCGGTGCCACCGAGGGATCTTCCAGCCACCTTCTACCAAGACCCAGAGACTGATAAGTTGAACTGCTGTTATCTTTATAATAATACCCCCTGCTTGATCTATTGTTTGTGTTACATAAAATCCCTGTTATCCCTTGCTCTGCCTCTTGTATGTTACTGCATCCTGCACACCTGCTAGCATCCTACAACTATATCTGTGCAGTAAGAATCCATATTATGGCTGTGTGCTAAGGGGCTTATATGAAAATTTGTCAGTTTTGCCCGCTTTTGGACACACAAGAGCAGATGATAATTACGAATGCAAATGAGAAAGTCAAATTGGTCATTAATCATTGTGGCAGAGAGGTTGGACGACATGATGCTATCTGACAGACGGGAAAGCTTCACCAAGAAAAAACTTAATGCTGTTCGATACAGATGTATCCTGCCAGTGCAGATTGTTGTTTTGGGCTGAGCAGAAAGGGTCTCAGGATTCTCATACATTTCACAAAGGAATAGAATGCAGTCCAAATATTAAACTGTCTATTTGTAGGAGCGAGTAGCAGATAGATTGAGCATATGGCATCAAGAATGTGTAATGTGCCAAGGGTGTATCAAGCAAATAAGCCAGAAAGGTCTAGGCAGCTGGTAAGAAGAGATTTTCTTTTCTGATGTTGACCTGATTTAGGCACAGTCAAGTGAATAGATTTCACATTGACCATTTTGTCAACTTATTAACTCAATTTGCAAAATAAAGTTTGTATAGGTAATAGGCAGCATTTAGTAGGATGATGTAGTCTATACTTAACATAGAAATACAATGAAACCACAAATAATGAGATTATATCCGAGCAGAAAAACACAACTGTTTTTCTTTTTCTTGTTTTTTTTCATTGCAGTAGCACACACAAACTTAGATAGTTTAAAAATGAGAATAATGAAAGGACATTATATAAGGCTGCTTAGTATGACAGGCAGGCATGCATTATATTCATTAGAATTTACTAAATTAATACAAACCTATGCGTTTCAACATCGGACAGATATTTCCCTCAGACCAGGCATGTATGGTAGCAGTACAACAGAGTTTACCTAGACACAGGCAGGAAAAGACTTACATAATGGTGCAAGGAAAAGTGCAAATAAAAAAAAAATGAAGATAATAGTGCATATATAATGCTGACACATCAGGTATGTAATATAAGCTAGGAATATAACAATATAAACGTCCAATGTTAAAATGAGAAAACTAAAAAACTGTGATATCACGGGGTCAAGGGTCAGTGCATGTAAGTACATGAGAGATAGGTAAAAAGAACTTAAATAAATAAATATCTAATTACAGCTCTGGCAAAAATTAAGAGACCACCACATCAAAACCCTGTCACGGGCAGCCCAATCTCCAGACCTGAACCCCATTGAAAACCTCTGGAGTATAATCAAGAGGATGATGGATAATCGCAAGCCATCAAAAAAAGAACTACTTAAATTTTTGCACCAGAAGCAGTGTGAAAGACTGGTGGAAAGCATGCCAAGACACATGAAAGCTGTGATAAAAAATCATGGTTATTCCACAAAATATTGATTTCTGAACTCTTCCTGAGTTAAAACATTAGTATTGTTGTTACTAAATGATTATTAACTTGTTTTCTTTGCATTATTTGAGGTCTAAAACTAGATTTGAGCGACTTTTACTTTTTTAGGATCGAGTCGGGTTTCGCGAAACCCAACTTTGTCAAAAGTCGGGTCGGGTGAAATCGGCCGATAATTGCGAAAAGTCGGGGATCCGACTGAAACAAGAAACCTAATACAAGTCAATGGGGAAACAAAGTCGGCAGTGAGTGGAGGACAGGAAAACACCTACAGTGTCCATTTTAATGCCAAAAACATCCATTCTTGTTACTTAAGCTTGTCAATCTTAATTTACCTTATAACAATAGTTAGGCATTGAAAATTGGGGGTCATTTGGCTAAAGTTGTGGGGGGGTAGGGCTGGCTCAAGTTTTTCGTGGGCCCAGGAAACGCGGACTATGTCACGGCGGTGGAGCAGGGAGAGGTAAGTATTTCAACTTTGCAAGTGCTGTGATTCTGAGCAAGCAGGGGGGGCACACTTGTTTGCATTGGCACTGGCACAGGGCCCCTCAAAGTACAGCGGTGTGTTTGACGGCGGGGGCGCCTCCCACTGGCAGAGACACTTTTGCGTACTATGAGGGGCCCTGTGCCAGTGACGTCGCCAACAAGTATGCCCCCCCACCTGATGAAGAAACCTGCACTTTCATCTGCACCTTCCTCTTTGTCCCCATGTAAGGTGGTATAGTATGCGGGAAGGGGAACCTGACTTTCAGCAGGGTCAGATTCTGGCTGTGTAGAGTGCAAGGGGAATGTAGTGGTCTGGGTCAATGTACCAGCAGACTCATCTAGCACTGGCTGGTAGTGTTGAGCGATACCGTCCGATACTTGAAAGTTTCGGTATCGGATAGTATCGGCCGATACCCGAAAAGTATCGGATCTCGCCGATACTGATACCCGATACCAATACAAGTCAATAGGACTCAAGTATCGGAAGGTATCCCTTATGGTTCATAGGGTCTGAAGGAGAGGAAACTCTCCTTCAGGCCCTGGGATCCATATGAATGTGTAAAATAAAGAATTAAAATAAAAAATATTGATATACTCACCTGTCCGGAGGCCCCTGCACCTTACCGCTGTTAACCGGCAGCTTCCGTTGCTTAAAATGAGCACGTTTAGGGCCTTCCATGACATCACGGCTTCTGATTGGTTGCGTGCCGCTCATGTGACCGCCACGCGACCAATCACAAGCCGTGACATCATTCTCAGGTCCTAAATTCCGAATTCATTTTAAGCAAAGCTGGCTGCCGGTTACTACCAGGGCGCGTCAGAGGGTGAGTATATCCCTATTTTTTATTTTAATTCTTTATTTTTTACATGGATATGGATCCCAGGGCCTGAAGGAGAGTTTCCTCTCCTTCAGACCCTGGGAACCATACACTGGGAACTTCCGATTCCGATTCCCGATACCACAAAAGTATCGGATCTCGGTATCGGAATGCTCAACACTACTGGCTGGGCAATGGGCAGGATGAGGCGGAAACTGTTGTGAATTCTGCTCTTGGGCTCCCTCCGGTGGTTGTTGGTGGTAGTGCAGTTGTCTTGGGGTTGTAATCCGGGCAGGTGTTTCTGCTGATTGCAGCTCTATTAGGTATTTAGGTGTGCAGGATCCATGAGTCCATGCCAGTTGTCCATTGTACTTGGAGGGATTGCATCTCTCTCTGGCTCCTCATGCCCTGCTGCCAATTCAGCTAAGATAAGTGTCTGTTTTTTTGTCTCTGTGCACACATGCAGTGTGCTTTGCAATTCAGTGCAATTCATTGTGTTTTTGTCCAGCTTAGACTTTGTTTGGATTTTTCAGTCATGCTGGATTCTCAGGAGATGCAGATATACTTTCTATGTCTTTAGTTAGATGTAGTATATTTGTATTATCTGCTGTGGATATTTTTAGGATTTTAATACTGACCACTTAGAATTCTGTCCTATCCTTTTCTGTTTAGCTAGAAGTGCCTCTTTTGCTAAATCCTGTTTTTCTGCCTGCGTGTGTTTTTCCTCTTATACTCACAGTCAATATTTGTGGGGGGCTGCCTATCCTCTGGGGTTCTGCTCTGAGGCAAGATAGAATTCCCATTTCCATCTATAGGGGTATTTAGTCCTCCGGCTGTGTCGAGGTGTCTAGGACGTGTTAGGTACATCCCACGGCTACTTCTAGTTGCGGTATTCGTTTAGGGTTTGCAGTCAGTACAGGTACCACCTACTCCTGAGAAAGTCTCTCATGCGGCTCCAAGGTCACCGAATCATAACAGTACAACTGGTCAACAATGAGTTAAATGCATCTCAGAAGAAGGGAAGAAAGAACCATTTTTTTTCTGTAGCCTGCCTTGTCTTTTCTTCCCTCTTTTCCTCTGGGTGACTGAGGAGTCTTGTGCTAGCATGGATGTTCAGGGATTAGTTTCTCGTATAGACCAGCTTGCTGCTAGGTTACACGGCATTTCTGATTATATTGTTCAGACTCCGCTTTTAGAGCCTAGGATTCCTACTCCTGATTTGTTTTTTGGCGACAGGTCCAAATTTTTGAGTTTTAAAAACAATTGTAAACTGTTTTTTGCTCTGAAGCCTCGTTCCTCTGGTGATCCCATTCAGCAGGTTAAAATTGTCATCTCCCTGCTGCGTGGCGACCCTCAGGATTGGGCATTTTCCCTGGAATCTGGGAATCCGGCCTTGCATAATGTAGATGCCTTTTTTCAGGCTCTAGGATTATTATATGATGAACCAAGTTCTGTGGATCAAGCGGAGAAGACCTTGTTGGCCCTGTCTCAGGGTCAAGAAGCGGCAGAATTGTATTGTCAGAAATTTAGAAAATGGTCTGTGCTGACTAAATGGAATGAGGATGCTTTGGCGGCAATTTTCAGAAAGGGTCTTTCTGAATCTGTTAAAGATGTTATGGTGGGGTTTCCCACGCCTGTTGGTCTGAGTGATTCTATGTCTCTGGCCATTCAGATTGATCGGCGCTTGCAGGAGCGCAGAACTGTGCGCGCTGTGGCATTGTCCTCAGAGCAGATGCCTGAGCCTATGCAGTGTGATAGGATTCTGTCTAGAACGGAACAACAAGGATTCAGACGTCAGAATAAGTTGTGTTTTTATTTTGGCGATGCTTCTCATGTCATTTCAGTCTGCCCAAAGCGTACAAAGAGAATCGCTAGTTCTGTTACCATCGGAACTGTACAACCTAAATTTCTGTTATCTGTGACCTTGATCTGCTCATTGTCGTCATTTTCTGTCATGGCGTTTGTGAACTCGGGTGCCGCTTTGAATTTAATAGACTTTGAATTTGCCAGGAGTTGTGGTTTCCCCTTGCAGTCTTTGCAGTACCCTATTCCTTTAAGGGGCATTGATGCTACACCTTTGGCTAAAAATAAACCCCAGTTTTGGACACAGGTGACCATGTGCATGGCGCCAGCCCATCAGGAAGATTGTCGTTTTCTGGTGTTGCATAATTTGCATGATGCTATTGTGCTGGGTTTTCCATGGTTGCAGATACATAATCCTGTGTTGGATTGGAAGTCTATGTCTGTGACTAGTTGGGGTTGTCAGGGGGTTTATAATGACGTTCCTGTGATGTCAATCTCCTCTTCCTCCTCTTCTGAAGTTCCAGAGTTTTTGTCTGATTTTCAGGATGTATTCGATGAGCCCAAGTCCAGTTCCCTTCCACCGCATAGGGACTGTGATTGTGCTATTGACTTGATTCCAGGCTGTATGTTTCCTAAGGGCTGACTTTTCAAGCTGTCTGTGCCGTAACATACCGCCATGCGGAGTTATGTTAAGGAGTCTTTGGAGAAAGGGCATATTCGGCCATCTTCTTCACCGTTGGGAGCGGGATTTTTTTTTGTTGCTAAGAAGGATGGCTCCTTGAGACCCTGTATTGATTATCGCCTCTTGAATAAGATCATGGTCAAGTTTCAATACCCTTTACCTTTGCTTTCTGATTTGTTTGCCAGGATTAAGGGGGCTAGTTGGTTTACTAAAATTGACCTTCGGGGGGCATATAATCTTGTTCGTATTAAGCAGGGTGACGAATGGAAAACTGCGTTTAATACGCCCGAAGGCCATTTTGAATACCTTGTGATGCCATTCGGGCTCTCTAATGCTCCATCTGTTTTTCAGTCCTTCATGCATGATATCTTCCGGAATTATCTTGATAAATTCATGATTGTATATTTGGATGACATCTTAATTTTTTCCGATGATTGGGAGTCTCATGTGAAACAGGTCAGGATGGTATTTCAGATCCTTCGTGATAATGCTTTGTTTGTGAAGGGGTCTAAGTGTCTCTTTGGAGTGCAGAAGGTTTCTTTTTTGGGCTTCATTTTTTCTCCCTCATCTATAGAGATGGATCCGGTTAAGGTTCAGGCCATTCATGATTGGATTCAGCCCACATCTGTGAAGAGCCTTCAGAAATTTTTGGGCTTTGCTAATTTTTATCACCGTTTCATTGCTAACTTCTCCAGTGTGGTTAAACCCCTGACCGATTTGACGAAGAAAGGCGCTGATGTAACGAATTGGTCCCCTGTGGCTGTCTCTGCCTTTCAGGAGCTTAAACGCCGATTTACTTCTGCCCCGCTGTTGCGTCAGCCAGTTGTTTCTCTTCCGTTTCAGGTTGAGGTTGACGCTTCTGAGATTGGGGCAGGGGCCGTTTTGTCTCAGAGGAATTCTGATGGTTCCTTGATGAAACCGTGTGCCATCTTTTCCCGTAAGTTTTCGCCTGCTGAACGCAATTATGATGTTGGCAATCGGGAGCTGTTGGCTATGAAGTGGGTGTTTGAGGAATGGCGACATTGGCTTGAGGGAGCCAAGCACCGTATTGTGGTCTTGACCGATCATAAAAATCTGATTTACCTCGAATCTGCCAAACGGCTGAATCCTAGACAGGCTCGATGGTCCCTGTTTTTCTCCCGTTTTGATTTCGTGGTCTCGTATCTTACGGGTTCTAAGAATGTTAAGGCTGATGCCCTCTCTAGGAGTTTTTTGCCTGATTCTCCTGAGGTATTGGAGCCGGTCGGCATTCTGAAGGAAGGGTTGGTCCTTTCTGCCATTTCCCCTGATTTGCGACGGGTTTTGCAGGAATTTCAGGCTGACAAACCTGACCGCTGTCCAGTGGGGAAACTGTTTGTTCCTGATAGATGGACTAGTAGAGTGATTTCTGAGGTTCATTGTTCTGTGTTGGCTGGTCATCCTGATATTTTTGGTACCAGAGATTTGGTTGGTAGGTCCTTTTGGTGGCCTTCTTTGTCGCGTGATGTGCGTTCTTTTGTGCAGTCCTGTTGGACTTGTGCGCGGGCCAAGCCTTGTTGTTCCCTGTGCTAGTGGGTTGCTTTTGCCTTTGCCGGTCCCTGAGAGGCCCTGGACGCATATTTCTATGGATTTTACTTCAGATCTTCCGGTTTCCCAGAGGATGTCGGTTATCTGTGTGGTTTGTGACCGGTTTTCTAAGATGGTTCATTTGGTGCCTTTGCCTAAATTGCCTTCCTCTTCTGATTTGGTTCCATTGTTTTTTCAGCATGTGGTTCATTTGCACGGTATTCCGGACAATATTGTGTCCGACAGAGGTTCCCAGTTTGTTTCTAGGTTTTGGCGGGCCTTTTGTGCTAGGCTGGGCATTGATTTGTCTTTTTCTTCCGCATTTCATCCTCAGACAAATGGCCAGACCGAGCGAACTAATCAGACTTTGGAAACTTATTTGAGATGCTTTGTGTCTGCTGATCAGGATGATTGGGTGGCTTTCTTGCCATTGGCCGAGTTTGCCCTTAATAATCGGGCTAGTTCGGGTACCTTGGTTTCGCCCTTCTTTTGTAATTTTGGTTTTCATCCTCGTTTTTCTTCGGGGCAAGTTGAACCTTCTGATTGTCCTGGTGTGGATTCTGTGGTTGACAGGTTGCAGCAGATTTGGGCTCATGTGGTGGACAATTTGGTGTTGTCTCAGGAGGAGGCTCAGCGTTTTGCTAACCGTCGTTGGTGTGTTGGTTCCAGGCTTCAGGTTGGGGATCTGGTCTGGTTCTCTTCCCGTCATGTTCCTATGAAGGTTTCTTCTCCTACGTTTAAGCCTCGGTTTATTGGTCCTTATAGGATTTCTGAGATTATCAATCCTGTGTCCTTTCATTTGGCCCTTCCGGCCTCTTTTGCCATCGATAATGTTTTCCATAGATCTTTATTGCGGAAATATGTGGTGCCCGTTGTTCCCTCGGTTGATCCTCCTGCTCCTGTGTTGGTTGATGGGGAGTTGGAGTATGTGGTTGAGAAGATTTTGGATTCTCGCTTTTCAAGGCGAAGGCTTCAGTACCTTGTCAAATGGAAGGGTTATGGCCAGGAGGATAATTCTTGGGTTTTTGCCTCTGATGTCCATGCTGCTGATTTGGTCTGTGCCTTTCATCTGGCTCGTCCTGATCGGCCTGGGGGCTCTGGTGAGGGTTCGGTGACCCCTCTTCAAGGGGGGGTACTGTTGTGAATTCTGCTCTTGGGCTCCCTCCGGTGGTTGTTGGTGGTAGTGCAGTTGTCTTGGGGTTGTAATCCAGGCAGGTGTTTCTGCTGATTGCAGCTCTATTAGGTATTTAGGTGTGCAGGATCCATGAGTCCATGCCAGTTGTCCATTGTACTTGGAGGGATTGCATCTCTCTCTGGCTCCTCATGCCCTGCTGCCAATTCAGCTAAGATAAGTGTCTGGTTTTTTGTCTCTGTGCACACATGCAGTGCGCTTTGCAATTCATTGCAATTCATTGTGTTTTTGTCCAGCTTAGACTTTGTTTGGATTTTTCAGTCATGCTGGATTCTCAGGAGATGCAGATATACTTTCTATGTCTTTAGTTAGATGTAGTATATTTGTATTATCTGCTGTGGATATTTTTAGGATTTTAATACTGACCGCTTAGAATTCTGTCCTATCCTTTTCTGTTTAGCTAGAAGTGCCTCTTTTGCTAAATCCTGTTTTTCTGCCTGCGTGTGTTTTTCCTCTTATACTCAGTCAATATTTGTGGGGGGCTGCCTATCATCTGGGGTTCTGCTCTGAGGCAAGATAGAATTCCCATTTCCATCTATAGGGGTATTTAGTCCTCCAGCTGTGTCGAGGTGTCTAGGATGTGTTAGGTACATCCCACGGCTACTTCTAGCTGCGGTGTTAGTTTAGGGTTTGCGGTCAGTACAGGTACCACCTACTCCTGAGAAAGTCTCTCATGCGGCTCCAAGGTCACCGGATCATAACAGGAAACACAGATATAGGTCCAAATAATAAAGTGGGCTAAATGCAGTTCAAAATTGGTAACAGGACTAATCAGGTGGCATTGCTTTGTTCAGTGGAGGACAACTGTAATGAGAGGCTGACACAGTGAGTAGGCCCAAATAAGTAACTAGGCTAAATGCAGTTCAAAATTGGTAACAGGACTAACCAGGCGGCATTGCTTTGTTCACTGGAGGACAACTGTAATGAGAGGCTGACACAGTGAGTAGGCCCACACTAGTAACTAGGCTAAATGCAGTTCAAAATTGGTAACAGGACTAACCAGGCGGAATTGCTTTGTTCAGTGGAGGACAACTGTAATGAGTGGCAGACACAGTTAGTAGGCCCAAATAATAAAGTGGGCCAAATGAAGTTCAAAATTGGTAACAGGAGTTAACAGGCGGCACTGCTTTGTTCAGTGGAGAAAAGCGAGGAGCGGCAGACACCGTTAGTAGGCCCAACCAAACTTGTAGGCCAAATGCATTTTCATATTTGAAATATAGTCAGAAAGCCTGAAGATTGAAGCTCAGCTTTGTTCAGTGGAGGAGAACACCAAGAAGCGGCAGACACCGTTAGTAGGCCCAACCAAACAAGAGGCCAAATGCAGTTTAATATCTGATATATGCTGAAAATTGAAGCTCATCTTTATTCAGTGGAGGAGAAAAGCAAGCAGCGGCAGACACCGTTAGTAGGGCCCAACCAAACTAGTAGGCCAAATGCATTTTCATATTCTAAATATAGGCCGAAAGCCTGAAGATTGAAGCTCAGCTTTGTTCAGTGGAGGAGAACACCAAGGAGTGGCAGACACCATTATTAGGCCCAACCAAACAAGTAGGCCAAATGCATTTTCATATTCTAAATATAGGCCGAAAGCCTGAAGATTGAAGGTCAGCTTTTTTCAGTGGAGGAGAACACCAAGGAACGGCAGACACCGTTAGTAGGCCCAACCAAACAAGTAGGTCAAATGCAGTTTAATATCTGATATATGCTGAAAATTGAAGCTCATCTTTATTCAGTGGAGGAGAAAAGCAAGCAGCGGCAGACACTGTTAGTAGGGCCCAACCAAACTAGTAGGCCAAATGCATTTTCATATTCTAAATATAGGCTGAAAGCCTGAAGATTGAAGATCAGCTTTGTTCAGTGGAGGACAGCTGTATTGAGTGGCGCAGACAGACACATGTAGTAGGCCTAAAATAAAAAAGTAGGCTCAATGCAGTTTAAAATAGGTTACAGGGGTACACAGGCAGCATTGGTTTGGTCAGCGGAGGACAATTGCAAGGAGTGGCGCAGACTTACTAGGCCTAAAATAAAAAAGTAGGCTCAATGCAGATTAAAATGGGTTACAGGGGTACACAGGCAGCATTGGTTTGTCAGTGTAGGACGATTGCAACGAGTGGCGCAGACAGACTTACTAGGCCTAAAATAAAAAAATAGGCTCAATGCAGTTTAAAATGGGTTACAGGAGTACACAGGCAGCATTGGTTTGGTCAGCGGAGGATGATTGCAAGGAGTGGCGCAGACTTACTAGGCCTAAAATAAAAAAGTAGGCTCTATGCTGTTCTAAACTGGTAACAGGAGTAAACTGGCGGCACTGCTTTGTTCGGTGGAGGACAACTGGAAAAAGTGGCTGACACAGTAAGTTGGCCAAAATAGTAAAGTGGGCTAAATGTCTGCAAAAAAATGTTCCTAAATAAACAGGTGGCAAAGCTAGGTACAGGGGTGGGTTCCTCTGCTGAGTAGCAGACAGTGGTAGTTCGCGCACAGTATTTACAGGTCTAAATGGAGGGCAGGGCCCCTGTATATTTTTACAATCATCTATCATTTCAACAAATTTGTATTGGCAGTGCCATTGAAGGATTTAACAGCACAGACTAAACAGTGGTGGAGCAGTGAGAGGTAAGTTTTGCAAGTGGTAGAGCACTGTTTGAGCTGGGGGGACACTCTCTCGTGGGCGGTGGTAGTGGCCCAGGGCCCCTCATATTACGACGGTGTGTCTGATGTTGGGTGTGCACCACCACCGCCAGAGACACTTCATTGTACTATGAGGGACCCTGTGCCAGTGCCGTCGGCCAAAAGTGGGCACACCCACCTGTCCAGTCAAACAGCACTCGAAAGGGTGCTTGCGCCAAGTGGTGACCACGGCCCCGTGGGGGGAGTCAGCCCATTTAGGGAGGTTTAAAAATGGCCTATGGTGGACATTCAGCAGCTGCAAATGGAGGAATTGGAGCAGTCAGTAAGAGGAGTCCAAAAGCAAGACCTGTGTACAGGAAAGCTGCGTGTCAGCAGGGGAAGGTGGGGCAAAATAATTAGAAATCCATGATTGGTTCATTTTAATGAAGGTTAGATCATCAACATTTTGGGTAGCCAGTAGTGTTGAGCATTCCGATACTGCAAATATCGGGTATCGGCCGATATTTGCTGTATCGGAATTCCGATACCGAGTTCCGATAATTTTGCGATATCTGAAATCGGAAACGGAAGTGTGCGGTGCGTATGGTTCCCAGGGTCTGGAGGAGAGGAGACTCTCCTTCAGGCCCTGGGATCCATATTCATGTATAAAATAAAAAATAAAAATAAAAAACATTGATATACTCACCCCTCCGGCGGACCCTGGCTCTTAGTGGTGCCTCCGTTCCTAAGAATGCAGGGAATGAAGGACCTTCGATGACGTCGCGGTCACGTGAGCAGTCACATGAGCGGTCACGCGACCAATCACAAGACCGTGAGTCATCGCAGGTCCTTCACTCCCTGCATTTTTAGGAACGGCGGTAGACGCTTGGACCGATGAGAGCCGGGGCCGTCGGATGGGTGAGTATATCAATATTTTTTATTTTTATCCTTTATTTTATACATGAATATGGATCCCAGGGCCTGAAGGAGAGTTTCATTCCGATATTTTGTGTCCCATTGATATGCATTGGTATCGAGTATCGGTATCGGCGATATCCGATATTTTTTGGATATCGGCCGATCCAATCCGATACCAATACCTTTGCATATCGGAAGGTATCGCTCAACACTAGTAGCCAGACGAGTCCTTTTTTCGGTCATTATTGAACCAGCAGCACTAAATACTCTTTCTGATAGCACACTAGCAGCTGGGCAAGTGAACTCCTGTAATGCATATTCTGCCAATTCAGGCCAGGTGTCTATTTTAGATGCCCAGTAATCAAAGGGGAATGACGTGTGAGGGAGAACATCGATAAGGGAGGAAAAATTGTTCATAACCATACTGGACAAATGTTGTCTCCTGTCACTTTGAATTGATGCAGCAGTACCTGTCGTGTCTGCGGTCATTGCAAAATCACTCCACAACCTGGTTATAAAACCTCTCTGTCCAATGCCACTTCTGATTTGTGCACCTCAAACACCTCTGCCATGTTGCCCCCTGCAGCTCGTGTGAGAACCATCGCCACCGCTGTGTGCTGGGAATGCCTGAACCAAACGGTCTACAAGAGTTGCTTGTTTGGTAGCCAATATTTGCTCAAGGTTCTCATGTGGCGTGACATTTTGCAATTTCCCCTTTATAGCGTGGATCCAGGAGGCAGGCCAACCAGTAATCGTCATCGGTCATCATTTTGATAATGACGGGGTCCCTTTTTAGGATACACAAGGCATAATCAGCCATGTGGGCCAATGTTCCAGGTGTCAAATCACTGCTTGTGCTGGGTTGAGGAGCACTTTCTGGCAAATCAACATCACTTGTCTCCCGCAAAAACCCTGTACCTGACCTTGCAACGCCACCAGTTTCTATTGCCCCATGAGAAGCTTCCTCCTCCCATAAATATTCATCCCCATCATCCTCCTCCTCCTCTTCGTCTGCCACCTCGTCCAGGAGAGTTACCTGAGCAGACAATGGCTGACTGTCATCAAGGCTTCCCTCCTCCTCGGCTGCAGATGCCTGCTCCTTAATGTGCGTCAAACTTTGCATCAGCAGACGCATTAGTGGGATGCTCATGCTTAGGATGGCGTCGTCTGCAGTTACCAGCCATGTGCATTCCTCAAAACACTGAAAGACTTGACAGAGGTCTTGTAGCTTCGACCACTGCACACCTGACAACTCCATGTCTGCTGTTATGATCCTAGTGGCAAGGATCGCAAGTTTGACTAGCTAAGTAACTAAACCGACGACCAGCTCTGGGGAAGTGGTATCTGGATTGACCGCAACCTGATCCTATCCGCAAACAACTATAGGCAGCCGTGGAACGTTACCTGGAAATCCTAGACATCTCTTCACGGCCTGAGAAACTACCTATTCCTAGAGGGAAAGTAAAATCCTTACTTGCCTCAGAGACATGACCCCAAAGATATAGAAAAGCCCCCCACAAATATTAACGGTGAGTTAAGGGGAAAGCACAAACGCAGAGATGAAATAGATTTAGCAAATGAGGCCCGCTAACACTAGATAGCAGAAAATAGGAAGGGAGCTGTGCGGTCAATAGAAAACCCTAAGCAAAATATCCACTCAGAGATTGCTCGAGCCCCCGCACCAACTAACGATGCGGGGGAAGCAACTCCGTACCCCAGAGCTTACCAGCAGCAAGAACTCACATATTAGCAAGCTGGACTAAACTCATCATACACTGAAATCATATTGCAGATTGATGAGCAAAAAATAATCAAACAGAAACTTAGCTTCTCCAGAAGAGACTGAAAACGAAGATAATCAGGGGAGATCAGAATAGCACTGAATACATCGACAGCCGGCAACAAGTGGAGGTGAAGCAGAGCTAAATAGGAAACTCCCTAGTGCATAACGAGGCAGCTGATCCAGCCACAGATCCGCAGGATAACAAACAAAGCCACCAGGGGGAGCCCAAAAACAAAACTCACACAATACCACCTGTGACCACAAAAGGGAGCCCGAAAACAGAGTTTACAACAGACAGAAGGAGCGTTAGAAAGTCCAAAAGGCATCACCAAGTACTCGAAATGGCCTTCGGGCGTATTAAATGCAGTTTTCCATTCATCACCCTGCTTAATACGCACAAGGTTATACGCACCACGAAGATCTATCTTGGTGAACCAACTAGGCCCCCTAATGCGAGCAAACAGATCAGATAACAATGGCAAAGGATACTGAAATTTGACTGTGATTTTATTTAGAAGGCGATAATCAATACAAGGTCTCAGGGAACCATCCTTCTTAGCCACAAAAAAGAATCCCGCACCCAGAGGGGAGGAGGAGGGGCGAATAAGTCCCTTCTCCAAAGACTCCTTTATATAACTCCGCATAGCAGCATGCTCCGGCACTGATAAATTGAAAAGTCGTCCCTTAGGAAACTTACTACCAGGAATCAAATTTATAGCACAATCACAATCCCTATGAGGAGGTAGAGAACTGAGTTTGGGCTCATCAAATACATCCTGGAAGTCCGACAAAAACGCAGGGACTTCAGAAGGAGTGGATGAAGCAATTGACACACCACAGGAGCGTCGCCATGAATTCCCTGGCAACCCCAATTTGACACAGACATTGCTTTCCAATCCAGGACTGGATTATGAATCTGCAACCATGGCAGACCCAACACGACAACATCATGCAAATTATGCAGAACAAGAAAGCGAATCACCTCCTGATGAACAGGAGTCATGCACATGGTCACTTGCGTCCAGTACTGAGGTTTATTCATAGCCAATGGTGTAGCATCAATACCCCTTAGTGGAATAGGGAATTTTAAAGGCTCCAAAACAAAACCACAGCGCCGGGCAAATGACAAATCCATCAGGCTCAGGGCAGCACCTGAATCTACAAAAGCCATAACCGGGTAAGATGACAGGGAACAAATCAGGGTAACAGACAAAATGAACTTAGGCTGTAAAGTACCGATGGTGACAGATTTATCAATCTTTTTTGTGCGCTTAGAGCATGCTGAGGTAACATGAGCTGAGTCACCACAGTAAAAGCACAACCCATTTTGCCATCTATAATTTTGCCATTCACTTCTGGTCAGAATTCTATCACATTGCATAGACTCAGGTGTCTGTTCAGAAGACACCGCCAACTGGTGCGCAGGTTTGCGCTCCCGCAAACGCCGATCAATCTGAATGGCCAGAGTCATTGACTCATTCAGACCTGCAGGCGTAGGGAACCCCACCATGACATTCTTAATGGCTTCAGAAAGACCCTTTCTGAAATTTGCAGCCAGGGCACACTCATTCCATTGAGTAAGCACCGACCATTTCCGAAATTTCTGGCAATACACCTCTGCTTCATCTTGCCCCTGAGAGAGGGCCAACAAAGCTTTTTCAGCCTGGTTCTCAAGATTAGGTTCCTCATAGAGCAATCCAAGGGCCAGAAAAAACGCATCCACACTGAGCAATGCAGGATCCCCTGGCGCCAATGAGAAGGCCCAATCTTGAGGGTCGCCGCGCAAGAAAGAAATAATAATCTTAACTTGCTGAACGGAATCACCAGAGGAACGAGGTTTCAAAGAAAGAAACAATTTGCAATTGTTCTTAAAATTCAGGAACCTAGATCTATCTCCAGAAAACAACTCCGGAATAGGTATTCTAGGCTCTGACATAGGACTGTGAACAACAAAATCCTGAATACTTTGTACCCTTGCAGCAAGATGATCTACACTGGAGGCCAAACTCTGGATATCCATGTCAGCAGCTGAACTCAGAGCCACACCAAGATTAAGAGGAGGAGAGAAGCTAGACACACAGCAGCTAGAAAAAAAAAAAAAATTCCTCAAGGCTTCTCTTCTCCTGCTTCTGCCATGCAATTAACACTTTATGGGCCGGCTGTACTGTTATGATCCAAGTGGCAAGGATCGCAAGTTTGACTAGCTAAGTAACTAAACCAACGACCAGCTCTGGGGAAGTGGTATCTGGATTGACCGCAACCTGATCCTATCCGCAAACAACTAAAGGCAGCCGTGGAACGTTACCTGGAAATCCTAGACGTCTCTTCACGGCCTGAGAAACTACCTATTCCTAGAGGGAAAGTAAAATCCTTACTTGCCTCAGAGACATGACCCCAAAGATATAGAAAAGCCCCCCACAAATATTAACGGTGAGTTAAGGGGAAAGCACAAATGCAGAGATTAAATAGATTTAGCAAATGAGGCCCGTTAACACTAGATAGCAGAAAATAGGAAGGGAGCTGTGCGGTCAATAGAAAGCCCTATGCAAAATATCCACGCAGAGATTGCTCGAGCCCCCGCTCCAACTAACGGTGCGGGGGAAGCAACTCCGTACCCCAGAGCTTACCAGCAGCAAGAACTCACATATTAGCAAGCTGGACTAAACTCATCATACACTGAAATCATATTGCAGATTGATGAGCAAAAAATAATCAAACAGAAACTTAGCTTCTCCAGAAGAGACTGAAAACGAAGATAGTCAGGGGAGATCAGAATAGCACTGAATACATCGACAGCCGGCAACAAGTGGAGGTGAAGCAGAGCTAAATAGGAAACTCCCTAGTGCATAACGAGGCAGCTGATCCAGCCACAGATCCGCAGGATAACAAACAAAGCCACCAGGGGGAGCCCAAAAACAAAACTCACACAATACCACCTGTGACCACAAAAGGGAGCCCGAAAACAGAGTTCACAACAGTACCCCCCCTTGAGGAGGGGTCACCGAACCCTCATCAAAAACCCCCAGGGTGATTAGGGTGAGCCACATGGAAGGCACGAACCAAATCAGCCGCATGAACATCAGAGGCGACAACCCAGGAATTATCCTCCTGACCATAGCCCTTCCACTTAACCAAATACTGAAGCCTCCGTCTAGAAATACAAGAATCCAAGATCTTCTCCACCACGTATTCCAATTCTCCCTCAACCAGCACAGGGGCAGGAGGCTCAACCGAAGGAACCACAGGCACCACATACCTCCGCAACAACGACCGATGGAACACATTATGAATAGCAAACGATGCTGGGAGGTCCAAACGAAATGACACAGGGTTAAGGACTTCCAAAATCTTATAAGGACCGATAAACCGAGGCTTGAACTTGGGAGAGGAGACCTTCATAGGAACAAAGTGAGAAGACAACCACACCAAGTCCCCAACGCGAAGTCGGGGACCCACACAGCGACGGCGGTTGGCAAAGCGCTGAGCCTTCTCTTGTGACAGCTTCAAATTGTCCACCACATGATCCCAAATCTGATGCAACCTATCCACCACAAGATCCACTCCAGGACAGTCAGAAGGCTCCACCTGACCCGAGGAAAAACGAGGATGAAACCCCGAATTACAAAAAAAAGGCGAAACCAAAGTAGCAGAACTAGCCCGATTATTAAGGGCAAATTCGGCCAATGGCAAAAAAGCCACCCAGTCGTCCTGATCAGCAGAAACAAAACATCTTAAATAGGTTTCCAAGGTCTGATTAGTTCGCTCGGTCTGGCCATTCGTCTGAGGATGGAAGGCCGACGAAAAAGACAAATCAATGCCCATCTTAGCACAAAAGGTCCGCCAAAATCTAGACACAAACTGGGATCCTCTGTCGGAAACAATATTCTCAGGGATCCCGTGCAAACGAACCACATTTTGAAAAAACAGCGGAACCAACTCGGAGGAGGAAGGCAACTTAGGCAAGGGCACCAAATGGACCATCTTAGAAAAACGATCACACACCACCCAGATGACAGACATTCTCTGAGAGACAGGGAGATCTGAAATAAAATCCATGGAAATGTGCGTCCAAGGCCTCTTCGGGACAGGCAAAGGTAACAGCAAACCACTGGCACGAGAACAGCAAGGCTTAGCCCGAGCACAAATTCCACAAGACTGCACAAAGGAACGCACATCCCGCGACAAGGAAGGCCACCAAAAGGACCTGGCCACCAAATCTCTGGTACCAAATATTCCAGGATGGCCTGCCAACACCGAAGAATGAACCTCGGAAATAACTCTGTTGGTCCATCTATCTGGGACAAACAGTCTCTCCGGTGGACAACGGTCAGGTCTATCCGCCTGAAACTCCTGCAGCACTCGTCGCAAATCTGGGGAGATGGCAGACAAAATCACCCCTTCTCTGAGGATACCAGCCGGCTCAGAATCTCCAGGAGAGTCAGGCACAAAACTCCTAGAAAGAGCATCAGCCTTCACATTCTTCGAACCAGGCAGGTACGAGACCACGAAATCAAAATGAGAGAAAAACAACGACCAACGAGCCTGTCTAGGATTCAGCCGCTTGGCCGACTCGAGATAAATCAGATTTTTGTGATCAGTCAAGACCACCACACGATGCTTAGCTCCCTCGAGCCAATGTCGCCACTCCACAAATGCCCACTTCATAGCCAACAACTCCCGATTACCGACATCATAATTCCGCTCGGCAGGCGAAAACTTTCTTGAAAAGAAAGCACATGGCTTCATCACAGAGCCATCAGAGCTTCTCTGCGACAAAACAGCCCCCGCTCCAATCTCAGAAGCATCAACCTCGACCTGGAAAGGAAGAGAGACATCTGGCTGACATAAGACCGGAGCTGAGGAAAACCGGCGCTTCAGCTCCCGAAAGGCCTCCACAGCCGCAGGAGACCAATTAGTAACATCAGAACCCTTCTTGGTCAAATCCGTCAAAGGCTTAACAACACCAGAAAAATTAGCGATGAAGCGACGGTAAAAATTAGCAAAACCCAAGAACTTCTGAAGACTCTTAACAGATGTAGGCTGAGTCCAGTCATGAATAGCCTGAACCTTGACTGGGTCCATCTCAATAGTAGAAGGGGAAAAAATGAAACCCAAAAAAGAAACCTTCTGGACTCCAAAAAGACATTTTGAGCCCTTCACAAATAAAGCATTGGCACGCAGGACCTGAAACACCATCCTGACCTGCTTAACATGGGACTCCCAATCATCAGAAAAAAACAGAATATCATCCAGATACACAATCATAAATTTATCCAGATACTTGCGGAAGATGTCGTGCATGAAGGACTGAAAGACAGAAGGAGCGTTAGAAAGTCCAAAAGGCATCACCAAGTACTCGAAATGGCCTTTGGGCGTATTAAATGCAGTTTTCCATTCATCACCCTGCTTAATACGCACAAGGTTATACGCACCACGAAGATCTATCTTGGTGAACCAACTAGGCCCCCTAATGCGAGCAAACAGATCAGATAACAATGGCAAAGGATACTGAAATTTGACTGTGATTTTATTTAGAAGGCGATAATCAATACAAGGTCTCAGGGAACCATCCTTCTTAGCCACAAAAAAGAATCCCGCACCCAGAGGGGAGGAGGAGGGGCGAATAAGTCCCTTCTCCAAAAACTCCTTTATATAACTCCGCATAGCAGCATGCTCTGGCACTGATAAATTGAAAAGTCGTCCCTTAGGAAACTTACTACCAGGAATCAAATTTATAGCACAATCACAATCCCTATGAGGAGGTAGAGAACTGAGTTTGGGCTCATCAAATACATCCTGGTAGTCCGACAAAAACGCAGGGACTTCAGAAGGAGTGGATGAAGCAATTGACACACCACAGGAGCGTCGCCATGAATTCCCTGGCAACCCCAATTTGACACAGACATTGCTTTCCAATCCAGGACTGGATTATGAATCTGCAACCATGGCAGACCCAACACGACAACATCATGCAAATTATGCAGAACAAGAAAGCGAATCACCTCCTGATGAACAGGAGTCATGCACATGGTCACTTGCGTCCAGTACTGAGGTTTATTCATAGCCAATGGTGTAGCATCAATACCCCTTAGTGGAATAGGGAATTTTAAAGGCTCCAAAACAAAACCACAGCGCCGGGCAAATGACAAATCCATCAGGCTCAGGGCAGCACCTGAATCTACAAAAGCTATAACCGGGTAAGATGACAGGGAACAAATCAGGGTAACAGACAAAATGAACTTAGGCTGTAAAGTACCGATGGTGACAGATTTATCAATCTTTTTTGTGCGCTTAGAGCATGCTGAGGTAACATGAGCTGAGTCACCACAGTAAAAGCACAACCCATTTTGCCATCTATAATTTTGCCGTTCACTTCTGGTCAGAATTCTATCACATTGCATAGACTCAGGTGTCTGTTCAGAAGACACCGCCAACTGGTGCGCAGGTTTGCGCTCCCGCAAACGCCGATCAATCTGAATGGCCAGAGTCATTGACTCATTCAGACCTGCAGGCGTAGGGAACCCCACCATGACATTCTTAACGGCTTCAGAAAGACCCTTTCTGAAATTTGCAGCCAGGGCACACTCATTCCATTGAGTAAGCAGCGACCATTTCCGAAATTTCTGGCAATACACCTCTGCTTCATCTTGCCCCTGAGAGAGAGCCAACAAAGCTTTTTCAGCCTGGTTCTCAAGATTAGGTTCCTCATAGAGCAATCCAAGGGCCAGAAAAAACGCATCCACACTGAGCAATGCAGGATCCCCTGGCGCCAATGAGAAGGCCCAATCTTGAGGGTCGCCGCGCAAGAAAGAAATAATAATCTTAACTTGCTGAACGGAATCACCAGAGGAACGAGGTTTCAAAGAAAGAAACAATTTGCAATTGTTCTTAAAATTCAGGAACCTAGATCTATCTCCAGAAAACAACTCCGGAATAGGTATTCTAGGCTCTGACATAGGACTGTGAACAACAAAATCCTGAATACTTTGTACCCTTGCAGCAAGATGATCTACACTGGAGGCCAAACTCTGGATATCCATGTCAGCAGCTGAACTCAGAGCCACACCAAGATTAAGAGGAGGAGAGAAGCTAGACACACAGCAGCTAGAAAAAAAAAAAAAAATTCCTCAAGGCTTCTCTTCTCCTGCTTCTGCCATGCAATTAACACTTTATGGGCTGGCTGTACTGTTATGATCCAAGTGGCAAGGATCGCAAGTTTGACTAGCTAAGTAACTAAACCGACGACCAGCTCTGGGGAAGTGGTATCTGGATTGACCGCAACCTGATCCTATCCGCAAACAACTATAGGCAGCCGTGGAACGTTACCTGGAAATCCTAGACGTCTCTTCACGGCCTGAGAAACTACCTATTCCTAGAGGGAAAGTAAAATCCTTACTTGCCTCAGAGACATGACCCCAAAGATATAGAAAAGCCCCCACAAATATTAACGGTGAGTTAAGGGGAAAGCACAAATGCAGAGATGAAATAGATTTAGCAAATGAGGCCTGTTAACACTAGATAGCAGAAAATAGGAAGGGAGCTGTGCGGTCAATAGAAAACCCTATGCAAAATATCCACGCAGAGATTGCTCGAGCCCCCGCACCAACTAACGGTGCGGGGGAAGCAACTCCGTACCCCAGAGCTTACCAGCAGCAAGAACTCACATATTAGCAAGCTGGACTAAACTCATCATACACTGAAATCATATTGCAGATTGATGAGCAAAAAATAATCAAACAGAAACTTAGCTTCTCCAGAAGAGACTGAAAACGAAGATAGTCAGGGGAGATCAGAATAGCACTGAATACATCGACAGCCGGCAACAAGTGGAGGTGAAGCAGAGCTAAATAGGAAACTCCCTAGTGCATAACGAGGCAGCTGACCCAGCCACAGATCCGCAGGATAACAAACAAAGCCACCGGGGGAGCCCAAAAACAAAACTCACACAATACCACCTGTGACCACAAAAGGGAGCCCGAAAACAGAGTTCACAACAGTACCCCCCCTTGAGGAGGGGTCACCGAACCCTCATCAAAAACCCCCAGGGTGATCAGGGTGAGCCACATGGAAGGCACGAACCAAATCAGCCGCATGAACATCAGAGGCGACAACCCAGGAATTATCCTCCTGACCATAGCCCTTCCACTTAACCAAATACTGAAGCCTCCGTCTAGAAATACGAGAATCCAAGATCTTCTTCTTTACCACGTATTCCAATTCTCCCTCAACCAGCACAGGGGCAGGAGGCTCAACCGAAGGAACCACAGGCACCACATACCTCCGCAACAACGACCGATGGAACACATTATGAATAGCAAACGATGCTGGGAGGTCCAAACGAAATGACACAGGGTTAAGGACTTCCAAAATCTTATAAGGACCGATAAACCGAGGCTTGAACTTGGGAGAGGAGACCTTCATAGGAACAAAGCGAGAAGACAACCACACCAAGTCCCCAACGCGAAGTCGGGGACCCACACAGCGACGGCGGTTGGCAAAGCGCTGAGCCTTCTCTTGTGACAGCTTCAAATTGTCCACCACATGATCCCAAATCTGATGCAACCTATCCACCACAAGATCCACTCCAGGACAGTCAGAAGGCTCCACCTGACCCGAGGAAAAACGAGGATGAAACCCCGAATTACAAAAAAAAGGCGAAACCAAAGTAGCAGAACTAGCCCGATTATTAAGGGCAAATTCGGCCAATGGCAAAAAAGCCACCCAGTCGTCCTTATCAGCAGAAACAAAACATCTTAACCCTTATCCGGCTGAATAGGTACAATTGTAACTATTCCGTTTTAAAATTGCAATAACTTTTTTTTGAAAAGACGTAGAGGGCTGAAATTTCGTGACATCTCTACATTTTTGGTCCAGAATATATTGGTCAAATTTCAATAAAATATCTCCACCCGCTTCCGAGATAAGGGGTCGAGATCTTTTTGCATCCATAACAAGCTGCATAGGTACAAATGTACCTCATATATTTTGAATGAAGATAATGCAAGGGAAAAAGCATAAATTTTTTTTTATGATAATGCTATTTAACTATTATAAACAAGTAAAAAACTGTTCATTTACATTATAAAAGAAAATGTAAGAAACTTTTTTTTATTGATTTTCTTTGCAAGTAATGCATGTTGGCTTTGCTACAGAGTGTTCATCGCAAATGGGTTTCACACAAACCACACAAGACTTTCTAGTCTTGCGTTGTTTTCGCCTCAGGTCTCTGCAGACATAGCAACTACCAACAACAGGGGAGGGTCCACGACTACCATGAGGTATGTTGGGGCCAGCTGCTGGCTGCGATGCTACCACAATGCATCGTCCAAGCACCATTTCTACTGCACCTCGAAGAAAATGGTTTCTCATTATCATTTTGTTTGTACTACGATCTTCAATTGCAATCATACACAGCTGATTTGCGAGATCTTTCAGGAACTTTCTTCGTTGATCCTTTGCCCTGAAGCTTGGATTGTGTTCTCTGTAGATGATGTAGGATGCTAACCCACTGACATCAATCATATTGTAGAAAAATGCCAAAGTCCAACGTGATGTTCGTCGTTTCACAGTGTACTCTCCCAACATTTTATCCATAACATCAACGCCACCTTTTGTTATGTTGTAGTATTTTATTATCTCTGGCTTGGCTGCTAGTGTCTCTTCAACTTCTCCCGTCATGTGCATAGATGATAGAAGCACGACTGATTTGTTCTTCTTTGGTACATATGAACAGACTGTTGCATCATGATTGTAGGCAAAATTTGTCGAGTTTACAGGCCTTTCTTTGGCAGGCTGCATGTTGTTAGGTAGGAACCTTTTGTTTTTTCTCACTGTACCAACTAGTGTCATGTTCCAGGAGTTCAATACCTTAGCTAATTCCATGGTTGTAAAGAAGTTATCGGTGGTGACATTTCTTCCAGAGCCTTTATAGGAGCTCACTAGGTCCAATACTGTTCGTTCTCCAATGTTTACTTGTCGAGGACCATCAGTTGGTTTCCCAGTGTAGAGCTGACCTTGTAAAGGGTAGGCATTTGATGAGTCACAAGCCCAGAAAATCTTTATGCCATATTTAGCTGGTTTTGAAGGTATATACTGGGTAAATTTAGTATGACCTCTAAATGGAAATAATTGCTCGTCGACGGTGATACAATGATATGGCTTGTAGGCTCTCTCCAGATTACTGTTCAGCATTGTCCAGATGTCCCGTATTGGTGCAGCTTTATCTGTTTGCACACGTTCTGCACGTGTATTTTCGTTGTCAAACCTGATAAATCTGAGTATCATCTTGAAGCGGTCACGAGACATGGCTGCACGTATAAGAGGCAGAGCAGCAACATTCCACATTTCCTCCAGATTCTCTTTGTTGGCTCTGTGCACACCAGCAGCAATCAGTATGCCCAAAAATGCATGAAGTTCAGTTTCAGTAAATTGCTTGAATGTTTTTTGTGGTGGCCGTTTGGAAGAATCAGGAAAACGTTGTACCAGTTCGTTGTTGTAAGCATCACAAACTCTCTTGGCCTTTCGATTCGTTTCCCGGAATATGATGTCACACATCTCGGGAGTCATGATGGACTTGAATAGCTCTTTTGCTGTATATAGGTTGCTGATTGCTGCAGGGCCACCTCTTTGTCGTAGGACATTACGAGATTTTGTTTGTGCATTTGGCAGTGGATTACTGCACCATTGAGTTTCATCCTTAGCAGTCCAAATGTCGCCTGCACTTTGAGGCACAGAATCATCCTCAACACTTTCGTCTGATTCGTATTCATTTTCATGCTCTATGACCATTTCTTGTTCAATGTCTGAATCTTCTTCAGTAACATCCACTTGTGGTACATAGTTTTCATCATCAGATGCAACATATGGTTCATCCTCATGCTCAGAATCAGATTCTTCTAGCATTCGCATTATTTCGTCAGACGTAAATCTGTAAATATGAAAAAATGTAAAATAAATAATTTTCCGAAATACTACATTATTGGCTTTTCACAAAATTATACTAACCTGCAAACACGTTTTCTTGGATTATGGCGGAAACTAGATCCAGCATTACTATCACTCATGATGACTTGCTAGATGAATTTTGGCTTCGTATTTTGTGCTGAATATAAATAAAACATCGTAAAACAATATGTAGATACTAATTATTATCCATTTTTCGTATAAAAATTATACCTATAGTGATAAGTTTCATACAAAATATATGTAAGCCAAGTCCAGGCTGAAAGACAATTTGACTGTTCTGTCCCCACATAATGAGAATAAAGGTATAACTGGCTGTTAGATGCTGTGAGACTTTCCTACCTTCGTTTCCAAGAAATTGAAGACTTCACAAGCCTAGAAATGTGTGCTCACAGCAATGAGATGAACAGCAAAATGGCTAATGAGAGGAGGGAGGCAGGAAGACAAGTAGAAGCCACTCCCAGTTTGAATTAACTTAATTGACAGCAACATAAGTGACCAGTAACAACACTGAACAATAGATATCAGCATAACATTTGTAGCTGAATGAACTTTAGTTTCTGAAACCAAGTAAAGTCTTCCCACAGTGGAGGTATATGTGAAGGTACAATTGTACCTATGCAGCCTGTTAAGGTTGTAAAATTATGCAGCCTGACAAGGGTTAAATAGGTTTCCAAGGTCTGATTAGTTCGCTCGGTCTGGCCATTCATCTGAGGATGGAAGGCCGACGAAAAAGACAAATCAATGCCCATCTTAGCACAAAAGGTCCGCCAAAATCTAAACACAAACTGGGATCCTCTGTCGGAAACAATATTCTCAGGGATCCCGTGCAAACGAACCACATTTTGAAAAAACAGCGGAACCAACTCGGAGGAGGAAGGCAACTTAGGCAAGGGCACCAAATGGACCATCTTAGATAAACGATCACACACCACCCAGATGACAGACATTCTCTGAGAGACAGGGAGATCTGAAATAAAATCCATGGAAATGTGCGTCCAAGGCCTCTTCGGGACAGGCAAAGGTAACAGCAAACCACTGGCACGAGAACAGCAAGGCTTAGCCCGAGCACAAATTCCACAAGACTGCACAAAGGAACGCACATCCCGCGACAAGGAAGGCCACCAAAAGGACCTGGCCACCAAATCTCTGGTACCAAATATTCCAGGATGGCCTGCCAACACCGAAGAATGAACCTCGGAAATAACTCTGTTGGTCCATCTATCTGGGACAAACAGTCTCTCCGGTGGACAACGGTCAGGTCTATCCGCCTGAAACTCCTGCAGCACTCGTCGCAAATCTGGGGAGATGGCAGACAAAATCACTTCTTCTCTGAGGATACCAGCCGGCTCAGAATCTCCAGGAGAGTCAGGCACAAAACTCCTAGAAAGAGCATCAGCCTTCACATTCTTCGAACCAGGCAGGTACGAGACCTCGAAATCAAAATGAGAGAAAAACAACGACCAACGAGCCTGTCTAGGATTCAGCCGCTTGGCCGACTCGAGATAAATCAGATTTTTGTGATCAGTCAAGACCACCACACGATGCTTAGCTCCCTCGAGCCAATGTCACCACTCCACAAATGCCCACTTCATAGCCAACAACTCCCGATTACCGACATCATAATTCCGCTCGGCAGGCGAAAACTTTCTTGAAAAGACAGCACATGGCTTCATCACAGAGCCATCAGAGCTTCTCTGCGACAAAACAGCCCCCGCTCCAATCTCAGAAGCATCAACCTCGACCTGGAAAGGAAGAGAGACATCTGGCTGACATAAGACCGGAGCTGAGGAAAACCGGCGCTTCAGCTCCCGAAAGGCCTCCACAGCCGCAGGAGACCAATTAGTAACATCAGAACCCTTCTTGGTCAAATCCGTCAAAGGCTTAACAACACCAGAAAAATTAGCGATGAAGCGACGGTAAAAATTAGCAAAACCCAAGAACTTCTGAAGACTCTTAACAGATGTAGGCTGAGTCCAGTCATGAATAGCCTGAACCTTGACTGGGTCCATCTCAATAGTAGAAGGGGAAAAAATGAAACCCAAAAAAGAAACCTTCTGGACTCCAAAAAGACATTTTGAGCCCTTCACAAATAAAGCATTGGCACGCAGGACCTGAAACACCATCCTGACCTGCTTAACATGGGACTCCCAATCATCAGAAAAAAACAGAATATCATCCAGATACACAATCATAAATTTATCCAGATACTTGCGGAAGATGTCGTGCATGAAGGACTGAAAGACAGAAGGAGCGTTAGAAAGTCCAAAAGGCATCACCAAGTACTCGAAATGGCCTTCGGGCGTATTAAATGCAGTTTTCCATTCATCACCCTGCTTAATACGCACAAGGTTATACGCACCACGAAGATCTATCTTGGTGAACCAACTAGGCCCCCTAATGCGAGCAAACAGATCAGATAACAATGGCAAAGGATACTGAAATTTGACTGTGATTTTATTTAGAAGGCGATAATCAATACAAGGTCTCAGGGAACCATCCTTCTTAGCCACAAAAAAGAATCCCGCACCCAGAGAGGGGGAGGAGGGGCGAATAAGTCCCTTCTCCAAAGACTCCTTTATATAACTCCGCATAGCAGCATGCTCCGGCACTGATAAATTGAAAAGTCGTCCCTTAGGAAACTTACTACCAGGAATCAAATTTATAGCACAATCACAATCCCTATGAGGAGGTAGAGAACTGAGTTTGGGCTCATCAAATACATCCTGGTAGTCCGACAAAAACGCAGGGACTTCAGAAGGAGTGGATGAAGCAATTGACACACCACAGGAGCGTCGCCATGAATTCCCTGGCAACCCCAATTTGACACAGACATTGCTTTCCAATCCAGGACTGGATTATGAATCTGCAACCATGGCAGACCCAACACGACAACATCATGCAAATTATGCAGAACAAGAAAGCGAATCACCTCCTGATGAACAGGAGTCATGCACATGGTCACTTGCGTCCAGTACTGAGGTTTATTCATAGCCAATGGTGTAGCATCAATACCCCTTAGTGGAATAGGGAATTTTAAAGGCTCCAAAACAAAACCACAGCGCCGGGCAAATGACAAATCCATCAGGCTCAGGGCAGCACCTGAATCTACAAAAGCTATAACCGGGTAAGATGACAGGGAACAAATCAGGGTAACAGACAAAATGAACTTAGGCTGTAAAGTACCGATGGTGACAGATTTATCAATCTTTTTTGTGCGCTTAGAGCATGCTGAGGTAACATGAGCTGAGTCACCACAGTAAAAGCACAACCCATTTTGCCATCTATAATTTTGCCGTTCACTTCTGGTCAGAATTCTATCACATTGCATAGACTCAGGTGTCTGTTCAGAAGACACCGCCAACTGGTGCGCAGGTTTGCGCTCCCGCAAATGCCGATCAATCTGAATGGCCAGAGTCATTGACTCATTCAGACCTGCAGGCGTAGGGAACCCCACCATGACATTCTTAATGGCTTCAGAAAGACCCTTTCTGAAATTTGCAGCCAGGGCACACTCATTCCATTGAGTAAGCACCGACCATTTCCGAAATTTCTGGCAATACACCTCTGCTTCATCTTGCCCCTGAGAGAGGGCCAACAAAGCTTTTTCAGCCTGGTTCTCAAGATTAGGTTCCTCATAGAGCAATCCAAGGGCCAGAAAAAACGCATCCACACTGAGCAATGCAGGATCCCCTTGCGCCATCGCGAAGGCCCAATCTTGAGGGTCGCCACGCAAGAAAGAAATAATAATCTTAACTTGCTGAACGGAATCACCAGAGGAACGAGGTTTCAAAGAAAGAAACAATTTGCAATTGTTCTTAAAATTCAGGAACCTAGATCTATCTCCAGAAAACAACTCCGGAATAGGTATTCTAGGCTCTGACATAGGACTGTGAACAACAAAATCCTGAATACTTTGTACCCTTGCAGCAAGATGAGCTACACTGGAGGCCAAACTCTGGATATCCATGTCAGCAGCTGAACTCAGAGCCACACCAAGATTAAGAGGAGGAGAGAAGCTAGACACACAGCAGCTAGAAAAAAAAATAAAAATTCCTCAAGGCTTCTCTTCTCCTGCTTCTGCCATGCAATTAACACTTTATGGGCCGGCTGTACTGTTATGATCCAAGTGGCAAGGATCACAAGTTTGACTAGCTAAGTAACTAAACTGACGACCAGCTCTGGGGAAGTGGTATCTGGATTGACCGCAACCTGATCCTATCCGCAAACAACTATAAGCAGCCGTGGAACGTTACCTGGAAATCCTAGACGTCTCTTCACGGCCTGAGAAACTACCTATTCCTAGAGGGAAAGTAAAATCCTTACTTGCCTCAGAGAAATGACCCCAAAGATATAGAAAAGCCCCCCACAAATATTAACGGTGAGTTAAGGGGAAAGCACAAATGCAGAGATGAAATAGATTTAGCAAATGAGGCCCGTTAACACTAGATAGCAGAAAATAGGAAGGGAGCTGTGCGGTCAATAGAAAACCCTATGCAAAATATCCACGCAGAGATTGCTCGAGCCCCCGCACCAACTAACGGTGCGGGGGAAGCAACTCCGTACCCCAGAGCTTACCAGCAGCAAGAACTCACATATTAGCAAGCTGGACTAAACTCATCATACACTGAAATCATATTGCAGATTGATGAGCAAAAAATAATCAAACAGAAACTTAGCTTCTCCAGAAGAGACTGAAAATGAAGATAGTCAGGGGAGATCAGAATAGCACTGAATACATCGACAGCCGGCAACAAGTGGAGGTGAAGCAGAGCTAAATAGGAAACTCCCTAGTGCATAACGAGGCAGCTGATACAGCCACAGATCCGCAGGATAACAAACAAAGCCACCAGGGGGAGCCCAAAAACAAAACTCACACAATACCACCTGTGACCACAAGAGGGAGCCCGAAAACAGAGTTCACAACAGTCTGCCATCCAACTGCCTGCCTGTGTATGTGTATCCTCCCACAAATACATTACAGCACGCATCTGTTCGCACAGCCTCTGAAGCATGTGCAGTGTGGAGTTCCACCTTGTTGCAACATTGATTATTAGGCGGTGCTGGGGAAGATTCAGCAATCGCTGATGGTTCTGCATACGGCTGGAGTGTACGGGCGACCGGCGGATGTGCGAGCAAAGTCTTCGCACCTTCAGGAGCAGAGCTGGTAACCCCAGATAACTTTTCAGGAATCACTGCACCACCAGGTTCAAGGTGTGAGCCAGGCAAGGTATGTGTTTCAGTTCTGAAAGGGCTATGGCAGCCGTAAAATTCCTTCCGTTATCACTGACTACCTTGCCTGCCTCAAGATGTACACTGCCCAGCCATGAATGAGTTTCTTGCTGCAAGAACTCGGCCAGAACTTCCGCGGTGTGTCTGTTGTTGCCCAAACACTTCATTTCCAACATAGCCTGCTGACGCTTACCACTAGCTGTTCCATAATGGGACACCTCGTGTGCAACACTGGCAGCTGCGGATGCAGTGGTAGGGTGACTGCGCTCTGTGGATGAGCTTTCGCTTCTGGAGGAGGAGGAGGAGGGGTGTCGAACGCCTACTGCCAACTGTTTCCTAGACCGTGGGCTAGGCAGAACTGTCCCACTATGGCTGTCCCCTGTGGACCCTGCATCCACCACATTAACCCAGTGCGCCGTGATGGACACGTAATGTCCCTGGCCATGCCTACTGGTCCATGCATCTGTTGTGAGGTGCACCTTTCTACTGACTGATTGCCTGAGTGCATGGACAATGCAGTCTTTGACATGCTGGTGGAGGGCTGGGATGGCTTTTCTCGCAAAGAAGTGTTGACTGGGTAGGTCATAGCGTGGTACTGCTAAGGCCATCAGGGCTTTGAAAGCTTCGCTTTCAACCAACCGGTGAGGCATCATCTCTAACGAGATTAGTCTAGCAATGTGGGCGTTCAAAGCCTGTGTACGCAGATGTGAGGATGAGTACTTCCTTTTCCTAATGAGAGTCTCTTGTAGGGTGAGCTGGACTGGAGAGATGCATATGGTGGAACAAGCAGCGGTGGTGGTGGTGGTGCAAATGGTGGATTGAGAGAGGGTTGGTGATGGTATTCTTGATGTTGACCTACATACAGTGTTTCCTACCAAAAACCTTGTGATTCCCTGACTGCTTTGGCCTTGCGACGATACCTCCGCATTTGCTGCAGGTGGTGTCCTAAATGGTGGGCTTACAGTGAGGGAAGCAATGTAGCGTTGCTGACTACCTTAATTCTGAGCGGGTGCACCAACGTAACGGGGAGTTTGGTAGTTAGTCCAGGCTTGCAAGTGCATGCTGGTTAAATGTCTACATATGCATGCACGTTGTATTTAAATTTAGGGGATTCTTCCCTCGGCTAAAGGTCTTTGAGCATTTCTTACAGATAATTTTGCACTGATCATTCGGATCTTGGTTAAAAAATTGCCACACTGCACTCTTCCTACTATCAAATACCTTTTCAGGCATTGCACGCTGTGCTACTTTTACCGGATGGCCACGCTGTCCTAAAACTGGTTTTGTTTTTGACACACTTTTTGGCCTGATACGGGCCTGCCAGATGAAAGCTGTTGCGATGTTGATGCCTGCTGCGGCTCATCCTCCTCCGCTTCTGAGCTACTGCCAGCGGCACCCTGTTCCCCCAATGGCTGCCAATCTGGGTCAACAACTGGGTCATCTATGACCTCCTCTTCAATGTCCTGTGCACCTTCCTCTGTGTCACCATGTAAGGTGCTATAGTGTTCGGGACGGGGCACCATAGTCTCATCAGGGTCAGATTCTGGCTCAGTACACTGCGAGGGCAATGTAGTGATCTGAGTCAACGGAACAGCATAATAATCTCGCTGTGGCTGTGCATCTGTGCACTCCATGTCCAATTCATCTTGTAATGGGCTGTTATCAATTTTCCTTTCTAACCCAGGCAAGGTATGTGTAAATAGCTCCATGGAGTAAACTGTAGTGTCTCCTGCCACATCCTTCACTTTTGGTTTGGGTGAAGGACACAAGGAAGCGACTTGTTCCTGCCCGGGAGCACCCACTGACGACTCGCTGCTTTTAAATTTGGAACTTTCGGAAGAGGAGGCGAAAGAGCTAGAGGCTGAGTCAGCAAGGAAAGCCAAAACTTTTTCCTGCTGCTCCGGCTTTAAAAGCGGTTTTCCTACTCCAAGATAAGGGAGCCTTCGAGGCCTTGTGTAGCCAGACGATGACGCTGGCTCAACAACTCGAGCCTTAGGTGCTATTTTGCTTTTCCCACTACCACCAGATGCTCCACCACCACCACCATCATTACCAGCTGGCAATGACCGCCCACGGCCTCTTCCACCAGACTTCCTCATTTTTGGGAAAATGTAACTAAAGTAACAACCGTTATATGGTACTATAAAACAAGGTAGAAGGTGTATATATGTAAGTGGCTGGCAGATATACCACAAACAGGACTGATGCAGATGCACTTAGTGGCAATATAAATCTCCCTTTTTATGTGTGGGAGACTGCTGGAAAAATCAGGCCCACTGTATTACACTACACAGTTTCAGTGGCAGAAAGTGGCTGGCAGATATACCACAAACAGGACTGACGCAGATGCACTTAGTGGCAATATAAATCTCCCTTTTTATGTGTGGGAGACTGCTGGAAAAATCAGGCCCACTGTATTACACTACACAGTTTTATTGGCAGAAAATGGCTGTAAGATATTTTTTTTTAAAAAAAAGAGACTGTACTACAATAACAATCTCCCTAAAATTATCTCAGGAAAAGTTTGGCAGCCAGCAATAAAAAGGACTGCTGCACACAAAAGTGTGGACGAATAAACAATAGAACGGTACAGAAAAGAGCAACAGGACTTTTGCTTTTAAAAAAGCAGTTGGTTTGCACAGCGGCGTACAAACAGCAATGCAGCTATCAGGGAGCCTTATAAGCTACAGAGCTGATGCACAGAAATCTAGCCTCCACTGTCCCTGCAAAGAAAAGGTGGTGTTGGACAGTGGATATCGCTACAGCACAAGCGGTTTGGGGGTTAATATTTCCTCCCTAACAATATCCCTGCTTCTGACGAAGCTGCAGCAACCTTTCCCTATGCTCAGATCAGCAGAAGTAAGATGGCGGTCGGCGTGCACGCCCCTTTATAGCCCCTGTGACGCCGCAGAAAGCAAGCCAATCACTGTCATGCCCTTCTCTATGATGGTGGGGACCGAGACCTATGTCATCACGCTGCCCACACTCTGCATCCACCTTCATTGGCTGAGAAATGGAGCTGAAAGCATCATACGAAATGCGACTTTGGTGCGAAGATCGCCGACAGCATGGCCGATCCCACGCTGGGATCGGTTCGGGTTTCATGAAACCCGGCTTAGCCGAAAGTCGGCGATTTTTGAAAATGTCCGATCCAATTCGTTCAACCCTATCTGAAACCACTGTTTTTTGAACTTTGACCATTTCTCCTTTTCAGAAAAAAAATACAAAATTTATTGCTAGGAAATTTGGAGACCTGTTGTCAGAAGTTTATAGACTAAAAGAACAATTTACATTTTACTCAAAAATATACCTAGAAAGAGATATATAGGATAAACTGAACATTTTGAAGTGGTCTCTTAATTTTTGCCAGAGCTGTATAGGAAATGTAAGTGTACACAGAGTTCCAATTAATGAACAGACAAATAGCTCTGGAGCTGACTCCAACTCACGTAATCAAGTAATAAAGAGGATGACAATGGTAGGTTGTTGCCTATCTGTTTAGATGTTTTTATCATGTACATGTTGTATGTCTCTGGGTGTTCAATAAAGATATATACTTATTAGTGATGAGCGAACGTGCTCGCCACTACTCGGTACTCGGCAAGTATCACTGTGCTCAGTGTACTCGTCGAGCACCAAGCATTTCCGGGATTATTCGGCGGGAGCTCAGGCCTCCACCCTGCATTTCTGGTGGTCTTTAGAGACCCAATCAACATGCAGGGATTGTCTGCCAGGCACAGTAACACTGCAGCCATCTTTGTTGTGGTCTTGCAGTGATTGGCTGGCTGCACAGCATCATCAGTGGTATAAGAGACCGGACGCCGCCTTGCTCTCCGCATTCTGCTCCCGAGTCAGCTAGTGTAGGGAGAGCTGCTGAGATAGGGTCAGAATCGTTCTTTTAATAGTTAGTGTGGGTCTGCTAGTGTTCAGTCCACAAATCCTGATAAACCAAAAGTACTTTTTAGGGCTGATTCAGGGGTACATAGATTGCAGCGCTAGGTAAGCAGGGGAGTCTATGTGCACATATCCACATCGGGGAAAGGCGTGCAGTCACTGTATGTGAGTACATAGATCTCACTGCACACATATAAAGGCCCCATTACTGTCTGCTGCTGTGTATTTTACATATATCTAGCTGCAGTTATCCTTGGCAATTTTTTTTTTTTGCAGCTTATACCTGCTCATTTTATTATACAGCAATCCATAGCTTCCTTTTTCCTACATTTATTTGCTTGGTCACGCTTCAGACTACAGCCAGGTCATTGCAATACAAGAGCGTGCAAAACTAAGAATTAAAAAATTTGTTTTTGGTCCCAAGCATCAGATATGAGTGCGCAAAAAAAAAATTTCTGACCCAAAATCTGTAGCTGGCCCAAAAATATTTAGCTACAGTTCTTATATTTATCACTGTGAGTTGTACTCCACACGCATCGCATATCATTGTGCTAAATATCTTAAAATTTTAGTACTCCAGTTTTTTTTTAGTGTCATAGCCATCTTATTGATACTTAACAGGCATACGTTGCGTAGATCTGTCTGCTAGCCTTGTTCTACTCAGTATTTTGTGTTTTCAAAAATTACCAAAAAAAAATAAGAAACATACAGTCTGGTGTATGTGTCGTGGAAAAATATTCACTTTGCAGACATACGTTACATAGTTCTGTCTGCTAGCCTTGCTCTACTCAATATTTTGTGTTTTCAAAATTACAAAAAAGCATAAAAAAATGTATACAGTCAGTTATCTCCATCAGATGCCTGGTGTATCTGTGGTGTAAAAATATTCGCTTTGCAGGCATACATTGCAAAGTTCTGCCTGCTAGCCTTGTTCTAATCAGTATTAAGTGTTGTCCAAAATTACAAAAAAATGAAAAAAAATTAGTGCAGTCTGTTATCTCCGTCAGATGCCTGGTGTATCTGTGGTGTAAAAATCTTCGCTTCGCAGGCATACGTTGCATTGTTCTGTCTGCTAGCCTTGGTCTACTTATTATCTTTTGTTTAAAAAATATTTAAAAAAAACAAGCAAAAAACATATTTTAACTATTTGTTTTCTCTGTCAGACGCTCGCTGTATCTGTGGTCTCCAAATACTTGATTTTCAGGCATACTGATCACATATAATTTTTCCCCAAATAAATCCATTTGTATTGAGCTTTTCAAATATTTCAGTAGTCCATTTAAAATGGGCAAGGCAATGGGCAAGGGACGGGGAAGTGGACATGATGCTGACGGTGCATGCAGAGGACGAGACCGTGGCCAAGCTGAAAGTGGGCCACAACAAAGACCCACATCTTTGTGCTCGACCTGTATTTTATATATACCTAGCTGCAGTTATCCGTGGCCATGATTTTTTTTTGGGGGGGGCACCTTATACCTGCAAATGTTATTGTAAAGCAATACAGAGCCTCATTTTTTGCAACATTTATTGGCTTGGTCACACTGCAGACTACAGACAGGTAATTTTAATACAAGAGCATTAAAATCTAACAATTTAAAACAGTTGTTTTTGTCCCAGGCATCAGATGTGAGTGTGCATAGAATTCTGGTGTTTTTTGTGTACTATATTTTGTTTTTGGAATGTATTACAAAATTTTGGTGACCAAAAAATTTTTAGCTGGCAAAAAAAAAATATTTAGCTACAGTTCTTACTGTATATTTAGCACTGTGATTTGTACGCCACATGCATCGCATATCAATGCGCTAAATATTGTACAATTTTAGTACTACAAATGTTTTAATTTAGTGTCATAGCCTACTTATTGACACAATTTTGGTAGGCCCCCAAAAAACAAGGCCACATTTTGATCACTCTCCGTCAGACGCACGGTGTGTCTGTGGTGTCCAAATCCTTGCTTTGCAGGCATACATTGCATTTTTTGGTCTGCTACCCTTGCTGTATGAATAACCAAATCACGTAGCACGTATTAAAAACCTGGGCCAAGAGCATGTTTAAATATCAAACCCTCCCCATCTTATGTATCCAATGTTTAAACTAAAGTGTAGTACTCCAAAATACATATGAATACCAAAGAACACGGAGTAAATGACAACACTAAAAAAAGATGGTATAAAACTCTTTTTATTAAAGGTACAACTTACAACAGTAACCCATACAATAAAGGGAAAACAAATAAAAATAAGGAGGAAACAATGCCAGTAACCAGAGGAGATCAAAGCGGTCACTATTATGATCTGGGTAAAGTGTATGTTGCAGTACTACGGCGTATATCCATCATATATGTAAGCAAATCTCCACCCAGGCATAATGCCATACTATACGCCCATGAAGAGATGCCCCTGTAATAGAGCATATATGTAAAGTGCATTCTAGTGCTTTCCCATAATGCGTCCTAGTCAGTATAGCCTGGGTAAAAAAGATATATGCAGCAGTGCTCAACTATCTATTAAGTCCACACGTATGACAGTTACCATACTAAACGCCCCTATAGGACTGCCTCCAAAAACTGGAGCATACATATAAAGTGCCACTAGTGCTTACCCATAGTAAATCCAGATCCACTATGATCTCCTCGCAACCCCTGACGCGCGTTTCACGTGCCCGCTTCTTCAAAAGGGGACGTAGCATCCCCGTGACATGCCTCATCTATCTTTGGTCTACAAAGAGTGCTTTTCAGGCTTCCATTCACCTGTTTTTGCTGTGTGTTACCCTAGCTCTAAACAGTAAACACTATTTTGGGCTGAATTAAAAAAAAAAAAAAAAAAACTTTCCCCATGTGGAAATGTTTGTCAGCCCATACACTTAGTGTATGGGCATTTCAAGTCCAGGTGACCCGCTCCTTTAATTTTAGCCTAGTTTTTAATGAGGCCTTCCTCCAGATCTCATCATCTACTGCCACTAGGTCACCAGGGTTAACGTGTTCCATGCTGCTACAGCCGGTCAATTTTTTGGCAAAAACATATCCACCTGAAGAAGATGGCACACGCCGTTGAAACGCGTTGTGGTTTTACCTTAAATGCTGTCTGTGTTCTCCTTCTGCGCTCCTGAGACCAGCTATTCTGTTCCTGTTGCAAGTCTTTCTCCCCCATTGTGGGGTATCCGGCTGGAGCTGCGGGGACCTGCTCACTTTTTTCCTCCTCATTGGGACGGCCGCTAGCGCTCCTTCTACAAACCGCCATTTGTTGTTCTACACTAGTTTTTGATGAGGTCTTCCTCCACATCTCATCATCTACTGCTACTAGATCACCAGGGTTAACGTGTTCCGTGCTGCTACAGCCGGTCAATTTTTTGGCAAGGGTGTCTATGATCCCTATGAAAAATTGTTTAAAAAATGTACCCCCATGGAGAAATGTTTGTCAGCCCATACACTTATTGTATGGGCATTACGCGTCTAAGAGACCCGCTCCTTTGTAAGACCTCCCGTACCTCTCGTAAAAGGGGTATTGGGGTGCATTGTAATTCAAAACATTAACCCTTCTATATCAGCCATACATCAGGGCTGAGAAGGAAGGAGCACCATTTGGCCTTTTTTTTAAGCACAGATTTGGCCAGAATAGTTTGCGTGTGACATTTGCAGAGCCAGAACAGCAGAAAAACCTCTAAAATGACTCCATTGTTGAAATTGCACCTCTCAATGAATTAATTTATGACTGCAATGACTTTTTTAAATGTAACTGAAAAGTAGTAGGTTCACAATAGTGAATGTAAACATGGAAGGACACCACAAAAAATATACATAAAAAAATCTAACTTTTATTAAAGATAATTAAAAAAGACTAACAGCAATCATAAAAAGACAAACACTACATGCAAAGGTGCACTCTAAGTAAACTCTATATTATATTTTCTAGCCTTAGTTCCTGCCTCTCAGCGGAAATTGCAGCCTACAATTGTAACCACACAAATGGTGCCCCGCTCATTGGTGGCTGTCCCTCTCTGCCCTGGGACGCCATATATGTAAGTGATAGCAGACAAACAATAATGTCACATATTCAAAAGGCAGAACATCAGGATATAGCAAAAAGCAACAAGTGTACTGTGAATGCAATCTAACCAAGAGAATAGTTGGAAATAGTTATCCTAAATGCAATGCACTGTTATACCAAGATACAAATAGATAAGTCAAGATAGACCTTTACGTTAATCCTGAATTGTTTCCTATATACTGAACACTTGCCTAATCAGCGGAGGTTGGCACCCTACTTTTCAGTGAATATGGTGCCCCCACTCAGTAGTGGCTGTTCCTGGGATGCCTTATTATATACTTGTCCCAACAGGTAATGATAAACATATACTCTCAATACTGCTGCACCAAGGGTCCAATGCAATGAACCATGTCAACATGCATAGGTAATAATAGAAATGCAGTATTCACAATGTCGGAATGGACCAGGGGCACCCGGAAGACACCTATTGGATAAACCAAAGCCTCACATATATGCATAAGCAGGTGCTGAACATTGATAATATTGACCTGACATCATAATGAGACAATATAAGAAAATAGATAAAGCATTCCAGTGTGTGGAGATAAATGAGAAAGCATAAAAGGGAACTTATCAAATATGTTACAGCTTTAGACCTCATCGCGTTTCACCAATATATGGATCATCAGGAGCTAAGGCTAGGTCCACATTGCATTAGGGCAATCCATTTAATGGATCCATTTTTATGCAGCACTAAAGCAATGTAACAGACATAGACTTGCAATAGTGTAACGGATCCTAACACATGTCAAAATCGGCATGAGTTAAGATCGGTTCATTCGTTCGTGAGGCACCTTCCAACACGGACTACCGCGTTTTTGGGTCCGGTAAGGCGAATGCACAGTAAACAGTAGCGTTTTTTCTGAATAGGACTCTATTGCAAACGCAGGCAGACGCACAGCCACATGCGTTAACGCATGCGTTAAGGAGATGGCAAAAATACAAGACAATTTGGGCTCATTTTTATCCCATCCATTTAACGGATCCATTAAACGGATTGCCCTAACACAATGTGGACCTAGCCTAAGATGAATTGATGCTGCAATTACTTTTTTCTAACATCCATGCCATGCTTAATTCTGGAGAATTACAAATATGCCAATTTAGTGCCCATGCTGCTTGTGTTTTTGGAGACATGAAAACTGAAAAACTGTATTTGATTTGAGAGAGTGGGAGCCATGTCGCTTTTACAGAGTCTTTGTTCTACCAGTAATGTGGGAACCTCTTATATTTCCAGTGACATGAATGGGGGTTGGTTTTGTGTGGGATAAATTTGGGGTTTTATTGGTAACAATTTGAGGCACATAACATTTTTTAATTGCTTCCAGTATAAGGCTGGAATCACATTCTTGTGTTCTACACTGAGCACTTATGTCGGGGTTTCCATGTAAATCCTGCAAAAATGCGATTCACTCCCCCAACGGATCCACCCACCATAATGAGGCGTGTGCTTCAGTGGTATCCATCTTATTAGGCATTTATAGAATTATTCACTAAAAAGATGCATAAAATGATGAGACCCCACTGGAACAGACACCAGGCATAGTCCAAAGAGACTACATCTGCCTCATAAGCTAGTGGTTCCATTTGGGGCTTTGTCTGAATCGCAGTTTTGGGCATTTACACAGAAACCCTGATGTAAGCGCTTAGCAGAGATTGCAGGATAACTGTTTGCACTATGTGCATATGAAGCTGTGGCCAGCCTTTCCTTTGAGCTGGGCATTATATTGATGTGCTCTTCCATGGCTGTGTGTCTACTAGCTGGGTCCAGTCCTTCTCAGCACTTATCCACACGCATGTCACTTGACAAAAACTAAGGTTTTAGAGTTAGAACCGTCCCAATTAGGGTCGCCGTGAAGTTGTGGGATGGCTTTTGCATTTTTTTTTATCAAATAACATGTTAACTAAGTGCCCTATATTATTATAATAATAATAATAATTTTTATATATATAGCGCCAACATATTCCGCAGCACTTTACAATTAAGCGGGGACATGTACAAGCAATAAATTCAGTACGAGTTAAGACAATTTAAACAGTGACATTAGGGGTGAGGTTCCTGCTCGCAAGCTTACAATCTACAAGGAAATGGGGGGGACACAATAGGTGAAAAGTGCTTATTATTTCAGGTTTGGCAATTATAATAAATAGGGATTTTCATATAAAGCTGCATGATCCGGCCATCAGCCCGTGTGTTTAAGTGCAATAGTCAAGTATCAAGCGCAGTTAATCGTGTGCATGGAGGGTGTGGAGACAGATGAATAGTAGGGTGTTGATTCAGAGTAATATTTGTTGGGAGGGAACAGGGCAAAGTTAGTTTACTGAGTATTTGATGTGGTAGGCTTGTTTGAAGAGATGGGTTTTCAAAGCGCCCTTGAATAGGTCGGGGCTAGGTATCAGTCAGATCGTCTGGGGAAGTGCATTCCAGAGAGCTGGCGCAGCACGAGAGAAGTCTTGGAAACGGAGGTGTGAGGTTTGGATTACAGGGGATGTTAGCCTTAGGTCATTTGTAGAATGGAGGGCACCTGTAGGGCGATAGACAGAGATGAGAGAGGAGATATAAGGTGGTGCAGAACTGTGGAGAGCTTTGTGGGTGAGAGAGATGATTTTTTACTGCACTATGCTGTTTATTTATTTACTGCATGGTATTCTGTCTTTATGTTTTGCTTTTGTCTTTGTTTTGTTTTTTTAAATGTGACCTGAGTCTTATTCCAATTTTTGGGAGGGAGAAAAAACAAATAGACAGTAGTAGAAGGACAGTTATTTTTATTTTTGCCCTCTTCACCATGAGGTATAAGTGATAATACAACTTTATTCTTCAGGTTGGTGTGATTACAGTGATTCCAGATTTATTTATTTTTTTATATTTTGTTGCTACCACACACTAAAAATATTTTTTCACAAAAAAAAGTCATTTTTTAAAATCTCCGTATTCTGAAAGCTGTAACTTTTATTTTTTGGCGAACAGAGCTGTTTGAGGGCTTACTTTTTGCACAACAAATTGAAGACTTTTTTGGTAAAATTTTGGGGTACATAATATTTTTTGACTGCTTGTTGTTCAGATTTTTCAGACACAGAATCAACAAAAAACAGTTATTCAACTATGTTTTTTTACCGTTTTCTTTTGCTCCATTTAGCGTGTTGTAAAATTGATGACCAATTTGTTCTTTGGATCAGTATGATTACAGCTATGCCATATTTATTTTTTTATAAAAAAAAAATCTTTTTTTTATTGTCATATACAGAGAGCTGTAACTTTTTTATTTTCAGGCAAACAGAGGTGTTTGATGGCTTAATTTTCTAAGACGAGTTGGAGATTTTTTTGGTACCATTTTGGGGTATATAAAGTTTTTTTTGATTGCTTGTTATTCAGAGTTTTCATACTCTAAATCAACAAAAAACAGAAATTCAGTTATTGTTTTTACCTTTTTTTTCCCTGTTGACCGGGTGGTATAAATGATAAGAATGATTTGTTCTTCGAGTCAGTACAATTACAGCGATACCAGATGTACAGAGTTTTTTTATGCTCTGCTGCTTTTACAGACAACAAACAATATTTTACAAAAATGAATTTGTTTTTGCATCAGCATATTCTGAGAGTAGTAACAATTTTATTTATTACCGAATAAGCCATATGAGGGCTTGTTTTTTGTGGGACGATTTGGCATTTTAATTTATAACATTTTTTTATCATTTTGACTTTTTGATCACTTTCTATTAAGTTTTTTGTTTGTCAGTATGATGATAAAGGAACATTTTTTGTGTTTTTTATTTGTTTAACAGTGTTTGCCACACTGAATAAATGACATGACAATCTTATTAGTGATGAGCGAGTGTGCTCGGTACTTGAGTGTTCCGAGCATGCTCGGGTGTTCTCCGAGTATCTAGTGCGTGCTCATAGATTATGTTTGTGTCCGCGCAGCGCCATGATTTGTGACTGTTAGATAACCTGAACACATGCAGGGATTGCCTATTTGTTAGGGAATCCCCACATGTATTCAGGCTGTCTAGCAGCCACAAATCATGCAGCTGCGCGGACACAAACATAATCTATGAGCACACCCAAGATACTCGGAGAACATCTGAGTATGTTCGGAAAACTCGAGTAATGAGCACACTCGCTCATCACTAAATCTTCTGCATCATGTCATTACGGACGAATTATGTGTATTTTTTTATCCTTGCTTTATCTCAAAAGGGTGCATTTTTTGTGGCGAAAAGACTGATTTTTTGTGGCTTTTTAAAATTTTTTCTGCATTTTATTTTACTTGCTCACTTTTTTACTAAGTCTCATTGTGGGACATGTATAATTTTTTCTTTGATCTCTGATCTCATGCACTGCAGTACTCATGTACTGAAGTGCCTGAGACATGTCAGTTGTCTGTCATTTAACTTCTAGCTGGATCTCACAGGCCACCGTACCATGGGATCATCAGATAACCTCAGGATACCATGGTAATGATCGGCACCCTCGATTACAATCATGGGGGGTTGATCCTGCTATAGAGGGTTTTTTGTCAGTTTGGCCAATTCATTCATGCCTTGTCATTGGCTGCTGGGCAAGCAGGCCAAATTATTTGCTCAGCGTCTCCAGTTTTTTCTTATTATCTAGAGCGGTAATGCTATTCATATTTCATATGTAACATATTTACATGTTTTAGCACTACAACGTGCAACTTTATTTGTTCATTTTTAATAACCAGCTAGGGCAAAGCAGACAGCTGGGTGCTGATATTGATAGGGAAGCTAAATAGATATTTGTCCCTTCTTGGCACAATAAGACCAGGTCACAACTGTCTGCTTTTCCCTGGCTGGTTATAACAATAGGGAGACGGCATGTCATTATTTACATTTTTTTTTACACTGTCAGGCTGGGTCACTTGTTGCGCAGGCCAATCACAGCCATGCCATTACTTGACATGGTTGTAATGGGGTCAGATGTGCCCATAGCCTTAAATTTTGTTTTCTGGCTGTGCTGCAGCCTTTCAACAAGCTTTATAAAGCTGCCAAGCACAAACAGTATAGTAAGAAATATACAGTAAGAAGTCTGCATTTGGTAACGGACGCTAAGTGTCCTGTACGAACCTTGAACTATTCAGTTTGGATTCGCTCATCCCTAATCATTGCCAAGGTTATTACATTGAAAAAGTTTCTAATTAGATAGTGAGATATTCTTCAGCTGTCTGTACCAATTATCGCATGATTATAGCATAATGATGTCATAAGAAACTATTGTGTCATAAAGTTAGAAAGATTTGCGCTAGTTTTGTGGTGTTTACAAGGCTAAAGCTACAAGATATTAGCCTAGCACCCAAGAATAGAAAAAATGCCAGGATGAAAGTTATTTAAAAAAGTAAAAATGGTATACTTTATTAGAATCAAAATTAAAATCCAAAAAATAGACACACAAACATATGCAATGGTGGGTGAGACTCCATAGTAAATACACATTGCCCTGGCATAACAAATGTTTGTCAAGTATATTATCATATAGTGATATCATAAATTTAGTACGGATAGATAGATACAAACACATTGTATTCACATAGAATAAGGAGTAACCCCCAATAGCAAAGCTTTAAAAATCACACATGAGGAATATGTAAGAGTAACTTACTCACCCAGTCTTAGTTACAGTCTTAGTTCAGGAATGAATGTGTCGCATGGATTTATGTATTTTTACATCAACTAAGGAACTTGCCCCTTAGACTATGTGGGGTCATCACAACAGAACCAGACCCCAATTAGAGGACAATAAAACATTCCTTATCAAAGAACTGGTCCAATATTTATGGACATAACTGTTTATCACTCATGGTAATTCTGCTTCATGTCACCTGTCTTATCCATGGATTTTTTTTTCTGTGCTATGTTGTGCATAAATATGTGATTCTTCAGAATTTCTTTTAGTCTTTGCCTGATGAAGAGACCTGTGTAGTCTCGAAAGCTTGCAATTTGTTACCATCTTTTCAGTTAGCCATTAAAAGGTATCAACCACTGAGGACTCTCAATTCTAAATATTTTTCTATATACTGGCTAACACGGTACCAAGATATATATCTTTCCTTACTCACCCACTAAGGATCCCGAGGCACCACCACCGCCAGAACATGAATGCAGCATCAGACCCATCACCAGTGCATGAATAAGTCACCTAGCTTAACCCATGTTCAATTGTATCACATAAACCTACAACTCCCAATATGTCTTTACCAATGGTAAGGAGACATTGGGAGTTGTTGTTAAGAGTCATCAGACTGCAGACCATACAGGAATCACAATATTTAATAGGTGACACCTTTTCTGATTGGATTTACTCCTACCATTTTATTTCCAAGAAGTACAGACTAGTGATGAGTAGTGTTGAGCGATACCTTCCGATATTTGAAAGTATCGGTATCGGATTGTATCGGCCGATATCCGAAAAATATCGGATATCGCCGATACCAATACCCGATACCAATATAAGTCAATGGGACACAAATATCGGAAGTGATCCTGGATGGTTCCCAGGGTCTGAAGGAGAGGAAACTCTCCTTCAGGCCCTGGGATCCATATTCATGTGTAAAATAAAGAATAAAAATAAAAAATAGGGATATACTCACCCTCTGACGCGCCCTGGTAGTAACCGCTGCAACCGGCAGCCTCCGTTCCTAAGAATGAGCGAGTGAAGGACCTTCGATGACGTGGCGGCTTGTGATTGGTCGCGTGACCGCTCATGTGACCACTCACGTGACCAATCACAAGACCGCGATGTCATCGCAGGTCCTTCACTCGCTCATTCTTAGGAACGGAGGCTGCCGGTTGCAGCGGTTACTACCAGGGCGCGTCAGAGGGTGAGTATATCCCTATTTTTAATTTTTATTCTTTATTTTACACATGAATATGCATTCCGATCCCGATTCCCGATATCGCAAAAATATCGGAACTCGGTATCGGAATTCCGATACCGCAAATATCGGCCGATACCCGATACTTGCGGTATCGGAATGCTCACACTAGTGATGAGTGAGTGTGCTCATTGCTCGAGTTTTCTGAGCATGCTTCGGTGTTCTCCTAGTATCTTGGGTGTGCTCGTAGATTATGTTTGAGTCCCCGCAGCTGAATAATTTGTGGCTGCTAGACAGCCTGAATACATGTGGGGATTCCCTAACAAATAGGCAGTCCCTGCATGTGTTCAGGCTGTCTAGCAGATGCAACTCATGCAGCTGCGGGGACACAAACATAATTTATGAGCACGCCAAAGATACTCAGCAAACACCGGAGTAACTAGCACACTAGCTCATCACTAGTACAGATGCCATGATGAGATTTAATGCGTGAAGCTCGTCTCTGAAAACTTCCCTCTTCTTCATCTTCAGTAGCACTTAAAAATAAAAGTATTGCCCCTTATTGCCCCTTAAATATTTCTCCCAAGCATGTGCCCCCGAATAAATAATTTTTTGCTTCCTTCCAAAAATATTAGCACCTCCTTCACACTGCCCGTCTCCATAATATTTCCCCATGCATTGGTCTTCTCCATAATATTTCCACATGCTGCCTCTCTCCATAATGTCCCTCCACACTGCACCACTTGATATTATTCCCCCCACTACCTCAAAAATATCCCCTTACTGCATTGTTCCCCATTATGTGCCCTAACGCCCTCTTCAACTCATTCACACTGATAAAACATTTAATCTTCGTCTCCGTGATGGAGCACTTAACAGTGTATGTTGCATCTCTGCCAAGAACAGTATGATAATGTCTGTAAAAAGAGAACTAGGCACCAGTTGCTGGAATCAAGCAATGTTCACTGATTCACACCTCAATGCGCCTCCTTAGGATCTCTGTAGGGTGGTGCACTCACATAGGTATGATCATGGTAAAACATAAGAAATTGAAAGAATTGGAGCACTCATCCAGATCCTTGTTGATGTGCAATTTTATTCCATGGTGAAACACGACATCAATCCATATTAAAGTGCGGAGTGCAGGTAGTAGGGTAGGTGTGCAGATAAGAGAGCCTGTTGGACTACGGCCATTTCGTGCTTGCATAGTGCTTCTACGGGTACATGAAGCATGACAGCATTAGCTTTCCTTGCACACATGGTTGTGCTGCACAACTGAAATCAGCAGGACCAAAGGGTGGCACAGAATAGCACAGCACGACACCCCCTTGTCCTGCTGGTTTCAGCTGATTAGTGTGATCATGTGCGGAAGGCAAGCTAATGCTGCTGAAAAGAGAGTGGAGGCAATGATAGATTGAGCGGCCCACTACAGGTAACGGTCCTTCTGGCATTTGCCAGAAATGCTTTATGGCCAGTCCAGCCCTAATCAGAGGTATACATCTAGAAATTCTAATGTATCACCCCTTTAAGCCCCCTCTGTGGGCAGGGTGTTGGATAGTTCTCACCTCAATATTGCGCCAAGCCTCTACCTGAATCTTGCTGGGAGATGTAGTGGGATGCAGGAGGGTCTTCCACTTCTGCCAGGGGTTGACTCGAGAAACCCCTGTCCCCACCGTATACACTCAAAAGGATATAAAGTTGAAAACTTAAACAGGTTTATTGTGGAGGAAGGTAACTGGTAAATATGGTAAGGGAGATAGCAAGTGATACAAAAACAAGCAGTATTCACAATTTACACATATAGAGAATCAATTAAGGATTTGCAGTTATCTTGAAAGATAGGGATGACACTTTCCCTTTAAATATCAGCAAACACTCCAAGCTAAAACTGTTTAATTATAAATGGCTGCAGCCTAAGAAAAAAACACAGTTCACTGTTAGGGCCCAGTTGCCGCAGATGATAGAGCTCTTAAAGACTTTGTTGGTGAACATAACAAAAAACAAAACCTCCTTCACAGATAATCGTATAATAATGATAATAATCTTTATTTTTATATAGCACTAATATATTCCGCATCACTTTATAGTTTGCACACATTATCATCACTGTCCCCAATGGGGCTCACAATCTAGAATCCCTATCAGTATGTTTTTTTGGAATGTGGGAGGAAACCGGAGAACCAGGAGGAAACCCATGCAAACACAGAGAGAACATACACACTCCTTGCAGATGTTGTTCTTGGTGGGATTTGAACCCAGAACCCTAACGCTGCAAGGCTGCAGTACTATCCACTGAGCCATTGGGCCGAGCTTCAAGTGTGTGGATCCACCAGTCTCAGCAAGGCTCCCTTACAGGAAGTTTTTATATATATTTGTCCACAGTGGAACCACAAACCCCAGCAAGCTACTCACTCTTTGAAGTAGCTTTTCTGTAGTCACACTGTTTTCCAGCCTAGGGCTTCAGGATTCACTCCCTTCTGAATGGGAGGCAGAATTCTCCTTCTTTCTGTGAAGAGAGGGGGAGGAGATTATTCCCAGATCATCTGGCTAGTCTGGGGTTCTGGTGCAATTACAAGGCTCACAGTCCTTCCCTAGGGATCAGCAGAAGAATCAGTCTACACGCTGGGCTCTGTGCTTGTGGTGTTATTGTTTCTGCTCAGTAATGGCTGACCGCCCACATGTTCCCTGGTCTCCACCCCTCCTTACGTCTTCCCCAGCTTGCTCCCCCAATCAGTCTCTTTCTCTGCTGCTCCTCCTCCCCTATGATGCAGAGAAGAGCAATTTCTAGTGGAAGTTGTAGTGCAGCAAGAGATTCATTAAGGTCTGCTGCTGTGAATGTCTGTACAGACATTGGAGCTGCTGGAATTACACACATGGGTCTCATTGCAGGTGTTACACTAATAACATATAAAGTACCTACAAAGTACACTGCAGGGTGAAATAAGAACCATCGACTATTGAGACTGAGTAAAAAAATAAACTATCAATAGTATCATTTGAATTTAGAGTTAACTTTGGTAATATACAGTAATATACAGTAATATACAGTAGTACCTACTTTTATTTTTCCTAATATGTAAAGGAAGAAGGAAATAAAGTATGCCCTTTATTTCACACTGTCTAGGATCTCTTGCTTGTCTAAATAAATTAGAGAATCCCTTGTGGCAAATGCCACCATTTCCCTTCTTTACTGGCTTGAAGATGGATCTGTAATCTTGAAAGTCAGCTGTATGGCAGAAGGTGATAAGCAAAAAGTCATTTCAGAAATCATTTAAGAAGCTAATTTCACCGCAAGAATTTTTCATCTTCAGCAGAGGAACCCTGTACATTAATTTCACAAATTGAGAAAAGATTATTAACTCTCAATTAATGGCAGCAACTACTTTGAGACAGTGGTTATTTCAATACAAACCCTTTAGAGTCAAGTCACTCTCAACAAACTCGTTATTTCTGCAAAAGTGTGATTTTTGTTTAATACATTTTGGGAGTGGTAAAAATTTTCTTCTAAATAAATTGACCTTTTATTAGAGACCAAGTTGCTATTAAATATTATGCATTTCATATATTTAAAAATACTTATTTTTCTGTAACTAATAATTTTTTGACATTTGCTTCATAGCGCAATATCAGCCATTTTCACACTTTTTTGTAAGGTTCTTGCTTTTTACAGTATAGCATTCAACTAAATTGTATCTTGCAAACAGATTAAAAACTGATTTATTATATTCTCAATTATAAATTTATAGGGCAAAAATGACAGGCCCTAAAATAACAACCTTTTTTTAATCAAATTTAAAAACCAGACATATAAGTATATCAACCCAAGTGAGAAAAGTGTGATTTAATAGGCAGACCCATATTCAGTCTGCCTATTAGATCACACTGATCTGAATAACTGGGTAGAGCTTATTCACTATTCACCCTATAAGACTCCTGGCTTGTAGCTGCCTATGAGGGGAAGTTGGCACCCTATATAAATAAACGTCAGTGACGCCCCTGCTCAACTGAGGCTGTCCCTACTAGGGCCTAGAAGTTGCTTGTAGATTCTTATTTAAATCTCAGGACAGAAGAGTCAATCAAAGCTTAATCCAAAGCACAACAACAGCAATAAATCCAAAGGACTATGCTAGACTGTTTTTTTCATAAAGTGCAGAAAGTGACAATGTGCATACTAAAACCAAAGTCAGATATAGTTTCTTGTATATTGGACTCTCAAAACACAGCTATTGAGCCCTAGTAAATCTTTTAAACACTGGTTTCCTACCTACCAGAGTAGGTTGGCACCCTAGTTAAAGTTGACGATATGGGGCACTCACTCAACGGTGGCTCTCTCTAAGTCACCCTAGTCGACCATAGAGTAACCAGGTGTATATGCAATGTCAAAAAACAGAGGTAAAAATAAAATTGATATCTCAAGATGCCTCAAAATTTCCCAAAGATAAACATATCATATCAATATGTAGATGAAAAAGATATTTCACTCTAATAAATATCAATGCTTATGTCTAGAGTTGCCTCAAATGTAGATACCTCAGGAAAGGCTCACAAATATGCAACTAGTTTCACTGAAAAAGGAGCTTATCTTTGATGAAAGTGTTTACTGATGCATCAACAATGCCTCAATACCGATGCCTCAGGAATGCCTCAACATGTTTCCCCATAATTAGGTTCCTCAGACCGATATGCAAATAATATCCCCCAAACTCAAGGGGACATGTTGCCCACATGAAAAGGGTATTGCTTTTGTAGATAGTGCGTCCAGTATGGTTCAAACTCACAGTGTGTAATCCTATTTAAACTACACAGACCGCTCCCAGCATCCTTTAACCTTTTCCTCAAAATTCCAGAGAGAGAAAAACTCCATACCTAAGTGAAGTCCTGATGTCCTGAAGCTTCCCCCCTAGCAAATCCCTGTGGAAGGTCCATAGGGTACATGCTCCCAAGCTGGTGCGCTCCATGCTGAATCGCATATGACTGAATCGCATACTGCTGAAGATGAAAAATTCTTGTGGTGAAATTAGCTTCCTAAATGTTAGAAAAGTGGTGAGAAGGTAAGGGTTTTAACCCCTTACCACTAAAAGCCTGTTTTCAATTACTGGATGCTTAAACATGTCCTAGGGATTCTGATATTGTTTTTTTATGACACATTGTACTTTATAATAGTAGTACATTTATGGTGTTATGATTTGCTTATAGTTATGAAAAAAAATGGAAATTTTATGAACATTTTGAAAAATTCACAATTTTGGAATTTTGAATCTTTGTAACCTTACAGGTAGTCATACCAATAAAAAACAATGAATAAATAACACTTGGCACGTCTACTTTACAATTAGATCATTTTTAAAACTTTTTTTCTGTTAGAAATGTAAAAAGGTTAAAAGTTTATCAGCACTTATTCATTTTTTCATCAAAACCTATTATATTAGGGACCAATTAACATTTAAAGGGAATCTGTGACCCCAAAAATCGTGTATGAGCTAAGGCCACCGGCATCAGGTGCTTATTTACAACATTCTGTAATGCTGTAGATAAGCCCCCGATGTAACCTGAAAGGTAAGAAAAACGGGTTATATTATACTCACCCAAGGGCTGTCCCGGTTTGGTTCGGGTCCGATGGGCGTCACGATCCGGGTCCGGCGCCTCCTATATTCATACGATCCTGTCCTCTTCTTGTCTTCCTGCCGCAGCTCCAGCGCAGGTGTACTTTGTCTGCCCTGTTGAGAGCAGAGCAAAGAACTACAGTGCGCAGGCGCCGGGAAAGGTCAGAGAGGCCCGGTGCCTGCGCACTGCAGTACTTTGCTCTGCCCTCAACAGGGCAGACAAAGTACGCCTGCGCCGGAGCCGCAGCGTGAAGACAAGAAGAGGATGGGATCGTATGAAGATAGGAAGTGCTGGACCAGGACCGTGACGCCCATCGTACCTGGACCGCAGTGGGACCGCCCCTGGGTGAATATAATATAACCTGTTTTTCTTCACTTTCAGGATACACCTTGGGCTAGTCTACAGCATTACAGAATGCTGTAGATAAGCCCCTGATGCCGGTGGCCTTAGCTCATATACGATTTTTTGGGGTGACAGATTCCCTTTAAACTAACTTTTGGGGGCTTTATGTCATAAAAACAACGCAAAGTGACATCCATTTTAAAATCTACTAGGACTTTTTGAATTTTGGAGCGTCATTTTGGCTGTAATAGATTACAGATTGCATGTTGCATTTGAAGAGCCCCTGCTATGCTGAAACAGCAGAAACCCTGCACAAGTGACTCCATTTTGGAAACTAACACATCAAGCAATTATAATGTATGAGTACTGTTAACATCTAGAACCAACATGTGCTTCACAGAACTTTATAACATGTGAAAATGAAAAATTCAATTTTTTTCCTCAATTCACCTCGCAACAATGATTTTGCTATTGAGAGAAAAATATGTGATTTATTCTACATTGAAATTGCTGATTCCAAATATGAACTCCGAATTTGCCTGACACTAGATTTTGAGTTATACATGCAAAGCCTATTCACGTATAATATTAATGCATTATATATTGAAAATATTTCAACAGACATGCCCGGACACAGTCAGACAGGGCTATTGGCTAATATCAGTGATAACTATGTAGCACAAGCTGGACAGAGCTCAAAAAAGTGATTTGTTATAGTGCTATTAGTTTTGAAACCTAAGATGGATAGACACAAGTGGGTTATCAATCCGGACAATTTCTGCTACATATGTGGCAAATACACTACTTATGATCAGCGCAACAATCTGACAAAGTGAGTGAGTGTTGCTTACAAGTATTACTTTCACTGTCAAATTGGAGATCAAGAGAAAAAGCTGGACACCTCATGTTTGCTGCGCCGTGTGTTACTCAGTGCTAACACAGTGGCAGCATGGTAAAAGGAACGGAATGGATTTTACATTGCAGATGGCTTGGCATTTGGCATAAAACTCACCAGATTGTTATTTTTGCATGACTAAAATCACCAGATTCAAAAAGAAACAAGTCACAAATTGTGTATCCTGACTGTGAGTCTATTCTTAAACCAGTATCAAATGATGTAGAGAATCCAATGCCTGCCCCTCCTGCAGCAGGAACAGCAATTGAAACTGACAGTTCTGATCCTAATGAAGAAGATGTTGATTGGCATGATGTATTACTGATCCAGAGCAACCAGAGCATCATCTGCACTTGCTGAGCCAATCAGATTTAAATGATCTAGTAAGAGATCTGCCATTATCTAAAGAAAAGTCAGAGTTGCTAGCTTCCAGAATTCAGGAATGAAACTTGCTACAACGAGGCCACACAACTTCACACTTTCTTCATCATCACACCAAGTGAGCTGCATACTCTGCAATGGAAAGCGATGTCTGTTTCTGTACTGAAGTAATTGGTCTTATGATGGAGTTAGATTGTACACAAGTTCATGATGTACGGAGGCTATTCATAGACTCTATCAAAACGAGTGTGAAAGCTGTCACAATGGTAACAAAGAAACATCTGCTCCATTGGCTCATGCGGTTGGAATGAAAGAGACCCATGCTTCTATAGAGTTAAATTTTAAAATGGTCAAATACTCAGAAAATAAATGGAAATTTTGTCTGGCCTGAAAATGGTAGCACTGCTGCTTGACCTATAGTTGGAGTACATTAAGCAGGTGTGGTCCTTATGCCCATGGAACTATGAAAATGAGCAATCATTACAAAATGAGGCAGTGGCCACTCAAAGTCAAACACACAGTTGGTCGGTACAATGTACAACATAAATCACTGGTTAATTCACTTCAAGTGTTTCTTCCTCCACTTCAAATCAGACTCGGTTTAATAAGAAAAATTGTAGTTGCAAATGATTGTGTTGGAATAGTTTCCAGTATTTAAAGAAGAAGTTTAGCACTCTAAAAATTGAGGCTAAAATAAAGGCCGGAATTTTTATTGTCCTCGAAATCAACAAATTAATTCATGATGACACATTTAGAACAAAGTTCAACCCTCTGGAACTTTCAGCTTGGGATGCATATGTGCTAGTAGTGTAGAACTTCCTTAGGAACAGACGAGTTGAAAACTATGCTGAACTAGTAGACAACATGCTTAAAGCATATGAACAACTTGGCTGCTGAATGTCATTGAAAATGCATTTCTTACCGTCTTGACTTTTTTCCACCCAATTTGGGACACGTAAGTGACAACCATGGAGAGAACATTCATAAAGATATTTCTTCAATGGAGAAAAGATTTCAAGAAAACTGAAATCTCAACATTATGGAGGACTACTGCTGTTTTTTGCAACAGACACATATGACAGCTCACAAGCTCAAAAACAGATGCCTGAAGCACTTTTAGCAGGATTGGACGTTTCTCAAGTAAGATTTTAAACTGGAATACGAGACTTTAAAACTTAGTTATTCCACTACATTTTCATACACTGTTTACTGCAAAAAATTAGATGTAGATCAGGTAATGGTTGGAGTAAAACTCATTCTGTACAAAAATTTTCAATGCTTTCCAAGTGCTTAATTGATTTATGAAAACTTATGTATACTAAAATTTCCTGATGTGTTACAACAATTCAGACTTCGGATTTGGAATATTCACACTCATTTTATAGGATAGGACACATGGTTTAGTTTATGCCCAGTAGCAGACAAAACATTTTTTGGTTGTGCTTTATGATGCTTTAATACAAGTGTCATTTCCCAAAGAGAAGAAAAAAAAATTCTACTGACTATGTTGATGCCCCATATATGATGAAAAATTACTATTGGGGTGCACAGCAGGGTTCAAAAGGGAAGGAGCATCATTTAGAATTTTTAAACAGCATTTTGGCTGGAATAGATAGCAGAGACCATGATGCATTTGAAGAGCATGCCAAAACAGTTGAAACCCCCACAAGTTACCTCATTTTGATAATTACACCTCTACAAGGATTCATTAAGGGGTGATGTAGTGAGCACTGTGATCTCACAGGTGATTCAAAGAATTAGGCAGAGAAAATGAAAAATTACATTTTATTTCCCCCAAAATGTTGCTTCAGTCCCAAAATATTCCTGAGTATGATGATACTACATACAGTTGCTTCTCACAAAATTAGAATATCAAAAAGTTTATTTCAGTTTTTCAATAAAAAAAAGTGAAACTCATATATTATATAGAATCATTACAAACAGAGTGAAAAATCACACTAGACCTCAAGCAGCTTAGATTGTGTGCCTCTCCACTCTTCCTCCAGACTCTGGGACCTTGATTTCCGAATGAAATGCAACATTTATTTTCATCTGAAAACAACACCTTGGACCACTGACCGATAGTCCAGTTTTTTTCTCCGTGGTCCACGTATGATGCTTCACCAACATAAAGCACTATATGCACAAGATTAACTAAATAAACACAATAAAACTTAACATTTAATAAATTACCCAATTAAAATGACAACCACATAACACATACGACCTTCAAACAATGCCTGTTGTTTGGATGAAAGATACAGGGTGCACCGTATCCCTGATTAGCAGACTATCTGTACCCTACCTTGCCACAAAGGTTGGACCTTAAGTCCTGCGCAGTGGCGCCCCTGCTCAACGTAGGCTCTCCCTAATTCACCGTAATGGGCCCTGTCGTGTAGGAAAAGACAGCAAATCAAACAGCAGACCATACAATTCAGACAAACAATTACATAAAATTGTCATCAATATTAGTTGAAAACATGTGCTCAAATGTATTGCACATTGCCCAGTGCAATATTGTGTGTTAAGTTGTGATACACACTTAATATTATTGCACCTATTCCCAAAAGCTGGTGTGCTAATAAACACTGGGGAATAAAACTATTGACCTATACACTGTACCTAGGTTAATAGTTATATTAATGACAATTCTCTATCATAACATAGTATATCTTAATTAGCATGATTATCAAGCATGTTCATCTCGACGCGTTTCTCCAAGGTCGGTTCATCAGGAGACATACTTAGTATTAATTCATAAAAACTTATCTGAATATAGAATCAGAAGGGTGAGGATCACACTAAATTAGAGGATTGGGCCCTGTATAGCAGTGGGGAACGATATCCATCCAAAAACCTCCGTTCTCAATCAGCCTTGTCTTCCTTGTGCTTATCTTAACCTTATATACACACACACTAACCTCCTCATGTTTTCTGACATGTCGGCGCTCTATGACGCCCGCTGGCTTTACTACTTCTGGGTTGACGCAATGGAGTGTCCCGTGCTGTGCCATGATTGACCAATTCCGGTACATGGAATGCAACTGCTTTCCACACTGTGCATGCACAAATACACTTGCTTTCCTTCTCCTGGCCGCATATGCGCAATGTTCCACAGCTACAGTGAGCGAAAGATGGAATGCTGGTGCGTTCCATAGTAAGGAGGCACTCCACAGATATCTTATTCTTTGAGACCCATTAGCGCTTCATTTTATGCAGATGCCATAAACTACTGTCGAAGAATTACTTTTGGGAACCAAACCCCACTAAATTCTCAGGCCACAAAACCATGAATTTACAAAATATATAAATATGATGTGATAAAAAATAAACAATACTGACCAAACAACATTAGAAGCAATGGGTCAAGGGATTTACATCCATAAGGGACTAACTAGGGTAATAGGCCAAAAATCCTTTTACACAAAGCAACCAAATTGCAATTGGTCATTTAAGCCCCGTGGTTTTATACTTTTCATGCAAAAAATCCACTTTGCCTCTTTTTGGAGAACTAGTCGATCCCAATCCCCATCTCGCACTGATGGTGTCACCACTTCCATCACAGAGAACCCAAAACAGCTCAAGTCACCTCCATGCACACTCCTAAAATGATGTGAAACTTTTTTTGAGGAAAGAAGGCACTGTGAACGAATTGTTCCCAAATTGATCTCCCCCTTCTGTATGTAATTGATGGGGCATCGGGAATTATATCACACAGATCCGGATCCATTTTAAGGATACCCCTATATTTCCAGATGACATTTTTAACCTCATGTGAGTGATCATCAAAGGTACCTATGATCCTACAAGTAAGATCATTACCTTCCTCCTATTTAGTCTTACTAACAAGCAATGAGCTCCTTTCCTTAGTACTTGAGGATTTAAAGGCCTTATTGAGTACCCCAAGTTGGTATCCTCTATCCACAAATTTTTCCCTCAACTCTCTGGCCTGCTGGAAAAAGCCTCAAAAAGTCTGTAGAGCAGTTCCTTCTCACACGTAAGTATTGTCCCCTCTGTATTTCCCTTCTCAAGCTGTGTGGGTGGCGACTCTCCCAGCGTTGCAAGTTATTAGTAGCCGTAGGCTTGTAAAAAGTTTCAGTTACAATCTGACCTATGCTGTTCCTAAAGATTTTTAGATCCAAAAAGTTAATGGACTCATATTGAAACTCATAGGTCAACTTTAGACCAATCTCATTGTTGTTCAGCTTGTTCACAAAATTGGAGAAAGAGGCCACATCACCTGACAAAAAAATCAGTACATCGTCTATATACCTACCCCAAAATAATATGTGGGGTTTCCACCAGAAGGCCTCTTCTTCCCCAAAGACAAAGTGGTCCTCTTACCAGCCCAGGAAGAGGTTAGCATACGTGGGAGCACAGGGGCTCCCAATAGCGGTACCCCTGAGCTGGTGGAAGGACCTGCAACCAAATGCAAAAAAATTATGCTTTAGTACAAACTCAAGTAATCCAACAACAAATTGATTATGATGGGACAAATGTGTTCCCCTTAATCTAAGAAAAAAATTAACAGCCTGCAGACCTTTATCATGTGGAATATTACTGTTTAAGTCTCTACATCAATAGAGGCCAAATACACGTCATCACTGAGAATAATATCCTCCAGCTTAAGAAGGAGATCCGAAGAGTCTCTAATATATGAGGGTAATGAGGTGACAAAGGGCCTGAGCACTTTATCAATATAAACACTTGAATTCTGGGTAATCGAGTCAATCCTGGCCACTATTGGGCGACCTTTCAACGGACTGAAACCTTTATGGATTTTGGCAATGAATAAAAAACAGCCAACACAGGAAACTTAGGATACATAAAACCAAACTCATTTTTGGATATTAGCCCAATAGATTTTGCCTAAGTCAGCAACAGCTTGAGAGCACTCATAAACTCCCCTGTGGGATCCTTTTTCAGTAGTTCATATGTTAATGTATCTTTAAGAATACTCTCACACATAGCCTGGTACTGACTGAGATCTAAAACCACCAAGTTTCCCCCTTTGTCAGAGGGTTTAAACACACAGTCCTTCTTAGTGGCCAGTCCGTTGAGTGCTTCCCTTTCTCCTTTTGTTAAACTAGAGTGATGTTTGCCTCCCATAGTGCCTATCCTCTCCAAGTCCTGCACCACTAGTCTCAGAAAGATCTCAATGCTATTATGACCCTCCTGAGGGGGAATTCTCCTACTTTTAGGTTTAAAAGGTCATTGAACTCGCCCAAATCCATTGGTTTCACATTTTCTCTCAAAAGATCAGTCAAAACCCTCACACTTGGTAGATCTTCTTCAGTAACCCCCAAGGATTCACAATCAGCCCGATCATGGTTTTTAAATATTTTTTTCCATCTAATCTTTCTTACAAACAAATTGATGTCCTTGACCCATCCAAACTCATCAAACCGATTTGTGGGAACAAATGAGAGACCCCTGGACAAGACTGATTTTTCCAAATCACTCAAGGGGTAAGAGGAATGATTGATAATCCTATTCTCCTCCATTACTTTTTGATTTTGTTATCCTCCTTCTCTTTTGGAGGATCAAAACCCATAGCCTTCTTTTTCTCTGAAAAATACAAGGAAGATGACAAAGAGGGTCCTGAGGGTGACAGATCCTTCCTGTAGCTGTTTCTTGTAGCCATATATCCTCTGCGATCCATAGTCTGTCCCCTCTGGCTGATATGTTATCTTCTGATATTGATTCATCAGACACAGACAGGGGGAAGTCTGGTTTTCTTGAAGGAAGGGGAATCTTTGGAGGGGCACAGAGAAAAAACAACAGGCAAAAATGTGAAAGATAGGGTCGCAGAGGATATATGGCTACAAGAAACAGCTACAGGAGGGATCTGTCACTCTCAGGACCCTTTTCATCGTCTTCCTTGTCATTTTTAGAGAAAAAGAAGGCTATGGGTTAAGATCTTCAAAAGAGAAGGAGGGTTATCTACTTATTCCAGTGTAGCTGCCCTAAGGATTATGTGGGCAAGACAAAATGGGAGCTACGCAGAAGGGTGGGAGAGCATATAGGGGACATTTTGAATGGACGTGATACCCCTATTTCAAATCATGTTAGGGGCGTGCATGGAGGTTACTTGAGCTGTTTCGGGTTCTCTGTGATGGAAGTGGTGACACCATCAGTGCGAGGTGGGGATTGGGATCGCCTAATTCTCCAAAAAGATTTTGTGTATCAAAGTCCGGACACGTGCCACGCCGACACCACATGTGGCACGTGTCCGGACTTTGATATACTATATGTAAGCAATGCTGATGGGGGGATGCTATAGGCTCCATTGATCGTGCGCACATTTACAATGATCTCTGGAATATTTTGGCCTTTAATACTCATTCTCTCACACATAATCATGCACTAAGCACTTTATGGGTTGCATAGTATATAATTGGTTTTCTGGACATTGGTAGCCATCACCACCTGATCCTAGTCTGTAATGTGTTAATTGTTTTGATTAATAGAAGTTACACGTTTCTATACAACTGGACCTATTACTCCTATTTTTATTGTGTTGATTGGTATTTTATTTTGTTAGGATACTAGAAGGGTTAAACATTTAGCAGCAAGTTTTCAAGAAATTTGCAAAACCTGTTTAAATTCAGACTTTGGACTTTGAGGGGCTAACTTATTGGAAACTCCTCAAAAGTAACACAAATTTAAAAACTGCATCCCTCAAATACTTTAAAACTTCTGTAAGGAAATTTATTAACCCTTTAGGTGCTACACAGGAATAACTGCAAAGTGGAATAAAAAAATAGAAATTCTAATTTTTACCTCTAAAATATTGCTTTAACTGCAAATCCTTTACTTTTACAATGGATAGCATCAGAAAATAGATACCATAATTTATTACCCAGTTAATTCTGAGCAAGTTGATACTCCACATGTGGTCAGAAACCTCTGTTTTGACAGATGGCAGGGCTCCGAAGGGAAGGAGAACAATAAGAATTTTGCAACACAAATTTGGTTTGAGTAAATAGAGGGCAACGTGTCACATTTGCAAGGCCCTTAAGGTGCCCAAACAGCAGAAAATCCTCAAAACTACACCCTTCAAGGATTTTTAACAGGGGTATAGTAGGTATTTTGAAAAAACAGGTATTATACAGAATTTGATAACATTGGTTGTCATATTGACAAATTTCAACTTTTTCCATGAAAATGTTGCTTTAGCCCCAAACCTTTCACTTTTTTTAAGATGTAACTTATAAAAGTAGACCACACAATTAGTTATCCACTATCTTTTGTGTATGGTGATACTCCACATGCAGGGCTCAGAAGGGAAAAAGCAACATTTGGTATTTGGAATGTAAATTTGGCTGGAATAGACTGCGAACACCATGTCTAATTTGCAGAGCCCCTGAGGTACCAAAACAGCTGAAGACCCCACAAATTACCCCATTTTCGAAATTGGACTCATGAAGGAATTCATCTAGGAATGTGTTGAGCATGTTGAATCTGCATATGCTTCACAAAACCTTTTGTAAAATGATTATGTTAAAACAAAAGTATATTTTTTTTACTTAAAATATTTAATGTTTAATTTATACAAATGATAATAAGAGAAAATTGGCCACATTATTTGTTAGGCAGCTCTCCTGAACATGATAATGTTTTATCATTTTGTTGTCAAAATTTCCTGTTTGGCCACATGGCATAGCTCGGAAAGGAAAGACATAAATTTGTCTGTAAATGCCATGCCGCATTTGCAGAGCCCCTTATATGCCAAAACAGCAGAAACCCCCCATTAATGACACTGTTTTGGCAACTCGACACCTCAAGGAATTCATCTAGTGGTGTACTGACTGAGAATTTTAACATACAGGTGATTCACAAAACATTATATCATTTACATGTGAAAACAAAAAAAGGTTACTGTTTTATCACCAAGTTTCTCATTTAGATGAGGAAAGATAGGAAAAAATGAAAATTAAATTTTCTCCGAAGACAATGACACCCCATTTGTGGTCAAAACCTACCTAATGTTTGAATGCTTTAAAAGAAACTGCTCAGAGTCATAATGTGTCAATTATTTACAGTGCTTATCTGCTAAATAATACAACTAACTTACTGTATTTTAAATCACCCAATTAACAAACTCATTGTAATATTTAGGTTTTATCATGTGTCCCCTAGTGTGAATGTGCCTTTTTTAAAAGTACAATGGGACAAATTGGCGGTTCTGTTTATTCCAACATACAGTAAGGGGTTAAATACTATTACTTCTCTCAAAGTGTTTCATATTACAATCTAATAGAGTTTCACTCTCATTCATTCAGACATTCATAAATAAATTATGTATTATTGCTCCTACTGATGTCCACCTACCAAGAAATAAATCACACTTGGGCTCAAACTTAGAAACAAGCTGAGCAGCCTGCTTATCTACAGTACTTTCAGAAGCAAGAGATAGGAGAAAGTGGGATGAAGGTAGAATCTACAGTCTCATCCTGTGTACCCTTCAAATTTCTGCAGCAAGTGCTGTGCTTGCCCCCTCTGAAAATACCCCTGTGTATAATGTAAAGTAAGTAAATCAATCACAATATAGCCTCTGTGTTCCCTTTCCTTTATGTGGGAAGATTATTGCTACCTTAACCCCTTAGTGACAGAGCCAATTTGGTACTTAATGACCGAGCCAATTTTTACAATTCTGACCACTGTCACTTTATGAGGTTATAACTCTGGAACTCTGGATCCTGCTGATTCTGAGATTGTTTTTTCATGACATATTGTACTTCATGTTAGTGGTAACATTTCTTCGATATTACTTGTGATTATTTATGAAAAAAACGGAAATATGGCGAAAATTTTTCAAATTTTGCAATTTTCAAAGTTTGTATTTTTATGCCCTTAAATCAGTGAGATATGTCACAAAAAGTAGTTAATAAATAACATTTCCCACATGTCTACTTTACATCAGCACAATTTTGGACACAATTTTTTTTTTGTTAGGTAGTTATAAGGGTTAAAAGTTGACCAGCAATTTCTCATTTTTACAACACCATTTTTTTTTAGGGACCACATCACATTTGAAGTCATTTTGAGGGGTCTATATGATAGAAAATAACCAAGTGTTACACCATTCTAAAAACTGCACCCCTCAAGGTTTATTAACTAGTGTTGAGCGATACCGTCCGATACTTGAAAGTATCGGTATCGGAAAGTATCGGCCGATACTGGCAAAGTATCGGATCTAATCCGATACCGATACCCGATACCAATACAAGTCAATGGGGCTCAAGTATCGGACGGTATCCTGTATGGTTCCCAGGGTCTGAAGGAGAGGAAACTCTCCTTCAGGCCCTGGGATCCATATTAATGTGTAAAAGAGAGAATTAAAATAAAAAATATTGCTATACTCACCTCTCCGACGCAGCCTGGACCTTACCGAGGGAACCGGCAGCGTTCTTTGCTTAAAATGCGCGCGTTTACTGCCTTCCGTGACGTCACGGCTTGTGATTGGTCGCGTGCCGCCCATGTGGCCGCGACACGACCAATCACAGCAAGCCGTGACGTAATTTTCAGGTCCTGAATGCAGAATTAGGCATTCAGGACCTGAAATTACGTCACGGCTTGTTGTGATTGGTCGCGTCGCGGTCACATGGGCGGCACGCAACCAATCACAAGCCGTGACGTAATTTTAAAATGCGCGCGTTTCCTGCCTCCCGTGACGTCACGGCTTGTGATTGGTCGCGTCGCCCATGTGACCGCGACGCGACCAATCACAAGCCGTAACGTAATTTTCAAATCCTGAATGCCTAGAATTAGGCATTCAGGACCTGAAAATTACGTCATGGCTTGCTGTGATTGGTCGCGTCGCGGCCACATGGGCGGCACGCAACCAATCACAAGCCGTGACGTAATTTTAAAATGCGCGCGTTTCCTGCCTCCCGTGACGTCACGGCTTGTGATTGGTCGCGTCGCCCATGTGACCGCGACGCGACCAATCACAAGCCGTAACGTAATTTTCAAATCCTGAATGCCTAGAATTAGGCATTCAGGACCTGAAAATTACGTCATGGCTTGCTGTGATTGGTCGCGTCTCGGCCACATGGGCGGCACGCGACCAACCACAAGCCGTGACGTCACGGAAGGCAGTAAACGCGCGCATTTTAAGCAAAGAACGCTGCCGGTTCCCTCGGTAAGGTCCAGGCTGCGTCGGAGAAGTGAGTATAGCAATATTTTTTATTTTAATTCTTTCTTTTACACATTAATGTTGTTTTGATACCGATACCCGATACCACAAAAGTATCGGATCTCGGTATCGGAATTCCGATACCCGATACTTGCGGTATCGGAATGCTCAACACTATTATTAACCCTTTATGTGCTTCACAGGAACTGAAACAATGTGGAAGGAAAAAATGAACATTTAACTTTTTTTGCAAACATTTTATTTCAGAACCATTTTTTTTATTTTCACAAGTGTAAAAACAGAAATTTAACCATAAATGTTGTGCAATTTCTCCTGAATACGCCGATACCCCATTTGTGAGGGTAAACCACTGTTTGGGCGCACCGCAGAGCTTGGAAGAGAAGGAGCGCCGTTTGACTTTTTCAATGCAGAATTGTCTGGAATTGAGATTGGATGCCATGTCACATTTAGAGAGTCCCTGATGTGCCTAAACAGTGGAAACGCTCCACAATTGACACCATTTTGGAAACTAGACCCCTTAAGGAACTTATCTAGATGTGTGGTGAGCACTTTGAGCCCCCAAGTGCTTCACAGAAGTTTATAAAGAAGAGCTGTGAAAATAAAAAATCGCATTTGTTTTCACAAAAATGATCTTTTCGCCCACAAATTCTTATTTTCACAAGGGTAACAGGAGAAATTAGACCACAAAAGTTGTTGTGCAATTTCTCCTTAGTACGTCGATACCCCAAATGTGGAGGTAAACCACTGTTTGGGCGCACCGCAGAACTTGGAAGAAAAGGAGTGCCGTTTTACTTTTTCAATGTAGAATTGGCTGGAATTGAGATCGGACACCATGTTGCGTTTGGAGAGCCCCTGATGTGCCTAAACAGTAGAAACCCCCCACAAGTGACCCCATTTTGGAAACTAGACCCCTTAAGGAACTTTTCTAGATGTGTGGTGAGCACTTTAAACCCCCAAGTGCTTCACAGAAATTTATAACGTAGAGCCATGAAAATGAAAAGTCCTTTTTTGTCCTCAAAAATGATTTTTAGCCTGCAATTTTTTATTTTCTCAAGGGTAACAGGAGACATTGGACCCCAAAATCTATTGACCAGTTTGTCCTGAGAACGCTGATACTCCATATGTGGGGGTCGGGGCACTGTTTGGTCACCCATCGGGGCTCGGAAGGGAAGGAGCGCCGCTTGGAATGCAGACTTTGATGGGATGGTCTGCGGGCATCATGTTTCATTTGCAGAGCTACTGATGTACCTAAACAGTAGAAACCCCCCACAAGTGATGCCATTTTGGAAACTAGACCCCCCCAAAGAGCTTATCTAGTTGTGTAGTGAGCACTATGAACCCCCAACTGCTTCACAGAAGTTTATAATGTAGAGCCATGAAAATAAAAAAAATCATATTTTTTCCACAAAAATGATCTTTTCACCCCAAAATTTTTACTCTCACAAGGGTAGCAGGAGAAATTTGACCCCAAAATTTATTGTGCAATTTATGCTGAGTGGGCTGATACCCCATGAAACCCGACCCGACCCTTGTGTGGGGTCGGCCATGAGGTCGGCGATCTTCTGAATCTGGTATCGGAATTCCGATACCGAGTTCCGATATGTTTGCGATATCGGAAATCGGTATCGGAATCCATATTTAAGTGTAAAATATAGAATCAAAATAAAAAATATTGATATACTCACCCTCGGACGCGCCCTGGTACTAACTGGCAGCCTTCCTTCCTAAGAATGAGTGCGTGAATGACCTGCGGTGACGTCGCGGCTTGTGATTGGTCGCCTGAGCGGTCACATGGGCGGCCGCGACCAATCACAAGCCGTGACGTCATCTAAGGCCCTTCCTGCGCTCATTCTTAGGAAGGAAGGCTGCCAGAAAGAAGCCGAGGGTGAGTATATTCCTATTAGGTATATACTCACCCTCGGACGCGCCCTGCTTCTTTCCAGCAGCCTTCCTTCTTAAGAATGAGCGCGTGAAGGGCCTTAGATGATGTCATGGCTTGTGATTGGTCGCGGCCGCCCATGTGACCGCTCACGCGACCAAATTCAAATTGTCATGTAGTGGTAATCCTAGACGCATAAAGCGACCGCTCATTCAAAAAACACATCCCTCATTCCCTCATTACTTCCCTCCCTGACTCTTTCCTTCCTTCCCTTGCTAAGCTGTTGTTCTCATGCTCTTTCCTCACTACATCCATCCTCCCCTCCCTCCTTCTTCCTACCAGCGTCCCTCCCTCCATTTCTCTTTTCTGATTATTTTCCATTTTCTAAGAATATTAACATTAAGGCATCGATTCATCGAAGTATTTACACTATAATTTCATCAAAAACATTAAAACACTTTGAAAAGTCACAAAATTGGGACTGTTAGCATTTTCACACCACTTTCCAATGCTTCAGAAGGTTATGTTTACCCAGTAGCCAGTATGTAACATAAGAAGTGAAAAAAATTAGCAAATGAGCTTGCCAAGGTCATTCCATTAGCATATGGCACCTGATTATGTAAAGCTCAAAATCTCTCCTTGAATGACAGGATTGAAGAGGAATGTCTCACAGCAGCTTGAATTTTGCAGCTTGGAATTTTGTCAGTTGACTATATGCGTGTACTATATGCGTGGAAGTCTGGGGTTTTTGTCTACTGTATGTGGCATGTGATATTAACCCCCTAACCCCGGAGGTATTTTCATTTTTTATTTTTTGTTTTTTTTGCCCCCCTTCTTCCCAAAGCCATAACTTTTTTATTTTTCTGTCAATATGGCATGTGAAGGCTTGATTTTTGTGGGACGAGTTGTACTTTTGAAAGACACCATTGGTTTTAACATATCGTGTACTGTAAAATGGGAATAAACTACAAGTGCAGTGAAATTGCAAAAAAAGTGCAATCCCACAGTTGTTTTTTGTTTTCCTTTTTTACTATGTTCATCAAATGCTGAAACTGACCTACCATTATGATTCTCCAGGTCATTGCAAGTTCATAGATACCAAACATGTTTACGTTCTTTTTTATAAAAGGGGTGAAAAAAATTCCAAACTTTGTTAAAAAAAATTAACAAATTGCGCTGTATTCCGATACCCATAGCGTCTTCATTTTTTATGATTTTGGGTTGGGTGAGGGCTTATTTTTGGTGCACTGAGCTGACGTTTTTAATTATACCATTTTGGTGCAGATATGATTTTTAGATCGCCTAGTATTGCATTTTAAAGCAATGTCGCTGCAACCAAAAAAATGTAATTCTGGCGTTTTTACTTTTTCTCTCGCTTTGCCATTTAGCGATCAGGTTAATCCTTTTTTATTGATAGATCGGGCTATTCTGAATGTGACAATGCCAAATATGTTTATGTTTGATTTTTTTTAACTGTATAATTTTGAATGGGGCGAAGGTGGGTGATTTGAACTTTTATTTTTTTTATTAATTTTTTTATATTTTGAAAAACATTTTTACATTTTCTACTCTTAGCATAGTTCAATAGTGTCCATGGGAGACTAGAAGCTGCCAAAGCTCAATAGGCTCTGCTACATGCAGGTGATGATCAGATCAACTGTATGTCGCAGAATTGCTGACTTGCTATGAACCCCGACCACTGGGCAGCACTCATAGCAATCAAGCAGTGACAACCATAGAGGTCTGCAAGAGACCTCTGGTTGTCATGCCAACCCATCAGTGACCCACGATCACATGACGGGGGTCAGCGATGGGCAGATTTCCAGCTCGATTGCCGGAAGCACATGTTAAATGTCGCTGTCAGCATTTGACAGCGGCATTTAACGGGTTAATAGCTGTGGGTGGATCGCTGTTCAAAACAGCTGACATGTGTCGGGAAAGATTTGGGATCAGCACCGGAGCACACATCAAAGGGAGGGTGTTCGACATCAGCGTACTATTACATTAGATGTCGGAAAGGGGTTAATAAGCTCAATTATCTTGCAGTCTGTTGGGATGGATATATTAAGGTGCTATTAGAGATGAGTGAGCACTAAAATGTACAGATGCTCGTTATTTGAACCGAGCAATTTCTTATGCTCAGATGTTTGTTTCAAGTAACGAGTATAATGGGAGGCAAAGGGAAATCCAAACATTTTTCCAGCAGATCCTACAATGAGGTTTGGGGTACAGTGAAAATGTTGAAATGGATGGAAAAAGTGCTGAATGGAAGAAGAACAGCATGGGGAGGACCCCTGAAAGCATCTCTGACTCTCACATAGCTACCGAGAACAATTGTGTCACACTTAAAAAAAAAAAAAAAAAAACTTCAAGGACTGACAATAAAACATTCAATATCAATGATAAATTCTTTTTTATAGTGTTATATACCACCAAATTTTAGCAAGAAAAAAATCGCTTTTTTTTAGTGTTATACCACCAATATGTGTCCCAGAGTACGTAATACTGTATGGATGAGTAAATGAATCCAGAACAATTTTTAAACACTTTTTTGTACTATTATATAATACAGAAATGTACCACAAAGCACACAATACTTTATGGATGAAAATCTAGTCAAGTTTTTCACCTAAAAAAAAATGTGGTCACGTGCAGCAGATGTATACATTTGTTAACGGACAGCAAACCCTAAGCCCTGCCTAGAGACTGCATTCTGCCACTCTCACTGTTCTTGTAACTGTCCCTCCCTAGGCTAAATGCAGATTGTATTGACACAAGCAGCAAAGTACAAATTTAGGCCTTATAGGGGCTACTAGTATGATGGTTCAGAATCAGCACTAGTATCAATGCCAGGGGACTCTGATTCATGCACACCTAGGCCTGGAAAATCAGTCTCTTTCCTCAATAAGAACTGTCCCTGAGATGTGCAATGGCATCAGTGTACTAAGCCTGTCCTTTCATAACCCCTGATGATGTCATACAGCCAGCAAATACCAGTAATAACCCTATCAAGATGGTTAAGACATTACAGTGACTCACAGGCAATCGGTGCATCCTTATTGGCTGTGTAACGGGCACTAAAAATGCAGGGCTGGGATTGAGTTTCAAATTCAAAAACCGGCTAATGCTCACCGAGTGCTGAATATATCCGAGCACCCAGATACTCGGGTAAGATTCAAGTATTACCGGGCACATTCGCTCATCCCTTGTTGCTATCTATCAGAGTACATAAAATCCAATATGATACTGTTTGTCACATAACAGTAATGGTAATTCTTCAATGTTATTTTGAAGCATTGTAAAAGCTCTGCTAGTACATCACATTTCAGATTTGGAAGATGAAAGCTTTTACTTATCATCCATTTTTCTTGAATTATTAAACCCGATCAGTATAAAAAAACCTGTAATATATTACCAGCAAAAAGAGGGTTAAACAAAGTCAGCTATAGACAGAACAAGGAATGTCTCTCTGTAACTTTAGCACTAGCATAGGCTGCAAGTAGCAAGATGCAAATAGAACATTTAGTGAAATCATGAACTAATTATAGAAGCAATGAGGTTTTATTACAGCCCAGATTGCGAAGACTTTGCTTATTCACATGACTTCATTAGAAATTCATACATGTAGTTTTAAAGAATAAGCTTAAAATGCAACAATATCAATATTAGCAACCTTCCACACATTTCCAATCACTGATATTGGCCTGCACTCTAGATAAAGAGTAGAGAAAAGATAAATTAATTATTAAAAATATTCCATAACTTGAACTTTTTCATATTCATCATAATACTAGCTGAAGAGCCCAACATTGCCTGGGCATAGTAACTAATTGTGGTTACTTATTGCAAATGGCGGAGTTTTGTTTAACACAATATTAACCCCTTAACGACTGCTGATATGACTTTTAACGGCGGCAGTTAAGGGGCCTTATTCCTCCTGCTCCTCATGATCCTTCTTTTTACACAGCCTCCTCCTGCACCTCATGCTCCTCCTTTATAAACAGCATTTTTCGGCAGCACAGCTTTTCTCCTTTATAGTTGCCTCTTCCGGCAGCACCGCACACTCCTCTTCCATATACAATTGGAAACAGTTTATCCCGAGAGAAATTGCAATAAGGCATATCAAATTATCTCCCCCAAGCTTCAATACCTGGACAGTGTACCAAAAAATAGCAGCTGTAACCAAACCCAGATGGAATCTCTACAGACTAAAACCAAAGACTTTTGACCTCTTCCGTACCAAATGAAAGAGTAAACCTGCACCACTCATGTGAATGGTTGTGTAGGTTCCAAAGAGGACCTGTGATCAAATAATCTCTGTGATCTCCTGATCCCTGGTTCACCACAGATCCCAATCGAGTGTGGCACACTTGTGACAGGTATGTGCACACGTTGAGTAAAATTTCTACACCATTTCTGAATCTCTTGGCAAGAAAAGCAAAATTGTCAAATCGCTAATTTTTGGTCCTTTTTTGCCCTGTATTTTTGGTTGATTTGAGTGGTGAAAAATGCAGGGTAAAAACATATGGATAATTGACATACTGCAGATTATTTTCTTCCCCAAATCTGCAAGTCAAAAATTCTTAGCATGTGCATGACACTCCTCATTCACTTTGCTGTAATCAGGTTTTGATTCAGATTTTGTCACAAATCCACGGCAAAAAAAGTGACAAAAATGCACCAAATCTGCAAAATGTAAACGCAGCCTAAAATTTTGAACAAGCTCCAGTCTCCACAAAAGTGTGCCGTCAATGAAATGTAGCGTCCTTGGCCACAAGTGCTTGTCTATGTGTTGGTCGTTAAGAGGACATTGTCAGTAAGTGCGTTATCAAGGACATGGATGATATTCTTGGACATGTGCTGCTACACATTTTATTTTTAACAAAATAAAAAATTAGTCACCTGCAGCAATCAAAGCAATTTTTGTGAGTTTACTCTATTGTAATGTAACAGAGAGAGCGCAAAAGTGTATGGATGACAATCAAATTCAATCCATAAAAATGTTTTAATGCTTTTTCTCACAGAGCACATAACACTATATAATAAACAAAAAAAAGTTGCACTCTGTAGTGCTAAAGCATGTCAATATGGAATATATGAAATATGAATAGCAATACTGCATCTGGATACTAGGAAACAAATGAGATGCTTAGCACATAATTTGGCCAATGCATGCCCAGCAGCCAATGACAAGCCGCTCTCAAATCTGCTGGGTCTTAACATGTCTTGTGTGAATACCTCCCTAAGGCCGGGATCACACGTGGGAGACATTCGCATGAGTCTCGCGTCTCAATATTCGGCACAGCTGCTGGCACTTGGACCGGAGCATTCAGCTGCTGAGAAATACATGCAGCCGCACTCTCTGGTCCTGAGTGCCGGTGGCCGTGCCGGGTATTGAGACAAGAAACTCGTGCAAGTTTCTCGCATGTGTGACCCCGGCCTAAGACTGAAATCTGAATTCCTGGTAGATGTGAATCCTCCCTTCAAAGTCTGCTTTTATGTGTAGGTAGGACCCTGTTGCAATTAAAATCCACCACATGGTGGATGGTGGAGTGTTTGGTTAGAGAGCTAGCATACAAATGACAAAAGGCTGACTGGCACTTCCAAGCTAATGTGAAGAGGTGCATACTAGGAGCAGCCATCTCCATATACAAGTTGCACTCTGTAGTGCTAAAGCCTGTCAATATGGAATACCGATTATGAAATACAAATAGCAATACTGCTTCTGGATACTAGGAAAAAAAATGAGACACTTAGCATATCATTTGGCCAATTCATGCATGCCCAGCAGCCAACGACAAGGCGGTCTCAAATCTGCTGGGCTCTAACAAGTCTAGTGTGAATACCTCCCTAAGTCTGAAATCTGAAATCCTGTGTAGATTTTAATACCTCTCTTCAAAGACTGATATTATGGGTAGGTAGGACACTGTTGCAATTAAAATCTACCATATGCTTGGGGTCGGAGTGCACGGTCAGAGAACTAATATACAAATTACAAAAGACTGACTGGCACTTCCAAGCTAATGTGTACAGGTGCATACTAGAAGCAGCTCTCTCCATATACAATAAACGAAAAAAGTTGCACACTATAGTCTGAGAAATGTAAGTGTAAAACATTTTTAGTCCTCCCAGAGCTATTCACAGACAAAGTAACACTGCATGTCTGAGAAATGGAGGCCTACACATTTTTTCAAAGCTTTTTAGCAGTTTGAAAGAGCAAATAAATGTTACATTTACACTGGTCAAAATTGTAAAATTTGGCCTGGTCAAGGAGGTGAAAATAGGTTTTGGGGTTAATGGGGTTAAACAAGTAGTTTTCTGTTGACATATTCCTTTTTAAAGTGACATGAGATCACTTTTAACATGGCTATTTTAGTACATCCTTATATTTCCCACAACATTTTCTGTTATGATGCTCTTCCATTGTATTTTGTCACCTGTTTGTTGGTCCGCACTCATATTCCTCCTCAAATGTTTTAGATAAATTGGTAACTTGACAGAGGTATGTCCCTCCAGAGTCGGCACCGATTGGACAGAGCTGTCAGGCATCTTTACTAGAGGAATCATGACTAGTGTTGAGCATTCCAATACTGCAAATATCGGGTATCGGACGATATTCGCTGTGTTGGAATTCCGATACCGAGTTCTGATATTTTTGTGATATCGGAAATCGGAAGTTCCTATAAGTTCCCAGGCGTGTGCGGTGCGTATGGTTCCCAGGGTCTGGAGGAGAGGAGACTCTCCTTCAGGCCCTGGGATCCATATTCATGTAAAAAATAAAGAATAAAAATAAAAAATATGGATATACTCACCCCTCTGACAGACCCTGGACCTGAGCGGTGCAACCGGGAGCCTCCGTTCCTAAGAATGCAGTGAGTGTAGGACCTGCGATGACGTCGCGGCTTGTGATTGGTCGCATGAGCGGTCACATGAGCGGTCACGCGACAAATCACAAGCCGCGATGTCATCGGAGGTCCTTCACTCTGCAATCTTAGGAACGGAGGCAGACGCTTGCAGCGGTGACAGCCAGGGCTCGCCCGAGGGTGAGTATATCCATATTTTTTATTTTTATTCTTTATTTTTTACATGAATATGGATCCCAGGGCCTGAAGGAGAGTTTCCTCTCCTTCAGACCCTGGGAACCATCCAGGATCACTTCCGATATTTGTGTCCCATTGACTTGTATTGGTATCGGGTATCGGTATCGGTGATATCCGATCTTTTTTGGATATCGGCCGATCCAATCCGATACTGATACTTTCAAATATCGGAAGGTATCGCTCAACACTAATCATGACACGTAGTTGTCAATCCTTTTATTCATTTCCAGGAGTAATAATAAAGGAACAGCACTATTTAGCATTCTAAGAGAAGATGCTCCAGAAATGTAATTTTATGAGCAATACAAGTATTTACTAAAGGAGACCTGTGGGAACTAACATGTCTTCTCCAAGAGAGTGTTAACACAACTTCAAAAGTTTTTCCCATCATGACAGAGTTTGTGGAAAACTAATAACTAATTGAGGAGCTCATAATTACTGCGTGATGCATACTGATCAGCCGGTCCATGTGGAATGTAAAGATAAACACATAGGTTGCATTTCTAGTAATCTTTTCTTCAATGTGTCAGTATTGAAATTGATTCTTAAAAGTACCTTATTGCACAATAATTCTTGCATGTTGTAGAATGATAACAGTGAGAAAGCAGTTCTGAAACTGATGACTTGATCCTTGTTATGACACATATGTCACCTATCAACAGCACACAGTGAAGAGGATTAACAGAAGCAAAAAGATCTTTGAGACGTGATGGCAAACTTCAAGAAAATAATTTCGAGACTGGAATTCTAGCTGTGGTATATATGGGACTGACCAGTTACATGCTCTGGGTGTGTAAGATGTCTGAAAACAATTTTGTATTTGTGTTAGGAAACTTTGAGACAGTGGTTTGTGCCCTGGAGCCTAATGGAGACTGTCAAGTCGCCTCACAATATTTTGTATGCATATGCTTTTATGTGCTTTGTATGCTTTCTGCTAGGAGCCTCTGTGTAGGAGGACTGTTTCATATCTGAATTCTGAAAAAGACACTTCCTACCACAGCTAATTTTTGTTTATGTGCTTTACGTAGTATATAACACAACCCATGTAGTATATAGCACAGGCCACGTAGTATATAGCACAACCCACATTGTATATAACACAGCCCACGTAGTATATAACACAGCCCACGTAGTATATAGCACAGCTCACATAGTATATAGCACAGCCCACGTAGTATATTGCACAGCCCCCGTAGTATATAGCACAGCCCACATAGTATATAGCACAGGCCACGTAGTATATAACACAGCTCACATAGTATATAACACAGCCCACGTAGTATATAACACAGCCCATGTAGTATATAGCACAGCCCACGTAGTATATTGCCCAGCCACGTAGTATATAGCACAGCCCCCGTAGTATATAGCACAGACACATAGTATATTGCTCAGCCACGTAATATATTGCACAGCCACATAATATATTGCACAGACACGTAGTATATAGCACAGCCACATAGTATATAGCACAGAGACGTAGTATATAACACAGCCCATGAAGTATCTAACACAGCCCACGTAGTATATATCAATGTGGGCACCATATCCCTGTTAAAAAAAAAGAATTAAAATAAAAAATAGTGATATACTCACCTTCCGTTGGCCCCCGGATCCAGCCCAGGCGTTTACCGATGCTCCTTGCGACGTGAGGAGCAGCGAGAAAGGCGACAGAAAGTGAGAATATAATGATTTTTTATTTTATTATTTTTAACATTAGATCTTTTTAATATTGATGCTGCATAGGCAGCATTAATAGTAAAAAGTTGGTCACACAGGGTTAAAAGCAGCGTTAACGGACTGCACTACACCGCGGCATAACGTGGTGTAACACAGCTATTAACCCTGTGTGAGCGCTTACTGGAGGGGGCACTGATGGAGCGTAGGAAGGGGCGAATTCACGGCCAGACTGTGCCCGTCGCGGGATTTCCGTGACAGACAGACAGACAGACAAACAGACAGAAAGACAGACACAAACAGATGGAAGTGCCCCTTAGACGATTATATATATATATATATATATATATATATATATATATATATATATATATAGATGTGAGCACTCCAGCTATTCGGCGGCTGCTGACCAACTACAGCCTTTATTATTTCAACAACAATGCCTTGTCTACTTTGATGAAATATTGATAAGCACCAGTCAATCAGCATTCCAGCAACAATCTCTCGTCCCACACTGGGAACAGAAGTGTTGATATCGCTGGAACGATGCTGCCCCAGGAGTTGAGTATACATTGTTTTTATCTCATATGGCGCTTTAAATTGATTATGCAGGGGTTGTACACTACTTTAAGTGATGAAAAAAATTCTAAAATCTGAATTCCTTAATTGTTTAATTTTTCTATTGATATCCTGCTTTCACATGGCAATGTATGGTTTAAATTAGTATCATTTTATTGCTTTTTATGGTATTTTTATGGTGCTTTCAATAACTGATAAAATAGCAATTTTTGTGTTTGATTTTATTGTTTCCTTTACAACTTTAAATAATTTAATATTTTGATATATTTGACTTTTGTGAGTGTCCTGATACCAAATTTGTTTATTTAAAACAAATGTCGACATTTGTTCATTATTACATTTATTTTGAATTAACAGGATGATTCAAAAAGGGTGGTGCAAAATTATAGCCCCAGTATTCATAACAGAGGAACACAAATTTATTTACATGAAGATACACCATCCATGCAAGTTTTATATATACACTACAAATGTTTGAAGTGATTTCCACTGGTGATGTGGCAGATATCCAGGTGGTCGTCCAGTTCATTCTAGACTGCCAGTATATCCTCGGATATGGATTGAACTGTTTAAGTGATGTGTCATCTCAGATTGAATCACCACTGTTGTGCTGGCCTCTAAAATTGTGTTATGTCCTCTCAGTTATCAATATCGATGCTATAATTTTGAGCCATCATTTTTTAATCACCCTGTATTTTTGTTTTTTAAATAAGACAAAAGGGTATGAATCGAATGTTCACTTTTTTTATACATAAATTAATAACCTTTTTTAACTTTATTTTTTTGTTCCCCATAGACTTGAACTACAATTATTTGATTACTTGTTCTACATACTGCAATACTAGTGTATTGTATTATTAAGCAAAATTGATATTCTTCTACAAAGCCACAGTCTGGGCTTTACAGGAGACCCAAGTTTTCAGTAATGGGGCCTTCAAAGGGCCCCCAAATGTCATGACAACCCGTTGGAACAGTGCGATCACATCGTGGTTGGGGGATGGGTGATAGCAGCCAATGCATGTTTGCAGCAGCAACCAAGCTAATCAAATGTAACTGTCAGTAATTGAAAGTGGCATCTAGTTGTTTAACAGCAGCGACTGAATCTAGCACTGGTTTCTGCTGTGAAAGGCAGATGCAGGTTTTATTATACAACTGGCTGTGGTTATTGCTACTCATGTACGCACTTGACTTTACAATCTCTTTTTTGTTGCATGCAGTGTCCTTGGTTCAAATTCCTCCAAGGACAACATTGGTATATTTCCCACTGCTTGCATGGGTACCCTGGTTTCCTCTGACACTTATTATTAGTATTCATTTTTACATAGTCATTTATTACATGGCGCTTTACATGTGAAAAAAGGGGCATACATAGACAAGAGCAATCAACATGAGCAATATAAGACACATAAGTACAGAAGGAGAGAGGACCCTGCCCGCAAGGGCTCTCAGTCTACAGGGGATGGGTGAGGATACACTAGGAGAGGGTAGAGCTGCTCGTGTGGCAGTTCAGTAGACTGAGGATCACTGCAGGTTGTAGGCTTGTCGGAAGAGGTGGATCTTCAAGTTCCTTTTGAAGGTTTCCATTGTAGGCGAAAGTCTGATATGTTGGGGTATAGAGTTCCAGAGTATGGGGGAAGCATGGGAGAAGTCTTGTATGTGGTTGTGGGAAGATGAGATAAGAGGGGAGAAGAGAAGGAGATCTTGAGAGGATCAAAGGTTGCTTGTAGGTAAGTACCGGGAGACCATGTTACAGATGTATGGAGGAGACAGGTTGTGGGTGGCTTTGTATGTCATAGTTAGGGTTTTGAACTGGAGCCTCTGTACAATAGGAAGCCAGTGAAGGGCTTGGCATAGGGGAGAGGCCAGGGAATAGTGGGGAGAAAGGTGGATTAGTCGGACAGCAGAGTTTAGGATAGATTGGAGGGGTGCAAGAGTGCTAGAGGGGAGTCTAGAGAGTAGAACACTGCAATAGTCAAGGCAGGAGATGATGAGGGCATGCACGAACATTTTTGCAGTTTCTTGATCAAAGAATGTACGGATTCGGGAAATGTTTTTGAGTTGGAGTCGGCAGGAAGAGGCAAGGGCTTTCCGGACTCTTTTTTTCTTTCAGGAGCAATGCTTTTTGGGGCATCTGTTCACTCTGTACTGGACTTTCCAGCGTTGATTAGGCCTCTGACAAAATATAAGATGTCAGACTGTGTGGAGGACCGAATAGAGGGCTACAACACTGGCAAGTCAAATGAGTAGCAAAGTCTGCATCAATTTTTTTAAATTTCTACAATTCAGACAACTGACAGCTGGCTGCACAAAGCAAATCACAATAAAATTTGAGCTCAGTCGAATCTGAATTTTTTTGTAAAGTTTAAGACAAATTTAATTCACCTTGAACAAATTTGCTCATCTCTAATAGAAATAATGTTCCTTGCTTAAAATTACATATATAAAATAACAATCTCACCTCTAATATTCTCATTACTACCTGATTAATGCTTGGCCAAACAATAGAATTCCTCTACAATCCTGCCTACTAAAACTTGCAAAACTTTTATAATCAATGCTTCATCCATTGCATATCTCATAAAATTGCTGAACTGGAACCTCATATGGGCCTTTTTACTCACCTACATATTTTTTTATTCTCTTACATAGTCATAAAATATTCCAGTTGTAAAGCAAGATGATTTACATCTTCTATGATCTTGGTGAAAAACCTAACTACTTAAATAATATTATTAACTATAATAATAATAATAATAATATATTAATTATTTGCTTAATTAATGTGATTTAGACTCAAAGGCTCCGATTTATCATTGCCTTTGTGCCTATTTTTTTGTGTGCTCCCCTTTTTCTGTTTTCTGCTTTGTGGTGGAGTCTGAATTCCACATGTTTTGGGCTGATACATCACTTGACTTTTTAAATAGTCGCAAAATTTGGCGCAACCCTGCTCCAGTCTACCTTTGGTGTAGTTTTGAATATACTAGACTTTTGGCTCAATTTTTGTAAATTTTTTGCATAAAAAGACACAAAAACAGATCAAGACAGGAAGAAAGCCCACTTTTGAATTTGCGCCAAATTCATGAATCATGTGCGCCATTTAAGTGACTTAAAAAGACTACAAATGATGAATCTGGGCCAGAGTTTTATTTTACTATGGGTTCACAATTGATGCACTCTACTTACAGTATTAGTCCTCCTTCACACGTTCAGGTTTGCAGCACATGTGGTATTCATTTTTCCATGTATATCACCCATATCCATTATAACCTAAACGAGCTATTCAGATGTTTATGTTTTCACACAGACTATGTGCCTGTGCAAAATACATGGAGACATGTCTGTTTTTTTCTGGTGTCATGGATGACACCGGCCAATACAAGCCTATGGGTCTGTGAAAAGCACATGCATCACACAGATATCAACCGTGTGTGTGTGCTAATCTTGCTTAAGATAGCAAAGTATAGGAGAACTTTTGTAATTTCTTTCTTTCTTTATCCACTCCAGATAAACACTGATTACCACACTGATGGTAGAAATGGACACATGGATGACACAGTGGTGGTAAGAATGGACATATGGATGACACACTGATGGTAGAAATGGACACATGGAGGACACACTGGTGATAGAAATGGACACACGGATGACACACTGATGGTAGAAATGGACACTTGGAGGACACACTGATGATAGAAATGGACACATGGAGGACACACTGATGATAGAAATGGACACATGGAGGACACACTGATGGTAGAAATGGACACATGGATGACACACTGATGATAGAAATGGACACATGGATGACACACTGATGGTAGAAATGGACACATGGAGGACACACTGATGATAGAAATGGACACATGGATGACAGAGTGGTGGTAAGAATAGACATATGGATGACACACTGATGGTAGAAATGGACACATGGATGACACACTGATGATAGAAATGGACACATGGATGACACACTGATGGTAGAAATGGACACATGGATGACACACTGATGATAGAAATTGACACATGGATGACACACTGATGGTAGAAATGGACACATGGATGACACACTGATGGTAGAAATGGACACATGGATGACACACTGATGGTAGAAATGGACACATGGAGGACACACTGATGATAGAAATGGACACATGGATGACACACTTATGGTAGAAATGGACACATGGAGGACACACTGATGATAGAAATGGACACACGGATGACACACTGATGGTAGAAATGGACACATGGAGGACACACTGATGATAGAAATGGACACATGGATGACACACTGATGGTAGAAATGGACACATGGAGGACACACTGATGATAGAAATGGACACATGGATGACACACTGATGGTAGAAATGGACACATGGATGACACGGTGGTAAGAATAGACATATGGATGACACACTGATGGTAGAAATGGACACATGGAGGACACACTGATGATAGAAATGGACACATGGAGGACACACTGATGATAGAAATGTACACATGGATGACACACTGATGGTAGAAATGGACACATGGATGACACAGTGGTGGTAAGAATAGACATATGGATGACACACTGATGGTAGAAATGGACACATGGATGACACACTGATGATAGAAATGGACACATGGAGGACACACTGATGATAGAAATGGACACATGGATGACACACTGATGGTAGAAATGGACACATGGAGGACACACTGATGATAGAAGTGGACACACGGATGACACACTGATGGTAGAAATGGACACATGGAGGACACACTGATGGTAGAAATGGACACATGGATGACACAGTGGTGGTAAGAATAGACATATGGATGACACACTGATGGTAGAAATGGACACATGGAGGACACACTGATGATAGAAATGGACACATGGATGACACACTGATGGTAGAAATGGACACATGGATGACACACTGATGATAGAAATGGACACATGGAGGACACACTGATGATAGAAATGGACACATGGATGACACACTGATGGTAGAAATGGACACATGGATGACACACTGATGGTAGAAATGGACACACGGATGACACAATGATGATAGAAATGGACACATGGATGACACACTGATGGTAGAAATGGACACACGGATGACACACTGATGATGGAAATGGACACATGGATGACACACTGATGATAGAAATGGACACATGGATGACACACTGATGGTAGAAATGGACACATGGAGGACACAGTGGTGGTAAGAATGGACCCACGGATGAAACACTGATGGTAGAAACTGACACATGGATGACACACTGATGATAGAAATGGACACTTGGATGACACACTGATGGTAGAAATGGACACATGGATGACACACTGATGATAGAAATGGACACTTGGATGACACACTGATGGTAGAAATGGACACATGGATGACACAATGATGGTAGAAATGGACACATGGAGGACACAGTGGTGGTAAGAATGGACCCACGGATGAAACACTGATGGTAGAAACTGACACATGGATGACACACTGATGATAGAAATGGACACTTGGATGACACACTGATGGTAGAAATGGACACATGGATGACACACTGATGATAGAAATGGACACATGGATGACACACTGATGATAGAAATGGACACATGGATGACACACTGATGGTAGAAATGGACACATGGATGACACACTGATGGTAGAAATGGACACATGGATGACACAGTGGTGGTAAGAATGGACACATGGATGAAACACTGATGGTAGAAACTGACACATGGATGACACACTGATGATAGAAATGGACACTTGGATGACACAGTGGTGGTAAGAATGGAAACACGGATGAAACACTGATGGTAGAAACTGACACACGGATGACACACTGATGGTAGAAATGGACACATTGATGACACAGTGGCGGTAAGAATGGACACATGGATAAAACACTGATGACATAATGATGATCCACTTGTGGAAAACACTAACACTGGTACCAATTTTCACGTATGTGTTTTATCGGACATGTGAAGGAAGTCTAACTGTGATTTCTCTATAGACACCAAACAAAGAGAGTCAAATCAATAGCAAATCTTTTTAGATGTAGATTAGTGATCAGAGAATATACTCGTTACTCAAGATTTCCTGAGCATGCTCGGGGGTCCTCCGAGTATTTTTTAGTGCTCAGAGATTTAGTTTTCTTCCCTGCAGCTGAATGATTTACATCTGTTAGCCAGCTTGATTACATGTCGGGATTCTCTAGCAACCAGGCAACCCCCACATGTAATTATGCTGGCTAACAGATGTAAATCATTCAGCTGTGGCGAAGAAAACTAAATCTCCGAGCACTAAAAAATACTCGGAGGACCCCCGAGCATGCTCGAGAAATCTCGAGTAACGAGTAATATTCGCTCATCACTAATGTAGATCACTCACAACATATCATGATGTAATTTTCAAAACTGCTTCCTTAAAACTACCCACTTTTGGACATTTCTTGTTGAAAACATTGCAGTTTATTTTTCCCATCCAGTTTTGGATTCCTCCTGCTTATGACATCATCGGTCACTGGTAAACCACAGGAATTTCAATTTAGTGTAATTTAAAATTACCCAAGCGGCTAAAGAAATAATTTCCCATAGTTAAAGGATATTATTGAATTTCCATTTATTTTCATTTAATAAATATAGTTCTAACAATGGCACCACATTTTAACCAGTTTGCAGTGTCCATGTCAAATTATACTCAAATCTGTTACTCTTTACTGAAAAGTAGAAGGCCAGTGGCTGGATTTTAGCATTCACTGTCTGCAACCTAATAGAATCTGGCATACACAATGGAAATAAGGCAATGAAGCACTGATGAGTATGAACTTTCTCTAATGAAGCATCATCATTACAACAACAGCAGCAATGTTTGTGCTGATGATGCTGGTGCACATTTGATACACACCATTGCACATAAGGGGTGTTAAAGCTAAGATACTGTGAATATTACCAGAGCTGGACCAGCTGCCAGGGTGAAATCTTTCAGTATTCATATGAACGTCTCTGTTCTATTTACAGATTCCAAACTAGGATTATACAACTTTCAGTTTTATAATGGGAAAATCATTGTCGGATCACCTTCTATAACAATAGATTAACCTTCCTCTAGTGTTAGCTTTCTGTTACTCTTTCTTATGTTAACGGGTCGGTTTTGACCCGTGTCTTAAATCACCCCTAGGATACCCTAAAAACAATTATTTATGATCCAATTTGTTTCTTACCTCTTAGTTACCTTGTTAGGGTTTCTCATCCATGGAAGGATTGATTTTAATATTTTTGTTGTGGCCCCCTGTGCCTTTCATTTGAGAGCATACCCTTCATTTTCAATATAAAAATATTGTCAAATGAACCTCAAGAGAATAATATAAACTTAAAAAAGTTTGTTATATTACCTGACTATTACTGAAAGGTTTTAGAACACATTTCTTAAATGTAAAAAAAAAATATATATATATATTTTATATTATTAACTCTAGTAACATCTATGGTGTTACGGGTCAATTTTGACCCATATCTAACTACTTTATGAAAAAGGCAAAAAACAGATTTTTTTTTTATAGAACTTTAATACAAATAAAAGATGAAAATTATATTAACATTAATAGCAATAATAATAAAAAGTAGCTTTTCTAGGTCAAACAAACAAACAACAATCAATCAAGCAAATCAAATCAACGGAAATCAAGTACTAGTTTTTAGATGCATTAGTATTTAAATGCATGTGTGGCAAAAAGTGACACTTTTTGTGTGTTCTTTGCAAAGGTATTTTTTGCAGGCGAAGCACGATGTGTTTGTCTTTCTGTCCTTATTGCTAGGGCAGACCTGACACCTCTTTCTTTTAGAATGGTGGTCTCACTGGGGTTGTGGCTGTTGTGGTTGATGTTGAGGCAGGGCTGGTTGAGGAGGATGCTGGTGATGATGCTCTTTGTGTTGCTGTGGGTGTGGACGAAGCACTTGTTGAGTTCTGGAATTGTCGGACCAAGGCTGCAGCGGCTGGGTCTCGGGGCACTCGTTCCCTTTGGTCAATGTGCGCCTTGACAAGGGATCTTCCTAGTTCCTCAAGAAACATCCTCCGCTTGTTTTTTTTCTTTGAATTCCATCCTTGGTGAATGTGGGTCCACAACACAAATGAATTGCATGCTGACACATCAAGGATGTTGTAAAATACAATCATTGGCCATCTCCTAGTCATTCGCTGGCAAGTGTAGGTGGCAGTCAGCTTATCCAGGTTGTCCACTCCTCCTTTGTTTTTGTTACAGTCCAGGATGATTCTGGGCTTTTTGTCACTTCTTGATGACACAGCTGCATCTTTGTGAAGTGTGGACATCAGTACCACATTCCGTCATTTTTTGGGGCAGTATGAAACAGCAGTGGTGGTGTCTGTAAAAACAAATTTTGAGGAAAGTAGAGCCCTGTCCTTCATCTGCAACAATTCAGCAGGCAGCTCAGGTTTGTTTTTTTTCACTGTGCCCACCATGGTGATTTTCCTCCTGAGAAGTTCTTGTCCAAGGTCATAGCTGGTAAAAAATTGTCACAAGTAATGTTGTGACCCTGCAGTCCAGTAGTCATATCGAGGACTACATGTTTTCCTTGTTTTTTTTCAGGGATGCCGCTTACAGACTTGCCTGTGTAAATCTGTAGATTCCATGCATAGCTAGTTTTTGCATCACAGGCTGCGCAGATTTTTATGCCGTATTTGCCTGGCTTACTTGGCATGTATTGCCGGAAGGGGCATTTTCTGCTGAAAGGGAGAAAACGTTCGTCTACTGTCACCTCTGGCCCTGGGCTGGACATCAGTGGAAGGAGCTGCACCCATTTCTCCCAAACATCCCTGATGGGAGCAAGTTTGTCAGATTTTGTTCTGGTGTCTCTGTTGTCAAATCTGAGGACTCTTGATATCATTTGAAACTGTTGAAGTGACATTGTTGCCCGGAAAATATTCCTGCCTGTCGATGCGTCCCAGAGACTATCGGTGGCCTCATTGCAGGATTTGTACACTCCAGCAAGGAGAAGAACACCAATGTAGGCATCCAGGACATCATCATGAAGGTCATTCCACATGTTGCCGTGGACTTTTTTCCTTCAAGGTTTGTCATAGCAATAAAGACTTTTTTTTATTGACAATGGCATAAACAGATCAAAACATGTCTTGATGTCACTTACTCTTGTCACAGCAAGCCTTGTGATCCCAGGGGTCATTTTTATGACATTTGCAGCATCTGCCCTGCCATGTACATCTGGAGGTACTGAGCTCCAACTGATCTTGCCACTTTTGGATTTGAATCTTTCAGCGGGAGCAGCTTCAGCACCAGTGACCTCCTCATCAGACTGATCAGAACTGTCTGTGTCTTCCGGTTGATACTCCACATCATCTTCCTCCTCAGAAACCTGTTCATCTGTATCAGTTTGCTGCTGTGTGTCCTCTGATTCATTATCATCTAAGATATAATCCAGAATTTGGCTTACATCAAATCTTCTCCTCATTGTTGCATGTGTAAACTGGAGATGTATACTGTTGTGAATTCTGCTCTTGGGCTCCCTCCGGTGGTTGTTAGTGGTAGTGCAGTGGTGTCTGGATTATAGGCCTGGGCAGGTGTTTCTGCTTATTGCAGCTCTATTAGGTATTTAGGTTTGTTGGATCCTTCAATCCCTGCCAGTTGTCCATTGTATCTTGGAGGGATTGCATCTCTGTCTGGCTCCACTTGCCCTGCTGTCATTTCAGCTAAGATAAGTGCCCTGTTTTGGTTCTCTGTAGCACGCATGCAGTGTGCTTTTATGTGCAGTGCAATCTATTGTGTTTTTGTCCAGCTTTGACTTGTTTGGATTTTTCTGTCATGCTGGTTTCTCTGGAGATGCAGATATACATCCTATGTCTTTAGTTAGATGTAGTATATAGTATATTCTGCTGTGGATTTTTCTAGTGTTTTAATACTGACCTCTTAGAACTCTGTCCTATCCTTTCTATCTAGCTAGAAGGGCCTCTTTTGCTAAACTCTGTCTTTTCTGCCTGTGTATGTATTTCCTCTTAAACTCACAGTCAATATTCGTGGGGGCTGCCTATCCTTTGGGGTTCTGCTCTGAGGCAAGATAGGATTTCTCATTTCCATCTTTAGGGGTATTTAGTCCTCCGGCTGTGTCGAGGTGTCTAGGCCTGGTTAGGTACATCCCACGGCTACTTCTAGTTGCGGTGTCAGTATTAGGATTGCGGTCAGTACAGGTGCCACCTACTCCAGAGATAGTCTCATGCGGCTCCAGGGTCACCGGATCATAACAGTATACTCTGCAAAGTACCAACTCTAAGCTGATTTGGCCATACATGCCTGGACATGTCCCTAACTCAAGTTGTTGGAGGTAGAGCTGGCTGTGGGCTGTTGGTTTATATTGTGTTTATGAGTTCAGTTTTGGGACTTATTGTTTTTTTACTCTTATATTAGACCTGGGTTGAAATTGACCCCAACAACACAAATGTTATAATTTTAATAAGAGCATTTTACAATTTAGTAAAATAGTTTTATTTTATTATGCAAATTGCCTCTTCTGAGAAAAAGAGGACTTAACTCTATAGCGCCACCTGTTGGAAGTAGTGATCCTACAAGTCACAATCAACCCTCTAACGAGTCATGCAATATGACTTAGGAGAAAAGCCAAATCAGTATCTCAATTCGCAGACACGGTGTTTCGGGCTGTTGGCCCTCGTCAGTGCGAAGCATGAGAACTGATTTGGTTAGGTGAGAGGCTCTGGACTGGGGTCTAAGGGGTATTGAAAATTGCCTCTTCTGAGAAAAAGAGGACTTAACTCTATAGCGCCACATTTATTTTATTTTATTGTATTTCGTTTTAAAATAAGTTCCTGAAAAAGTCAAAAAGTCTTGATGCAATAGACAAATGTATGTAGAATTTGTATGCATTTAAAACCTAAAACGGGTCGGTCACGACCCTAACACTAGAGGAAGGTTTTAATAGCTCATCTGGTAAGTGCTAGTCTATGGAGATAAAGCTTTGTGCATAACTTAGATGGAAGGTGATTTTACTGCCTTTATATATCATGTGATGCCTTATTTTTTCATCTGTAATGCGCCATTTTGCTGCACCTCGTAGCATTTCTTTCTCTTTTTAGAGATACAAGCTCAATTCTGAGCAGCCTTATTTGAGTATAGCCCAATATGGTAAAAGATTTGTAACGTAACAACAGTAAAACCCCAAAAAACTTGGTTTAATTAGACGATCATGTGAAGATGAGGGCAGCAATAGACATGTCACGCTCACAGTGCCGTCAGATGGGAAGTCATCGGTGGCCCAATGATGACGCATGTGCACTCCTAACACGTGAAGTCAGATAGGGAATGAGAAAGAAAATTGCCATAATGTCAAAAGTAGAAATATAGCATGATAGCAGGCTATGTTGAGGCATATTGGGGAAGAGTAAAATGTTTTTGGATAATTCATAAAAGCTAGTATTATTAAATTATAACAAAACATGCTAACGCGTACAAGTGGCAGAGTTTTGGATAAGTTGGAAATAACATAGCAATGGAAATTTGTGTGATAGGAAAATAGCACATATAAATACAGATCATTATTCCAATATAATCATCTCATGGTAAAAAAGTAAATATAATGGTGTACAATAAATATATTGGTAGTGAGTGAAAATAAATAAAGTATAGACAGTACACCGCTAACAGGGATTAATGGTGAATATTTGCATATTCAAAGAAAATGGTGACACATATTTCATTATGTACATACTGTAGTTCTGCAATGGTGGGTAGGGTTGAAAGTGCAAGTGCCTTTCGACTTTTATCCTAAGTCATATAGCAAGGCTTGTTAAAAGGTTGATATTGACTTCTAGGATTGCTACTTCCAATAGGTGGCTCTAGATTTAAGTCCTTTTCCTCTATGAAGAGACAATTTGCAGTCAGACTGGCTCACTAGAGTAGTAGTGGATCCTTCAATAGGTTGGAGAGTGTTTTGGTAAAATAAAAGGCCCTTTCAAAAACAGAGTGCAAAATATTCAGCAGTTTTTGGAGACAGCTTGAATCATTTACTGTCACAAACAACCTTTATGGTTTATAATCAAATAACCATTGAAAGGTCCTTCCTACCACTCAGATCCTGCTAGCAACTTTTATTCACTAGCACAATTCTATAGGAGAAAGGAAGTCTTGGAGGCCTAGGAGGCCGCAAGGTGTCAGAGCGCGATTAGCCTACAGATTAACTTCATATCTGATGGTTATTAGTTTATTTTTCTTGACAGGTTCACTTTAAAGGATGCCTCATGAATTTTCTCTAATTTTTTTATGTGATTTGTGTCTCTTACTTTGTGCCCTAAATATAGAGTGAAGTGGAATCCTGCAAAACTTGACTTCACAAAAACAGAGGAATGTCTTAAATAAGTTGATCACTGCTTTAACAACTCCTTCTGAATCCCTATGGGTCTCCTTTGTTAAATAATAACACTTATACTCACCTGTGGTGCCAGCGCTGTTCCAGTGGTGTTTGCACTGACTCTCCCAAGGATCCCGTGAAATTGTTATCTCACACGATCTCTGTGGCCAATCAGCGCTGGCTTCATTCTTCTCTCTCAAGAATGAATCACATACATGTGGAGGAAGTAAAAGCAGCTGCTCTTTCCATTCCTCTGGATGTATGTGATATGTTTGAAGGTGGGAAGAGTGAAGCCATCAGTGATTGACCAAAGAGGTCGCGTGATATAATAGTGTCAAGCGATCTCCGTGAGAGTCAGTACCGACACTGCTGGAATGGCGATGGCACCATAAGTGCTATTATTTTACAAAGGGGGAACATAGGGATTTATAAAGGGTTGTCTGAGTAGTGAATAACCACTTTATGTGTTTTGATTTCTCCTTGTAAAGCAGTTATTATTTCTCCAAGAGAGACACAAAAAATCCCTTGCCTAGTATTGAGCATACTTAAAGGCTCAGTTCACATCTGCATTTTGCAATTCTATTCTAGAACACTTCCATTGGAGGAACAGAGAAATATATATTATGTGGAGGATGGATCTGGTACCAGAAGAATCCTGTTGACTATGAGGGAATTCATCTGCTTTTTGTAATAGTATGGATCCGGTAAAATAGCAGATACTCTAATGAAAGACAAATTGACCCCTACTATAGCCAATGGGGTCTTCCTGGTCCCATTTCCATATGAGGAACCAAATTGCAAAGCGCGGTTGTGAATAAAGGCTAAAGGTACCGTCACATTAAGCGACGCTGCAGCGATAGCGACAGCAATGCCGATCGCTGCAGCGTCGCTGTTTGGTCGCTGGAGAGCTGTCACACAGACCGCTCTCCAGCGACCAACGATGCCGAGGTCCCCGGGTAACCAGGGTAAGCATCGGGTTGCTAAGCGCAGGGCCACGCTTAGTAACCCGATGTTTACCCTGGTTACCAGCGTAAAAGTTAAAAAAAACAAACAGTACATGCTCACCTGCGCGTCCCCCAGCCTCTGCTTCCTGACACTGACTGAGCTCCGGCCCTAACAGCACAGCGGTGACGTCACCGCTGTGCTTTCACTTTCAGTTTAGGGCCGGCGCTCAGTCAGTGTCAGGAAGCAGAGGCTGGGGGACGCGCAGGTGAGCATGTACTGTTTGTTTTTTTAACTTTTACGCTGGTAACCAGGGTAAACATCGGGTTACTAAGCGCGGCCCTGCGCTTAGTAACCCGATGTTTACCCTGGTTACCAGTGTAAAATATCGCTGGTATCCTTGCTTTTGCTGTCAAACACGGCGATACACGGCGACCTAGCGACCAAATAAAGTGCAGACCTTCTAGCAGCGACCAGCAATTTCACAGCGGGATCCAGATCGCTGCTGCGTGTCAAATACAGCGATATCGCTATCCAGGTCGCTGCAACGTCACGGATCGCTGGCGATATCGCCTAGTGTGACGGTACCTTAAGGCTAGATTTATATAGGTGATTTGGTCCTGTTTTTTACCATCAATGTCCAATTGGTAGTAGTCAGATTTCTGTTACTGTCCATATTTTCTAGACCAAAGTGGTATTGGCCACAGGGAAATTTTGTGTTTTTTGTTTACTTATTCAGATAACGAATTAGTATAGAAAATGACAAAGAAAACCCATAATAGAGATCAATGGTTTGAAATGACTCCAATTACATTCATAAGGGCAGGGAGGCACCTCTCAATTAGAGTTGCTGTGTCACTAGTGATTTCATTGGTATCACTGCCTTTCTCAAGCAATCATCATTTAAAGGAAATAATGGAAGGGATTAAAGACAATGAGCATCTCCACAACACTATTCATTCATCAAGACCTCATTTATCAAGACCGGCATTTTTTGTGATGGTCTTGCTGAGTGGGCTTGCTGGAGTCAGACACTCCTGATTCATCGAGGTGTGTGCCGTCTTAATAAATCAGAGATGTTTGTCAAATGGCATGCTCCTCCATACACCTTTCCACAAATCTTAAGAGTAAGATATCTGGCGTAACGTACACCACAGCTCATCAAGAATGCTTCCATCACTTCCTGTCCTGCCCCAGCTCTGCCCATATGAAGTAGCTGGGGAAACTGTCAATTAAATGCAAGAAGCTTCAAAATATTTCCCCAACTCTGAATTACCATACGTTAAGAGGTTGTGATTTTTCAGAGCTTTTTCCACTAGAATTGTAGTGTAAAAGCCTTGTTGAATCGGGTCCCATATGCTGCAGTGGGCGACTGTAATCAAAACTACCAGGCAGAGCACAGCAGAGGATACCATGACCTCTTGTATGAAACTTTATTTTTTTGTCTTCATAATATTTAATACACAAGATGTTTTGTATGTTTTTAAATTCAAGAGTTTCATCCACCTCTTGTCCATATAATACAGATACTTACTATTCATATAGCATTCTCAGTGCCTGCGGCTGGAAATAGAATGGATAAACTCAGGTATCTTTTTTGTTTATAGTCATACTGAATGCAAATGAGATATTAATATGTCTGAATAATATCTCACGCTGTACTGTAATCCCACAGAGAACCATGAAAGTCTATCTATAAATTATATTTATTTTTCTGAAACTAAAACTACCGTATTTTCTGGTGTATAAGACGACTGGGCGTATAAGACGACCCCCAACTTTTCCATATAAAATATGGAATTTGGGATATGCCTGCTGTATAAGACGGGGGTCATCTTATGCGCCCAGTCATCTTATACGGCGTGTGGTTCCCAGGGTCTGAAGGAGAGGAGACTCTCCTGCAGGCCCTGGGATCCATATTCATGTTAAAAATAAAGAATAAAAATAAAAAATATGTATATAGTCACCCCTCCGAGAAGCCTGGCTGTCACTGCTGCAAGCGTCTGCCTCCGTTCCTAAGAATTGCAGAGCATGAAGGACCCTCGATGACGTCGCAGTCCTGTGATTGGTCCGTGACCGCTCATGTGACCGGTCACCTGACCGTGACATCATCAAAGGTCCTTCACGCTTTGCAATTCTTAGGAACGGAGGCAGACGCTTGCAGCGGTGACAGCCAGGCTTCTCGGAGGGGTGAGTACAGTAGCGTAGCTACTGGGGGGGCAGAGGGGGCCATTGCCCCAGGCCCAGTCACCTGAAGGGGCCCACCGGGAGATCCACTGCCGTGTCTCAGGTGTCAGGGAGAGAGCAGCACAATGCCGGCTGCAGAGCCTCCCTCCGTGCAGAGTGCAATGTGGTCTCACCCGAGGAATCTCTTCCCGGCTGGCAGCAGCAGCTGCAGTTACTTTCTGGCTGTGCAGTGTGTGCACGCTGGGTTTGGCTGAGGCACGCTGGGTCCTAGTGCCGTCCCCCTTGCATCTATCTGGACACTTCCTGGTTCTCCTCACTGTCTGCCTGAAAACTTCATCAGTAAGTGGGGAGGGAATTTACTAGAGTAATTCGATTTAGGCATATCATGGTCACTGTGGGGGTGAATGTGAGAGGATTGTGGTATTGTAGGGGCTGAAGTGGGAGAGGAGGACAGGGCACTGTGGGGTAAATGTGAAACGATGGGGGTTATTGTGGGTGTGCAGGGGGACAGGGCACTGTGGGGGTGAATGAGAGAGGATGGTGGTATTGTGGGAAGGGGACAGGGTACTGGGGGTGAATGGGAGAGTTTGAGGGTATTATGAGGGCTGACGTGGGTGAGGGGGCACTGGGGGGCTGATTATTATTATACTGTTTAATGTTATGAGATATTCACTCCATCATATGTGAGGGTATGTGTCCTCGAGGTGTATTGGCAGCGCTTTGGAAGCAGCAGATACCCCGCTCCGCCCAAAGCGCTGCCCCCTGTTGTACGCGCGGTGATTCCGCATATATTCATTGAACACAGGTGGAATCACCACATCCTATTCATAGACTGTTATATTTATCTTGTGGAGACGGAGCATCTCCACAAGATAAATAGACATGCTGCTGTCTAGAAAGACGCGCCACATGTCCGGTTACGCAGGTCTGCCACCTGCGTCTATGTACGCATAGTGGAGAGGGATTTCATAAAATCCCCTCCACTATGCTGTAACATCTGGACGCTGCGGATGTACACAGCGTCCAATCCCCAGCAAAAACCCAAGCAATACACCCTGTGGAAACATACCCTAATAGTTGCTGTCTTGGGGGCTGGAGATGGGGAGGTCGGGGGCTTTTTATTATTGCGAGCTGGGTCTTTTATAAGTATTAGTTAAACAAGCATAGCAAAGAAGGTTAATATTACTATAACAAGGATAAGTATTAACATAAGGGCGCAGACAGACACTGTATAACTTATGCGACGATCGCATTGCAATCCTCGGACTGGCCCTGACACCTCTCCTGACATAAGCGTGACAGCGTGATAGATTACTATGCAACTGTCAGCCTCAGGTCAGGAGAGCCGACGGTCAGTCCGAGGATTGCAATGCGATCCTCACATGAGAAATACATCAGTCCGTCTGCCCCCTAACAAGTATAACAATACAGTAACCACGGGCTGCATTCTATGTTATAAGAATACATTGCTTATAATTAAATTATTAAAGGGAACATGTCACCCCCCCCCCCAGGGCCTATTAAGGTAATAGAGCCAGCCACCTTCAGCGGCACTAAGGCTGCATTCTGTGAAGGTGGCTCTTATGTTTTTGATCCCTAATAACGCTGAAATATTAACTTTTATAAATTGTGTGCCATACCTGTATTGAGTCTGGGGGGTACGTCTTTTGTCCCCGGACACAACCGCCTCCCAGCCATCCATCATCCCACCGGGCGCCGATGCCTAGGCTCTCATTTTTCGGGCATGCGCCGTGTGCGCTGCCCTGGAGCTCACATCAGCTGGTGTACTGATATCACACCTGCATGTAGCGGAGGACCAAGATCCCGCCCCGCAGTGTGGTATGATTTATTCACACTGCGGGGCTGGGAATCTGGCGCTGTGCGCAGGTGCGATCTACTTACATCACTTGATATAAGTTCCAGGGCAGCGCGCACTGCGCATGCCCGAGAAGTAATTGCAGAGCGCCGGTGACGGGACAAGAAAGAAAGGAGGCGGTGCTCAGTGGGATGATGAACGGCTGCGAGGCGGCTGAGTCAGGGGGAGAAAACGTACCCCCCGAACTCAATACTGGTATGGCGCACAATTTATAAAAGTGAATATTCCAGCGTTATTAGGGATCAAAAACGTAAGAGCCACCTTCACAGAATGCAGCCTTAGTGCTGCTGAAGGCAGCTGGCTCTATTACCTTAATAGGCCCTGGGGGGGGGGGGGGTGACAGGTTCCCTTTAAGTTATTAAAGGCTTGGGATAATTGTCTGCAGTCACTCTACAGACTGCCAAATCATGATGGGGTGCACCTGCCGTCATGAGACCCCAAGACCACTGGTGTGATCAGGCGGTCATGCGACCACGTTTGCTATTTGCACGTGTTGACTAGACAAGTTTGACTTCTCTCAATAGAAGAAAATCGTCACATGACCTCCTGCTCTCATGAGCGATGCTGGGGCCCTTATTACTGTACATAGGGGACTCCTAAATATTAAGTAGGCACTTACGAAGCATTGAAGCCTAACTACTGGGTGGCAGATAGTGCTGTAGCGGCTGTCAGTCTGTCCCTGGGCATCAGTTACAGCCGCCACTCTCTATACACAGAGCGGTGACTGAAAAATGTTGAAGTAATAGTATACACAGTTTGTCAGTCTGGACAAGATGGGAAAAGTGAATGGCTCCACCGGAAAGAACATCCTCTGTAAGTCACCATCTATAACTGTACTGTGATCTCTCTATGTCATGCAGGACTGGTATCTACCACAATATGGTATCACCGTATGGCGGTAATATCAGTGCTGGTTATTGTATAGAGATTTATTTTCAATAACAGTGCGGTCATCTCCTGAGGTTCCCCTATACCCTCCGTAGTTACATTCATGGTTACCTGGTTAAGGGCCACAGGTGGGCACAGACAGATAAGGGCCCATGTGCAATAACAATATATGGGCCCTTTGCAGCCCAAGAACTTCTAAAAATACAAAATTGCACCTTATTTAGAGGTAGAAATGGGCCCCCTTAACTCTTGGGCCCATGTGCTGCCGCATAGTTTGCGCTAATGATATGTCCGCCTGTTAGGGGCCCACTCACATGTTTCGCCCCCCCCTGAGCTGAACCCCTAGCTACGCCTCTGGGTGAGTATATACATATTTTTTATTTGTATTCTTTATTTTTTACATGAATATGGATCCCAGGGCCTGAAGGAGAGTTTCCTCTCCTTCAGACCCTGGGAACATCCAGGATCGCTCCCTGCACATGCCGTACCTGGCGTATAAGACGACCCCCGACTTTTGGGACAATTTTTAGGGGTTAAAAAGTCATCTTATACGCCGGAAAATACGGTAGTCTAAAAAAATCTAGCAATGCTTGTTACATTTCAATGACTAGCAACTAAGTGACTATAATTAAGACCATTTTGAATTCAAAGATATGTCCAAATGTTTTTGTTATACAAGGTTATTCAAACTGTATAAACTGTAGCCCCAGTATTCGTAGCCGAGAGAACATAACACTATAACATAAAAAGACACACTATATATCCAAGTTTTATCCACACACTGCAAATGTTGAAAGTGATTTCCATTGGTGACGTGGCAGAAGTCCAAATGGTAGTCCAGTTCTCTCCAGACTTGTACCAGCATATCCTTGGATACAAACCTACTGTTTCAGTGATACATTGTTTCCGATTGTTCAGATCCTGGGGTTTTGAAATGGGGAGAGCAGATACACTGAGGCCTTGGTGTAGCCTCACATAAAAAAGATGCAGGGTGTTAGATCCTACAATCATGGAGGCCAACTCCATATTGATTAGTCGATCTGAGACAATGTTTCACTGAAACAGTGGAGTCCATATTCGAGGATATGCTAGCACACGCCTAGAGTGAGCTACAGTACCACTTGAACATCTGCCACATCACCAATGGAAATCATTTTGATTATCTTTAGTGTATAGGTAAAACCTGGATAGGAACGGTATCTCTTCATGATAATAAATTTGTGTAATGCTCTCTTGGATATAAATTATTATAATCTTACACTTTTCATTTTGATTCACCTGATTCTGCTCATATGAAAGCAATGTGTTTCCATGGTTACTGTCACAGTTGTGTCAGGTGTGACAGTCGGTCATCCTGGATCCGGCTGTAGAAGGTCTTTGTATTTAGCTCAAGCACCTTCTTGATTTTTGCATCTCTGTTATGGAGCGATATTCATCACTATCTAGGACTCAACAGTTGCCTCCACCTTCTGCTGCAAATCACACACCTGTGCTGATGGTTTAAATACATTCAATTGCTGCAACATGGTGCGGGTGTTAGCTCATACTTGCCTCAGTCTTGTTGGAGGTTCTAGCAGTCGGTTAGTGTCTTTCCTTGAGGACCCTTGGAGGATTGCTGGCGTGACATCTCGGTTATCTTTTCAAACGATGTGTTTTCGCCATCCGCCTTTTCCCTCTCTGTATTTAGTTTTAGAGGGGGCTGACTGGTGCACACCCTGTCTTCTCCCTAAGTAGGGTCTATTGCTAGGGACAGGTAGGTATTAGGTTCCTGCTCGGCGATAGGTGCAGAACCTATATAGGGATGTTTAGGGCAGACAAAGTGATTTTAGATCTGCCAAGGGGTCTCCACTCCCTTCTTCCCTAGTGTTTGGGCTCCCCCTTCCCTTTTCCCTGCTTCAGATCTGCAACACAGGACTAAGGTAGAAGGGGATAAACTGACCCTGCACTATGACAAGGCTGAAACCCTAGTGGGTGACCCATTCCTTGCGAATAGACCCACCAACGATCTTAGGTTAATCTCAAGCAAAGACCTATAGATAAGGGGAAGGGGTTCCCTAAACAAAAACGGGTCACCTCCTAATAGAAAACAAAGAGAAGGCTGCAGAAACCAATAGAAAACAGAAACTAATGCTAGCAGAACCAGAGGTACCAGCACTGCACAAATAAAACACACAGAAGACAAAGCACCAAGCTAGAGCTCAAGCAGATAAACACTGTTGTCCAGCAAGGACTGGGAGGCAGGTGCTGATTGTCATGTCGGACGCTGTTCAAACCAGGTCGTCTGACAGACAGCGGTAATTCCGCTTTTGACCACTATTTGCTCATTTGCGTCTGCTAGATTTTATCTAGCTGTTCCAGGGTTAATTTTCCTAATCCTCGGATTGGAAGCTGGGCCATTCCCATGGCCTTTAAATAGTTCTCCTGTTCATTGGGCGTCGCCGATTATAGCTTCTGTCTTGTGCGTTGTTATCTCGGTCTGGAGTGGAGAGCTGGTTGTTGGAGATTCGTTGCTGGTGGTATATTTTCCTCTGTCTTATTTACTCCTTCCTATATTTGTATTTATTTTGCCCTGCACATTTATAGTGTATTCCTGAGTGACTGCGGCGTGGTGTATATTTTCCTTTATCCTTGTCTGTGCTAACTGTGGGTATTGGAATATTACCTCTTCACTGGGTGGAGGGCGAAGGTATCAGCCTAGGGTTAAAACAGGAGTCAGGGTGAGGTTTGAGGCCTGGACATGCACACCATCAGTGTAAACTCCAGGTAGAGGGTCAGTCAGAATTTCCCTAGTCTGAGGGAAATTGCAGGGGCCCGGGTTATTAGCTCTCGCTCACCTAGTCTTCCCGTGACACTGATTAATAAAGAGTGATACAAACACCTGACCCAAGACAAACACAGCACCAGAGGAAAAAGACCAACAGCCAGAACTCCACAAGAAAATGGCGGATAGTCACAAACTAAACAGATTCTAACATTCCAAAAACACATGTGAACATATTAACATATATCAGTGCCCACCTTAAAATGTCTGCGACCACGCGTGCCTGCACAATCAGGAATGTTGGAGCGGCACTGATTGGTGTGTGCCCGAAGAAGCTGTTGTTGCAGCTGGCTGAATTGGGTCTACTATACGGCGGCGCCTTCGGCCGAGGCAAACCGCCGGCTATCACAGTCACTATTCAGGAGTTAGCTGGGGTGCAAAGGGAGGACGCTCCCCTTCTGTGGACCCAATTCAGCCAGCTGCAACAACAGCTTCTTCGGGCACACACCAATCAGTGCCGCTCCAACATTCCTGATTGTTCAGGCACGCGTGGTCGCAGACATTGTAAGGTGGGCACTGATATATGTTTGTATGTTCACATGTGTTTTTAGCGCGGCAGCCCTCTGTTAGCTTTTTGTCTGGGCATTTGTGTGTAGGCAGGTTTGCACATCCCACCTGCCAGGGCGCCAGCAGCTTACACAGTTCAGTGTAATAGGACAGCGCCAGTGTAATTTTTGTTGTATGTAGATTCTAACATTCCCATTGTTGTGAAGTTAGTTATCCTTCACCCAAATTTCAGATTTAGAGTCAGAAGTCAGAATTGAAATAAATCATTTGCTAAAGTAGTTTGAAAAGCATCATAAAATTGTATAAAACATTGCTTACATTTATTCGAAAACTACATTTTAAGTAAACGCTTGTCACTAGCAACAGTTTGTTTAATACTTTTCAAGACAATGCTTTCCAGAAGTTCAAAAACATTTATTTTTAGTGTAATGTTCTCACATTATTTCTCAGACACAGCAGTAAAACAACAAAGCAACTACCTCATATTTAGTACAGATTCTCTTTTATGGTCCTTTGTCATGCAAATAAACAGGATGATCCTTTGGGACTGTGCATGAGGCAAAAGGTAGTGCATTTACTGAAATAAAATATAAGTATATATAAAATTTTAAAAGCATACCAAACAATCACATATCTTTACACATTTAGTGCCTTAAATTGAACTGTCTAATGCTAAGGTGACACAGTGTTAATTCTCTCATCTAAGAGTATCGGGTTAAGTATGCAAATCACCAGGGGTGGATTAAGTGTAGCCAGGGCCCTGGGTGGTTTAAAAGGCATGGGTGTCCCCCACCAGGTACCTGATGTATGACATGATATGTCACATGACCCCTGATGGATCATATGATAGGTCATGTGAGTAACACAGAGGTGCTCTTGGGCACATCCATACACATAAAACATGAGAGATAGCAAATTTTTCCCTTATATATGGCACTATAAATATCATAGTGCCATACAAAATTGAGCATAGGTGGGAGATTAATTTTCTCAAGGGCCACATGACAGATCGTGACTATTGTGGAGGCCGAACCAATAGGCTGAAATTAATTTTGATCAATATTATTAATATAAAAATAAATATTAATAATTGTGTGACTTATTATTGATCAGAATTAAGTATGCCAACATCCCCCTATCTACAGTATGACACATCACGTAGCCTCCTACATACAATATGAGGCCCCACACAGGTCTAGTCAGCGCGTACATGCTAGAACGATGGCAACATCGTGCTGGCACACAAAGATGACAGGAGCGCAATGCCAGGAAAGCTCTCTGCTAAGATATGTGCTGATTACGGTACAAAAAACATTATAATAAGGGCAGTCTTTTTATGGGCCACCCAGAGCTCTGGGCTCCGGGCAGTAGCCCAGATTGCCATCACTATAATCCGCCTTTGCTAATTAGAGTTTGATTAGAGTGTGATTTGATTCTCTGGGAGGAAGAGAAGATGGAGAAAAAAAATTCTTCATCTTAGCCATATTGTCAGTTCATGGAAAACTAACCACTCAAATGTCATCATAATGTCATGTTGGTAATTCGCATGCCGTCCAAGCACCGCGCCCACCCACTGTGTGGTTTATGCTTGTTTCAAGCCATTCCGATGACTTTGTTTCCTCATGCACTTCTCTGCACTGCTACTAATGCATGTGGCTTCCATTTTGCCTTCGGGATGGTCTCTGCAGGAATTTAACCCCACTGTGTCCTGCAGAGATTAGGTTACCCAGTCTATCTGATGCCTGCAGGGTCCATATATGGCAGCTCTTCATGCCACTCCTTGTTTGAATGTTAGATCCCTACCTAGTTTTCAACATTCATGCTCGTTTCTGTTTTCCACTTCCCATTACTGACCCGGCTAGCTTTACCATTCTGCCTGACCTTTCCGCTCTTGACCTGAGCTATATATTCTGATCTCATTCTGACTACCCCAACCTTGGACTGTCTGACCATGTTTTTGTCCTGTGTCGCATACCTGTGCCTCTGACCCTCCGGTCAGCTGCTGTAGTATCTGGGACTGCCCTGGAGTGGTACCTGGTGACTACCTGTTCTCACTATCAAAGGCTCTAGTGAAAACCAGGTAGTCACTTAGCCACGCCAATGTTTTTCGTGAACTCATTTACATAGCCGAGCCCGACCTGAACATTGGATCAAAGTCAAACATGCAGCAATTTTGTTTCCTCTGACCCATTTGGTCCAAGCAAAAAATCTGACATGAGCGCAGCCCCATAGGTTAACATTGGTCTGAGTGCGATCTGATGTTTTGTCAGATAGCGCTCGTACCATAAATACGCTCATCTGCATCTACAACAACAAAGCACCTAGTGAATACCAGTTACTCCTTAAATCCTTCAGATGCAAATAAAACTACCGTATTCCTTTTCACTGATAATAAGCGGAACCCAAAAATTATAAGATAATGAAAGTCAATGTAAAGTAAAAACTGTGAAACATTTCATAATATTTAGCTTAGAGACGTTATCTAGTTTATAAAAATTACTGTATGTACAGAATTTAGTTCCAGAAAGATTAGTCCCAAAAAAATATACAGTCTGCCTCTAAAAGCTAGAAACATATAAAAAAACATGTTCCCACTGTTTTTCTTTTATTTGTCTGATATAACCACTGCTGTTTGCTTTCTTCCTGCCTCAGTGCCACCAGTGATCGGGTTTCGCATGCTGATAAGCTTTAAGATGGATATAATTTAATACAGTCATATTTTAGTATCTGTATTATGACCACAACACTTTTACCCACTTCAGTTCAGCAAAACCAAATTTCGTTTGTAAATCTGGGAAATATAATTATTTCATTAAAACCAAGTGGGTTCTGCAGCTTTTAAGACTACATGCACAAAAAGTATTGTAAGGACTTTTTGGAGCAGGTCTGCTTGAAAAATCATTTAAAAAACTATTTCTATTCATTTGCATTGTCAAACCACTGCAGTCCATATGTTCAGTATTTTAACCATTTTTTTCTACTTTAGGATCTAAAAAATGCCTGCTAAGAAAAAAGAAAATGAATGTAAGTGATAGAGTACATTGCAAACTGAGTACTGTCCAATCCAAAAGCTGCAAACCATACTTCAGGAAGATATCTCATCCGGAGTTTCAAAAAATCTTTACAATTGCTTCAGGAAATGAAAAAGCTGCAAAGAAGAGTTTCCTGAAGCAATATCCACTAGAAAACTCATAGTTTTTGAACATCTCAAAAGATCAAAAGAACTGTATGCACATGTAGTAAAATGCTAAATTATGATTGTGTCAAGTTAGTTGGAAATCAACATATACATACATAATGGCAAGAAAAAAATCAACATTTTGTTTGTTGATGCAGTGCTTTTAAAATATAAGGATGTAAAAAGGAGGTACACTTGAAATGATAATCATTAAAAAATATGGGGCTGTTTCATCAAGGCTGGTATAGCAAATATTCATGCTAGGCCAGTCTTGTTGTAGTGGAAAGTGCTGAATTCATTAAGGTGCACTCTACTTTCTGAATTTGTCTCCTCTTCTGATTGGCGTGTAGTTTTATTCAGCATACCAGAAATGATAGTCCAATCAGAGACTGGGGTGGCATTTCTGGTGTACAAAATTCCAGCACTTTTGATGAATTTGGCATGTGTGGCCACAGTGGCACAGGCTCCTACCCAGCTTCACACATTTCGGCAAAGCTGATTCAAACTGGTGTGAAAACATCAAAAGTTGCAAGATGTTTATGCAATTTCCCATTGTCCAAAAACCGTGTAACTTTTCAACACATTTACAATAGTTTTCTGTCTTGAAAACTTTGATGAATCAGCATTTTGCACAATGTTTCTCCCATTTTTCTCTGGATATGACATATCACAATCAAAAATTTGTGACTAGGGCCTCATTTCTATGGTGGTCCATGAAACATGGTCTGTATGGACCACATTCCACAGACCGAGACTTGACAGCCTTCGAGGCATGTATGAGGCTGTTCCGCTAAGGTTGGGATCCGCAGCCAGTATATACATCATGATCTGTTCACGGACTGTGTTTCATGCATGGACATCTGAATGAGGCCTTTGATGCAACACCTTAAATGACCTTTAAAGTTTTTTGAGCTGTGCACTGCATGATGAACCAAAATATAAACACACATAGGCAAATCACAGATTGCAGTTTAGTGTGATCCTTTGAAAGCCTGTTTGCTGTATTACTTATCTTTAAATCCCCTTCAGGATTGTTAAACATTCTCTCAAATGGGCGACAATAACAATTGCATTGCTCTTGTGCCAAAGTCTAACGCGTGATAGGATGTGTGCAGAAAAAAGACATTAAAAACAATGTGCTGCTTCAAGCAGAGTCCTATTGCTGCCATCTGACTCAACACTTAAAGGTATTTTTCCTATCTATTTTAGGCACATAACAAAGAACAGCAGATGTGCTAAAAACAAGCATCTTGATATCGCTGTAATCTAAAATTAGTAACTGTTTCAGAACCAATGTGTTGTGTGCATTGCTGCCATCCATTTCGGATAATGGCTGTAGTCACATCACTGATACAATTTATAAGCTGCTTTTCATTAATAAAATAGTAGGTAAGTAAAGTTACACATAAAGTTGGGCTCCAATAAAGCCGTTAGCACACAACTAAAGTGTGGACAATTTTTCCCTGTGATGATTTGCTTCATAAAATCTTGGAAATGGCACAGGGAAAGAATATGGCACTCACCAATCCGTAAAAATTTAGTGAACATTATTCCATAGGCATAAAAACACAACAGAGTGGTCTAGGGATGTGGAATGCTATACTAACAACAGCAAGTTTGCACTTTGTGCACCTTTTTACTAGTCCTGAAATTTGCTGATATGTTTTCATATTGGTGAGTGCCACAATTTTTTCTTCTCCTATTTACTAGTATTCATAGACATTTTATTTTTGTGTTATTGCTGAGCACTACTGAAGTGTACAGGAAATTGGGATCTATTTGGCATGCTTGTACTATCTCTTAGGATTTGAAGCTTCATAAAAGCTGCGGAGACTTTCGGTTGTGTCATTAATGGTATATTGGAAATCATTTTCTTATTGTTAATGGCCATGCAGTTTTTGCAGAATTCGATGTCCATAAACAATAAGCAATTTGAAATGTATTTCTAAGGATACACCAGAAAGCTGCTACAACTACAAAGCAAACAGGTATGCTGGATTCTGAAACATTGGCCACATAAGTATTCCATGGACATCCAGACACAAGTGCTGAAAATTACCTCCAAAGTGTCCCAGGGCCTTTTTTCAACATGACAATGCCAGGCTGCATGTTGCTTACACCACTGTGTGCAGCCTACATGGCCTAAACGTGCTACCAGGGCCTGCAGAATTTTCAAACTTGTCTCCCATCTCACATATCTAAGTCGAAAATTGTAAAGGGAGCTGCCAGCTGTGGAATTTTATTATTTTCTTGCCCAAATGCATTCATTGTGGCAGAACATTTTTTCAGCTGACCATTAATGACATAATTGATAGCAGCCAAGCCATGCAAGTGCATGCATTTCTGTGTATGGTGCCCATCGTCAGTGCTGAATAAATTGAGATGTTTGCAATATTTGGTTCCATTTTCTCCATTTGCATTACATTAATGTGTTTATTGATCCAGTGATTTCCATAATTACACAACTTTTCCTTCATTGTGTTTAATATTTAATATTGATCTGTGTTCAGTGAAGGAGCACAGACCCCTGAAGCAAATCTGCAACTAGATGCTCTTGCAGCGCCCCAGAGTCCTGGTTGCTGCAGTAATGTCGCTCTTCCACCAGGGGGAGTGATATTACGTCTGATGGTACTAAAGGAGTTCATCTTGCCAGGTATCACAAGTCACACACTACACCTCACACTCCAGTCCACCAGGGGGAGCCTTGCTTCTATCCATTAGGGCACTCCTCACACACGGGTAAAACTGGTGGGTTGGATAGGAAGTTAGTAAGAAGCTGCCTGGGTTTTGACCCAGAGGGTTCCTGTCAGGCAGACAGGGGGAGAAGGAGGAACATCTGAGCTGCAGACAGAGGATCCCTGTCAGGGGGGGGATCCTGACAGAGGTCTAGCACGAGATAGAAAGCTACGGAGCTGTGCCTGCCCCTACGTGCGGCAGCATCCTAAGAAAGGACACGAAGAGAAGTGTATTGTGGAGAGTGAGAAACTAAGTCACAGCACAAGGAGATAATACCGGGAGGAGTTCTTCCCCAAGATCGGCAGCCTCCTTCTGAGGCGCGTAGCCGGTGGCCGTAACACCAAGGGAGTAATTGACTCTACGCATTACTTCAGAGACCAGCAGGACAGTCAATTCCAATTTGGCTGCCCGACCTTAATACCTAAGAAGACAGGGTGGCAAATTGTGGGGGTCGGGGCGTCTCTAGGGTCCCTACAAACAAGCCCCAGGCTATCCCAGTCATACGGGTTGTCCTATCCATACCATCTGGGGGGACAGAGAGAGAGAGAACATCAGAAACATCTACGAAAGTTGTGAGGACTATCCCGTGGTGCTCAGCAGGGAGGTACTACAACACACAGGCGCTAGTAGGAAGGCTACTGATTTCCACCTGGTTAAGAGAATTCTGGATTTGCCTTCGAACCAGCCAGACTCTGCCTGCCCTGTGAACGGTACTCTGGACTGTGGACGCTGAAGTCTTCAGTAAAAAGTAAAGAGACTGACACCTTTGTGTCCTCATTATTCATTGCACCTTACATCGCCCACTATCACCACCTACACATCTGGGAAGCCCTGGGGACATACTTCACCTGTGGGAAGGTATACCATCTAGTTGCCATTCCATCACCCCAGCGGACCCCTAAGCAGCGTCGGTCACCCTGACCAAATACCACAGGTGGCGTCACGAACGCCAGACAAACTTCACCTTTAATTGGACGCCCCTCAGAAGGGCCACAGACTGAGTCGGGCCACCGTGTCATCCCCAGAACTGAGAGAGGGAAAGACCCGGTACCGAGTACCCCATTGCCCTTAACATGGGGGCGCTCCACTCTTAGGTTCCAATGCAAAATCTGTAATATAATCATGATATCTTCTAAGCAGACAGAAATACCTTTTGGTCCTTTCTATCAAAAGTTCCTAAATAGGAATAGGAGGTATGGTCTTGGCTAAAATTGTGGGGTCCTGTGCCAAAAATGCAATCACATTTAGTCAATTAAGAAAGTGGTGTGCAGAGAGTGCTGCAGCACTTTATTTGTAACACTATTATGGGCTATGTAGTATCTTAGCAAATGAGAGGCACAAGCATCAAAGCAATTGCCCCTGTAGAAATCTGGTGGATAAAGGCTTCTTTCACACTAGCGTCGGCACGGGGCCGTCGCTATACGTTGACCCGACGTGCCGACACGCGTTGTGAAAGTGATGCCCAACGTGGGCAGCGGAAGCAGTCTTACGACGCTTCCGCTGCCCCATTGTAAGGTCCAGGGAGGAGGGGGCGGAGTTTCGGCCACGTATCCGTGGTCGAAAATGGCAGAAACAACGCGCAAAAAAACGTTACATGTAACTTTTTTGTGCCGACGGTCCGCCAAAACACGGTGCAACCGTCGCACGACAGTTGCGACGTGTAGCCTTACGTCACAATGTGTCGCTAATGTAAGTCTATGGGGAAAAAACACATCCTGCAGACAACTTTGCAGGATGCGTTTTTTCTCCTAAACGACACATTGCGACGTATTCAAAACGACAGAAGTCAGAAGTGTGGTGCACTGCATTCTTTTTTGGCAATTTTTCAATTTGTTTCTTTCACAATGCCAACCTTCAAACGTTTTGTAAAGCATTGCACAAAGGACAGACCAGTAATAATGAAGCATTGGTATCAACTAAGATACTGTAAAAACATTGGCTGTATTTTACACACAATTAAAGGGTGTATTCAGATAATACCCAAAAGTTTGCAGTCAATCTATGTGAATCTTCTCATTATGCACTGCACACTGTAAGGATTCCACGGTGCCAGTGGTGAGACTGGGAGGTCACAAGACCACAAATTTGTAATATGCATACTACCAGCACCATTCCAACTAGATGTGCGAGGCCTCACTCAATACAAGTAAAATTGAGCGAGGCTGTGCATGTCTAGTTGGAATATGGCCTAGAGTATGGATATCGCAAATGTGAGGTCACATGACGACCTGGTCTTGCCAATTTAATCATCCATCAAGTGCCTTTAATCGCCGTGGGTGGAGCAGTGATTCACACGTAGATGTTAACCTGTTAAATCCTACTGGAATTGCTGTCACGTGATTGGGGTTTCGATGGGTTGTCATGACAGGTGGGGATTTACAGAAGATCCCCCCGTGCTTGCCATTGTGAATCTACTAATCTGACATTCATAAGAGATTCATAAGAGATTTTTTTCTATTTTGGTATACATCGCACAGGTGATCAGACGACCGCAGCTCCAAGTTTCTTAAGGGGACAATTGAAGTCAGTAAAAGTTGTGAAAAAAAAGTTTAAAAAAATATAACACAAAAAACACAAAAGTGCAAATCCACCCTCCTTTTGCAAGATTGAAAAATAAAAATAAAAAATACACATATTTGATATTGCTGTGCTTAGAATTTTTCAATTTATCAAAATATAAAAACAATTAATCCAATTGGTAAACTGCGTAACAAGAAAAAAAATCATGAAGCCAGAATTACATTTTTTTGCCTGCACAAAATTACAATTAAATGTAAATAAAGTCGATCAAAACATCATATCTACCACAAAATAGTGTCAATAAAAACATCAGCTCAAGCAGCAGAAAATAAGCCTTCTCCTAGTTACAGATCCTAAAAAAGGAAAGCGTTGCGGGTCTTGGAAAATCGCAAGATAAGCAAAAACATTTTTTTTTCAAATGTTGGAATTTTTTTTCACCACTTAATTATTTTTATTTACATGGTGTAAAAAATCCAAAATTTGTAAGAAAAAATGTTTTGCTTATGTCGCCATTTTCCGAGACACGTATCGTTTTCACATACATGTACGTGTGTTTATACAGGTCAGTTTTATCATATAGTGAGCATGTAGTTAAAAAACAACAACAAATAATTGTGGAATTTCACTTCTTCGCACTTTCACTGCACTTGGAATTTGTACCCATTTTCCAGTACGTTATATGGTAAAATCAATGATGTCATTCAAAAGTACAACTTGTCCCACAAAAATCAAGGTCTTATATGGCTTTATTGATAGAAAAATAAAAAGGCATTGGCTCTTGGAAGAAGGGAAGGAAAAACAAAAATGGAATATTGCAAGATCATAAAGGGATTAAGTTACAGTCTAATTTTGCTTCTATTTTTAGAAATCCTATTTTTCGGAAATATTCTTCTTCGACTGAAATTCTGTTCCAGGCATCTAAATTAGGTTGTTTCTCCACTTTTTGTTAGTATGGAGCCATACAGTCTCTATCATATTGCCATCTTGTTGAAACTATGTTTAAATAGAGACATTCCATTCCATGTCTCTAATTGCTTGAGACAGCAAGCACAAGACTAGAGTCAAACCTTCAGCAGTTTTATACTTAATGATATATTAAATAAAGATGAGCAGATCTTTTGAAATTCAAGCTTGCCGGATTCACTGAATTTTCCCCCCAAATTTGAATCACAGAGCAGATAATTTTGTACAAATCTCAATATTGAAAAGCAAGAAATTGCTCAGAAAGTTCACTAGGGTAAGAGAGAGCGACAGAACTCCATTGAGCATAAGAGGTTACACTCTGCAGGCAAGAGAGATGGAGAGAGAAAGAGAGGGCCCTGGTGACCATAAGAGATTACTCTTTAGAGGTGAGAGAGAGGGAGAGAAAGACAAGACCACCAGACCATAACAGCTTACACTCTACAGGCAAGAGATAGAGAGATAGGACACTGCTGACCATAACATTTTGCAATCTATAGAAGAGAGAGGTAGAGAGAAAAAAGAATCCTGCTAGCCGTAAGAGCTTACACTCTACTGTTGAGAGAAAGAACCCTGCTGACCATAACAGCTTGCACTCTACAGGAGAGAGAACCCCGCTGTCCAGAAGAGCTTACACTCTAAATGAGAGAAAGAGAACCCCACTGACCATAAGAGATTTCACTCTACGGGGTAGAGAGAGAACTCTGCTGACCATAAGAGCTTACACTCTACATGAGAGAAGACCCTGCTGAACATAAGAACTTACACTTTGCAGGTGAGCTAGAGAACCCTGCTGACCATAGGAGCTTATACTCTTCTGGAAAGAGAGAACTCCGCTGACCATAAGAGCTTATACTCTATATTTGAGAGAACTCTGTTGACCATGACAGCTTACATTCTACAGAGGAGAGAGACTTGCCAAGTGTTTCTGGAGATGCAAAATTACTAAAAGATGTAACTGCCGGGCATTATAGGGAGGCCCATGCTCAATGCAAAATTACGTTCGCTCGCTCGCTCTGTGGTGCTTCAGCAATGTGGGAAAAGGTGAAGGGCAATTTTTGTTTTGTAAACCGCTAATTGAATGTCAAAATGTTCAAATTCGTATGAAACTGAAAAGTTCTGTAAATTCAACTCAAACTTGATCCTCTGTTGATCGATCCACTTATCTCTGTTAACAATGATAGCAACTAGTTTAAATAAAAATAATCAGTCTTCTTTCCCAAAGGAACAAGCCAGGAATTTAATGTGAGTTTACATAGTACATTTAATATTTTGGCGGCAAAAGACAATGCCATTTTTCTTCCCTGCGATTTTGTAATCTCATAAATTTAATTTGTAAATTGACTTTGCTCTCTGGGATCATCACCTGGTGGCCAAGTAGTTGTCACCATTTGTAAATGCAGTCAGTGTGGTAAATGAGATAACAGGAAAGGTATGCTGAAAATGACAAGGACAAATGTTCTACCATAGCTCAAAAAAATCCAGTCGGCTTTGAGAGAAAAGGGTCAGGACTGATAGACAATATGATTCATTATGTTTTGTAATGGACAAACAGACTGTCAGTTCTATATTTTATTTGCCCTTGAGAGGAAATGTTAATATTTAAATAACCTTTCTTCTAAGCAGAAAAATGTAATGGTAACATTAAAAAGGGACAATGAATTGATTAATAACTCTTTTTTTTACTTTTTTGCACTAGTGGTTCAATGTGCAACCTTTATTTCTTGAAGATTTTTAAACTATTTGTCATCTTTCACTAATAACTCTGTATGGTATAAACTCCTAGGCTGTCAAAATAATAAAATTAAAAATCTTAGTTATCAAAGCAAAATTTACCAAACCACTTGTCTAGTTGTATGGCTTTAATTATAGCTCCTAATAATGTAATTCTGTTAAAGGGAACCTGTCAGCAGGATTGTGCACAGTATCCTACAGACAGTGTCAGGTTGGCGCCGTTATACTGATTAAATTCATATCTTGGTTGATGAAATCCGTCTTGTGTGTGTTGTTTAATCTTTATTTTCTGTTTTGAGTTAATTATATGCCCGTGCCCCAGGGCGGGTCTAGAGGAGGGAGGGGGTTGCTCTGATTAGATATTCACCTGTATGGCTTCTGACAGGTCACTGATCTGTCGCTGCGGTAAGATCGCATGTGTAATGTGCATTTAATTACTTTATTTGATGCTATAAATAAATGTATTAAATAAAATTGCCTCCTCAAAGATGGAAAATAAAGATTAAATGAAAACCACAAGATGTATTTCATCAACATCATTTCAATCAATATAACGACGCCAACATGACAGTGTCTGTAGGTTACTCAGCACAATCCTGCTGATAGGTTCACTTTAAATAATTCCCTTTAAAAGGAACCTGTCACCTGGTTTTCCCAATGCCACCACTTTTAACTTCTCTTGTACCACAGCACAGAAATCTGTATATAAGCCCCCTACTCCTTAGTATCCAAAACGTATCTTTTATAATACTCCTGTGCCATATGCTACTTGGTGCGGTCCGCCATATTGGGCATTTTTGGTCTTTATTTAGTGACTCCAGTATCCCTGCAGTGGATCCACCTGCCTTGATTCTTATTTCATCACATAGTGCTGTAAATCTTGCAGTTGAGGCACAGGCCTGCGCAGGCACACTTTGTTCTGCCCTCATCCTGTGATGCACTTGTTATTCACATCAGACAAGGCAGGGTAAGCAATTGCAAGGAAGTGGAGGCACCGGGTAAAGATCCCTGGATATGCAAGGGAAGTTGGTGGCTTATATAAAGATTGCTGGACTGAGATATTGACAAAACCTAACAAGTTGCTTTTAAGTTATACTCTACACTGTGTTCCAAATTATTATGCAAATTGGATTTAAGTGTCATAAAGATTTAATTGTTCTGTTTTTCAAATAAACTTATGCATGGTATTGTGTCTCAGGGCTCAATGGATCACTGAAATCAATCTTAAACACATGTGATAATTAGTTTTCCAGGTGATTCTAATTAAAGGAAAACTACTTAAAAATGATGTTCCACATTAGTAAGCAGGCCACAGGTTTCAAGCAATATGGGAAATAAAAAGGATCTCTCTGCTGCTGAAAAGCGTTAAATAGTGCAATGTCTTGGACAAGGTATGAAAACATTAGATATTTCACGAAAACTTAAGAGTGATCATCATACTGTGAAGAGATTTGTGACTGAAACAGAGCACAGACAGAGTTCATGCAGATAAAGGCATAATGAGGAAGGTTTCTGTCAGACAAATTAATTGGATTAAGAGAGCAGCTGCCAAAATGCCATTACAAAGCAGCAAACAGTTATTTGAAGCTGCTGGCGCCTCTGGAGTCCCTTGAACCTCAAGGTGTAGGATCCTTCAAAGGCTTGCTGTGGTGCATAAACCTACTATTCAGCCACCCCTAAACAGTGTTCACAAGCAGAAATGGTTGCAGTGGGCCCAAACATACATGAAGACTAATTTTTAAACAGTCTTGTTTACTGATGAGTGTCGAGCAATCCAGGATGGTCCAGATGGATGAAGTAGTGGATGGTTGATGGATGGCCACCATGTCCCAACAAGGCTGCGACTTCATAAAGGAGGTGGATGAGTCATGTTTTGGGCTGGAATCATGGGGAAACAGCTGGTAGGGCCCTTTAAGGTTCCTGAAGGTGTGAAAATTACCTCTACAAAGTATATAGAGTTTCTGACTGACAACTTTCTTTCATGGTATAAAAAGCAGAAACGTGCCTACAGGAGCAAAATCATCATGCAGGCCCTAAACTCCTCTGCGATGACGTCGCGGCCTGTGATTGGTTGCGTGAGCGGTCACATGAGCGGCACGCGACAAATCACAAGCCGCGACGTCATCGAAGGTCTTAAACTGCTCATTCTTAGGAACGGAGGCTGCCGGTTACAATCGGTAAGGTCCAGGGGCCCCCGGATGGGTGAGTATATCCATATTTTTTATTTTAATTCTTTATTTTTTACATGAATATGGATCCCAGGGCCTGAAGGAGAGTCTCCTCTCCTCCAGACCCTGGGAACCATACACTGGGAACTTCCGATTCCGATTTCCGATACCACAAAAGTATCGGAACTCGGTATCAGAATTCCGATACCGCAATTATCAGCCGATACCCGATACTTGCGGTATCGGAATGCTCAACACTAGTGATGACTTTTATTAGACTGTCTGTCATTTGCACCAACTATTTAGGAAAATCCAAGAAAAATATCATTTGCATAATAATTTGGAACATGGTGTAAAAGTGTTGGGGATAAATGCGTAATTCAAGCAGATAAATATTGTTGCTTTATGGTTGTCTCAGGAAGATTTTAGGGATATAAACTAATAGTAAATAACAAGAGTTGAATCCTGGTCTTTTATAAAGGCAAACTTTCCATATCAAGGCTCGTAGGCAATGCTCTATAACATAGGCAAAAGATTGGAAAGGAGATGCTAAGCTCAGTGAAAAGTAGTTTTGCTTCATGTGATTCAAAATTTTCATCTAAATCAGTCTTTAAATACTTTCAGGTATTACAATCCAACTACAAGGGTACATTTAAGAGACCAATGGTGTTAGTGCAGGTGTGCACATAGGGTCAGTGTAGGGGTGCACACAGTTTGGGTGTCCGCCTGCTCTCATCAATGACTCCTATCTTTGGCTGTTGCTTGTACACTGATATTAGAAGTATAATGAGCAGTAGCTGCAGACAAGAGTCAGGACCCACAATGTGTGTGCGGCACCCACCAGGGCCGTGGGGTACTCAGAACCGGGTCGGACAGTTCTTTGGGGAAGTCACAGGGCCGTGGCCCGACTCCGTGGCCCTGGGCGTGCAATAAAAATGCAAGGGATAAAAGTTATATGGGATTAGTAAATATAGGAAAACTGACTGAACAGCAATCTAGTCTGAACTGGTGCATAACCAAAAAAAAACTTACATAGCAAATAGATCAATGGCTGCACTCAATTTTACTGTACTAAAGCAAGGAAATGTGCGATACATGAAATGTGAATAGCATAATGGCTTGTGAAATCTATGAAAAAACACATGAGATGCTTAGCACAAGATTTGGCCAAAATTTCATGTGTTTCATGTATTGCACAATTCCTTGCTTTAGTACAGTATAATTGAGTGCAGCCATTGATCTATTTGCTATGTATGACTTTTTGGCTATGCACCAGTTCAGACTAGATTGCTGTTCAGTCAGTTTTCCTTTATTTACTATGTACTATTTTTTCTGACTTGAACGCACTGCCCTTCACCATGCTGTGATTTTAATTACATCCATACACAGTTGGTTCTGACCTTCCTATAAATGCAGACTTTACCATGTTATTAGCCAGAGGTAAGTGTTCACACTAGGCAGACAAGACAGGTACCCATCCGATCTGAGATTACCTTGATGTTTGGTGGATGGGCTCACAATTTTTGGCCAAATCTTGTGCTAAGCATCTCATGTGTTTTTTCATAGATTTCACAAGCCGTTATGCTATTCACATTTCATGTTCTTGCTTTAGTACAGTTATATGGGATTGACGCCACCCGTGGTGTTCGGCAAGGGATGGCTGACGCTGTGGTTCAGGTCCACTGGGGCGATTGGTTGCGCAGCAGAGATGTTACAGCTCTCCACAGGTAGAGCGGGCCCCAGGGCAGTTATAGGGTTAATTTGTTGATGGGAACTGTTGTAGTGCAGGGCAGGTGATGCAGTATATAATTCTGAGGACACAGCAGGGTGCAGTTTTCACACTTTACTCATGGTCTCCAGGTTAAAATCACAAGCCATTTGCAGTGTCCTCCGGGACTGTGGTCCAGCCAGCTTTCGGGTAGTTTGGGGTGCACTTTTTCCGGGATGTCCTTCTTGTGTAACTTTCTAAGGTCGTCTATCTCTGCGCTGGCTCACACCCTCCTGCCCTGTGACATACACACAGTGTCCCAAGCAGCAGCCTTAGGTCCTGTCAGGCGATGTCCACTTGGTCCCTTTGACCTTATGTGGCTGCCTTTTTAGCGATTATGTGTAGATTTGGCAGTGGCACATACAGGCACCACAGCCTCCGCTTTGCTAGCTGAGTCCTACAGTCTCTCCACTAGTCTGGGGCCGGTCCCCACTATGACCTGGTCCATCCACCCAACTACAGTAAGCATGGATTTGGGTGCCAGGGGTGGATATCTCACTTCCCTGGCTCCTAGGACCCTTTCTCTCTGGAGCTCCTCTTAGACACCTCCGTCCTCCTCTCACTCCTCTCACAGACTGCTTAACTGTGCCTCACTCCCATTTCCAAGACAATACTTCGCTCCCAACTGTCACCCTACCTCATGCACTCACACCCTCTACCTAAATAGGGTCTGCCCAGATCCCCTGGCCTGGAGTGGTGTGGTGTTGGGTGCTAGTATGTGGGTACCGGTTAGTGCCCCCTCATTACCTGAGAGTGGGATACCACACCTCTGGCTGAGGTGCAGTACCTCTGTGGCAACTGGACCCACAGGCTCTGGTGGTGAGCCCGCATCAAATCCGGGACATGTCAGCTGTTTTGAACTGGTTAAATGCATGTCAACTAGTTTTGAACTAGTAAAATGCATCTGTAAAACTCTGACAGCAGCATTTAACAATCGCTGCCGGCCATTCGGCCAGAAATGCGAGCACCGGTGACCCCGTCACATGATTGGAGGTCATCGGTGCATCGGCATAACAACCAGAGGTCTGTCTCCTGCACACCTCTATGGTTGTTGATGCCGGATTGCTATGACCCAGTGGTCGGCACTCATAGCAATGCAGTAATTCTACTACATAGGGGCGATCTGAGCATCGCCTCTCTGTAGCAGAGTTGATTGAGTTGTGGCAGCTTCTAGCCTCCCATGGAGGCTATTGAAGCATACAAAAATGTTTAAAAAATGTTTTTAAAAACATGAAAAAAAATATAAAAATTTAAATCACCCCCCTTTTGCCCCATTCAAAATAAAACAATAAAAAAATCAAACCTACACATATTTGGTATCACTGTGTTCAGAATCACCCAATCTATCAATAAAAAAAGGATTAGCCTGATTGCCAAATGGCGTAGCGATAAAAAAAGTCAAACTCCAGAATTAAGTTTTTTGGTCACTGCGACATTGCATTAAAATGCAATAGCGGGCGATCAAAAGCACGTATCTGCACCAAAATGGTATAATTAAAAATGTAAGCTTGGAATGCATAAAATAAGCCCTCACCCAACCCGAGATCATGCAAAATGGAGGTGCTATGGGTACAGAAAATGGCACAATTTTTTTTCTTCTTTTTAGCAAAGTTTGGAATTTTTTTTTCACCACTTAGATAAAAAAGAACCTAGACATGTTCGGTGTCTATGAACTCACAATAACCCGGAGAATCATAATGGCAGGTCAGTTTTAGCATTTAGTGAACCTATCAAAAAAGCCAAACAAAAAACATGTGTGGGTTTGGACTTTTTTTTGCAATTTCACCACGCTTAGAATTTTTTTCCTGTTTTCTAGTACATGACATGATAAAACCAAGAATGTCATTCCAAAGTACATCTCGTCCCGCAAAAAATAAGCCCTCACATGGCCATATTGACGGAAAAATAAAAAAGTTATGGCTCTGGGAAGAATGGGAGCGAAAAAGCAAAACAGAAAATACCCTGGGTCATTAAGGGGTTAAGCACTCAGATTAAATTCACCTGTTCAACCTGTCAAAGACTCATATAATGTAAAAAATCAGCTGCAGCGGATCCACAGGTCAGCAAGTGACCATCAGACATCAGACTGATGGTCAGTTAGTGGATAATATTCCGCGCTGCCGACAGAATGGAGACATACACTCACCGGCCACTTTATTAGGTACACCATGCTAGTAACGGGTTGGACCCCCTTTTGCCTTCAGAACTGCCTCAATTCTTCGTGGCATAGATTCAACAAGGTGCTGGAAGCATTCCTCAGAGATTTTGGTCCATATTGACATGATGGCATCACACAGTTGCCGCAGATTTGTCGGCTGCACATCCCAAAGATGCTCCATACAAGGCAGGATGGATCCATGCTTTCATGTTGTTTACGCCAAATTCTGACCCTACCATCCGAATGTCGCAGCAGAAATCGAGACTCATCAGACCAAGCAACGTTTTTCCAATCTTCTACTGTCCAATTTCGATGAGCTTGTACAAATTGTAGCCTCAGTTTCCTGTTCTTAGCTGAAAGGAGTGGTACCCGGTGTGGTTTTCTGCTGCTGTAGCCCATCTGCCTCAAAGTTCGACGCACTGTGCGTTCAGAGATGCTCTTAGACCTACCTTGGTTGTAACGGGTGGCGATTTAAGTCACTGTTGCCTTTCTATCAGCTCAAACCAGTCTGCCCATTCTCCTCTGACCTCTGGCATCAACAAGGCATTTCCGCCCACAGAACTGCCGTTCACTGGATTTTTTTTCTTTTTCGGACCATTCTCTGTAAACCCTAGAGATGGTTGTGCGTGAAAATCCCAGTAGATCAGCAGTTTCTGAAATACTCAGACCAGCCCTTCTGGCACCAACAACCATGCCACGTTCAAAGGCACTCAAATAACCTTTCTTCCCCATACTGATGCTCGGTTTGAACTGCAGGAGATTGTCTTGACCATGTCTACATGCCTAAATGCACTGAGTTGCCGCCATGTGATTGGCTGATTAGAAATTAAGTGTTAACAAGAAGTTGGACAGGTGTACCTAATAAAGTGGCCGGTGAGTGTATATCCAAGCATAGTGAGTAAGGTGGTGGTTTATTTCAACGCGTTTCGAAGTATATAGCTTCTTCTTCAGGAAAAAACACATATATGACGAGACAGCAGGAGTATCATTTAAATAGGTTATTGCTTTGCATGTGGGCGCCAAAATACTGAATCACATGACAACATGTCAGGGTTCAGTCTGGTACCGCACGTGTCCTACTATGTGGTACCGGACACACAAACTGTACTGGCTCTGGCTCCAACTGCCTCTTCTCAGCCAGGCCAGGCCTATTATAGCTAGTAACTGTGACACAGGTATCACCTGACCTGGGGTTGTCTTTAAACACTTCCTGCAGAAAAATACTTTTGGAGATCCATATCTCTTTGACAAATATCTTTACTACAGTACAAATACATGAGATATTTGAAGGTCCATTCCCACAAACCTAAACTGCACAAGATATACATACTATGGATGCTACATATAAAACAGCAAATTATAGGATTCTTATCTGGGATGGCTGTATTTGAGAGATTAACAACATCACCCATTGTGCTTCTAAACTAGTGCCACTGACCGCTCTGTCTCTGGGTTAATTGTCACTATTCTGCCCTCATCCTTACTCTGCCCATTTCTTTATTTATTTTAAATCTTTCTTGGTTTTTAAGTTATGCAGCATTGACTCAGCATGTGTTCTCCTTGTGTGCAAATCAAAATCATGTTGTATTTTAGGAAATTCAATTGGTCTGGCGAATTCAAGCAATTAGAGATTAGTTTCCTGAATGATCAAAAAAAATGCCCACAACCATCTCGAAATTGCTGAAGATTGCATTAGCCAGAGAATGCTCATATCATCACAGTGGCAGCCACTTGGGCTTCACCATAATGCCATGCAGCTATCATATCACATTGTGTTGAGCAGCCAAGTTCTGCATTTTTCGGACTGTAAGATGCATATTTTTCACCCAGATTTGGAAAGAAAATAGGGATGCATCTTATAGTCCAAATGTATCTTACTGGGGGGAGTCATGGTGGAGCAGCGTTATGGAAGGCAGGGTCATTGCTGCAAAATGCTGGTGGCAGCAGGAGCTACAGGCCCTGGGCTGTTAGGACTAGTTGTCCTGGCAGTGCGAGGTTGTGGGCCCTGAGCTTCAACAAGATGTCGCCGGTGAAGCAGGAGTGAAGTTAATGCTATCTCCATTAATTTCCCTGCGGCGGGCTGCAGGAAAATGGCCGTTGGAGGTGGCGCATGCCAAGATTTACATCTCAGTTCAATGACAAGCTGAGATCTCAATGTGCGTATGAGTGATCTTTGGTGACAGCTCCTCCTCCCAGGTTAAGGCCCGTAGCATCGCTCCATTTTTGCTGCCATCAGCTTCCTGCAGCAGTGACCCCATTCCACCGCTGCCTCCACAGGTAAGCTACCGTAAATTTGGTCTATAAGAGGGACCTCCCATTTTATAAAAAAAATCCTATTTTCTTTCCCAAAATTTGGGGGACATCTTGTGGTATGGTGTGTCTGACAGTCCGCAAAATACAGTAAGATTGATTATGATACCTGCATAAAAGATATGGAAGGGAATCCAGCAGCCGTTATACAGTGATTCTGGATATTAGGGCTCACACCTATCGCTGTGAAAAAAAATGGTTCAATTTTGGTCCAGAAAAATGGGACAAGTGTCATGCAAGTGTCTTGCAAGTGTCATGCGATTTTCATGGGAGTACAATCCTATTTTTAACATCTAGCATTCGATATACAGTATATGTGATTGCGATCTGATTGCAATGTGATTTTAACATGAGCTTTTACAATTCTCTATGTAATTTACACATATTCTTCAATACATATATATGGTTATATATACATATATTGTATATCTTGTGACAAAGTCACTGGTAAAATACTGAAGGGGAGATATGTGCCACTATGCTTAATGGTGTCAGTAATATATTTTCTTTCAGCACACTAAATTGTTATGAGGCTTAAATTAAAGTTGCATAAATGGGCTGATTTTATGTGGCTATCCATAGAGTGGGTGAAGGATGTCCACCTTATCTCCACTTGCAGAGTCGGCACCACCGTGTGCTGACAGGACCCGTGTGATGTCACATTCATATGATCAGTCACATGGGTGAGGAGTCACATGATCTGGGTTTAAATAGCTGGGCTCCAGAGGCAGTCTGTATTGTATATGTTGAGTGTCTGAAGAGGAACGCTCCAGAGAAGTGGTTTGTGCTATGGTTTAGGCCTGAACCGTGGGTTGTGTTAACCCTGAGCAGGCACCTGCTACTACAATGACTGTACCTAGAGCTACCATTTTGTTTTACTTTTCTGTTTGGCCCAGAGGGCCATGTTTATTTTGTGCTTAACCCTTGGTTTTTGCCATATTTAATAAACCAAGTGCATCCTTCAAGCCGCAGTGTTCCTGTGTCTACATCCGTGTGCAGCCGAGTGAGCTGATCTACCCCAATCTATATACACTCACCGGCCACTTTATTAGGTACACCTGTCCAACTTCTTGTTAACACTTAATTTCTAATCAGCCAATCACATGGCGGCAACTCAGTGCATTTAGGCATGTAGACATGGTCAAGACAATCTCCTGCAGTTCAAACTGAGCATCAGTATGGGGAAGAAAGGTGATTTGAGTGCCTTTGAACGTGGCATGGTTGTTGGTGCCAGAAGGGCTGGTCTGAGTATTTCAGAAACTGCTGATCTACTGGGATTTTCACGCACAACCATCTCTAGGGTTTACAGAGAATGGTCCGAAAAAGAAAAAAAATCCAGTGAGCGGCAGTTCTGTGGGCGGAAATGCCTTGTTGATGCCAGAGGTCAGAGGAGAATGGGCAGACTGGTTCGAGCTGATAGAAAGGCAACAGTGACTCAAATCGCCACCCGTTACAACCAAGGTAGGCCTAAGAGCATCTCTGAACGCACAGTGCGTCGAACTTTGAGGCAGATGGGCTACAGCAGCAGAAGACCACACCGGGTACCACTCCTTTCAGCTAAGAACAGGAAACTGAGGCTACAATTTGTACAAGCTCATCGAAATTGGACAGTAGAAGATTGGAAAAACGTTGCTTGGTCTGATGAGTCTCGATTTCTGCTGCGACATTCGGATGGTAGGGTCAGAATTTGGCGTAAACAACATGAAAGCATGGATCCATCCTGCCTTGTATATAGCATCTTTGGGATGTGCAGCCGACAAATCTGCGGCAACTGTGTGATGCCATCATGTCAATATGGACCAAAATCTCTGAGGAATGCTTCCAGCACCTTGTTGAATCTATGCCACGAAGAATTGAGGCAGTTCTGAAGGCAAAATGGGGTCCAACCCGTTACTAGCATGGTGTACCTAATAAAGTGGCCGGTGAGTGTATATACAGTATGTATATATATATATATACACTCCTCACAAAAATAAAGGGAACACTAAAATCCCACATCCTAGATATCAATGAATGAAATATTCCAGTTGTAAATCTGTATTCATTATATAGTGGAATGCGTTGAGAACAGTAAAACCTAAGAATGATCAATGCAAATGACAACTAATATCCCATGGAGGTCAGGAGTAGGAATGATGCTCAAAATTAAAGTGGAAAATCAAATTACAGGTTGATCCAACTTCAGTGGAAATGCCTCAAGACAAGGAAATGTGTTGTGAACTCCGTTTTCAGGCTCCCTCTTGTGGTCACAGATGGTATTGTGTGACTTTGGTTTTTTGGCTCCCCCTGGTGGTTTGGTTTACTATCCTGCGGGTCTGGCTGGATCAGCTGCCTCGTTATTCACCAGGGAGGCTCCTATTTAGCCCTGCTTCACTTCCACTTTTGGCCGGCTTTCAATGTATTCAGTGCTATTCTGATTACTCCTGATTATCTCGTTTTCTGCCTCTTCAGGATAAGCTAAGTTCTGTTTGAATATTTTTTGCTCATCTGCCTGCAATATGATTTCTGTGTATGATGAGTCTAGTCCAGCTTGCTAACATGTGATTTCTTTTTGCTGGTAAGCTCTGGGGTACGGAGTTGCTTCCCCCGCACCGTTAGTTGGTGCGGGGGCTCGAGCAATCTCTGCGTGGATATTTTGAATAGGGTTTTTTATTGACCGCACAGTTTCCTTCCTATTTTCTGCTATCTAGTATTAGCGGGCCTCATTTGCTAAGTCTGATTTCATCTCTGCGTTTGTGCTTTCCCCTTAACTCACCGTTAATATTTGTGGGGGGCTATTCTATATCTTTGGGGTCTTCCACTGAGGCAAGTGAGGACTTACTTTCCCTCCAGGAATAGTCAGTTTCTCAGGCCGTGACGAGACGTCTAGGATTTTTTAGGTAACGTTCCACGGCTGCCTATAGTTGTTTGCGGATAGGATCAGGTTGCGGTCAATCTAGTTACCACTTCCCCAGAGCTAGTAGTCTGTTCAGTTACTTAGCTAGTCCGTCCTGTGATCCTTGCCACTAGGATCATAACAGTACAGCCGGCCAGTAAAGTGTTAATTGCATGGCAGAAGCAGGAGAAAAGAAGCTTGGAGATATTTTTTTTTTTTTTTTGCTGCCGTGTGTCTAGCTGCTGTGTGTCTGGCTTCTCTCCTCCTCTTAATCTTGGTGTAGCTCTGAGTTCAGCTGCTGATATGGATATCCAGAGTTTAGCCTCCAGTGTAGATCATCTTGCTGCAAGGGTACAAAGTATTCAGGATTTTGTTGTGCACAGTCCTATGTCAGAGCCTAGAATACCTATTCCGGAGTTGTTTTCTGGAGATAGATCTAGGTTCCTGAATTTTAAGAACAATTGCAAGTTGTTTCTTTCTTTGAAACCTTGTTCCTCTGGGGATTCTGTTCAGCAAGTTAAGATTATTATTTCTTTCTTGCGTGGCGACCCTCAAGATTGGGCCTTCGCATTGGCGCCAGGGGATCCTGCATTGCTCAGTGTGGATGCGTTTTTTCTGGCCCTTGGATTGCTCTATGAGGAACCTAATCTTGAGAACCAGGCTGAAAAAACGTTGTTGGCCCTCTCTCAGGGGCAAGATGATGCAGAGGTGTACTGCCAGAAATTTCAGAATTGGTCGGTGCTTACTCAATGGAATGAGTGTGCCCTGGCTGCAAATTTCAGAAAAGGTCTTTCTGAAGCCATTAAGAATGTCATGGTGGGGTTCCCTACGCCTGCAGGTCTGAATGAGTCAATGACTCTGGCCATTCAGATTGATCGGCGTTTGCGGGAGCGCAAACCTGCGCACCATTTGGCGGTGTCTTCTGAACAGACACCTGAGTCTATGCAATGTGATAGAATTCTGACCAGAAGTAAACGGCAAAATTATAGACGGCAAAATGGGTTGTGCTTTTACTGTGGTGACTCAGCTCATGTTATCTCAGCATGCTCTAAGCGCACAAAAAAGATTGATAAATCTGTCACCATCGGTACTTTACAGCCTAAGTTTATTTTGTCTGTTACCCTGATTTGTTCCCTGTCATCTTACCCGGTTATGGCTTTTGTGGATTCAGGTGCTGCCCTGAGTCTGATGGATTTGTCATTTGCCAGGCGCTGTTGTTTTGTTTTGGAGCCTTTAAGATTCCCTATTCCACTCTGTGGAATTGATGCTACACCATTGGCTACGAATAAACCTCAGTACTGGACACAAGTGACCATGTGCATGACTCCTGTTCATCAGGAGGTGATTCACTTTCTTGTATTGCATAATTTGCATGATGTTGTCGTGTTGGGCTTGCCATGGTTGCAGACTCATAATCCAGTCCTGGATTGGAAAGCAATGTCTGTGTCAAGTTGGGGTTGTCAGGGAATTCATGGCGACGCTCCTGTGGTGTCAATTGCTTCATCCACTCCTTCTGAGGTCCCTGCGTTTTTGTCAGATTACCAGGATGTATTTGATGAGCCCAAACTCAGTTCTCTACCTCCTCATAGGGAATAGGGATTGTGATTGTGCTATAAATTTGATTCCTGGTAGTAAGTTTCCTAAGGGACGACTTTTCAATTTGTCAGTGCCGGAGCATGCTGCTATGCCGACTTATATAAAGGAGTCTTTGGAGAAAGGACTTATTCGCCCCTCCTCCTCCCCTCTTGGTGCGGGGTTCTTTTTTGTGGCTAAGAAGGATGGTTCCTTGAGACCTTGTATTGATTATCGCCTTCTAAACAAAATCACGGTCAAATTTCAGTATCCTTTGCCATTGTTATCTGATCTGTTTGCTCGCATTAGGGGGTCTAGTTGGTTCACCAAGATAGATCTTCGTGGTGCGTATAACCTTGTGCGTATTAAGCAGGGTGATGAATGGAAAACTGCATTTAATACGCCCGAAGGCCATTTTGAGTACTTGGTGATGCCTTTTGGACTTTCTAACGCTCCTTCTGTCTTTCAGTCCTTTATGCATGACATCTTCCGCGAATATCTGGATAAATTTATGATTGTGTATCTGGATGATATTCTGTTTTTTTCGGATGATTGGGAGTCCCATGTTAAGCAGGTCAGGATGGTGTTTCAGGTCCTGCGTGCCAATGCTTTATTTGTGAAGGGCTCAAAATGTCTTTTTGGAGTCCAGAAGGTCTATTTTTTGGGTTTCATTTTTTCTCCTTCGGCTATTGAGATGGACCCAGTCAAGGTTCAGGCTATTCATGACTGGACTCAGCCTACATCTGTTAAGAGTCTTCAGAAGTTCTTGGGTTTTGCTAATTTTTACCGTTGCTTCATCGCTAATTTTTCTGGTGTTGTTAAGCCATTGACGGATTTGACCAAGAAGGGTTCTGATGTTACTAATTGGTCTCCTGCGGCTGTGGAGGCCTTTCGGGAGCTGAAGCGCCGGTTTTCTTCGGCTCTGGTCTTATGTCAGCCAGATGTCTCCCTTCCTTTCCAGGTCGAGGATGATGCTTCTGAGATTGGAGCGGGGGCTGTTTTGTCGCAGAGAAGCTCTGATGGCTCTGTGATGAAGCCATGTGCTTTCTTTTCAAGAAAGTTTTCGCCTGCCGAGCGGAATTATGATGTTGGTAATCGGGAGTTGTTGGCTATGAAGTGGGCATTTGAGGAGTGGCGACATTGGCTCGAGGGAGCTAAGCATCGTGTGGTGGTCTTGACTGATCACAAGAATTAGATTTATCTCGAGTCGGCCAAGCGGCTGAATCCTAGACAGGCTCGTTGGTCGTTGTTTTTCTCTCGTTTTGATTTCATGGTTTCATACCTTCCTGGTTTGAAGAATGTGAAGGCTGATGCTCTTTCTAGGAGTTTTGTGCCTGACTCTCCTGGTGATTCAGAGCCAGCTGGTATCCTCAGAGAAGGGGTGATTTTGTCTGCCATCTCCCCAGATTTGCGACGAGTGCTGCAGGAGTTTCAGGCGGATAGACCTGACCGTTGTCCACCGGAGAGACTGTTTGTCCCGGATAGATGGACCAGCAGAGTTATTTCCGAGGTTCATTCTTCGGTGTTGGCAGGCCATCCTGGGATTTTTGGTACCAGAGATATGGTGGCTAGGTCCTTCTGGTGGCCTTCCTTGTCGCGGGATGTGCGTTCCTTTGTGCAGTCTTGTGGAATTTGTGCTCGGGCTAAGCCTTGCTGTTCTCGTGCCAGTGGCTTGTTGTTGCCTTTGCCTGTCCCGAAGAGGCCTTGGACGCACATTTCCATGGATTTTATTTCAGATCTCCCTGTCTCTCAGAGAATGTCGGTCATTTGGGTGGTGTGTGATCGTTTTTCTAAAATGGTCCATTTGGTGCCCTTGCCTAAGTTGCCTTCCTCCTCCGAGTTGGTTCCTCTGTTTTTTCAAAATGTGGTTCGTTTGCACGGGATCCCTGAAAATACTGTTTCCGACAGAGGATCCCAGTTTGTGTCTAGATTTTGGCGGACCTTTTGTGCTAAGATGGGCATTAATTTGTCTTTTTCGTCGGCCTTCCATCCTCAGACGAATGGCCAAACCGAGCGCACTAATCAGACTTTGGAAGCCTATTTGAGATGTTTTGTTTCTGCTGATCAGGACGACTGGGTGACTTTTTTGCCATTGGCCGAGTTTGCCCTTAATAATCGGGCTAGTTCTGCTACTTTGGTTTCACCTTTTTTTTGTAATTCAGGGTTTCATCCTCGTTTTTCCTCGGGTCAGGTGGATTCTTCTGACTGTCCTGGAGTGGATGTTGTGGTGGATAGGTTGCATCAGATTTGGAATCATGTGGTGGACAATTTGAAGCTGTCACAAGAGAAGGCTCAGCGCTTTGCCAACCGCCGTCGCTGTGTGGGTCCCCGACTTCGCGTTGGGGATTTGGTGTGGTTGTCTTCTCGCTTTGTTCCTATGAAGGTTTCCTCTCCTAAGTTTAAGCCTCGGTTTATCGGTCCTTATAAGATTTTGGAAGTCCTTAACTCTGTGTCATTTCGTTTGGACCTCCCGGCATCGTTTGCTATTCATAATGTGTTCCATCGGTCGTTGTTGCGGAGGTATGTGGTGCCTGTGGTTCCTTCGGTTGAGCCTCCTGCCCCTGTGCTGGTTGAGGGAGAATTGGAATACGTTGTGGAGAAGATCTTGGATTCTCGTATTTGTAGATGGAGGCTTCAGTATTTGGTTAAGTGGAAAGGCTATGGTCAGGAGGATAATTCCTGGGTTGTCGCCTCTGATGTTCATGCGGCCGATTTGGTTCGTGCCTTCCATGTGGCTCACCCTGATCGCCCTGGGGGTTTTGATGAGGGTTCGGTGACCCCTCCTCAAGGGGGGGGGTACTGTTGTGAACTCCGTTTTCAGGCTCCCTCTTGTGGTCACAGATGGTATTGTGTGACTTTGGTTTTTTGGCTCCCCCTGGTGGTTTGGTTTATTATCCTGCGGGTCTGGCTGGATCAGCTGCCTTGTTATTCACCAGGGAGGCTCCTATTTAGCCCTGCTTCACTTCCACTTTTTGCCGGCTTTCAATGTATTCAGTGCTATTCTGATTACTCCTGATTATCTTGTTTTCTGCCTCTTCAGGATAAGCTAAGTTCTGTTTGAATATTTTTTGCTCATCTGCCTGCAATATGATTTCTGTGTATGATGAGTCTAGTCCAGCTTGCTAACATGTGATTTCTTTTTGCTGGTAAGCTCTGGGGTATGGAGTTGCTTCCCCCGCACCGTTAGTTGGTGCGGGGGCTCGAGCAATCTCTGTGTGGATATTTTGAATAGGGTTTTTTATTGACCGCACAGTTTCCTTCCTATTTTCTGCTATCTAGTATTAGCGGGCCTCATTTGCTAAATCTGATTTCATCTCTGCGTTTGTGCTTTCCCCTTAACTCACCGTTAATATTTGTGGGGGGCTATTCTATATCTTTGGGGTCTTCCACTGAGGCAAGTGAGGACTTACTTTCCCTCCAGGAATAGTCAGTTCCTCAGGCCGTGACGAGACGTCTAGGATTTTTTAGGTAACGTTCCACGGCTGCCTATAGTTGTTTGCGGATAGGATCAGGTTGCGGTCAATCTAGTTACCACTTCCCCAGAGCTAGTAGTCTGTTCAGTTACTTAGCTAGTCCGTCCTGCGATCCTTGCCACTAGGATCATAACAGAAATGATGCTCAGTAGTGTGTGTGGCCTCCACATGCCTGTATGACCTCCCTACAATGCCTGGGCATGCTCCTGATGAGGCGACGGATGGTCTCCTGAGGGATCTCCTCCCAGACCTGGACTAAAGGATTCGGCAACTCCTGGACAGTCTGTGGTGCAACGCGACGTTTGTGGTTGGAGCGAGACATAATGTCCCAGATGTGTTCAATCTGATTCAGGTCTGGGGAATGGGTGGGCCAGTCCATAGCTTCAATGCCTTAATCTTGCAGGAACAGCTGACACACTCCAGCCACATGAGGTCTGGCATTGTCCTGCATTAGGAGGAACCCAGGGCCAACCGCCCTGCATATGGTCTCACAAGGGGTCTGAGAATCTCATCTTCTTACCTAATGGCAGACAGGTTACCTCTGGAGAGCAAATGGAGGGCTGTGTGGCCTTCCAAAGAAATGCCACCCCACACCATTACTGATCAACTGCCAAATTAGTCATGCTGATGCATGTTGCAGGCAGCGGAACGCTCTCCGCGGCGTCTCCAGGTTCTGTCACGCCTGTCACATGTGCTCAGTGTGAACCTGCTTTCATCTGTGAAGAGCACAGGGTGCCAGTGGCGAATTTGCCAATCCTGGTGTTCTGTGGCAAATGCCAAGAGCCCTGCATGGTGTTGGGCTGTGAGCACAACCCCCATCTGTGGACGTCGTGCACTCAGACCATTCTCGTGGAGTTGGTTTCTAACCATTTGTGCAGACATACAAATATTTGTGGCCTGCTGGAGGTCATATTGCAGGGCTCTGGCAGTGCTCCTCCTGTTCCTCCTTGCACAAAGGCTGAGATAGCGGTCATGCTGCTGGGCTGTTTCCCTCCTACGGCCCCTCCACATCTCCTGGTATACTGGCCTGTCTTCTGGTAGCGCCTCCAGCCTCAGGACACTACGCTGACAGACACAGCAAACCTTCTTGCCACAGCTCGCATTGATGTTCTATCCTGGATGGGCTGCACTACCTGAGCCACTTATGTATGTTGCAGAGTCTGTCTCATGCTACCACGAGTGTATAAGCACAACCAACATTCAAAAGTGACCAAAACATCGGCCAGAAAGCATTGGTACTGAGATGTGGTCTGTGGTCCCCACCTGCAAAACCACTCCTTTATTGAGTGTGTCTTGATAATTGGCAATAATTTCCATTCCCTGTCTATTCCATTTGCACAACAGTATGTGAATTTGATTGTCATTCAGTGCTGCCTCCTAAGTGGACAGTTTGATTTCACAGAAGTTTGATTTACTTGGAGTTATATTCTGTTGTTTAAGTGTTCCCTTTATTTTTTTGAGCAGTGAATATATATATATATATATATATATATATATACACTCACCGGCCACTTTATTAGGTACACCATGCTAGTAACGGATTGGACCCCTTTTGCCTTCAGAACTGCCTCAATTCTTCGTGGCATAGATTCAACAAGGTGCTGGAAGCATTCCTCAGAGATTTTGGTCCATATTGACATGATGGCATCACACAGTTGCCGCAGATTTGTCGGCTGCACATCCCAAAGATGCTCCATACAAGGCAGGATGGATCCATGCTTTCATGTTGTTAACGCCAAATTCTGACCCTACCATCCGAATGTCGCAGCAGAAATCGAGACTCATCAGACCAAGCAACGTTTTTCCAATCTTCTACTGTCCAATTTCGATGAGCTTGTACAAATTGTAGCCTCAGTTTCCTGTTCTTAGCTGAAAGGAGTGGTACCCGGTGTGGTCTTCTGCTGCTGTAGCCCATCTGCCTCAAAGTTCGACGCACTGTGCGTTCAGAGATGCTCTTAGGCCTACCTTGGTTGTAACGGGTGGCGATTTGAGTCACTGTTGCCTTTCTATCAGCTCGAACCAGTCTGCCCATTCTCCTCTGACCTCTGGCATCAACAAGGCATTTCCGCCCACAGAACTGCCGCTCACTGGATTTTTTTTCTTTTTCGGACCATTCTCTCTAAACCCTAGAGATGGTTGTGGGTGAAAATCCCAGTAGATCAGCAGTTTCTGAAATACTCAGACCAGCCCTTCTGGCACCAACAACCATGCCACGTTCAAAGGCACTCAAATCACCTTTCTTCCCCATACTGATGCTCGGTTTGAACTGCAGGAGATTGTCTTGACCATGTCTACATGCCTAAATGCACTGAGTTGCCGCCATGTGATTGGCTGATTAGAAATTAAGTGTTAACAAGAAGTTGGACAGGTGTACCTAATAAAGTGGCCAGTGAGTGTATATATATATATATATATATATATATATATATATATATATACATAGAGAGAGTGATTAGATAAATATACTGATAGATAGATAGATAGATAGATAGATAGATAGATAGATAGATAGATAGATAGATAGATAGATAGATAGGTATATGTTTTTTACTAAATAAATTATTTTCAGAAAAAAAGGTGTGGGATCCCCCACCCATTTTACTAACCTGCAGAGGGAAAGCGGACAGCTGGAGACAGTGGTTATAACCAGAGAAGGGGGTAATACCCATGGAGCTTCCCAGGCTATTAATATCAGCTCAAGGCTGTATACTTAGCCTTTCCTGGTTATTAAAATGGTGGACACAAAAAAATGATGTAGACTCCCCCTATAATTAATAACCAGCAAAGGCTAGACAGACAGTTGCGGATTGATATTAAGAGCCTAGGAAAGAGCCATGGATATTGGCCCCCTCCCAGGCTAAAAACATCAGCTCTCAGCCGCCCCAGTAAATGCGCATCCATATGATGCCCCAATTCTGGCACTTAGCCTTGCTTTTCCCACATGCCCTAGTGCAGTGACAAGTGGGGTGATAACTTGGGAGGGGTTTATGTCACCTTTGTATTGTCAGGTGACATCAAGTCCGAAGGTTAAGAATGGAGAGGCATCTATAAAACGCCCCCATTTACTAATCCCATAGTGATATTGTATAAAAAAATACACTCAGAATAAAGTCCTTTAATTGAAATAATGACTAAGACTCATTTATGAATCTACATTTACCAAAAACACATATACTCTCCGCAAGGGCCAATCCACCAAAGCCAATGTCTCCTGTAACAGAATTAAAATAATAAACACCATTATTCTAAACCTGTCCACCAAGAAGATAATAATCCACTTGTCCCGGCCACAACGTATCTAGCGCTGCTATATTTAGATTGCAGGGTGCATTGCTGCATGATGCGACTTGTGTTTTATAGCTATCCTGAATTGCTGCTGTGGGGACTACTTGTGATTGCCTTGCACAGCCAGAAATCTTGACTGTCCCTTCATATTTTAAGCTGTGAGGCTCTTGCCACTGTTAGTGCCACTGATAAAGATAGCCAAATATCTACTGCCTGTGCCAAATATCTACTGCCTGTTCATTGTTTCCTATAGCTATACTTTACTGTTGCTGCTGGGGCTGTCATGGCTACCCTATACAGCCCAATATCTCCATTACTTGTCCCTTCATACTCTATACTGTGCTTTTACTGCCAGTTGCATAGCCACTGTCGAAAGATAATTTTATTCAACGCCTTTAATTAAACCTGAAAGTCTACACTGCAGTTCCATCACAGTTGTTTCATTTTAAATCCAAAAGTGCTGCATGCAGAACCAAAATCACAAAGATTCGGTCGCTGTCCAAATATTTCTAGACCGAACTGTGTGTAATCCCATTTAAAGATTATTCAGAAAATAAGCAGTTTTTTCTAATCTTCCATTCAGAACATATTCTTACAGTATGTGTTCAAATCTGGCTGTTATGTAAAATAGGAAAGATCACTTCTCTGTGCTTGTACAAGACGGTCCGAAATACCAGTCAATAGCAGCGGTGCTGGACACATTAGATGGACTTTCTCAGAGGAAATAAAAAAAATATATATCAAGTCAGTAAAGCAAATCTAATAATATATAGCCCGTCTGGAAAAATGAAAGGTAATTACTCATGCTGACACTAGTCACACTGGCTCTATGGCTATGCACCAATTGAAATAGAACAAGAAGCATAGTTCAATGCATATAATTTAACAAAAAAACTAAACTAATAAAAAAACTAATTAAACGTGCATAGTAAATTGAAGACACAATAGCCATATAAATCCTTATGATGTGTACTCCTTGAAATATGCATTTTACGATCAGTAAAACTCCTACGATTATGCTAACATTTTTATTATTAATAACCTAGCATAAATTAAAGTGGTGGCACCGGGTGGCACTGGGTGGCACATTATTATAGAACTATCTTTGCTATTTATAGCCAGAGTGATGAATTACAGACACAATGCTTTGAATGACCTTCAGTTGTCCTCCTCACTTCACATGGGCACACAAGCCAGAGAGACACATGCAATGGATGTGTGATTGCACCATGATGATAAATACCATTGCTGATATAATTTTATCATCAAGGAGTGCACAATACAATTTCCCTTGATTTTTATATTATATGATATAGCAGAAAATGATATAGAAGCATAAATACTTGTTTTGACATTTGCAGGGTTTAGATGAAATAGCTCACTAAGTGCTTGACTGTAAGTAAAGCCACAAACAGCAGAGGATGAGGAAGAAAAACAGTATGATGTATACATGGTTTCTTTCTTCGAGTCATTATTTACTACGTAGTTAAATATTAGTTTGACTGATAAACATTTGACATGATAATGTCTAAGACATCTACTTAGAACACTCTACTATGAATATCTGTATTGATAGCTACATGTATAATGAATATTTTGTTTTCTCATTTATGCTATTGAGAAACTATGTGACAATAGAGAGATTTTGTTATGCTGTTTATGTTTACGGGCAAGTGCAGAAGCAGAGAGATTTAGCTTTTCTTCACTCACCCTAGTTTTTGATAACTAGATAATATGTAGTGTTGGATGCCAACCAGTGCATGAGAGTTAGGCCGAGGTCACACTTGCAATTGCATTGCAAGAAACTCACGCCAGTCTCTCGCCTCGTTACCCGGCACTACCGCCGGCGGTTCGGACCGGAGCGTTCAGCTGCATAGAAACAAATGCAGCTGCACACTCCAGTCCCGAGTACTGGCGGAAGTGCCAGGTATTGAGGCGAGAGACTTGCGAGAGTTTCTTGCAATGCAGTTGCAAGTGTGACCACGGCCTTAGCACTAGGATTCAGCTGTGCCCAGGAATCCAACATGTTTTGCTTTCAAAGAGTTTCAATCTTATAACTTCAAGTCAAATCAGCTTGGAGTTAAAAGATTGGGTGGCATATATCATGGAGAATTTCTGATCTGTAAATTAAAGGGATCACAGCCCGGGGGGGGGGGGGGGGATAGAATGCACACACCACACTGAGTCTGGTACAGAAGTGTAATGCCTTTATTAGACAGAAGCAAGTTTTTATATAATTTACAACATATTGTCTCATTATGCTTTTCCCTCCGAGATAAAACTGTATGTAGAAATCCAGATTGCACGGGATGTACCGTTCTCATCCTCGAAGGATAAGAAATTCCTTTGCAGTCACTCGTCTCAACTTAAAGGCATAAATTGTCTTAATTTTCTATTAAAGGTTTACCTGACTATTTCTACCACAATGCTACACAGTATTTTAGCCCATTGAACTCACCATCTACTTTTAAAACAGCACAAATCTTGGTCAAAGCCCATAGACTGCCTCCTCACTGAGAGGTCAGATTACAGTCTGAATAGATGGTACAGTAAGAGTGAAAATACTCAACAAATTGTAATACAAGCAGATTGTGCTGCAGCTTTTAGATAATGTATTTGCACTTTAGTGTTAGATTCACAGCTACACCACATAGTACTGCTGTGCAAAGTCTTTGATACTGCTTTATCTGCCTGTGTTCAACAGAGTAAAGATGGCAAGAATTCCTGCCTCTGAGTACAGTGCATGAGGAACATATTGATAGCTAATTTCCCCTCACTAAGGCCTGTCCCACACGTCCAGATAATTCCGGTACCGGAAAAATCGGTACCGGAGTTATCCGTGTCCGTGTGTCCGTGTGCTCACGTGGCACATCAGTGCCTGAGGACCACACGGACCGTGCAGGAGAGACAGCGCTACACTAAGCGCTGTCCCCCCGCTGTGGTGCTGAAGGCGGCATTCATCTCTTCTCCCCCACAGGAGAGAAGAGATGAAAGATCAAGTTTTTGTTATTTTTTGTGAAAAATAAAGTTTGCATGTGACTCCCGCCTCCCATCCCCAGTGCGCCGCCCGGCCCCTTGCATTGAAATACTCACCCGGCTCCCGCGATGTCTCCTCTCTCCTCTCAACGCTGGCAGCCTGTCCTGTGTGAGCGGTCACGTGGGACCGCTCATTACAGTGAGAAATATGCTCATATTCCTCACTGTAATGAGCGGTCCCATGTGACCGCTCACACAGGACAGGCTGCCGGCGCTGAGAGGAGAGAGGAGACATTGCGGGAGCTGGGTGAGTATTTCTTCTGCAAGGGGCCGGGCGGCGTACTGGTGATGGGAGGCGGGAGGTACATGCAAACTTTATTTTTCACAAAAAATAACAAAAACTTGATCTTTCATCTCTTCTCTCTTGCGGGGAGAAGAGATGTATGCCGCCTTCAGCACCACAGCGGGGGGGACAGCGCTTACTGTAGCGCTGTCTCTCCTGCGGGCGGTACGTGCACACGGAGGAGAGTGCACACTGTTCTCCGTGTGCACGTGTGCAGGACGTATTTCTGTACATGCTGCCGGAGAAAAACGGACATGTCACTGTGTTTTCAACACGGACACACGGTCCGTGAAAACACAGAGACATGTGCGTAGACCCATTCATTTGAATGGGTCTACGTGTGTCAGTGTCTCCGGTACGTGAGAAAACTGTCAGTACACGTACCGGAGACACTGACGTGTGAAAGAGGCCTAAGAGAGGAGGTTAAACTGGTGAAAACTACACTATACTAGACAGAAAATGCCCTAGAAATATTGTTATTCCTCATTTGCATACAATGCAATTTGTTCTGAAGCAATACCTGTAGTTTAAAGTACACTTTAAACATCTCTATGTGACTATGTTTAGATTTGTGATTTGTCTTTGGTTTATAGTGGAAGCCATAGCGATATGCCAGATTTATTGTATAATAATAATAATTATTAATAATAAACATTATACAATAATTATTATTATTAATAATTAATTATTTTTATACAATAAATCTGGATTACCGCTAATAATTATTATTATTTTATTTTGTAGTGGCACTTCACAATTATGGAGGTACTAGATGGAGGCCCGATGCGGTAATGTCACAATGGGGGCAGGCTTTGCAGCGTTGAGAATCTTTCCCCCCATGTGCTCACCCACCTATCCACTCTCTCTTTCCCCATGTGCTATCCCCCTTGTCTGCTGTCTCTCTCCTTCCTGTGCTGCGTTCTCCCGTCATGTGCTGTCCCGTTTGAGCTGTCTCCTCCCTGTGCTCTGTCTCTCTCACCCCTGTGCGCTTTCTATCTCCCCCATCTGCACTTCTCTCTGGGTTTGTGTTTCAGCATGTTGCTGTAGATGGTGTGCTTCTGCATCCTGTGACAGTCTTCTTGCTGTGGCCAATGGACAATGTTCCTGAAGTAGCTTGCATTGGGAAAATGCCTTCTTAGTTAACCTCATACACTTTGAAGTTGTAGAGCCGGCGGTGTGGTGTGCTGCTTCCAATGGGTCATCTTGTGAGCATGGTATAGCTGTTAAGACTGCAGATTTCTGTTTGCGGCGCTGTTGTTGCCTAATGGCATCCTGAGATAATCTAATGACATTTGCATCAGGGGACTCATGTGCTTGACTCCTACGCTTATATGCATTGTTTTTGTCTCAGCAATGCTGTTGCTCTTCAAGAGTCTCATTTGCCCGTTGTTGTCTTCGCTGTTGTGCCTTTGCTTCTTTCCTTTCATTATCATTGTCATACTTTTTAGGAGGAGCCATGTTGGCGCTGATATTTGCTTTTTAAAGGGGTTTTCCCACAAACGAAAGTTCATTTTAAAAATTGTCTGTGTCTGACCGTGTACAGAACATACCACAGCTCCTGGGCAGGGGAGGAAGAAAATGACAATACTGACACTACAGCTGGAGATGGCAGAGGATATATTTTGTGAGGTAAAAGATTGTTTAAAAACAGTCAGTGAAATATTTTACCTGACAAAAGAAATCTTCTGTGATCCCCTGCTGTAATTTCAGTATTGTCTTTTGCTTCTTCCCCTGCCCAGGAGATTTGGTATGCTCCATACACGGTCAGACACAGACAATTTTTAAAATGAAGTTTCATTTGTGGGAAAACCTCTTTAATGTGACTGTCTTCCTCTGCCTGTAGACACGTCGTGCATCTGCCGCCAGGATCAGTCGAATGATTTACTGCTACTGGACTCAGCCAAATGATTCACTGCGCCTGTGCGGAATTTATGCAGGCGCAGTAAATCAGACTGCTACCATCTTTGTGCAGTAGAACAACAAAGAACCCTAGGTATGGAAGTCAGCAAATACGCGCCTTACTAATGGAAGGTAAAGAAATATTCATACATATTAGCCAAATAAAATGTAAAAAGGAGACAAGATAAAACCGTAATAGAATATAAAAATGCCTTTATTAGAAATATAATGGGCAAAAAGTGGCACGTACAAAATGTGCCTGTACCTGGAGGTGAGTATAGACTATATATTAAAAAAATATATATATATATATATACATATGTATATCAAAATATATATGTGAAGATACACTAGCACCAATAAAGCGGACACAAAAAAGGCCAGGTATATACACAGGAGAAATACCTGAAATTCATTTGCTCGAAGCACGGGGCACATAACAGTGCATCAAACGGTATATATAAAGTGCAACACACTATGTAAAAAATATATATACAACTGCAAAGGAAGTGCATATAGTAATATAATAAAAAAATTAAAAAATATGTGTGCAAGGGTGCAAATAAAGTGCACTAGTGCAAAAATCAATATATGTGAAGCCTGTTATGGGCAAAAATATAGACAATGTAAATAGCAGTATATGCGCCAGGAAATATACTAATATATGTGAACTATGTACGTGATAAACTTTACACCCAGAACACACATAATGAGCGCCAGGTTCAATAAGCAAGAATAAATGGGGTATATAACTTATCCTTTTAAGGTCCGATCCTCCAGGTACAGCGCACCCAGAAGCGCGATTTGGACTTAATCCTTCGTCAGGGGGTGATGTACGGGAGGAACCGGAGCTCTATATATACACATGCTAATAGTGCCGATGAATGGGGCAGAGGCATAATGGCGCGTGCGCCACCAGGAGGACCCGGAAGTGTGCAGCGCCCACGTCACGCGACCCGGCAGCAAAGAGGCTGCCATAGTAGCAAAGACGCAAGATGCACAGCAAACGGGACACAGGCAACGCATGCGCACAGCGATGGCACCTGGACATGGGCGGACTCAAAAGGAAAAAAAGAGGAGGTAATTCTGTATAATGTATACGTGCATATGGACAATGTAAAGTATGCAGCGATGCGGGGGCATGAGTGTAAGTAAGGAAAAGTGGTGACAAAGAAGGCGCAGATAAATGATGTGAAACAAAGAGGGGGCAAGTAATCACGGAGCACAAAAAACAAAATAGATAAAAAAATGCAAAAGAGGAATAAATAAATAAATGAAAAATAATAAATAATAAATAATAAATAAATAAGAGGAACTAAGCAAAAAATGTAGAAAAAACTAATATAAACATAAAAAGACAATTAACAAAATAATTACCATAAGTGATAAACGACATATATAAATGAGACATAAAGACATATAAGTCATATAAAGCGCAGAAACAAAAATAGAATTTAGTCAAATAATATTCAAAGGAGCTGTGCCATCCAAAAAAGACTCAAGGGTGATAAACACATCAACATGGATGCATCAGGTAGTCCAGGATGAGCACCGCCACATCCACTTCAAGCAAAGAGAGTGAGTTTCAAAAAGAATATTCACAGAAGGTCACCATAAGACATACTAGAAAAAGATAATAAAAATATTAAGATCAAATAAAAGCATCACATAAAAATACAAAGTAAATATAAAAGAGAATATATATACCTAATATATTGGATGTGCTAGAATATTAAGTGCCCGTATGTTATATAGATAAAAAATATATATATTTTTAAAATGAGTAAACAGGCTATAAGATTAGGAATCAAAAACGGTGCACATAAGTAGGATACATATAATTATAGGTATATGTGTAAAAAGGAGAGAACACCGGTTCAATTAAAATCATATAACACAACGTAAAAGGTTCACAGAAAAGAAGCGAAATTAAAATTCTCATTTAGGCCTAAAGGAGAAACCGTTTTGAGGGTCCAGATCCACTTCGATTCCAGTCTTGCCAGTGGTATACTGATCTTTCCACCTCTAAGAGTGGGTTTAATAGCATCGATCCCAATGACCCGCAATAGAGAAGCATCAGATTCATGATATATTTTGATGTGTTTTGGAAGCGTCTTCAACATAGACAGATCTTCAATTTCCTAGGCTGCAGTGATGCCAAGAACATGTTCTCGAACTCTAACTTTGAACTGGCGGGTAGTTAAACCAACGTAAATCAAGGAACAAGGGCAGGTGGCATAATATACCACCGCCTTAGTAGTAAATGTTATATATATTTTTTATGTAGTGTGTTGCACTTTATATATACCGTTTGATGCACTGTTATGTGCCCCGTGGTTCGAGCAAATGAATTTCAGGTATTTCTCCTGTGTATATACCTGGCCTTTTTTGTGTTCGCTTTATTGGTGCTAGTGTATCTTCACATATATATTTTGATATGCATATGTATATATATATATATTTTTTTTTAATATATAGTCTATACTCACCTCCAGGTACAGGCACATTTTGTACGTGCCACTTTTTGCCCATTATATTTCTAATAAAGGCATTTTTATATTCTATTACGGTTTTATCTTGTCTCCTTTTTAAATTTTATTTGGCTAATATGTATGAATATTTCTTTACCTTCCATATGTAAGGCGCATATTTGCTGACTTCTATACATAGGGTTCTTTGTTGTTCTAGTGTACCGAATGGTCTGCCATTCAACCTTTTTGTAGCGGTTTTTTAAGTATTTTGCCCTAATTGTAGGAAGTGGGTATCTCCCCACTTTTATGCTATTCGGCATTTTTATCTGTTAATATTTGGGCCGTTACTTTATTTAAATTACTCATCTTTGTGCAGACAGATACCGGTGGTCACATAAAAACTGTGCATGCGCTCCTCTTTTAGAAAGATGGCGGTGGTCAGTGAATCATTCGTCTGATTCCGGCGGCGGCATGTTTTCATGACGGTGTTCTGCTGGTGGTACCACATAAGAGGCGTGCGCCAGAACACCTCACCTCACCATAGAGGTGTTCTGGTGCACGCATACTTCTCTCATCATGTCGACAGGTACGGTTTCAGATGGGCATATTTGCTAGCATTTAGCTATATATTAACTATAGGTCTGGGATTAGTGCAATCAGTTTGGATGGCTATTATTATAGATGGGCCTTTGCATACTTTGCCTGTTGTACCTTCAAATGACTGTATCAACATTGGACAAATTTGATGTTTAGACTAATCTAGACAGGACTGTGGAGTGGTGATTTTATTTAAATATTCACTCATATAATATATGTCCATTCCATAGAGGGAGTTGTGTGTCTGTGCTACCAATAGATCTTTGTATTTTGTCCCATAATTATGTAATCCATATTTTGTACAATTGTGCATTTAATATTTTTTTTTATGAAATAAATTTTAATTATTATTATTATTTACAAAAATATTGGATCATTGCTCCTTCTTTGTACTATTGTAGTTCAATGCTAGGATATTGATGAGGCATTATATTGGTTTAGCATACATTGCAGTTTTTGCCTGCTAGCCTTGGTGTATACAGTATTTTGTGTTAAAAAAACATTTTAAAAAAACAGGCCACGTATTAAAACAGTCTGTTATCTCACGTCAGACGCCCAATGTGTCTGTGGTCTCCAAATCCTTGCTTTTCAGGCATGCATTCCATTTTTTTTTGGGCTACCCTTGGTGTATACAGTATTTTGTAGTTCAAAAAATTTAAAAATATACAGGCCACATATTGAAACAGTCTGTTATCTCAGTCAGATACCTGGTCTATCTGTGGTCTCCAAATCCTTGCTTTTCAGGCATACATGCCAGTTTTTTGTCTCCTACCCTTTGGTGTATACACTACAGTATGTAAAAATATACAGGCCACATATTGAAACAGTCTGTTATCTCCGTCAGATGCCCAGTGTAGCTGTGGTGTCCAAATCCTTGCTTTGCAGGCATACATTGCATTTTTTGATTTGCTAGCCTTGGTCTATACAGCATTTTGTGGTTCAAAAAATTTGAAAATAAACAGGCCCCATATTGAAACAGTCTGTTATCTCAGTCATACGCCTAGTCTATCAGTGGTCTCCAAATGCTTGCTTTTCAGGCATACTGACCACATATAAGTTTTCTCAAAATTAGTCCATTTGTATTGAACTTTGAAAATATTTCAGTAGTTCATTTAAAATGGGCAAGGCAAGGGGCAAGGGATGGGGAAGTGGATGTGATGCTGATGGAGCAAGCAGAGGACGAGGCCGTGGCCAAGCTGAATGTGGGCATCAACAAAAACCCACATCTTCTTGGACGACCTTCCTGTCCTAGTTTCTAGGGGACAGCAACACACCACTATTGAAGCCAGAGCAGAGTGAAATGGTTGTTGGTTGGATAGCGGAAAATGCTTCCACTCACTTAGCCACCACCACCACATCTTCCACACGGTCAAGCCTGAGTAGCTGTGAGTGTGGACCGCATAGTACTCACCCTGATCCTCCTTCCTCCCACCATCCCGAGTGCCCTGAGACAACTGGTCCCACACTTGGACACTCCAAAGAGCTGTTCAGTTTTCCCTTTAAACATTCTGGACTGTATGCCGGTCAACTTGAAGTGGGGCCAGATGAGATTGCATGTAACGACGCCCAAAGATTTGAGCAGCCACGGTCACATGAAGGCGATGGTGGTGAAGTGTCGCAAGAGGTGGACGATGATGAGACACAATTGCAAGAAAGTCAGGAGGAGGAGCAAGGTGCAGATGTGGAAGATGAGGTGGTGGATTACTTAGTAACTGATCCAACCTGGCAGGAGGACATGCAGAGCGAGGACAGCAGCACACATGGGGAAGGAGACATACTGTAGCACCCCAACAAGCAGGAAGAAGTAGTGTGGTGGCCGCAGATAGAAGGCATGCATCTGTTCCCCATAACACCAACATGACGTAAGTTGCCATTCCAACTGTTAGATCTTCCCGAGTCAGGTTATTTTTTAAAGACTTTGCCAATAACCCCAATTAGGCCATTTGCAGCACCTGCCATGCCCGCATCAGCGGGGGTAGCATAACTGCCAGCCTTACCACCACCAGCAGGATCAGGCACATGGCAGCAAAGCACCCGACTTTGGGGCCCAAACTTCATGCTCCAGGAACACGGTCTGCAGGTGTCACCACTGCTTCTTCTACTGTTTTGAATAGAAGTCAATCCTCAGTCCACGGTGCATGTGAAGATTCCTCATGCCCTGCAACTGTTGTTGCCCACAGTCAACCAGCACCACCATCAAGCCCATCCACGTCCTTGTCCCAGCACAGCCTTCAGTTGTCTATACCCCAGTCATTGGAATGCAAGCAGAAATACGCAACCAATGCTCCACAGGCCACAGTACTAAATTCGAACATTTCTCATCTGCTTGCGCTCGAAAAGTTGCCTTTTAGGCTCGTTGAGATGGAAGCTTTCCACAACTTGATGGCGGCGGCCATCCCAAGGTACTTAGTCCCCAGTCGCCACTATTTCTCCCGGTGTGCCATACTGGCATTAAACCAGCATGTGTCCCACAACATTACCCGAGCCCTCAACAATGCTGTTACTGGGAAAATCCACCTAACCATAGACATGTGGACATGTGCTTGTGGGCAGAGATGGTACATCTCTCTGAAGGCACACTGGGTTAACATAGTGGAAGCCGGCACCCAATTAGGCCTTGGGATGGAACACATCCTCCCAACGCTGAGGATTGCGGGCCCTATGTCAATCAGGGTTGCCCCCAGTCTACAGCTCCTGCACCTCCTTCTCCTCCTCATCCTCTTCAGCCTTCATCTCTGAAATGAGCACATCAGTCAGAAGCTGAGAGCACTGCAGCACTGCGTCAGCCAATAGGCAACAGACTGTGCTGAAGCTAAATTGCCTTGGTGACAAACTGCACAATGCTGAAGAGTTATGAACAGCACTGAAAGAGCAGTCAGATTTTTGGATGACACCGCTGAACCTACAGTCAGTCAAGGTCATGTGTGACAATGACCGGAACCTGGTGGCAGCTCTGATGCAAGGTGAGATCACACACGTACCTTGTCTGGACCATGTGCTTAACCTCGTCATTCAACATTTTCTCAAAAGCTACCCGGAGCTACCAGATCTGCTAGTCAAGTATGCCATCTGTCTGTCAATTTTAGAAAGTCAGCTACAGATTCAACTGCACTTGCCATGCTTCAGCAGCGTTTGCAGCTTCCAACTCACCAACTGGTGTGTGATGTCCCCACGTGTTGGAACTCTACACTGCATATGTTGGAAAGGATTTGTGAGCAGAAGAGGGCAGCTGTTAACTACCAGCATCAACAAGGCCATCATTATTCAATTCAGACTCCACACATAAGAGCTCAGGAGTGGACATAGATGTCAGACATATGTACCACCCTCAAAAACTTTGAGGACTGCACCAAGATGATGAGCGGTGATGACACCATAATTTGCATCACCATACCTCTTCTCTGCTTTCTGAAAACCTCTCTGCTCACAATTAAAGAGGATGCATTGCAGGCGGAGCACGAGGACATGGAACAGGGAACCATACAGGGTGATTACACTCAGCCAAGCCTCATGTCATCCTAAAGTGGATTGGTAGACAATGAGGGAGAGGAGGAAGAACAAGAGTTTCTTTCATGCACTATAGCTGGTACTACAAGCACAGCTTTCATACCGTCTGTTCAGCATAGATGGCCTGAGGACAGGGAGGTGGAGGATGAGGACGAGGAGCACAGCATGGTCAGTCATCCTGTTGGTGAGGACACGGAAGTCTTGCCTGTTAGCAGTCTGGCATGCATGCCAGACTTTATGTTGCTCTGCATTTCCTGTGACCCTCACATTATTAAAATTTTCGGTGACACTCATTACTGGACACTTCCAGACCCACGCTCCAAGGAGAACTTTCAATCTCTTCTTCCAGAAGCAGACAGGTGTACAAAAATGTTGCAGTACCAGAGGGCCCTTGTAGCGGAATTACTACAAAATTCCCATCTGAGAATGCTGCCTGCAGACATCAGAGTTTGTTGTACAACCAAGGAGTCCAAGCGAGAGAGACAGACGTACAATCTAGCACAGGTAGGGGAACAATGGCAAAGTTCTGGGACAGTTTTCTCAGAACCTCCCATTGTGCTGGCACAGAGCAAGGAGTGCTATCACAAGAAGTGCAATGTTTGGGAAGATGCTGAGGGAGTACCTTGCTGATCATACAAACGTCCTCCGTGATTCCTCTGTGCCTTTTAATTATTTGGTATCCAAGCTGGACACATGGCATGAACTGGCTCTCTGTGCCTTGGAGGTCCTGGCCTGCCCTGCTGCTAGTGTTCTGTCAGAGCGGGTTTTTAGTGCTGCAGGTGGAATTATAAAAGATAAGAGCATCTGCCTATCAACTGTAAATGCCGGCAGGATGACTCTTAAAAATGAACAAGGGCTGGATTGGGCAAAACTTCTGTACACCACTGAAAGAAAACAGCGAAACATAACCTCAAATACATTGTCTTTTTTGTAGAGGTGTATTCTCATGCACCTCTTCACAACCACACATGGGTATATGCTTCCTGATTTTGTCTGTTTGGTGTTATCCTCCTCCTTATCCTCATCCTCATCATTAACAACCACTAGAACACCAGGGTGAATGTATTCTGTGATGCAAAAGTCACTCAATTTTTGTGCAAGGGAGTTTTTATTATGCCAGTTACTGATTTGAAGCCAAATCAAATGTTACTTCCCCAGGGGTAAATGGTTGTCAGCCCATACACTCAGTCAATGGGCATTACAAGTCTAGGAGACCCACTCCTTTAAATTGGGCCTAGTTTTTAATGAGGCCTTCCTCCACGTCTCATCATCCACTGCCACTAAATCACCAGGGTTAACGTGTTCCATGCTGCTACAGCCAGTCCAATTTTTGGCAAGGGTGTCTATAATGCCCATAAAATATTTTTTTTAAATGTACCCCCCATGGGGAAATGTTTGCCAGCCCATGCACTTATTGCTTAGGCATTACATGTCTACGAGACCCACTCCTTAAAATTGGGCCTAGATTTTAATGAGACCTTCCTCCACATCTCAATATTCTCCGTGTTCTTTTCTGCTACAGCCAGTCAATTTTTTGGCAAGGGTGTTCTTGATCCCCATAAAATAATATTTTTTAACAATTTACCCCCCATGGAGAAATGTTTGCCAGCCCATGCATTTAGTGTATGGGCATTACGAGTTTAGGAGACCCGCTCCTTTGTAATGGGACAATTTTTTAGGAAGCCCTCCTCCATGTTTCTTCCAAGCGGGTATTGGGGTGCATGCAAATTTGGGTCAAGGTGGCCCTGGCATTCAATGCATAAGGAAACAGAATGACAGGACCAACTGAAGAATGTGAGGTGGGTTTTCCTGTGACCATCCAGTACCTGGGTTCAAAGGCTTATTGGGGGTGCATATGACTTGGTAGCAGGGCAAGCCTTGCAGTCAATACATAAGAAAACAGTATGTGATTACAAAATGAATAATGTGAAGTCGATTTTCCTGTGGCCATCCAGTACCTGGGTTCAAAGCCTTATTGGGGTGCATATGACTTGGCAGCAGGGAAGGCCTTGCAGTTAATACATAAGAAAACAGTGTGGCAGGACCAACTGAAGAATATGAAGTGGGTTTTCCTGTGGCCATCCAGTACCTGGGTTCAAAGCCTTTTTGGGGTGCATATGACTTGATAGCAGGGCAGGCCTCGCAGGTAATACATAAGAAAACAGTGTGGCAGGACCAACTGAAGAATGTGAAGTGGGATTTCCTGTGGCCATCCAGTACCTGGGTTCAAAGCCTTTTTGGGATGCATATGACTTGACAGCAGGGCAGGCCTTGCAATCAATACATAAGAAAACAGTATGAGATTACAAAATGAATAATGTGAAGTGGCTTTTCCTGTGGCCATCCAGTACCTGGGTTCAAAGCCTTATTGGGGTGCATATGACTTGGTAGCACGGCAGGCCTTGCAGTTAATACATAAGAAAACAGTGTGGCAGGACCAACTGAAGAATTTGAAGTGGGTTTTCCTGTGGCCATCCAGTACCTGGGTTCAAAGCGTTATTGGGGTGCATATGACTTGGTAGCAGGGCAGGCTCTGCATTCAATACAACATTTTTTCAGGAAGCCCTCCTGTACCTCTCGTGAAAGGGATATTGGGGTGCGTCGCAATTCTTGGCAGCTCAGCCACTCACTGCATAGGCAATAACAGCACAGGAGACCAATTGTTTAACAATGGCCCTTTAAGAATATTAATACCACCTGATGCCCCTCTAAAAATAAGCTTTGTGAGTTTAAGAGTCCCTCCTTCATAAATGAAACAAGATATTTCTCTTATGTGTCACACACCACATGGCCAGCTAGTGTTGTTAAATGTTACAATGACATTTCCCAGTGAATGCATTTGTATTGGTTGATAGCAATGTTAAAGTATCATAAGTAACCCTGAGAATTGGGAAGAAAAGAGGAAGAAGAGACAGCAAACGATACACTGAAGGAGCTGTCCGAAAGGTAGGAGGAGATCCTTGAGAATAATAATGAGGAGCATAGTGAGGAGGAGTTGGTGGTTCATTGTGTCAATTGCTGCAGAGAGATCAATGAGAACCAGAAGAGAGTAGTGCTTAGAGATAAGCAAAAAAAATTCTGACGGAATTGAATTATACGCAAATATTATAAATACCCTAATTTGCATATTTTTGGGAATTAGCTTCTGCCACTAATTTGTTGAACTGTGAAAGAACATCAAGAGGTTACCAAATTAAAAAAAATAGTGCTCCCTTTACCATTTCTCATGCCAGCCTCTCGGCTCCTCGCCATCACCTGCCTGGTCCTCGTTACATCTTCATTTTACTGTTGCAAACCCTGAATCCTGGGCTTCTTCATACTAGGCTGGGATTTTTGGCTCTGATGAGACTGCAAACGAATCTGTGTATATGTGCAAAGTCACAGTGAGCATCATGATGTCATGACATTACAAGTGCTTGCACAGAACCGCCCTAGACCTCATTACAGGCATAAGTCTAGTGTGAAGAGGCCTGCAGATTTAGCACTTGCAGTGTTGATAAGATGATGTGAAGAGCATTGAACGTGTAATTGTGAGGAGAGGAAGGGCTGGAAAGGTGAACGGCACAGTGAGTATAATTATTGTTTTTTATCTTTTCCTTTCGTTTAATTATGCTCTGGGGTCTAGAAAAACCCCAGAGCAGAATAAGCGAAATTCAATACATGGAGAATAACTTCTCTACGAATCAAATTTCTTGGGAAAATCTGCACAAACAGGAGTTTTAATTTTGCATGATCTTCTGATTTCTACTGTGGTAGTGATCATTAGATTTAGATTTTTGTAGATCTCGAAAGTCTTTGGCAACAGCAGTTTCTGTAGAATGTAAAGAACATAAACCAGATTGTCAAGAAGCGAGTTATACGAAAGATAGCAGTTACCAAAACCAAAGTAATGCAGAACAAAGGACTACCAGAAAGTATCCAGGCATTACTTTGGTTTTGGTCTCTTCTCTGCAGTGATTTCCACTGACAAACCTCACAGTACACCACGATTGTATGTTTTATTTTAATTAATATTATTGATATATATTAGATCTTTTTGGTTATTTTTGGGTGCTCTGTGTCTTTAAATAGAAAGATAGCAGTTAAGACTGAACTAGACAAAGCGCTCAAGATGTTTAGAACTTAAGATGATTATTATGAGATTAGAAATGAAGGTGAGATAAGACACAGGTATGTAATTAGCAGAGCAGTTGTGTTCAAGAGATGCTCTTTTTTAGTAATGAGTTATGACATTATAACAGTGAATGGCACCTGATCAACCTAAACTACTTTCTCTGAGATCTATTGGGGGTCCATCAAGGTTTCTATTGTTTTGATATAAATATTTGATAAAAAATATTTCAATATTCCTGTTGTTTAAAGTGATGGACTTCCCTGTATATCCCTGATAGCCTGGGTGCTACTAGCGAATCACATCAGATGAAAGAGCATTGGATGCGATATGCTAATGACCCTCGGCTCCCACTCTGTGAGCGAGAGCCAAGTGTCAGTGTTCTGTGCTGTAATCCTCTCGCATGAGAAGATCACAGCACAGCTGCAGGGGTAATGTAGAGATTAATTTCTCCATCTCTTCTGCTGCCGGCACCCGCAGGAATCGCACCTCACTCCGGTGATATCTGAGTATAGTGCCATGTTTCACATGCACCCATTCATACGATTCAAATTCAAATTCAGCATGCAATCGCAGCATGCTCCAATTTTTTTTCTCTCCGTTCACAATCTGATCGTAGCAGGAGAAAAAAAATGCCATTGACACCAGAAGCATAGAATTTAATTGGTACAAATGCAATCAGGATTGCCTTCGTCTGATTAAATCGCAAGTGGGAGCGAGCCGTCAGTCAAACTGCAGGAGACACTAAAGACACTTGATTACAACATACATTTCCTGCCAATCCACACCACAATCTTTGTTTGTGGGTGGAAAAAAAGGATTTAGTCAGCCAACAATTGTGCAAGTTCTCTTACTTAAAAAGGTGAGAGAGACCTGTAACTGACATTTTAGGTAGACCACAACTATGACAGTCAAAATGAGAAAAATCGAGAAAATTACCTTGTCCGATTTGGCAAGATTTATTTAGCAAATTATGGTAGAAAATAAGTATTTGGTCATCTAAAAACATGCAAGATTTCTGGCTCTCACAGACCTGTAACTTCTTCTTTAAGAGGCTCCTCTGTCCTCCACTTATTAACTGTAGTAATGGCACCTACTTAACCTTGTTATCATTATAAAAGACACCTGTTCACCACGTCAGTCACACTCCAAACTGCACTATCGTGAAGACCAAAGAGCTATCGAAGGACACCAGAAACAAAATTGTAGCCCTGCACCAGGCTCGGAATACTGAATCTGCAATAGGCAAGCAGCTTGGCATGATGAAATCAACTGTGGGAGCAATATTAAGAAAATGGAAGACTTACAAGACCACTGATAATCTCTCCTCGATCTGGGGCTTCACGCAAGATCTCACCTCATGGGGTAAAAATGATCACAAGAACGATGAGCAAAAATCCCAGAACCACAAGGGGGATCTTGTGAATGATCTGCATAGAGATGGAACCACCGTAACAAAGGCTACCATCAGTAATACACTATGTCAACATGGACTCAGATCCTGCAATGCCAGATGTGTCCCCCTGCTTAAGCCAGTACATGTCTGGGCTCATCTGAAGTTTGCTAGAGAGCATTTGAATTATCCAGAAGAGTATTGTGAGAATGTCATATGGTCTGATGAAACCAAAATAGAACTGTTTGTTAGGAACAAAACTTGTGTTTGGAGGAGACAGAATGCTGAGTTGCATCCAAAAAATACCATACCTACTGTGAAGCATGGGGGTGGCAACATCATGCTTTTGGGCTGTTTCTCTGCAAAGGGACTAGGACAACTGATCTGTGTACATGAAAGAATGAATGGGACCATGTATTGTGAGATTTTGAATGCAAACCTCCTTCCGTCAGCAAGGGCATTGAATATGAAATGTGGATGGGTCTTTCAGCATGATAATGATCCCAAGCACACTGCCAGGGCAATGAAGGAGTGTCTTCGAAAGAAGCATATGAAGGTCCTGGAGTGGCCTAGCCAGTCTCCAGATCTCAACCCCATAGAAAACCTTTGGAGGGAGTTGAAAGTTCGTGCTGCCCAGCAACAGGCCCAAAACATCACTGCTCTAGAAGAGATCTGCATGGAGGAATGGGTTAACAACATACCACCAACAGTGTGTGCCAACCTTGTGAAGACTTGCAGAGAATGTTTGACCTCTGTCATTGCCAACAAAGGATATATATAAAAAATATTGAGATGCACTTTTGTTAATGACCAAATAATTATTTTCCACCATAATTTGCAAATTAAATAATAATAATAATAATAATTTTTATTTATATAGCGCCAACATATTCCACAGCGCTTTACAACTTATAGAGGGGACATGTACAGCATAACAGCATAACAGCATAACATTACAGCATAACAGAAATCACAGTTCAAAACAGATACCAGTAGGAATGAGGGCCCTGCTCGCAAGCTTACAACCTATGAGGAAAAGTGGAGACATGAGAGGTGGATGGTAACAATTGCTTTAGTTATTTGGACCAGCCATAGTGTAAGGCTCGGGTGTTCATGTAAAGCTGCATGAACCAGTTAACAGCCTAAGTATGTAGCAGTACAGACACAGAGGGCTATTGACTGCATAAAGTGTATGAGAACATGATGTGAGGAACCTGATTATGTGTTTTTTTTTTTTTTATAATAGGCCACACAGGGATAGTTAGGTTAATGCGTTGAGGCGGTAGGCCAGTCTGAACAAATGCGTTTTTAGGGCACGCTTAAAACTGTGGGGATTGTGGATTAATCGTATTAACCTGGGTAGTGCAATCCAAAGAATCGACGCAGCACGTGTAAAGTCTTGGAGACGGGAATGGGAGGTTCTGATTATTGAGGATGCTAACCTGAGGTCATTAGCGGAGCGGAGGGCACGGGTAGGGTGGTAGACTGAGACCAGAGAGCAGATGTAGGGTGGTGCTGAGCCATGGAGTGCTTTGTGGATGAGGGTAGTAGTTTTGTACTGGACTCTGGAGTGGATGGGTAGCCAGTGTAATGACTGGCACAAGGTAGAGGCATCGGTGTAACGGTTGGTGAGGAGTATGATCCTGGCAGCAGCATTCAGGACAGATTGGAGCGGGGAGAGTTTGGTAAGAGGGAGGCCGATTAGTATAGAGTTACAATAGTCCAGACGAGAATGAATAAGTGAGACAGTAAGAGTTTTTGCAGAGTCAAAAGTAAGAAAAGGGCAAATTCTAGAAATGTTTTTGAGATGCAGATTAGAAGAGCGAGCCAATGATCGGATGTGGGGGGTGAATGAAAGCTCGGAATCAAGGATGACCCCAAGGCAGCGGGCATGTTGCTTTGGAGTAATGATGGAACCGCACACGGAGATGGCAATGTCAGGCAAAGGTAGGTTAGTAGAGGGAGAGAACACGAGGAGTTCAGTTTTTGACAGGTTCAGTTTCAGATAGAGGGAGGACATGATGTTATAGACAGCGGTAAGACAATCACTGGTGTTGTCTAAGAAGGTCGGCGTGAAAGCAGGAGAAGAAGTGTATAATTGAGTGTCGTCAGCATAGAGATGGTACTGGAAACCAAATCTACTGATTGTTTGTCCAATAGGGGCAGTATACAAAGAGAAGAGGAGGGGGCCTAGGACTGATCCTTGAGAAACCCCAACAGTAAGGGGAAGGTGAGAGGAGGAGGAACCAGCAAAAGATACAGTGAAGGATCGGTCAGAGAGATAGGAGGAGAACCAAGAGAGAACGGTGTCCTTGATGCCGATGGAGCAGAGCATAGTGAGGAGGATGATCCACAGTGTCGAATGCTGCGGAGAGATCCAAGAGAATTAGCATGGAGTAGTGACCATTAGATTTAGCTGTTAGTAGGTCATTAGAGACTTTAGTGAGGGCAGTTTCAGTAGAGTGTAAAGAGCGGAAGCCAGATTGAAGAGGGTCGAGATAAGAGTTATCTGAGAGATAGCGGGTAAGACGGGAGTGGACCAGGCGTTCGAGGAGTTTAGAGATGAAGGGAAGATTAGAGACAGGTCTATAATTAGCAGCACAATTTTGGTCGAGGGAGGGTTTTTTAAGTAATGGATGTATGATGGCATGCTTAAATGAGGAGGGAAAAATACCGGAAGTGAGGGAAAGGTTGAATATTTTTGTTAGGTGAGAGGTGACAGCCGGGGAAAGGGACTGGAGGAGATGTGACGGAATGGGGTCACTGGTGCAAGTGGTCGGGCGAGAAGATGCAAGGAGCCTGCTTACTTCTTCTTCTGTAACTGGTTCAAAGTCAGAGAGTGAACTAGATGCAGTGGGGAGGGAGGACAGTGCATGGTATGAAGACATTGGGAGATGATTTCCTGTTGAATGTGGTCAATTTTTTCTTTGAAGTAATTGGCCAGATCATCAGCGCGGAGATCTGTGGTTGGGGCCTGCTCTCTTGGGTTGAGTAGGGACTGGAAAGTGTCGAAGAGACGTTTAGGGTTATTGGACAGCGAGGTGATGAGGGTGTTGAAATAGGTTTGTTTGGAGAGGTGAAGGGCAGAGTTGTATGTTTTAAGCATGAACTTATAATGGATGAAATCTTTGGGTAGATTAGATTTTCTCCACAGACGTTCGGCGCACCTGGGGCACCACTGCAGGAAACATGTTTGCAGCGTGTGCCACGGTTGTCGCCGTCTGTGTCGAGTTGTTCTATGTATAGGAGGTGCAGCTTCATCCAGGGCACTTTGCAGGGTTTCATTGTAATGCTTCAGAGCAGAATCAGGACATGAGATGGAGAAGATTGGGGCCAATGAGGACTGCAAGTTCTTCATAAGTTTCTGGGTGTTAATGGCCTGTATGTTTCTATAAGTGTGGAAAGTGGGGGTGACCTGATTGGGATGGCAGTTCTTGATAGAGAATGAAAGAAGGTTGTGATCAGAGAGCGGGAGAGGGCAGTTTGTGAAATCATCCAGTGAGCAAAGCCAGGGGAAGACCAAGTCAAGGGAGTTTCCATCTTCATGCGTTGGAGAGTTAGTATGCTGCGAGAGGCCGAAAGAGGAAGTTAGAGATAAAAGGTGAGAAGCAGATGGGGAGAGGGGAGAAGCAATGGGGATGTTGAAATCACCCATGATAAGGGTGGGGGTGTCACAGGAGAGAAAGTGTGGAAGCCAGGTGGCAAAATGATTCAGGAACTGATGAGAGGGGCCGGGAGGACGATACACCACCGCCACTCGCATGGAGAAGGGGACGTAGAGTCTGACAGCATGGACCTCAAAGGAAGGGAATACAAGTGAGGGTACTTGGGGGATAACTTGGAAGGTACATTTGGGTGAAAGGAGCAGACCAACGCCTCCACCTGCTCTGTTGTCTGATCTTGTTGTCTAAATCTTGCCAAATCAGACAAGGTGATTTTCTGGATTTGTTTTCTCATTTTGACTCTCATAGTTGTGGTCTGCCTATTATGTCAATTACAGGCCTCTCTCATCTTTTGAAATTGGGAAAACTTGCACAATTGGTGGCTGACTAAATACTTTTTTCCCCACTGTACTAGTTGGTCTCCGGTGACTTCTCCTCGCCCACCTGCGTGTGCATATATGCAGGACCTTTCAATCCAGGGCAATGGGCGGGGAGTATGATTTTCTCTGAAGCACTGCAGTTTTAGGAGTCAAACATACCTGGCTGAGTAAATAGGGCCAGCGTCCAATATATGCTGCCCATGGATTGGAAAGCATGTATCAGCTGACGGGTTCACTTTAAGATGAAAGAGATTTTTGTAACATTGGATTTAGGCGCTGAATAAACAGTCTTTGTAATGTGAACATTGTCAGAAATAATAATATTTATGCAACCTATTCCCCATGTTATTACACAACCACCAGCAGCTGCATGGCTCCACAGCTCACTTGTTCTGCAAATTGTAAGATTTCCCGCAGAATATTGGTAGCTTAGAATGAATCACCTGTGCAGATTTTGTGTACATTTTTGACATAGTGTTTTGTATTAAAAAATACTATATTTACTTTCAGATTATTTCTGCATGACAACACGTTCATCTCAGTGAGGTTTTGGCGGGTTTGTAGATACTGTAAACGGCACTCCTAGCATTCGCAACAAAGTTCTAAAATTGATTATATCTGAATCCCTTCTAAGTATAGGTAAGTACAATAAGTGATATTCTTGCTCATTCACCGCTATTACTCTTCAAGTTTTCTTACAGCCTGCTCCAGTTGTGCAGACATATGACCTCTGCAGCCAATCACTGGCCACCGTGGAGATGCCTTTGTTCACTTCTATGAACAAAGATTGACTGCATTGGTCATATGCCTTTACATCTGGAAGAGGAGGTATGAAAACATTTGGGGGACCTTGAGATTATTGGAAGAGGATAATAACTTAAACTGCATTGTGTTCCGTGCATGTATTTTCTATATTATCTTATACAGGCAGATTTAAAATCTGACCCTTTAGTGATATAATAGTATGGACCAATATACACATAAAAAAATACAACATTTCTACCTGTGCACAAAGATTCTTTGTAGCCAATACTCTGGCCACATTGCGTGTGTATTATACTCAGCTGATTCTGAGGAGTCAGGGTGCGCACTGTGCCTGACAATAAAATGTCTCTGTAGTGGATAATGTTATAAGGCTCAGTGGAATCAATAGATACAGCTTTAAGGGAAACTATTAACTGAAAAACATTGATTCTTTCAATTAAGTTATTGTGCTACATGTGCAGTATTTAAAAAAAAAAATGGCACAATTTTTCATACCACGATTAGAGATGGACGAACCTGAGCAGTTAAGTTTGAGGGCCGTGAGTGTTCGATATGGACCCCAAAGTTAACTGTTAACCAGAAAGTCTGTGTTACTGTTTGGGTTTTGCCCTTCAAATATGAGAGACCTGGAGCAGTTTGTGAAAGAAGAGTGCTCCAAAATTCCAGCTGAGAGGTGTAAGAAGCTTGTTGATGGCTATAGGAAGCGATTACAGTTATTTATTCCAAAGGATGTGCAACCAAATATTTAGTTGGGGTACGAACAATTTGCCTTTTTTCCTCTTTTTTTTTAGTGTTGTTCCAATACACACAAAAGAAATATACATGTGTATAACAAAACGTGTAATTGCAATAATTTTCTAAGGAAAATACTTCATTTTCTGGAACAATGTCAAGGGTGCCAACACTTTTGACGGTATGTATTACAATTACAGTTTGACCCTTAAACTGAGCTGATGCTGATGTTTGTCATATATGGGATTGTACCTACCTGATATTCTTACCATTTACATGTGACTATACTTATCCTGGATTACATCTACCTGTTACCCATATCATTTACATGGGAAGTTACTCACATTGTATTTTTCCTTGTTGATACCCTAATCATTGATATGTGACTATATTTATCTGAGTGTTTCATCCCTAATATTTCATCACATTTTAGTCAGTCATCTCTATTAATAGTTTTATTTCTATAGCGCCAACATCCAATGATGCAGTTTGATCAGTATCTGGTCATATTTGTATCTATATACATTTCCTATATACAATTTTAATGGTCACATTTGACTCTATATTTGTTTTTTATACCATGCAGTGTATCTCCTTCTCTTCATTGTTTGCACACACCGTTTTATTATTATTATTATTTATTTATATAGCACCATTAATTCCACGGTGCTGTACATGAGAAGGGGTTACATAAAAATACAAATATCACTTACAGTAAGCAAAACTAACAAAGACAGACTGATACAGAGGGAAGAGGACCCTGCCCTTGCGGACTTACATTCTATAGGATTATGGGGAAAGAGACAGTAGGTTGAGGGTTGCAGTAGCTCCGATGGTGTTGAGGTGGCCGTGTAGTCATTACTAGGGTTGAGCGAAACGGGTCGATCATTTTCAAAAGTCGCCGACTTTTGGCTAAGTCGGCGTCTCATGAAACCCGATCCGACCCCTGTGCTTGTCGGCCATGCGGTACGCGACTTTCGCGCCAAAGTCGCGTTTCAATGACGCGAAAAGCGCCATTTCTCAGCCAATGAAGGTGAACGCAGAGTGTGGGCAGCGTGATGACATAGGTCCTGGTCCCCACCATCTTAGAGAAGGGCATTGCAGTGATTGGCTTGCTGTCTGCGGCGTCACAGGGGCTATAAAGGGGCGTTCCCGCCGACCGCCATCTTACTGCTGCTGATCTGAGCTTAGGGAGAGGTTGCTGCCGCTTCGTCAGAAGCAGGGAGAGCGTTAGGCAGGGTCCACTAACCACCAAACCGCTTGTGCTGCAGCGATTTCCACTGTCCAACACCACCTTCGGTGTGCAGGGACAGTGGAAGCTATTTTTTTTTTTTTTTCCCCTCAGCGCTGTAGCTCATTGGGCTGCCCTAGAAGGCTCCCTGATAGCTGTATTGCTGTGTGTACGCCACTGTGGAAACCAACTGCTTTTTTCAAAGCACATATCCTCTTGTTCCTTCCTTTCTGCACAGCTATCTTTTTTGTTTGTCCACACTTTTTATTTAATTTGTGCATCAGTCCACTCCTATTGCTGCCTACCATACCTGGCTGAGATTACTGCAGGGGAGATAGTAATTGTAGGACAGTCCCTGTTTTTTTTTTGTTTTTTTTTTTTTGTGGGAGATTAAGATTGGCATTTCTGCTAGAGTGCCATCCCTGTGTGTGCCATCTCTCACTGAGTGGGCCATAGAAAGCCTATTTATTTTTTCCTTCATTTGTGTTCTAAAATCTACCTCAACACAAAAACACTACATCAATCAGTGGGAGAAAAATATTGGCCTCAGTCAGGGCTTGTGTGCCACTGCTGTGTGTGCTATCTCTCATTCAGTGGGCTATAGAAAGCCTATTTATTTATTTTTTTTTTTTAAATATTATTTGGTTTCTAAAGTCTCCCTGAAAAAAAAAAAATACCTAAAAAAACAGTGGGAGAGTAATATTGCCCTTTCAGCTTGTGTGCCAGTCTTGACTCCTGGGTGTGCCACCTCTGTCCCTCTCATTCAGTGGGCCATAGAAAGCCTTGGTTTTTATTTTATTTTTTAATATTATTTGGTTTCTAAAGTCTCCCTGAAAATAATAAAAAAAAAAAACATAAAAAAACAGTGGGAGAGTAATATTGCCCTTTCAGCTTGTGTGCCAGTCTTGACTCCTGGGTGTGCCACCTCTGTCCCTCTCATTCAGTGGGCCATAGAAAGCCTTGTTTTTTGGTTTTTTTTTTAATATTATTTGGTTTCTAAAGTCTCCCTGAAAATAAAAAAAAAAAAAATATAAAAAAACAGTGGGAGAGTAATATTGCCCTTTCAGCTTGTGTGCCAGTCTTGACTCCTGGGTGTGCCACCTCTGTCCCTCTCATTCAGTGGGCCATAGAAAGCCTTGTTTTTTGGTTTTTTTTTTAATATTATTTGGTTTCTAAAGTCTCCCTGAAAATAAAAAAAAAAAAACATAAAAAAACAGTGGGAGAGTAATATTGCCCTTTCAGCTTGTGTGCCAGTCTTGACTCCTGGGTGTGCCACCTCTGTCCCTCTCATTCAGTGGGCCATAGAAAGCCTTGTTTTTTGGTTTTTTTTTTAATATTATTTGGTTTCTAAAGTCTCCCTGAAAATAAAAAAAAAAATACATAAAAAAACAGTGGGAGAGTAATATTGCCATTTCAGCTTGTGTGCCAGTCTTGACTCCTGGGTGTGCCACCTCTCTCTCTAATTGTGGGCCATAGAAAGCCTTTTTATTTTTTTCCTTCATTTGTGTTTTAAAATCAACCTCAACACAAAAACACTACATCAATCAGTGGGAGAAAAATATTGGCCTCAGTCAGGGCTTGTGTGCCACTCCTGTGCGTGCCATCTCTCATTCAGTGGGCCATAGAAAGCCTTGTTTTTTTTTTTGTTTTTTTAATATTATTTGGTTTCTAAAGTCTCCCTGAAAATAAAAAAAAAAATACATAAAAAAACAGTGGGAGAGTAATATTGCCCTTTCAGCTTGTGTGCCACTCTTGACTCCTGGGTGTGCCACCTCTGTCCCTCTCATTCAGTGGGCCATAGAAAGCCTTGTTTTTTGGTTTTTTTTTTAATATTATTTGGTTTCTAAAGTCTCCCTGAAAATAAAAAAAAAAATACATAAAAAAACAGTGGGAGAGTAATATTGCCATTTCAGCTTGTGTGCCAGTCTTGACTCCTGGGTGTGCCACCTCTCTCTCTAATTGTGGGCCATAGAAAGCCTTTTTATTTTTTTCCTTCATTTGTGTTTTAAAATCAACCTCAACACAAAAACACTACATCAATCAGTGGGAGAAAAATATTGGCCTCAGTCAGGGCTTGTGTGCCACTCCTGTGCGTGCCATCTCTCATTCAGTGGGCCATAGAAAGCCTTGTTTTTTTTTTTTTTTTTTTAATATTATTTGGTTTCTAAAGTCTCCCTGAAAATAAAAAAAAAAATACATAAAAAAACAGTGGGAGAGTAATATTGCCCTTTCAGCTTGTGTGCCACTCTTGACTCCTGGGTGTGCCACCTCTGTCCCTCTCATTCAGTGGGCCATAGAAAGCCTTGTTTTTTTTTTTGTTTTTTTTTTATATTATTTGGTTTCTAAAGTCTCCCTGAAAATAAAAAAAAAAATACATAAAAAAACAGTGGGAGAGTAATATTGCCCTTTCAGCTTGTGTGCCACTCTTGACTCCTGGGTGTGCCACCTCTGTCCCTCTCATTCAGTGGGCCATAGAAAGCCTTGTTTTTTGGTTTTTTTTTTTAATATTATTTGGTTTCTAAAGTCTCCCTGAAAATAAAAAAAAAAAAACATAAAAAAACAGTGGGAGAGTAATATTGCCCTTTCAGCTTGTGTGCCAGTCTTGACTCCTGGGTGTGCCACCTCTGTCCCTCTCATTCAGTGGGCCATAGAAAGCCTTGTTTTTTTTTTTTTTTTTTTTAATATTATTTGGTTTCTAAAGTCTCCCTGAAAATAAAAAAAAAAATACATAAAAAACCAGTGGGAGAGTAATATTGCCATTTCAGCTTGTGTGCCAGTCTTGACTCCTGGGTGTGCCACCTCTCTCTCTAATTGTGGGCCATAGAAAGCCTTTTTATTTTTTTCCTTCATTTGTGTTTTAAAATCAACCTCAACACAAAAACACTACATCAATCAGTGGGAGAAAAATATTGGCCTCAGTCAGGGCTTGTGTGCCACTCCTGTGCGTGCCATCTCTCATTCAGTGGGCCATAGAAAGCCTTGTTTTTTTGTTTTTTTTTTAATATTATTTGGTTTCTAAAGTCTCCCTGAAAAAAAAAAAAAATACATAAAAAAACAGTGGGAGAGTAATATTGCCATTTCAGCTTGTGTGCCAGTCTTGACTCCTGGGTGTGCCACCTCTCTCTCTAATTGTGGGCCATAGAAAGCCTTTTTATTTTTTTCCTTCATTTGTGTTTTAAAATCAACCTCAACACAAAAACACTACATCAATCAGTGGGAGAAAAATATTGGCCTCAGTCAGGGCTTGTGTGCCACTCCTGTGCGTGCCATCTCTCATTCAGTGGGCCATAGAAAGCCTTGTTTTTTTTTGTTTTTTTTTAATATTATTTGGTTTCTAAAGTCTCCCTGAAAATAAAAAAAAAAATACATAAAAAAACAGTGGGAGAGTAATATTGCCCTTTCAGCTTGTGTGCCACTCTTGACTCCTGGGTGTGCCACCTCTGTCCCTCTCATTCAGTGGGCCATAGAAAGCCTTGTTTTTTTTTTTTTTTTTAATATTATTTGGTTTCTAAAGTCTCCCAGAGAAAAAAAAAAAAAAAAATTAGGTGGGAGATTAATATTGACATTAGTGCTTGAGTGACAGTCCTGCGTGTGTGTCATCTCTGTGATTTGGTGCCACAGAAAACAGAGTGTGTAACATTGTGCCTGATTTTCCTTGTGGTCTCACCAACCTGTTAAGGGATATTGAAATCATACTGAAGTTATAGCTCACCGTGTAAGTTGTTTGACAGCAACAAATAAAGTTACTTTGGTTACGATTTTTAAACAATGAGGAAGTCTGGTGCAAGAGGTCGTCGTGGGCGTTCATTGTCAGCTGGTAATGATGGTAGTGGTAGTGGAGCATCAGGTGGTCGTGGGGATAAAAATATTCCACCTAAGTCTGGAGCTGTGGAGCCAGTTTCGTCGTCAGGCTACACAAGGCCTCGAACGCTCTCTTTTCTGGGAGTAGGAAAACCGCTTTTAAAGGCGGAGCAGCAACAGCAAGTTTTGGCTTACATTGCAGACTCAGCCTCTAGCTCTTTTGCCTCCTCTTCAGAAACTGGTAAATGTACAAGCAGCGCGTCGCTTGTGGATGTTCACGGTCAAGGACAAGTCGCTTCCTTGTCCTCCTCAGCAAAAACTACAACAAGAGAGAAGGATGCAGCAGGCGACACAACGGGTCACTCCATGGAGCTCTTTACACATACCGTCCCTGGCTTAGAAAGTGAAACATTTAACAGGCCATGCCCATTACAAGTAGATTCTGACATGGAGTGCACTGATGCACAGCCACAGCCAGAGTACTATGCTGCTCCTTTGACTCAGACCACCACATTGCCCTCTCAGGGTACAGATCCACAATCAGACCCTGATGAGACTATGTTGCCCCGCCACGAACGCTATACCACCGACCGACACAGTGACACAGACGAAGTTGCACACGAGCTCGAAGAGGAGGTAATAGATGACCCAGTTATTGACCCCGATTGGCAGCCATTGGGGGAACAGGGTGCAGGCGGCAGTAGTTCAGAAGCGGAGGTGGAGGAGGGGCCGCAGCAGGCATCAACATCGCAACAGGTTCCATCTGCCGGGCCCGTATCTGGCCCAAAACGCGTGTCAAAGCCAAAACCTGTTGGAGGACAGCGTGGCCATCCGGTTAAAGCTCAGTCTGCAATCCCTGAAAAGGGATCCGAGTCTAGGAAGAGTGCAGTCTGGCATTTTTTTAAACAACATCCAACTGATCAGCGCAAAGTCATCTGTCAAAAATGTTCAACTAGCTTAAGCAGAGGTCAGAATCTGAAAAGTCTAAATACTAGTTGCATGCATAGACACTTAACCACCATGCATTTTCAAGCCTGGACTAACTACCAAACGTCCCTTAAGGTTGTAGCACCCTCGGCAAATGAAGCTAATCAGCAACGCAACATCCCTTCCGTCACTGTAAGGCCACCATTTTCCGCACCACCGGCAGTATCTGTGCAGGTTTCTTTGCCAGCCAAAAGCAGTCAGGGTCAGGGAATCACCAGTTTAGTAGGAGGAAATATTGCATCTAGGGCACCGGCGGAAACAATACCGTCTCCAACCGTCTCTCAGTCTGCCATGTACACCGGCACACCCGAAAGTTCCACGATCTCCTGCTCTCCAGTCCAGCTCACCCTACATGAGACTCTGGTTAGAAAAAGGAAGTACTTATCCTCGCATCCGCGTACACAGGGTTTTAACGCCCACATAGCTAGACTAATCTCGTTAGAGATGATGCCCTACCGTTTAGTTGAAAGCGAAGCTTTTAAAGCCCTGATGGAGTACGCTGAACCACGATACGAGCTACCTAGTCGACACTTTTTTTCCAGAAAAGCCATCCCAGCCCTGCACCAGCATGTTAAACAGCGCATCGTCCATGCACTTAGGCAATCTGTGAGTACAAAGGTGCACCTGACTACAGATGCATGGACCAGTAGGCATGGCCAGGGACGTTATGTGTCCATCACGGCACACTGGGTGAATGTGGTGGATGCAGGGTCCACAGGCGACATCAATTTAGGGACAGTTGTGCCTAGCCCACGGTCTAGGAAACAGTTGGCTGTAGGCGTTCGCACCCCCTCCTCCTCCTCCTCGTCCTCCTGCAGAAGCTACAGCTCTTCCACAGAACGCAGTCGGCCAACCACTCCATCGGCAGATGACACTGTTGCACACCAGTTGTCCCATTATGGGCCAGCTACTGCCAAGCGTCAGCAGGCTGTATTGGCTATGAAGTGTTTGGGCGACAACAGACACACCGCGGAAGTTCTGTCCGAGTTCTTGCAACAAGAAACGCAGTCGTGGCTGGGCACAGTAGATCTTGAGGCAGGCAAGGTAGTGAGTGATAACGGAAGGAATTTCATGGCTGCCATCTCCCTTTCCCAACTGAAACACATTCCTTGCCTGGCTCACACCTTAAACCTGGTGGTGCAGTGCTTATTGAAAACTTATCCTGGGTTCTCCGACCTGCTCCTCAAAGTGCGTGCACTTTGCTCACATATCCGACGTTCGCCTGTACACGCCAGCCGTATGCAGACCTATCAGCGGTCTTTGAACCTTCCCCAGCATCGCCTAATCATAGACGTTGCAACAAGGTGGAACTCAACACTGCACATGCTTCAGAGACTGTGCGAACAGAGGCGTGCTGTTATTTATTTGTGGGAGGATACACGGGCAGGCAGTAGGATGGCAGACATGGAGTTGTCAGGTGTGCAGTGGTCGAAGATACAAGACATGTGTCAAGTCCTTCAGTGTTTTGAGGAATGCACACGGCTGGTTAGTGCAGACAACGCCGTAATAAGCATGAGCATCCCCCTAATGCGTCTGCTGATGCAAAGTTTGACGCACATAAAGGAGCAGGCGTCTGCACCAGAGGAAGAGGGAAGCCTTGATGACAGTCAGCCATTGTCTGGTCAGGGCAGTGTACAGGACGAGGTAGCGGGCGAAGAGGAGGTGGAGGACGAGGAGGATGATGGGGATGAGTATATTTTTAATGCGGAAACTTTCACGGGGGCACAGGAAATTGGTTGCGTGTCACGGCCGGGTTCTGGTTTTTTGAGGGACACAAGTGACGTAGATTTGCCTGCAACTGCCCCTCAACCAATCACAACCGGAGATTTGACAAGTGGAACTTTGGCCCACATGGCGGATTATGCCTTACGTATCCTACAAAGGGACACACGCATTACGAAAATGATGAACGATGACGATTACTGGTTGGCCTGCCTCCTTGATCCACGCTATAAAGGCAAATTGCAAAATATTATGCCACATGAGAACTTGGAACTAATATTAGCAACCAAACAATCAACTCTTGTTGACCGTTTGCTTCAGGCATTCCCAGCACACAGCGCACGTGATCGTTCTCACACGAGCTCCAGGGGGCAGCAGACTAGGAGTGTTAGGGGTGCACACATCAGAAGTGGCGTTGGACAGAGGGGTTTTCTGACCAGGTTGTGGAGTGATTTTGCTATGACCGCAGACAGGACAGGTACTGCTGCATCAATTGAAAGTGACAGGAGACAACATTTGTCCAGTATGGTTACTAACTATTTTTCATCCCTTATCGATGTTCTCCCTCAACCGTCATTCCCATTTGATTACTGGGCCTCCAAATTAGACACCTGGCCAGAATTGGCAGAATATGCATTGCAGGAGCTTGCTTGCCCGGCAGCAAGTGTCCTATCAGAAAGAGTATTCAGTGCTGCAGGGTCAATATTAACCGAAAAAAGGACTCGTCTGGCTACCCAAAATGTTGACGATCTAACATTCATTAAAATGAACCACAACTGGATTTCAAAATCTTTTGCCCCACCTTGCCCGGCCGACACCTAGCTTTCCTATGAAAAGCTCTTGCCTGTGAATTACTTTTCTAATGTCTAATTTGCTGCAGCAGATTGTACAGCATACGACATGTTTACACCTCCCTAAATGGCCAAACTCCCCACACGGGGCCGTGGTATCGCGACTTGGCGCAAGCACCCGTGAGACTGCTGTTTGTCTGAAGAGGTGGGTGTGCTCGCTTTTGGTTGACGGCATTGCTACTGGGTCCCTCATAGTACAATGTAGTGTCTCTGGTGGTGGTGGTGCGCACCCAACGTCAGACACACCGTTGTAACATGAGTGGCCCTGGGGCGGTCCCGCCGGCCTCAAGAGAGTTCCCCCCTACCCCAGCTCAAACTGGGCTCTACCACGTGCAAAATTATGTCGCACAGCTCCACCAATCTTTAGTCTATTCGCTGACATCATTCAATGTCTGGCACTGACAATACAAATTTGTAGACATCTATGATGCAACTTAAAGTAGTCTGTGTCTGTGTCCTATATTGGCACCATTAAATAGTTACTGCCAAATTACTATGTCAGAAACTCAGCAGATGAGCCCACCCCTGTACCTAAGTATGCCACCTTTTTTTTTGTTTTGGTTGTTTTGCGAGACATTAACATCTATTTATATTTTGGGAGTACTGGGACAGACACTCCTTGCACTACTCCTCCACTCACCACCAAGCTGCCTGTGTATCCATGTAACCGCTGTAAAACTGCCATGAGCCTATTGTTTGTTATTTTAGGCCTTTGATAGCCTGTCTGCGGTCCCTACTCCTCCACTGACCACCAAGCTGCCTGCCCGTGTATCCATGTAACCGCTGTAAAACTGCCCTGAGCCTATTGTTTGTTATTTTAGGCCTTTGATAGCCTGTCTGCGGTCCCTACTTTAAATACTCCTCCACTCACCACCAAGCTGCCTGTGTATCCATGTAACCACTGTAAAACTGCCATGAGCCTATTGTTTGTTATTTTAGGCCTTTGATAGCCTGTCTGCGGTCCCTACTTTAAATACTCCTCCACTGACCACCAAGCTGCCTGCCCGTGTATCCATGTAACCGCTGTAAAACTGCCCTGAGCCTATTGTTTGTTATTTTAGGCCTTTGATAGCCTGTCTGCGGTCCCTACTTTAAATACTCCTCCACTCACCACCAAGCTGCCTGTGTATCCATGTAACCACTGTAAAACTGCCATGAGCCTATTGTTTGTTATTTTAGGCCTTTGATAGCCTGTCTGCGGTCCCTACTTTAAATACTCCTCCACTGACCACCAAGCTGCCTGCCCGTGTATCCATGTAACCGCTGTAAAACTGCCCTGAGCCTATTGTTTGTTATTTTAGGCCTTTGATAGCCTGTCTGCGGTCCCTACTCCTCCACTGACCACCAAGCTGCCTGCCCGTGTATCCATGTAACCGCTGTAAAACTGCCCTGAGCCTATTGTTTGTTATTTTAGGCCTTTGATAGCCTGTCTGCGGTCCCTACTTTAAATACTCCTCCACTCACCACCAAGCTGCCTGTGTATCCATGTAACCACTGTAAAACTGCCATGAGCCTATTGTTTGTTATTTTAGGCCTTAGAAGCCTGTCTGCGGTCCCTCCTTCCACTAGGCCTCCACTGACCAGACCACTGCTGCCTGTGTACCCCTGGAACCAATTTTAAAGTGCCTACAGCCAGCCCATTTTATTGTGTTAGGCCTTCGAAGCCTGTCTGCGGTCCCTCCTTCCACTAGGCCTCCACTGACCAGACCACTGCTGCCCGTGTACCCCTGGAACCAATTTTAAAGTGCCTACAGCCAGCCCATTTTATTGTGTTAGGCCTTCGAAGCCTGTCTGCGGTCCATACTTTAAATACTCCTCCACTCACCACCAAGCTGCCTGCCCGTGTATCCATGTAACCGCTGTAAAACTGCCATGAGCCTATTGTTTGTTATTTTAGGCCTTTGAAGCCTTTCTGCGCTCCCTCCTTCCTCTAGTCCTCCACTGACCAGACCACTGCTGCCCGTGTACCCCTGGAACCAATTTTAAAGTGCCTACAGCCAGCCCATTTTATTATGTTAGGCCTTCGAAGCCTTTCTGCGCTCCCTCCTTCCACTAGTCCTCCACTGACCAGACCACTGCTGCCCGTGTACCCCTGGAACCAATTTTAAAGTGCCTACAGCCAGCCCATTTTATTATGTTAGGCCTTCGAAGCCTGTCTGCGGTCCCTCCTTCCACTAGTCCTCCACTGACCAGACCACTGCTGCCCGTGTACCCCTGGAACCAATTTTAAAGTGCCTACAGCCAGACCATTTTATTATGTTAGGCCTTCGAAGCCTTTCTGCGCTCCCTCCTTCCACTAGGCCTCCACTGACCAGACCACTGCTGCCCGTGTACCCCTGGAACCAATTATAAAGTGCCTACAGCCAGCCCATTTTATTATGTTAGGCCTTTGAAGCCTGTCTGCGGTCCCTACTTTAAATACTCCTCCACTCACCACCAAGCTGCCTGCCCGTGTATCCATGTAACCGATGTAAAACTGCCATGACTGCCTACTGTTTGTTATTTTAGGCCTTTGATAGCCTGTCTGCGGCCCCTACTTGCAATACTCCTCCACTGACCACAATGCTGCCTGGAGTGCCTGCCTGTGTATCCATGTAACCGATTTCAAACTGCCATGACTGCCTACTGTTTGTTATTTTAGGCCTTTGTGAGCCTGTCTGCGGCCCCTACTTGCAATACTCCTCCACTGACCACAATGCTGCCTGGAGTGCCTGCCTGTGTATCCATGTAACCGATTTCAAACTGCCATGACTGCCTACTGTTTGTTATTTTAGGCCTTTGATAGCCTGTCTGCGGCCCCTACTTGCAATACTCCTCCACTGACCACACCAATGCTGCCCGTGTACCCCTGGAACCTATTTAAAAGTTCATAGAGCCTAGTTATATATTTTATTTACTATTAATAAGGCCATGATGGACTACGCTGTACCACGCTACAAGCTAACCAGTCGACACTTCTTTTGCGAGAAAAGCCATCCCAACCCTCCACCAGCTTGTAGAAGACCGCATTGTCCATGCACTCTGGCAATCTGTGAGTACAAAGGTGCACCTGACAACAGACGCATGGACCTGTAGGCATGGCCACGGAAGATTACGTGTCCATTACGGCGCAATGGGTTAATGTGTTGGATGCATGGTCCACAGGGGACAGCCTACTAAGTATGTCTGCAGTCCATAATTCAAATTGTCCTCCACTGTCTAAATCGGAGCTTCCACCTTCTGGCTTTCGGCCTATAGTATCAGAAATTAAACTGCATTTGGCCTTCAACTTTGGTTACGGCCTACTAACGGCTTCTGCCCCTCCCTGGTGTTGCCCTCAACTAAATAAAGCTGAGCTTCAACCTTCTGTTCCAAATTACCATTTTAAAAAATGCAATAGGCTTTTCCGGCCTACTAAAGGTGTCTGTCTGTGTGCCCCTGCCTGGTGTTGTCCTCAACTAAATAAAGCTGAGCTTCAACCTTCCGGCTCTCATTAAGTGGTTTTGAAAAAACAAAATGGTGGATAGGGCCTACTAACGGCTTCTGCCCCTCCCTGGTGTTGCCCTCAACTAAATAAAGCTGAGCTTCAACCTTCCGGCTCTCATTAAGTGGTTTTGAAAAAACAAAATGGTGGATAGGGCCTACTAACGGCTTCTGCCCCTCCCTGGTGTTGCCCTCAACTAAATAAAGCTGAGCTTCAACCTTCCGGCTCTCATTAAGTGGTTTTTAAAAAACAAAATGGTGGATAGGGCCTACTAACGGCTTCTGCCCCTCCCTGGTGTTGCCCTCAACTAAATAAAGCTGAGCTTCAACCTTCCGGCTCTCATTAAGTGGTTTTGAAAAAACAAAATGGTGGATAGGGCCTACTAACGGCTTCTGCCCCTCCCTGGTGTTGCCCTCAACTAAATAAAGCTGAGCTTCAACCTTCCGGCTCTCATTAAGTGGTTTTGAAAAAACAAAATGGTGGATAGGGGCTACTAACGGCTTCTGCCCCTCCCTGGTGTTGCCCACAACTAAATAAAGCTGAGCTTCAACCTTCTGCTCCAAATTACCATTTTAAAAAATGCAATAGGCTTTTCCGGCCTACTAAAGGTGTCTGTCTGTGTGCCCCTGCCTGGTGTTGTCCTCAACTAAATAAAGCTGAGCTTCAACCTTCCGGCTCTCATTAAGTGGTTTTGAAAAAACAAAATGGTGGTTAGGGCCTACTAACGGCTTCTGCCCCTCCCTGGTGTTGCCCTCAACTGAATAAAGCTGAGCTTCTACCTTCCGGCTCTGATTAACTGCTGTTTTTAAACAAAATGGTGGTTAGGGCCTACTAACGGCTTCTGCCCCTCCCTGGTGTTGCCCTCAACTAAATAAAGCTGAGCTTCAACCTTCCGGCTCTCATTAAGTGGTTTTGAAAAAACAAAATGGTGGATAGGGCCTACTAACGGCTTCTGCCCCTCCCTGGTGTTGCCCTCAACTAAATAAAGCTGAGCTTCAACCTTCCGGCTCTCATTAAGTGGTTTTTAAAAAACAAAATGGTGGATAGGGCCTACTAACGGCTTCTGCCCCTCCCTGGTGTTGCCCTCAACTAAATAAAGCTGAGCTTCAACCTTCCGGCTCTCATTAAGTGGTTTTGAAAAAACAAAATGGTGGATAGGGCCTACTAACGGCTTCTGCCCCTCCCTGGTGTTGCCCACAACTAAATAAAGCTGAGCTTCAACCTTCTGCTCCAAATTACCATTTTAAAAAATGCAATAGGCTTTTCCGGCCTACTAAAGGTGTCTGTCTGTGTGCCCCTGCCTGGTGTTGTCCTCAACTAAATAAAGCTGAGCTTCAACCTTCCGGCTCTCATTAAGTGGTTTTTAAAAAACAAAATGGTGGATAGGGCCTACTAACGGCTTCTGCCCCTCCCTGGTGTTGTCCTCAACTGAACAAAGCTGAGCTTCCACATTCTGCCTTTCGCCCTATACTATCAGATATTAAACTGCATTTGGCCTACTAGTGTGGTTAGGCCCTTGAAACAGTGTCTGCTGCTCTTGGGTTTGCTACTCCACTGAACAAAGCAATGCCGCCTGTTTAGTCCTGTTACCAATTTTGAACTGCATTTAGCCTACTTTATTCTTTGGCCCTATATCTGTTTCCTCCTCATCCTGCCCATTGCCCAGCCACTGCTAAATGAGTCTGCTGGTACATTGACCTAGACCACTACATTCCCCTTGTACTCTACACAGCCAGAATCTGACCCTGCTGAAAGTAAGGTTCCCCTTCCCGCATGTTATACCACCTTACACAGGGACAAAGAGGAAGGTGCAGATGAAAGTGCAGGTTCCTTCATCAGGTGGGGGGGCATACTCGTTGGCGACGTCACTGGCACAGGGCCCCTCAGAGTACGCAAAAGTGTCGCTGCTGGTGGGAGGCGCCCCCGACATGCAAACACACCGCCGTACTTTGAGGGGCCCTGTGCCAGTGCCAATGCGAACGAGTGGGCCCCCCCCTGCTTGCTCAGGATCACAGCACTTGCAACGTTTAAATACTTACCTTTCCCTGCAACACCGCCGTGACGTAGTCCGCATTTCCTGGGCCCACGAAAAACTTGAGCCAGCCCTACTCCCCCCACAACTTTTGCCAAATGACCCCCAATTCCCTATGCCCAACTATTATTATAAAGTTAATTACGATTGGCAAGCTTCAGAAACAAGAATGGATGTTTTTGGCATTAAAATGGGCACTGTAGGTGTTTTCCTGGCCTCCACTCACTGCCGACTATGCTTCCCCATTGACTTGCATTGGGTTTCGTGTTTCGGTCGATCCCCGACTTTTAGCGATAATCGGCCGAATGCACTCGACTCGACTCTGGACAAAATCGGGTTTCCCAAAACCCTACTCGATCTTAAAAAAATGAAAGTCGCTCAACCCTAGTCATTACAGGTTGTAAGATTCTTTGAAGAGGTGGGTTTTCAGGTTTCTTTTGAAGGATCCAAATGTGGTGGATAACCGGACGTGTTGTGGCACAGAATTCCAGAGGATGGTGGATCTTCAGGAGAAGTCTTGGAGGTGATTGGGTGAAGAGCGAATAAGCGTGGAGGAGAGAAGGAGGGCTTGGGAGGACCGGAGATTACGTGAGGGATGATATTGAGAGATTAGTGTTAGGGCTAGCGGAACGCACCAAATTATAAGAGAAATGGTATAAGGTTTGTTCGCAGCCCGGGGTCCACCGTGCAGAGATAGAACCTGCTGCTGAGTAATGATGGACTATATGGCGGTACAATGTGTATACACACATGGGTTAACTTCACCCTGTGTGAAGGAAGCAAACCCTGTTGCGTTACAGGGCCGCGGTACCGCACCAAGAGCTCAAGCAAGGAGTCTCAGGACTCTATCCCAAGACACAGGATTAGAGTACGTTCAGACCACTTGTGCTCGATACCGCAACTGGGGTGTCAAAGTAACAGAAAATATCACTTAAAACACAAGAGTGCGTGCTGTGCTGCTTTGGCGGACGCCACTAACCACCCAGACTTGGGATAGGAAAGCGCACGGCGCCTCACTGGTGGTTACAGCAATAGATGCTGTATCGTGTGTCTTTATGTTGACAGCTTAGTCGGGCACTAGACAGCAAGCATCCACCTTTTGTGAACAGTCACACACAAGGGAGGGGATTTTAAAGAACGACTTGCACTCATCAACACACACACGATTCCAAATGTACACTAGCGCATAGCCGTGCGGCCATGCGAACCTTTTATAGCTGCAGCAAGAACAGGACCTTCCCAGAAGGACCAATGGGAGTCAGTCACAGAAGAAGAACACCTTCAGGACCTTCCTAAAGGACCAATGGGATTTGCTGCAGTATCTAAGCATGTGACCCTTGATCTCCAATGAGAGATCTTGCCCTGGGCATGCTCAGAAAGGGAAGAGCAGGACTTAGTCTCAAACACGTCTGCTCACCGCTGCCCAGTACTGGCTACAATGGCAGAAGCTGGAAAGGCAGCAGTAACCAGTCATCCAGTATCAGCCTGAGCTAGACGCTGGGACCGATGTCTCCGCTGAGCAGACTCCACTGCAGCTGGAGAAGAATGGGAGACCGCAGCAGAGATGGTTTGAGATTCCCCCTGTGCAGAGGCGGGATCTCGACACCTAACAATTAGTTTGGAAATATACGGAGGAGAAAGGTTATGGATCGCTTTGTAGATCAGTGTTGCAAATTGTCTCTTCAGAGAGGAAGAGGACTGGAACTCTAGTGCCATTTATTGGAAGTAGCAATCCTAACAGTGAATGTCGACCCTTTAATGAACCATGTCACAGGATTTAGGATAATAGCCAAACCAGAATCTCAATTTGCAGACACTGTGTTTCAGGGTACTGCCCCTCGTCAGTGCAAAGTGGATATCTGGTTTGGCTGATTGAGAGGCATCTGACCGGGATCCAAGAAGTATCGTTTCTCCTTGTGGAGAGTGACATGATAAGCATGTCGAGTAGTGTTGAGCATTCCCATACCCGCAAGTATCGGGTATCGGCCGATATTTGCTGTATCGGAATTCCGATACCGAGATCCGATACTTTTGTGATATCGGGAATCGGTATCGGGATCGATATTAATGTGTAAAATAAAGAATAAAAATAAAAAATATTGATATTCTCACCTCTCCGACGCAGCCTGTACCTTACCGATGACCGCCACGCGACCAATCACAAGCCACGACGTCATCTAAGGTCTTTCAAGCGCTCATTCTTAGGAACGGAAGATGCCGGTTACATCGGTAAGGTCCAGGCTGCGTCGGAGAGGTGAGTATATCAATATTTTTTATTTTTATTCTTTGTTTTACACATTAATATGGATCCCAGGTAGTGTTGAGCATTCCGATACCGCAAGTATTGGGTATCGGCCGATACTTGCGGGTATCGGAATTCCGATACTGAGATCCGATACTTTTGTGGTATCGGGTATCGGTATCAAAACAACATTAATGTAATAATGTGTAAAAGAGAGAATTAAAATAAAAAATATTGCTATACTCACCTCTCCGACGCAGCCTGGACCTCAGCGAGGGAACCGGCAGCGTTGTTTGCTTAAAATTCGCGCGTTTACTTCCTTACGTGAAGTCCCGGCTTGTGATTGTTCGCGTGCCGCCCATGTGGCCGCGACGCGACCAATCACAGCAAGCCGTGACGTAATTTCAGGTCCTTCAGGATTTTAAAATTACGTTGTGGCTTGTGATTGGTCGCGTCGCGGTCACATGGGCGACGCGACCAGTCACAAGCCGTGACGTCACGGGAGGCTGGACACGCGCGCATTTTAAAATGCGCGCGTGTCCTGCCTCCCGTGACGTCCCGGCTTGTGATTGGTCGCGTCGCACATGTGGCCGCGACGCGACCAATCACAGCAAGCCGTGACATAATTTCAGGTCCTTCAGGATTTTAAAATTACGTTCTGGCTTGTGATTGGTCGCGTCGCGGTCACATGGGCGACGCGACCAATCACAAGCCGTGATGTCACGGGAGGCTGGACACGCGCGCATTTTAAAATGCGCGCGTGTCCTGCCTCCCGTGACGTCCCGGCTTGTGATTGGTCGCGTCGCACATGTGGCCGCGACGCGACCAATCACAGCAAGCCGTGACGTAATTTCAGGTCCTTCAGGATTTTAAAATTACGTTCTGGCTTGTGATTGGTCGCGTCGCGGCCACATGGGCGGCACGCGACCAATCACAAGCCGGGACTTCACGTAAGGAAGTAAACGCGCAAATTTTAAGCAAACAACGCTGCCGGTTCCCTCGCTGAGGTCCAGGCTGCGTCGGAGAGGTGAGTATAGCAATATTTTTTATTTTAATTCTTTCTTTAAGGCTACGTTCACATTTGCGGTGTGCGCCGCAGCGTCGCCGCCGCAACGCACAGCGCAAATGTGAACACATGCACAACGCAGCTTTTTGCGCCGCATGCGTCCTTTTTTTCATTGATTTTGGACGCAGCAAAAATGCAACTTGCTGCGTCCTCCGCGACCCGACGCGGGCGCCGCAGGGACGCATGCGGCGCAAAAAGCAAGTGCACCGCATGTCCATGCGCCCCCATGTTAAATATAGGGGCGCATGATGCATGCGGCGCCGCTGCGGCGCCCGCCGCTGCGGCGGGCGCCGCTAATGTGAACGTAGCCTTACACATTAATATGGATCCCAGGGCCTGAAGGAGAGTTTCCTCTCCTTCAGACCCTGGGAACCATCAGGGATACCGTCCGATACTTGAGTCCCATTGACTTGTATTGGTATCGGGTATCGGTATCGGATTGGATCCGATACTTTGCCGGTATCGGCCGATACTTTCCGATACCGATACTTTCAAGTATCGGACGGTATCGCTCAACACTAATCCCAGGGCCTGAAGGAGAGTTTCCTCTCCTTCAGACCCTGGGAACCATACAGGATACCTTCCGATACTTGGTGTCCCATTGACTTATATTGGTATCGGGTATCGGTATCGGCGATATCCGATACTTTTCGGGTATCGGCCGTTACTATCCGATACCGATACTTTCAAGTATCGGACGGTATCGCTCAACACTAATGTCGAGGTGAGGAGACTTAAAGCTGCAATATTCCTCTGGGAAATATGCAAATTGTCTCTTCAGAGAGGAAGAGGACTAGAACTCTAGTGCCACCTATTGGAAGTAGCAATCCTAACAGTCAATGTCGACCCTTTAACGAGCCTTGTTACTTGACTTAGGATAATAGCCAAGCCAGAATCTCAATTTGCAGATACTGTGTTTCTGGTTACTGCCCTTCGTCTGTGCAAAGTGGAGGTCTAGGTCAGTGTTAGTAGTTTAAACTGGATACGCTGGGAAATTGAGAGCCACTGAAGGGATTTGCAAAGAGGGGAAGCAGGAGTGTAGCGAGGAGGGAGATTAATTAGTCGGGCAGCAGAGTTAAGGACGGACTGGAGGGGTGCGAGAGTGTTAGAAGGTAGGCCACAGAGGAGGATGTTGCAGTAGTCGAGACGGGAGATGATTAGGGCATGCACAAGCATTTTGGTAGAGTGAAGGTTGAGGAAAGGATAGATTTTGGAAATATTTTTGAGCTGGAGGCGACAGGAAGTGGCAAGAGCTTGGATGTGCGGTTTGAAGGACAGGGCAGAATTCAGGGTTACTCCTAGGCAGCGGATTTTGGGGACAGGGGAAAGTGTGATTTCATTTATTTTGATAGCTAGATCAGGTAGGGAAGATATGCGAGATGGAGGAAAGATAATTAGCTCAGATTTGTCCACATTGAGCTTGAGGAAGTGAGAAGAGTTCAGTGGGTTGAGAGTTGGCTCAGGGATAGGAAACAAAGGGTGGTTATTAATGGAGCACACTCGAACTGGGTCACGGTTAGTAGTGGGGTACCACAGGGGTCAGTATTGGGCCCTCTTCTTTTTAACATATTTATTAATGACCTTGTAGGGGGCATTCAGAGTAGAATTTCAATATTTGCAGATGACACTAAACTCTGCAGGGTAATCAATACAGGGGAGGACAATTTTATATTACAGGCTGACTTATGTAAACTAGAAGCTTGGGCTGATAAATGGCAAATGAGCTTTAATGGGGATAAATGTAAGGTCATGCACTTGGGTAGAAGTAATAAGATGTATAACTATGTGCTTAATTCTAAAACTCTGGGCAAAACCGTCAATGAAAAAGACCTGGGTGTATGGGTGGATGACAAACTCATATTCAGTGGCCAGTGTCAGGCAGCTGCTACAAAGGCAAATAAAATAATGGGATGCATTAAAAGAGGCATAGATGCTCATGAGGAGAACATAATTTTACCTCTATACAAGTCACTAGTGCGACCACACTTAGAATACTGTGCACAGTTCTGGTCTCCGGTGTATAAGAAAGACATAGCTGAACTGGAGCGGGTGCAGAGAAGAGCAACCAAGGTTATTAGAGGACTGGGGGGTCTGCCATACCAAGATAGGTTATTACACTTGGGGCTATTTAGTTTGGAAAAACGAAGACTAAGGGGTGATCTGATGTTAATGTATAAATATATGAGGGGACAGTACAAAGACCTTTCTGCTGATCTTTTTAATCATAGACCGGTGACAGGGACAAGGGGGCATACTCTACGTCTGGAGGAAAAAAGGTTTAAGCATAATAACAGACGCGGATTCTTTACTGTAAGAGCAGTGAGACTATGGAACTCTCTGCCGTATGATGTTGTAATGAGTGACTCATTGCTTCAATTTAAGAGGGGACTGGATACCTTTCTGGAAAAGTATAATATTACAGGGTATATATATTAGATTCCTTGATAAGGCATTGATCCAGGGAACTAGTCTGATTGCCGTATGTGGGGTCAGGAAGGAATTTTTTTTCCCCATGATGGAGCTTACTCTTACCACATGGGGTTTTTTTGCCTTCCCCTGGATCAACATGTTAGGGCATGCTAGGCTATGGGTTGAACTAGATGGACTTAAAGTCTTCCTTCAACCTTAATAACTATGTAACTATGTAACTATGTAAGAGAAGGAGGATATGGCTGATAGACACTTTGGGATTCTGGAGAGCAGAGAGGTGACATCTGGGCCAGAGAGGTAGATCTGAGTGTCATCAGCATATAGATGCTACTGGAAGCCATAGGACCTTATGAGTTACCCCAGGCCGAGTGTATAGATTGAAAAGAGTAAGAGCCCAAGGACAGAGCCTGGTCAGTACTGGCTCGCACACCCTGTTAACCCGTTCTCCAAGCCATGATGTTTTAAGTACCTGAATAAAGCATGAAGTTTTAAGGACCAGTGAGTGCTATCTGAAGTTTCTCTTTTTTGCACATGGAATGTCCTACTTTTCTGGATGAGCACCCGGAGTCTAGAAGTGCGGTATAACTGAAATCCAACAAAGAGGGTGACAACCGTGCATGTTGAGGTCTAGCCCAAAAGCAGTGCCGTTATATTAATCTCTTTTTTCTTCTGGCATATTTCTGCTGTCCTATTTGCTGTTATCCTTGTAGAGACACCCTTCTAGAGACAGACCACGGTCCAGACAGACCTGTGTCTCTCAATTTATAACAAGCTAAGTAGTGCACATGAAATAGCAGGGAGACTGGTCACAGACACAGGAGGGGATTAATTAGTAGTCAGAAGGGAAAATGCAAGGGGAAATAGATCCAAATGGAAAGATAAAGCCAACTGGGTATTGGCATCAAGGAATTAAAACGAGAAAAAATGCAGGGGAAAAAAAAACAAAAAAACAGTAGTAGCAGCCAGCAGACCTACCAGGAATAGCAGGGTGAGGAAGATCAGGAAAGTTGGGTGATGGTGATGGGATTGAGGGTGCAGTCAGCGGACATACCAGGAATAGCAGGATGAGGAAGATCAGGAAAGTTGGGCGATGGTGATGGGATTGGGGGTGCAGTCAGCGGACATACCAGGAATAGTAGGGTGAGGAAGATCAGGAAAGTTGGGTGATGGTGATGGAATTGGGGGTGCAGCCAGCGGACATACCCAGGTGCTGTCCGGTGCTGTCCGGGTCTGAACCATCCGTTTTACCATCTGTACCTGTGATGTGCACCCTTGCCTCTTTTGTATGTTCACCATACTTTTTCACTTGATCAATAAAAACGTATTTGTTTTATCACATGCTTTATTTTGTTATATTGACTTAATCATCGGTTCTTTTGTCAATTTAAATGGAAACCTGAATGATCCCTAAGGTTCAACCTGCTGGAATCATTTTCTGCCTAATTTTTGCTGTCCACAGAACGGGAAGCATAACCATGGTGACAATTTCCTTTTAAGCTCTCTTTCAGAAGACGGTATTTTTGCCATTATTTACATGAGTATTTTTAGACAAAACCATGAGTCAAATATATATATTGAAAACTCTAGTGCATAGATTTGCAATTGTCCCATAATTTGTACCGAATTCTAGTTTTTGGCTTCCAATTACTGATGCAAAACTCTGACCAAAGTACAGCTATTTTGCAAGGGGTGTGTAGGGGGCTTAATATTTTTTTTTATAAATGTCATTGGTTCTATTTGATTGTATAAACATATAATGTATGTACACACACTCGTATACAAATGCACACATGTTCTAGATAAAAGGGCAGACTAGATGGATTTCTACAGAGAATATAACATCTTGAGTTAGTAACTATAAAAGGAAACTGAACATCACCGGTTTAAAGATGTTCTAAGAAAAAAACGATTTCATGGTAAAAGTAAAGCATGTATGGATATATATCACTTTAATATTTCTCAATTTCAACAGAGCTATAAGAGTGCAAAGCAGAATGTTGCACTTCAAAGCCCTGAACTGTTAGAGCAGAATATTGAATGACAGCTTCGGAGTGTATAGGTTTTCAGTCCGATAATGATCTCGCTGCAAAGTTCTTACATTTTGTGAGATATCATTAAGGATTTCGTTTTAACAGCGGGTTCCCGACCCTTTCTGACCTACTACACTAAAAGTGATCTGGATAAATAAAACACCTTACTAAATGCTAATTAGCCATTCATGGGCTCCGTGCCATAGGAAAACAATGCAACCCACAAGGAAGTAATGAAATAATTTATGAAATTAACCACATTACTGCATGCGGCTTACTATGATGTATTAAATCAAAGTGCAATTAAAATGAACGCTGTCTTAATTTTAGCAAACCGTGTTTTTCTTTCTTATAAATTATCTGCTTGATTTCCTCTCACAGTGTTTTCACTATAAGGCCGGCCTCACACTTGGCGTAAGACAATACGCCACGTATTATACGTCCGTACTACGGCTGTAATACGGAGAAATGTCCCCAAAATATTGATCCGTAGGCAGGGTGTGTCAGCGTATTTTGCGCATGGCATCCTCCGTATGTAATCCGTATGGCATCCGTACTGCGAGATTTTCGCGCAGGCTTGCAAAACCGACATCTAATGGATTTATGTGCTCAAATGTTCGGGAAAACATATATACAGTATATATATATATATATATATATATATATATATATATATATATATATGTCATTGAGACACATATATATATATTCTGTATTTAGATTTCATTCAGCGCGATATCTGTGAAAAGCCGGTAATTCAATTGCCGGCTTCTCATTTCTCCTGCACAAACCCGACAGGATATGAGACATGGTTTACATACAGTAAACCATCTCATATCCCCTTTTTTTTGCATATTCCACACTACTAATGTTAGTAGTGTGTATGTGCAAAATTTCAGCGCTGTAGCTGCTAAAATAAAGGGTTAAATGGCGGAAAAAATTGGCGTGGGCTCCCGCGCAATTTTCTCCGCCAGAATGGTAAAGCCAGTGACTGAGGGCAGATATTAATAGCCAGGAGAGGGTCCATGGTTATTGGCCCCCCCCGTGGCTACAAACATCTGCCCCCAGCCACCCCAGAAAAGGCACATCTGGAAGATGCGCCTATTCTGGCACTTGGCCACTCTCTTCCCACTCCCTGTAGTGGTGGGATATGGGGTAATGAAGGGTTAATGCCACCTTGCTATTGTAAGGTGACATTAAGTCAGATTAATAATGGAGAGGCATCAATTATGACACCTATCCATTATTAATCCAATTGTTTGAAAGGGTTAAAAAACACACACACACATGATTTAAAAGTATTTTAATGAAATAAACACACAGGTTGTTTTAATAATTTATTGCTCTCTCAATCCATTTCCAGGCCCTCGCTTGGCAAAATAATAAACGCACAAGATACATACCTTCTGATGTCCGATCACGTCCCACGATGTAATCCATCTGAAGGGGTTAACTAATATTACAGGCACGAGCTGCGATAAACCACTCGCTCGTGTCTGTAATCCCCCGGGTGCTGAAAGGAAAGCTGGATCTGTACTTACATTGAGTCGCGGTGATGCGCCCCTGCTGGATGTTCTCATGAACTGCAGCCTGGGAACTTTTTCCCACGCTCCAGGTCATATGAGGACATCCACCAGGGGGCGCATCACCGCGACTGAAGGAAATGTAGGTCAATGACCTACATTTCATTCATTCGCCGGGGAATTACAAGCAGGAGCACACCGCTGCATTAGCAGGGCTCCTGCTTGTAAATTATTTTAACCCCTTCAGATGGATTACATCGTGGGACGTGACAGTTCAGCTGAGGGTATGTATCTTGTGCGTTTATTATTTTGCCAAGCGAGGGCCTGGAAATGGATTGAGAGAGCAATAAATTATTAAAACAACCTGTGTGTTTATTTCATTAAAATACTTTTAAATCATGTGTGTGTGTGTTTTTTAACCCTTTCAAACAATTGGATTAATAATGGATAGGTGTCATAATTGACGCCTCTCCATTATTAATCTGGCTTAATGTCACCTTACAATAGCAAGGTGGCATTAACCCTTCATTACCCCATATCCCACCACTACAGGGAGTGGGAAGAGAGTGGCCAAGTGCCAGAATAGGCGCATCTTCCAGATGTGCCTTTTCTGGGGTGGCTGGGGGCAGATGTTTGTAGCCACGGGGGGGCCAATAACCATGGACCCTCTCCTGGCTATTAATATCTGCCCTCAGTCACTGGCTTTACCATTCTGGCGGAGAAAATTGCGCGGGAGCCCACGCCAATTTTTTCCGCCATTTAACCCTTTATTTTAGCAGCTACAGCACTGAAATTTTGCACATACACACTACTAACATTAGTAGTGTGGAATATGCAAAAAAAGGGGATATGAGATGGTTTACTATATGTAAACCATGTCTCATATCCTGTCAGGTTTGTGCAGGAGAAATGAAAAGCCGGCAATTGAATTACCGACTTTTCACTAACACCGCTGCGTATTTCTCGCAAGTCACACTGCTGGTCCGTGTGGAATCCGTATTTTTCTGGCCCCATAGACTTTCATTGGCGATTTTTTTGCGCAATACGCTGACAAACGCAGCATGCTGCGATTTTGTACGGCCGTAGAAAGCCGTATAATACTGAACCGTAATATACGGCTAATAGGAGCAGCCCCATTGAGAATAATTGTGCCGTTTATTTTGCGAGTTTTACGGACGTAATTTCTGTGCTCTTACGTCCGTAAAACTCGCTAGTGTGAGGCCGGCCTTACAGTTTTCATCCTGAAGATCTTTCAGAAGGTAAAATGTTCGATGTTTTTATTCTTTGGAACATGATTATATACAGAAATTCTTTTTAAATGCAAACAAAAGAAAAAAAACAGGGGATGTGCACAATAACAAATTCATGGAGGCTGCAAACATAGGCATTTAGCATTAGGATCTGAATTGTTACCTTGTCTTGGTTTACCTGGGCTCCAGACCGCTCCAGAACGAAGCATCCTTCTACAGTCCGATATTCCATTTTCTGCTTTTATCTTTGAAGCAATATTTGAGTGAAGCCACCATTTCCTCCATTTTCACACAATGATGTATTTTGTTTATTTGGTTTCCTGCAAAAGAAGATCCTAAAGACCCCCATGGACTAATGTTGGCTAAACAAGGCGATATCGAAGGGTTTAGCCGATTACCTGATTTGCTTGAGGGCACCAGCCGGACTGCTGATCCAATTGTTCTTTTGAAGAAAAGCCGCTGGTTGATGTGTCTTGTGTCAGCTTTCTCATAGAGAACACTCAGCCAAACGAGTGTTGCAGCGTATGGGAGTGTCAACTGAAATGGCTGTTGGCCGAACGATAATCCACAGAAGCATTCCGCCGACAGGCATCTAATGTGTATGGTCAGCTTAATGATTGTGAGATAAGAGGAGGAATTTAGATTTCCAGCCCCAATGATGACAATGGTCAATATAAGGTGAAAATTAAATTAGAAATTGGCTAGTGGATACTACAACCCCTGGCAAAAATTATGGAATCACCGGCCTTGGAGGAAGTTCATTCAGTTGTATAATTTTGTAGAAAAGAAGAAGATCACAGACATGGCACAAAACTAAAGTCATTTCAAATGGCAACTTTCTGGCTTTAAGAAACACTAAAAGAAATCAAGAACAAAAAATGTGGTAGTCAGTAATGGCTACTTTTGTAACCAAGCATAGGGGAAAAATTATGGAATCACTCAATTCTGAGGACAAAAATATGGAATCATGAAAAACAAACAAACAAAAAAACACTCCAAAACATCATTAGTAGTGTTGAGCATTCCGATACCGCAAGTATCGGGTATCGGCCGATACTTGCGGTATCGGAATTCCGATACCGAGTTCCGATATTGTTGTGGTATCGGAAATCGGAATCGGAAGTTCCCAGTGTATGGGTCCCAGGGTCTGGAGGAGAGGAGACTCTTCTTCAGGCCCTGGGATCCATATTCATGTAAAAAATAAAGAATTAAAATAAAAAATATGGATATACTCACCCGTCCGGCGGCCCCTGGACCTTACCGATTGTAACCGGCAGCCTCCGTTCCTAAGAATGAGGAGTTTAGGACCTGCGATGACGTCGCGGCTTGTGATTGGTCGCGTGAGCGGTCACATGAGCGGCACGCGAACAATCACAAGCCGCGACGTCATCGAGGGTCCTAAACTCCTCATTCTTAGGAACGGAGCCTGCCGGTTACAATCGGTAAGGTCCAGGGGCCGCCGGAGGGGTGAGTATATCCATATTTTTTATTTTAATTCTTTATTTTTTACATGAATATGGATCCCAGGGCCTGAAGGAGAGTTTCCTCTCCTTCAGACCCTGGGAACCATCCAGTATAGCTTCCGATACTTGTGTCCCATTGACTTGTATTGGTATCGGGTATCGGTATCGGCGAGATCCGATATTTTTCCGGTATCGGCCGATACTATCCGATACCGATACTTTCAAGTATCGGAAGGTATCGCTCAACACTAATCATTAGTATTTTGTTGCACCACCTCTGGCTTTTTTAACAGCTTGCAGTCTCTAAGGCATGGACTTAATGAGTGTCAAACAGTACTCTTCATCAATCTGGCTCCAACTTATTCTGATTGCTGTTGCCAGATCAGCTTTGCAGGTTGGAGCCTTGTCATTGACCATTTTCTTCAATTTCTACCAAAGATTTTCAATTGGATTGAGATCCGGACTATTTGCAGGCCATGACATTGACCTTATGTGTCTTTCTTCAAGGAATGTTTTCACAGTTTTTACTCTATGGCAGGATGCATTATCATCTTGAAAAATGATTTCATCATCCCCAAACATCCATTCAATTGATGGGATAAGAAAAGTGCCAAAAATATCAACATAAACTTGTGCATTTATTGAAGATGTAATGACAGCCAGTGCCTTTACCTGACATGCAGCCCCATATCATCAATGACTGTGGAAATTTGCTTGTTCTCTTCAGGCAGTCATCTTTAAAAATCTCATTGGAACGGCACCAAGCAAAGGTTCCAGCATCATCACCTTTCCCAATGCAGATTTGCAATTCATCTCTGAATATGACTTTCATCCAGTCATCCACAGTCCACGATTGCTTTTCCTTAGCCCATTGTAACCTTGTTTTTTTCTGTTTAGGTGTTAATGATGGCTTTTGTTTAGCTTTTCTGTATGTAAATCCCATTTCCTTTAGGTGGTTTCTCATAGTTCAGTCATAGACATTGACTCCAGTTTCCACCCATTCGTTTCTCATTTGTTTTGTTGCGCATTTCCTGTTTTGGAGACATACTGCTTTAAGTTTCCGGTCTTGACGCTTTGATGTCTTCCTTGGCCTACCAATATGTTTGCCTTTAACAACCTTCCCATGTTGTTTGTATTTGGTCCAGATTTTAGACACAGCTGACTGTGAACAACCAACATCTTTTGCAACATTGCGTGATGATTTACCCTCTTTTAAGAGTTTGATAATCCTCTCCTTTGTTTCAATTGACATCTCTTGTGTTGGAGCCATGATTCATGTCAATCCACTTGGTGCAACAGCTCTCCAAGGTGTGATCACTCCTTTTTAGATACAGACTAATGAGCACAGCTAATTTGATGCAGGTGTTATTTTTGGGTATGAAAATTTACAGGGTGATTGCATAATTTTTTGCTCAGAATTGAATGATTCCATAATTTATTCCTAAATGCTTGGTTAAGAAAAGTAACCATTACTGACTACCACAGCTTGTGTTCTTGATTTCTTTTAGTGTTTCTTAAAGCCAGAAAGTTGCCATTTGAAATGACTTTAGTTTTGTGCCATGTCTGTGATCTGCTTTTTTCCTACAAAATTAAACAACTGAATGAACATCCTCCAAGGCCGGTGATTCCATAATTTTTGCCAGGGGTTGTATTACTTTTGTTAGCATGTGACTACAATCCATTGTGTATGAGGTGCAAGACCCTCTATGACATCTGCTCTATTACAATCTACTTGCCGCTGTATTATGGCTTTTTTTAGGTTATTTATTATTGATTTTTCTATGAAGAAATCAACACCAAAGGTGTTCAGCAGCAACTGCTCCATATGAATATTTACTACAGTAATTACTGAATGTTAAAGTAACAATTAATATAAACATGATAAAGAATACGTGCACATTATAAAAAATGTCAGATATACTTTCCATTTGTTCAAATCTATTATGTTTCTATACTAACTCATTCAGCAATTAAAGGGAACCTGCCCCCCCAGGCGTTTTTAACTAAAAGAGCCACCTTGTGCCGCACTAATGCTGCATTCTGTCAAGGTGCCTCTTTTAGTTCGGGTCCCTGCAAACGCTGCAATAATCGCTTTTATAATTTGTCCCTCATACCTTAAAATAGACCTGGGGCATGTCTTTTCCCCGGACAGAAACGCCTCCCAGCCATCACTCAGCGCCTCTGCGCGCCGGGCGCTGCCTCCTTTTCCTTCATTAGCATCCCTGGCAACTGCGCATGCCCGAAAAAAAAACTTACAGCGCAGGCGCCGGGGACGCTAATGAAGGAAGAGGAGGTGGCGCCCGACACGCAGAGGCCCTGAGTGACGGCTGGGAGGTTTTTCTGTCCAGGGGAAAAGACATGCCCCCAGGTCTATTTCAAGGTACTCTATGAGGGACAAATTATAAAAGTGATTATTTCAGCATTTGCAGGGACCCAAACTAGAAGAGCCACCTTGACAGAATGCAGCATTAGTGTTGCACAAGGTGGCTATTTTAGTTAAAAATGCCTGGGGGGGGGGGGTGACAGGTTCCCTTTAAGTTTGTGAGAATTATGTAGATAACGCTTCTATATCTGTTCAAGGAGAGATTTTCCTGCTACAGACTTCTTTTCAGACTGATCTTTGGCTGTAGAGTTCGGCTACATTCACACAATGAGCTTTTGGTGAGTTTTTAACACTGTAGACTTGCTGTTTTTCATTGCATTTTTGTGTGCTTTTTTAGCATGCCTTTTTATCGTATTTTCACTCTCCATTTTTGTCTCTTTTGGTGTTTCATGGTCGAAATACAACTGCTTTTTTTTAATACTTCCTGGTATTTGGCTTTGACAAAACTTTATTGATATACTTAGATACAGATTTCATGTGATTTTGATGCAGTCCTGCGGCAGAAACGCAAAAAAATGCATGTGCATTTTTTACGTGTAGATTTTCTGCATCTTATGCAAGCCTATGGGGAAAAACTGTACATAAAACTCAGGGCACTCGCAAGAAAAATTGATAACAATGATTTCAGGGTAAAGGGTCATCAACTTTTTTAGTAAGTATAAAAATCAGATTATAACCTAGAAGTCACATCCCCATGGGGAATTTAATAGGCATATGTGTTTAAGACAGAAAGGTCTTTAGTCATTGCAAGAGAAATTGATCTGCTGTGGAATAGAAACACACACGTCAGTTTACGCTGAGTAAAAAAAGAAGCACTGTGGGCATGATATGTCTTTAAATCCCATCCACTTTACTGAAACTGTAAGGCTATATGCACACGTTCCGGATTTTTTGCAGTTTTTTTTCCTGTTTTTTCAGCAGTTTTCCACTGCAAAATGGCTTAAAAACACTTACATTAAGCATCCCATCAATTTTAATGCATTCTGCAATTTTTGTGCCCATGTTCTATACTGTATATTGCATTGGGAACCTCTGGAAAAATTCGTGGAAAATCCGCAAAAAAACCACACAAAAATGCGCTAAAAAAACAAAAACGCGAGCAGATTTCCTGCGACAGTAGTCCGGATTTGCTCACTTGGCAAACTTTCCTGAACATGGGCACATAGCTTTAGACTGTTTTTGACACAGCAAATATGCGCAGAATCACAAATGCAAAAGCGCACCAAAAAGCTTTGAGGGAATGTAGTCTAACTGACTAAAGCATGAGCCTTTCCTCGCTAATCTGTTTGCTGCAGATGGCCTGGCAGAAGCCTTACCCCCTTAGGGAAGCTATACCACTTGCTGTGCGACAGTATTTCAGCAACTATTTAAAAAAAATATGAATTAACCATTACAACTATTATGAGTACATAGTGTCCCATTGTGCAGCCGGACAACTGAGTTGTGCAGGTCCGGTGGAATGTTCAAATGGCTTGATAAAAATAGTTTGCAAAATGATTGATAGTAATGGTAGCATGGTATGGCAGATTTACTAAGAAAACTACTGAGCCATTAACATTCATTAATCATTTAAGAATCAACTTTTAAGAATCTACTTGAAATCTATGCCAGACTTACATGTCGAGGAGATTTCGCCAGCCCACGGCATCTCAGCCATTAGGCTTCTGATCTGTGGGACTATGTGCTAACACTATTCACTTTGTTAATAGCTGTAAAGAAAATTTTAATCATGAGATCTAATGTCTTGATGCTGAAGGGTATATTTTGAGGTGGCACAAATGGTGTAGAAAACATTTCTTACACCAGAAATGCATTCTAAATATCCTCCAGTGGTGGTTTTTGTAGCACACACTGTACATGGATTTATGTGAAAAGTCTTCTGATGAATTGAACAGTCACAGAAACTTTTGCAAGAAATCTTTCACATATATATATCCTAAGCTAGCCATACACCTTTCAGAAATATCCTAGATATATAAATTGGATGCTATGACACCCAATGGCCTTAATGTTGATTATCCTATGTTCCCTCATATCTGAGGCCATGCCCAAGAAGTGCTCACCTCATATTTCCTGTCATTCCTGGACTATATTAATGGATATAGGTTGTATTTTAAAGGCTTTTTTGTTTACATATTATTTTTATATTCATGTTTTAATAATTTTTGTCTTTAAAATATTATCTGATCATATTAAAATTGACAAATTTATATTTCATCTCACATGGATGTTTTCTCCAGTTAACACAAATTTTATATTTTATTTAAGTTTATTTACATAATTTGGTTATGATTATTTTTACATTTGATTGATGCTTATCTCTAATTCAACCACGTTCAACCACTTTATATATGCGATAGGCATATACAATTACCTCACTTGGGGATTTACTGTATAAATGCTGATGTGACTACACTGGCCCTTTGTAATCTACTATTGCACTTTATGTATATGGGAGTCTAATACTAAGCTCTAACTTAGTTGCTGCCCTGTTGGGGTTGTACCCTTGTTGCACCTGTTTCTCTCTTATTAAAACTCTGTCTTGCTATTGATGTTATTTTTTCAGTGCTATTTTATAGTGATGAATAATACATTATTTGATTTTTTATCTCTTGGTGGATTGAATACACTATTTTCTTTGCAGTCACAGATATAGCTGTGATTGCAGTGCAAAATAAAAGTAAGTTTTGGTCTTGGGCAATTATTTTCCCAAGGCAGATTTAAGAAAACCCACCATGGGCTTTTATTTTTTGAGTAGACTACAGGATGGTAGTGAGGCAGTCCGTTTCTTCCCAGCCAGGTCTTACAAGTGGCTTAAGGCCACAGATTCCTTGTAAAAACCCTGCAGCAAAAGGTTGACTGTGACAGTCTTGGTTTGCAAACTGCAGAGCAGAGTTTGCTCTGCAAAGCTTCAGCCTGTGTGAAGTAACATGGAGCCAAGCCGAGCCAAAAGGTCTGGCACTCCTCAGCAGCCCACGGCAACAGATCTCAGATATGGACTGTCTTTGTTTCCTGGCTGTGATCCGGAGGATACAATTTGCTTTATGTTTGTAAGTACCATGAAGAAAGTTGGTGTGTGCTGCATTTATAGTGATGCTAAAGATTACCCTATGGCCAGAGTGGACATTGAAAAAGCCCATGGTACTGAGTCCCATGAGGTCGGCATCATTCTGGACTTGTTACACCTTATTATTATAGGCTGAGACTTTTGTTTATTTTGGATCTGTTGGGGAAGGGTTCTGAGTTCGCTGGTGCGAATAGGTAACCAGTAAACCCTAATAAGGTATCACCACACCCAGGTGAAGACAGGTTTCCCTTTTGTGTCTTTGTTGTGGATGAGGAGGAAGGGTCCACTGAGTCTGACATTCCAGAGTTAAGGGTGACCAGTGAGAATTTTGGATCAGATCTGAGCGAAGCCTTTAATAATGTCACTGTCATAAGTGGGGTTGCACAGGAGCCAGGGGCTGACAAGAGGTTTCCCTATTTTATGATGAATGGGGTGTTTAATGCTCTAAGGAAGGCAGGGTTTTCAATCAACCTAAAGAAGTGTGGCTTGGGGAAAGAAGAAGCCAACTACCTGAGATATGTATTGGGGACAGGCATGATAAAACCCCAAATCAGGAAAGTGGAGGCAATCCAAACATTGATGAGGCCACTGTCAAAAAGGCAAGTTTGAGCCTTCCAAGGGATTGTGGGATACTACAAAAGGTTCATCCCAAACATCGCCATGATGGCTGCGCCTCTGACTGACCCCCTTAAGGGGATGAAATCAGTAATGGTCAAAAGAGTTTATACTTCAAACGGATGCTTCAGATGTCAGGATAGGCCAGTCCTTTCCCAGGAAGTACACAAGGAGGTGCGCCCTGTTCTCTACCTGAGTAGGAAGCTATCCTCATGTGAGAGGAATTATTCGGTCATAGAGAAGGAGTGGGCAGTGGACACGTTATGGTAATATCTTGTAAGACGTAAGTTTAGATTGGTATCTGACCATGCCCCATTCAGATGGATTAGGGTAACAAAGGGCAAAAATGCTAGTGTTAACCGCTGGTTATTAGCCCTACAAGATTTCAAATTCCATATAGAGCATAGAGCAGGGAAACTACATGGTAATTATTATTATTCATTATTGTTATACATTTATATAGTGCCTTTTATTCAATGCCACTTTATATGTGAGAAGGGGCAAATATAGACAAGCACAATAAACATGAGCAATAAAAGGCACACACAAATACAGAAGGAGAGAAGACCCTGCCCGCGAGGGCTCACAGTCTACAAGGGATGGGTGAGAATACAATAGGAGAGGGTAGAGCTTGTCGTGCGGTGGTTCATTAGACTAAGGATCACTGCAGATTGTAGGCTTGTCAAAAGAGGTGGGTCTTCAGGCTCTTTTTGATGGTTCCTGTGGTAGGCGAGAGTCTGATGTGTTGGGGTATAGAGTATGGGGGAAGAACGGGAGAAGTCTTGTACGTGGTTGTGGGAAGAAGAGATAAGAGGGGAGTAGAGAAGGAGATCTTGAGAGGATCACAGGTTGCGTGTGGGTAAGTAGTGGGAGACCATGCCACAGATGTATGGAGGAGACAGGTTGTGGATGGCTTTGTATGTCATAGTAAGGGTTTTGAACTGGAGCCTCTGGGCAATAAGGAGCCAGTGAAGGGCTTGGCAGAGAGGAGATGCTGTGGAATAATGGGGAGACAGGTAGATTAGTTGGGGAGCAGAGTGTAGGATGGATTGGAGTGGTGCCAGAGTGCTAGTGGGGAGGCCAGAGAGTAGGAGGTTGCAATAATCGAGGTGGGAGATGATAAGGGCGTGCACTAGCATTTTTGTGGTTTCATGGTCAAGGAATGCATGGATCCTGGAAACATTTTTGAGTTTGAGTTGGCAGGAGGAGGCAAGGGCTTGGATATGAGGCTTGAAAGAGAAGGCAGAGTTGACGATCACCCCGAGGCACCGAGTATGCGGAACTGGGGAAAGTGAGCAGCCTTTGACATTGATGGATAGGTTTGTTGGAGGGGTAGAGTGAAAAGGGGAGAGATGATGAATTCTATTTTGTCAATGTTCAGTTTTAGAAAGCGAGCAGAAAAAAAGCTGAAATAGCAGACAGACATTGTGGGATTTTGGTGAGTAAGGAGGTGAGGTCGGGTCCAGATTGGTAGATCTGCGTGTCATCAGCATAGAGATGATACTGCAAATCATGGGATTCTATGAGCTGTCCCAAGCCGAAGGTGTAGATGGAAAAGAGCAGGGGCCATAGGACTGAGCCTTGTTGAACTCCGGCAGACAGAGAGCAAGGTGAGGAGGTGGTATGGGAGAGGGAGACACTGAATGTTTGGTCTGTTGAGTATGATGAGATCCAAGATAGGGACAAGTCTGTGATGCCAAAAAAATGAGAGAATCTGTAGCAGGAGAGAAAGTGCAGCTGTAGAGGCTGAGTCAGAGGGAGTGAGCCAGGTTTCAGTGATGCCAAGGAAGGAGAGTTTGTTGGTAATAAAGAGGTCATGGATAAACAGCAGTTTATTGCAGACAGAGCATGCGTTCCATAGTGCTCCAGGTAAGGAGGCTGGGGATTGGAGTCTGGATGAATGGGTATGAGGATATCATGGTGGGGAAAACGTGTAGAGGATCATGGCAGGGGGTTAGAAATGAGTGTGGGGTGTGCTGAGGAGGGCCAGGATTTGGGGTTACCTCATCAGCAATGAGTAGTAGACAGAGCATCAGAAGGTGAGAGCAGGATAGGACATGATGTGGCAGTGTGAGTCTGGAGAAAGAGATTTGTATGTGGAGGAACAGCTGTGAGGAGGAGTGTTGTGGATTCTGTTTTTGGGCTCCCTCTGGTGGTTACAGCTGGTACTGGGTGACTTTGGTGGGTTGCGGTCTCTGGTTTCCACCTGTCCATCAGAGGCTGGGTGTTTCCTATTTAACCTGGCTTTCCTGTCATTCCCTTGCCGGCTATCAATGTATCAGTGTGTCTCTCTTACCTTTGCTACCTGCTCCTAGGCCTTCAAGACAAGCTAAGTCTGGATTTCCCTGTTTCATGTTTGCTTTCATGTTTTTAGTCCAGCTTGCAGATATGTAATTCTCTGCTGCTGGTTGCTCTAGTGGGCTGAAATTACCACTCATGTACCATGAGTTGGCACATGAGTTCAAGTAATTTCAGGATGGTATTTTGAAGGGTTTTTAAGCTGACCGTGCAGTTCACCTTTTGTATCCTCTGCTATCTAGCTTAAGCGGGCCTCATTTTGCTGAATCTGTTTTCATAACTACGTTTGTGCCTTCCTCTCATTTCACCGTCATTATATGTGGGGGGCTGCTATTTCTGTGGGAATATTTCTCTGGAGGCAAGATAGGTCTGTGATTCTTCTGATAGGGGTAGCTAGATCTCCGGCTGGCGCGAGACGTCTAGAGTCCACCCAGGAACGTTCCCCGGCTGCTGTTAGTTGAGTGTTGAGGTTCAGGATCGCAGTCAGCTCAGGTTCCATCACCCTAGAGCTCGTTCTGTTTTTGCCCGTGTTATGTGTTTAATTCCCTGCCATTGGGAACATGACAGTATAGCCGGCCCACAAAGTGTTAATTGTTTGGGCTGAAGCAGGAGAAAAAGAAGTGTTGAAGGGAATTTTTTTTTTTTCCCTCAGAGTTTTGCTGCCTAGCCCTTAATTGCTGTCTAGCTGCTTCTTACCTCCTCTTAACCCTTGAATGGCTCTGACCTTAGCTGTTTAACATGGATGTCCAGAGTTTGGCTTCCAGCCTGAATAATCTTGCTGCAAAAGTTCAAAACATACAGGATTTTGTTGTTCACACTCCTATGTCTGAACCTAGAATTCCTATTCCAGAGTTTTTTTCTGGAGATAGATCTACCTTCCTGAATTTCAGGAACAATTGCAAATTGTTTCTTTCTTTGAAATCTCGCTCCTCTGGAGACCCTGCTCAGCAGGTCAAGATTGTAATATCTTTCCTGCGGGGCGACCCTCAGAATTGGGCATTTGCATTGGCACCAGGGGATCCTGCATTGCTCAGTGTGGATGCGTTTTTTCTGGCACTGGGATTGCTCTATGAGGAACCTAACCTGGAGATTCAGGCTGAAAAGGCTTTATTAGCCCTCTCTCAGGGGCATGATGAAGCGGAAGTATATTGTCAAAAATTTCGGAAATGGTCGGTGCTTACTCAGTGGAATGAGTGCGCCCTGGCTGCAAACTTCAGAGATGGTCTTTCTGAGGCCATTAAGGATATTATGGTGGGGTTCCCTGCGCCTACAGGTCTGTTGTGAATTTGCTTTTTGCTCCCTCTAGTGGTTACTAGTTTTTTGACTCTGGTTTTTCTGTCATTCCTTTTATCCGCACCTGGGTCGTTAGTTAGGGGTTAGCTATATAAGCTCCCTGGACCTTCAGTTCTATGCCTGGCATCGTAGTTATCAGAGCTAGTCTGCTGTGCTCTTGTCTACTGATCCTGGTTCCAGTTATATCAGCTAAGTCTGCCTTTTGCTTTTTGCTATTTGTTTTGGTTTTGTATTTTTGTCCAGCTTGTTCCAAATCTATATCCTGACCTTTGCTGGAAGCTCTAGGGGGCTGGTGTTCTCCCCCCGGACCGTTAGACGGTTCGGGGGTTCTTGAATTTCCAGTGTGGATTTTGATAGGGTTTTTGTTGACCATATAAGTTACCTTTCTTTATTCTGCTATCAGTAAGCGGGCCTCTCTGTGCTAAACCTGGTTCATTTCTGTGTTTGTCATTTCCTCTTACCTCACCGTTATTATTTGTGGGGGGCTTCTATCCAGCTTTGGGGTCCCCTTCTCTGGAGGCAAGAAAGGTCTTTGTTTTCCTCTACTAGGGGTAGCTAGATTCTCCGGCTGGCGCGTGTCATCTAGAATCAACGTAGGAATGATCCCCGGCTACTGCTAGTGTTGGCGTTAGGAGTAGATATATGGTCAACCCAGTTACCACTGCCCTATGAGCTGGATTTTTGTATTCTGCAGACTTCCACGTTCCTCTGAGACCCTCGCCATTGGGGTCATAACAGTTTGCCAGGCCAGTATTAAATGTTTAATGCATTGCAGAAGAGGGATTATAAGAAAGAAGATTCTGAGTTTTTTTTTTTTTCTTCTTCCCCTTTACCTCAGAGTGGCTATGCTTGCTGCAGACATGAATGTCCAGACCTTGATTACAAGTGTGGACCAGCTGGCTACTCGTGTGCAGGGCATACAAGACTATGTTATCAGAAATCCTAGGTCAGAACCTAAAATACCGATTCCTGAACTGTTTTCCGGAGACAGGTTTAAGTTTAGGAATTTCATGAATAATTGTAAATTGTTTTTGTCCCTGAGACCCTGTTCATCTGGAGACTCTGCTCAGCAAGTAAAAATTGTTATTTCGTTCTTACGGGGCGACCCTCAGGATTGGGCTTTTTCGCTGGCGCCAGGAGATCCGGCATTGGCTGATATTGATGCGTTTTTTCTGGCGCTCGGTTTACTTTATGAGGAACCCAATCTTGAGATTCAGGCAGAAAAGGCCTTGCAGGCTATGTCTCAGGGGCAGGACGAGGCTGAAGTGTATTGCCAAAAATTTCGGAAATGGTCCGTGCTGACACATTGGAACGAGTGTGCACTGGCCGCTAATTTTAGAAATGGCCTTTCTGAAGCCATTAAGAATGTTATGGTGGGTTTTCCCATTCCCACAGGTCTGAATGATACTATGGCACTGGCTATTCAAATTGACCGGCGGTTGCGGGAGCGCAAAACCGCAAATTCCCTCATGGTGTTGTCTGAACAGACACCTGATTTAATGCAATGTGATAGAATCCTGACTAGAAATGAGCGGAAAATTCATAGACGCCGGAATGGCTTGTGCTACTACTGTGGTGATTCTACACATGTTATCTCAGCATGCTCTAAACGTATAGCTAAGGTTGTTAGTCCTGTCACCGTTGGTAATTTGCAACCTAAATTTATTCTGTCTGTAACTTTGATTTGCTCACTGTCGTCTTATCCTGTCATGGCGTTTGTAGATTCAGGTGCTGCCCTGAGTCTTATGGATCTGTCATTTGCTAAGCGCTGTGGTTTTACTCTTGAACCATTAGTAAATCCTATTCCTCTTAGGGGTATTGATGCTACGCCATTGGCAGCAAATAAACCGCAGTATTGGACACAGGTTACCATGTGCATGACTCCTGAACACCGCGAGGTGATACGTTTCCTGGTTTTACATAAAATGCATGATTTGGTTGTTTTAGGGCTGCCATGGTTACAGACCCATAATCCAGTCCTGGACTGGAAGGCTATGTCAGTCTCAAGTTGGGGCTGTCGTGGTATTCATGGGGATTCCCTGCCTGTGTCTATTGCTTCTTCTACGCCTTCGGAAGTTCCTGAGTATTTGTCTGATTATCAGGATGTCTTCAGTGAGTCTGAGTCCAGTGCACTGCCTCCTCATAGGGACTGTGACTGTGCTATAGATTTGATCCCAGGCAGTAAATTTCCTAAGGGAAGACTGTTTAATCTGTCGGTACCTGAACATACCGCTATGCGTTCATATATCAAGGAGTCTCTGGAGAAAGGACATATTCGTCCGTCTTCTTCCCCTCTTGGTGCGGGATTCTTTTTTGTGGCAAAAAAGGACGGATCTTTGAGGCCTTGTATTGATTATCGGCTTTTAAATAAGATCACTGTCAAATTTCAGTATCCTTTACCGCTGTTGTCTGACTTGTTTGCCCGGATTAAAGGTGCCAAGTGGTTCACCAAGATAGACCTTCGTGGTGCGTACAACCTTGTGCGCATTAAGCAAGGTGATGAATGGAAAACCGCATTCAATACGCCCGAAGGTCATTTTGAGTACTTGGTGATGCCTTTTGGGCTCTCCAATGCGCCTTCAGTTTTTCAGTCCTTTATGCATGACATTTTCCGGAAGTATCTGGATAAATTTTTGATTGTTTATCTGGATGATATTTTGGTTTTTTCTGAGAATTGGGATTCGCATGTGGAGCAGGTCAGGTTGGTCTTTAAAATTTTGCGTGAAAATTCGTTATTTGTCAAGGGCTCAAAATGTCTCTTTGGTGTACAGAAGGTTCCCTTTTTGGGGTTCATTTTTTCCCCTTCTGCTGTGGAGATGGACCCAGTCAAGGTCCGAGCTATTCTTGATTGGACTCAGCCCTCGTCAGTTAAGAGTCTTCAGAAGTTCTTGGGTTTCGCTAACTTCTACCGTCGTTTTATCGCTAATTTTTCTAGCATTGTGAAACCTTTGACGGATATGACCAAGAAGGGCTCCGATGTAGCTAACTGGGCTCCTGCTGCCGTGGAGGCTTTCCAGGAGTTGAAACGCCGGTTTACTTCGGCGCCTGTTTTGTGCCAGCCCGATGTCTCACTTCCCTTTCAGGTTGAGGTGGATGCTTCAGAGATTGGAGCAGGGGCCGTTTTGTCGCAGAGAGGCCCTGGTTGCTCTGTTATGAAACCTTGTGCCTTTTTCTCTAGGAAGTTTTCGCCTGCCGAGCGAAATTATGATGTGGGCAATCGGGAGTTGTTGGCCATGAAATGGGCATTTGAGGAGTGGCGTCATTGGCTCGAGGGTGCTAAGCATCGTGTGGTGGTCTTGACTGATCACAAAAATCTGATGTATCTCGAGTCTGCTAAACGCCTTAATCCGAGACAGGCCCGCTGGTCATTGTTTTTCTCCCGCTTTGATTTTGTTGTCTCGTATTTACCAGGTTCAAAGAATGTGAAGGCCGATGCTCTTTCTAGGAGCTTTGTGCCTGATGCTCCTGAAGTCGCTGATCCTGTTGGTATTCTTAAAGATGGAGTTATCTTGTCAGCTATTTCTCCGGATCTGCGACGTGTGTTGCAGAGATTTCAGGCTGATAGGCCTGAGTCTTGTCCACCTGACAGACTGTTTGTCCCGGATAAGTGGACTAGCAGATTCATTTCCGAGGTTCATTCCTCGGTGTTGGCAGGTCACCCGGGAATTTTTGGCACCAGAGATCTGGTGGCCAGGTCCTTTTGGTGGCCTTCCTTGTCAAGGGATGTGCGGTCATTTGTGCAGTCCTGTGGGACTTGTGCTCGAGCCAAGCCTTGCTGTTCTCGTGCCAGCGGTTTGCTCTTGCCCTTGCCTGTTCCGAAGAGACCTTGGACACATATCTCCATGGATTTCATTTCTGATCTTCCGCTATCTCAGGGCATGTCCGTTATCTGGGTGATATGTGATCGCTTCTCCAAGATGGTCCATTTGGTTCCTTTGCCTAAGCTGCCTTCCTCTTCCGATCTGGTTCCTGTGTTTTTCCAGAACGTGGTTCGTTTGCACGGCATCCCTGAGAATATTGTGTCAGACAGAGGATCCCAGTTCGTTTCCAGGTTCTGGCGATCCTTTTGTAGTAGGATGGGCATTGATTTGTCGTTTTCGTCTGCTTTCCATCCTCAGACTAATGGACAGACGGAGCGAACCAATCAGACTTTGGAGGCTTATTTGAGGTGTTTTGTCTCTGCTGATCAGGACGATTGGGTGACATTCTTGCCGTTGGCTGAGTTTGCCCTTAATAATCGGGCTAGTTCCGCCACCTTGGTTTCGCCTTTTTTCTGCAACTCTGGTTTCCATCCTCGCTTTTCTTCGGGTCATGTGGAGTTTTCTGACTGTCCTGGGGTGGATTCTGTGGTGGATAGGTTGCAGCGGATCTGGAATCATGTGGTGGACAACTTGAAGTTGTCACAGGAGAGGGCTCAGCGCTTTGCCAACCGCCGCCGCGGTGTGGGTCCCCGACTACGCGTTGGGGATTTGGTATGGCTTTCTTCCCGCTTTGTTCCTATGAAGGTCTCCTCTCCCAAATTTAAACCTCGTTTTATTGGGCCTTACAAGATATTGGAAATCCTTAATCCTGTATCTTTTCGTCTGGATCTTCCTGAGTCGTTTGCTATTCACAATGTATTTCATAGGTCCTTGTTGTGGCGGTACATTGTGCCTGTAGTTCCTTCTGCTGAGCCTCCTGCTCCGGTGTTGGTTGAGGGCGAGTTGGAGTACGTGGTGGAGAAGATCTTGGATTCTCGCCTCTCCAGGCGGAGGCTTCAGTACCTGGTCAAGTGGAAGGGCTATGGTCAGGAGGATAATTCCTGGGTGGTCGCCTCTGATGTTCATGCGGCCGATTTAGTTCGTGCCTTTCATGCCGCTCATCCTGATCGCCCTGGTGGTCGTGGTGAGGGTTCGGTGACCCCTCACTAAGGGGGGGGTACTGTTGTGAATTTGCTTTTTGCTCCCTCTAGTGGTTACTAGTTTTTTGACTCTGGTTTTTCTGTCATTCCTTTTATCCGCACCTGGGTCGTTAGTTAGGGGTTAGCTATATAAGCTCCCTGGACCTTCAGTTCTATGCCTGGCATCGTAGTTATCAGAGCTAGTCTGCTGTGCTCTTGTCTACTGATCCTGGTTCCAGTTATATCAGCTAAGTCTGCCTTTTGCTTTTTGCTATTTGTTTTGGTTTTGTATTTTTGTCCAGCTTGTTCCAAATCTATATCCTGACCTTTGCTGGAAGCTCTAGGGGGCTGGTGTTCTCCCCCCGGACCGTTAGACGGTTCGGGGGTTCTTGAATTTCCAGTGTGGATTTTGATAGGGTTTTTGTTGACCATATAAGTTACCTTTCTTTATTCTGCTATCAGTAAGCGGGCCTCTCTGTGCTAAACCTGGTTCATTTCTGTGTTTGTCATTTCCTCTTACCTCACCGTTATTATTTGTGGGGGGCTTCTATCCAGCTTTGGGGTCCCCTTCTCTGGAGGCAAGAAAGGTCTTTGTTTTCCTCTACTAGGGGTAGCTAGATTCTCCGGCTGGCGCGTGTCATCTAGAATCAACGTAGGAATGATCCCCGGCTACTGCTAGTGTTGGCGTTAGGAGTAGATATATGGTCAACCCAGTTACCACTGCCCTATGAGCTGGATTTTTGTATTCTGCAGACTTCCACGTTCCTCTGAGACCCTCGCCATTGGGGTCATAACAAGGTCTGAATGAGTCTATGGCTATGGCCATTCAGATTGATCGGCGTTTACGGGAGCGCAAACCCGTGCACCAGTTGGCGGTGTCTTCTGAACAGGCACCTGAGACTATGCAATGTGATAGAATTCAGTCCAGAAGTGAACGGCAAAATTATAGGCGGAAAAATGGATTGTGTTTTTATTGTGGTGATTCAGCTCATGTTATATCAGCATGCTCTAAACGCACAAAAAAGGTTGATAAATCTTTTGCCATTAGTACTCTGCAGTCTAAGTTCATTTTGTCTGTAACTCTGATTTGTTCACTGTCATCCATTTCCGTCGATGCCTATGTGGATTCGGGCGCTGCCCTGAGTCTTATGGATTGGTCATTTGCCAAACGCTGCGGTTTTAGTCTGGAGCCTCTGGAAGTTCCTATTCCTTTGAAGGGAATTGACTCTACACCATTGGCTATGAATAAACCGCAGTACTGGACACAAGTGACCATGCGCATGACTCCCGTTCATCAGGAGGTGATTCGCTTCCTTGTACTGTATAATTTACATGATGTACTAGTGCTTGGTCTGCCATGGTTACAAACTCATAATCCAGTCCTGGATTAGAAAACAATGTCTGTGTTAAGCTGGGGATGTCAGGGGGTTCATGATGATGCACCTCTGATTTCAATCGCTTCATCTACTCCTTCTGAGGTCCCTGCGTTTTTGTCTGACTATTGGGATGTTTTTGAGGAGCCTAAGCTCAATTCACTCCCTCCTCATAGGGATTGTGACTGTGCTATAGAATTAATTCCTGGCAGTAAGTTCCCTAAGGGTCGTTTATTTAATTTGTCAGTGCCAGAGCATACTGCTATGCGGAATTATATTAAGGAGTCCTTGGAAAAGGGACATATTCGTCCATCTTCGTCCCCTCTGGGAGCAGGTTTTTTTTTCGTGGCAAAAAAAGATGGTTCCCTGAGGCCTTGTATAGATTATCGCCTTCTGAATAAGATTACAGTCAAATATCAGTATCCATTGCCATTATTGACTGATTTGTTTGCTCGCATTAAGGGGGCTAGGTGGTTCACTAAGATAGATCTTCGCGGTGCGTATAATCTTGTGCGGATAAAGCAGGGTGATGAGTGGAAAACCGCATTTAATACACCTGAGGGCCATTTTGAGTATTTGGTAATGCCTTTTGGACTTTCTAATGCTCCTTCAGTCTTTCAGTCCTTTATGCACAATATTTTCCGTGAATATCTGGATAAGTTTATGATTGTGTATTTGGATGATATTTTGGTGTTTTCTGATGACTGGGAGTCTCATGTTCTACAGGTCAGGAAGGTGTTTCAAGTCCTGCGGGCCAATTCTCTGTTTGTGAAGGGCTCAAAATGTCTCTTCGGAGTCCAGAAGATTTCTTTTTTGGGGTACATTTTTTCTCCTTCTACTATTGAGATGGATCCCGTCAAGGTTCAGGCGATTTGTGACTGGACACAACCTACATCTGTTAAGAGTCTTCAGAAGTTCTTGGGTTTTGCTAATTTTTATCGTCGGTTCATTACTAATTTTTCCTGTGTTGTTAAACCTTTGACTGATTTGACTAAAAAGGGTGCTGATGTTGCTAATTGGTCTCCTACGGCTGTGGATGCCTTTCAGGAAATTAAGCGCTGGTTTTCTTCTGCTCCTGTGTTATGTCAACCAGATGTTTCACTTCCTTTTCAGGTTGAGGTTGATGCTTCCGAGATTGGAGCGGGGGCGGTTTTGTCACAGAGAAGTTCCGATGGCTCGGTGATGAAGCCATGTGCGTTCTTTTCTAGAAAATTCTCGCCCGCCGAGCGCAATTATGATGTGGGTAATCGGGAGCTTTTGGCCATGAAGTGGGCATTTGAGGAGTGGCGTCATTGGCTTGAGGGTGCTAGACATCGTGTGGTGGTCTTGACTGATCACAAAAATCTGATTTACCTTGAGTCTGCCAGGCGTCTGAATCCTAGACAGGCTCGTTGGTCGTTGTTTTTTTCTCGTTTCAATTTTGTGGTTTCATACCTGCCAGGTTCAAAGAATGTGAAGGCAGATGCTCTTTCCAGGAGTTTTGTGCCTGACTCTCCTGGAGACTCTGGGCCTACTGGTATCCTTAGGGATGGGGTAATATTGTCTGCCGTCTCCCCAGACTTGCGACGTGCATTGCAGGAGTTTCAGGTGGATAAACCTGATCGTTGTCCACCAGAAAGACTGTTTGTTCCGGATGATTGGACCAGTAGAGTCATCTCCGAGGTCCATTCTTCTGTGTTGGCTGGTCATCCTGGAATATTTGGTACTAGAGACTTGGTGGCCAGGTCTTTTTGGTGGCCTTCCTTGTCAAGGGATGTGCGCACCTTTGTGCAGTCTTGTGAAGTGTGTGCTCGGGCTAAGCCTTGCTGTTCTCGGGCCAGTGGGTTGTTGTTATCTTTGCCTATCCCGAAGAGGCCTTGGACGCACATTTCCATGGATTTTATTTCAGATCTCCCTGTCTCACAGAAAATGTCCGTTATCTGGGTTGTGTGTGACCGCTTTTCTAAGATGGTTCATTTGGTACCCTTGCCTAAGTTGCCTTCCTCCTCTGAGTTGGTCCCTTTATTTTTTCAGAACGCGGTTCGTTTGCATGGGATTCCGGAGAATATCGTTTCTGACAGGGGATCCCAGTTTGTGTCTAGATTTTGGCGGACGTTTTGTGCTAAGATGGGCATTGATTTGTCTTTCTCGTCTGCATTCCATCCTCAGACGAATGGCCAGATGGAGCGAACTAATCAGACCTTGGAAACTTATTTAAGGTGTTTTGTTTCTGCTGATCAAGATGACTGGGTTGCCTTTTTGCCACTGGCCGAATTTGCCCTTAATAATCGGGCTAGTTCTGCTACTTTGGTTTCTCCTTTCTTTTGTAATTCGGGGTTTCATCCTCGTTTTTCCTCTGGTCAGGTGGAGCCTTCGGATTGTCCTGGAGTGGACGTGGTGGTGGACAGGCTACATCAGATTTGGAATCAGGTGGTGGACAATTTGAAGTTGTCTCAGGAGAAGACTCAGCAGTTTGCTAATCGCCGTCGCCGCGTGGGTCCCCGACTTCTTGTTGGAGACTTGGTGTGGTTGTCTTCTCGTTTTGTCCCTATGAAGGTCTCTTCTCCTAAGTTCAAGCCTCGGTTCATCGGTCCTTATAAGATCTTGGAGATTCTTAACCCTGTATCTTTTCATTTGGATCTCCCAGCATCGTTTGCTATTCATAATGTGTTCCATCGGTCGTTATTGCGGAGGTATGAGGTGCCCGTTGTTCCTTCGGTTGAGCCTCCTGCTCCGGTGCTGGTGGAGGGAGAATTGGAGTATGTTGTTGAGAAGATCTTGGATTCTCGTGTTTCCAGACGTAAACTCCAGTATTTGGTTAAGTGGAAGGGTTATGGTCAGGAGGATAATTCCTGGGTGGTCGCCTCTGATGTTCATGCGACTGATTTGGTCCGCGCCTTCCATAGAGCTCATCCTGATCGCCCTGGGGGTTCTCGTGAGGGTTCGGTGACCCCTCCTCAAGGGGGGGGTACTGTTGTGGATTCTGTTTTTGGGCTCCCTCTGGTGGTTACAGCTGGTACTGGGTGACTTTGGTGGGTTGCGGTCTCTGGTTTCCACCTGTCCATCAGCGGCTGGGTGTTTCCTATTTAACCTGGCTTTCCTGTCATTCCCTTGTCGGCTATCAATGTATCAGTGTGTCTCTGTTACCTTTGCTACCTGCTCCTAGGCCTTCAAGACAAGCTAAGTCTGGATTTCCCTGTTTCATGTTTGCTTTCATGTTTTTAGTCCAGCTTGCAGATATGTAATTCTCTGCTGCTGGTTGCTCTAGTGGGCTGAAATTACCACTCATGTACCATGAGTTGGCACATGAGTTCAAGTAATTTCAGGATGGTATTTTGAAGGGTTTTAAGCTGACCGCGCAGTTCACCTTTTGTATCCTCTGCTATCTAGCTTAAGCGGGCCTCATTTTGCTGAATCTGTTTTCATAACTACGTTTGTGCCTTCCTCTCATTTCACCGTCATTATATGTGGGGGGCTGCTATTTCTGTGGGAATATTTCTCTGGAGGCAAGATAGGTCTGTGATTCTTCTGATAGGGGTAGCTAGATCTCCGGCTGGCGCGAGACGTCTAGAGTCCCCCCAGGAACGTTCCCCGGCTGCTGTTAGTTGAGTGTTGAGGTTCAGGATCGCGGTCAGCTCAGGTTCCATCACCCTAGAGCTCGTTCTGTTTTTGCTCATGTTATGTGTTTAATTCCCTGCCATTGGGAACATGACAGAGGAGGTGAGATGGCTGGGGAGGATGAAGGGGGAAATCAATAGTTCCTTACTAGGTGGATGGATTACAGAGTAGTATGGGAGTGAAAGTGAAAAAAAATTGAAACATTATAGTGGTTTCATATTCCTTTACCTTGCAGCCAATTCCAGTCCAATTCAAGTCTAATTCAGAGTAGTGTAATTAGAAATCTGTAATTTGAAAGATGAAATTTGAAAGATGGCTGGGGCAGACACATGGCTCAGAATATATCTGCGACTAAGGACAATCAGGTGTGAGTGAGGGGTTAGGTGTGGCCCGACCAAATGCTCATGGAGAAACAGAGGTCATAAAATGAGGGAGGGGTTGGAGTTACCTCTCAAAGATATGCATGAAAACACAAGAGAAATGAAGCAGATTATGGAAACTAAATTATGGGTAAGCAAAGCATACCAGGGGGAGTGTAAATGCAGTTCACAAACAGTCAGGAGCCGTGGAAAGATGAATACATTTAGAGCATACCTCTGTCATTTTATTTCCTGTTATTGCTGATGTTTTTATCCTCTACTGAACACATTTTTCAAGTGAATTAAGAAAAGGTTTTTTTCACTATCTCGTTGAGCTGGATTCTTCATTATTACCTTGATTCTTCCACGCCCTGACACAGCGGTTCCTTGCTCTGAGTTTCCAAGGATGTCGATCATGGTGAGCTGGACTTTGTTTGAGTTCGTTTTTGCACCTGGGACCATGTTATGGGTAGCTGTGAGAGATAGGCGGGTCTAGCTACCCACATACCTCAACTTTGGGTGTGGTTAACAGCCTATATAATGGAGGCTGTTGTTTGGCACATGATCGATGACTGGAGGTGTGGAAGTCTCCAGTTTGAGTTTGCTAAGACACTTACCTGAGTGGGTGGACCCTCCTTGCTATATGGACTGTTTGTTTTTCTGTTTGTTTTCAGTTTGTGCTGCTGAAGGCCATTTTTTGTTTGCTTAAACTTTAGCAGGTTTATGGAGATAATAAATCTGACTGAACATTTTTATGAAAACCACCTCCTATTCCTGTGCTTACATCAACCACAGCCGAGTCAGTAAAACCTTACACCCCCAAGAAGAAGCAAACACAAAACGCGCATCGGGGCTCATGACTACATCTCAGGTTATGTACTTTAACTTTTTCTACTTGTACTCTGCCACTCATTTCTCCTGTATATCTCCCCCACAAGCATTTACTCTGCATACTTCCCTCATAGGCAGTATGCCATTTCAGAATATATCATAAGCCTTAAGGCTTATAAGTTTTTACTACCAATGTGTCTCTATATTTTGCTGCTACAACTTGCTGCTGTATATACACATCATGCACTTTATTGAAGATGCATGAATTAGTGGTTCACACACTTTATAATGCATTATGATATACATATGACCCACTGATAGAACACTATGCACTAAGCACTTTGCAATACTAATTAAGCACTTTAACAAGCATACTGATGTATACCATATGTGCATCTTTCTAATTCAAGCAGTTACATTATATAGCTTACATTTATGCAGCTCGCCATGTGTGACACGAATCGAAGAATATGAATACCATATGGAATATGACCCCTTAATGATAAAGTGACCTATATGTGAACTTTTTCTAATAATCAATCATAGTACACGCCTGGTGTTTGTAGTTAATTTTATACCTGTATCTCCATTGGAAAAAGATTTTTAGCAAATTATACAGTATATGTTTAATAAAGTTGTAAAAATGTTCTTAAATACTTGGCATTGACTTCCCTTTATCTGTAGAATTATATTTAATAATGGAAGTGCAACTTAACTAAGCCTTTAGTAATTTTGGAACAAATTGAATGGTGAAATGTATCATGTTCCCATTGTAAACATAAAAAATAGGTCTAAAATAACATTTTTGGGGAAAAATTTGATTTTTTCTTCACATCTCAACGTCATAAACTTTTGTAAAGCACCTGGGAGTTCAAGGTGCTCACCACACATCTAAATACATTCCTTGAGGGGTCTAGTTTCCAAAATTAGGTCACTTGGATGGTTTCCACTATTTAGTCACATCAGGGGCTCTCCAAACACGACATGGTGACCGCTAATTATTCCAGCAAATTTTACATAAAAAAAAAATCAAATGGCGCTACTTCCCTTCCGAGCCCTGGCATGTTCCCAAACAGTGTTTTTCCCCCCTATATGGGGTATCGACATGCTCAGAGCAAATTGCACAACACATTTTGGGGTCTTTTTTTTTGCTTGTGGGATGAAGGGGTTAAGGAAGTGACAGTGGAGCGCCCCCACTGCCGCAGGGCCGAGGGGCACCCGGTACCGGGCCTCTGCGTCTCAGTCCTGGGGGTTGTCACGGTGGCTAGGCCCAGTCCGTGACCCTGCTGAGGGGCGTCCAGTGAAAGTTGAGAATGTGATGATGTTGTGGTGCGGTGTAGGTCACGGTGAATAACGAGGACACCAGGTTGCAGTCTCTTTACCTCTTTACTGAAGGCTTCAGGATCCTCAGTCCGGAATACGGTTAACTGGGCTACCTGAGTCCGGCCGGTCCGATGGCACCTCCAGAGTTCCCTTTGCAGGTGGAAATCTGTGCCTACCTTCTAGCGCTTGTGTGTTGTAGTCCTTCCCTGCTGTGCTTACGGGATAGTCCTCACAACTGTTGTGTCTGTTTCTGAAGTTCCCTCACAACTCGATTAAGATGTTCTTCTTCGTCCCCCCAGATGATATGGCTAGGACGCACCCGTATGACGGGTAGGCTCGGATCTCTTCTGGGACCCTAGAGTCGCCCCTCTCCAAATGTTGCCCCCTGTGTCTGCTTAGGTGATTTTGGGTGAGACAGCCCGCCTAGAACTGACTGTCCTGCCATAGGTTTGAAGTAAGGCCTGGAGCTCAATACTTCCTCGGCGTTTTCGGCCACCGGCTACACGTCTCAGTAGGATGTTGCCTTGTCTTACAGCACGACTCCTACTGGTGTTTCTCCTTGTTGCGTTGATCTCGTTTCTCACTCAGCACAATAAACCTCACTTCTTGTCCTTTCTTGGGGTACCGCCGCGATGAAGTGCAGGCGCGGTCCCGTAACGCTCTTTCTGTTCGCTAGGCCTCTGTCAGGATCCCACCCCTGACAGGGACCCCCCTGAATCTTCCACTGCAACACCCTCTGCCACAGGATGTTGCCTGGTTCCAACCCAGTCAGCTTCTCTCTAACTTCCTATCTGACCCCCAGTTTTACCAGATTGTGAGGAGTGGCCTAATACATAGCACCCTAAGCTCCCCCTGGAGGCCAGACTGTGAAGTGTATTGGTGTCTGTGATACCTGGTCAGGTGAACTCCTTCAGTGCCATCAGACGTACCATAGCCCCCCTTAGCGGCGGAGCATCAGTACTGCAACGACCAGGACTCTGGGGCACTGCAACAGCGTAAAATAAAAAAAAAGCCATATGTGTCCCCCTTTTCTATCTTTCAAAGTTGTAAGGTATGCACTGTGGCTAGTTACACATCAGCTCTTATTTTCCTGACCGATCATCTACATAAAAAATAGAAACATATTCTACTCTGATTTTGAGAACAGAACTCGCCTATTTAAGGTGATATCATCCATGCTCTGTCTGTTTTTCACTGAAAGCAATAGCTAAGAGAAGCTGAGGAAACCTCCATTTTTTCTTGCATGTAGAAAAACAGATGACACACACAGATGGTAAAAATAGACATAGTGATAAAAAATAAATGCAAAATTGATCCAAATGCTCTGCTTTTTTTGAGGAAGGAAAACAAATCATTGATACTGTATGTGCATAAAGCCTGACTATATGTGTTAAATACAAACTTGCTTCAATAGGGCGTGAAGGGATTAATACTAACAGTAGTAGACAGGTAACTACTCTTACTCTTGCAGCAAAGTCAGTTATCATAATACCGTCATATGTCATGCAGAAACTTATGTGAAGGTGCAAAACAGCAGATAGTAAATGCAGTGTTCTTTCCCATTTTCCTGATGTTGCAGAAAAGTTTCAGACTTTCTAAATGTGGGAAATAAAATGCAAACTACCTTTTCATTTTACTCACTTTGTCTATTTTCCAGATAATACATTTTTACATATAAACTTCTGGACATAGAAATAGAAAACTGTTACAAAACTCCAAAAACCCTTCATTCTTCATACATCAAGGTTTAAAGATTAAATTTTGTCTGTTTACAGCCACCACTAGAATTTCATACACTTACCAATGACAATATTAATATAAATTGAGTAATTTATGAACGCTGTGTGGATGCAAATTCTGAGACGTGGCTTTCCTACATCTGAATGGGTTCCCTTTAGTGATAAGCGAATATACTCGTTACTCAAGATTTCTCGAGCATGCTTTATTTTTATAAAGCACTAACATATTCTGCAGCTCTTTACAGTTTGCAGACATTATCATCACTGTCCCTGATGGGGCTCACAATCAAAATTCCCTATCAGTATGTCTTTGGAATGTGGAAGGAAACCGGAGTACCCAGAGGAAACCTACGCAAACACGGAGAGAACGTACAAACTCCTTGCAGATGTTGTCATTGATGGGATTTGAACCCAGGACCCGAGCACTGCAAGGCTGCAGTGCTAACCACTGAGTCACCGTGCTGCCCAGATGCTAGAGAGAAATTGATAAAGAAACAGGACAGAAGAAAAAATGACAACCTTTAAAATGAGGTGCTGGGAAAGGTTATTATTCATGGATGGCAAGAAGACCAAATCGGTTTTGGAACAAATCAAGCCAGATATGTTATTTGAATCAAGTATCACCAAGCTACAACTTGCCTACTTTAGACACATCATACGAAGAGAGCAATCACTGGAGAAGGACATTATGATTAGAAGAATAGAAGGAACAAGGCTAAGAGAAAGACCAGCAACCTAATGGCTTGATATAATTAGTATAATGGCGGATAAGACCCTGGTAGATCTAGACTTGCGCAAGATTGATCGTCTTACAGAGCATTCATCCATTAATCACCATATCTCAAGATCAAGCGGAAGGCCGCTAAATAATAATAATAAGAGAGAAATCTGTGCACTGTGCCCTACAATGTAATAACATGTCCCTGAAAGGCAAGATGGACAATTTAAAGTTTTAATCTGGTATTTTGTAATCTGATTGTAATGTGATATTTTGTTATCATCAATTTTTCCAATTTCTAAACTAAATTTGTGCTCTACCGATCAACCTCCAAATTACCACACTACAAATTAACTGTCAAATTAGCAAAATTGTTTATTGTTAGATGATTGGATAATGGGAAACCATAAAATCACTGTTGTCAGCAGCAAATCTCCTCATGGAAACAATGGTTGCACTGTACTACTGCTATTGTGTATGAATGTTTGGCTTTTTTGGGACGAAAAGATCATATTACAATTGTTTGCTGTTTATACAGCTTCATCTGCCCCATGTACAAGAGCCTTTTGGCTAAAATAATAATGGCCTGGGCTAGTAACACATCTACTCTGGTCCAGTAGGATTCATGCATGATTTTCTGTAGGGAACCTGCATTGCCTATGTGATGCAGTGACCCCTGTTACAGGTAGGGGGACCTGCATGGTCTCCTCAAAATACACACGGAGGCATATTGAGGCCATAAGAATGCATGGCAGTCACAGGTATCACTGTGGTGATGAGACAAAGTCGGGCATTTTTGCGAAGGGCCGGTATGTGTCACAGAGGAAGATACTCTGCACTGTAAGCCTTTAGTAAGGTTGTTCTAGGACCTTTACTCCCACAAGTATTTGCTCAGTTTTAAAGGGAGGCTTGCATGGCTAGTTTGAGATCTCGGTGGGTCGAACTAGCCACCTATTGGAGTGGTTACAACTATGAAATCTGACCAGGGTGTGGGTCACATGTTTTTCTGTGTAATCCCTTGAGATGGATTGCAGCGTGGGACTTGACTGTACGGCGGACAGGTATGGGAAATTGTGGAATGGAGGAGATCTGGTTTGGCTGAGTGAGAGGAGTCTGACTGGGATCCAAGAAGTATCGTTTCTCCTTGCGGAGAGTGACATGTTAAGCATGTTGAGATGAGGAGACTTAAAGCCGCAATGTTCCTCTGGGAAATATGCAAATTGTATTTAATGCCACCAACTTATACTTGAAAGAGAGCACAATAGAACATTAATACTGCATGGCTGTCAAAGTCAAGGTAATTTTAGTGTGTATTTGGACTCAAAATGGACATAAGCATTACTATTGTATGTGGGACATAAACATTGTATGGAATTTTATTTTTGGAGAATCTGTTCCTGTGAGACCATTGCAAAGTCAAAGTGTACCTTTAATATCATGAGAAAGTAATATGGAAATACCAGCTCACCTGTTTTAGGTGTGGATGAAAGTAAAGCATGGAATCACATTGCTGATACGTGTGTACAAGCAATAGAGAACATACAGTGCCTTGAAAAAGTATTTATACCCCTTCAACTTTTCCACATTTTTTACACTACACCCACAAACTTAAATTTGTTTTATTGGGATTTTATGCTATATAACAACACAAAGTAGCAAGTATTTGTGTAAAGGAATTGTAAAAGAATTTATTTATGGATTTCTAATTATTTTAAAAATATAAATCAGAATATTTTAGTTTCAACAATTTTATTTGAAAAAAAGTACTGTTTGACATGAAAAACAATAATATAAAAGTACAAGGATCCCCTCGCAGGGGGAAATATATGACAGAGTAAGTAAAGAGAAATACAATATCCTTGACTTTATATTGTTATTGATATTAGAACCGAAAACTAACAGTTTTAACTCAACTGTATTGGGCTTAATGGGAAAGGGGAAGGAAAAGGGGAGAATATATAACATTAAGTGTTAACAATAAAACATAAGTTGACGTGGATTAGCAGAACATTTGATTAAAAAGTTATATCTATTGATCAGGAATTATATATTTATGTATTATATGGATAAAGATATTATTCTAGACAGGTCATCCTCATTTTGTGTCTGGATCCAAGGATCCCATATATTATGAAAAGTTTCGTAAGATTCAGATCTAGTGGCTTCGATTTTTTCATACAACATTATTAAATTAATTTGTCTTTTCACCTGAGTTATGGACAGCATGTTAGTTTTCCTTTGTCCAGCTATGTGGTTTCTAATTGCCATAGTAATAAAGTCAATAAGACGACAAGTTTTATTATAAATCAGAATATTTTGATTTGAATTTGTATTCAACCCCCTGTAGTCTGGTACCTCTAAATAAAATCCTGAGTGACCAGTTGCCTACAGACGTCGTTTAATTAGTAAACTGAGTCCAACTGTGTACAATTTAGGGTATGTGCACACGTCCGGATTTCTTGCAGAAATTTCCTGAAGAAAACCGGAAATTTTCTGCAAGAAATCCGCATTTTTTTTTTGCGTTTTTTTTCCGGTTTTTTTCGCGTTTTTTTTAGCATTCTGCAAGCGTAATTAGCTTGCAGAATGCTAAAGTTTTCCAAGCGATCTGTAGCATCGCTTGGAAAACTGACTGACAGGTTGGTCACACTTGTCAAACATAGCGTTTGACAAGTGTGACCAACTTTTTACTATAGATGCAGCTTTTGCAGCATCTATAGTAAAAGATAGAATGTTTAAAAATAATAAAAAAATAAAAAAAATGCTTATACTCACCCGCAGACAGCTGATCTCCTCACCGGCGTCCGTTCCGTATAGCTGGTGTGTGCGCGCAGGACCTTCCATGACGTCGCGGTCATGTGAGCGGTCACATGACCGGTCTCGACCAATCACAAGAGAGTGATGTCATCGGCAGGTCCTTCACCGCACACCAGCTACAGGAACCGAAGCGGCAGCATGCAGCTGAGAGGCGGGAAGACATCGAGGGTGAGTATAGGACTATTTTTTATTTTCATTCTTATTTTTTGACCACTTATATGGTGCCCAGTCCGTGGAGGAGAGTCTCCTCTCCTCCACCCTGGGTACCAACCACACATAATCTGCTTACTTTCCTCATGGTGTGCACAGCCCCGTGTGGGAAGTAAGCAGATCAATGGACTCCTAGGTGTGCGGAATCCCCTGCAATTCCGCATTTTAATGAACATGTTGCTTTTTTTTCCGCGATGCGATTTTTTTGCGGAAAAAAAGGCTACATTTGCACAAAAAATGCGGAATACACTGAAAATAATGGGAGGCATATGTTAGCGTTTTTTTCACATTTTTATCACGTTTTTATAGCGAAAAAACGCGAAAAAAACGCGAAAAATACTGAACGTGTGCACATGGCCTTATTCTCAGTATAATTAAAGCTGTTCTGTGAAAGCTTCAGATGTTTGTTTGATGAACATTAGGGATTAAACATCATTGTTTGATGAACATTAGGGATCAAACATCATTATGAAAACCAAAGAGCACACCAGACAGGTCAGGGATAAAGAAGTGCAGAAGACTAAAGCAGAGATAGGTTATAAAAAGAATATCCAAAGCTCTGAACATCTCACGGAATATTGTTCAATCCATCTTACAAAAATTGGAGTGTGACACAACTGCAAACCTACCAACACATGTCTGTCCATAAAATGACATCTGTTGTGTATCCGCTTTTTGGGCTCCCCTGGTGGTTGCTGGGGGTACTGGTTACTTGTTTGCACTTTGCTTCTTCTGTTCACCTGCTTCCATCAGTGTTTGGGAGTTTCCTATTTAGCCTTGCTCTCCAGTCATTTCCTTGCCGGTCATCATTGTAACCAGAGCCTTCGGTTGCATGTTCCTGCTACTAGTCTGCTGATCAGCTAAGTGGACTTTGTCCTTTTGATTTGTACCTTTTGTCCAGTTTGCAGTTTTTGTAATTCTCTGTAGCTGGAAGCTCTTGCGGGCTGAAATTGCCACTCCTGTGTCATGAGTTGACACAGGAGTCTTAAAGTAATTTCAGGATGGTTTTTGAAAGGGTTTTCAGTTGACCGTGAAGTCCTCTTTTGTATCCTTCTGCTATCTAGTAAGTGGACCTCTCTTTGCTAAATCTACTTTCATACTGTGTATGTCTTTTCCTCTTAATTCACCGTTATTACATGTGGGGGGCTGCTATCATCTTTTGGGGTATTTCCCTAGAGGTAAGCCAGGTCTGTTTCTTCCTCTACCAGGCATAGTTAGTCCTCCGGCTGGCGCGTGGCATATAGGAAGCCGTAGGTATGCTCCCTGGCTACTGTTAGTTGTGTGGTAGATTTAGCTCACGGTCAACTCGAGTTTCCATCACCCGAGAGCTCGTTCGTTACTTATATGTTTCTTACGTTCCCTTGCCATTGGGAACCATGACAGTATGACCGGCCATGTGTTAAACTTATTGGCAGAAGAAAGGAGAGAAAAAAGAAGTCTGTAAATTTTTTTTTTTTTTCCCTTTTTCCTCTATGCTTGCTCCATAGTTGGATCTGTTGTATTTCAGCTTTAATTACAGCCTTTGCCTTTCTCTCCTTATAATCCTTGAATGGCTCTGAGCTCACCTGTTTAAAGATGGATCCTCAGAGTTTGGCTGCAGGTTTAAATAATCTTGCTACGAAGGTTCAAAATTTACCAGATTTTGTTATACAGGCTCCTATTTCTGAACCTAAAATCCCTACACCAGAGGTGTTTTCCGGAGATAGATCTCGGTTTTTGAATTTCAAATATAATTGTAAATTATTCCTTTCTCTCAGACCTCACTCCTCAGGAGATCCTGTCCAGCAGGTTAAGATTGTAATCTCTTTGCTGCGAGGTGACCCTCAAAATTGGGCATTTTCATTGGCACCAGGGGATCCTGCGTTGCTCAATGTGGATGCGTTTTTCCTGGCGTTAGGGTTGCTTTATGAGGAACCTAATTTGGAGATTCAAGCTGAAAAAGCTTTGATAGCCATATCTCAAGGGCAAGATGAAGCGGAGATATACTGCCAAAAATTTCGTAGGTGGTCTGTGCTTACTCAGTGGAATGAGTGCGCCTTAGCGGCAAATTTCAGAGAGGGCCTTTCTGATGCCATTAAAGATGTTATGGTCGGGTTCCCTGCGCCTACAGGTCTGAATGAGTCCATGACAATGGCAATTCAGATTGATCGGCGTTTGCGGGAGCGCAAACCCGTGCACCATTTGGCGGTATCTTCTGAAGAGACGCCAGAGAAAATGCAATGTGACAGAGTTATGTCCAGAAGCGAGCGGCAGAATTATAGGCGTAAAAATGGGTTATGCTTCTATTGTGGTGATTCTGCTCATGTTATATCGGCATGCTCTAAGCGTACTAGGAAGGTTGACAAGTCCATTTCAATTGGCACTTTACAGTCCAAATTTATTTTGTCTGTAACCTTGATTTGTTCATTATCAGTTATTACCGTGGATGCCTATGTGGACTCTGGCGCCGCTCTGAGTCTTATGGACTGGTCCTTTGCCAGGCGCTGTGGGTTTGATTTAGAGCCTCTGGAAGTCCCTATACCTCTGAAGGGTATTGATTCTACACCTTTGGCTTGTAATAAACCACAGTTCTGGACGCAAGTGACTATGCGTATGACTCCAGACCATCAGGAGGTGATTCGCTTCCTTGTGTTGTACAATTTACATGATGTTTTGGTGCTTGGATTACCATGGTTACAGTCTCATAACCCAGTCCTTGACTGGACGGCTATGTCTGTGTTAAGCTGGGGATGTCGGGGGGCTCATGGGGACACTCCTATGGTGTCCATTTCGTCATCTATTCCATCTGAGATTCCGGCACTTTTGTCTGATTATCGTGATATTTTTGAAGAGCCTAAGATTGGTTCACTCCCTCCTCACAGGGATTGTGATTGAGCCATAGATCTGATTCCTGGCAGTAAATTTCCAAAGGGTCGTTTGTTTAACCTATCTGTACCTGAACATGCTGCTATGCGCGAGTATATTAAGGAGTCCCTGGAAAAGGGACATATTCGTCCTTCTTCATCACCTTTAGGAGCCGGTTTTTTCTTTGTCTCTAAAAAGGATGGCTCTCTGAGGCCTTGTATTGATTATCGTCTCCTGAATAAAATTACAGTCAAATATCAGTATCCGTTGCCTTTGCTGACTGATTTGTTTGCTCGCATAAGGGGGGCTAAGTGGTTCTCTAAGATTGATCTTCGTGGGGCGTATAATTTGGTGCGAATTAAGCAGGGGGATGAGTGGAAGACCGCATTTAATACGCCTGAGGGCCATTTTGAGTATTTGGTAATGCCTTTCGGCCTTTCTAATGCACCTTCTGTCTTTCAGTCCTTAATGCATGATATTTTCCGTGAATATTTGGATAAATTTATGATTGTGTACTTTGATGATATTTTGATTTTTTCTGATGACTGGGAGTCTCATGTTCAGCAGGTCAGGAGGGTTTTTCAGGTTTTGCGGGAGAATTCTTTGTGTGTAAAGGGTTCAAAGTGTGTTTTTGGGGTTCAAAAAATTTCATTTTTGGGGTATATTTTTTCCCCTTCTTCTATTGAGATGGACCCTGTCAAGGTTCGGGCTATTTACGACTGGACGCAGCCTACTTCTCTGAAGAGTCTCCAGAAATTCTTAAGCTTTGCTAATTTTTATCGTCGATTTATAGCTGGTTTTTCTGGCGTTGCTAAACCTCTGACGGATTTGACTAAAAAGGGTGCTGATGTTGCCAATTGGTCCCCTGCTGCCGTGGAGGCCTTTTGGGAGCTTAAGCGCCGCTTTTTGTCTGCCCCTGTGTTGCGCCAGCCTGATGTTTCTCTTCCCTTTCAGGTTGAGGTCGATGCTTCCGAGATCGGAGCGGGGGCGGTTTTGTCGCAGAAAAGTTCCGACTGCTCAGTGATGAGACCTTGTGCGTTCTTTTCGCGAAAATTTTCGGCCGCCGAGCGAAACTATGATGTTGGTAATCGGGAGCTTTTGGCCATGAAGTGGGCATTTGAGGAGTGGCGTCATTGGCTTGAGGGTGCCAGACATCAGGTGGTAGTTTTGACTGATCACAAGAATTTAATTTATTTGGAGTCTGCCAGGCGCCTGAATCCTAGACAGGCACGTTGGTCGTTGTTCTTTTCCCGGTTTAATTTTGTGGTCTCGTACTTACCGGGTTCTAGGAATGTGAAAGCAGATGCTCTTTCTGGGAGTTTTGAGCCTGACTCTCCTGGGAATTCTGAACCTGCTGGTGTCCTTAAGGATGGAGTGGTTTTGTCTGCTGTCTCTCCAGATTTGCGACGTGCTTTGCAAGAATTTCAGGCGGATAGACCTGATCGTTGTCCGTCTGGTAGACTGTTTGTTCCTGACGAGTGGACCACTAGAGTCATCTCGGAAGTTCATTCTTCTACTCTGGCAGGTCATCCGGGAATTTTTGGCACCAGAGATTTGGTGGCTAGATCCTTCTGGTGGCCTTCCCTGTCTCGAGATGTGCGTGTTTTTGTGCAGTCTTGCGATGTGTGTGCTCGGGCCAAGCCTTGTTGTTCTAGGGCTAGTGGGTTGTTGTTGCCCTTGCCTATTCCGAAGAGGCCTTGGACGCACATCTCTATGGACTTTATCTCGGATCTCCCTGTTTCTCAGAAGATGTCTGTCATCTGGGTGGTGTGTGACCATTTTTCTAAAATGGTTCATTTGGTGCCATTGCCTAAGTTGCCTTCCTCATCTGAGTTGGTCCCTCTGTTTTTTCAAAATGTGGTTCGCTTGCATGGTATTCCGGAAAACATTGTTTCTGACAGGGGTACCCAGTTCGTGTCTAGATTTTGGCGGGCAGTCTGTGCCAGGTTGGGCATTGATTTGTCCTTTTCGTCTGCATTCCATCCTCAGACCAATGGCCAGACGGAGCGAACTATTTAAACTTTGGAGACTTATTTGAGGTGTTTTGTGTCTGCGGATCAGGATGATTGGGTTGCCTTTCTGCCGTTGGCGGAGTTTGCTCTTAATAATCGGGCTAGTTCTGCCACTTTGGTTTCTCCTTTCTTTTGCAATTCAGGGTTTCATCCGCGTTTTTCATCTGGTAAGGTTGAATCTTCGGATTGTCCTGGAGTGGATGCGGTGGTGGATCGGTTGCATCGGATTTGGGGACAAGTGGTGGATAATTTGGAATTGTCCCAGGAGAGGACTCAGCAGTTTGCTAACCGTCGTCGTCGTGTTGGTCCCCACCTTCGCGTTGGGGACTTGGTGTGGTTGTCTTCCCGTTTTGTCCCTATGAGGGTTTCTTCTTCCAAATTTAAGCCTCGGTTCATCGGTCCTTATAGGATTTTGGAGATTCTTAACCCTGTTTCCTTTCGTTTGGACCTCCCGGCATCTTTCGCTATCCATAATGTGTTCCATCGGTCGTTGTTGCGGAGATATGAGGTACCGGTGGTTCCTTCTACTGAACCTCCTTCTCCTGTGCTGGTGGAGGGTGAATTGGAGTACGTCGTAGAGAAGATCTTGGACTCCCGTATTTCCAGACGGAGACTTCAATATCTGGTTAAATGGAAAGGCTATGGTCAGGAAGATAATTCTTGGGTAACTGCCTCTGATGTTCATGCCTCGGATTTGGTTCGTGCCTTTCATAGGGCTCATCCAGATCACCCTGGCGGTTCTTGTGAGGGTTCGGTGCCCCCTCCTTAAGGGGAGGGTACTGTTGTGTATCCGCTTTTTGGGCTCCCCTGGTGGTTGCTGGGGGTACTGGTGACTTGTTTGCACTTTGCTTCTTCTGTTCACCTGCTTCCATCAGTGTTTGGGAGTTTCCTATTTAGCCTTGCTCTCCAGTCATTTCCTTGCCGGTCATCATTGTAACCAGAGCCTTCGGTTGCATGTTCCTGCTACTAGTCTGCTGATCAGCTAAGTGGACTTTGTCCTTTTGATTTGTACCTTTTGTCCAGTTTGCAGTTTTTGTAATTCTCTGTAGCTGGAAGCTCTTGCGGGCTGAAATTGCCACTCCTGTGTCATGAGTTGACACAGGAGTCTTAAAGTAATTTCAGGATGGTTTTTGAAAGGGTTTTCAGTTGACCGTGAAGTCCTCTTTTGTATCCTTCTGCTATCTAGTAAGTGGACCTCTCTTTGCTAAATCTACTTTCATACTGTGTATGTCTTTTCCTCTTAATTCACCGTTATTACATGTGGGGGGCTGCTATCATCTTTTGGGGTATTTCCCTAGAGGTAAGCCAGGTCTGTTTCTTCCTCTACCAGGCGTAGTTAGTCCTCCGGCTGGCGCGTGGCATATAGGAAGCCGTAGGTATGCTCCCTGGCTACTGTTAGTTGTGTGGTAGATTTAGCTCACGGTCAACTCGAGTTTCCATCACCCGAGAGCTCGTTCGTTACTTATATGTTTCTTACGTTCCCTTGCCATTGGGAACCATGACAGTATGACCGGCCATGTGTTAAACTTATTGGCAGAAGAAAGGAGAGAAAAAAGAAGTCTGTAAATTTTTTTTTTTTTCCCTTTTTCCTCTATGCTTGCTCCATAGTTGGATCTGTTGTATTTCAGCTTTAATTACAGCCTTTGCCTTTCTCTCCTTATAATCCTTGAATGGCTCTGAGCTCACCTGTTTAAAGATGGATCCTCAGAGTTTGGCTGCAGGTTTAAATAATCTTGCTACGAAGGTTCAAAATTTACCAGATTTTGTTATACAGGCTCCTATTTCTGAACCTAAAATCCCTACACCAGAGGTGTTTTCCGGAGATAGATCTCGGTTTTTGAATTTCAAATATAATTGTAAATTATTCCTTTCTCTCAGACCTCACTCCTCAGGAGATCCTGTCCAGCAGGTTAAGATTGTAATCTCTTTGCTGCGAGGTGACCCTCAAAATTGGGCATTTTCATTGGCACCAGGGGATCCTGCGTTGCTCAATGTGGATGCGTTTTTCCTGGCGTTAGGGTTGCTTTATGAGGAACCTAATTTGGAGATTCAAGCTGAAAAAGCTTTGATAGCCCTATCTCAAGGGCAAGATGAAGCGGAGATATACTGCCAAAAATTTCGTAGGTGGTCTGTGCTTACTCAGTGGAATGAGTGCGCCTTAGCGGCAAATTTCAGAGAGGGCCTTTCTGATGCCATTAAAGATGTTATGGTCGGGTTCCCTGCGCCTACAGGTCTGAATGAGTCCATGACAATGGCAATTCAGATTGATCGGCGTTTGCGGGAGCGCAAACCCGTGCACCATTTGGCGGTATCTTCTGAAGAGACGCCAGAGAAAATGCAATGTGACAGAGTTATGTCCAGAAGCGAGCGGCAGAATTATAGGCGTAAAAATGGGTTATGCTTCTATTGTGGTGATTCTGCTCATGTTATATCGGCATGCTCTAAGCGTACTAGGAAGGTTGACAAGTCCATTTCAATTGGCACTTTACAGTCCAAATTTATTTTGTCTGTAACCTTGATTTGTTCATTATCAGTTATTACCGTGGATGCCTATGTGGACTCTGGCGCCGCTCTGAGTCTTATGGACTGGTCCTTTGCCAGGCGCTGTGGGTTTGATTTAGAGCCTCTGGAAGTCCCTATACCTCTGAAGGGTATTGATTCTACACCTTTGGCTTGTAATAAACCACAGTTCTGGACGCAAGTGACTATGCGTATGACTCCAGACCATCAGGAGGTGATTCGCTTCCTTGTGTTGTACAATTTACATGATGTTTTGGTGCTTGGATTACCATGGTTACAGTCTCATAACCCAGTCCTTGACTGGAAGGCTATGTCTGTGTTAAGCTGGGGATGTCGGGGGGCTCATGGGGACACTCCTATGGTGTCCATTTCGTCATCTATTCCATCTGAGATTCCGGCATTTTTGTCTGATTATCGTGATATTTTTGAAGAGCCTAAGATTGGTTCACTCCCTCCTCACAGGGATTGTGATTGCGCCATAGATCTGATTCCTGGCAGTAAATTTCCAAAGGGTCGTTTGTTTAACCTATCTGTACCTGAACATGCTGCTATGCGCGAGTATATTAAGGAGTCCCTGGAAAAGGGACATATTCGTCCTTCTTCATCACCTTTAGGAGCCGGTTTTTTCTTTGTCTCTAAAAAGGATGGCTCTCTGAGGCCTTGTATTGATTATCGTCTCCTGAATAAAATTACAGTCAAATATCAGTATCCGTTGCCTTTGCTGACTGATTTGTTTGCTCGCATAAGGGGGGCTAAGTGGTTCTCTAAGATTGATCTTCGTGGGGCGTATAATTTGGTGCGAATTAAGCAGGGGGATGAGTGGAAGACCGCATTTATTACGCCTGAGGGCCATTTTGAGTATTTGGTAATGCCTTTCGGCCTTTCTAATGCACCTTCTGTCTTTCAGTCCTTAATGCATGATATTTTCCGTGAATATTTGGTTAAATTTATGATTGTGTACTTGGATGATATTTTGATTTTTTCTGATGACTGGGAGTCTCATGTTCAGCAGGTCAGGAGGGTTTTTCAGGTTTTGCGGGAGAATTCTTTGTGTGTAAAGGGTTCAAAGTGTGTTTTTGGGGTTCAAAAAATTTCATTTTTGGGGTATATTTTTTCCCCTTCTTCTATTGAGATGGACCCTGTCAAGGTTCGGGCTATTTACGACTGGACGCAGCCTACTTCTCTGAAGAGTCTCCAGAAATTCTTAAGCTTTGCTAATTTTTATCGTCGATTTATAGCTGGTTTTTCTGGCGTTGCTAAACCTCTGACGGATTTGACTAAAAAGGGTGCTGATGTTGCCAATTGGTCCCCTGCTGCCGTGGAGGCCTTTCGGGAGCTTAAGCGCCGCTTTTTGTCTGCCCCTGTGTTGCGCCAGCCTGATGTTTCTCTTCCCTTTCAGGTTGAGGTCGATGCTTCCGAGATCGGAGCGGGGGCGGTTTTGTCGCAGAAAAGTTCCGACTGCTCAGTGATGAGACCTTGTGCGTTCTTTTCGCGAAAATTTTCGGCCGCCGAGCGAAACTATGATGTTGGTAATCGGGAGCTTTTGGCCATGAAGTGGGCATTTGAGGAGTGGCGTCATTGGCTTGAGGGTGCCAGACATCAGGTGGTAGTTTTGACTGATCACAAGAATTTAATTTATTTGGAGTCTGCCAGGCGCCTGAATCCTAGACAGGCACGTTGGTCGTTGTTCTTTTCCCGGTTTAATTTTGTGGTCTCGTACTTACCGGGTTCTAGGAATGTGAAAGCAGATGCTCTTTCTGGGAGTTTTGAGCCTGACTCTCCTGGGAATTCTGAACCTGCTGGTGTCCTTAAGGATGGAGTGGTTTTGTCTGCTGTCTCTCCAGATTTGCGACGTGCTTTGCAAGAATTTCAGGCGGATAGACCTGATCGTTGTCCGTCTGGTAGACTGTTTGTTCCTGACGAGTGGACCACTAGAGTCATCTCGGAAGTTCATTCTTCTACTCTGGCAGGTCATCCGGGAATTTTTGGCACCAGAGATTTGGTGGCTAGATCCTTCTGGTGGCCTTCCCTGTCTCGAGATGTGCGTTTTTGTGCAGTCTTGCGATGTGTGTGCTCGGGCCAAGCCTTGTTGTTCTAGGGCTAGTGGGTTGTTGTTGCCCTTGCCTATTCCGAAGAGGCCTTGGACGCACATCTCTATGGACTTTATCTCGGATCTCCCTGTTTCTCAGAAGATGTCTGTCATCTGGGTGGTGTGTGACCATTTTTCTAAAATGGTTCATTTGGTGCCATTGCCTAAGTTGCCTTCCTCATCTGAGTTGGTCCCTCTGTTTTTTCAAAATGTGGTTCGCTTGCATGGTATTCCGGAAAACATCGTTTCTGACAGGGGTACCCAGTTCGTGTCTAGATTTTGGCGGGCAGTCTGTGCCAGGTTGGGCATTGATTTGTCCTTTTCGTCTGCATTCCATCCTCAGACCAATGGCCAGACGGAGCGAACTAATCAAACTTTGGAGACTTATTTGAGGTGTTTTGTGTCTGCGGATCAGGATGATTGGGTTGCCTTTCTGCCATTGGCGGAGTTTGCTCTTAATAATCGGGCTAGTTCTGCCACTTTGGTTTCTCCTTTCTTTTGCAATTCAGGGTTTCATCCGCGTTTTTCATCTGGTAAGGTTGAATCTTCGGATTGTCCTGGAGTGGATGCGGTGGTGGATCGGTTGCATCGGATTTGGGGACAAGTGGTGGATAATTTGGAATTGTCCCAGGAGAGGACTCAGCAGTTTGCTAACCGTCGTCGTCGTGTTGGTCCCCACCTTCGCGTTGGGGACTTGGTGTGGTTGTCTTCCCGTTTTGTCCCTATGAGGGTTTCTTCTTCCAAATTTAAGCCTCGGTTCATCGGTCCTTATAGGATTTTGGAGATTCTTAACCCTGTTTCCTTTCGTTTGGACCTCCCGGCATCTTTCGCTATCCATAATGTGTTCCATCGGTCGTTGTTGCGGAGATATGAGGTACCGGTGGTTCCTTCTACTGAACCTCCTTCTCCTGTGCTGGTGGAGGGTGAATTGGAGTACGTCGTAGAGAAGATCTTGGACTCCCGTATTTCCAGACGGAGACTTCAATATCTGGTTAAATGGAAAGGCTATGGTCAGGAAGATAATTCTTGGGTAACTGCCTCTGATGTTCATGCCTCAGATTTGGTTCGTGCCTTTCATAGGGCTCATCCAGATCACCCTGGCGGTTCTTGTGAGGGTTCGGTGCCCCCTCCTTAAGGGGAGGGTACTGTTGTGTATCCGCTTTTTGGGCTCCCCTGGTGGTTGCTGGGGGTACTGGTGACTTGTTTGCACTTTGCTTCTTCTGTTCACCTGCTTCCATCAGTGTTTGGGAGTTTCCTATTTAGCCTTGCTCTCCAGTCATTTCCTTGCCGGTCATCATTGTAACCAGAGCCTTCGGTTGCATGTTCCTGCTACTAGTCTGCTGATCAGCTAAGTGGACTTTGTCCTTTTGATTTGTACCTTTTGTCCAGTTTGCAGTTTTTGTAATTCTCTGTAGCTGGAAGCTCTTGCGGGCTGAAATTGCCACTCCTGTGTCATGAGTTGACACAGGAGTCTTAAAGTAATTTCAGGATGGTTTTTGAAAGGGTTTTCAGTTGACCGTGAAGTCCTCTTTTGTATCCTTCTGCTATCTAGTAAGTGGACCTCTCTTTGCTAAATCTACTTTCATACTGTGTATGTCTTTTCCTCTTAATTCACCGTTATTACATGTGGGGGGCTGCTATCATCTTTTGGGGTATTTCCCTAGAGGTAAGCCAGGTCTGTTTCTTCCTCTACCAGGCGTAGTTAGTCCTCCGGCTGGCGCGTGGCATATAGGAAGCCGTAGGTATGCTCCCTGGCTACTGTTAGTTGTGTGGTAGATTTAGCTCACGGTCAACTCGAGTTTCCATCACCCGAGAGCTCGTTCGTTACTTATATGTTTCTTACGTTCCCTTGCCATTGGGAACCATGACAGACATCCCAGTCAAGAAAATAGTATAATAGTAAAAGAATAAACAGATAAACAGCCAAAAGGCCCATTGTCACTCTGAAGGAGCAGCAGAGATCCACATCTCAGGTGATAGAATCTGTCCACAAATTTGAATTTTATGAAAGAATGTAAAAAATAAAGTCATTTTTGAGAGTAATCCATACAATGTTCTATTTTCAGTGTGCAAAAAGACATGTAGGGGACTCAGCTAGCATATGGAAGAAGGTGCTCTGGTCAGATAAGACCAAAGTAGAACTTTTTGAGCTCAATTCAAAAGGCTATATGTGGTGGAAAACCAACACTGCACATGAACCTAAAAACACCATCCCCATCATCAAACATGGTGGCAGCATTATGCTGTGGGGATGTTTTTCTTCAGCAGGGGCAAGGAAGCTGGTTAGAGTTGATGATGTCATGATCCAGTTCTGGGTTTGTTTTCTGCTATCCTCTCTCTGGACTGGTCATGCGGGGGTTAATCCATTCGGCCTCGTTTTGTAGCTGGCTGGGCTTTGTAGTCTGCTAGCCAGCATCAATGAAAGTTCATGCTTCCAGGCTAGAGCAGCTGACCCATATACCCTGGTGTTCCCTCTGCCTCCGACTTCCCGTATTTGTATTAGACCCGTTCCCTATCCCTGATTTAGTGTTTGTCTGGTGGTTTCCCTACAGTGTATGACTCAGCTTGATCACTGACTCCGCCTCATTTTCATCTCTGTACAATGTTCCCCAACAGACTTTGACTCTCTGGCTTGTACCCCGACTTCGTCTTACGTTTTGGATACTGCGCTCCCGTTTGGTGACTTCTGGCTGGTCTCTGACTACGTGCTCTGCTGTGACTTCTGGTATGCCGTCTCCTGTTTGTTGCTGACCGGCCTGCCTGACTACTCTGCCACCTTACACTGTGGTGCTACACGGTGAGTGCTACCTTGTTCCCCTTATCTGCGCCCCCTGGGTTAGGTTGCGTGCAATGTATGGAGCTAAATACAGGTCACTCCTGGAGGAAAACCTGTTAGAGGCTGCAAAAGACTTGAGATTGGGATGAAGGTCACCTTCCAGCATTACAACGACCCTAAACATACTACCAGAGCTACAATGGAATGGTTTAGATCAAAGCATATTCATGTGTTTTAGTGGCCTAGTGAAGGTCCAGACATAAATCCCATTGAGAATCTAGAAAAATTAGAAAGTACAAAAAATGATAATTGGAGTACAAATTATCAACTAGTTCACAGAAAAAAACCCCAGTGTACTCTAAAAAAAAATTAATAGCCTTTATTAATATAAGCTAAAATACTGGTGCACACAAAACACAATACCATCACCAAGAGAACAAAAAATGCTTAATAAAAAAGGCCAAGGGTGGTGCCGGGCCCTACTCTAAATCTCAACAACACCCTACCTGGCTGCGAAGGTTGGCACCCTTATTCCCCGCTCACCGTCTACTGTCCCACCTAACCCTTAACAAGCCCTGTAAGGAGGGGGTGAAGGTGCCTTGATATAATAGTTAAATGTGGGACCACAGAAGAAGGAGGAGGATGTTAGGTTCTGGTGACAGGTTTTACTGTCACCAGAATATTTCTCTGGCAGCGGGAGATGGGATAAAGTCGGAACAGGGGTGGCAGTGGTTATAGTTGCTGCAGCCATGCTAGCAGCCTAAATAGCTATTACGGTTACATCCACAGCTGAGGTTGCACGCTCGAGAGTCGCCAACTTGCCCTTCAGCTGATAGATGTATCCCTGCAATCGCTGTTTGTCTACCATTACTATCCAGACCCGGGCGCTAGTATACTGTTAGGGTTGGCGGAACGCACCGAGTAAATATTTATGTTAAATAGTTGCATTTGCAACCCAGGGGTACACCGTGCAGGAGAGAAACCTGCTGCTAGCAAATGGTGGCGCTATATGGCGGTATAAGCGAACTCTGTTACTTCACAGAATCGCAAAGATATGAAAACGCTGTGCCCTGTTAACCTCACAGAGGATCACAGCTACCTAACTGAGCAAAAGCAAAGAGTGGTCATGCAGTCAGCCTAGCACAGGAACAACTTCGCTCCGTTGGAGCCGGAATTCTAGTGGCTATATGCCAGCCCTGAATCCATACACACAAAACTCCTCACCGGAGGTGGCGGTATTCTAGGGGCTTATTTCAACAGCCAACCCTGACCACATGCATACATGACCACAAGATAGCAAAGCTCATAGCAAAGGTTGATACTAGTGCGTGGCCGTGTGGCCATGCAAACCTTTAATAGCTGCAGCAGACAAGGACCTTCCTAGTGGTCCAATAGGAGCTGCTACAGGACCTGAGCGTGTGACCCCGACCTCCAATGAGAGGTCCTCCCGTGGACATGTGTTGTGAACTCTGTTTTCAGGCTCCCTCTTGTGGTCACAGGTGGTATTGTGTGACTTTTGTTTTGGGCTCCCCCTGGTGGCTTTGTTTGTTATCCTGCGGGTCTGTGGCTGATCAGCTGCCTCGTTATTCACTCGGGAGTTTCCTATTTAGCTCTGTTTCACTTCCACTTGTTGCCGGCTGTCAATGTATTCAGTGCTATTCTGATTACTCCTGATTATCTTCGGTTTCAGTCTCTTCAGGAGAAGCTAAGTTCTGTTTAATTATTTTTTGCTCATCAGTCTGCAATATGATTTCTGTGTATGATGAGTTTAGTCCAGCTTGCTAATATGTGATTTCTTGCTGCTGGTTTGCTCTGGGTACAGAGTTGCTTCCCCCGCACCGTTAGTTGGTGCGGGGGCTCGAGCAATCTCTGCGTGGATATTTTGAATAGGGTTTTTAATTGACCGCACAGTTCCCTTTCTATTTTCTGCTTTCTAGTGTTAGCGGGCCTCATTTGCTAAATCTAATTTCATCTCTGCGTTTGTGCTTTCCCCTTAACTCACCGTTAATATTCGTGGGGGGCTATTCTATATCTTTGGGGTCATTTCACTGAGGCAAGTGAGGACTTTCGTTCCCTCTAGGAATAGTCAGTTTCTCAGGCCGTGAAGAGACGTCTAGGATTTTCAGGTAACGTTCCACGGCTACCTATAGTTGTTTGCGGATAGGATCAGGTTGCGGTCAATTCAGTTACCACTTCCCCAGAGTTTGTAGTCTGTTTAGTTACTTAGCTAGTCCTACTTGCGATCCTTGCCACTAGGATCATAACAGTACTGTTGTGAACTCTGTTTTCAGGCTCCCTCTTGTGGTCACAGGTGGTATTGTGTGACTTTTGTTTTGGGCTCCCCCTGGTGGCTTTGTTTGTTATCCTGCGGGTCTGTGGCTGATCAGCTGCCTCGTTATTCACTTGGGAGTTTCCTATTTAGCTCTGTTTCACTTCCACTTGTGGCCGGCTGTACTGTTATGATCCTAGTGGCAAGGATCGCAAGTAGGACTAGCTAAGTAACTAAACAGACTACAAACTCTGGGGAAGTGGTAACTGAATTGACCGCAACCTGATCCTATCCGCAAACAACTATAGGTAGCCGTGGAACGTTACCTGAAAATCCTAGACGTCTCTTCACGGCCTGAGAAACTGACTATTCCTAGAGGGAACGAAAGTCCTCACTTGCCTCAGTGAAATGACCCCAAAGATATAGAATAGCCCCCCACGAATATTAACGGTGAGTTAAGGGGAAAGCACAAACGCAGAGATGAAATTAGATTTAGCAAATGAGGCCCGCTAACACTAGAAAGCAGAAAATAGAAAGGGAACTGTGCGGTCAATTAAAAACCCTATTCAAAATATCCACGCAGAGATTGCTCGAGCCCCCGCACCAACTAACGGTGCGGGGGAAGCAACTCTGTACCCAGAGCAAACCAGCAGCAAGAAATCACATATTAGCAAGCTGGACTAAACTCATCATACACAGAAATCATATTGCAGACTGATGAGCAAAAAATAATTAAACATAACTTAGCTTCTCCTGAAGAGACTGAAACCGAAGATAATCAGGAGTAATCAGAATAGCACTGAATACATTGACAGCCGGCAACAAGTGGAAGTGAAACAGAGCTAAATAGGAAACTCCCAAGTGAATAACGAGGCAGCTGATCAGCCACAGACCCGCAGGATAACAAACAAAGCCACCAGGGGGAGCCCAAAACAAAAGTCACACAATACCACCTGTGACCACAAGAGGGAGCCTGAAAACAGAGTTCACAACAGGCATGCTCAGTGTGTGCAAAGCAGGACTTAGTCCCAGAAAAGCCTGCTCGCCGCTGACCAGTGCTGGGTACAAAAGCAGAGCTTGGAAAGGCAGCAGTAACCCTTTGCACAGTATCAAGCTGAGTGAGACGCTGGGACCGAAGTCTCCACTGAGCAGGCTCCACTGCGGCTGATGTAGAATGGGAGATCGCAGCAGACATAGTTTGAGATTCCCCCTGTGCAGCGGCGATAACTTGACACCTAATACAGGATGACTAATATAGTCTGATTGGAGATAAGGGGTCAATAATTTTGCTGACCCTGTCGTGGCTCTGCCTCACAGTGGAGGTTGGCACCCTACTACAAAAATGACGAGATTGGCACCCCTGCTCCTCGACGGCTATCCCCAAAAAACTCTAATGAGGTAACTTGTGGCAGGGATGTTGATGAATATAAGGTGCTATAGTGCTCAGATGTAGCATGTTAGGTCATATGAACCATGGGCCAAAATATAGATGGTAAACGGATTTAAGGTTGCTCAATATTAACCCCTTAGTGACAGAGACAATTTGGTACTTAATGACCGAGCCAATTTTTACAATTCTGACCACTGTCACTTTATGAGGTTATAACTCTGGAAAGCTTTAACGGATCCTGCTGATTCTGAGATAATTTTTTCTGGACATATTGTACTTCATATTAGTGGTAACATTTCTTTGAAATTACTTGCGATTATTTATGAAAAAAATGAAAATATGGTGAAAATTTTTAACATTTTGCAATTTTCAAACTTTGAATTTTTATGCCCTTAAATCAGAGAGATATGTTAATAAATAACATTTCCCACCTATCTACTTTACATCAACACAATTTTGAAACAAATTTTTTTTGTTAGGAAGTTATAAGTTGACCAGCGATTTCTCATTCTTACAACAAAATTTACAAAACCTGTTTTTTAGGGACCATCTCACATTTAAAGTCACTTTGAGGGGTGTACATGACAGAAAATACCCAAACTTGACACCATTCTATAAACTACACCCCACAAGGTGCTCAAAACCATATTCAAGAAGTTTATTAACCCTTTACGTGCTTAACAGTAACTGAAAAAATGTGGAAGGAAAAAATGAACATTTACCTTTTTTTGCAAACTTCAGAACCAATTTTTTTATTTTTACAAGTGTAAAAAGAGAAAATGAACCACAAAATCTGTTGTGCAACTTCTTCTGAATACGCCGATACCCCATATTTGGGGGTAAACCACTGTTTGGGCGCACGGCAGGGCTTGGAAGAGGTGAAGCACCGTTTGACTTTTTCAATGCAGAATTGGCTGGAATTGAGATTGGACGCCATGTCGCGTTTGGAGAGCCCCTGATGTGCCTAAACAGTGGAAGGTGTTATGATCCGGTGGTAGGATCTCAAAACTGACCTGACACATATGACCAGAATATAGGACAAGTTCTGGGGATGTGGAAGCTATACTGACCGCAATCCTGATCCTATCCACAAACACTAAAGGCAGCTGTGGAGCGTTCCTAAAATCCTTGACGCCTTGTTCACAGCCTGAGAAACTGACTACCCCTAGAGAGAAAGCAAAGACCTCACTAGCCTCAGAGAAATAACCCCAAAGTTATAGTCAGCCCCCACAAATAATAACGGTGAGTTAAGGGGAAAAGACAAACGTAGAAATGAAACAGGTTCAGCAAATGAGGCCCGCTAACACTAGATAGACTGAAAATAGATAGGAGTCTGTGCGGTCAGTACAAAAACTATCAAAAATAAACCACACAGAGAATACAAGAACCCCCACACCGACTCACGATGTGAGGGGCGCACTCTGCACCCCAGAACTAACCAGCAAGCGAAAAATCACATATAAGCAAGCTGGACTGAACTCATCATATACAGAGAAACGTTTTCAAGGAAATAATGAGCAAAATGAACAAACAAACTTAACTTCTCCAGCAGGAGACTGGTCACAAGGAATATTCAGGAGCTCTCAGAAACAGGACTGAATACACCAACAGCAGGCAACAAGTGAAGGTCCAGGAGGAATTAAATAGGGACCAGTCATAGCAGGAAATGAGGCAACTGAGCCCTGCTACAGACCCGCAGTATCGCTAAAGGCCACCAGAGGGAGCCCAGATGGAATTTACAACAGTACCCCCCCCTTGAGGAGGGGTCACCGAAACCTCACCAGAGCCCCCCGTCCAATCAGGATGAGCTGAATGAAAGGCATGAACCAAATCAGCCGCATGGACATCAGAGGCGACAACCCAGGAATTATCCTCCTGACCATAGCCCTTCCACTTAACCAAGTACTGAAGCTTCCATCTCGAAACACGAGAATCCAAGATCTTCTCCACCACATACTCCAATTCTCCCTCGACCAAGACAGGAGCAGGAGGATCAACAGAAGGAACCACAGGCACCACATATCTCCGCAACAATGACCTATGGAACACATTGTGAATGGCAAACGAAGCTGGGAGGTCCAAACGAAATGACACAGGGTTGAGAATTTCCAAAATCTTATAAGGACCGATGAAACGAGGCTTGAACTTAGGAGAGGAAACCTTCATTGGAACATAACGAGAAGACAACCATACCAAATCCCCCACACGAAGTCGGGGACCCACACAGCGACGGCGGTTAGTAAAGCGCTGAGCCTTCTCTTGTGACAACGTCAAATTGTCCACCACATGGTTCCAAATCTGCTGCAACCTATCCACCACAGAATCCACCCCAGGACAGTCAGAGGGCTCAACCTGACCCGAGGAGAAACGAGGATGAAAACCAGAATTGCAAAAGAAAGGTGAAACCAAAGTAGCAGAACTAGCCCGATTATTGAGGGCGAACTCAGCCAATGGCAAAAAAGTCACCCAATCATCCTGATCAGCCGAAACAAAACATCTCAAATAAGTTTCCAAGGTCTGATTAGTTCGTTCGGTTTGGCCATTCGTCTGAGGATGGAAGGCCGACGAAAAAGACAATTCAATGCCCATCTTGGCACAAAAGAACCGCCAAAATCTGGACACAAACTGGGATCCTCTGTCAGACACAATGTTCTCCGGAATACCATGTAAACGAACCACATTCTGAAAAAACAGTGGTACCAAATCGGAGGAGGAAGGCAGCTTAGGCAAGGGTACCAAATGGACCATTTTAGAAAAATGATCACAAACCACCCAGATGACAGACATTCTCTGAGAGACAGGAAGATCTGAAATAAAATCCATGGAAATATGAGTCCAAGGCCTCTTCGGGACAGGCAAAGGCAAAAGCAATCCACTGGCATGAGAACAGCAAGGCTTGGCCCGAGCACATATCCCACAGGACTGCACAAAGGAACGCACATCCTGCGACAAGGAAGGCCACCAAAAGGATCTCGCCACCAAATCCCTGGTACCAAAAATCCCAGGATGACCCGCCAACACCGAAGAATGAACCTCGGAAATAACTCTACTGGTCCATCTGTCCGGGACAAACAGTCTCTCTGGTGGACAACGGTCAGGTCTATTGGCCTGAAACTCCTGCAACACTCGTCGCAGATCAGGAGAGATGGCAGACAAAATCACCCCCTCTTTGAGGACACCAGTCAGTTCAGAAACTTCCGGGGAGTCAGGTACAAAACTCCTAGAAAGGGCATCAGCCTTCACGTTTTTCGAACCCGGAAGATATGAAACCATGAAATTGAAATGAGAGAAAAATAGCGACCATCGAGCCTGTCTTGGAATCAACCGTTTGGCAGACTCGAGATAAGTCAAATTCTTGTGATCCGTCAAGACCACCACACGATGCTTGGCTCCCTCAAGCCAATGTCGCCACTCCTCAAATACCCACTTCATTGCCAACAACTCTCGATTACCAACATCATAATTCCACTCGGCAGGCGAAAACTTTCTTGAAAAGAAAGCACATGGTCTCATCACAGAGCCATCAGAGCTTTTCTGCGACAAGACAGCCCCTGCTCCAATCTCAGAAGCATCAACCTCGACCTGGAAAGGAAGAGAGACATCGGGCTGGCGCAAGACAGGAGCCGAAGAAAAGCAACGTTTCAGCTCCTGAAAGGCCTCCACGGCCGCAGGAGACCAATTAGTCACATCAGAACCCTTCTTGGTCAAATCCGTCAAAGGTTTAACCACACTAGAAAGATTAGTGATGAAGCGACGGTAAAAATTAGCAAAACCCAAGAACTTCTGAAGACTCTTCACAGATGTAGGTTGAGTCCAGTCATGAATAGCCTGGACCTTGACTGGATCCATCTCAATAGTAGAAGGAGAAAAAATAAAGCCCAAAAAGGAAACCTTCTGGACTCCGAAGAAACATTTAGAGCCCTTCACAAACAAGGCATTGGCACGCAGGACCTGAAATACCATCCTGACCTGCTTCACATGAGATTCCCAATCATCGGAAAAGACCAAAATATCATCCAGGTACACAATCATAAATCTATCCAGATACTCTCGGAAAATGTCATGCATGAAGGACTGAAACACAGAAGGGGCATTAGAGAGCCCAAAAGGCATCACCAAGTACTCAAAATGGCCTTCGGGCGTATTAAATGCGGTTTTCCATTCATCGCCCTGCTTTATGCGCACAAGATTATACGCTTCTCGAAGATCTATCTTGGTGTACCAACTGGCCCTCCTAATCCGGGCAAACAGATCAGACAACAGTGGCAAGGGACACAGAAATTTTACCGTGATGTTATTTAGAAGGCGATAATCAATACAGGGTCTCAGAGAACCATCCTTCTTGGCCACAAAAAAGAACCCCGCACCCAAAGGGGACGAGGACGGGCGAATATGCCCCTTCTCCAAGGACTCCTTTATATAACTCCGCATAGCGGTATGTTCTGGTACAGATAAATTAAAAAGTCGTCCCTTAGGGAACTTACTACCAGGAATCAGATTTATAGCACAATCACAATCCCTATGAGGAGGTAGGGCATTGGATTTGGGCTCATCAAATACATCCTGGTAGTCCGACAAAAATTCAGGGACTTCAGAAGGAGTAGAAGAAGCAATTGACACCAAAGGAGCATCGCCATGAATTCCCTGGCAACCCCAACTTGACACAGACATTGCTTTCCAATCCAGGACTGGATTATGAGCCTGCAACCATGGCAGGCCCAACACAACAACATCATGCAAATTATGTAGCACAAGAAAGCGAATCACCTCCTGATGTGCAGGAGCCATGCACATGGTCACTTGAGTCCAGTACTGAGGTTTATTCTTGGCCAATGTAGCATCAATTCCCTTTAGTGGAATAGGGACTTGTAAAGGCTCCAAGATAAAACCACAGCACCTGGCAAATGACAAATCCATCAAATTCAGGGCAGCACCTGAATCCACAAAAGCCATAACTAAGTAGGATGACAGAGAGCAAATCAGAGTAACAGACAAAATGAATTTAGGTTGTACAGTACCAATGGTGACAGACTTGGCAAATCTTTTTGTGCGCTTAGAACACTCTGAGATAACATGAGCAGAATCACCACAGTAAAAGCACAACCCATTCTGACGTCTGTGGTTTTGCCGTTCAAATCTGGTCAGAATCCTGTCGCATTGCATAGGCTAAGGCTTTTGCTCAGAAAATACCGCCAGATGGCGCACACGTTTGCGCTCCCGCAAACGCCGATCAATCTGAATGGCCAAAGACATTGACTCATTCAGACCCGCAGGCGTGGGGAACCCCACCATAACATCTGTAAGGGCTTCAGAAAGACCCTTTCTGAAAATCGCCACCAGGGCGCACTCATTCCATTGAGTGAGCACAGACCACTTCCTAAACTTCTGACAGTAAATCTCTGCTTCATCCTGACCCTGAGAGAGAGCCAGCAAAACCTTCTCAGCTTGGTCTACCAAATTTGGTTCCTCATATAGCACTCCAAGCGCCAGAAAAAACGCATCCACATTTAGTAATGAAGGATCTCCTGGCGCCAGAGAGAATGCCCAATCTTGGGGGTTACCACGCAACAAAGAAATAACAATTTTAACTTGCTGAACAGAGTCACCAGAGGAGCGAGGTCTTAGAGAAAGGAATAACTTACAATTATTCTTAAAGTTCAAAAACCTAGATCTATCTCCGGAGAACAGCTCAGGAATTGGTATTTTAGGCTCTGACATAGGACTGCGGACTACATAATCCTGAATGCCCTGTACCCTTGCAGTGAGATGGTCCACACTAGAAGACAGACTCTGAATGTCCATATCTGCAGCTGAGTTCAGAACCACCCAGAGATTAAGGGGAGGAGAGAAACTAAACACAGTGCAGAGGAAAAAAAAAAACGACTTCAGAATTTCTCTTCTCCCTCTTCTGCTGCATTAACACTTTATGGCCTGCTGTACTGTTATGATCCGGTGGTAGGATCTCAAAACTGACCTGACACATATGACCAGAATATAGGACAAGTTCTGGGGATGTGGAAGCTATACTGACTGCAATCCTGATCCTATCCACAAACACTAAAGGCAGCTGTGGACCGTTCCTAAAATCCTAGACGCCTCGTTCACAGCCTGAGAAACTGACTACCCCTAGAGAGAAAGCAAAGACCTCACTAGCCTCAGAGAAATAACAACAAAGTTATAGTCAGCCCCCCACAAATAATAACGGTGAGTTAAGGGGAAAAGACAAACGTAGAAATGAAACAGGTTCAGAAAATGAGGCCCGCTAACACTAGATAGACTGAAAATAGATAGGAGTCTGTGCGGTCAGTACAAAAACTATCAAAAATAAACCACGCAGAGAATACAAGAACCCCCACACCGACTCACGATGTGAGGGGCGCACTCTGCACCCCAGAACTAACCAGCAAGCGAAAAATCACATATAAGCAAGCTGGACTGAACTCATCATATACAGAGAAACGTTTTCAAGGAAATAATGAGCAAAATGAACAAACAAACTTAACTTCTGCAGCAGGAGACTGGTCACAAGGAATATTCAGGAGCTCTCAGAAACAGGACTGAATACACCAACAGCAGGCAACAAGTGAAGGTCCAGGAGGAATTAAATAGGGACCAGTCATAGCAGGAAATGAGGCAACTGAGCCCTGCTACAGACCCGCAGTATCGCTAAAGGCCACCAGAGGGAGCCCAGACGGAATTCACAACAGGAAGGCCCCCAAAAGTGACACAATTTTGGAAACTAGACCCCTTAAGGAACTTATCTAGATGTGTGGTGAACACTTTGAACCACCAAGTGCTTCACAGAACTTTATAATGTAGAGCCGTGAAAATAAAAAATCACATTTTTTACACAAAAATTATTTTTTGCCCACAAATTCTTATTTTTACTAGTGTAAAAAGAGAAAATGAACCACAAAATCTGTTGTGCAACTTCTCCTGAGTATGTGGATACCCCATATGTGGGGGTAAACTGCTGTTTGTGCGCACGACAGAGCTTGGAAGAGAAGGAGCACCGTTTGACTTTTTCAATGCAGCATTGGCTGGAATTGAGATCGGACGCCATGTCGCGTTTGGAGAGCTCCTGATGTGCCTAAACAGTAGAAACCCCCACAAATGAAACCATTTTGGAAACTAGACCCTTTATGGAACTTGTCTAGATGTGTGGTGAGCACTTTAAACTTCCAGGTGCTTCACAGAAGTTTATAGCGTAAAGCCGTGAAAGTAAAAAATCACATTTTTTCTACAAAAATGCTCTTTTCGGCCCCAAATTTTTATTTTTACAAGGATAAAAGGAGATATTAGACCCTAAAAGTTGTTGTGCAACTTGTCCTGATTACGTCGATACCCCATATATGGGGGTAAACCACAATTTGGGCGCATGGCAGAGGTGGGAAGAGATGAGGTTCCGTTTGACTTTTTCAATGCAGAATTGGCTGGAATTGAGATCGGATGCCATGTCGCATTTGGAGAGCCCCTGATGTACCTAAACAGTGGAATCCCCCACAAGTGACCCCATTTTGGAAACTAGACCAATTACGGAACTAGATGTGTGGTGAGCACTTTGAACCCCCAAGTGCTTCACAGAAATTTATCACGTAGAGCCGTGAAAATAAAAAATCCTTTTTTTCCTCAAAAATGATTTTTTAGCTCACAATTTTTTTATTTTCTCAAGAGTAACAGGAGAAATTAGACCCCAAAATTTGTTGTCCAGTTTGTCCTGAGTACGCTGATACCCCATATGTGGGGGCACCACTGTTTGGGCACACATCGGGGCTCGGAAGGGAAGTAGTGGCGTTTTAAAATGCAGACTTTGATGGAATGGTCTGCGGGCGTCATGTTGCATTTGCAGAGCTCCTGATGTAGCTAAACAGTGGAAACCCCCCACAGGTGACTCCATTTTCAAACTTGACACCCCAAAGAGCTTATCTAGATGTGTGGTGAGCACTGTGAACCCCCAACTGCTTCACAGAAGTTTATAATGTAGAGCCATGAAAATAAAAAATCATATTTTTTCCAAAAAAATGATATTTTCACCCCCAAATTTTTACTTTCACAAGGGTAACAGGAGAAATTGGACCCCAAAATGTGTTGTCCAATTTGTTCTGAGTACGCTGATACCCCATATGTGGGGGGACCACTGTTTGGGCACACATCAGGGCTCGGAAGGGAAGTAGTGATGTTTTAAAATACAGAGTTTGATGGAATGGTCTGCGGGCGTCATGTTGCATTTTCAGAGCCCCTGATGTGCCTAAACAGTTGAAACCCCCCACAAGTGACCCCATTTTGGAAACTAGACCCCCAGGGAACTTATTTAGATATGTGGTGAGCATTATGAATGCCCAAGTGCTTCACAGAAGTTTGACGCAGAGCCGTGAAAAAAAAAAAACTTTTTTCCACAAAAATGATTTTTTAGCCCCCTTTTTTTATTTTCACAAGGGTAACAGAATCTAGACCTCAGAAGTTGTTGTCCAATTAGTCCTGAGTACTCTGATAACCCATATGTGGGGGTAAACCAGTGTTTGGGCGCACGGCAAAGCTCAGAAGGGAGGGATCAACATTTTACTTTTTGAGCGCAAAATTGGCTGTCGCGTTTGGAGACCCCTTGATGTACCTAAACAGTGGAAATCCCCCAATTCTAACTACAACCCTAACCCCAACACATCCCTAACCATAATCCCAACCCAATCATAACCCTAATCAAAACCCTAACCCCAAAACACCCCTAACCCTAATCCCAACCCTAACCACAACCCTAATGCCAAAACACCCCTAACCCTAATCCCAACCCTAACCTCAAACCTAACCCTAATCCCTATACACCCCTAACCCTAATCCCAACCCTAACCTTAACCCTAATCCCAAACGTAACCCTAATCCCAAATGTAACCCTAATACCAACCCTGACCCTAATGCCAACCCTAACCCTAATACCAACCCTAACCCTAGCCCTAACCCTAACTTTAGCCCCAACCCTAACTCTAGCCCTAACCCAAACTTTAGCCCTAACCCTAACTTTAGCACCAACCCTAACCCTAACTCTAGCCCTAACCCTAACTTTAGCCTCAACCCTAACTTTAGCATCAACCCTACCCCTAACCCTAGCCCTAACCCTAACCCTAATTGGAAAAATGGAAATACATACATTTTTTATTTTATTGCTTTTTCCTAGCTAAGGGGGTGATAAAGGGGGGGATATTTATTATTTTTTCTATTTTGATCACTGTGATAGGATCTCACAGTGACCAAAATAAAACAAGAGGAAGAATCTTCCTCTGCCGGCTGGCACATCACGGCAGGTGCACTGCGCATGAGCCCGCCATTTTCTTCCCATAGGAAGAAGCCGACGGCCAGTAGGGGACGCAGGAGGACCCAGGGACACCGGTAAGCATAAAAGGGTCCCCGATCCCCCTATTTCTCTGTCCTCTGATGTGTGATCACATCAGAAGACAGAGAATGATACAGCTGTTTTTATTTTTGCAGTCGCTGGTAAACGGTTAATTACCAGCAATCGCAAAACAGGGGCACCCGGCAGCTGAGACCCCAAAGATCTGCCGGGTGCCGGCCGGCGGGTGCACTGCGCATGCGCCTGCCATTTTCTTCCTGGAAAAAGATGGCGGCGCCCATCGGGAGCCACGAGGAGCATCGGAGGAGACGGGTGAGTATCGGGGGGCGATCGGGGACCCCATTTCTCTGTCCTCTGATGTGTTGGGTTTTTTTGCGGCCGCTGGTAAACATTTAATTACCGGCAATCGCAACCCGGGGGTCAGTAAAAACCGACCCGAATAATGTTCTCTGGGGTCTCGGCTACCCCCAGCAACCGAGACCCCAGAGAAAGTCGGATTCTGGGGGTGGCTATACACTTTTTCCGCAGCGCCGTTAATTAACAGCGCTGTGGTTTAAGTACCCTTAACTGCCGTCGTTAAAAGGCATATCGGCGGTCGTTAAGGAGTTAAATAGTACCCAAGTCATGCTAGTACATAAATATAGATATTCATAATTGTAACAGAGAAAGCAAATAGACCGGAGTAGAACCCCTCCAGATAAAAGGTTTAAGGAATAGAAAAAAATATGGGAATGTTTTTTTTGAAGATTCGGTAGCTGCATTGATATTATATTGCTTTTGTTTTTGTATGAACAAACAAAATACATCATGCTGATAGATCACACCAATGTTTGGAGACTCACATACTGCTTAGGTGTATGCTGAAAAAAACCAACACAGCGCATATTTACTTTTGAAGGTAAATGACATGGGGTTTCCTCTTCCCATCATGTCTTCTGCGTTTCTAGCCCTTCCTTTCTGCATCTTTGAAGTTATCTATCCTAATAATAATTTTATTGTTCTGGCATATCCTCTTGTGAACTGTACTGGCATGACTGCAGTTTTTTAAGCTCTTCTATATTTTGGTGCTGCTGAGGACAAATGACTGCCACTGAATTTCAGCTAATAATGTACACATAGTTGGAAAATCATCAGAAAAATAAGATGGATTTTAGAAAATTTTTGAGATAAAAAAATGTATAATTTGGAATTGGTCTAGTAAACTGAATGTTCTCTCTCCCTTATGTATTAGTTGCTTCAGAAAAACAGAATAAAAATGCACGGATCCTTGTATATTTAGTGTTTGAAAGCTGCATCCAGATGCCAAACTGTGCAATGTATCATAATCAGAAGAACATTTGGCTGTATGATTAGCATCTTGATTCTTAGTCTCATTGGCTGACTATACTGGCAGCTACAGAATTTTCCTTGGGGTAATCTAGGTCAAGCTTTTCTAATCCTCATAGGGTATTTCCTTTAGTAGAAACTCCTTGAATGTTCCGTGGACTTATGTGACTCTTTTATCTTTGTGTTTAACTAAGAAATTGGTCTTTCTCAATCCGCAAACTATTTCAGTGTAATGAAGAAGAGCTTAGCTGTATTATGGTTTGTACAGATTAAAATACTAACCAAGCGCTAAACTGCCTGTATTGTATATGCAGTATCCTACTGTTTATACAGAAATTGGTAAAGAGGGACAGATTGGTATGAAATGGGGGCGTTTAAGGGTAGAAAAATATACATTGATCCTGGTTCAATTCCATTTTTATTTAAAATATAATGTTCTTTCCTGATTCATTTGATAATAAATGTTAATAGTGGCTAAAGCTTGTTTTATGCTAAATAGCACTAACTCCTGAGCAAGGCAGGGATATGATTAGGCCTAGTTTAGTGAAATCAGACGATTATTGCGAAAAGTCAGGGGCCAACCGAAACACGAAACCCAATGCAAGTCAATGGGGAATCAAAGTCGGCAGAGAGTGGAGGGCAGGAAAACAACTATAGTGCCCATTTTAATGCCAAAAACATCAATTCTTATTACTGAAGCTTGTCAATCTTAATTTACTTTATAATAATAGTTAGGCATTGAAAACTGGGGGTCATTTGGCTAAAGTTGTGGGGGGGGGGGTATGGCTGGCTCAAGTTTTTCGTGGGCTCAGGAAACGCGGAATACGTCACTTTGCAAGTGCTATGATCCTGAGCAAGCGGGGGCCCACTCGTTTGCATTTGCACTGGCACAGGGCCCCTCAAAGTACGGCGGTGTGTTTGACGGCGGTGGCGCCTTCCACCAGCAGAGACACTTTAGAGTACTATGAGGGGCCCAGTGCCAGTGACGTCGCCAATGAGTATGCCCACCCACCTGATGAAGGAACCTGCACTTTCATCTGCACCTTCCTCTTTGTCCCCGTGTAAGGTGGTATAGTATGCGGGAAGGGGAACCTGAGTTTCAGCAGGGTCAGATTCTGGCTGTGTAGAGTGCAAGGGGAATGTAGTGGCCTGGGTCAATGTACCAGCGGACTGATCTAGCAGTGGCTGGGTAATGGGCAGGATGAGGGGGAAACACAGATCTAGGCCCAAATAATAAAGTGGGCTAAATGCAGTTCAAAATTGGTAACAGGACTAACCAGGCGGCATTGATTTGTTCAGTGGAGGACAACTGTAATGAGAGGCTGACACAGTGAGTAGGCCCAAATAAGTAAGTAGGCTAAAAGCAGTTCAAAACTGGTAAAAGGACTAAACAGGCGGCATAGCTTTGTTCAGTGGAGGACAACTGTAATGGGAGGCAGACACAGTTAGTAGGCCCAAATAAGTAGGCTAAATGCAGTTCAAAACTGGCAAAAGGACTAAACAGGCGGCATAGCTTTGTTCAGTGGAGGACAACTGTAATGGGAGATAGACACAGTTAGTTGACCTAAATAAGTAAGTAGGCTAAATGCAGTTCAAACAGGTAAAAGGACCAAAACAGGCGGCATAGCTTTGCTTAGTGGAGGACAGCTGTAATGGGAGGTTGACACAGTTAGTAGGCCTAAATAAGTAAGTAGGCTAAATGCAGTTCAAAACAGGTAAAAGGAATAAACAGGCAGCATAGCTTTGTTCTGTGGAGGACAACTGTAATGGGAGGCAGACACAGTTAGTAGGCCCAAATAAGTAGACTAAATGCAGTTCAAAACTGGTAAAAGGACTGTCAGGACTCTGAACATTTTTTACCTTTTGTGCCTAACTGCCCTTTTCCAAGCTGGCGTCTTTGGTCTCATGTGCACTGTGTATTCCTGCTATAAAACTCCACCCCAGCCTTCAGTCTGTGCTAGAGTATTCTGCCTTGCATCCAGCTCCTGACCTCTGATTACTCCCTGGCTATATACCTGCTCCTGTGAACCTGTGTGGTGATCCTGCTACTCTGCTCTGAGTTCCTGCTGCATACACCAGTTTCCAGTAATCCTCCTTCATCTGCTGCTCGTGCTTACTTCCATCTGCATTTGCTGGACATGTAAGCTGTTTCTGCTCTGCAAAAACCTGAGACTATTAACCAGGCCTCCCTGGTTGAGCTAAGATATTATTTGAACTGCCTTATAAGCATATCTATCTGTGTTTTGGACTAAGCAAGGACTTATTCGTGTCAAGTATCCTCAAGAATAACTGTGCTTCATAGACTTTCTGCTTGATTGCATTTTCCTCTGAAGTTTCCTATAGACTGCTAAGCTGCGTTTAATAATATTATTATTATTATTTATTGTTATAGCGCCATTTATTCCATGGCACTTTACATGTGAGGAGGGGTATACATAATAAGAACAAGTACAATAATCTTAAACAATACAAGTCATAACTGGTACAGGAGGAGTGAGGACCCTGCCCGCGAACGCTCACAATCTACAAGGGATGGGTGAGAATACAGTAGGTGAGGATTGAGCTAGTCATGCAGCGGTTTGGTCGCTCAGTGGTTACTGCAGGTTGTAGGCTTGCCGGAAGAGGTGGGTCTTCAGGTTCTTTTTGAAGATTTCAATGGTAGGCGAGAGTCTGATGTGTTGTGGTAGAGGGTTCCAGAGTAAGGGTGATATGCGAGAGAAATCTTGTATACGATTGTGGGAAGAGGAGATAAGAGGGGAGTAGAGAAGGATATCTTGTGAGGATCAGAGGTTGCGTGTAGGTAAGTACCGGGAGACGAGGTCACAGATGTATGGAGGAGACAGGTTGTGGATGGCTTTGTATGTCATGGTTAGGGTTTTGTACTGGAGTCTCTGGGCAATGGGGAGCCAGTGGAGGGATTGACAGAGGGGAGAGGCCGGGGAATAGCGGGGGACAGGTGGATTAGTCGGGCAGCAGAGTTTAGAATAGATTGGAGGGGTGCGAGAGTGTTCGAGGGGAGGCCACAGAGCAGGAGGTTGCAGTAGTCAAGGTGAGAGATGATGAGGGCATGGACTAGGGTTTTTACAGATTCTTGGTTGAGGAATGAACGGATTTGTGAAATATTTTTGAGTTGAAGTCGGCAGGAAGTGGAAAGGGCTTGGATATGTGGTTTGAAGGAGAGATCAGCGTCAAGGATTGCCCCGAGGCAGCGAGCTTGTGGGACTGGGGAGAGTGGGCAGCCATTTACTGTAATGGTTAGGTTCGTTAGGGGGGTCGCATGAGATGGGGCAAAGATGATGAATTCTGTTTTATCCATGTTAAGTTTCAGAAATCTAGCAGAGAAGAAGGATGAAATAGTGGACAGACATTGAGGGATTCTGGTTAGTAGGGAGGTGATATCTGGTCCAGAGATGTAGATCTGTGTGTCATCAGCATAGAGGTGATACTGAAAGCCATGAGATTCTATGAGCTGTCCCAGGCCAAAGGTGTAAATGGAAAAGAGCAGGGGCCCAAGGACTGAACCTTGCGGGACTCCGACAGATAGGGGGCAAGGTGAGGATGTGGTGTGTGAGTGGGAGATGCTGAATGTCCAGTCTGTTAGGTATGATGAGATCCAGGATAGGGCCAAGTCTGTGATGCCAAGGGATGAGAGGGTCTGTAATAATAGGGAATGGTCCACTGTGTCAAAGGCAGCCAACAGGTCGAGGAGGAGGAGAACAGAGTAGTGTCACTTGCTCTTGGCGGTTAAGAGGTCGTTGGTGACCTTAGTTAGGGCAGTTTCAGTGGAGTGGTGTGACCGGAAGCCAGATTGTAAGCGGTCAAAGAGGGAGCAAGAAGAGAGATGGGAGGACAGTTTAAGGTAGACGTGTTGTTCCAGTAGTTTGGAGGCATAAGGGAGAAGTGATATAGGGCGATAGCTAGATACAGGAGATGGGTCAAGAGAGGTCTTTTTGAGGATAGGTGTGATGGAGGCATGTTTAAAGCTTGAGGGGTAAACACCAGTTGTTAGTGATACATTGAAGAGATGGGTTAGGGTTAGGATGAAGACTGTGGTGAGGTTTGGGATGAGGTGGGATGGGAGCGGGTCAAGTGCACAGGTGGTGAGATGCGATCTTGAGAGTAGAGTGGAGAGTTGATCTTCTGTAATGGTGGAGAAGTTGGTTTTGGAGGTGGAGGGCTGGGAAGTCGGGAGGAAGGGCTCTGGGGCTTGTTGACCAAAACTGTCTCTGATGCTATCAATCTTCTGCTTGAAAAATGAGGCAAAGTCTTCAGCTGAGATAAGTGGGGAGGGAGGAGGTGCTGGGGGACGGAGGAGAGAATTGAAGGTGTTGAATAACTGTTTAGGGTTGTGAGACAGGGAGGATATGAGAGATGAGAAGTAGGTTTGTTTAGCTGTGGCGAGTGTGGTCTTGAAAGTAGTGAGGGACTGTTTGAATGCGATGAAGTGGTCGTTGGAGTGGGATCTTTTCCATCTGCGCTCAGCAGCCCTGGAAGCTTGCCTCAGTTCTTTGGTCAGGCTGGTGTGCCAGGGCTGTCTGTTGATTTTGCGAGCTTTGGTGTGTGTAAGTGGGGCAGCAGATTCCAAAGCTACAGCTATTGTGGTGTTATATAGAGCGGCAGCGTCATCCGCATTGTGTATGGAACTTATGTCTGTGAGAGGGAGGAGGGATTCAGAGAATGAATGTAGGTCAAGATGTTTAAGATTTCTGCGAGGGTGTGAAAGTTTGTGGGATGGGGATTGTAGACATGGAGTGGAGCGAGATGAGAATGTGAGAAGGTTGTGGTCAGAGAGTGGAAGAGGTGAGTGTTGTGAATTCCGTTCTCGAAATCCCTCCTGTGGTCATGAATGGTACTTCGGTGAGTTCTGTCCTTGGACTCCCTCTGGTGGCTGTGAGGGGAGCTGCTGGTTCTGAGATTCCTTCCCCAGCTGCCCTCGTTTAGGGCAGGCTAGGATTCTCTATTTAACTCCACTCAGATCGTTACTCCATGCCAGCTGTCAATGTTCTAGTACTGATTCAGATCTCTCCTGGATCTTTCTGAGGACCTGTCTACTCCAGCAAAAGCTAAGTTCCGTCTTGTTCATTTGTTACTTATGGTTTTTCTTGCTAAGTTCTAGTCCAGCTTGCTATCATGAAACTGCCTGGCTGGCTGGAAGCTTTGGGGGTGCAGAGTGGCACCACCGCACCGTGAGTCGGTGCGGGGGTATTTTTTGCACACTCTGCGTGGTTTTTGTAGTTTGTTGTGTTGACCGCAAAGATCCCTTTTCTATCCTCAATCTGTTTAGTTAGACTGGCCTCTCTTTGCTAAAGCCTATTTCATCCTGTGTTTGTGATTTCCTCTTAACTCACAGTCAATACGTGTGGGGGGCTGCTTTTACCTTTGGGGAAATTTCAAGTGAGGCTTTGTTTCCTTTCTTTAGGGGTAGTTAGCTCTTAGGCTGTGAAGAGGCATCTAGGCAGAGTCAGGCACGCTCCACGGCTATTTCTAGTTGTGTTGATAGGAGTAGGGTTTGCGGTCAGCAGAGTTCCCATTTCCCCAGAGCTCGTCCCAATTCCGTGTTTAACTATCAGGTCATTCATGGTGCACCTAACCACCAGGTCCATAACAGTGAGTTAGAGAGGTTAGATAGGGAGCAGAGGCAGGTGAAGATGAGGTCCAGTGTGTAACCATCTTTGTGAGTGGCTGCAGAAGACCATTGAGTGAGGCCGAAGGAGGAAGTGAGAGATAGAAGTTTAGTGGCAGCTGAGAGGGAAGTGTCAATGGGGATGTTGAAATCGCCCATGATGATAGTGGGGATGTCCGCAGAAAGGAAATGAAGTAGCCAGGTGGTGAAGTGGTCAAAGAAGGTGGTGGCTGGCCCTATGGGGCGGTAAATGACAGCCAGTTGGAGGTTGGTGGGGGAGTAGATGCACACAGAGTGCACCTCAAAGGAAGGGAGGGTAACAGAGGGTGGCAGTGGGATTGGGGTGAAGGAGCAGTTATCTGACAGGAGAAAACCAACTCCTCCGCCATGCTTGGTGCTGGGGCTGGGTGTGGGAGAAAGGTGGAAGCCACCGTAAGAGAGTGCAGCAGCGGAGGCTGTGTCAGAAGGGGTGAGCCAGGTTTCGGTGATGGCGAGGAAGGAAAGTTTGGTAGTAGCAAAGAGATCATGGATGTAGGGAAGCTTGTTACAGACAGAGCGAGCGTTCCACAGAGCTCCTGTTAGTGGGACTGGGGAAGAGGGGGCTGGGCGAATGGGTATAAGGTTAGAGAGGTTACGGAAGTTTGTGATGGAGCGTGGGTGGGAGGTAGAAATGACTGTGGGAATATGGTGAGGAGGACCAGGATTTGGAGAGATATCACCAGCAGTGAGAAGGAGCAGAGATAGTGTTAGCAGGTGAGAGCAGGAGAGGGCATGAGGGGGCTGCCTGTGCTTTGAGACAGAGGATTGTATGTTAAGGAACAGTTCGGAGGAGGTGAGATGGATGGGGAGGATTGAAGAGGAGATGAACAGTTGCTTACTTGGTGTGGGGATTGGGGGAGGTAGCAGAAAGTGAAAGATTATAGGGGTGAAAGTGAAATATTTACACCAAGTGTTGTGGACTTGAGTTTCTCTCTGCACCTGTTTGAATCACCGTGTGATAATATAGACTTTACCACTTATAAAACTGTGTCCTGTAGTTGTCTTGTTCCACGCAAAGAGTCTCCTGAGTTATCCCCTATAATTATTGCAAGGACTAAACAGGCGGCAGTGGAGGACAACTGTAATGGGAGGTAGACACATTTAGAAGGCCCAAAAAAGTAAGTAGGCTAAATGCAGTTCAAAATTGGTAACAGGAATAACCAGGCGGCATTGCTTGGTTCAGCGGAGGACAATTGTAAGGAGTGGCTGACACACTTAGTAGGCCCAAAAAAGTAAGTAGGCTAAATGCAGTTCAAAATTGGTAACAGGAATAACCGGGCGGCATTGCTTGGTTCAGCGGAGGACAATTGTAAGGAGTGGCTGACACAGTGAGTAGGACCTAATAATTAAGTAGGCTAAAATCAGTTCAAAATTGGTAACAGGACTAAACTGGCGGCGTTGCTAGGTTCAGCGGAGTACAGTTGTAAGGAGTGGCTGACACACTTAGTAGGCCCAAATAAGTAAGTGGGTTAAATGCAGTTCGAAATTGGTAACAGGAATAACTAGGCGGCATTGCTTGGTTCAGCGGAGGACAATTGTAAGGAGTGGCTGACACACTTAGTAGGCCCAAAAAAGTAAGTAGGCTAAATGCAGTTCAAAATTGGTAACAGGACTAAACTGGCGGCGTTGCTTGGTTCAGCGGAGTACAGTTGTAAGGAGTGGCTGACACACTTAGTAGGCCCAAATAAGTAAGTAGGCTAAATGCAGTTAAAAATTGGTAACAGGAATAACTAGGCGGCATTGCTTGGTTCAGCGGAGGACAATTGTAAGGAGTGGCTGACACAGTGAGTAGGACCTAATAATTAAGTAGGCTAAAATCAGTTCAAAATTGGTAACATGACTAAACTGGCGGCGTTGCTTGGTTCAGCGGAGTACAGTTGTAAGGAGTGGCTAACACACTTAGTAGGCCCAAATAAGTAAGTGGGCTAAATGCAGTTCGAAATTGGTAACAGGAATAACTAGGCGGCATTGCTTGGTTCAGCGGAGGACAATTGTAAGGAGTGGCTGACACAGTGAGTAGGCCCTAATAATAAAGTAGGCTAAATGTCTGACAAAAAAATTTTCAGAAAGAACCAGGAGGCATAGCTAGGTACAGGAATGGGCTCCTCTGCTCAGTAGCAGACAGTGGTAGTAGGCGCAACGTTTTAACTGGTCTAAATGGAGGCCAGGGCCCCTGTATATGTTAACTATCATCTATCATTTCAATAAATTTGTATTGGCAGTGCCATTGAAGGATTTAATAGCACAGACTACACAGTGGTGGAGCAGGGAGAGGTAAGTATTGTAAGTGGTAGAGCACTGTTCGAGCTGGGGGGGAACACTCTCTCATGGGCTGCGGTACTGACACAGGGCCCCTCATATTACAACAGTGTGTCTGACGTTGGTTGTGCTCCACCACCGTCAGAGACACTTCATTGTACTATGAGGGACCCTGTGCTAGTGCCGTCGCCCAAGAGTGGGCACACCCACCTGTCCAGGCAAACAGCACTCGCACGGGTGCTTGCGCCAGGTGGTGACCACAGTCCTGTGGGGGGAATCAGCCCATTTAGGGAGGTATAAAAATGGCCTATGGTGGATATTCAGCAGCTGCAAATGGAGGAATTGGAGAAGTCAGTAAGAGGAGGCCAAAAACAAGACATTTTTCAGGCAAGCTATGTGTCAGCAGGGGAAGGTGGGGCCAAATAATTGGAAATCCATGATTGGTTCATTTTAATGAAGGTTAGGTCATCAACATTTCGGATAGCCAGACGTGTCCTTTTTTCGGTCAGTATTGAACCAGCAGCACTGAATATTCTTTCTGATAGCACACTAGCAGCAGGGCAAGCGAGCTCCTGTAATGCATATTCTGACAATTCAGGCCAGGTGTCTATTTTAGATGTCCAGTAATCAAAGGGGAATGACCTTTGAGGGAGAACATCGATAAGGGCGGAAAAATAGTTCGTAACCATACTGGAAAATGTTGTCCCCTGTCACTTTGAATCGATGCAGCAGGACCTGTCGTGTCAGCGGTCATTGTGAAATCACTCCACAACCTGGTCATAAAACCCCTCTGTCCAATGCCACTTCTGATTTGTGCACCTCTAACACCTCTGCCATGTTGCCCACTACGGCTCGTGTGAGAACCATCACCGCCGCTGTGTGCTGGGAATGCCTGAACCAAGCGGTCTACAAGAGTTGCTTGTTTGGTAGCCAATATTTGCTCAAGGTTCTCATGTGGCATGATATTTTGTAATTTTCCTTTATATCGTGGATCCAGGAGGCAGGCCAACCAGTAATCGTCATCGGTCATCATTTTGATAATGTGGGGGACCCTTTTTAGGATACGCAAGGCATACTCAGCCATGTGGGCCAATGTTCCAGGTGTCAATTCACTGCTTGTGCTGGGTTGAGGAGCACTTTCTTGCAAATCAACATCACTTGTGTCCCGCAAAAACCCTGTACCTGACCTTGCAATGCCACCAGTTTCTATTGCCCCCTGAGAAGCATCCTCCTCACATAAATATTCATCCCCATCATCCTCCTTCTTCTCCTCTTCGTCCGCCACCTCGTTCAGGAGAGTTCCCTGAGCAGACAATGGCTGACTGTCATCAAGGCTTCCCTCCTTCTCGGCTGCAGATGCCTGCTCCTTAATGTGCGTCAAACTTTGCATCACCAGACGCATTAGTGGGATGCTCATGCTTATGATGGCGTCGTCTGCACTTACCAGCCGTGTGCATTCCTCAAAACTCTGAAGGACTTGACAGAGGTCTTGTAGCTTCGACCACTGCACACCAGACAACTCCTTGTCTGCCATCCAACTGCCTGCCCTTGTATGTGTATCCTCCCACAAATAGATTACAGCACGCCTCTGTTCGCACAGCCTCTGAAGCATGTGCAGTGTGGAGTTCGACCTTGTTGCAACGTCAATTATTAGGTGGTGCTGGGGAAGATTCAGCGATCGCTGATGGTTCAGCATACGGCTGGAGTGTACGGGCGACCGGCGGATGTGCGAGCAAAGTCTTCGCACCTTCTGGAGCAGGGTTGGTAACCCCGGATAATTTTTCAGGAAGCACTGCACCACCAGGTTCAAGGTGTGAGCCAGGCAAGGTTTGTGTTTCAGTTCTGAAAGGGCTATGGCAGCCATAAAATTCCTTCCGTTATCACTGACTACCTTGCCTGCCTCAAGATGTACACTGCCCAGCCAGGACTGAGTTTCTTGCTGCAAGTACTCAGCCAGAACTTCCGCGGTGTGTCTGTTGTCGCCCAAACACTTAATTTGCAACACAGCCTGCTGACGCTTACCACTAGCTCTTCGATAATTGGATACCTCGTGTGCAATACTGGCAGCTGCAGATGGAGTGGTCGTGCGACTGCGCTATGTGGATGAGCTTTGGCTTCTGGAGGAGGAGGGGGAGGAGGAGGAGGGGTGGCAAATGCCTACAGCCAACTGTTTCCTAGACCGTGGGCTAGGCAGAACTGTCCCACTATGGCTGTCCTCTGTGAACCCTGCATCCACCACATTAACCCAGTGCGCCATGATGGACACTTAATGTCCCTTGCCATGCCTACTGGTCCATGCATCTGTTGTGAGGTGCACCTACCTTTCCATTGACTGATTGCCTCAGTGCATGGAAAATGCTGTCTTTGATATGCTGGTGGAGGGCTGGGATGGCTGTTCTCGCAAAGAAGTGCTGACTGGGTAGGTCATAGCGTGGTACTGCGTAGGCCATCAGGTCTTTGAAAGCTTCGCTTTCAACCAACCAGTAGGGCATCATCTCTAATGAGATTAATCTAGCAATGAGGCCGCTCAAACCCTGTGTATGCGGATGAGAGGAGTACTTTCTTGTCCTAACGAGAGTCTCTTGTAGGGTGAGCTGGACTGGAGAGCTGCATATGGTGGAACAAGCGGTGGTGTTGGTGGTGGTGGACATGGTGGATTGAGAGAGGGTTGGTGATGGTATTCTTGATGTTGACCTACATACAGTGGTTCCTACCAAAAACCTTGTGATTCCTTGACTGTTTTGGCCTTGCGACGATACCTCCATATTTGCTGCTGGTGGTGTCCTAACCGGTGGGCTTACAGTGAGGGAAGCAATGTAGCGTTTCTTACTACCTTCATTCTGAGCAGATGCACCAACGGTACGGGACATTTGGTAGTTAGTCCAGGCTAGCAAGTGCATGCTGGTTAAATGTCTAAGCATGCACGTTGTATTAAAATTTGGGGGATTCTTCCCTCTGCTAAAGGTCTTTGAGCATTTCTTACAGATAACTTTGCACTGATCATTCGGATCTTGGTTAAAAAATTGCACACTCCACTATTCCTACTATGGAATATCTTTTCAGGCATTGCACGCTGTGCTACTTTCACTGGATGGCCACACTGTCCTAAACGTTTTTTTGGTTGACAAACGTTTTTGGCCTGAGACGGGCCTGCCAGATGAAAGCTGTTGCGATGTAGATGGCTGCTGCGGATCATCCTCCTCCGCTTCTGAGCTACTGTCAGTGGCACCCTCTTCCCCCAATGGCTGCCAATCTGGGTCAACAACTGGGTCATCTATCACCTCCTCTTCAATGTCATGTGCACCTTTCTCTGTGTCACCGTGTAAGGTGCTATAGCGTTCGGGACGGGGCACCATAGTTTCATCAGGGTCAGTTTCTGGCTCAGTACACTGTGAGGGCAATGTAGTGATCTGAGTTAATGGAACAGCATAATAATCTAGCTGTGGCTATGCATCAGTGCACTCCATGTCCAATTCATCTTGTAATGGGCTGTTAACAATTTCCCTTTCTAACCCAGGCACGGTATGTGTAAAGAGCTCCATGGAGTAACCTGTTGTGTCGCCTGACGCATCCTTCACTGTTGTTTTGGGTGAAGGACACAAGGAAATGACTTGTTCCTGACCAAGGGCATCCACTGACGACTCGCTGCTTTTAAATTTGAAACGTTCTGAAGAGGAGGCGAAAGAGCTAGAGGCTGAGTCAGCAAGGAAAGCCAAAACTTTTTCCTGCTGCTCCGGCTTTAAAAGTGGTTTTCCTACTCCCAGATAAGGGAGCCTTCGAGGCCTTGTGTAGCCAGACGATGACGCTGGCTCAACACCTCCAGCCTTAGCTGCTATTTTGCTTTTCCCACTACCACCAGATGCTCCACCACCACCATCAGTACCAGCTGGCAATGACTGCCCACGGCCTCTTCCACCAGACTTCCTCATTTTTGGGAAAATCTAACCAAAATAACAACCATTATATGATACTGTAAAACAAGGTAGAAGGTGTATATAAACTTGTTGAGAATTTAATTCTCCCTTTTTTGGGGGGAGACTGCACCACAACTCAGGCCCAGTGTATAACACAACACAATGTGAGTGGCAGCAAGTGGCTGGCTGATGCACGACAAACTAAGAGGACTGAGGTATATCCACTTTGTGAGAATTTCAATCTCCCTTTTTTGGGGGGGAGACTGAACCCAAACTCAGGCCCAGTGTATTTTACAATGCAATGTGAGTGGCTGCAAGTGGCTGGCTGATACACCACAAACTAAGAGGACTGAGGTATATATCCACTTTGTGAGAATTTCAATCTCACTTTTTTCTTTTGGACACAGAACCCAAACTCAGGCCCAGTGTATCTTACAACGCAATGTGAGTGGCAGCAAGTGGCTGGCTGATACACCACAAACTAAGAGGACTGAGGTATATCCACTTTGTGAGAATTTGAATCTCCCTTTTTTGGGGGGGAGACAGCACCACAACTCATGCCCAGTGTGTAACACAACACAATGTAAGTGGCAGAAAGTGGCTGGAAGATATATGAAAAAATCCAAGGACTGTAGTACAATTTCAATCTCCCTACAATGATCTCAGGACAAGTATGGCAGCAACAAAAAGGACTGCTGCACACAAAAGTGTGGACAAATAAACAAGATAACTGCAGAAAGGAGCAACAGGATTTTTGCTTTTAAAAAAGCAGTTGGTTTGCACAGCAGCGGTGCAAACAGCAATGCAGCTATCAGGGAGCCTTACAAGGCAGCCTAATAAGCTACAGAGCTGATGCACAAAGATATAGCCTCCACTGTCCCTGCAAAAAAAGGTGGTGTTGGACAGTGGAAATCACTACAGCACAAGCGGTTTGGGGGTTAATCTTCCCTCCCTAACTATAGCCCTTCTTCTGACGAAGCTGCAGCAATCTCTTCCTATGCTAAGATCGGCAGAAGTAAGATGGCGGTCGGTGTGCACGCCCCTTTATACCCCCTGTGACACTGCAGAAAGCAAGCCAATCACTGTCATGCCCTTCTGTTAGATGGTGGGGACCGAGACCTATGTCATCACGCTGCCCACACTCTGTTTCCTCCTTCATTGGCTGAGAAATGGCGCTGAACGCGTCATACGAAATTCGACTTTGGCACCGCATGGCCGATCCCACAGATCGGGTCGGGTTTCATGAAACCCGACTTTGCCTAAAGTCGGCGATTTTTGAATTTGTCTGATCTGTTTTGCTCAACCCTAATCACTACCCATCTTGAAAAGTTTTCCCCCTCCCATATACTAATGTGCCACAAACAGGAAGCTGCTATCACCAACCATTCCCATTTTATTTAGGTGTATCCATATAAATGGCTGATATCTCATATCACCTCCCTACTTATTAGTTGTTTGTACCCAAAGCAATAGTCGGCCCTAATGCTCCCAGGACTACAACATATCCCGTACCTATAGGGGCATGCCGCTAAAGAGATGTACAAACTGAAGATAGATGGTACATAAAGAAGAAATGTGCAATAATGATAACAAATTGTCACGATACCACAGACCTATTGCTTTATCTATGGTTTAAAGTACACACTAGCCTAATATTACCAGATGATAATAGGACACCCACGATATTTGGAATAGGGGTTAATAGTGTGCTGTAAAGGTGCTATAGTCTAACTCTACCAATCCCTATAACCCCTGTCCCTACCTATCATGCGGAGGTTGGCACCCCTAAATAATCACGCAAATGGCGCCCCCGGTCTCGTCGACTATCCCTTAGTAACCCTATTTTGCTTAGCCTGACCCATATGCATGCAATGGGATAATGGGTCTAAGAGAGGGGGTGAGGGACCGAGGATAGGTATGGGATAATAATATAGGGACCAGCAATAACACCGGTAGGTATGGGGAGTATTAAGATACGAATACGGTCAAAGCACGGAAAAAGGTTACTTAATGCAACATTGATACCATCTTTCTATGTCATGTGCATCCATTACCATACTCATATGCTTTGTGTTCGACCAACCGAACCACCTCCTATTGTTATACCCTACCCCGCACATAAATATACCACATAATACTGATAATATTATGCATTTATCTTATCTGGTGTCCAGACGATCGTCTGGACACCAGATAAGATAAATGCATAATATTATCAGTATTATGTGGTATATTTATGTGCGGGGTAGGGTATAACAATAGGAGGTGGTTCGGTTGGTCGAACACAAAGCATATGAGTATGGTAATGGATGCACATGACATAGAAAGATGGTATCAATGTTGCATTAAGTAACCTTTTTCCGTGCTTTGACCGTATTCGTATCTTAATACTCCCCATACCTACCGGTGTTATTGCTGGTCCCTATATTATTATCCCATACCTATCCTCGGTCCCTCACCCCCTCTCTTAGACCCATTATCCCATTGCATGCATATGGGTCAGGCTAAGCAAAATAGGGTTACTAAGGGATAGTCGACGAGACCGGGGGCGCCATTTGCGTGATTATTTAGGGGTGCCAACCTCCGCATGATAGGTAGGGACAGGGGTTATAGGGATTGGTAGAGTTAGACTATAGCACCTTTACAGCACACTATTAACCCCTATTCCAAATATCGTGGGTGTCCTATTATCATCTGGTAATATTAGGCTAGTGTGTACTTTAAACCATAGATAAAGCAATAGGTCTGTGGTATCGTGACAATTTGTTATCATTATTGCACATTTCTTCTTTATGTACCATCTATCTTCAGTTTGTACATCTCTTTAGCGGCATGCCCCTATAGGTACGGGATATGTTGTAGTCCTGGGAGCATTAGGGCCGACTATTGCTTTGGGTACAAACAACTAATAAGTAGGGAGGTGATATGAGATATCAGTCATGGTATCACCCCTAACAGATAAGAAAAGTACATTAAGAAAGGATATGGTAACGGTAGTCCTAAGTACTTGGTTTTAAATTTTGGTCACATTGTTGTAGGGCTACGGGTTTTTGTCTACTACAATTTTAAATAATTTTCTAAATAAAGGTATTTTTGGTATTAGTTGTTTTTGAATAATATGTTTGATCACTACACCAACCCATTTGTTATTTGTATAAGTCTCAATGTGTATCCATATAAATGGCCCACCTTTTATAACTGCCAGTGTGAACAACGGCGGAACAAAGCATTAAGCGTTAACCTAAATCAGACTGCGTTAACTCCACACAGTGTGAACAGAACACAAAGTATCAAGCTTAGTTACTTCACTGAGAGGTACTGCACTCAATATGCTGAGTGCTATACCCTGTTAAACGTCACAGGGATAATCACATGTGGGCTGCGCTTGCGCTGCAACTAAACTGTGCCAATTGCACACAAGAATGAAGCAGATGCAGAGACAAAACAAAGAACTAATGTGACGCACACATGGAAGAAACAGATGCTAAGCCAAGGGATAGCTACTAAGTCCTAATTCTACCTGCCAATGTAAGAACTTTCAGTGTATAGAGCATCACCTGCAAACAGAGTAGTAGAGTATCCACTCACAAACATCACAAATAAGTGATACCAGCGTGCTTGCGTGTGCTGCTGAGAGCCTTTTAAACCCTAGGCTCCACCCCAAACACTTAAGCCCATCTGGATGTGGCATCGCCCGCAGGCCAATCCGGAGCCGTTACATCACCAGAGCAGCTAACGTCTGACCACCAATGAGAAGACGCCGCATCACGGACATGCTCAGTAAGGTGATCTCTGGATTTAGACTCTGGAGTGCAGGACTGCACCAAAATATCACTGATTCCCATAGACTTGGCTGGAGAGCCAGCAGTAACCAAGTGAATAGCATGAGCCTGAGCAAGATGCTGGGACCAACATCTGTGCTTATCAGCACCCGCCTCAGCCGGAGCTGAATGGGAGACCACAGGACCAGGCAATGCTTGGGATCTATCCCACGCAGCAGAAGAATCCTGACACCTAACAATAGGCCCCTCAAACTCAATTGAAATGTGTTTTGATCCCTAAAAATATTGTTTTGTAAATTTTGATGTAAAAATGAGAAGTCGCTGGTCAACTTTTAACGGTTGTACCTTTCAAGCAAAAAAAAAAATACATTTCAAGAATTGTGCTGATGTAAAGTAGCCATGTGGGAAACTATTTTGTGTGACATGACTCTCTGATTCAAGGGCATAAAAATTAGCGTATTTTTTGGACCATAAGATGCACTTTTTTCCTCCCAAATTTTTGGGGAAAATGGGGGTACATCTTATGGTCGCAATATACTTACAAATCCTGCAGCTAGGGTGGTGCAGTGGGGCTCTGTGGTGTGGTGGCGGGGTGTGCTCCGGGGCAGCTCTCAGCAATCCGGGGGGGGGACTCTGCCGGCATTTCATCAAAGTCTAGAGGCCTCCCGCACATCCGTTGCTTCCATGTTGTGGTGGCCTCCGGGAACATGGCCTCTGGGAACATGGCCTGCGGGAAGATGGCCGCTGGGCCAGGGGTGGTGCACGCTCAGATTCAAATCTTGTCCCGAGAACACGGGAGATGAGATCTCATGGCGAGATCTAATTGCCAAGATTTGAATCTGAGCATGTGCCACCCCCATCCCGGAGTCCATGTTCCCCGAATCCATGTTCCCAGAGGCCACTGCAACATGGCAGCAATGGATGTGAGGGGGCCTCTGTGCTTTGATGATATGCCAGCGGAGCCCTACATGGAGCACAGAGAGCTGCTGCCACAGCAACAGAGCACAGTCCCTGCCCCAGAGCACAGCCCCCCTGCCCCGGAGCACAGCCCTCCTGCCCCAGCACAGAGCCCCAGCCCAGAGCACCTGCCCCAGCACAGAGCCGCAGCACAAAGCCCCTGCCCCAGCACAGAGCCCCTGCCCCAGCACATAGCCCCTTCCCCAGCACAGAGCTCTTGCCCCAGTGCAGAGCCCCTGCCCCAGCACAGAGCCGCTGGCATGGGTTTTCCCAGAAGCCACCGCAACAGCCTGGACCACCGGACAACCCCTGTGACCACTCCTCAACCAGTGCCGATCACTTTACTGGTAAGCTGAATTCGGACTGTAAGACAGACCCCCATTTGACACATTATTTTTTTCCCCTATTTTCCTTCTGAAAATTTGGGGAGCGTCTTATGGTCCGGTGCGTCTTATAGTCTGAAGAATACAATAAGTTTGAAAATTGCAAAATGTTCAACATTTTCACCAAATTACCACTGTGATTAAGTGCAATATGTCATGAAAAAATATTCTCAGAATCAGTGGGATCCATTGAAACGTTCCGGAGTTATGACCTTATAAAATGACAGTGGTCAGAATTGAAAAAAATTGGCCTGGTCAAGAAGGTGAAAACAGGCTTCGGGGTGAAGGGATTAATGTCATTATTCTATTTGAAACTTTAGAAATACAGATACTAATTACTCTCCATAAACTTAAGTAGACAAATTGCATCCCAAGCTATTCTATGAGAAATATATTTTACAATTCACTCTAATGAATTACAGGTTTGATGATTTCAGTGGATTAAGATATACTTGACTCTGAACAAACTGAATTAACCATGGCATCTAATACTACAAAAAGAGTGTCAGGTTTTTCTACAAAATATCCCGTGCGAGAGCGCTGTACAATTAAATCTAGAATATATTGTAGCAATTGCACTGCACTTGAACTTTACAATTAGTGCATTTGAAGTTTAATTAATTGTACTCGCCTGATTCAATATATACCCTGAAGACTGTGCAGCGCCTGATGATTATTTACTGCATGAAAAGGACTGATAATTAGGTTATATATTTAGAAAATAACTCACACTCATATATTCAGCTTTTTATAGTTTGCTTTTCATTTAATAAAAAAAACACACAAAGAAGCGATTACTACTAAGTAGTGAAATGTGGATTATCCCATCTCAAGTGAGCATTGAGGATAAATTCATAAAAGCTGCAATAAACTAGGATGGGGGCATAGATCTTATTTTATGTTCACGAGGTAGGGATACATGGAAGTCATGTGTGGTATGATTTTCTAGCAATAAGAAATAGCGCTATCCATGGACTTACCAAAAAAAATAAAACAGTTTCCCATTGAATTTTCCCTGCGCATCACCACTGCTCTCCAGGAACATGAGAAATACCATTTGCAATATGATTATACAGTACTTGCTAAGACTAAAATACCTCTCTAAATGGAATTGGTCACATAACTTCAGGTAAATACTTTACAAATTGGGAACCTTAACTTCATTTGTAGGAAAATTAAACTAATTAGAGCTTGATATAAAATGCACATGCAGATTTTGTTGTAGATCGTTTCTGCAATTCCATTGAATACTCCCAGTATATACAGAAATTAAGCACGCTATTTAAAATAATTTATTTTCACTATTGCCAACTTGCCAACAAAATTAAGCTTGATAAGTTTGAACACTAATTATGATACTTTTATTAGTACTCTTTTTTTGTTTTTTTTGGTTTAAAGGAAATTATTATCAGAAAATGACCTATTGTTTAACCCCTTAACCCCTGAGGGTGGTTTGCATGTTAATGACAAAGCCAATTTTTACAATTCTAACCACTGTCCATTTATGAGGTAATAGCTCTAAAATGCTTCCATGGATCCTGGTGATTCTAAGATTGATTTCTCATGACATATTTTCCTTCATGTCAGTGATAAAATTTCTTTCATTTGACTTGCATTTATTTGTGAAAAAAATGAAATTTGGCGAAAATTTTGAAAATTTTGCAATTTTCCAACTTTTAATTTTCATGCCCTTAAATCATAGAAATATGTCACACAAAATACTTAATAAGTAACATTTCCTACATGTCTACTTTACAACAGCACAAATTTGGAACAACATTTTTTTTTCTTAGGAAGTTATAAGGGTTAAAAGTTAAACAGCGATTTCTCATTTTTACCACACCATTTTTTAGGGACCAAATCACATTTGAAGTCACTTTGAGGGGTCTATATGATAGAAAATAGCCAAAAGTGGCACCATTCTAAAAACTGCACCCCTCAAGGTGCTCAAAACCCACATTTAAGATGTTTATTAACCCTTCAAGTGCTTCACAGGAATTTTTGGAATGTTTAAAAAATGAACATTTAATGTTTTCACCAAAAATTTAGTTCAGATCCATTTTTTTTTTAATTTACCAAGGGTAACAGGAGAAATTGGATCAAAAAGTTGTTGAGCAATTTGTCCTGAGTAGGGTTGAGCGACTTTTATTTTTATAGGATCGGGTCGGGTTTCACGAAACCCGACTTTCTCAAAAGTCGGGTCGAGTGAAATCGGCCGATCCTATAAAAAAGTCGGGGTCGGGGTCGGCCGAAACACGAAACCCAATGCAGTGCAATGGGATACTATGGCTCCCAGGGTCTGAAGGAGAGGAAACTCTCCTTCAGGCCCTGGGATCCATATTAATGTGTAAAATAAAGAATCAAAATAAAAAATATTGATATACTCACCCTCGGACGCGCCCTGGCACTAACCGGCAGCCTTCCTTCCTAAGAATGAGCGCGTGAATGACCTGCGGTGACGTCGCGGCTTGTGATTGGTCGCGAGCGGTCACATGGGCTGTCACGCGACCAATCACAAGCCGCAACGTCATCTAAGGTCCTTCACGCGCTCATTCTTAGGAAGGAAGGCTGCCGGAAAGAAGCAGGGCGCGTCCGAGGGTGAGTATATTCCTATTAGGTATATACTCACCCTCGGACGCACCCTGCTTCTTTCCGGCAGCCTTCCTTCCTAAGAATGAGCGCGTGAAGGACCTTAGATGACGTCGCGACTTGTGATTGGTCGCGTGACTGCCCATGTGACCGCTCGCGACCAATCACAAGCCGCGACGTCAACGCAGGTCATTCACGCGCTCATTCTTAGGAAAGAAGGCTGCCGGTTAGTACCAGGGCGCGTCCGAGGGTGAGTATATCAATATTTTTTATTTTGATTCTTTATTTAACACTTAAATATGGATTCTGATACCGATTCCCGATATTGCAAACATATCGGAACTCGGTATCGGAATTCCGATACCAGATTCAGAAGATCGCTGACCTCATGGCCGACCCCACACAGGGGTCGGGTCGGGTTTCATGAAACCCGACTTTGCCAAAAGTCGGCGACTTCTGAAAATGGCCGACCCGTTTCGCTCAACCCTAGTCCTGAGTACGCTGATACCCCATATGTGAAGGTAAACCACTGTTTGGGCACATGGCTGAGCTTGGAAGGGCAGGAGCGACGTTTGACTTTTCAATGCAGAAATCAGCTGTAATTGAGATCGGATGCCATGTAGCCTTTGGAGAGCCCCTGATGTGCCTAAACAGTGAAAACCTTCCACAAGTGACACCATTTTGGAAACTAGACCCCCCAAGGAACTTATCAATAAAACCTATATAGAAAAGAAGTGACTCCCTGACGAAGCGGTAGCGAAACGTGAGTTGGAGTGGTGTGTGCGGGGGTTGCGGCACGTCATATTGGTTGGTGTTCATGACTGGTTTGATGCTCATTTAAACTGACTGATTTGCTCCTTTTCTTGGCATTTTTTGATTAGCATGCATATATTTTATTTTCAATAACCCTCACTAATTTTATTTTAATCATCGGCAAATAATTTATATGCACAATTAGTTATTTTTCACTTGTTTACAATATATTAATTGATGTTTGGAGTAATAATATTATTATTCAGATTGCACTATTATTGCACTTTACACCAATATCATAATCTAATTACCTTATTTTTTGGTAATTGAATTTACAATTGGTTAGTATGTATATATTTTCAACAACCCTCACTTATATATTTAATTAATTATTGTTAATATATTTATATGCACTGTGTCCATATTTAATAATTTTGCACCAATATTAATTTTGTCATGAGACCGAGTATTATTATTAATATTATTTATATTGCACTATTGTCATTGCACTTTACCTTAATGTGAAATGTTGAGTGGATTTTGTCGTTATTAATTTTTATGCTAGTCATTTATGATATTTATTATATTTTTTATTTAATATACCTATTTTTTATACATATATTATTTGGTAAATTATTTTATGCATTATGCAAAAAAATGATTTTATCAATTAATTCGACATTCCCCCCCCCCACACACACACACACACATACAGATCTATTTTTATTTTTTATCATTTTGATTCATTTTTCATTTTTTTTAATTTTTATTATTTTTTTTATTTTTCTTGTCTACTGTCTAATTTTAAATTACCTTAATAAAATATTGTTTTTATTGTATATTGTGTCATATGCCTTTTATATTAATAAAAACAATGATTTAATTAAATTATTTATTGAATCGGTGAATATGTTTTTGAGGTTTATACCCCCCAAGGAACTAGATGTGTGGTGAGCACTTTGAACCCCCAAGTGCTTCACAGAAGTTTATAACAAAGAGCTGTGAAAATAAAAAATCATATTTTTTCCACAAAAATTATATTTTTGTCCCCAATATTCTATTTTCCCAAGGGTAACAAGAGAAATTGGATCCCAAAAATTGTTAAGCAATTTTTCCTGAGTATGCTGATACCTCATATGTGAGGGTAAACCACTGTTTGGGTGCATGGCAGAGCTCGGAAGGGAAGGAGCGCAGTTTTACTTTTTCAACACACAATTGGCTGGAATTAACATCGGACATCATGTTGCATTTGGTGAGCCCCTGATGTTCCTTATCAGTGAAAAAACCCCACAAGTGACACCATTTAAGAAAGTAGACACCCAAAGAAGTTATCTAGATGTGTGATGAGCACTTTGAAACCCCATGTGCTTCACAGAAGTTTATAACATAGAGCCGTAAAAGTAAAAAATCAATTTTTTTTTTCAACAAAAATTATCTTTTTGCCCCCAATTTTCTATTTTCACAAAGGTAATAGGAGAAATTGGACCCTAAAATTTATTGTACCATTTGACAACTTTTACAACTCTTTCAACTCAAAATTGGCTGGAATTAAGATCAGACACGATGTCGTGTTTGGAGAGCCCCTGATGTGCCTAAACAGTGGAAATTCCCCACAAGAGACACCATTTTGGAAACTAGACTGCCCAAAGAACTTATCTATATGTGTAGTGAGCACTTTAAATCCCCAAGTGCTTCACAGAAGTTTATAACGTAGAGCCTTGAAACTAAAAAATCATATTTTTTCCACAAAAATGATTTTTTGCCCCCAATTTTTTATTTTCCCAAGGGTAACAGGAGAAATTGGACCCCAAATGTTGTTGTACAATTTTTCTTGAGTACGCTGATGCCCCATATGTAGGGGAATACTACTTTTGAGGCACAGTACAAAGCTCAGAAAGAATAGGTGCCATATTGGAGTTCAGATTTTGCTGGAATGGTTTAAGGGTGCTATGTCACATTGGCAGAGCCCCTGAGGTGCCAGAACAACAGAAACCCCCTATATGTGAACTCATTTTACAAACTATACTCCCCAATGAATTTATCTAGGGGTGCAGTGATCATATTAACACTGCATGTGCTTCACAGAATTTTATACCACTGAGCGGTGAAGAAAGAATAAATGACATTTCTACCACTAAAATATTGTTTTAGTCCCAAGTTTTTAATTTTTCTAAGGGCTAATAGAAATTTTTTTTTACAACAAACTGAGGTCCATTTTTCTCTGAATGTGACAAAACCCTATATGTAATCGGGAAATATTTTTCAGGCACAGCGCAAAGCTCAGAAGGCAAGATGTTACTGTTATGGTTTGCAGGTGCCATAACCCACTGGGAGAACCAATAAGGTGCCAGAACAGCTAAACCCCCCATAAGTGACCCCATTTTACCAACCACACCTCTCAATTAATTCATCTAGGGGTGCAGTAATCATATTGAAACAATGGGTCACAGAATTTTATACCATTGGGAAGTGAAGACAAAATAACTACATTTTTACCACCAAAAAGTTGGTTTTAGAAAAATATTTAAAATTTTCACACAAAAAGTGAATAAAAATGGCAACAAAATATTTCCCACAATTTCTACTGAATGTGGCAATACCCCATATGTGGCCGTACAGTACTACTTAGCCATACGGAGAGACTCAGGAGGAATGGAACGCTATTTGCCTATTCAAGTGAATGGGTCTGTGCACATGTCAGTGTGTTTCCACGTACCGTGTGTCCATGAGCAAAACACGCTGACATGTCCGTTTTTTTTAATGTCGGCATGGGCCACAAAATGTCCAGCACATGTGCATACGCATAACACATATGGATTCCCTCTGTGTGACATGCATCGGCGCCAGGGAAGAAGCATTACAGTAAGCGCTGTTCCCTGTTGCAGGGAAGAAGCATTACAGTAAGCGCTGTTCCCCGTTGCCAAGTGGTGAATACGGCTCTCATCAGTCTCCCCTGCTCTGCCGGTGATCGGCACGAGCAGGGGAGAATGATTTGAATTACATTTAAGTGATAAAAGAGACAGGGGGCAGCTGATGGAACTATTACTCCCATCAGCCTACCCCTGCTGCTGCTAATAACAGTGACAGCAGGAGCGGCAGATGGGGGTATTCATCAGCTGCCACCTGCACTATAAATAAATTAAAAAACAGCTATAATTATTAAAAAACAGCGTGGGGACCCCTCTATTCTTGATAAACAACCTTGCTGAAGCTGACAGATGAGGATTGCAGCCCCAGCAATGAGTTTTGCCTGGCTGGTTATAGAAAATACAGGGGAACCCACACCATTTTTTTCATTTATTTATTTATAGCACAGGTGACGGCTGATGAATACCCCCATCAGCCACTCCTGCGGTCAATGTTATTAGCAGCAGCAGGGATAGACTGATGGGAGTAATAGTCCCATCAGCCGCCACTTGCTGTCTCTTTTATCATTTAAATGTAACTCTTATAATTCTCCCCTGCTCACGCTTATCGCCAGCAGAGCAGGAGAGAATGATGAGAGCCGTGTTCAGCACTTAGTGCAACGCTTCTTCCCTGGCACCCGTCCGTGTGGTACTGATACGGCACACAGATACCACACATGTGCTGCATGTATTACACACGGACACTGACATCTCCAGTACCGGAAATATCAGGATGTCTGAAAGAGACCTTATAGTGGGTTTTTATATTTGGCTGCTGTTGCACACTAAAAGACGCTTTCTTTTTGCAAAAAACAGTTTTTGCATTGCCACATTTTGAAAAATATAATTTTTCCATATTTTAGCCCACAGAGTCATGTGAGGTCTTGTTTTTGCAGGACAAGTTGATGTTTTTAATGGTACCATTTTTGGGCACATGACATTTTTTGATCGCTGTCTATTCCGATTTTTGGGAGGCAGAATGAACAAAAAACAGCAATTCATGAAATTCTTTTGGGGGGTGCGTTTATATCATTCCATGTGCAGTGAAATTGATAAAGCAGATTTATTCTTCGGGTCAGTATGATTAGAGCGACACCTCATTTATGTACTGTTTTTTATGTTTTGGAGCCTTTATACAATAAAAACTGTATTATAAAAAAAATAATTATTTTTTATTCTGAGAGCTATAACTTTTTTATTTTTCGGCTGATGGAGCTGTATCGCAGCCTATTTTTTGTGGGACAAGATGACATTTTCAGTGGTACCATGATTAGTTATACCCATCTTTTTGATGAGACATATAATGGTGAAGTTCGTTTAAGCACATGTGACTAGAGTTGAGCGACTTTTACTTTTTTTGGATCGAGTCAGGTTTCACGAAACCCGACTTTGTCAAAAGTCAGGTTGGGTGAAATAGGCCAATTATTGGGAAAAGTCAGGGGCCGACTGAAACACGAAACCCAGTGCAAGTCAATGGGGAATCAAAGTCGGCAGTGAGTGGAGGACAGGAAAACACCTACAGTGCCCATTTTAATGCCAAAAACATCAATTCTTATTACTTAAGCTTGTCAATCTTAATTTACTTTATAATAATAGTTAGGCATTGAAAACTGGGGGTCATTTGGCTAAAGTTGTGGGGGGTATGGCTGGCTCAAGATTTTCGTGGGCCCAGGAAATGCGGAATACGTCACGGCGGTGGAGCAGGGAGAGGTAAGTATTTCAACTTTGCAAGTGCTGTGATCCTGAGCAAGCAGGGGGGGCCCACTCGTTGGCACTGGCACAGGGCCCCTCATAGTACAGCGGTGTGTTTGACGGCGGGTGGAGCCTCCCACTGGCAGAGACACTTTTGCGTACTATGAGGGGCCCTGTGCCAGTGACATCGCCAACGAGTATGCCCCCCACCCGATGAAGGAACCTGCACTTTCATCTGCACCTTCCTTTTTGTCCCCGTGTAAGGTGGTATAGTATGGGGGAAGGGGAACCTGACTTTCAGCAGGGTCAAATTCTGGCTGTGTAGAGTGCAAGGGGAATGTAGTGGTATGGGTCAATGTACCAGCAGACTCATCTAGCAGTGGCTGGGCAATGGGCAGGATGAGGGGGAAACACAGATATAGGCCCAAATAATAAAGTAGGCTAAATGCAGTTACGTCACGGCTTGCTGTGATTGGTCCGCGTCCCGGCAACATGGACGCCATTAACCAATCACAAGCCGTGACGTCACGGGAGGCTGGACACGCGCGTTTTTTAAAAAGTGCGCAAGTCCAGCCTCCCGTGACGTCACGGCTTGTGATTGGTTAATGGCGGCCATGTTGCCGGGACGCGGACCAATCACAGCAAGCCGTGACGTAATTTCGTCACGGCTTGCTGTGATTGGTCCGCGTCCCGGCAACATGGCCGCCCTGACCAATCACAAGCCGGGAATTCACGTAACCAAGTAACAGCGCGAATTTTAAACAAACAACGCTGCCGGTTCCCTCGCTGAGGTCCCGGCTGCGTCGGACAGGTGAGTATAGCGATATTTTTTATTTTAATTCTTTCTTTTACACATTTATATGGTTCCCAGGGCCTGAAGGAGAGTTTCCTCTCCTTCAGACCCTGGGAACCATCAGGAATACCGTCCGATACTTGAGTCCCATTGACTTGTATTGGTATCGGGTATCGGTATCGGATTGGATCCGATACTTTGCCGGTATCGGCCGATACTTTCCGATACCGATACTTTCAAGTATCGGACGGTATCGCTCAACACTATCAATGATATATTAATTATTAGAAGCAATCCTTTTGCTTTTCACAATAAAGACTCCAAATTTTAAAGTGACAGTGCAACGATAATGGATAACAGGCCATACCACAAAAAGGTGCAAATATATACTATTCCCAAATAAATATTACTATAAAGCCACAGGTATCCAAAACTGGAAGAAATCCATATTTCTCACCTGTGTAAGGCAATTTGCCTACTACTGGATACTCAAAGCAGAACCACTAGGCATAAAGAACCCATATGTCCTGCAACCTCCCTGTGATCGATAAACCGCAGGGTTTTACTGGCTTGCTAGGTATTGTTATCATGGGTGTAATTACCCGAACCCCAGAAACACACACTGACCCAGGTTACATCCTATGGGACTATTGCACCTCCCGTTGGCCACTTGGACGCCACATGTAGCATATAACTATGCGAGGCATGAATGCTGTGTATAAACCGCTCGGTACATATTACCTGACTTCTACTGCCATTCCCCTGCCTCCTGGCATGCTAGACCATGGCTACCCCGACGCGCGTTTCACATCTGCTTCCTCCTGGGGGCGTGTCTAAGGCCGGGCATCATAGTGGAGCGCCTCCACGTTAAGGGCAATGGGGTACTCGGTACCAGGCCTTTCGGTTCGGGGGATGTCACGGTGGCCTGACCCGGTCCGTGGCCCTTTGAGGGGCGTCCAATTAAAAGGTCTTATTTGTCTAGTGTTCGTGATGCCACCTGTGGTATTCGGTCAGGGTGACCGACGCTGCTAGGGGTCCGCTGGGGTGATGGAATGGCAGCTAGATGGTGTAACTTCCCACAGGTGAAGTATGTCCCCAGGGCTTCCCTTGATGAGTAGATGGTAATGGTGTAGGTCGCAGTAAATGATGAGGACACAGGGTTGCAGTCTCTTTACCTCTTTACTGAAGGCTTCGGCATCCGCAATCCAGAGCACTGCTAACAGGGCTGGCTGAGATCGGTCAGTCCGAAGGCACATCCAGATTTCCCTTTGCAGGTGGAAATCAGTAGCCTTCCTACTAGTCCATGAGCCAAGAACCAAATTTGACGATATCGGTACCAAGCGGAGTGACTAATTCTCTTTGGTATTTTTAGGTAGATGCATGTCTGTAGTTTATTTTTTGATATGATAGCCCTTACATATACGTAGCTTATTAACCCCTTCAGCCCTAGGCCTATTTGTACCCAAGTGCCTAAGCCAATCTGACCTGTGCCACTTCATGGGCTAATAACTTTGGAACGCTTTCACCTATCCAAGCCATTCTGAGATTGTTTTCTCGTGACATATTGTACTTCACGTCAGTGCTAAATGGGAGTCAATATATTTTACCTTTCTATATAAAAAAATGCTAAATATTCGGAAATTTTGGAAAAATCGGCAATTTTTTAACTTTGAAATTCTCTGCTTTTTACAAAAATACTGATACCCCCCATAATAGTTATTAATTTACACTCCCCACATGTTTACTTCATATTGGCATCATTTTGAAAATGAAACCTTATTGTTTTACGACGTAATAGGGCTTATAGTTTTATGCGCAATTTTTCACATTTACAGCAAAACCCACTTTTCAAAGGACCAAGTCACTTCTGAAGTCACTTTAAGGGGCTTACATAACAGAAACCACCCATAAATTACCCCATTTTGCAAACTACACCCCTCAAGCTGTTCAAAACTCATTTTTAAAAACTGTTAACCCTTTAGGTGTTCCACAGGAATTTTAGCATGAGCCAAGAACCAAATATGACGATATCGGTACCACCCGGAGTGACTAGATGTAGTATTTGTAACAAAATTTAATCCAAGTTATGTAAATACACACTGAACATGTCATGTGCATATATATATATATATATATATATATATATATATATATATATATATATATGTTACTCCATAATATCTTCAACATCGGACTCTGAATCTGACTGTTGTTCTACTGGCTCGTCTTCAGTACCCTTGTTCTGGCATGTCTGTAATCTGCACATGTCTGTGCACTTCAGGCCATTGCTGAGGCAAGTACACTGAGGAAGTTCACATGACCGCACACACTTGCAGGACAGTAGCTGTATAATAGCTTCTGGTGCTGGTGCCCCTTGCATCCACTTGACAACAAGCTTTCCGTCGTTATCTATCATCCAACCGCAGTCTGTTGGGTTTGCAACCCATGGCTGGCTCTGCAGACTTCTCCTCCAGATCGCAGCCTGGTAGTTTGCACGCAGTGCATGCATGAAAAGGCAGTCCTGGCAAGGAGGGAGTTGACTTGACTCTACCACTCCACGTCTGGCACAGAACAGCTGATAACGGAGCCTGTTTACCTCAGTTGTTTGGGTAGTTGGCAGGTACATGTGGCAGGTGATTTCCTGTAACTTCTCAAAAAGTTCGGTAGACACTTCCCATGAACGACCAACTTCCTGAAAGGCATCCTGGTATGTCTTGTTCATCTTCAACTGCTTGAGTGTCGTCATCTTCCCACGGCCAGCGAATGCACTGACGGTGTCACAGCCTGTAAATGCATGCATACCAATCAATGAATCACATACGCTGCCTCCCAATGTTCGGCTCAGAGTGGTGATATCCAGGAATCTTGTCCGGTTCTGTGTACCGCATTTCTGGAACAGGTGGGATGGGATTTTGTGGCACATGCCCAGACACAGGACCATGACATCAGTATCCTCCGAAGTGATGATGACCGACTTGTAACCAGATTCTGCTGCATGAAGAGCATGGAGAAGGAGGCGTGTGTCTGCTTCTTCTTGATTTGACTTAAGGTCAGCAGCCTCTTCCCACTGTTCTTTGGTGATCTTAAAGCAGAGCTGCTCACATGTGACATACAGCTCCTTCTCCTCAAGCTTCTCCCTGTGGTGTTTCGCCTTCCATTCTTCTACCAGAAACTTTATGAGACTTGCCTTGTTGGAGGAACTACTTAGAAGCTTTTTCCACTGCTGGATGTTGTGCCCATGTTGAATGTTCTTGAAATGGATCCCTGTGCCTTCATATCTGTTGACTCTTTCTGTATCTTTGATGGATGTCTCCTTGTAGACGTCAAAGACAATATCAATGCGCTTGCTCTTAGCACCCTCATGGATAGCGCGACTCATTGCTGTGCCTGCTAGCTGGCCAAATGTTGCATTGTTTCCCTTCAGTTTCTGAACCAGGCTCATCCCATCAATGATGGTTGCAGAGGGCTCGGGGATCACTTCTGCAGGACGAGCATTCCTCTCCAACTCCCTTGCGAGGGCAGCCTTGTTGGTCTTGCGGATAGACCCATCACCATTGGCAAGTGCCCATGGCAATGGACCCAGGGGATGAGTCAAGACATCACTCATTTGTAGCTTTCTGTTCTCAGCTACAAGTATCATCTGGCCAAATAGGTTTCTGTCAGCCTTCAAAATTACCTCCTTGCCAAGACCTTGTCTGCGTGTCTTCATTTGGATGTTAGAGAACGTTTTAAGTTTGTTCTTCGTCATCTTGTCATGAAACAATGTAGTTGGCTTATCGGTACCCAAACGCTCATCCTTGAATGTTTGATATGCATCCTCTCCTATACTGTATGCCCCTTGAAGGTCTTTGGCTACATCTGGTGGTGCTACAGTCGCTGTTGACAAACTGATAAGTTCACCATTATGCTCTTTGTTGAAGGGGTTCACCCAACCTGTCTCCAGCAGTTGAACGAAAGATTGGACATCGGCTTCATCTCTTCTAATCCTAGACACCTGTAGGTCTGAATGGCTGAAGTCAGTATATTGTTGGCCTACCAGGGCCCTCAGCTGCCTCAAGTACATACTGCGGTACTCTGATGTCAGGTAGAACCTGGAAACAGCTCCAACTTTGAGGCTGAAGCCTTTTGTGCCCCCTGGTGTCTGGGTGTCTTTGTTGATTGTCTCTTCAATGGTCTGGTCCACAGGAATTCGTCCAAAAGGATTCTTGCTACCGATCTGGACCGAAAAGCCACCTTGCATGAAGTATTCATGGACCTCTGGGTGTTCTATGGGCAGCCGAGACATTGTGGCATAGTAATAGGTTAGGTATCGGGCATAGTTGACCTTGTCATAGGCAAAACACCATGGTATCATCTGTCGGATTGCTCCTAGGTGAAGCATCCAGTTGCCTTCTCTTGAAGCTCGAACCAGGGCCAGCATGGTCTCGACCATGTATGTGTCAGTGTATACGTGTATGTGTCAGTGTGTGTGCGTGTGTTGGGGCACCTCAGGGTGTCTTCAAATGTGACATAGCCCCCTAGATTTCTTCCAGTAAAATTTGCACTCCAAAAGTCATTTGGCGCTCCTTCCCTTCCGAGGCCTGCCGTTCCCCAATACTGCAGTGTACGACAACATATCGGGTGTTGTTGTGTTCGGGAGAGATTGGTGAACAAATAGTGGGGTGCATTTTTTGCTGGTACACCTCTTAAAAATAAAAAAATGAGCCTAAAATGACACCTTCATGTAAAAAATGCACTTTTTCCATTTTCTCAACCAAGTGTTTCCAACTACTGTGAAACACTGGTTGGGTCAAAGTGGTCACTATACCCCCTAAAAGATTCCTTGGGGGTGTAGTTTCCAAAATAGGGTCACTTTTTGGTGTTTCCACTGTGGGGGTACCTCAGGCAGCCTTCAAATGTGACATGGCCCCCTAGATTTCTTCCAGTGAATCCGCCACCCAAAAACCACATAGCGCTCCTTCCGTGTTGAGCTGTGCTGTGTGCCCATACTTTAGTTTACGAGTACATGTGGGGTGTTTCTATAAACTGCAGAATTAGGGTAACCAAGTTTGGGTTTGCCGTTAACCCTTGCTAGGTTGCAGGTAAAATTGGATTACAATGTAATATCTGGAAAAAAAATGAAATTTTGAAATTTCGCCTTCATTCTGCTAAAATTCCTGTGGAACACCTAAAGGGTTAACAGTTTTTAAAAATGAGTTTTGAACAGCTTGAGGGGTGTAGTTTGCAAAATGGGGTAATTTATGGGTGGTTTCTGTTATGTAAGCCCCTTAAAGTGACTTCAGAAGTGACTTGGTCCTTTGAAAAGTGGGTTTTGCTGTAAATGTGAAAAATTGCGCATAAAACTATAAGCCCTATTACGTCGTAAAACAATAAGGTTTCATTTTCAAAATGATGCCAATATGAAGTAAACATGTGGGGAGTGTAAATTAATAACTATTATGGGGGGTATCAGTATTTTTGTAAAAAGCAGAGAATTTCAAAGTTAAAAAATTGCCGATTTTTCCAAAATTTCCGAATATTTAGCATTTTTTTATATAGAAAGGTAAAATATATTGACTCCCATTTAGCACTGACGTGAAGTACAATATGTCACGAGAAAACAATCTCAGAATGGCTTGGATAGGTGAAAGCGTTCCAAAGTTATTAGCCCATGAAGTGGCACAGGTCAGATTGGCTTAGGCACTTGGGTACAAATAGGCCTAGGGCTGAAGGGGTTAATAAGCTACGTATATGTAAGGGCTATCATATCAAAAAATAAACTACAGACATGCATCTACCTAAAAATACCAAAGAAAATTAGTCACTCCGGGTGGTACCGATATCTGGCCCGGCTCATGGACTATACTAGCGCCTGTGTGTTGTAGTACCTCCCTGCTGAGCACCACGGGATAGTCCTCACAACTCTCATGTATGTTTCTGTTCTTTCTCTCCGTCCCCCAGATGGTTTGGATAGGACGCACCCGTATGACGGGGTAGGCCTGGAGTCATTTTATAGGGACCCTAGAGACGCCCCTCTCCCACAATTGCCTCCATTGTCTTCGTTAGGTGTAAAGGTTGGACAGCCAAATTGGAATAAACTGCCCTGCCGTAGTTCAGAGTAATGCGTAGAGCCTATTACTCCCTTGGTGTTCCGGCCACTGGCTACCCTCCTCAGAAGGATGTTGCCGATCTTAAGGCAGGACTCCTCCTGGTTCTATCTCCTTTATGCTGTGATCTCGTCTCTCACTCTCCACAATATACTTCACTTCTTGTCCTTCCTTTGGAGACTGCCGCTATGCAGTACAGGCGCAGCTCCGTAGCAATCTTTCTGTGCTAGGCCGCTGTCAGGATCCCACACCTGACAGGTCCTCCCTGGAACTCTCCCAGGCTGCTTTCTTCTCTAACTTCCTATCCAACCCCCAGTTTTACCCATATGTGAGGAGTGGCCTAGTAGATAGGACCTTTTGCTCCCCCTAGTGGCCGGAGTGTGAAGTGTAGTGTGTGACTGTGATACCTGTTCAGGTGAACTCTTTTAGTACAATCAGACGTCCCATCACTCCCCCTGGTGGAAGAGCGACGTTACTGCAACGACCAGACTCTGGGGCGCTGCAATAGCGTTCTTAAAATGTGAAGAGACCAATCAGATTGTACACACGGGGATTCCACCGATACGTCACATATTGACAGCACCCTCCCACCAACCAATCAGAATACACACATGGGGATACCCTGGCGTGTCACCCAAAGGCCGCGCCTGTTTGTTGACCTAAACACTCCCACTTTTGGTGCGTCATGACACAACCACGCCCACAGCTCATTTCCACCCATCAGCACAGGCAAGCTCCATAAAGCGGCACCCGGTAAGGGGATCCCCACCCCGGAGTGACTGGTAATTACGACCCCAATCTCAACCCCGAAGCAGTATGTCATAATGACTTCTCCTCCCCTAGGCACATCACAGAGCCCCGCCGCATCCGGCCGAAGGAGGCCGTGGCGTCAGGAAAACATGGAGTGGGACACTGCGCATGACACAGGTTATAGATGGTTGGGTGTACAAGCCAACACCAAAGGAAAGAAATGGGAGGCACACAAACACTAGGGACTGCACAATGGATGATGAGAAACACCTTGGATCTCCCCTGCAGGAAGAAGGTGCCAGAAAGTACCATCGCCCTAGTGCGATCCCCACAAAAGGACATACATCGACCAGGTAAGTACCCAGAAGCAACAATCACTCCAACCACATAAATCTATTGTTGAATCCATCATGGTCACCCACCTAAACCCCACTGTGCCGTCCCAAAGCAACCACTTGATGAAGCCATATTATAAACAATGTGCAGTACTGCTAGCTGGAACCGACACTCATGGCAGATCCTGCAACCCCAAAAGTATAGGGGTGCAGAAATGGAAACCTGGAAATCAATAGTTGCCCCATGCCAACCATCATATCCCCAAACAAAAAGGCTGCCGTTAAAAATATAATAGGACTAAGTCCACTAATTGTTAGAACAGAATATAAGGACAAAAATCCACTAATTATCCAAATCATCATATAGTCCATACAATATCCGGAATCCAACAAAGTCCAAGCCAGCCGATTGCTGGTTTCCATTGGTTCCTTGGAACACATTTTTTTCAATGGTTTCCATTGGTTCCATGGAACACATATCCATCCATAGTTCTTATAGAGACAGGCATCATATCTTTGCAGTGGGATTATAGGACAGATATCAAAAGCCTTTTGATCAATGCGACCTCCCAAAGTCCCATCACCGATTAGTTGCTCCTCAAACCCCGTAATGGAAAAGTGAGAACCTGAAAAATGATAGAAAAATTAAAACCAGTCTAAAACAATTAAAACCATAGCCCACACCAAACACACAACAAATAAAACACTTAAAATGACCGACCAAACTACTAAACACTGGGTATGTACACAAAAATACATCATAAGAAGGACCCAAAACCCAAAGTCTCATTCAATCCCTGCGGAGCCAGGGTACCCAGCCGGTAAATCCATTGGCTCTCAACTTGAGCCAGGGCTTTCCCCAGATCTCCTCCTCTGGGGCCAATGCTAACAAGGTCTATGCCTTTTACTCTCATGAAGCAGGGATTGCAGTCGTGGAATGTTTTATAATGTCTCGGAATTGTCTTCAGACTGGAGAGATCCTCCACTGTTTTGGCTCGTTCGATATCCAGCACGTGTTCTCGAACCCGTATCCTTAATTCCCTGGTGGTAAGGCCAATGTATACCTTTCCACACGGGCAGGTCGAGTGATAAATCACCCCCTTTGATGTGCATGAAATAAACTTTGTAATCTCATATATTTTGGATCCATCAAAATTGGCAAATTTTTTTGTTCTAACACAATTTGCACAGGCCTTAAATCGGCCACACGGAAAAAAGCCCACCAAATCTTTGTCCAAACCATTCTTCTTTTCAGGCTCATAGTGACTGTGTACTAGAATGTCGCAAATATTTCTTGACCTCTTTGCCACTATAGCAGGTTTTGGGGGTAAGATTTGTTTTAAAACAGGGTCAGTATGAAGAACCGCCCAGTGTTTCTCCACAATCCGCCTAAACTCATACCATTTATTGTGGTATCCCGTGATCAGGTGTACCTGATCCTTACTACCCGTGGTTGGTCCCCTATTGTTGTTATAGTGCAGGGCATCTCTGGGTGTGTTCTTAGCTCTCATCAACCCCCTCCTTATAGTTTTTTGACCATATCCACGCTGTGAAAACCTATTGACTAGCTCTTCTGATTGGGTCACAAAATCAGCCTCATTTGAGCAAATGCGGCGAACCCGCAAAAATTGCCCAATTGGGATACCCCTGATTGTAGACAGTAGATGTGCAGAGCGGGCATGTAAGAGCGAGTTGGTAGCTGTACTTTTACGGAATACATCAGTAACAATGTCTCCCTCCAGGCGGGCATGTATCTGCAGATCTAGGAAGTCAACTGACCTACCATATTTAAAGGTGAGTTTGATATTCAAATTGTTGTGATTCAGATTCATCATTAGGGCATTAAGTTCTGCAAAGCTCCCCTCCCATACAAACCAAATGTCATCAATATATCTCATCCACTCCTGGATGAGATGACTCTGGGGGATGGGATTACTCATAAAGATGTCCCTTTCCCAAGCCCCCAGAAACAGGTTTGCATAGGAGGGGGTGCAGCATGCCCCCATCGCAGTGCCCTGTAGCTGCAGATACGTGCCACGCCCAAAGACAAAGACATTGTGTGAAAGCACAAATTCCAGTAATTACAGCAACAGCTGTACTAACTTTTTGTCTAAATTGCTTGTTTCCAAATACCAAGCCACCGCTCTAATCCCGTCCGCATGTCTAATTGAGGTATAAAGTGCCTCCACGTCTGCGGTGACCATAACACTATTAGGACCCAACTGGAGATTGTCCAGTCTACGCAAAGCTGCAGTAGTGTCCTTGATAAATGATGGCAGTTGACTCACCAAAGGTTTAAGATAATAATCAAGGACTTGAGTGATAATTTCACAAAGACCCCCGTTACCCGACACAATAGGTCTTCCCGGAGGGTCGATGGGGTCTTTGTGTATTTTGGGTCACAGATATAATGTAGGCATTCTTGGGTGAATATTTCTAATTAGTTCCCATAGTCTTTTAGGGACTGTGCCCTCCTGAAATGCCCTCTCCAAAATAACACTTAGCCGGTCCTGAAAAACCATCATGGAATTACTGTCCAATTTCTTATAACAATCTTTATTATCCAAAAGTTTGTAGGCTTGCTTCTCATATTGGGTATGGGGCCATATCACCAAGTTCCCGCCTTTATCGGTGGGTTTGAATACAACGTCTCCCCACCCTTTGAGGATATCCAAAGATCTTCTATCTGATTGGTCAATATTAGAGTAACCAAACCCCTCTTTAGCAAGCTTCTCAATTTCTCCAGTTACCAACCTCGTAAATACCTCTACTGCCGGGCAGACATTTAAAGCAGGAAATTTCCTTGATTTCCTGACCAAATGGTTTGGAAACCCACTCACCTCAATGGGATTGCTCTCCAGTTCTAAGGCTTCCAAATTAGCCAAGTTAAGCCAAATTAGCCAAATTAGCTTCCCTCTCCTCCTCCGTGTCAAAATTAACATCCCCTTGCCCCTTGTGGTGAAGCTTCTTTAAAATGAGTTTCCTTGAAAAGAGATGTAAGTCTTTCACTGATGTTAATGCATCTAGGGAGAATGAGGGACAGAAAGTAAGACCCTTTTCTAGAATAGACATCTGTTCATGTGATAGTACATGTGATGAAAGGTTAATCACCTTCATTTTATCATTTCTTTGGTATGGACTCTTTTTTAAAAAGTCATGAGATTTAGAATTACCACCATACCTAGTACGTTTATTCCATGGGACAGTCTCCGTACCCTGATTAGAAGTGCCAGCGTCCGACAATGATGATGCAGAGCTGATAGAAGTAGCTCTAAACTCACTCCTCTCCTTCCTCGGACGAGGATCCTGCCATTTATAGACCTATTATTCTCATAGTCCATGACATCCCTGGAGTATTTTTTGGTTTTCACAGCACAGATATCTTTTTCCCATTTCTCAAGGTCATTAGTAATTTCCTTGAAGAAAGTTTCTAGTTGGTCTTTTTTCAACTCTTTTTTTAGTGAAAGTTCTAATTTACTAATCTCATCCTCTATCCTCTTGATAGACAGAATGTTGCTTTCTATGATAATCTGCAAAAACTCCAAGGAGCACGTTTAGGCAGCTGCCATCCACCGATCAACAAGTTGTTGTTCCCCTAGGTCAAAGGTTGGATACAACTGTACCCTCAACCCCCTAGGGATGATTTTCTGACTCACATAGTTCTCAAGGGTAGTCTTAGTCCACCATACTTTAGTCTTTTTGTGTACATAGCTCTTGTATTGCTTCATTAAAACTTTATCACTATTAGACATATCGGTCCCTGATTGAGAGGCACTTAAACGAATAATACTTGAAGCTTTTTGACGCCAGGTCAATTCTTTGACTGAGAAGTCCATGCTGGACCACCAAGTGCACTGCCTAAAGACAGAAAAATATATGATAAACACAACGTACCAGCCCATTTCCTTTAAACTAAGGATAGGCAACACTCCAAAATTGCTATAAACATACTGACTGTAAAGTTATTAGACTGTACTCGGTCATGAAGCGTTTTGTAAATTTAAGAGAAACCTTTATTAACACAAAATATACACACAATTAAAATCAGTGCCTCAAAATCAGAGCAAAATCGCATTATAGAGGCCAGCAGAGAGAACAACAGATAGTCACTCAAATATATACTATTCCCAAATAAATATTACTATTAAGCCACAGGTATCCAAAACCGGAGGAAATCCATATTTCTCACCTGTGTAAGGCAATTTGCCCACTACTGGATACTCAATGCAGAACCACTAGGCATAAAGAGCCCATATGTCCTGCAACCTCCCTGTAATCGATAAACCGCAGGGTTTTACTGGCTTGCTAGGTATTGTTATCATGGGTGTAATTACCCAAACCCCAGAAACACACACTGCCCCAGGTTACATCCTATGGGACTATTGCACCTCCCGTTGGCCACTTGTACGCCACATATAGCATATAACTATGCGAGGCATGAATGCTGTGTATAAACCGCTCAGTACATATTACCTGACTTCTGCTGCCGTTCCCCTGCCTCGTGGCACGCTAGACCTCAGCTACCCCGATGTGCGTTTCGCATCTGCATCCTCCTGGGGGCGTGTCTAAGGCCGGGCATCATAGCGTTCTTAAAATGTGAAGAGACCAATCGGATTCCACCGATACGTCACATATTGACAGCACCCTCCCACCAACCAATCGGAATACACACATGGGGCTACCCTGGCGTGTCACCCAAAGGCCGCACCTGTTTGTTGACCTAAACACTCCCACTTTTGGTGCATCATGACACAACCACGCCCACAGCTCATTTCCACCCGTCAGCACAGGCAAGCTCCATAAAGCGGCACCCGTTAAGGGGATCCCCACCCCGGAGTGACCGGTAATTACGACCCCAATCTCAACCCCGAAGCAGTATGACACAGGTTATAGATGGTTGGGTGTACAAGCCAACACCAAAGGAAAGAAATGGGAGGCACACAAACACTAGGGCCTTTACAATGGATGACGAGGAACGCCTGGGACCTCCCAACGCCTGGGACACAATTTAATTGTGTGTATTGTTTGTGTTAATAAAGGTTTTTCTTAAATTTACAAAACGCTTCATGACCGAGTACAGTCTAATAACTTTACAGTCAGTATGTTTAAAACTAACAGGACTGAAGTATATCCACTTTGCGAGAATTTGAATCTCACTTCTGTTGGGGGGAGACTGAACCAAAACTCAGGCTCAGTGAATATAACAACCAAACCTAAGTGGCAGAAAGTGGCTGGCTGACATATGACAAACTAACAGGACTGAAGTATATCCACTTTGTGAGAATTTGAATCTCACTTTTTTGGGGGGAGACTGAACCAAAACTCAGGCCCTGTGCATAAAACTACACAATGTAAGTGGCAGAAAGTGGCTGGCTGATGTACGACAAACTAACAGGACTGAAATATATCCACTTTGTGAGAATTTGAATCTCACTTTTTTTTGGGAGACTGAACCAAAACTCAGGCCCAGTGTATAAAACAACACAATATAAGTGGCAGAAAGTGGCTGGCTAATATACGACAAACTAACAGGACTGAAGTATATCCACTTTGTGAGAATTTGAATCTCACTTTTATTTTTTGGAGACTGAACCAAAACTCAGGCCCAGTGTATATAACAATGCAATCTAAGTGGCAGAAAGTGGCTGGCTGACATACGACAAAGTAACAGGACTGAAGTAAATCCACTTTGTGAGAATTTGAATCTCACTTTTTTTTGGAGACTGAACCAAAACTCAGGCCCAGTGAATAAAACAACACAATGTAAGTGGCAGAAAGTGGCTGGAAGATATATGAAAAAATACAAGGACTGTAGTACAATTTCAATCTCCCTACAATGATCTCAGGACAAGTATGGCAGCAATAAAAAGGACTGCTGCACACAAAAGTGTGGACAAATAAACAAGATAACTGTGCAGAAAGGAGCAACAGGATTTTTGCTTTTAAAAAAGCAGTTGGTTTGCACAGCAGCGTGCAAACAGCATTGCAGCTATCAGGGAGCCTTATAAGGCAGCCTAATAAGCTACAGAGCTGATGCACAAAAATATAGCCTCCACTGTCCCTGCAAAAAAAAAGTGGTGTTGGACAGTGGAAATCGCTACAGCACAAGCGGTTTGGGGGTTAATCTTCCCTCCCTAACTAATCCCTTCTTCTGATGAAGCTGCAGCAACCTCTCCCTATGCTAAGATCAGCAGAAATAAGATGGCGGTCGGCGTGCATGCCCCTTTATAGCCCTTGTGACACCGCAGAAAGCAAGCCAATCACTGTCATGCCCTTCTGTAAGATGGTGGGGACCGAGACCTATGTCATCACGCTGCTCACACTCTGCGTCCTCCTTCATTGGCTGAAAAATGGCGCTGAAAGTGTCATGCAAAATGCGACTTTTGCGCTCAGATCGGCAATCTCATGGCCAATCCCACACTAGGATCGGGTCACGTTTCATGAAACCCGACTTTGCCGAAAGTCGGCGATTTTTGAATTTGTCCGATCCGCTTCGCTCAACCCTTTGCATGACAACTTTTAAATCAATACATTTCTAATCAACCTTTTGAGGGGCGGAGCACTATATACTTTTGCCTAGGGCATAGAAAAGTGTAAATCGGCCCTGTACTGGATTTATATATCCAGAGGGAAATGGTATCTGAACCAACAAATTGCTAATAGGGTACATTCATACAGTGTTTTTATGCAATTTTTCAGACCTACAATCTGCAGTTACCGTACTTTATAATAAATATTTTTTACAAAGCCATATAATCTTCTGCTCAGCTTTTCTGGTATATAAATTGCTGCTAGTTCCATGTTCAAAGTGACAGGTTACACGATTTTAATTTTGTTGCTGCAGACCAGCAAAACCAATAAACCCATGAAGGGTCTGCAGACTGCAAGTAAGCAGTTAGTGATAATATACAGTACAGACAAAAAGTTTGGACACACCTTCTCATTTAAAGATTTTTCTGTATTTTCATGACTGCAAATTGTACATTCAAACTGAAGGCATCAAAACTATGAATTAACACATGTGGAATTATATACTTAACAAAAAAGAGTGAAACAACTGAAAATATGTCTTATATTATAGGTTCTTCAAAGCAGCCACCTTTTGCTTTGATGTCTGATTTGCACACTCTTGGCATTCTCTTGATGAGCTTCAAGAAGTAGTCACCGGGAATGGTCTTCCAACAATCTTGAAGGAGCTCCCAGAGATGCTTAGCACTTGTTGGCCCTTTTGCCTTCACTCTGCGGTACAGCTCACCCCAAACCATCTCGATTGGGTTCAGGTCTGGTGACTGTGGAGGCCAGGTCATCTGGCATAGCACTCCATCACTCTCCTTCTTGGTCAAATAGCCCTTACACAGCCTGGAGGTGTGTTTGGGGTCATTGTCCTGTTGGAAAATAAATGATGGTCCAACTAAACACAAACTGGATGGAATAGCATGCCGCTGCAAGATGCTGTGGTAGCCATGCTGGTTCAGTATGCCTTCAATTTTGAATAAATCCCCAACAGTGTCACCAGCAAAGCACCCCCACACCATCACACCTCCTCCTCCATGCTTCACGGTGGGAACCACGCATGTAGAGTCCATCCGTTGACCTTTTCTGCGTCGCACAAAGACACGGTGGTTGGAACCAAAGATCTCAAATTTGGACTTATCAGACCAAAGCACAGATTTCCACTAGTCTAATGTCCATTCCTTGTGTTTTTTAGCCCAAACAAGTCTCTTCTGCTTATTGCCTGTCCTTAGCAGTGGTTTCCTAGCAACTATTTTACCATGAAGGCCTGCTGCACAAGGTCTCCTCTTAACAGTTGTTGTAGGGATGTGTCTGCTGCTATAAATCTGTGTGGCATTGACCTGGTCTCTAATCTGAGCCTCTGTTAACCCCTTCACCCCCGGAGCTTTTTCCGTTTTTCCGTTTTCGTTTTTCGCTACCCTCCTTCCCAGAGCCATAACTTTTTTATTTTTCCGTCAATTTGGCCGTGTGAGGGCTTATTTTTTGCGGGACGAGTTGTACTTTTGAACGACATCATTGGTTTTAGCATGTCGTGTACTAGAAAACGGGAAAAAAATTCCAAGTGCAGTGAAATTGCAAAAAAAGTGCAATCCCACACTTGTTTTTTGCTTGGCTTTTTTGCTAGGTTCACTAAATGCTAAAACTGACCTGCCATTATGATTCTCCAGGTCACTACGAGTTCATAGACACCTAACATGACTAGGTTATTTTTCACCTAAGTGGTGAAAAAAAATTCCAAACTTTGCAAAAAACAAAACAAAACAAAATTGCGCCATTTTCCGATACTCGTAGCGTCTCCATTTTTCGTGATCTGGGGTCAGGTGAGGGCTTATTTTTTGCGTGCCGAGCTGGCGTTTTTAATGATAGCATTTTGGTGTAGATACGTTCTTTTGATCGCCCGTTATTGCATTGTAATGCAATGTCGTGGCGACCAAAAAAACGTAAATCTGGCGTTTCGAATTTTTTTCTCATTACGCCATTTAGCGATCAGGTTAATGCTTTTTTTTTATTGATAGATCGGGCGATTCTGAACGCGGCGATACCAAATATGTGTAGGTTGGGTTTTTTTTTTATTGATTTATTTTGATTGGGGCGAAAGGGGGGTGATTTAAACTTTTATATATTTTTTATTTTTTTCACATTTTTAAAAACTTTTTTTTTTTACTTTTGCCATGCTTCTATAGCCTCCATGGGAGGCTAGAAGCAGGCACAGCCCGATCGGCTCTGCTATGCAGCAGTGATCATAAGATCGCTGCTACACAGCAGATTTGCAGGTGTGCTGTGAGCGCCGACCACAGGGGGGCGCTCACAGCCACCGGCAATCAGTAACCATAGAGGTCTCAAGGACCTCTATGGTTACCTTCCTGACTCATCGCCGACCCCCGATCATGTGACGGGGGTCGGCGATGCGCTCATATCCGGCCGCACGGCCGGATGCGGTAGTTAAATGCCGCTGTCTGCGTTTGACAGCGGCATTTAACTAGTTAATAGCGGCGGGTGATCGCGATTTCACCCGCCGCTATTGCGCGCACATGTCAGCTGTAAAAAACAGCTGACATGTCGCGACTTTGATGTGCGCTCACCGCCGGAGCGCACATCAAAGCGGGGGTCCCGACATGTGACGTACTATACCGTCACATGTCGGGAAGGGGTTAAAATGCCATTTCTGAGGCTGGAAACTCGGATAAACTTATCCTCAGAAGCAGAGGTGACTCTTGGTCTTCCTTTCCTGGGGTGGTCCCCATGTGAGCCAGTTTCTTTGCAGCGCTTGATGGTTTTTGCAACTACACTTGGGGACACTTTCAAAGTTTTCCCAATTTTTCGGACTGACCTTCATTTCTTAAAGTAATGATGGCCACTTCAGTGGCCAATTCAGTGTGAATTTACACTTTTCATAGTCATGAAAATACAGAAACATCTTTAAATGAGTAGGTGTGTCCAAACTTTTGGTCTGTACTCTCTATATATATATATATATATATATATATATATATATATATATATATATATGTATATATATATATATACAAACAGATAGAAGGGAGAAGGGATAATTCATTTTGATTTTGTTGGGTAACTTTATTATTTGTAATTGCTTTTTCTCCTCACTCTATTTAAGGAAACCAGACTTATTTAAAAAGAAAATGATATTCTGCTTATGACAGCACCAGAAGGAGAGACTGCTGTGTTAGATAACCCAATAAGCCATGCTGCCATGTTTTTAATATCTCCATCACTGCTGCCTTAGTTTAGGTGGCCAATACTATATATCGATTTTGAAAATATTTGTTTATACAGTTAAGATAACAGGCTTTGAAGGAGCGATTCTTACAGGTTTACACAGGAGAAAGTCCTTTCTCATATTTCATATTGCTCTAAATAGTTTGCTTAATTTTGAAACATAAGAAGTGAGAATTTGTGGGAAAAATGAGGTGGGAAAAACAGGCCAAAAAACACAAACAGTCAAACACACACCTTTTATTGTTGCTAGGGCATGGGGGAAGTGTTAGAAAGAAGAAACACTAAGTTTTATTAAAAGCTAAAGAAAGACTTAAAGCAAGAGCAAAAAAAAGAAGTATGTGTAAAAAAAGGTAAAAGGTATTAATAATATTCATATAAAAGGCTATACTCTCATGTTCGTACTGTACATATATGACCTGGAATTATTAATATCAGTAATAACATAAACAAAAAATAGAACATCTGCGACTACTCTGTCGCTTCTTTGCTCACACACTTTTTATGTAACTTTGCGGTTTAGTATTGTGTAAGCCTATTGTTGTCTGCTCTTTGTGTGGATAAGTTAAGAGTTCTTTTACCTAATTTCTCCCAGTAGGTTCAAAGCCACAGTATATCCTAAGTTATAAGTAGAGCTTGGCAATGTAATGTAAAATATTGGATATTTTGAAAACAGTTTAACCTGCAAAAATGAGTGCCTACTTTTATCCATGCATGTGTTTCTGTTAAAACAATTTCAATACATTTTTTCTTTTTAAACAAGGGCTTCTATAGTAAATCATAGTAAATCATAAATCTATGCTAAAGTAATATACCAGATATTTTGCAATGTAGCAGAGGGACACTATGGTAGACCAGTTTTCACATGGAGTATCCACGTATCATCCATTTGTCTCTTTTTTTATCTGTTTTTTTCGACTGAAACTTAGTAAAGTATCACCTGAAAGCAATTTGAAAACTGATAAAATTCATGCCTCCCATTCTTCATCCATTTTAAATTCATCCCCGTAGACTTGATTTGCTGATTAAGATCCCAAAAAAAAAACCTGATGGAATGAGTTTAACCCCTTTTCCATTCGGAGCCCTGGTTTGTGCCCAGTTGGTACTTTTCCTTCACATATGGTTTATATGCACACTCAGGAGAAATTGCAGAACAAATTTTGGGTTCCGATTACTCCTGTTAGCCTTGTGAAAATAAAAAATTGGAGTTAAATTAACATTTTTGTGGGAAAAATTAGATTTTTTTAATTTCACAGCTCAACGTTATAAATTTCTGTGAAGCACCTGGGGGCTTAAGGTGCTCATCACACATCTAGATAAGTTCTTTGAGGTTGCTAGTTTCCAAAATGGGTTGATTTGTTTGGTTTCGACTGTTTAGGCACCTCAGGAGCTCTCCAAACATGACATGGTGTACGCTCTCAATTCCAGAAAATTTTGAGTTCAAAAAGTCAAATTTTGCTCCATTCCTTCCAAACCCTGCTGTATGGAAAACCAGTACTTTTCATCCACATATGGGGTTTTACAATTCTCAGGAAAAATTGCACTACATATTTTATGGGGTAGTTTCTCCTGTTACCCTTGTGAAACTAAATAAATTTGGGTCTAAATTAAACATTTTTGTGAAAAAAGTTAAATATTATTTTTTTCCTTCCACATTGCAAAAATTCTTGTAAAACACCTGAAGGGTTAATAAACTTCTTGAATGGGTTTTGAGCACCTTGAAGCGTGCAGTTTGTAGAAACTTGTAGAAACTAGAAATTTGTGTCAAATTTGGGTATTGTCTGTCACATAGGCCCCTCAAAGGTACATCAAATGTGATGTGCTCCCTAAAAAAAGGCTGTTTTTAGCTCCATTTTTTCATTTTCACTAGGATAACAGGAGAAAACGCACCCCAAAATTTTTTGTGCAATTTTTCCTGAGTACACTGATACCCCATATGTGGTCAAATACTACTTTTGACGCACAGTACAAAGCTCTGAAGGGAAGAAGCACTACAGTATATTGGAGTTCAGATTTTGCTGGAATAGTTTGAGGGTACTGTCACATGAGGTGCCAGAACCGCAGAAGCCCTCCATATGTGACTTAATTTTTCAAGTTACACCCCCAATGAATTATTGTATGGGTGTAGTGATTATATTGACATCAGATGTGTCTCACATAATTTTATAACATTGGGCAGTGAAGAAAAGATAATTTTTATATAACCAAAATTGTGTTTTAGTCCCAAAGTTTACATTTTCACAAGGGAAGGAAAGTGAGTAAAAATGGCACCAAAATTTGTCACACTGTCTCTGATGAACATGGAAATACCCCATATGTGGCTGTACAGTACTACTTAGTCATACGGCGAGACTTGGAAGGGAGAGAGCGCTATTTCCCTTCTGAATCACAGATTTTCCCAGAGTAGTTTGTAGACTTAATATACACAGCTCAAAAAAATAAAGAGAACACTTAAACAACAGAATATAACTCCAAGTAAATCAAACTTCTGTGAAATCAAACTGTCCACTTAGGAAACAACACTGACAATCAATTTCACATGCTTTTGTGCAAATGGAATAGACAACAGATGGAAATTATTGGCAATTATCAAGACACACTTAATAAAGGAGTGATTTTGCAGGTGGGGACCACAGACCACATCTCAGTACCAATGCTTTCTAGCCGATGATTTGGTCACTTTTGAATATTGGTTGTACTTTCACACTTGTGGTAGCATGAGACGGACTCTACAACCCACACAAGTGGCTCAGGTAGTGCAGCTCATCCAGGATGGCACAGCAATGCAAGCTGTGGCAAGAAGGTTTGCTGTATCTGTCAGCGTAGTGTCAAGAGGCTGAAGGTGCTACCAGGAGACAGGCCAGTACACCAGGAGATGTAGAGTGGGCCGTAGGAGGGCAAGAACCCAGCAGCAGGACCGCTACTTCAGCCTTTGTGCAAGGAGGAACAGGAGGAGCATTGCCAGAGCCCTTCAAAATGACCTCCAGCAGGCCACAAATGTGTATGTGTCTGCATAAACGGTTAGGAACTGACTCCATGAGGATGGTCTGAGAGGCTGACATCCACAGATGGGGGTTTTGCTCATAGCCCAACACTGTGCAAGATGCTTGGCATTTGCCACAGAACACCAGGATTGGTAAATTCGCCCCTGGCGCCCTGTTTTCTTCAAAGATGAAAGCAAGTTCACACTGAGCACATGTGACAAACGTTACAGAGTCTGGAGACACTGTAAAGAACGATCTGCTGGCTGCAACATCCTTCAGCATGACCAGTTCGGCAGAGGGTCAGTAATGGTGTGGGGTTGCATTTCTTTGGAGGGTCGCACAGCCCTCCATATGCTTGCCAGAGGTAGCCTGACTGACATTAGTACCAAGATGAGATCCTCAGACCCCTTGTGAGACCATATGCTGATGCGGTTGGCCCTGGGTTCCTCCTAATGCAGGACAATGCCAGACCTCATGTGGCTGGAGTGTGTCACCAGTTCCTGCAAGATGAAGGCATTGAAGCTATGGACTGGCCCACCCATTCCCCAGACCTGAATCTGATTGAACACATCTGGGAAATCATGTCTCACACCCTCCTCCAAAGTCACATTGCACCACAGACTGTCCAGGAGTTCGTGGATGCTTTAGTCCAGGTCTGGGAGGAGATCCCTCAAGAGACCATCTGCCGCTTCATCAGGAGCATGCCCAGGCATTGTAGGGAGGTCATACAGGCACATGTTGGCCACACACACTACTGAGCATCATTTCCTTGTCTTAAGGCATTTCCACTGAAGTTGGATCAGCCTGTAACTTCATTTTCCACTTTGATTTTGAGCATCATTCCAAATCCAAACCGCCGTGGGATATTAGTTGTGATTTACGTTGATAATTTTTAGATTTTTTTGTTCTCAACACATTCCACTATGTAATGAATAAAGATTTACAACTGGAATATTTCATTCAGTGATATCTAGGATGTGGGATTTTAGTGTTCCCTTTATTTTTTTGAACAGTGTATAAAGCCCCTACATGCTAGAAGAGCAGCATTCCCCCTCAAGTGACCCCATTTTGAAAATTATAGCCCTTTGGGAATTTATATATAGCTGTAATAACAATTTTGACTCCATGGTTGTTTTCCAGAAACAAGCAGCATTGTATGTTGCTGTGTGAAAATATTTTTTCAGGCCCAATTTTTTTATTTTCCCAAGGGTAACAGGAGAAATTGGACCCAAAAAGTTATTGTCCAATTTGTCCTGAGTACGCTGATACCCAATATGTGGGGGGGACCACTGTTTGGGTGCATGGCAGAGCACGGAATGGAAGGAATGCCAATTGACTTTTTCAATGCAAAATTGGCTGGAATTGAGATCGAGCGTCATGTCACGTTTGGAGAGCCATTGATGTGCCTAAACAGTGGAAACTCGCCATAAGTGACCCCATTTTAGAACCCCCCAAGAAACTTATCTAGATGTGTGGTGAGAACTTTGAACCCCCAAGGGCTTTAGAGAAGTTTATAACGTACAGCCGTAAATTTAAAGAATCATATTTTTTCAACAAAAATGAATTTTTCACCCCCAATTTTTATTTTCCCAAGGGTAACAGGAACCCAAAAGTTATTGTGCAATTTGTCCTGAGTATGCTGATACCCGATATATGGGGGTAAAACACTGCTTGGGTGCATGGCAGAGCTCAGAAGGGAAGGAGCACCGTTTGACTTTATCAACACAGAATTGGATAGAATTGAGATCAGACACCATGTCATGTTTGGAGAGCCCCTGATGTGCCTAAAGAGTGGAAAGCCCTCAATTCTAACTACAACCCTAACCCCAACACACCCCTAACCATAATCCCAACCCTAACCATAACCCTAACGACAACCCTAACCCTAGCACACTCCTAACCCTAATCCCAACCCTAACCCTAATCCTAACTTTAGCCCCAACCCTAACTTTAGCCCCAACCCTAACTTTAGCACCAACCCTAACACTAACTTAAGCCCCAGCCCTAACCTTAGCTCCAACCCCAACCCTGACTTTAGCCTCAAACCTAACCCTAACATTAGCTCTAACCCTAACTGTAGCCCCAAACCTAAGCCAACTTTAGCCCCTACCCTAACCCTAATGGGAAATAGAAATAAATGCATTTTTTATTTTATTATTTTTCCCTATCTAAGGGGGTGATAAAGGGGAGTTTGCTTTACTATTTTTAGCAGGTTTTTATAGCGGAATTTATGTTTGGCAGCTGTCACACGCTAAAAGACGCTTTTTATTGCAAAAAACAGTTTTTGCATCACCACATTTAGAGATAAATAATTTTTCCATATTTTGGCCAACAGAGTCATGTAAGGTCTTATTTTTTTGCAGGATGAGTTGATGGTTTTAATGGTACCATTTTCAGACACATGAGATTTTTTTTACCTCTTTTTATTACGATTTTTGGGAGGCAGAATGAACAAAAACCAGCAATTCAGGAATTTCTTTTGGTAGAGGGGCGTTTATATAGTTCCGCGTTTGGTAACATTGATAAAACAGTTTTATTCTACAAGTTAGTTTGATTACAGTGATACCTCATTTATATTTTTTATGTTCTGGCGCTTTTATACAATAAAAACAATTTTATATAAAAAATAATTATTTTTGCTTGGCTTTATTCTGTGAGCTATATCTTTTTTATTTTTTCGCTGATGATGCTGTATGGCAGCTTGTTTTTTGAGGGACAAGATAATGTTTTCAGCGGCACCATGTTTATTTATATCCGTTTTTTGAAAGCGTGTTATTCCACTTTTTGTTCGGCGGTATGATGATAAAGCATTTTTTTTGCCTTGTTTTTCTTTAAGGGGTTCACTTAAGGGGTTAACTGGTGGGCCAGTTTTATAGGTCGTGTCATTACGGATGCGGCAATACTAAATATGTGTACTTTTAATGTTTTTTAATTTACATAAAGAAATGTATTTTTGGAAAAATATTTATTTTATTTTCTTTATTTAGTAATTTAAAAAAAATATATTTTTTTACATATTTTTTTTAACTTTTTTACATTATCCCAGGATGGGACATCACTATATAGTGTCTGTCAGATCTCTGATCTGAAACTTTGCACAACACTGTGTCAGATCAGCGATCTGACAGGAAGTGAAAGAGGCTTCTCATGTCCTGCTCTCAGCAGGCACTGACAAGCTACCTCCCTGCAGGACCCAGAAGGACCCCACAGCCATCTTGGACCTTGGGGCCTGCAAGGAGGAGACGCTTGGAACAACGTGATCACATCGTGTTGTTCTGAGGGTCTCAGGGAAGCACGCAGGGAGACCCCTCCTTGCGCGTGCTTCCCTATGCTGCCGGAATGCTGCGATCTTGTTTGATCGCAGTGTTCTGGGGGTTAAAGTGCTGGGAGTGGTCCATGACTATAACGGGGACATAGTGCCAGGTGTCAGCTGTGATAATCAGCTGAAATCCGGCCACGCTCCCCCTGTGGGCGTGACTGATCGTGTACAACGTACTATCCCATTGATGGTCATACGGACCCAAGTCACCTCGATGGGATAGTATGTAGGATGTCAGAAAAGGGTTAATGGTCTTCCATAAGTCCTTATACCGAATGACTCTGACAAAGTTGGCATCAGACAAGATAGTCTTGGACGGGCTCGAAGGTATGGAATCCGTGGCATGGATTAGGGACAAAGCATCCCCTTTCCCATTACAAGACCCTGGGCAGTACGAAATGACAAAATCAAATTGGTTCAAAAATAGACTCAAATGAGACTGCCATGGAGAAAGACATCTAGCAGATCTAAGAAACTCCAGAATGTGATGATCCGTGAGCATAATAACTTGTGCTGCCCCCGGAGATGGTGCCCTCATTCCTTAAATGCGGCGATATTGGGTAGAAGCTCTTTATCTCCCACATCATAGTTCTTCTCTGCAGCAGAGAGTCTGCGAGATAAAAAAAGCACATGGAGAGTCCACTTCAACGATGAAAGAATGTGCCGGGTTAGGGTGAATCAGTACAGGTGCAGAACTTAAGACAATCAAAGGCTTCCTGAGCCTGTGAGGACCACAAGAAAGCCTTTTCCTTCTTGGTTAGCTGTGTAAATTGTTGAACAATATCAGAGAAATTATGAATAAATCATCTATAAAAATTTGCAAATCCAATGAAACGCTGTACCTCCTTGACATTTTTAGGTGTGGGCAAATCAAGAATAGCCTGGGTCTCACTTGCCTCCATGTTAAGCTCCTGCCGTGAGATGACATACCCCAGAAAAAGAATCTCTGTGCAATGGAATTCACCTTTCTCAGGCTTAATGTAGAGATGATTCTCTTTCAGACTTCTCAGAACGGTTTTAACATGCTCCTGATCTTACTGCAATGAATAAAAACAAGATCAAAATATTGTCCAGATAGATCACGACAAAATGGTCTAACAGATCTCTAAAAATATCATTAGCCAGAAGTTGGAATGTTGCCAGAGCATGCAGAGACAAAAAGGCATCACCAGATATTTGAAATGCCCATACTGACATTTAAATGCAGTCTTTCATTCACCTCCAGAGCGGATCCGAATCAAATTATACGCTCCAACTTAGAGAAGATTTTGTTCTGTCAAACTCTCCAGCAGTTCTGGAATTAACGGTAAAGGGTAGCGATTCCAGATGGTTACCTTATTGAGCTCCTGATAATCGATACAAGGTCTAAGAGTTCCATCCTTCTTTTTAATGAAAAAGATGGTTTCTCCTGCCGGTGATGAGGAGAGGCAAATTCCTTCAAAGCCTGCAGCTCTGGAGCTGCTAGTGGAAGCAGTTCAATGGGACAATTACACAGTCTGTGAGGAGGGAGCTGATCTGCAATCTTCTTCTCACAAATATCTGAAAATTGGTTATAAATGGATGGTAATAAAGATACCTCAGTGGTACATTCCATATCCCGAGGACTTGCCTGGCTTGTTACTGGTGTCTCTTTTGATGGCAAATTGATCTCCTTAGTCTCCCAGTTGATTATAGGATTCTGCGACTCCAGCCATGGGATTCCTAAAATTAAAGGGAAATGTGGTGAGGAGATCAACATAAAGGATAGCATTTCCCGATGATCGGGCTCTATAAAAACTTCCAAAAGTACAGTTTGCTGATCTACTGGTCCAGAAATTAAAGGGGAACCATTCACCATTTCCATCGTTAGTGGGGCGGCTCTCTGCGGAGTCTGTATGCCATGTTCCTTGGTAAGGGTTAAGTCCATAAAATTACCTCCTACCCCTGAATCCACCATAGCTGCACAGGGAAGCCATTGTCCTGAAGACTGGATCTTAATGGGAAGGGAGCAATGTGTGGCTTTATCCTTCTGTGTCTAAGGTAGTAGACACAGTGTGTTTGTGTCTAGAGGTAGTCACAGATAGAGACTGAAAGATGGTATTCTTGAAAAAACTAGACTCAGATGTAACAGATTCTGCATCCTGATTTTCAAATTCCCCTACCATGGCTAGTACCTTGCAAGACCGCTTAGGACAGTTGATGAGGAAGTGATCTGACTGACCGCAGAAAAAGCACAGACTTTCCCAGAATCGATGCTCCCTGCGGTCGTTACTCTCATGCCGCTGTAAAGCATCCACCTGCATGGGAACTGGTTCAGCCTCCCAAAAGGATTTTGCACAAAGCTGTATAAAAGCATCTAGCTCCACCGGAGCAGCAGCGTGAGCTAACTCATCTTTCAACACACTAGACAATCCCCTCTTAAAAATGGGTAATTGGGCGTAACTGTCCCAAATCGTATCCATTGCCTGCTGTTTAAACACAGTAGTGTATTTGATAACAGAACGCTTACCCTCGCGTAATGATAACAAGGCAGTTTCAGCTGTAGTGCATCGATTAGGATCATCAAACATCATAGACATTGCCGCAAGAAAATCCTCAAGGTTATTCAAACGAGGTTCACGAGTCTCCATAAGCGGATTTTCCCACGCGAGAGTTCGGGACGTAAGAAACATGATTATACATAAAATCTTAGATCGATCAGTAAGTGGGCAGCATGCACATCAAAATACAAAAGGCTTTGATTTACAAACCCACGAAACTTGTAGCGGTCTCCACTGAACCTAAACAGTGGTAACTTGGGAGGGATAGTTGGCAGTGGATGTACCGGGGGTGGAGGCACCCTTGCAGCCATCTGATTACTTAACCCCTTCATGACCCAGCCTATTTTGGCCTTAATGACCTTGCCGTTTTTTGCAATTCTGACCAGTGTCCCTTTATGAGGTAATAACTCAGGAACGCTTCAACGGATCCTAGCGATTCTGAGACTGTTTTTTCGTGACATATTGGGCTTCATGTTAGTGGTAAATTTAGGTCGATAATTTCTGAGTTTATTTGTGAAAAAAACGGAAATTTGGCAAAAATTTTGAAAATTTCGCAATTTTCACATTTTGAATTTTTATTCTGTTAAACCAGAGAGTTATGTGACACAAAATAGTTAATAAATAACATTTCCCACATGTCTACTTTACATCAGCACAATTTTGGAAACAAATTTTTTTTTTGCTAGGAAGTTATAAGGGTTAAAATTTGACCAGTGATTTCTCATTTTTACAACAAAATTTACAAAACCATTTTTTTTAAGGACCACCTCACATTTGAAGTCAGTTTGAGGGTTCTATATGGCTGAAAATACCCAAAAGTGACACCATTCTAAAAACTGCACCCCTCAAGGTGCTCAAAACCACATTCAAGAAGTTTATTAACCCTTCAGGTGTTTCACAGCAGCAGAAGCAACATGGAAGTAAAAAATGAACATTTAACTTTTTAGTCACAAAAATTATCTTTTAGCAACAATTTTTTATTTTCCCAAGGGTAAAAGGAGAAACTGGACCATGGATTTTGTTGTCCAATTTGTCCTGAGTACGCTGATACCTCATATGTGGGGGTAAACCACTGTTTGGGCACACGGCAGGGCTCGGAAGGGAAGGAGCGCCATTTGACTTTTTCAATGAAAAATTTGCTCCACTTTTTAGCGGACACCATGTCGCGTTTGGAGAGCCCCCGTGTGCCTAAACATTAGAGCTCCCCGACAAGTGACCCCATTTTGGAAACTAGACCCCCCAAGGAACTTATCTAGAAGCATAGTGAGCACTTTAAACCCTCAGGTGCTTCACAAATTGATCCGTAAAAATGAAAAAGTACTTTTTTTTTCACAAAAAAATTATTTTAGCCTCAATTTTTTCATTTTCACATGGGCAACAGGATAAAATGGATCCGAAATTTTGTTGGGCAATTTCTCCTGAGTACACCGATACCTCACATGTGGGGGTAAACCACTGTTTGGGCACATGGTAAGGCTCGGAAGGGAAGGAGCGCCATTTGACTTTTTGAATTAAAAATTATCTCCATCGTTAGCGGACACCATGTCGCGTTTGGAAAGCCCCTGTGTGCCTAAACATTGGAGCACCTCTACAAGTGACCCCATTTTGGAAACTAGACCCCCAAGGAACTTATCTAGAGGCATAGTGAGCACTTTAAACCCTCAGGTGCTTCACAAATTGATCCGCAAAAATGAAAAAGTACTTTTTTTTCACACAAAATTTCTTTTAGCCTCAATTCTTTCATTTTCACATGGGCAACAGGATAAAATGGATCCTAAAATTTGTTGGGCAATTTCTCCTGAGTACGCCGATACCTCATATGTGGGGGTAAACCACTGTTTAGGTGCACGGCAAGGCTCGGAAGGGGAGGCGTGCCATTTGACTTTTTGAATGGAAAATTAGCTCCAATCGTTAGCGGACACCATGTCGCGTTTGGAGAGCTCCTGTGTGCCTAAACATTGGAGCTTCCCTACAAGTGACCCCATTTTGGAAACTAGACCCCCCAAGGAACTTATCTAGATGCATAGTGAGCACTTATAACCCCCAGGTGCTTCACAGAAGTTTATAACGCAGAGCCGTCAAAATAAAAAATAATTTTTCTTTCCTCAAAAATGATTTTTAGCCCAGAATTTTTTATTTTCCCAAGGGTAATTGGAGAAATTGGACCCCAAATGTTGTTGTCCAGTTTGTCCTGAGTCCGATGATACCCCATATGTGGGGATAAACCACTGTTTGGGTGCACCGCAGGGCTTGGAAGGGAAGGCACGCCATTTGGCTTTTTGAATGGAAAATTAGCTCCAATCATTAGCGGACACCATGTCGCGTTTGGAGAGCCCCTGTGTGCCTAAACATTGGAGCTCCCGCACAAGTGACCCCATTTTGGAATCTAGACCTCCCAAGGAACTAATCTAGATGTGTGGTGAGCACTTTGAACCCCCAAGTGCTTCACAGAAGTTTATAACACAGAGCCATGAAAATAAAAAATAATTTTTCTTTTCTCAAAAATGATTTCTTAGCCCACAATTTTTTATTTTCCCAAGGGTAACAGGAGAAATTGGACCTCAAAAGTTGTTGTCCAGTTTCTCCTGAGTACGCGGATACCCCATATGTGGGGGTAAACCACTGTTTTGGCACACGTCGGGGTTTGGAAGGGAAGTAGTGACGTTTTGAAATGCAGACTTTGATGGAATGCTCTGCGGGCGTCAGGTTGCATTTGCAGAGCCCCTGATGTGCCTAAACAGTAGGAACTCCCCACAAGTGACTCCATTTTGGAAACTAGACCCCCAAGGGAACTTATCTAGATGTGTGGTGAGCACTTTGAACCCCCAACTGCTTCACAGAAGTTTATAACGCAGAGCCGTGAAAATAATAAATGTGTTTCCTTTCCTCAAAAATATTTTTTTAGCCCAGAATTTTTTATTTTTGCAAGGGTAACAGGAGAAATTTGACCCCAAAAGTTGTTGTCCAGTTTCTCCTGAGTACGCTGATACCCCATATGTGGGGGTAAACCACTGTTTGGGCACATGCCGGGGCTCGGAAGGGAAGTAGTGACGTTTTGGAATGCAGACTTTGATGGAATGGTCTGCGGGCGTCACATTGCATTTGCAGAGCATCTGATGTGCCTAAACAGTAGAAACACCCCACAAGTGACCCCATTTTGGAAACTAGACCCCCCAAGGAACTTATCTAGATGTGTGATGAGCACGTTCAACCCCCAAGTGCTTCACAGAAGTTTACAACGCAGAGCCGTGAAAATAAAAAATCATTTTTCTTTCCTCAAAAAAGATGTTTTAGCAAGCAATTTTTTATTTTCACAAGGGTAACAGGAGAAATTGGACCACAATATTTGTTGCCCAGTTTGTTGTGAGTACGCTGATACCCCATATGTGGGGGTAAACCACTGTTTGGGCGCACGTCAGGGCTCGGAAGGGAAGTAGTGACATTTGAAATGCAGACTTTGATGGAATGATCTGCGGGCATCATGTTGCATTTGCAGAGCCCCTGATGTGCCTAAACAGTAGAAACACCCAACAAGTGACCCCATTTTGGAAACTAGACCCCCGAAGGAACTTATCTAGATGTGTGGTGAGCACTTTCAACCCCCAAGTGCTTCACAGAAGTTAATAACGCAGAGCCGTGAAAATAAAAAATAATTGTTCTTTCCTCAAAAATTATGTTTTAGCAAGTAATTTTTTATTTTTGCAAGGGTAACAGGAGAAATTGGACCACAACAGTTGTTGCCCAGTTTGTCCTGAGTACGCTGGTACCTCAAATGTGGGGGTACACCACTTTTTGGGCGCACGTCGGGGCTTAGAAGGGAGGGAGCACCATTTGACTTTTTGAACGCAAGATTGGCTGGAATCAATGGTGGCGCCATGTTGCGTTTGGAGACCCCTGATGTGCCTAAACAGTGGAAACCCCTCAATTCTAACTTCAACACTAACCCCAACACACCCCTAATCCTAATCCCAACTGTAGCCATAACCCTAATCACAACCCTAACCCCAACACACCCCTAACCACAACCCTAACCCCAACACACCCGTAACCCTAATTCCAACCCTAACCCTAATCCTAACCCTAATCCCAACCCTAACCACAACTGTAACCCCAACACACCCCTAACCCTACCCATAACCCTAACCACAAGCCTAATCTTAACCCTATTTCCAACCCTAGCCCTAATTCCAACCCTAACTCTAATTCCAACCCTAACCCTAAGGCTATGTGCCCACGTTGCGGATTCGTGTGAGATTTTTCCGCACGATTTTTGAAAAATCTGCAGGTAAAAGGCACTGCGTTTTACCTGCGTATTTACAGCGGATTTCCAGTGTTTTTTTGTGCGGATTTCACCTGCGGATACCTATTGAGGAACAGGTGTAAAACGCTGCGGAATCCGCACAAAGAATTGACATGCTGCGGAAAATACAACGCAGCGTTTCTGCACGGAATTTTCCGCACCATGGGCACAGCGGATTTGGTTTTCCATAGGTGTACATGGTACTGTAAACCTGATGGAAAACTGCTACGAATTCGCAGCGGCCAATCCGCTGCAGATCCGCTGCGGATCCGCGGCCGATCCGCTGCGGATCCGCGGCCGATCCGCTGCGGATCCGCGGCCGATCCGCTGCGGATCTGCGGCCAAATCCGCACTGTGTGCACATGCCATAACCCTAACCCTACCCCTAACCCTAACCCTACCCCTAGTTCTAGTTCTAACCCTAGTTCTAACCCTAACCCTAGTGGAAAAAAAAATATATATATTTTCTTTATTTTATTATTGTCCCTACCTATGGGGGTGATAAAGGGGGGGGGTTATTTATTATTTTTTTATTTTGATCGCTGTGATAGAACCTACCACAGCGATCAAAATGTACTTTGCCGGCCGGCAGATGCGGCGGGCGCACTGCGCATGCGCCCGCCATTTTGGAAGATGGCGGCGCCCAGGGAGAAGACGGACCGACTTCGGGAGGCTCGGTAAGTATGAGGGGGTGGTGGGGGGGTGAATCGGAGCACAGGGAGGGGGATCGGAGGACCGGGGGAGCGGACAGGAGCACGGGGGAGCGGACAGGAGCACGGGGGAGCGGACAGGGGGACGGAGGGGGGTACCGGAGAGAACGGAGGACTGGGGAGGAGATCGGGGGCAGTGGGGGGGGCAGAACATGATTTCCAGCCATGGCAGATGCTATTGCAGCATTGGCCATGGCTGGATTGCAATATTTCACCATTTTCATAGGTGAAATATTGCAAATTGCTCTGATTGGCTGTTGCACTTTCAACAGCCAATCAGAGCGATCGTAGCCATGTGTGGGCAAAGCCACCCCCCCTGGGCTGAAGTACAACTCCCCCTCTCCCTGCAGATCGGTTAAATAAATAGGAGTTAACCCTTTCACCCGATCTGCAGGGATGCGATCATTCCATGACGCCACATAGGCGTCATGGGTCGGATTGGCACCGACTTTCATGACGCCTACGTGGCGTCAAAGGTCGGGAAGGGGTTAAATCCTGAAGTGCCTGCCCCAAATGGGCTTCCCAGTTAGCAACCTTCTTTTGCAGAGCCTCTATATCCCTCTGTAAAGAGTGGATCATAGAGAACAACTGATCCAACTTTGTTAGGTATGTTCTTTTTTCTAAAATACAAACATGAATGGTGGAGGACACCGACAGGGCAGGAAAGCAGCAGGGAAATCCAAACACTTTTCTTAATCGGTTCATACAACACAATTTAAAGGTTTTTTTCTCAGGAATACATCTCTCAAGGTGGGAAGTCAGTTGGCGCCAACATGTGCTGTGCCAGCATGTGCTTATATGATATTATGTCAAGTTAGCATTACAGTCATCAGCAACAGCACTGGGAGGCATAGCACTGGAATGGTGCAGGTGCTGTAAGTGAGTACATAGTGTTTTTATTTTATATGGTGCACTGTTGCTTTTAAAAAATGGTTGTTCAAGTAGTGAACAATTCCTTGAAGACCAGGTGTGGACCGTCATCCAGAAGTGGATATCTGCTGTGGTGATCTGGAGGCGCAAGTGAACAGGGCAATTACTTTCAATGCTGATGTACGGTACAGGGTTTGGGCCAGGACTGTGCAGCGGATGGGATAGGAACCAGCCAGTGTGAGCAGAGCATGAAATACTGGTTACTATTGATGAGCGAATATACTCGTTACTCGAGATTTCTCGAGCATGCTCGGTGGTCCTCCGAGTATTTTTTAGTGCTCGGAGATTTAGTTTTTATTGCCGCAGCTGAATGATTTACATCTGTTATCCAGCATAAGTACAACCAGGCAACCCCCACATGTACTTATGCTGGCTAACAGATGTAAATCATTCAGCTGCGGCAATAAAACTAAATCTCCGAGCACTAAAAAATACTCGGAGGACCCCCGAGCATGCTCGAGAAATCTCAAATAACGAGTATATTCGCTCATCACTACTGGTGACCACTGTTAGTGCCTATAACTTAAGTGAAAAAGTGCTGAAGAAACATTCTAGTGGCCTTAATGTTGTGAGCGCCTTTGGGAGTTATCACACAAAGTATATTAGGGCATCTCTCCTACTGTAAAATAGATAGTATAGGGAATCCATACGGCAACTGTGCTTATTGTCATTTTCGCTATTATTGTATTACCAACCCCTTCATTTCTGTTTTAAGAGAATGAATAGTTTACTTGGTTAGTTCTGCCTTGTCCTTATCTGCATGTTGCATGCTAGTTACCTGTTCACATACATGAGGATCAACATATTTCTAGCCATTATATGACTTTGAGCCTGCATTTTCACCAAATTTTCCTTCTGGAAGTTCTATTTCTAAATTTTTAGTTGAGTTGATGTCAACAAAATCCAGGCTCCCAAATTCAAATGGCCCTCCATCCATTCTGCACCACCCAGTAGGCCAAAACTGAAGTTAGTATCAACACGTATAGAATTGATGAAGGTAGAAAATATCTAGTAATTCACGGGGTGCATGTCTTATGAAATGCAAGCTGTATTGCCCACAAAACTGGCATTTTTGAAATTTTAAAACCAATATGCGGTCAAAATAGTCTATACAACCATGGTTTCTTGATGGGTGTAATTTTCAAAATAGGGTCACTTTTGTGGTTTCTAGTGTTCTAGCCTTTGAGGACTCTGAAAATGGCATGTTCAACTATTCTAGTAAAATCTGTGCTCCAATATTAAAATAGTGATGTGTGCCATCTGAGCCTTGGCAGGTGAGCTTATTGTTTTTGGATAAAAATTGAATAGCAAATTGTGAAGCAATTTTCTGCTATTACCCCATATGGGGATGAAAAAAGTGGGGGTAAAATAAATAAAATAATGTAACTGAAAAATATGTCTTTTTTACAGTATTTTCATGGCCCATTGTTACCGTATGTGATACACCTGTATTGCCAAAATGCTCACTGCTTCATTAGATTGATTCCTTTTGGACTGTGGTGCCCAAAATGTCAACACTTGTAGGCCTGTTCTGCCAATTCAGGGGTACTGCAAGTGAATCCCACAATTTCTTCTAACAAAATTGGCATTTCCAAAACCAAATAACACTTCTTTCATTCAAACCATGCTATGCCAAACAGTATGACTACATACTGGCAACTGCCACATTCATGAGAAATCATGTAAAAAATTTGGAACAATTTCTTCCTGTTAATCCTATTGAAAATGAAAAATGTAAAGTCTAAAAAAACATTTAAGTGAAAATAAGTAATATTTCAACTACACAATACTATAAAATTATGAAACACCTGTGGGTTTAAAATGTTTGCATCATACAGAGTCCTTCAAAAGGGAATACAAAGAATCTTAAGAGCTATTTTTAAACACAAAAACACTGTGTCCTACAGCATCTCTGGGCTTGCCTCTTATTGAGCACCTCTGGCATGTTTTTAGTTGGTAGTTGCAAAAGCAGCTGCCAGCAGAGGATCTTGATGATTTGTGTGTCCAAGTGCAATAAGTGTTGCAGAACATTTATCAGAAAATCATTAATAGCTTCATTGATAGAATGTCAAGGTGTGTAAGTGCGTACTCAGACACAATACTGAATAAATGAAGTAGTTTTGAAAAATGTGTTTCCCTTTTCTCATAATATGCACATCATTAACATGTCTATCAATCCTGTAATTTCCAAAGCTACGTGAATTTTCCTTCTTTGCTTTGCAATTTCAATGTTGAGGAGTGTATACTGTGTATATTGGTATGGTGTTGCTCGAAGAAGGCTGAAAATTTGCTGAAAAATTGCATAAGTCTTGGTGAGTAGACTTGAATTATTTCACCTGCATCCTTGGAGTGCTACCTCTACTCTTTGGAGTTTATATATACAAATATTACAGTAATATATTCTGATCATTTCTGTTATGCAAAAAAAGAATATATTTTATATAAATGTGAATGTGTTATAACTTTTGAATAGATTTCTCAATGATGGCACATTACCACTGTGACCTGAGTCAATGTAATCAAAGTGAGTGTTTAACACTCTGTATTTAAAATCTTATCAGCATGATTTCTCTTAAGAATTTAACCTCATTGTTAAATTTGATAAACCCCCAAGTAAGTGATTATAGAGGACATCCAACATAGAAGTTAAAAGACAGTTTTAAAAGAATGAAATTCACCTGTGACAAGAGACACAATGAAGCTCATCTGAAACCTAAAAATAATAATAGTTTAATCTATTAATTCCAAGCACAATATACCGTGAGTGCTCATTTCCCACAGCAATTACAGAGTAAGTAAAAGAAATTATTTTAAACATTTCCTCTTGTCTCCTTTTCAGAATCACTAACAATAACTTTTGAATATGCAAAGTGGCTTATCTTATCTATATATTTGTCACAAGGGAGATGCCTACAATTCTCTCAATCCTTTCTGACTGTTTCAAGGAGCATGACAAAATCTGTGACAAAACTGCACTGGAGACATCTCAGCTAAGGATCCATGCATTTGAAAGCAAGTTTCAAGGCAATTTTTCTGCTGGAGATAGATCTCAAAGGAATGGCATAAGAGAGTTCATAAAAATAACTACATTCTAACAAAATATATACCAGAAAGTTGTTATGTTGTGTGCAGGAATGCAAGGAAATATTTCTTTACTTGGTTCCTATGGTGACACTGAAGGTCAAAGTCATACTTGTCAAATTGTTGACTACCAGAATCACTGGCTGATTTAAAGGGAACCTGTGTTAGGCGCTGGGATTTTTCTGCTGCATGGGATAGATCCCAAGCATTGTCTGGTGCAGTGGTCTCCCAACCAGGCCCGGCCGCTGGGATGACTGCCCAGCACAGACTCCATTGACAAGTATAGAGATGGCTAGCACACGACCGAGGGAAGTAAGGTGCTAGTGAACGGGAAGTAATCCCATCAATACGTACAAGTCTATAATCACTGCACACTTTGCAACAAGGTTTATGCTTCAAAATAATGTGTATTTTATTATAAGTGAAGAGGCGACAAGTATAGACGTTTCGGCCACTCTGTGGCCTTGATCACTGTGTCGCGTAGTGGAGATGTGTCACTGAGTGATGCTCGAGCGTCCTGGATAAGTTGGGTCAAAACCTGGATAACCCCTGATTTTGAGCTGCACTGGCCAATATGGTGAGTGCGCCTTCTTTGATAAAGCGCAATAGTAGAGCTGTATGAGCCCAGACTGTATAGATGCCAACGCGTTCCACCGCTAAGGCACGGTTGTGCCAGCGCTCCTCCAGCTATATACAACCCCGCATCCGGACTTGACTGGCATCTATGCAGTCTGAGCTCATACAGCTCCACTATTGCGCTTTTCCAAAGAGGGCGCACTTATCATACTGGCTGGTTGGCATCTATACAGTCTGGGCTCATACAGCTCTACTATTGCGCTTTATCAAAGAAGGCGCACTCACCATATTGGCCAGTGCAGCTCAAAATCAGGGGTCATCCAGGTTTTGACCCAACTTATCCAGGACGCTCGAGCATCACTCAGTGACACATCTCCACTACGCGACACAGTGATCAAGGCCACAGAGTGGCCGAAACGTCTATACTTGTCGCCTCTTCACTTATAATAAAATACACATTATTTTGAAGCATAAACCTTGTTGCAAAGTGTGCAGTGATTATAGACTTGTACAGCACAGACTCCAGTCCCAGTGTCTTGCTCAGGGTCGTGCTGTACATTTGGTTACTGCTGGCTCTCCAGCTAAGTCTATGGTAACCACTGGTATACACATGCAGCAATGCGCTCCGGAGCCTAAGTCCAGAAATCACATTACTGAACATGTCTGTGAGATGGCGCCATTTCATTGGTGATCGGTTGTCAGCTGCTCTGGTGATGTGGTAGTTCCAGATTGGTCCACGGGCAAGTTCCTGTCTGACTGGACTTGAGCTTTACATATAAAGGGCTCTCAGAGGTGCACAGGCTAGCATCATCTTTGTTCTTGAGTGTATGGGACTTTCCTCCAGTGTGGTCTTTGACAGCATGTTCTCATGGCCGGGGGAAAGTCATCAGAATTCTGGCACCTCTGGGAGGAGTTTGTTTGTATGAATTCAGGGCTGGCGTTTAGCCATTAAAATTCTGGCACCTCTGGAGAGGAGTTGGTTGAGTTCACTTGCTGATTGTGCGATCACTGTCTGCCTTTACCCCGTTAGAGGGTTACGTTCCCCTGTGAGGTGAACAGGGGTCATGGCTAGCTCCATACCAGCTCTTGCAGAGCATCTATTCCATTACTGTGTGCGAATGACACAGCTCTTTTGCAGGGCATCTATTCCGTTACTGTGTGCAAGTGACACAGCTCTGTAGAAGAGCTTCTGTTTTGTTTTGCTTGCATGTTCATTTCTGGTACTGTTCACTGAGTGGCGTTTAACTCTGTGTATGCAAGCTATCACTCGCTCTGTGTACCGTCATTGTTCACACTAGGTGCAGCTTAACATCTCTGCACGGTGGACCCCGGGTTGCAATTGCACTTCATTATTTAATTTATTTAGTGCAATCCTCCAACCCTAGCAACTTGTCTTCAGTTTTGTCATACATCAACTTAAACTATCACCTTATTCAGAACCATTGCTGCATTCCATAAATGGTTATATAACCCCCTGAGTCTCCCTGTATACCTTTCAAAAACCTTTTAAAAAGTTCCTCCACATTGTATGTTTATCATGTCAATCCGAAAGTTGTCCAGTCTGAGCTCTCAACCCCTCCTCCTGGCTGCTCGCTGTCCACCTGCTTTGATTGACATGGATGAAGCCTCCCGTGTCATCTACATAGCTGGGTGAACTTCCATGCCTGTGCAGAGACATCGTCGTTTGCTCCTGCTGATTATTATTATTACTATTATTATTTATTTATATAGCACCATTAATTCCATGGGGCTGTACATGAGAAAGGGGTTACTTACAGATTTATAGATAAAGTTTACAGTAAGCAAACTTACAATGACATACTGGTACAGAGGGGAGAGGACCCTGTCCTTGCCGACTTACATTCTGCGGGATAATGGGGAAGAGACAGAAGGTCGGGAGTGCAGCAGCTCAGGTGGTGGTAAGGCGCCAGCTCTGGTGGTGGTGAGGAGGCAGCTCTGGTGGTGGTGAGGCGGCAGTTCTGGTGGTGGTGAGGTGGCAGCTCTATTGGTGGTGACGCGCAGCTCTGGTGGTGGTGACGCGTCAGCTCTGGTGGTGGTGAGGCGGCAGCTCGGGTGGTGGTGAGGCAGTAGAATGGTCATTGCAGGCTATAGGCTTTCCTGAAGAGATGGGTTTTCAGGTTCTGTCTGAAGGATCCGAGGGCGGTGGATAATCGGACGTGTTGAGGCGTGGAATTCTAGAGGATGGGGGATATTCGGGAGAAGTCTTGGAGGCGGTTGTGTGAGGAACGAATAAGTGTGGAGGAGAGTAGGAGGTCTTGAGAGGATCGAAGATTCCATGAGGGAAGATATTGGGAGATTAGTTCAGAGATATAGGGAGGGGACAGGTTGTGGATGGCTTTGTAGATCAGTGTTAGTAGTTTGAACTGGATTCATTGGGGAATTGGGAGCCAGTGGAGGGATTTGCTGAGGACAGACTGGAGTGGTGCAAGAGAGTTAGTGGGGAGGCCACAGAAGAGGGTGTTGCAGCAATCGAGGCAGGAGTTGATGAGGGCATGCACAAGAGTTTCAGTAGATTGTGGGCTGAGGAAGGGTTGGATTCTGGCAATATTTTTGAGTTGGAGGCGATTATGCTCTGTTCTACTGCAGGCAGAACTGAAAACATCAATGTGCATGCGCACAGCAATGACACCAAAATTGTTCCTGTACATGAGCCAAAATGACGTGCGCCGCTGCTTGCGCACTGACATTTTTGGCTCTGCCCGAAGTAAGGATTTTGCCCGGCTTTCTTTATGATGCAGGAAGGCTTATCCACCTCAATCAAAGCAGGAGGATGTCGAGCAGCTGTCGGCTGGATACAAAAAGCATTTACAAGCTTGCAAAAGGGGTAGTATTAACCATGCAGGGTACTCAAACTTTTGCTTAGGCCCATACTCCTTTTTGTAATTTTTAAAATGTAAAAAATGACAATGTATTTATTTTTTGCCTAAAATACAAAAGAAATGGGTCATAGTTAACTTTAACTGTTTTACATATCACTTCATTTTCAACTTGCTTACCGTATGTACTCGAGTATAAGCCAAGAATTTCAGCCCATTTTTTTAGGCTGAAATTGCCCCTCTCAGTTATACTCGAGTCATTCCCAGGGGTCGCAGGGGAGGGGGAGTGGCAGCTGTCTAATAATACTCACCTGCCCCTGACGCGGTCCCTGCACGTCCCTTGTTCTCCGGGTGCTGACAGCTTCTTCCTGTATTGAGTGGTCACATGGTACCGCTCATTACAGTAATGAATATGGACCCGACTCCACTCCCATAGCGGTGGTGCCACATATTCATTACTGTAATGAGCGGCACCATGTGACCACTCAATACAGGAAGAAGCTGCCAGCGCCAGGACAGCCAGGGACGCGCAGGCACCGCACCGGGAGCAGGTGAGTATGACGGGGGCACTGCGCGATATTCACGTGTCCCCCGTTCCACCGTCGGCACCGCTGTGTCTTCTGCATCCTATGCAGTGATGCTCAGGTCAGAGGGCGCAATGACGTGATTAGTGTGCATGCCACCCTCTGCCTGAATGTCAGTGCAGAGGACGCGGAAGACACAGTGACGCTGACGGTGGAACGGGAGACAGGTGACTATAGCAAGTGCCGGGAGCCTGAGCAACGAGAGGTGAGTATGTGATTTTTTTTTTAATAGCAGCAACAGCAAATGGGGCATAATAGTCTATGGAGCATCTTATTGGGCCATAATCAGCATTTGTGCAGCATTGTGTGGGGCAAATATCTCTATGGAGCATCTTATGCGGCTATAATCAGCATGTGTGCGGCATTATATAGGGCAAATATCTCTGTGGAGCATCTTATGGGGCCATAATCAGCATTTGTGGAGCATTATAAGAGGAAAATGTGTCTATGGAGCATCTGTTGTAGCTGCTGCCTTAGGCTTTCTCTTAGCATCTCATCTTTTTCTTGATACTCCTTGTTTGATTCTTGATGGTGGCTTGGTATACAATCTTTGACAGGCTGGAGACCTCCATGCATTATGAGGTGCTTATGTGCTTCATATCTACTGCTTCCATCTCTTCTTTTGGCCAGCACACTATGCCAGCAGGGTATCTGATAAATGGCAGAGCATATGCATTGATGGCGCAGATTTTATTCTTCCCATTGATCTGGGTCTTCCGGATGTGTCTTAGCCTTTAATGGTATTTGGATTAGGCTGCTTTCGAAGTACTTGGAGCATGTGTATAGATCTGTTATGTGCCCTGCTGGTAATTCCACTTCATCAGTCTTGACTAACTTGCCTCTCTTTATTACCAACTGGCCACACTTCTTCAGTGCAAAGAAAATCCTGATGTCTTTGCTGTAGATCATTGTCAGGTGGATCAGTGAATTACATAGTTACATAGTTACATAGTTATTAAGGTTGAAGGAAGACTGTAAGTCCATCTAGTTCAACCCATAGCCTAACCTAACATGCCCTAACATGTTGATCCAGAGGAAGGCAAAAAAAACCCATGTGGCAAAGAGTAACTCCACCATGGGGAAAAAAATTCCTTCCCGACTCCACATACGGCAATCAGACTAGTTCCCTGGATCAACACCTTATCAAGGAATCTAGTGTATATACCCTGTAACATTATACTTTTCCAGAAAGGCATCCAGTCCCCTCTTAAATTTAATTAATGAATCACTCATTACAACATCATACGGCAGAGAGTTCCATAGTCTCACTGCTCTTACAGTAAAGAATCCGCGTCTGTTATTATGCTTAAACCTTCTTTCCTCCAGACGTAGAGGATGCCCCCTTGTCCCTGTCTCATGTCTATGATTAAAAAGATCATCAGAAAGGTCTTTGTACTGTCCCCTCATATATTTATACATTAAAATAAGATCACCCCTTAGTCTTCGTTTTTCCAAACTAAATAGCCCCAAGTGTAATAACCTATCTTGGTATTGCAGACCCCCCAGTCCTCTAATAACCTTGGTCGCTCTTCTCTGCACCCGCTCCAGTTCAGCTATGTCTTTCTTATACACCGGAGACCAGAACTGTGCACAGTATTCTAAGTGTGGTCGAACTAGTGACTTGTATAGAGGTAAAATTATGTTCTCCTCATGAGCATCTATGCCTCTTTTAATACATCCCATTATTTTATTTGCCTTTGTAGCAGCTGCCTGACACTGGCCACTGAATATGAGTTTGTCATCCACCCATACACCCAGGTCTTTTTCATTGACGGTTTTGCCCAGAGTTTTAGAATTAAGCACATAGTTATACATCTTATTACTTCTACCCAAGTGCATGACCTTACATTTATCCCCATTAAAGCTCATTTGCCATTTATCAGCCCAAGCTTCTAGTTTACATAAATCATCCTGTAATATAAAATTGTCCTCCCCTGTATTGATTACCCTGCAGAGTTTAGTGTCATCTGCAAATATTGAAATTCTACTCTGAATGCCCCCTACAAGGTCATTAATAAATATGTTAAAAAGAAGAGGGCCCAATACTGACCCCTGTGGTACCCCACTGCTAACCGCGACCCAGTCCGAGTGTGCTCCATTAATAACCACCCTTTGTTTCCTATCCCTGAGCCAGCTCTCAACCCACTTACACATATTTTCCCCTATCCCCATTACTCTCATTTTATGTAACAACCTTTTGTGTGGCACCGTATCAAAAGCTTTGGAAAAGTCCATATACACTACGTCCACTGGGTTCCCTTGGTCCAGTCTGGAACTTACCTCTTCATAGAAGCTGATCAAATTAGTCTGACATGAACGGTCCCTAGTAAACCCGTGCTGATACTGGGTCATGAGGTTATTCCTCTTCAGATACTCCAGCATAGCATCCCTTAGAATGCCCTCCAGGATTTTACCCACAGTAGAGGTTAAGCTTACTGGCCTATAATTACCGAGTTCAGTTTTTGCCCGTTTTTTGAATATTGGCACCACATTTGCTATACGCCAGTCCTGTGGTACAGACCCTGTTATTATGGAGTCTTTAAAGATTAAAAATAATGGTCTATCAATGACTGTACTTAGTTCCTGCAGTACTCGGGGGTGTATCCCATCCGGGCCCGGAGATTTGTCAATTTTAGTGATTTTTAGACGCCGCCGTACTTCCTGCTGGGTTAAGCAGGTGACATTTAATGGGGAATTTTTATCACCAGTCATTTTGTCTGCCATGGGATTTTCTTTTGTAAATACTGATGAAAAAAAGTCATTTAGCATATTGGCTTTTTCCTCATCCTCATCCACCATTTCACCCAGACTATTTTTAAGGGGGCCAACACTGTCATTTTTTTAGTTTCTTACTATTTATATAGTTAAAGAATATTTTGGGATTATTTTTACTCTCTCTGGCAATGAGTCTCTCTGTCTCAATCTTTGCTGCCTTGATTTGCTTTTTACAGAATGTATTTAATTTTTTTGTATTTATTTAATGCCTCCTCACTACCTACTTCCTTTAATTCTCTAAATGCTTTCTTTTTGTCCCTTATTGCGCCCCTTACAGCTCTATTTAGCCATATTGGTTTCCTCCTATTTCTAGTATGTTTATTCCCATACGGTATATACTGTGCACAGGTCCTATCCAGGATGCTAATAAACGTCTCCCATTTTCTTTGTGTATTTTTGTGTCTCAGGATATCGTCCCAGTTAATTGCACCAAGATCCTCTCTCATCCGTTGGAAATTTGTCCTCCTGAAGTTTAGTGTCCTTGTCACCCCCCTACTACCCATCTTATTAAAGGTTACATGAAAACTTATTATTTTGTGATCACTATTCCCCAAGTGACCCCCAACCCTTATATTTGATATGCGGTCTGGCCTGTTGGTTAATATTAGGTCTAGCAGTGCCCCCCTCCTTGTTGGGTCCTGAACCAGTTGTGAAAGGTAATTGTCTCTCATAGTTGTCAAAAACCGATTACCTTTGCTGGAACTGCAGGTTTCTGTCCCCCAATCTATTTCAGGGTAGTTGAAGTCCATCATAATAATGGCTTCTCCTTGAGTCGCAGCTTCATCTATTTGCTTTACGAGGATATTCTCCATTGCTTCCATTATTTTTGGAGATTTATAACAAACCCCTATCAGTAATTTATTATTTTTTCCCCATCCCCTTATCTCCACCCACAGGGACTCTACATTTTCATTAAATTCACCTATATTATCACGCAGGATGGGTTTTTAGAAAGATTTTACATATAGACACACCCCTCCCCCTCGCTTATCTGTACGGTCATTTCTGAACAGGCTATAGCCCTGCAAGTTAACAGCCCAGCCCATGGCTCTCATCCAGCCACGTCTCAGATATCCCCACCATGTCATAATTATGCTCCAACAACATTAGTTCTAATTCATCCAAATTGATGTTTTGTTCGTTTTTTTTCGGCATACAGCTTGATGTCATCCATGTAGAGGAGGTGGCTGATGGTGCTTCCACTCTTGAACTTGTATCCATAGCCAGACTCAGTAATTATCTGACTGAGGGGGTTCAAACCTGTGCAGAACAGCAATGGGGACATTGCATCACCATGGTATATGCCGCATTTGATCGTCACTTGTGCTAGTTGTCTTGAGTTGAATTCCAATGTTGTTCTCCATAGCCCAATTGAGTTCCTGATAAAGGTTCTTAATTTCCTGTTGACATTGTAGAGAGCCAAGCATTCACAGATCCATGTGTGTGGCATTGAGTCATAAGCTTTCCTGTAGTCAATCCAGGCTGTGCTGAGATTGGTCTATCTGGATCTTTAGTCTTTAATGACTGCTCTATCTACTAGGAGCTGGTGCTTAGAGCCTCTGGTGTTGGTCCCAATGCCTTTCTGAGCTGGATTCATGTACTGGTTCATATGGTTCTGTAGCTTGGTGGCTATGATACCTGACAGGAGTTTGCATGTTGTTGTAAGGCAGGTTATTGAGCAGAAACTGGGTGGAACTGTTCCTTTGTGAAGATCCTTCATGATCGGCATTCTTCCTTATGTTAGTGGAGCTCCCCCACTGCCGCAGGGCCGAGGGGCACCCGGTACCGGGCCGCTACGTCTCGGTTCTGGGGTTTTCACGGTGGCTGGGCCCGGTCCGTGACCCTGCTGAGGGGCGTCCAGTGAAAGTTGAGAATGTGATAAGGTTGTGGTGCGGTGCAGGTCGCAGTAAATAACGAGGACACCAGGTTGCAGTCTCTTTACCTCTTTACTGAAGGCTTCAGGATCCTCAGTCCGTAATACGGTTAACCGGGCTGCGGGAGTCCGGCCGGTCCGATGGCACCTCCAGAGTTCCCTTTGCAGGTGGAAATCTGTGCCTACCTTCTAGCGCTTGTGTGTTGTGGTCCTCCCCTGCTGTGCTTACAGGATAGTCCCCACAACTGTTGTGTCTGTTTCTGAAGTTCCCTCACAACTCGATTTTGATGTTCTTCTTCGTCCCCCCAGATGATATGGCTAGGACGCACCGGTATGACGGGTAGGCTCGGAGCTCTTCCGGGACCCTAGTGTTGACCCTCTCCAACTGTTGCCCCCTATGTCTTCTTAGGTGATTTGAGTGAGACAGCCCGCCTATAACTGACTGTCCTGCCGTAGGTTTGAAGTAAGGCCTGGAGCTCAATACTTCCTCGGCGTTTCCGGCCACCGGCTATGTGCCTCAGTAGGATGTTGCCTCGTCTTACAGCACGACTCCTACTGGTGTTTCTCCTTGTTGCGTTGATCTCGTTTCTCACTCAGCACAATAAACCTCGCTTCTTGTCCTTTCTTGGGGTACCGCCGCGATGGAATGCAGGCGCGGTCCCGTAACGTTCTTTCCTGTTCGCTAGGCCTCTGTCAGGATCCCACCCCTGACAGGGACCCCCCTGAATCTTCCCCTGCAACACCCTCTGCCACAGGATGTTGCCTGGTTCCAACCCAGTCAGCTTCTCCCTAACTTCCTATCTAACCCCCAGTTTTACCAGATTGTGAGGAGTGGCCTAATACATAGCACCCTTAGCTCCCCCTGGAGGCCAGACTGTGAAGTGTATTGGTGTCTGTGATACCTGGTCAGGTGAACTCCTTCAGTGCCATCAGATGTACCATAGCCCCCCTTAGCGGCGGAGCATCAGTACTGCAACGACCAGGACTCTGGGGCACTGCACTCCCCCCGGTTAAACCCAGTACTCCTGGACTGGAAAGAAAACAACAATACATGTCAGCAAAAAGACATACAATTTTGAAATGCGATAACAAGTAAACTTGAACAGAGCTTCCCTTTATGGGAGGTGAGGACACTTGAAAGTTACAAACATGGTTAAATATTTTAAATAACACACTATAAATAACTTCTCTTACCCAACCGGGTATTCTACTTAGTGCAATTTCTGAACAATAATTTAACATTGCCTTTAAGGACGTACACACTGAATCCACTAAAGACCCTCTTATAAAACACTATAAGGCTAATCAACTTTTCTTCATTTTCCACCTTTACATCTGCAGGACCGCCTGTCTATCTGCCCCAGGCCTACTGCCTCTCGTTCTGTTGCAGGACCGCCCCTTTCCACCCAGGCCTACTGCCTTTCTGCTACTATACACAGTATAGAACTTATCAACCTTCTCTCAGTTCAAGATCACTGAGCCATCTCGGTATGGCTCCTAGGAGGACTCACCGACTAACCCCGTACGGGTTGTAGTAGCAAGAAGACACATAAAAGGACGAACAGTTAACTATATACAAATGATGAAGCATTCTTGCTTACTCAGTTTCTGGCTGGGCAGGAGGCAGCCTCCTCCCGGGCCTCACCGGACAAACGGGTCATGATGGTGTAGCAAAGACCGGTCCCAGTAACGATAGGATCCCTCGTTGGGACACCCTCCTCGCTCGTGGGTGAACACGACCCGTAGCGACACGGTGGGTCTGAATCCCCTGGGGTTCCGCGGGGGCAGGTTCCGGCACCTTCCCTGCAGAAGGCTTGTCTTCCGACATTCCGGCAGCATCCTGGAGTGCGACGCACTGCTGGATGCCCCGAGCTATCCAGTCAACCTCCCTCCTCCACCGGGTGTAAGTCACTGCGTCTCCGGGCTCCAGGTCGCGACCGTACCTTCCTCCGCAGGGTTCCACCTCTTCCCAATCCACACGGACCTGCAGTGGCTCTCCAATTTCTTGTATAACTCCCCGTCCTTCCCGGGAGTTGAAGAACACCACCACACCCCAATATGATGGGGGAACCTCCTCGACTTCCGTCAGGTCGATCTGGGCCGCAGGCTGGGGTCTATTCCTCCACACTGTCATCAGGCACCGCAGATGTTCTGCCTCCGGCAGGATCCTCAGGCCCTGCGCCTGCAGCCCGCACTCTGCCGCGGCCGGGATGGAGGAAGCAGGGGACTCCGGAGTTAGGCGGACCTCCGTAGGCTGACCCAGCCGAGCGGTCACACGAGCATTGGCCTCCCGGCGGCATGCTATCTGCCGGGCCTCGGCTGCGACCACACACTCCTCAGATGGCGGCCAGTTGGGTCTGCCCGTCGGTAGCTCCGTAAGGGCCAGTCCCTGCAACGATGGCGCGTCTGGAGCTGTGTCGGGTGGTGCAGCCTCATGCTGGGTCGGGTCGTCCCCACGCGGTGCTCCCGGCGTCGCCATCTTTGCTTCCTCTCCAGTGTCTTCTTCCCGCGGTCTCTTTCGTGGGCGGCCCTGTCTCCATGGTCTCCACCCTCCAAAGAGGATGAGAAGGCGGACCTCGGCTGCTGACGGACACGTCCTCAGGATGCAAAAATGTTTAGACTGGGCGGCCATTGTCTTTCACGCTCTTCAGCTGGTCCACGCCTACTCCACGCCCCTCTTCTTCTCCTGCGCTCTCCTCAGCACTGTAATGGCGGCGGTTTTTGGCGGCAAATGGCAATGCACAGTCTTGGCAATAAGTCACAGTCCAAACACAGTAAATCACAATTCCAAGGCACACATGACCTGATTCTTCAGGCTTAAGTAGATCCTGTTCATGACGCCAAATTGGAGCGCCCCCCACTGCCGCAGGGCCGAGGGGCACCCGGTACCGGGCCGCTTTGTCTCAGTTCTGGGGTTGTCACGGTGGCTGGTCCCGGTCCGTGACCCTGCAGAGGGGCGTCCAGTGAAAGTTGAGAATGTGATAAGGTTGTGGTGCGGTGCAGGTCGCAGTAAATAACGAGGACACCAGGTTGCAGTCTCTTTACCTCTTTACTGAAGGCTTCAGGATCCTCAGTCCGGAATACGGTTAACCGGGCTGCGGGAGTCCGGCCGGTCCGATGGCACCTCCAGAGTTCCCTTTGCAGGTGGAAATCTGTGCCTACCTTCTAGCGCTTGTGTGTTGTGGTCCTCCCCTGCTGTGCTTACAGGATAGTCCCCACAACTGTTGTGTCTGTTTCTGAAGTTCCCTCACAACTCGATTTTGATGTTCTTCTTCGTCACCCAGATGATATGGCTAGGACGCACCCGTATGACGGGTAGGCTCGGAGCTCTTCCGGGACCCTAGTGTCGCCCCTCTTAGGTGATTTGAGTGAGACAGCCCGCCTATAACTGACTGTCCTGCCGTAGGTTTGAAGTAAGGCCTGGAGCTCAATACTTCCTCAGCGTTTCCGGCCACCGGCTACGCGCCTCAGTAGGATGTTGCCTTGTCTTACAGCACAACTCCTACTGGTGTTTCTCCTTGTTGCGTTGATCTCGTTTCTCTCTCAGCACAATAAACCTCGCTTCTTGTCCTTTCTTGGGGTACCGCCGCGATGGAGTGCAGGCGCGGTCCCATAACGTTCTTTCCTGTTCGCTAGGCTTCTTTCAGGATCCCACCCCTGACAGGGACCCCCTTGAATCTTCCCCTGCAACACCCTCTGCCACAGGATGTTGCCTGGTTCCAACCCAGTCAGCTTCTCCCTAACTTCCTATCTAACCCCCAGTTTTACCAGATTGTGAGGAGTGGCCTAATACATAGCACCCTTAGCTCCCCCTGGAGGCCAGACTGTGAAGTGTATTGGTGTCTGTGATACCTGGTCAGGTGAACTCCTTCAGTGCCATCAGACATACCATAGCCCCCCTTAGCGGCGGAGCATCAGTACTGCAACGACCAGGACTCTGGGGCGCTGCACTAGCGAAGCCTGATTCTAGCAGTTGTTTCTTCTGCTTTGCCATGCATTCATGTACCGCTGTTAATTTATTTAGCCAGTAAGTGTGAAGCATATCTGGGCCAGGTGCTGTCCAGCTCTTCATGTTCTTGACCCGCTGTTGGATGTCTGCTTCTGTAATTGCGACTGGTTCTTGCTCTAGGTGGTTGCTGTGTTTCATTCTCAGATCTTGCAGCCACATTGGACTGGTGAAGTGTGTTTTTTACTTCTCTCATAAGTTCAGTCTCTGCTATTGGTGGAGTTGCTGCCTTTGTGGTGTTACTCTGTAGTTTGGAGAACACTTTGAATGGTTCTTGGGAGAACAGGGCATTTGTTTTCTTGACCCCAGCTTCCCTAGTGTATCTCCCTAGTCTTGCAGCGAGTGCTGTGAGCCTTGGTTTAGCTGTCTCTATAGTTACAGTTGGGGTTAGTCCTTTGTACTTGCCCAGCTTGATCTTATTCTTTAACTATACACCCTTCTGTATTTCTATTAGCAAGCTGACTTCCCTTCATGTCACCTTAATCGGTGTTCTTTGTGTCATAGGCAGCATTTCTCTTCCTCCAAACACGGCAAGTTGAGTTAATGCCAAAGAGCTCAATTTTTGTCTCATCTCACCATAGCACCATCTCCCATTCCCTCACAGAATCATTGAGGTGTTCATTAGCAAACTTCAGATGGGCCTGCACATGTGCCTTCTTGAGCAGGGAGACCTTGTGGGCACTGCAAGACTTTAAACCTTTACGGTGTAATGTGTTAGCAATGGTTTTCTTGGTGACTGTGGTCCCAGCTGCCTTGATATTGTTAACAAGTTTCCCCCATGAAGTATTAGGCTGATCTCTCACCTTCCTCATGATCAAGGATACCCCAAGAGGTGAGATTTTGCATGGTGCCCCAGATCGATGTAGATTGACAGTCATTTTTTATTTCTTCCATTCTCTTACTATTCCACCAACAGTTGTCTCCTTCTCACCCAGCATTTGCAAAATGCAAATAAATTTATATAATGTGTTTTTCTGGATTTTATTTTTGATATTACAAAATCAGCAAATGATCAAATAATTATTTCCTTCAACTCTCATGTTTACTGAGGCACTATAGTTAGTAGTCTTGCCCAAGGGCCACTACTGGTATATTATTACCAACAGAGCAGAGCCAGGATTTGAACACCATTCTCCCATATTGTAGGCTGTGCACTTAACCATTACACAATACCAGCTACTCTCTGGATATACTTTTCCACAGTCCACAGCTTTGTGGGAACAGTTTTTCAAAACAGAGTGCTTGAGGTATCAAGTTGCCACTTTAGAGACCAATGTAGTTTAAGATAAATGATTAGAAAATAAAGCGTCAGAGAGGGAAATTAATTTTAAGAAATGGCTTATGAGGTGATTCATTAATAAACTTCTGCTACCAGAATGTTTCCCTTTATAAGCGCAAGTGATCCTAAAATAAAAAAAAGAACAAGGGGGAATTAAATTCCCAATTCCCCATGGCATCCTTGCAGCAGACACAAGCTCTTATATAAAAAAATTATGTCAAAGGCTAAAATTATGTTAACTGTCTAGGAAGGTAAGAGGTCGATATCCACCACTTTAGGGCATTACATCTTTGTCCTTAGAAGGCTTACTAAGAGCCAAAAAAATACAAATTTACTGCCAATTTATGACATTTTCAAGTACCAGTATATGCACAAACAAAAAATATCTTACTTAGAAACAATTATTGTGATTTTCTATTTTTCTTTTGCTTGGGCTCAGACAATGCTGAGCACATTTGTTCAGATAGGTCTCATAGATAAATGAAGATCATGTTCTGATAAAGCTTTTGGGAAAATATGATGACTGTTGCTTCACCTCCACCGCTTCATGCTGGACTGAGTTATTGAGCACGTAATGGAACTTCTGGCATTTAATTTTATTGCCTGAAGCAAAATGAGATAAGGTGAGCTAAATTAGGTGAAGAGAAGCTTGCCTCCACAGAGAGTTGTGTTATGCTCTGTAGCCTCTGCAATGTCTGTAAGCCATTATATGTATATATCTCTCTATATATAGCAAAGACATAAATATTTTTATATATATAAACATATCTTGTGCATTGCTCCACACATCTCTCTTATTCACTAAAAAAATAAAAAAATCTAAAAATTTTAATTGCCACTCTATTATCCCATTAAAAAAAGATACATATGAAGTGTCATCACGTCTATTAAAGTTTGATCATTTAAACTATAAAATTAATTAATCTGATCATTAAACAATGTATTGAAAAAAAATCAAAAAGCCAGATTAGCATTTTTTTACCTCTGTAACATTGCTAAAAACTACAATCGAAGGGCAAAAACAGAAAATTGCCTCATCAGGATAGATTTAATAAAACCCAAAATCTATATAATTGAAAAAATTATTAACAGAACTAAGATAATATGGTTGCATAAATGTGTAACCTTGAAACTAATACGCTGTTGAAATACCTTTTGATATTATGACTGCAAACAGTTTTTTGAGGTAGGAGTCAATCAACATGGCATATCAAGAATTGGCAACCTTTGCTGACTCTTTCTTGGAGGGAAGCTCCAAATCTGTCAGACTGCAAATGCTTCTACAATGTACAATGCCCTCTTTAAGTCATCCACAGATTTTAAATTAGATTCCGTTCTGAGCTCTGGCTGGAACTGTTAGTAACGTGGAACTGTTCATAATTTTCTTAGATGAAAGAACTGGAGCACACTGTTAAGAGAAGATGGAGAACAAAATTTGTTCATCTTCTCCATTGTGTCAGTGCATGGAAATGTCATCCGAGTGCATTCCTATGGTTTCCACTCACTAATTGGCTTGCATGTCCAAGTGCGATCTGAATATAGGATCAAACAAAGACATGCTGGAAATTTGTCCTTGGAGAGACTCGGTCCTAGGAAAAAAAATGGACATGTGCACGGCCTCACTAAATAAAATTGGTCCTAGTGCGATACAATGTTTTGCAGAAGTGGACTCGGACGGAAAATAAGGTGGTGTGTGTTAGGGGTTGAGTTCCCGCTTCTGCACAAGGGGAATCTTGGACAATCTCCGCTGTGGTCTCCCATTCTTCTCCTGCCGCAGTGGAGACGTTGGTCCCAGCGTCTCGCTCAGTCTGACTCTATGCAAAGGGTTATGCTGCCTTTCCAGCTTCTGCCATTGTAGCCAGTACTGGGCAGCGGCGAGCAGACATTTTTGGGACTAAGTCCTACTTTTCCCCTTCTGAGCATGCCCAGGGTAAGATCTCTTGTTGGAGATCAAGGGTCACATGCTCACATACTGCAGCAAATCCCATTGGTCCTCTAGGAAGGTCCTGAAGGTGCTCAACTTCTGTAGCAGCCTCCCATTGGTCCTTCTGGGAAGGTCCTGTACTTGCTGCAGCTATAAAAGGTTTGCATGACCACACGGCCATGCGCTAGTGTACATTTGAAAATGTGTGTGTTGATGAGTGCAAATCATTCTTTAAACATCCCCTCCCTTGTGTGTGACTGCTCGCATAAGGTGGATGTCTGCTGGCTAGCGCCTGACTAAGCTATCAACATTAAACATACGATACAGCGTCTATTGCTGTGACCACCAGTGCGCTATTAGAGCGCTTCTGTAACCCAAGTCTGGGTGGTTGGTGGCGTCCGCCAGTGCGGCACTGCTCGCACTCTTTTGCTTAATTTTACTAGACTGGGACTAGAAAAAAACGAATATGTTCGGAACCAATCATCAAACATAAATTTGGCATAAATAAAGCACCAGTATGGCACGAATATGGCAAATTCCGATTCGGCTACCGATGTCGAACATATTCGCTCAACTCTGTGTGGATCTTACTGTACATGTATTTAGGTAGTGAATAAAGAAATAAAAGAAAAATATGAATTGAGGTATCCATTACTTTTTAATGGCCAGCTGATGGAAAGCAGAATGCTGGGGACTGGTGTTATTATTCTGGGAAGGGGACAATAAACATGGAGCTTCCCAGGCTATTAATATCAGCTCACAGCTGTATGCATAGCCTTTACTGCTTATTAAAAAAGGGGAACCAAAAAAAATGGCATAGGGTCCCCAATATTTTTAATACCCAGAAAATGTTAAGCAGACAGCTGTGGGCTGATATTAACCCTTTCATGACCCAGCCTATTTTGACCTTAATGACCTGGCCACTTTTTGCTGACCACTCTGACCAGTGTCCCTTTATGAGGTAATAACTCAGGAACGCTTCAACGGATCCTAGTGATTCTGAGATTTGTTTTTCGTGACATATTGGGCTTCATGTTAGTGGTAAACTTAGGTCGATAATTTTTGCATTTATTTGTGAAAAAATTGGAAATTTGGTGAAAATTTCGAAAATTTTGCAATTTTTAAATTTTGAATTTTTATTCTGTTAAACCAGAGAGTTATGTTACACAAAATAGTTAATAAATAACATTTCCCACATGTCTACTTTACATGACCAGCGATTTCTCACTTTTACAACAAAATTTACAAAACCATTTTTTTAGGGACCACTTCACATTTGAAGTCAGTTTGAGGGGTCTATATAGCTGAAAATACTCAAAAGTGACACCATTATAAAAACTGCACCCCTCAAGCTGCTCAAAACCACATTCAAGAAGTTTATTAACCCTTCAGGTGTTTCACAGCAGCAGAAGCAACATGGAAGGAAAAAATGAACATTTAACTTTTTAGTCACAAAAATGATTTTTAGCAACTTTTTTTATTTTTCCAATGGCATAAGGAGAAAGTGGACCACAAAAGTTATTGTCCAATTTGTCCTGAGTATGCTTAAACCCCATATGTGGGAGGAATCACTGTTTGGGTGTACGGCAGGGCTCGGAAGGGAAGGAGCCCCATTTGACTTTTTGAATGAAAAATTAGCTCCAATTGTTAGCGGACACCATGTCACTTTTAGAGAGCCCCTGTGTGCCTTAACATTGGAGCTCCCCCACAAGTAACCCCATTTTGGAAACTGGACCCCCCAAGGAACTTTTCTAGATGCATAGTGAGAACTTTGAACCCCCAGGTGCTTCAGAAATTGATCCACAAAAAAAAGTACTTTTTTTCTCAAAAAATATCTTTTAGCCTCATTTTTTTTCATTTTCCCATGGGCAACAGAACAAAATGGATCCTAAAATTTGTTGGTCAATTTCTCCTGAGTACAGCGATACCTCATATGTGGGGTAAACCACTGTTTGGGTGCACGGAAGGGCTCAGAAGGGAAGGAGCACCATTCGACTTTTTGAATGGAAAATTAGCTCCAATCATTAGCGGACACCATGTCACGTTTGGAGAGCCCCTGTGTGCCTAAACATTGAAGCTCCCCCACAAGTGACCCCATGTGGGGTAACCACTGTTTGGGCACACGTCGGGGCTCGGAATGGAAGTAGTGACATTTTGAAATGCAGACTTTGATGGAATAGTCTGCGGGGGTCATGCTACGTTTGCAGAGCCCCTGATGTGCCTAAACAGTAGAATCCCACACAAGTGACCCCATTTTGGAAACCAGGCTCCCAAGGAACTTATCTAGATGTGTGGTGAGCACATTTTACCCCCAAGTGCTTCACATATGTTTATAACGCAAAGCCTTGAAAATAAAAAAATCATTTTTTTCCCTCAAAAATGATATATATATTTTTTTATTTTCACAGGGGTAACAGGAGAAACTGGACCTCAAAAGTTGTTGCCCAGTTTGTCCTGAGTACGCTGGTACCCCATATGTGGGGGGAACCACAGTGTGGGCACACGTCAGTGTTGGAATCTGTTTAGTTTGTGACTATTGGCCATTTTCTTGTGGAGTTCTGGATGCTGGTCTTTTTCCTCTGGTGCTGAGTTTGTCTTGGGTCAGGTGTTTGTATCACTCTTTATTAACCAGCACCTGCTTGCCAGTCCTTGCTGGAAAACAGTGTTAATCTTCTTGAGCTCTAGCTTGGTGCTTTTCTTTGTGTTCTGTGTGTGTTATTTGTGCAGTGCTGGTACCTCTGGTTCTGCTAGCCTTAGTTTCTGTTTTCTATTGGTTTCTGCAGCCTTCTCTGTGTTTTCTATTAGGAGGTGACCTGTTTTTGTACCCAGTCCTTAGTTCTTTTAGGGAACCGCTTCCCCTTATCTATAGGTCTTCGTTTGAGATTACCCTAGGATCGTCGGTGGGTCTATTCGCAAGGAATGTGTCGCCCACTCCATCGTAGGATTCCAGCCTAATCATAGTGCAGGGTTAGTTTTCCAACCCTTCTACCTTAGTCCTGTGTTGCAGATCGGTAACAGTCGGGGCTCTGAAGGGAAGTTGTTTTGAAATGCAGACTTTGATGGTCTGCGGGCATCATGTTACGTTTGCAGAGGCCTTGATGGGACTAAACAGTAGAAACCCCCCACAAGTGACCCCATTTTTGAAACTAGACCCCCCAATGAACTTAACTAGATGTTTTTGGGAGCATTTTTTTACCCCCAAGTGCTTCACAGAAGTTTATAACACAGAGCCGTGAAAATAAAAAATCTTTTTTTCCTCAAAAATGATTTTTTAGCCCGCAATTTTTTATTTTCACAAGGGTAACAGGAGAAATTGGACCCCAAAAGTTGTTCAGTTTTTCCTGAGTACGCTGGTACCCCATATGTGGGGGGAAACCACTGTTTGGGCACACATCAGGGCTCAGAAGGGAAGTAGTGACATTTTGGAAAGCAGACTTTGATGGAATGGTCGGCGGGTGTCATGTCGCATTTGGAGAGCCCCTGATGTGCCTAAACAGTAGAAACTCCACAATTCTAATGGCAACCCTAACCTCAACACACCCCTAACCCTAATCCCTATCCTAACCCTACCCTTAACCCTTCCCCTAACCTTAATCCTAACCCCAATTTTAGCCCCAACCCTAACCCCAAATTTAGCCCAACTCTAACCCTAATGGGTAAACTGGGGCAGGAGAGGGTGATCACCGGGGCAGGGGGGAGATCAGAGGGGCAAGGGGAGATCTGCAGGGCAGGGGGTAATCCACAGGGCAGGGGTGATCACCGGGGCAGGGGGAGATCAGTGGGACAAGGGGCAAATTAGCGGGGCAGGGGGGAGATCACCAGGGCAGAGGGGAGATCAGCAGGGCAGGGGGTGATGTGCGGGGCAGGGGGTGATCCGTGGGGCAGGGGGTGATTCATGGGGCAGGGGGTGATCCATGGGGCAGGGGGTGATCCGTGGGGTGATCAGCGGGGCAGATCAGTAGGGCAGGGGGAAGATCACTGGGGCAGGGGGAGATCCATGGGGCAGGGGTGAGATCACTGGGGCAGGGGTAAGATCAGCGGGGCAGGAGGAGATCAGCAGGGCAGGGGGGAGATCAGTGGGGCAGGGGGGAGATCTGCGGGGCAGGGGTAAGATCAGCGGGGCAGGGGTGAGATCAGAGGGGCAGGGGGAGATCTGCGGGACAGAGGTAAGATCAGCGGGGCAGGAGTGAGATCAGAGGGGCAGGGGGGAGAAACATGTGGTGGCAGCATCATGCTATGGGGGTGTTTTTCAGCTGCAGGGACAGGACAACTGGTTGTCATTGAAGGAAACATGAATTCGGCCAAGTACAGAGATATATTGGATGAAAACCTCTTCCAGAGTGCTCTGGACCTCAGACTTGGCCGAAGGTTCACCTTCCAACAAGACAAGGACCCTAAGCACACAGGTAAAATCACAAAGGAGTGGATTGAGAACAATTCTCTGACCATTCTTGACTGGCCCAGCCAGAGCCCTGATCTAAGCCCAATTGAGCATCTCTGGAGAGACCTGAAAATCGCTGTTCACCAATGTTCACCATCCAACCTTATGGAACTGGAGAGGATCTGCAAGAAAGAATGGCAGAGGATCCCCAAATCCAGGTGTGAAAAACTTGATGCATCATTCTTAAGAAGACTCATGGCTGTACCAGCTCAGAAGGGTGCTTCTACTCAATACTGAGCAAATGGTCTGAATACTTATGACCATGTGATATTTCAGTTTTTCCTTTTTAATAAATTTGCAAAAATTACTATATTTGTTGTTTCAGCCAAGATGGGGTGTAGAGTGTACATTAATGAGAAAAAATAAACTTTTTTGAATTGACCAAATAGCTTGGATGATTATGAAAAATGGGGGGAACTCACGCCATTTTAAAAAATTGTTTATTTAGATAATTAAAAAAAAACGACATGGGATCCCCTCTATTTTTGATATCAAGCCAAGTTAAGGCAGACAGTTGGCAGACCTAAGACAGCTGCATGCTTAACCTGCACTGGTTATCAAAAATATAGGAGACCCCACGTATTTTTTTTGTTACTGCTTCTATTAATATTATTAATATAGTTATAATTTTTTACATGATTTGCTGGCCACCACAGGAATGCTAATACTTGACATATCTGTGATGGGGCCGGAAGTGCCCACACAGGAAAAACTAGTTGATTGGCTCCACTGCAGCCTTTCAACAGGCTTTGTTGGGGTTGCTGAACCCAAACAGTAACAAGGACTTCTGTGAGAAGTCCTTGTTCAAGGCCCGTGCACGGGCACTAGATGTCTGGTGCGGACCCCGAACTTTACCATTCCGGTCCGCCCATCTCTCATGATGGATCGTAATATGCTTTGTGAGTTATTGCATAGATTTATCATGGAGCTGGGTTTTTTTTATTTTACAACAACATTTAGCCCACTGAAGTAGAAGTGAAGACCTAGAGTATAGCATAATGTTTGTCTAAATGGAACCTGACACATGAGTCATGTTGCCCACACCATGGGCATTATGAATCAGAGTCTGGCAGCACGATTGCAGCCAAATACATTTTTCTCTGAACTGCTCAGAGAAAATATAATTAGTAGATACGGCCCTTTGCAAGATACTTGTCAATCACCTGGAACGATGCTGGGAAAAGCTGGCCATGGCTGGTGGTGGACTCGTCTCATCTCGGGCTATGGTCGCCTGCCAGATCTTTTAACCCCTTTACCCCCAAGGGTGGTTTGCACGGTAATGACCGGGGAAATTTTTACAATTCTGACCACTGTCCCTTTATGAGGTTATAACTCTGGAAAGCTTCAACAGATCTTAGCGATTCTGACATTGTTTTCTCGAGACATATTGTACTTCATGATAGTGGTAACATTTCTTCGATATAACTTGCGTTTATTTGTGAAAAATTTGAATTTGAATTTTTATGCCCTTAAATCACAGAGATACAGTACAGACCAAAAGTTTGGACATACCTTCACATTTAAAGATTTTTTGGTATTTTCATGACTATGAAAATTGTACATTCACACTGAAGGCATCAAAACTATGAATTAACACATGTGGAATTATATACTTAATAAAAAGTGTGAAACAATTGAAAATATGTCTTATATTCTTCAAAGTAGCCACCTTTTGTTTTGATGACTGCTTTGCACACTCTTGGCATTCTCTTGATGAGCTTCAAGAGGTAGTCACCAGAAATGGTCTTCCAACAATCTTGAATGAGTTCCCGGAGATGTTTATCACTTGTTGTCCCTTTTGCCTTCACTCTGCGGTCCAGCTCACCCCAAACCATCTCGATTGGGTTCAGGTCTGGTGACTGTGGAGGCCAGATCATCTGGCGTAGCACCCCATCACTCTCCTTCTTAGTCAAATAGCCCTTACACAGCCTGGAGGTGTGTTTGGGGTCATTGTCCTGTTGAAAAGTTGAAAAATAAATGATGGTCCAACTAAACGCAAACCGGATGGAATAGAATGCCGCTGCAAGATGCTGTGGTAGCCATGCTGGTTCAGTATGCCTTCAATTTTGAATAAATCCCCAATAGTGTCTCCAGCAAAGCACCCCACAACATCACACCTCCTCCTCCATACTTCACGGTGGGAACCAGGCATGTAGAGTCCATCCGTTCACCTTTTCTGCGTCGCACAAAGACACGATGGTTGGAACCAAAGATCTCAAATTTGGACTCATCAGACCAAAGCACAGATTTCCACTGGTCTAATGTCCATTCCTTGTGTTCTTTAGCCCAAACAAGTCTCTTCTGCTTGTTGCCTGTCCTTAGCAGTGGTTTGCTAGCAGCTATTTTAGCATGAAGGCCTGCTGCACAAAGTCTCCTCTTAACAGTTGTTGTAGAGATGTGTCTGCTGCTAGAGCTCTGTGTGGCATTGACCTGGTCTCTAATCTGAGCTGCTGTTAACCTGCGATTTCTGAGGCTAGTGACTCGGATAAACTTATCTTCAGAAGCAGAGTTGACTCTTGGTCTTCCTTTCCTGGGGCAGTCCTCATGTGAGACAGTTTGTTTGTAGCACTTGATGGTTTTTGCAACTGCCATTGGGGACATTTTCAAAGTTTTCCCAATTTTTCGGACTGACTGACCTTCATTTCTTAAAGTAATGATGGCCACTCGTTTTTCTTTACTTAGCTGATTTTTTCTTGCCATAATACAAATTCTAACAGTCTATTCAGTAGGACTATCACCTGTGTATCCACCAGACTTCTACACAACACAACTGATGGTCCCAACCCCATTTATAAGGTAATAAATCCCACTTATTAAACCTGACAGGGCACACCTGTGAAGTGAAAACCATTTTCGGTGACTACCTCTTGAAGCTCATCAAGAGAATGCCAAGAGTGTGCAAAGGAGTCATCAAAGCAAAAGGTGGCTACTTTGAAGAACCTAGAAATTAAGACATATTTTCAGTTGTTTCACACTTTTTTGTTAAGAATATAATTCCACGTGTGTTAATTCATAGTTTTGATGCCTTCAGTGTGAATTTACAATTTTCATAGTCATGAAAGTACAGAAAAATCTTTAAATGTGAAGGTGTGTCCAAACTTTTGGTCTGTACTGTATGTCACGCAAAATACTTAATAAGTAACATTTCCCACATGTCTACTTTACATCAGCACAATTTTGGAACCAAAATTTTTTTTGTTAGGGAGTTATAAGGGTTAAAATTTGACCAGAAATTTCTCATTTTTACAACACCATTGTTTTTAGGGACCACATCTCATTTGAAGTCATTTTGAGGGGTCTATATGATAGAAAATACCCAAGTGTGACACCATTCTAAAAACTGAACCCCTCCAGGTGCTCAAAACCACATTCAAGAAGTTTATTAACCCTTCAGGTGTTTCACAGGAATTTTTGGAATGTTTAAATAAAAATGAACATTTAACTTTTTTCACACAAAATTTATTTCAGCTCCAATTTGTTTTATTTTACCAGGGGTAACAGGAGAAAATGGACCCCAAAAGTTGTTGTACAATTTGTCCTGAGTACACTGATACCCCATATGTGGGGGTAAACCACTGCTTGGGCGCATGGCAGAGCTCGGAAGGAAATGAGCGCCATTTTACTTTTCAATGCAAAATTGACTAGAATTGAGATGGGACGCCATGTTGCATTTGGAGAGCCTCTGATGTGCCTAAACATTGACAACACCCACAAGTGAAACCATTTTGGAAAATAGACCCCCTAAGGAACTTATCTAGATGTGTGATGGGCACTTTGACCCACCAAGTGCTTCACAGAAGTTTGTAATGCAGAGCCGTAAAAATAAAAAATATTTGTTCACAAAAATGATCTTTTCACCACCAGTTTTTTATTTTGCAAAGGGTAAGAGAAGAAATTGGACCCCAAAAATTGTTGTGCAATTTGTCCTGAGTACGCTTATACCCCATATGTAGGTGAAAAGCTCTGTTTGGGCGCATGGCAGAGCTCGGAAGGGAAGGAGCGCCTTTTTACTTTTCAATGCAAAATTGACTGGAATTGAGATGGGACGCCATGTTGCGTTTGGAGAGCCCCTGATGTGCGTAAACATTGAAACCCCCCACAAGTGACACCATTTTGGAAAGTAGACCCCCTAAGGAACTTATCTAGATGTGTGGTGAGCACTTTGACCCAACAAGTGCTTCACAAAAGTTTATAATGCAGAGCCATAAAAATAAAAAAATCATATTTTTTCACAAAAATGATCTTTTCGCCCTCAATTTTTTATTTTCCAAAGGGTAAGAGAAGAAATTAGACCACAAAAATTGTTGTGCAATTTGTCCTGAGTACGACGATACCCCATATGTGGGGGCCATTTGGAATGCAGACTTAGATTGATTGGTCTGCAGGTGTCACAGTGCATTTCCAGAGCCCCTGATGTACCCAAACAGTAGAAACCCCCCACAAGTGACCCCATATTGGAAACTAGACCTCCCAAGGAACTTATCTAGATGTGTTGTGAGAGCTTTGAACCCCAAGTGTTTCACTACAGTTTACAACGCAGAGCCGTGAAAATAAAAAATCTTTTTTTCCCACAAAAATGATTTTTAGCCCCCCAAATTTTTATTTTTCCAAGGATAACAAGAGAACTTGGACCCCAAAAGTTGTTGTCCAATTTGTTCCGAGTACGCTGATACCCCATATGTTGGGGTAAACCCCTGTTTGGGCGCACAGGAGAGCTCGGAAGGGAAGGAGCACTGTTTTACTTTTTCAATGCAGAATTGGCTGGAATTGAGATCGGACGCCATGTCACGTTTGGAGAGCCCCTGATGTGCCTGAACAGTGGAAACTCCCGAATTCTACCTGAAACCCTAATCCAAACACACCACTAACCCTAATCAGAACGGTAACCCTAACCACACCAGTAACCCTGACACACCCCTAACTCTAATCCCAACGCTAATCCCAGCCGTCAATGTAATCCAAACCCTAACCCTAACTTTAGCCCCAACCCTAACCCTAACTTTAGCCCCAACACCATCCCTAACTTTTGCCCCAACCCAAACCGTAACTTTAGCCCCAACCCTAACCCTAACTTTAGCTCCAACCCTAGCCCCAACCCTAACCCTAGCCCTAACCCTAGCCCTAACCCTAGCCCTAACCCTAACCCTAGCCCTAACCCTAATGGGAAAATGGAAATAAATACATTTTTTTAATTTTATTATTTTTCCCTAACTAAGGGGGTGATGAAGGGGGGTTTAATTTACTTTTATAGCGTTTTTATAGTGGATTTTTACGATTGGCAGCTGTCACACACTAAAAGACGCTTTTTATAGCAAAAAAGTTTGTGCGTCTCCACATTTTGAGACCTATAATTTTTCCATATTTTGGTCCACAGAGTCATGTGAGGTCTTGTTTTTTGTGGGACGAGTTGACGTTTTTATTGGTAACATTTTCGGACACGTGACAGTTTTTGATCGCTTTTTATTCCGATTTTTGTGAGGCAGAATGACCAAAAACCAGCTATTCATACTATAACTTGACTATAACTAGTCAACTAGTTACTATAGTTGACTATAACTTTTTTATTTTTTTGCTTGTGATGCTGTATGGCAGCTCTTTTTTGGGGGGACAAGATGACGTTTTCAGCGGTACCATGGTTATTTATATCCGTCTTTTTGATCGCGTGTTATTCCACTTTTTGTTCGGCGGTATGATAATAAAATGTTGTTTTTTGCCCCGTTTTTTTTTTTCTTACGGTGTTCACTGAAGGGGTTAACTAGTGGAACAGTTTTATAGGTTGGGTCGTTACGGACGCGGCGATACTAAATATGTGTACTTTTATTGTTTTTTTTTATTTAGATAAAGAAATGTATTTATGGGAATAATATATATATACAGGTCCTTCTCAAAAAATTAGCATATAGTGTTAAATGTCATTATTTACCATAATGTAATGATTACAATTAAACTTTCATATATTATAGATTCATTATCCACCAACTGAAATTTGTCAGGTCTTTTATTGTTTTAATACTGATGATTTTGGCATACAACTCCTGATAACCCAAAAAACCTGTCTCAATAAATTAGCATATCAAGAAAAGGTTCTCTAAATGACCTATTACCCTAATCTTCTGAATCAACTAATTAACTCTAAACACATGCAAAAGATACCTGAGGCTTTTAAAAACTCCCTGCCTGGTTCATTACTCAAAACCCCCATCATGGGTAAGACTAGCGACCTGACAGATCTCAGAAGACCCAGAAAGAAATTTCTCAACAAATAGGCTGTTCCCAGAGTGCTGTATCAAGGCACCTCAATGGTAAGTCTGTTGGAAGGAAACAATGTGGCAGAAAACGCTGTACAACGAGAAGAGGTGACCGGACCCTGAGGAAGATTGTGGAGAAGGACCGATTCCCGACCTTGGGGAACCTGAGGAAGCAGTGGACTGAGTCTGGTGTGGAAACATCCAGAGCCACCGTGCCGCATTCCCCAGGTAAAGCCACTTTTGAACCATAAACAGCGGCAGAAGCGCCTGACCTGGGCTACAGAGAAGCAGCACTGGACTGTTGCTAAGTGGTCCCAAGTACTTTTTTCTGATGAAAGCAAATTTTGCATGTCATTCGGAAATCAAGGTGCCAGAGTCTGGAGGAAGACTGGGAGAAGGAAATGCCAAAATGCCTGAAGTCCAGTGTCAAGTACCCACAGTGATGGTGTGGGGTGCCATGTCAGCTGCTGGTGTTGGTCCACTGTGTTTCATCAAGGGCAGGGTCAATGCAGCTAGCTATCAGGAGATTTTGGAGCACTTCATGCTTCCATCGGCTGAAATGCTTTATGGAGATGAAGATTTCATTTTTCAGCACGACCTGGCACCTGCTCACAGTGCCAAAACCACTGGTAAATGGTTTACTGACCATGGTATTACTGTGCTCAATTGGCCTGCCAACTCTCCTGACCTGAACCCCATAGAGAATCTGTGGGATATTGTGAAGAGAAAGTTGAGAGACGCAAGACCCAACACTCTGGATGAGCTTAAGGCCGCTATTGAAGCATCCTGGGCCTCCATAACATCTCAGCAGTGTCACAGGCTGATTGCCTCCATGCCACGCCGCATTGAAGCAGTCATTTCTGCCAAAGGATTCCCGACCAAGTATTGAGTGCATAACTGAACATTATTATTTGATGGTTTTTTTGTTTGGTATTAAAAAACACTTTTATTTGATTGGTCAGGTGAAATATGCTAATTTATTGAGACAGGTTTTTTGGGTTATCAGGAGTTGTATGCCAAAATCATCAGTATTAAAACAATAAAAGACCTGACAAATTTCAGTTGGTGGATAATGAATCTATAATATATGAAAGTTTAATTGTAATCATTACATTATGGTAAATAATGACATTTAACACTATATGCTAATTTTTTGAGAAGGACCTGTACTGTATATATTTTTTGTTATTTAGGAATTTTTTCTTTTTTTTTACACATGTGGAATTTTATTTTTTTACTTTTTTCTTTGTCCCAGGGGGGGACATCACAGATCGCTGATCTGACAGTTTGCACAGCACTCTGTCAGATCAGCGATCTGACTTACAGTGCTTCAGGCTTACCAGTGCCTGCTCTGGACCCAGAAGTAGTCCCTGCAGGACCCGGATGCAGCCCCGCGGCCATTTTGGATCCAGGGCCTGCAGGGATAGTCCCCTCCCTGCGTGATGCTTCCCTATACCGCCAGAACACTGCGATCATGTTTGATCGCAGTGTGCCGGGGGTGAATGTGCCGGGGGCGGTCCGTGACCGCTCCTGGTACATAGTGCCGGATGTCAGCTGCGATACTCAGCTGACACCCGGCCGCAATCGGCCGCGCTCTCCCCATGAGCGCGGCCGATTGCTATGACGTACTATCCCGTCGAGGGTCAGATAGGCCCAGGTCACCTCGACGGGATAGTACGTCTAAGGTCAGAGAGGGGTTAAGCATATTTTCTGTGAAACCCATTGGCGAAAAATATGCCTGCCAATTGCCAATCAAGGTCTGATTTTTTCTATTTAATATTATAAATGTAAAATATATATTTTAAGTCTCAAAACCTTATATTTATTTAATAGAATTAAATTAGTACCTTGAGCTGAGATCTTAGGTCCATTTCTATAAGTTTTGTATTTACACACATTTCTCTGCATGGAAGTACTACATACATCGATGCTTTGCTGCTGTTTTCCTTAAAATCTCATCTTAAGGATCAATTTCACTTTAATATAAATTAGAATTCTTTATTACTGATGAAAAGTAATATTTTTCTTAATCCTAGAGAATCATTGTTAATGATGACCAGCATTTCTAGTTGCCTCATATACAATATAAAAAAATAGACACATTATAGACTGTTTTCCATATTTACATACCTCCAGAGGATGCTCTTGATCAGCAAGCCTATGCTGTAGAGGGGGTTTGGTGTGTGATTAAAGTAGATACCTAAAATCAATGGTGAATTGGAGTGTGTGATTGTTGTATTAGTACAGCTTATCAAATGCAAGAAAAAGACTACTCACTCGGAAAATGTTCGGGATGCAAGTATGTGATTTAAGTAGACTTTTAAACTATAAAGGTATTTAAATTTGTGTGATATTGTACTTTTTCAATGCAGCTTTTCATATCAGTGGGTGATGGTGGAATTTAGCATCCATCAATGACCTGCACATGACAGAATTAACAATGCTCTTATAGTAGCTTGGATCAGGAATTATATATTACTAGACATTATTCTTAGTATCTGTTGCTTCTCAACTTCAACATCATTGTGTCTAAAAATTGTACATTTATTACAAAATATGTCTTCAATAAGTATAATCCATTTTTCATTTCTTGAGAGAAGTCACAGGTAAATGAACTCCTTAACATTGAAATTGCAAAACCAAGAAGGATAAGTCATTGAGTTATGAAAATCAAAGCATTGAAAGACATGTTACAGTGAATATGGAAAGTAATCAGACCCCTTTAAATTTTTCACTCTCTGTTTCATTGCAGCCATTTGGTAAATTCAAAAAGGTTATTTTTTTCACATTAATGTACACTCTGCACCCCATCTTGACTGAAAGAAAAACCAAATGTAGTAATTTTTGCAAATGTAATAAAAAAGAAAAACTGGCATATCACATGGTCATAAGTATTCAGACCCTTTGCTCACACACTCAGATTTAAGTCACATGGTGTCCATTTCCTTGTGATCCTCATTGAGATGGTTCTACTCCTTCATTGGAGTCCAGCTGTGTTTAATTAAACCGATAGGACTTGATTTGGAATGGCACACACCTGTCTATATAAGACCTCACAGCTCATAGTGCATGTCAGACCAAATGAGAATCGTGAGGTCAAAGGAACTGGCCAAGGAGCTCAGAGAGAGAATTGTGGCAAGGCCCTGATCTGGCCAAGGTTACAACAGAATTTCTGCAGTACTCAAGGTTCTTAAGAGCACAGTGGCCTCCATAATCCTTAAATGGAAAAAGTTTGGGACCACCAGAAGTCTTCCTAGACCTGGCCTTCCAGCCAGACTGAGAAATTGTGGGTGAACAGCCTTGATGAGAGAGGTAAAGAAGAACCCCAAGATAACTGGCTGAGCTCCAGAGATGCAGTGGGGAGATGGGAGAAAGTTCCACAAAGTCAACTATCACTGCAGCCCTCCACCAATTGGGCCTTTATGGCAGAGTGGCCAAACGGAAACCTCTCCTCAGTGCAAGACATATGAAAGCCCACATAGAGTTTGCTGAAAAACACATGAAGGACTGATAGGGGTCGAGTTCCCGCCTCTGCACAGGGGGAATCTCGAGCCATCTCCTCTGCGGTCTCCCATTCCTCTCCAGCCGTAGTGGAGCCTGCTCAGTGGAGACGTCGGTTCCAGCTTCTGGCTCAGCCTGATACTGTTTGGATGGTTTCTGCTGCTCTCCCAGGCTCAGCCATTGTAGCCAGTACTGGTCAGCGGCGAGAAGATGTCTCTGGGACTAAGTCCTGCTTTTTCCTTTCTGAGCATGTGCAGCGCCCCAGAGTCTGGTCATTGCAGTAACGTCGCTCTCTCACCAGGGGGAGTGATGGTACGTCTGATTGCACTGAAAGAGTTCACCTTGCCAGGTATCACAGACACACATTACACTTTACACTCCGGCCGCCAGGGGGAGCAAAAGGTCCTATCTACAAGGCCACTCCTCACACATGGATAAAACTGGGGGTTGGATAGGAAGTGGGGGAGAAAGTAGCTGGGGAGAGTTCGAGAGAGGACCTGTCAGGGGTGGGATCCTGACAGAGGCCTGGAAAAGGACAGATCGTTACGGAGCCGTGCCTGTGCCTTATAGCGGCAGACTCCTAAGAAAGGACACGAAGCGAAGTATATTGTGGAGAAGTGAGAAACGGGATCACAGCACAAAGGAGATAGAACCAGAAGGAGTCATGCCTCAACATCAGCAACATCCTTCTGAGGTGCGTAGCCGGCGGCTGGAACGCCAAGGAAGTAATAGACTCTACGCATTACTTTGAACTATGGCAGGGCAGTTAACTCTAGGTTGGCTGTCTCACCTTAATCACCTAATTGCCTGCTGACTGCCATCAGCTAAGCAGTTAGCTGTGTTCCCCTATAACGCTAACAGGGCACAGCGTGTTCTTTTCTGTGTGACTCAGTGAAGTAACTGAGTTCACTTATACCGCCATATAGTGCCATCATTTTCTAGCAGCAGGTTGTCTCCTACACGGTGGACCCCAGGCTGCGAATGCACCAATTATAACATCCATATCAACTCGGTGCGTTCCGCCAGTCCTCAAATAATTCTAGCGCCAGGGTCTGGGTAGGAAATGGAGGACGATCAGGGTCTACAGCGGTACATCCAGCAGCTGGAGTGTAAGTTGGCGGCTCTTGAGCTTACAACCTCGGCTGTGGATGTTACGCAGTCGCTGTTCAGGCTGCTAGTGTAGCAGCAGCCAGTTTGTCCTCTGCCACCCCTGCTTCGACTTTATCCCATCTCCCGCTACCAGACAAGTTTGCTGGAGACAGTAAGCTATGTCGAGGATTCGTGAGCCAGTGCACCATACATCTTGAGCTTCTGGCTGCACGTTTTCCTATGGAATGGGCTAAGGTGGGATTTATCATATCCCTTTTGTCGGGCAGGGTGTTTGAATGGGCTACGCCGCTGTGGGAGTGTGATGATCGTGTGGTGCAGAGTGCTCCTCGTTTTCTGGACACTTTGAAACAGGTTTCTTTAGGACCTCGCCTCATACACGATACGGCACTCCAACTGTAGGCAATTACACAGGGTTCATCCATGGTCAGCCAGTTTGCCATCCAATTCCGGACTCTGGCATCAGAGCCAGAGTGGCTGGATAAAGTCCTTATTCCGGTCTTCTGGAAAGGACTGGCAGAACATAATAATAATAATAATAATAATAATCTTTATTTATATAGCGCCAACATATTCCGTAGCACTTTACAGTTTAACAGCTTCAAACACAACAGTCATAAGTAACAATATTAACAATACAATAATTAAAGCAACACAAGACGACCCTGCTCGTGAGAGCTTAAAATCTACAATGAGGTGGAGGAGATACAAAGTACAGGTGTGTATTTACAATGATGTATTTACAATGATGGCCCAGCCATCTTCAGGCTAGTGGGGGATAGATGGAAGTAGTGAATGGGCTTCACACAAACAAAATAACTGATTAGGGAACATGATAGGCCGATCTTAACAAAGAACATGTGAAGGACGCCTTGGCCATCAGGGAGATTCCTGCCACACAGGAGGAGCTTATTACTATCTCTACCCACATCGACCTCCATTTTAACGAGCGGAGGTTAGAGCGGACCCAGTGTAGGCAGAGGTTCCGGCTGGCTCCTACCTTCGCCAGTCCTCTGGAATCTCCTGTTCAGGCGTCCAACACCCATGAGGCCATGGAGGTTTCTCAAGCGGGACCTAAGTCCTGGGCCGCTCGAGTACCTGTGGTTTGTAATATTTGCCAACAGTTAGGCCATTATGCCAATAAATGTCCTCAGTGGTCGGGAAAATGATCGCGTCTAGTAACCATTGGAGGAGGTTCACTAGACACAAAGGCATTTTCCTCCAAGTTGTCCTTTAAAGGGACAATCACTTTAGGCTCTTCCACTCTCACAGTCAAGCTTTGTGTGGGCTGGAGGGGAATTTTATGTCCTCTGCCTTCGCCCACACAATACCCCTGGTGATGCTCGCCAGGCCAGTGACTGTTTGAGTGGTAAATGGGTCAACACTGCCCACACAAATTACACATCAGTCCATCCCTTTCACATTATCTATGTCTCCTTCCCATCAGGAGATTATCTCTCTGCTTGTTCTTCCCGAGGGGATGGATGAGATTATACTTGGGATGCCCTGGTTATGTTTTCACTCTCCTCTTATAGAGTGGTCCTCAGGGAGAATTTTGGGTTGGATCGAATCTTGTAAGGGCAGATGTGTGAGGGAGTCTGTTCAAGTGTCCACTACAGAGATACTCGAAGATCTCACTTCCCTACCCAAGTGCTATTGGTCCTATGCAGACGTGTTCTCCAAGAAGGCTGCAGAGACCCTTCCACCTCACCGCCCATATGACTGTCCTATTGACCTCATGCCTGGAGCTGAACCTCCTCGGGGACGGGTCTATCCCCTCTTTCTCCCGAAGACGGAGGCTATGTCCCAATACATCCAGGAGAATTTGGCAAGAGGGTTCATTAGGAACTCAGTGTCACCTGCAGGGGCGGGGTTCTTCTTTGTGCAGAAGAAGAACGGAGAACTACGTCCATGCATAGATTACAGGGGTCTTAACGCCATCACCATTAAGAATAAGTACCCGTTGCCCCTGATATCTGAGCTCTTCGATAGGCTACAGGGAGCAAGGGTATTCTGGAGAGAGCTTTGTCGTTTACTCAGCATTGAGTTAAATCTCTCTTCAGCATATCATCCTGAGATGAATGGATTGGTAGAGAGGACAAATCAGGCCTTGGTCACATATTTGCAACATTTTGTTTCTGCCAGGCAGGATGACTGGGCATCCCTGCTACCGTGGGCACAGTTTGCGCTTAATAACAACGTAGCCAACTCCACTTGTCAGACTCCATTCCTCCTTAATTATGGTCAGCATCCGTGGGTTCCTGTGCCTATGTGTTGTGAATTCCGTTCTCGGGCTCCCTCCTGTGTTTATGAGTGGTACTGTGTGAGTTTGTTCTTGGGCTCCCTCTGGTGGCCTTTAGCGATATGGCTGGGTTCAGCTGCTTCATTTCCTTCTATGCTGGGCCTATTTAACTCACCTGGACCTTCATTTGTTGCCTGCTGTCGGTGTATTCAGTCCTGACTCTGAGCTCTCCTGAATATTCCTTGTGACCAGTCTCCTGCTGGAGAAGCTAAGTTTGCTTGTTAATTTTGCTCATTATTTCCTTGAAAACGTTTCTCAGTATATGATGAGTTCAGTCCAGCTCGCTTTTATGTGATTTTTTGCTTGCTGGTTAATTCTGGGGTGCAGAGGGCACCCCTCACATCGTGAGTCGGTGTGGGGGTTCTTGTATTCTCTGCGTGGTTTATTTTTGATAGTTTTTGTACTGACCGCACAGACTCCTATCTATTTTCTGTCTATCTAGTGTTAGCGGGCCTCATTTGCTAAACCTGTTTCATTTCTACGTTTGTATTTTCCCCTTAACTCACCGTTATTATTTGTGGGGGGCTGTCTATAACTTTGGGGTTATTTCTCTGAGGCAAGTGAGGTCTTTGCTTTCTCTCTAGGGGCAGTCAGTTTCTCAGGCTGTGAAGAGGCGTCTAGGTTTTTAGGTAACGCTCCACGGCTGCCTTTAGTGTGTTGGATAGGTTCAGGATTGCGGTCAGTGTAGCTTCCACATCCCCAGAACTTGTCCTATCATTCTGGTTATATGTGTCAGGTCAGTTTTGAGATCCTACCATCGGATCATCACAGTACAGCAGGCCACAAACTGATAATGCAGCAGAAGAGGGAGAAGAGAAATCCTGAAGTCATTTTTTTTTTCCCTCTGCACTGTGTTTAGTCTCTCTCCTCCCCTTAATCTCTGGGTGGTTCTGAACTCAGCTGCAGATATGGACATTCAGAGTCTGTCTTCTAGTATGGATCATCTCACTGCAAGGGTACAGGGCATTCAGGATTATGTAGTCCGCAGTCCTATGTCAGAGCCTAAAATACCAATTCCTGAGCTGTTCTCCGGACATAGATCTAGATTTTTGAACTTTAAGAATAATTGTAAGCTATTCCTTTCTCTGAGACCTCGCTCCTCTGGTGATTCTGTTCAGCAAGTTAAAATTGTTATTTCTTTGTTGTGTGGTGACCCTCAAGATTGGGCATTCTCTCTGCCGCCAGGAGATCCTGCATTACTAAATGTGGATGCGTTTTTTCTGGCGCTTGGAGTGCTTTATGAGGAACCTAATCTGGTAGACCAAGCAGAGAAGGTTTTGCTGGCTCTCTCTCAGGGTCAAGATGAAGCAGAGGTTTACTGTCAGAAGTTTAGGAAGTGGTCTGTGCTCACTCAATGGAATGAGTGCGCCCTGGTGGCGATTTTCAGAAAGGGTCTTTCTGAAGCCCTTAAAGATGTTATGGTGGGGTTCCCCAAGCCTGTGGGTCTGAATGAGTCTATGTCTTTGGCCATTCAGATAGATCGGCGTCTGCGGGAGCACAAACCTGTGCACCATCTGGCGGTATTTTCTGAGCAGAAACCTGAGCCTATGCAATGCGACAGGACTCTGACCAGAGTTGAACGGCAAAACCACAGACGTCAGAATGGGTTGTGCTTTTACTGTGGTGATTCTACTCATGTTATCTCAGAGTGTTCTAAGCGCACAAAAAGGTTCGCTAAGTCTGTCACCATTGGTACTGTACAACCTAAATTCATTTTGTCTGTTACTTTGATTTGCTCTCTGTCATCCTACTCAGTTATGGCTTTTGTGGATTCAGGTGCCACCCTGAATTTGATGGATTTGTCATTTGCCAGGCGCTGTGGTTTTATCTTGGAGCCTTTACAGTTCCCTATCCCACTAAAGGGAATTGATGCTACGCCATTGGCCAAGAATAAACCTCAGTACTGGACCCAAGTGACCATGTGCATGGCTCCTGCACATCAGGAGGTGATTCGCTTTCTTGTGCTACATAATTTGCATGATGTTGTCGTGTTGGGTCTGCCATGGCTGCAGGCTCATAATCCAGTCCTGGATTGGAAAGCAATGTCTGTGTCAAGTTGGGGTTGCCAGGGAATTCATGGCGATGCTCCTTTGGTGTCAATTGCTTCTTCTACTCCTTCTGAAGTCCCTGAATTTTTGTCGGACTACCAGGATGTATTTGATGAGCCCAAATCTAGTGCTCTACCTCCTCATAGGGATTGTGATTGTGCTATAAATCTGATTCCTGGTAGTAAGTTCCCTAAGGGACGACTTTTTAATTTATCTGTACCAGAACATGCCGCTATGCGGAGTTATATAAAGGAGTCCTTGGAGAAGGGGAATATTCGCCCGTCCTCATCCCCTTTAGGTGCGGGGTTCTTTTTTGTGGCCAAGAAGGATGGTTCTCTGAGACCCTGTATAGATTATCACCTTCTAAATAACATCACGGTCAAATTTCATTACCCCTTGCCACTGTTGTCCGATCTGTTTGCCCGGATTAGGGGGGCCAGTTGGTTCACCAAGATAGATCTTCGAGGAGTGTATAATCTTGTGCGCATAAAGCAGGGCGATGAATAGAAAACAGCATTTAATATGCCCGAAGGCCATTTTGAGTACTTGGTGATGCCTTTTGGGCTTTCTAATGCCCCCTCTGTGTTTCAGTCCTTCATGCATGACATCTTCCGAGAGTATCTGGATAGATTTATGATTGTGTACCTGGATGATATTTTGGTCTTTTCTGATGATTGGGAGTCTCATGTGAAGCAGGTCAGGATGGTATTTCAGGTCCTGCGTGCCAATGCCTTGTTTGTGAAGGGCTCTAAATGTCTCTTCGGAGTCCAGAAGGTTTCCTTTTTGGGCTTTATTTTTTCTCCTTCTACTATTGAGATGGATCCAGTCAAGGTCCAGGCTATTTATGACTGGACTCAACCTACATCTGTGAAGAGTCTTCAGAAGTTCTTGGGTTTTGCTAATTTTTACCGTCGCTTCATCACTAATTTTTCTAGTGGGGTTAAGCCTTTGACGGATTTGACCAAGAAGGGTTCTGATGTGACGAATTGGTCTCCTGTGGCCGTGGAGGCCTTTCAGGAGCTGAAACGTCAATTTTCTTCGGCTCCTGTCTTGCGCCAGCCCGATGTCTCTCTTCCCTTTCAGGTCGAGGTTGATGCTTCTGAGATTGGAGCAGGGGCTGTCTTGTCGCAGAGAAGCTCTGATGGCTCTGTGATGAGACCATGTGCTTTCTTTTCAAGAAAGTTTTCGCCTGCCGAGCGGAATTATGATGCTGGTAATCGTGAGTTGTTGGCAACGAAGTGGGCATTTGAGGAGTGGCAACATTGACTTGAGGGAGCCAAGCATCGTGTGGTGGTCTTGACGGATCACAAGAATTTGACTTATCTCGAGTCTGCCAAACGGTTGAATCCGAGACAGGCTCGATGGTCGCTGTTTTTCTCTCGTTTCAATTTCGTGGTTTCATATCTTCCGGGTTCGAAAAACGTGAAGGCTGATGCCCTTTCTAGGAGTTTTGTACCTGACTCCCCGGAAGTTTCTGAACTGACTGGTGTCCTCAAAGAGCGGGTTATTTTGTCTGCAATCTCTCCTGATCTGCGACGGGTGTTGCAGGAGTTTCAGGCCAATAGACCTGACCGTTGTCCACCGGAGAGACTGTTTGTCCCGGACAGATGGACCAGTAGAGTTATTTCCGAGGTTCATTCTTCGGTGTTGGCAGGTCATCCTGGGATTTTTGGTACCAGGGATTTGGTGGCGTGGTCCTTTTGGTGGCCTTCCTTGTCGCGGGATGTGCGTTCCTTTGTGCAGTCCTGTGGGATTTGTGCTCGGGCCAAGCCTTGCTGTTCTCGTGCCAGTGGATTGCTTTTGCCTTTGCCTGTCCCGAAGAGGCCTTGGACGCATATTTCCATGGATTTTATTTCGGATCTTCCTGTCTCTCAGAGGATGTCTGTCATCTGGGTGGTTTGTGATCGTTTTTCTAAAATGGTCCATTTGGTACCTTTGCCTAAGCTGCCTTCCTCCTCTGATTTGGTGCCACTGTTTTTTCAGAATGTGGTTCGTTTACATGGTATTCCGGAGAACATTGTGTCTGACAGAGGATCCCAGTTTGTGTCCAGATTTTGGCGGTCCTTTTGTGCTAAGATGGGCATTGAATTGTCTTTTTCGTCGGCCTTCCATCCTCAGACGAATGGCCAAACCGAACGAACTAATCAGACCTTGGAAACTTATTTGAGATGTTTTGTTTCTGCTGATCAGGATGATTGGGTGACTTTTTTGCCATTGGCTGAGTTCGCCCTCAATAATCGGGCTAGTTCTGCTACTTTGGTTTCACCTTTCTTTTGCAATTCTGGTTTTCATCCTCGTTTTTCCTCGGGTCAGGTTGAACCCTCTGACTGTCCTGGGGTGGATTCTGTGGTGGATAGGTTGCAGCAGATTTGGAACCATGTGGTGGACAATTTGACGTTGTCCCAAGAGAAGGCTCAGCGCTTTGCTAACCGCCGTCGCTGTGTGGGTCCCCGACTTCGTGTGGGGGATTTGGTGTGGTTGTCTTCTCGTTATGTCCCGATGAAGGTTTCCTCTCCTAAGTTCAAGCCTCGTTTCATCGGTCCTTATAAGATTTTGGAAATCCTCAACCCTGTGTCATTTCGTTTGGACCTCCCAACATCGTTTGCCATTCATAATGTGTTCCATAGGTCATTGTTGTGGAGATATGTGGTGCCTGTGGTCCCTTCTGTTGATCCTCCTGCTCCTGTCTTGGTCAAGGGGGAGTTGGAGTATGTGGTGGAGAAGATCTTGGATTCTCGTATTTCGAGACGGAAGCTTCAGTACTTAGTTAAATGGAAGGACTATGGTCAGGAGGATAATTCCTGGGTTGTCGCCTCCGATGTCCATGCGGCCGATTTGGTTCGTGCCTTTCATTCGGCTCGTCCTGATCGGCCTGGGAGCTCTGGTGAGGGTTCGGTGACCCCTCCTCAAGGGGGGGGTACTGTTGTGAATTCCGTTCTCGGGCTCCCTCCTGTGGTTATGAGTGGTACTGTGTGAGTTTGTTCTTGGGCTCCCTCTGGTGGCCTTTAGCGATATGGCTGGGCTCAGCTGCTTCATTTCCTTCTATGCTGGGCCTATTTAACTCACCTGGACCTTCATTTGTTGCCTGCTGTCGGTGTATTCAATCCTGACTCTGAGCTCTCCTGAATATTCCTTGTGACCAGTCTCCTGCTGGAGAAGCTAAGTTTGCTTGTTAATTTTGCTCATTATTTCCTTGAAAACGTTTCTCAGTATATGATGAGTTCAGTCCAGCTCGCTTTTATGTGATTTTTTGCTTGCTGGTTAGTTCTGGGGTGCAGAGGGCACCCCTCACATCGTGAGTCGGTGTGGGGGTTCTTGTATTCTCTGCGTGGTTTATTTTTGATAGTTTTTGTACTGACCGCACAGACTCCTATCTATTTTCTGTCTATCTAGTGTTAGCGGGCCTCATTTGCTAAACCTGTTTCATTTCTACGTTTGTATTTTCCCCTTAACTCACCATTATTATTTGTGGGGGGCTGTCTATAACTTTGGGGTTATTTCTCTGAGGCAAGTGAGGTCTTTGCTTTCTCTCTAGGGGCAGTCAGTTTCTCAGGCTGTGAAGAGGCATCTAGGTTTTTAGGTAACGCTCCACGGCTGCCTTTAGTGTGTTGGATAGGTTCAGGATTGCGGTCAGTGTAGCTTCCACATCCCCAGAACTTGTCCTATCATTCTGGTTATATGTGTCAGGTCAGTTTTGAGATCCTACCATCGGATCATAACACCTATGCCCATGTCTTCCGCCGACTCCTGGGTTGCAGACTGGGCTATGGAGGCACGGAACATTTGGTACTGCACTCAGGATGCCATCTGGGTCTCCAAGGACAGAATGAGGTCCTCCGCCGATGCACATCGGCGCCCCGCTCTGACCTTTGCTCCTGGCGACTTAGTGTGGCTCTCCGCCCATAAGATCAGGCTGAGAGTGGAGTCTACTAAGTTTGCTCCTCGCTACTTGGGACCTTTCAAGGTTCTCGAGCAGGTTAACCCTGTGGTCTACTGTCTGGCCCTTCCTCCACGTCTAGGTATCACCGACACCTTTCATGTGTCCTTCTTAAAACCCGTACACATGTCCCGGTTTCCCGAGTCATCTGCTGGGACATCGGGTTCGTCTTTGGATGAGTATGAGGTGAACGCTATCTTGGGGTGCAAGGTGATACATGGGAAAAAGTTTTATTTGGTGGACTGGAAGGGTTATGGCCCAGAGGACAGGTCCTGTGAGCCTGTTGAGAATATTCAAGCTCCGCTGCTCATTGCTGCCTTTGAGCATAGCAAGGCCCAAGGAGGGGGGCCCTAGGAAGGGTGTAATGTTAGGGGTCGAGTTCCTGCCTCTGCACAGGGGGAATCTCAAGCCATCTGCTTTGCGGTCTCCCATTCCTTTCCAGCCACAGTGGTGCCTGTTCAGCGGAGACATCAGTCCCAGCGTCTGGCTCAGCCTGATACTGTGCACATGGTTTCTGCTGCTTTCCCAGGCTTAGCCATTGTAGCCAGTACTGGTCAGCGGCGAGCAGATGTCTCTGGGACTAATTCCTGCTTTTTCCCTTCTGAGCATGACCAGGGTAAGACCTCTCATTGGAGGTCAGGGGTCACATGCTCAAGTACTGCTGCAGCTCCCATTGGTCCTCTAGGAAGGTCCTGAAGTTGCTCTGGTATTGTAGCAGATTCCATTGGTCCTCTAGGAAGGACCTGAAGCTGCTGCAGCTATAAAAGGTTTGCATGGCTGCACGGCCATGCGCTAGTATCACTTCATGTTATTAGCTTGCTAATTGTGGTCACGCCTGTATGATTGTATTCAGGGACCCAGCTGAAATAAGCCCCTAGAATACTGGCACCACCGGTGAGGAGTTTTTGTGTGCTTCTCAGTGTGCATGACCACTGACTGCCATCAGCTCAGCAGTTAGCTGTGTTCCCCTGTAACGCTAACAGGGCACAGCATCTTCTTTTCTGTGTGACTCAGTGAAGTAACTGAGTTCACTTATACTGCCATATAATGCCATCATTTTCTAGCAGCAGGTTGTCTCCTGCACGGTGGACCCCAGGCTGCGAATGCACCAATTATAACATCCATATTTACTCGGTGTGTTCCGTCAGTCCTCACAAGCACTCCCAGACTATGAGAAATAAGATTTTCTGGTCTGATGAGAGAAAGATCAACCTTTTTGGTGATAATTGTAAGTGGTATGTATGAAGAATACCAGGGACTGCTCATCACCTACCCAATACAATCCCCACAGTGAAACATGTGGTGGCAGCATCATGCTATGGGGGTGTTTTTCAGCTGCAGGGACAGGACAACTGGTTGTCATTGAAGGAATCATGAATGCGGCCAAGTACAGAGATATCTTGGATGAAAACCTCTTGCAGAGTGTTCTGGACCTCAGACTCGGCCGAAGGTTCACCTTCCAACAAGACAAGGACCCTAAGCACACAGCTAAAATAACAAAGGAGTGGATTCAGAACAATTCTCTGACCATTCTTGACTGGCCCAGCCAGAGCCCTGACCTAAACCCAATTGAGCATCTCTGGACAGACCTGAAAATGGCTGTTCACCAATGTTCACCATCCAACCTGCTGGAACTGGAGAGGATCTGCAAGAAAAAATGGCAGAGGATCCCTAAATCCAAGTGTGAAAAACTTTATGCATTATTCTCAAGAAGATTCATGGCTTTACCAGCTCAAAAGGGTGCTTCTACTCAATACTGATCAAAGGGTCTGAATACTTATGACCATGTGATATTTCAGTTTTTCTTTTTTAATAAATTTGCAAAAATTACTACATTTGTTGTTTCAGCCAGGATGGGGTGTAGAGTGTACATTAATGAGAAAAAATAAACTTTTTTGAATTGACCAAATAGCTGCATTGAAGCAAAGAGTGAAAAAATTAAAGAGGTCTGAATACTTTCCGACTTTAGATATATGCAAATCACAAAAAGGAAATTATTTTTTTAAAGTATCTTGCTCTTCAGTATCAAGTATGAACTCCACACGCAGAAATACAAGCATGTACACAACTTGGTATGCTATCAATAAAGTTATGAATTGTCTATGAAATGTTCTACCATGCTGAATGCACTTGGGCACACAAATCTTCAAGATCTGCTACAGGCAGTTTCCTTTTGCAATGGCTGACAAAAGATGTCACAGATGTTTAATGGGATAACATTTTAGAGACTCTGCAGGCTATAGTAGCACATTTAAGCAACACATGCTTCTAATAGTAACATGAGCATGTGGCATGGAATAGTCACATTGAAAATCAGCTCCTGAAACACTTTTACTTTCCCTCAAGAAGGCCTCTTCATGGAGACATGGTCTGCAAACCAACTGTCACGATCAGTGTAGGAAATACTAAGTGCAACATGAAGGGAAAAGGGGAGGAGAACCGAACACTAGAGAAAGGGGAAATGGAGACCACCTAGACAAATCTAACAACAAGAAAAAGCAGAGGCCATAAAAACTGGGGATCACCAGGCAACATGGAAATGTGCAAAAGATAACACACTTTATTGAGGTACAAATAATGGACATTAGACATTTAAAAACATTTAAAAACAATAAGAACAGTGCCCACAATATGGTACATGCCTGTACAGAGGTAGAAAGGGGGAAAAAAGGACAATATGAGAATGTAGACACAGGTACTACACACCTATATGGACAGCATATTTGCTAAGTGCAAAAAGGTGGAAGCATTACATAAAGTGGCAGAAAAGTGTGCCAATATGTCTGCACAGAGGAGGTATTGATATTAGAATATATAGTTAACTCCACATATGATGTAGTACTGCTGAGCATGCAGCCCTCAAGGTAGAACGTCAGGCCCTATAATAAGAACGCATAGACTGCTGCAAGCAGGGAGTGACATAAATACCACAGTACACTTGGAAAAATGCCACACTCAGCAAGTAAAATGTCCCTAAATAAATGTTTTTAAATAATAGGCACATAGACCCTATTGTCCCACAAAAAAAGCACACATGGTGCACAAAGAATCATATAGAGTGCAGAGGTAATACTCTAATATCGCAAAATACCAAGGTGCGCAAAAAAGGCAGAGCAGCCAAATCCCCTTCAATATTTGGGCATAATAGCCCTATGCAGTTTTTATGGCCTCTGCTTTTTCTTGTTGTTGTATCTACATGGGTTTTAGAGGTCAAGGTTGGATCCCATATTCTAATGATCTGTGGTGCCCCCTCATACTAATTAATAAGAGCACCTAGACAAATCTAACATCACCCTGTTTGCCCTAAGTATCCCTATATAGGTTCCGCACCTATCACCGAGCAGGATATCTAAACCCTGCATGACCTTGGCGATAAGCACTGCATGGGGAAGGACAGGATAGTCACTAATCAATCCCCCTACCACTAAAGGCAGATGGGATACACAAAGAAGGGGAGCACAGCTTGAGTAGACTCAGAGAGAAACACAGACATCCTCCAAACACCAAAGATAAAGATAGCCAACTGTTATTGCTCTAAGCCTCAACAGGGAAATGGAGCTATCACTGTCAACTCCCAGCAGCAATCTGGGATTTATAAACACTAGAACTAGAACAGAGTGAATGCTGGCACTGGGTGCTAGACGCAGAAGGACCAGGAAGAAGTCTGCAAAGCAAACTGCTGAGACTTTTTGCAGTTAGATGTAGAGCTACAGTCTGCAGCCTCTGACACACCCATGGCACCAACCTACTGCTATCACTACATCCAAGACAAAAGCAGGACTCATTAATGGAGATAATAGACATAAATTTCAACCTCCATTGCTGTCTTCCTTTGGAACATGGCAACATGGCAACATGTAAGACTAAGAGCATGGCATGAGATTTATAGAATACCTTTAACTGGATGTCTGGCTTGCAATGTTATGCAAATGCCTTCTGATGGTTTGTGTACACACTGTTTGAAGCCTTATGAGTGGTGCATGATATCTAATTTCAGCTCCAGTACAGAAATGATAACTACACTGTGTGCAGAATTATTAGGCAAGCTGTATTTTAGAGGATTATTTTTAATATTGATCAACAACTATGTTCTCAATCAACCCAAAAAACTTATAAATATCAAAGCTTAATATTTTTGGAAGTTGGAGTGTTTTTTTTTTAAGATTTGGCTATCTTAGGAGGATATCTGTTTGTGCAGGTAACTATTATTGTGCAGAATTATTAGGCAACTTAATAAAAACCAAATATATTGCTATCTTACTTGTTTATTTTCACCAGGTAAACCATTATAACTGCACAAAATTTAGAAATAAACATTTCTGACATGCAAAAACAAAACCCCCAAAAATGAGTGACCAATATAGACACCTTTCTTTATGATGACACTCAACAACCTTCCATCCATAGATTCTGTCAGTTGCTTGATCTGTTTACGATCAACATTGCGTGCAGCAGCCACCACAGCCTCCCAGACACTGTTCCGAGAGGTGGACTGTTTTTCCTCCCTATAGATCTCACATTTTATGAGGGACCACAGGATCTCTATGGGGTTCAGATCAGGTGAACAAGGGGGCCATGTCATTATTGTTTCTTCTTTGAGACCTTTACTGGCCAGCCACGCTGTGGAGTAGTTGGAGGCATGTGATGGAGCTTTGTCCTGCATGAAAATCATGTTTTTCTTGAACAATACCGACTTTTTCCTGTACCACTGCTTGAAGAAGTTGTATTCCAGAAACTGGCAGTAAGTCTGGGAGTTGAGCTTCACTCCATCCTCAACCCGTAAAGGTCCCACAAGTTAATCTTTGATTATACCAGCCCACACCAGTACCCCACCTCCATCTGGCTGGCGTCTGAGTCGGAGTGGAGCTCTCTGCCCTTTACTGATCCAGCCTCTGGCCCATCCATCTGACCCATCAAGAGTCACTCTTATTTCATCAGTCCATAAAACCTTTGAAAAGTCAGTCTTAAGATATTTCTTGGCCCAGTCTTGATGTTTTATCTTATGTTTCTTGTTCAAAGGTCGTCAATTTTCAGCCTTCCTTACCTTGGCCATGTCCCTGAGTATCGCACACCTTGTGATTTTTGTTACTCCAGTAACGTTGCAGCTCTGAAATATGGCAAAACTGGTGGCAAATGGCATCTTGGCAGCTTCACGATTGATTTTCCTCAATTCATGGGTAGTTATTTTGCGCCTTTTTTGCCCAACTCGCTTCTTGCGACCCTGTTGGCTATTTGCCATGAAACGCTTGATTGTTCAGTGATCACGCTTCAAAAGTTTGGCAATTTCAAGACTGCTGCAACCTTCTGCAAGACATCTCACAATTTTGGACTTTTCAGAGCCCGTCAAATCTCTCTTCTGACCCATTTTGCCAAAGGAAAGAAAGTTGCCCAATAATTAAGCACGCCTTATATAGGGTTTTAATGTCATTAGACAACACCCCTCCTCATTACAGAGATGCACATCACCTGATTTACTTAATTGGTAGTTGTCTCTCAAGCCTAAACAGCTTGGAGTAGGACAACATGTATAAAAAGTATCATGTGATCAAAATACAACTTGCCTAATAATTTTGCACATAGTGTATGTGTCATTTTTTTGAGTCCACGTGGGCAACATCATGACAAGGCCTTCACCAGGGAAGACCATAATTGTCCAATTGGAATTATGATGTGAGATGGCATACTATATGTTAGCTAGACCCCTCTAGTCTTCATTCTAGGTACCCTAACATCTGGTCGTTATATTGATTTGTCAAACAATGGCTTGTTTTTCAACATGGCAATGCAAGGCTGCATGGTGCTTGTGCTTCTTTGAGCAGCCTGTGTTGCTAAAATATGTTACCATGGCCTACAGTGTTTCTGAACTTGTCTCCCATAAAGCACACCTGGATGTCATTGGTTGGTAGTTGCAAAGAGAGCTGCCATGATTGATGATTTGCATGCCCAAATTCATTCATTGTGGTAGAACATTCCACACACAATCATTAATAACCTCATTGATGTTATACCAAGGCATGTAAGTGAGTGTATTTCTGTGCATGGCATTCATACTCAATACTGAATAAATAGAGATGTTTTTAAAATGTTGTTTACATTTTTCTATCATTTCCATAAAAGTAAAATGTTTATTGCTCCTCTGATTTTCATAATTCTTTTAGTTTTCCTTCTTTTTGTTGCAATTTCAATGTTGAGGACTGCTATATTATAAGTGTTATGTAATCTCCATGTCACAATAATAACTCCTTATGTGACAGGATTTTTTAATGATTTTTTTATGCAAATATGCTCCTTAGTTTATACTGTTTCAGAAGCCTAACCTGGATTCTTGTGTATTACAGTGACCTAAAATACTTAATATTTTTATAGACCTAGATCTTTGATGGCTTGTGACTATCCATATTCCTCTTGATTACATTCCAGAGGTTTTCAATAGGGTTCAGGTCTGGAGATTGGGCTGGCCATGACAAGGTTTTGATGTGGTGGTCTCTTAATTTTTGCCAGAGCCGTAGCATTTTTTTCACCATACTTGGATTTTTTTTCCCATTTTCCAATACTCTATATGTCAAAATAAATAGTATGATTTGTCGTGGAAGAATATTGCTCAAAAAAATACTAATAACCTCATTGAAAGCATGCTAAGTCATGAAAGTGCTGGGATTTTTTGGGTGCTCATAATTTATACTGAATAAATCGAGTTATTTTGAAAATGTTGTCAATACTTTTCTATCATTTGCATATGATTAACATGTCTATCCTGTGATTTTCATCATTGTGAGACTTTTCCTTTATGGTGTAGCAATTTCAATGTGGAGAAGGGTATACGCGTAGTAAGAGAAATTCCCTGGTCTTTACCCCTGTACCTTTGCTTCCTTTATCCCTGTACCTTTGTTTGGACTCTTTTCCAGGAGAAACATCAGATCACACTCTTCTGAGTAGCTTCCAGTCTCTGACAATTGCAGACTATAGACTTCATGATTTGGGAAACAGTGTAAAATCACAATTAGAAAAGGATGAAAACAGAAACTGAACAAAAACTAAGCCATGAGACAAACAAGAAATCAGGAAGCCAAGATATCCTGAATAATGACATTGAAAAAGGGCTGGAGAGGAAAGTCAGACAGAACTATACAGTAGCCAAGGTAGGATGCACCATCTTGCCAGGATTATACAGCTCTGGCAAAAATTAAGAGATCACCACATCAAAACCCTGTCATGGACAGCCCAATCTCCAGACCTGAACCCCATTGAAAATGTCTGGAATGTAATCAAGAGGATGATGGATAGTCACAAGCCATCAAACAAAGAAGAACTGCTTACATTTTTGCTCCAGAAGCAGTGCGAAAGACTGGTGGAAAGTATGCCAAGACACATGAAAGCTGTGATTAAAAATTACCGTATTTTTCGGACTATAAGATGCACTGGACCATAAGTCGCACACCAAATTTGGGGTGAAAACTGCATAAAAAAAGATTTTTTTATAAGATGGGGGTCCGTCTTACTGTCCAAATTTACAGTATCCTACCTGAGGGCTGGCGGTGGCAGAGCAGGGTCACAGGAGGCATGAGGCAGGAGGCAGAGGTGGAGTGATGCAGTGAGGCGTGCACCTGAGCAGGGTCCCTTCCTACTTAGGTGGGCGATGCCACAGCCTGGTGTCCATGGGGGGGTTGCAGCAGTGCTGTGGCGGCAGAAGAGGTGCAGGGATGATGAGTGGTATGGCGTGTGCAGGGTCCCTTCCACAGGTGAGGTGATGCAGCGGCCCGGTATGCAATGTGAGCAGCAGAGCCGGGTTAATCACCGATTTATCGGTGGCGGCGGCCATCTTCCCAAGGCCGCGCGTGCGCAGATGGAGTGCTCTGCTTCCCGGGGCTTCAGGAAAATGGCCACGGGAGGCCACGCATGCGCAGATGGAGATCACCGGCGGCCATTTTCTTGAAGCTGAGATCTAAATCTGAGAACTCGGCTTCAGGAAAATGGCCGCTGCGATCTCCATCTGCGCACGCGCAGCCTCCTGCGGCCATTTTCCTGAAGCCCCGTGAAGCAGAGCACTCCATCTGCGCACGCGTGGCCTCAGGAAGATGGCCGTCACCACCGATAAACCGGTGATCAACCCGGCTCTGCTGCCCACATTGCATTCTGGGCCGCTGCGTCACCTCACCGGTGGAAGGGACCCTGCGCACGCCATACCGCACCTCTGCTGCCGCACCTCTGCCGCTGCCACCACACCGGGTAAGCCTGCATTACGACTATAAGACGCACCCCCTATTTTCCCCCCTTTTTTGGGGGGGAAAAATTGCGTCTTGTAGTCCGAAAAATACAGTATGGTTTTTCCACAAAATATTGATTTCTGAACTCTTCCTGAGTTAAAACATTAGTATTGTTGTTTCTAAATGATTATGAACTTGTTTTCTCTGCATTATTTGAGGTCTGAAAGCACTGTTTTCTTTTTGCTATTTTGACCATTTCTCCTTAACAGAGAGAAAACACAAAATGTATTGCTTGGAAATTCGGAGACGTTGTCAGAAGTTTATAGAATAAAATAAAAATTTACATTTTACTCAAAAATATACCTATAAAGAGAAAAATCAGACAAATTGAACATTTTGCAGTGGTCTCTTAATTTCTGCCAGAGCTGTACATAATGATACACATCCTTTTCAGTTTTTACATCTTTGAGAAATGAACTGTACTTGTTCTGTGTGTTATCCATTTTGCTACAATTTAAAACCATTTTTTCTCATTCACTTTTAAAACTGTAGTAAGCTGTCAAGATTTTTTTTACATGGACAATTAGCAATGGACCAGTTAAAATGCATAAAAAATGGATACAAAACTGACTTAAAATAATTTTGTTGGTTTTTCATCACTTTTTGACAGATAACCATAGACTTAAAAACTATCAAAACAGATCAGAATAGGACGTGTTGTGAGCTTCACAGATTGAACGCACAAATGTATTCTTTTTACAGATGTATGAATGGATCAATGAAACACTACAGATCCATTTGCTGTCCACTTAAAAAAAAAATGGATGGCACAAGGGCGACAATAATGAATGTAAGAACCAAACAAGAGCCACTTAGACCTTTATGAGTTACGTCTTTCTTATAAATCTGACAACATGTTAACATTTTTAATAATGTAAATTACATATTAGGAGCTAAAATTCTATTTATTACAAAAACTAGCTTCGTGGTGAACTATTCATGACAAAATGAATGAAGACAGTATTCAGGAATGAGTAAATCTCTACTGATAGGTCCATGAATTTCCAGTGAAAATGCAATGGCATTCTAGTTCTATCACACTGTACAAACTGCCTTCACTCAAAGTTTGCACAGTTCATATTTTCTACAGCTTTCACTGACAGCTATTATCATAGAAAACTAAAATAAGAATTTGCGCACAATAAGAATCCAGTTACTTTGTTGCAAAACTGGTTTTGCCTTTCTATATTCTGTTCAAAGGGGTTATGTATAATTAGAAAACATTACTGCATAATCCTATATATGTGACTGGTATTGCAGCTTTTTGCTGCAACAGCACACACAACACATGGACAGTTGTGACATTATTTTAAGAAAAAAAGCAAAATGTGCTTTTTTTAATGCAGTACAACCCATTTAAGGTAGTATGTGTTGCAGACAACCATAAAACTGAAACCAGTGTTTTATCACTTGGGGACTGTAAAGATGTGAGGTTGCGGGTTGCAATAAACATGTTGGCAAGTTAATGATGAAGTTCAATTTATTTCTTTCGTCCCCGGTTATGCAGCAAATCCATGTTGATGGCCAAAATACAATGTCCTCAGTACACATGTTCTCAATCTGAGATCGCTAGTTCCACTGCCCCATACCAGGTGATGCCCACTGTCTCCCAACTTTTGGTTGGCCCACAGCTTTTGAAAAGTCAAGCCGGTATAGTTTGCAGTCACAGCCTATGTTCCTCCAGACTATGGATATCATGACCGCAGCTCATGGATACCCCTGCAGCCAACCATGACAATCTTTTCTCATCAGTCCACCATACAACAAACCGCCCCCCCCCCCCTTCCCCGCGAGTGAGCCCGGCCCTCAGGAAAACACTCCCCTCCCAAAACCAACTGTGCATTGGTGGGGTGTCTCACTCAGGTTGATCCCCCTCACCTGGCTTACATGTGAGACCCCCTGTGGTGATGGTTCCCCTGGTTCTACTATCCCAATCCACACAATGGCCTTATGTATGCATAAGATCTAACCTGATTGTTTTCCTCTGCTTACTGTCACTGAATGCAAACATTGATTCCTGAGGATGAACTGAGGAAGAAGCAAATAATAAAACACAGCAAGAAAATATCTAAAAAAAACACAATATTGATGCAACTGGTGCTCCGTGCTGGAAAAGTCTACATCCCATAGCGCAGCGGACACCGCTCTACGATCATTGGTCCAATAGCCTTTAGTCCGTGACAGTTCATCACAGTAGCCACAGATGAATTTCAATTTATTTTAGTAGTTTTCTTGTAATAGATTAATTTTCTAACATGAATTTTGTGCTGCACTCACTAATATCAACTAATTAGGGGTTCCTAGAACTGTTGCAGGGAGTGAGTTTTAGTTTTTAAAGGGCCAGTAGGAATGCTGCTTGGCAACAGTCCACATGACATTGTGACGCATTAAAGCAAACATCCAGTTCAGGTTAATATAATACATATCTATTTTAAAGACATAAAAGCAAATACATGCCTAGTAAATGTAAATGGCACACCCTTTGTAAAGTTAAACAGTATATTGAAATTATCATTCATAATAATGCCAAGATAAATGAAAGTGTATTCATCTGCTGGAATCATTCATTCTAAAATTTGAGGTTATGATTAAACTGTGCCAATTTATAAAATTACTAATGCGGACATGGGCAAAGTGTAGCTGGTGGGTCATATCGGACCCTTTGGATGTTTCTGTCCCCCACCCAGCATCATGATTTTACCTGTATCTGCATCCTGTGTATCTGAAACTTAGTGCAGCAGGTGAAAGGACATCACTAGATCACACTTCCCATGCAGAGCCTCAGTCTGACATGAGCACAGGCCAGAGTGTTGGGAGAATAGGGTAAGTTAAGCAAATTTTCATTTTATTTTTTACATGAAATTGACAGAACTTGGAGGAAGACTGTGGGGTATTATACTGTGTGGGCCACAAAACTGTGTGTGTAGAACTGTGAGATTCATCATGCTGTGTGGAGGAATCGTAGGGCTCATTATACTGTTTGTGGAGGGGGCTGTGAGGACTATCACACTATGAGAATGGACTGTGGGCTCCATCATACTGAGTGGGGGAAATGGTGTTCATCATACTTTGTGGGCGACTGTGGGGTCCATTATATTGTTCATAGGTCTGTAAGATTCATCATAATGTGAGGTAAACTGTGAAGTTCATCAATCTTTGTGGGAGGACTGTGGGGTCTATCATACTGTGAGGGGAGCTGTCTGGTCCATCATACTGTGTGGGGGGACTGTGGGTTCCATCATATATTGTGGGGAGCTGTGGAAGTCATGAAACTGTTTGGGGGAATGTAGGGTGATTATAATTTGTGGAGGATTGTGGGATTCCTGATACTATGTGAGCTTCCTTGCACACATCCATTAAATCTACAGGAATTTATACTTTGCAGCAGGGGCTCAAAGGTTGTACAATAGTCACTGACTGGTGGAGCAAGCTGAGGAAATGAACCAAACAAGCCAGAGTCAAAACTAGACAATCACTAATCAAGGATGGCAAAATCAGAATCTAAAAGAAGTTAAAGAAAGCTAAATTAAAGTTTAAGAGCACCAGGCAGAGTACAGAGGCAAAGAAAGGGTAATAAGGGGTAAGATCAAACAAGAGTGGACAAACAGGTTTTAGTCCAAAAGAGTAGTAAAAAAATTAGCCAGGTAAGAACACTAAGAACAAATAAAAAAAACTGACCAGCACATCTAAACTAGTTTTTATATGTGCCAGCTAAGACACACTCCTATGACAAGCGCACTCCAAAGCTTGTTTTATCTGGTTCCCTCCTGCTCTATTAATAGGCTTTTTAGACCAGGAGAGGTGGCTTATCAGGTTCAGGGACCAAATAATGAAGGACACTTTGATTATGGATGTTGGGCTCACAAATATTGGTCAATCTATGAGCTAAGTACCTTCTTTTTACTGTCATTTTTCTATAGAAATATTGCAGATACATTTTTCCAATTTTCCATATGTACATAATGTAGCGTTTTTCTATTTTCTATGGCAGTAATGCAGCTCCAATTTCCAGAATGTCCCTCCAGACAGCACCATTGGAAGGTTGTCCTTCTTATCCTTGATAGGGACATGAACACACAAGAGGTTAAAATTCCCCTCCCTCCACCACCCTCTCAGTGTTTTTCCTGTCCCTATCAGGGACAGACGCAGAAGAGGATTACCTTCGTGTGGGAGTAGGAGCTCCGGTAGCTGGAAGTAGGAGGATCAGGTGGGGATCCTCGTCATCTCTCCTTTCTCCTAATGGAGGTCCAGAGGCCCACATCCCGCTGATCAATGGGTCTCTCAGCCTGGTCCATGCCGATAGTGGACCCTGAAGTGAGCCGCTTCCCCTCCTAAGGGTTTCTTGGCTCGCGCGATGCATCTTTTCATAGCACAGGAGAAAGGCTTTCGGTTTGGAGGAGTATGCACAACCTCTAGTGGCCAGCGTGCATTCCACCGTGGAGCGCACTTCCGGACTATTTTGAAAAAGCGGTGCCAAACCCTAGGAATTAAAGGGGAACCGCCTTTTATCCTGATGATTCAGATGGAAGACAGGTGAGACTATTTAAGGTATGGCAGGTGGGGGAGTTGATGTTTCAGTGCATCAGTTCAGCCAGCTTTGGAAGGAAAATCCATTAACTGGTCTGATACTCCTACTGAGACCCCAGTACAAGTGAGTTTCTGGGTGTGTGTGCCTTACTCTGTCTCTTTGTCATCTGGTCACAACTATTTAAAAGGGGGTAATATTGATAGTATCTTCCTTTGTGCCGTTATAGGACAAGGAGACTCCTAGAAGGGCCATGGCTACATCTGCGCCTAAAAAACTGTGTTGTGTATAAATATGTGATTCTTCAAAATTTTTATTAGTCTATGCCTGATGAAGAGACCTCAGTAGTGTCAAAAGCTTGCAATTTGTTACTATATTTTCAGTTAGCCAATAAAAGGTATCAACCACTGAGGACTGTCAATTCTAAATATTTTTCTATTTTTTTTCTTTTTTATTATCTACTGGCTAGCATGGTACCAAGACATGTATCTCACCTGTATCAGAGTTTCTACAGGCAGGATTTGAAAAAGGCCTGAGACCTAGTACTCTTAAAGTACAGATCTCAGTCTTAAGTGTTTTTATGGACTACTCACTGGCATCCCATCCTTGGATTGAGTGTTTTGTAAAAGCCACAAGCAGATTAAGACCCACAGTTAGGGCCTATGTCCCTCCATGAGATTTGAACATTGTCCTAAACGGTCTGTGTAAACCTCCATATGAACCAGTGGAAGACTCAAACATAAAATCTCTCTCCCTTAGAGCTGCTTTCCTTGTGGCCATAACTACGGCCAGACGGATTGGGGAAATACAAGCATTTTCCATAAAAAGCCCATAGCTTAAAATTCTAGAGGACTGCATTATCCTTAGGTTAGACCCTGCCTTTCTGCCAAAGGTGGCATCCCCTTTTCACATGAGTCAGGAATCAGGATGTAGTTTTGCTTTTCTTCTGTCAAAATTATAAGAATGATCGGGAGCGATCCTTGAGCGATGATCAGATCGCCTGTATATAGCAGAACTGCTCACTTGCTATGAGTGCTGACCACCAGGTGGTGCTCATAGCAATCCGGCAGTGACAACCATTGTGGTCTGCTGGAAACCTCTGGGTTTCATGCCAACCCATTGACGACCAGCACTCATGTGACCTAGGCATCGTTGGGCATGATTTCCAGCGCGCTTGCAGGTAGCGCATGTTAAATGACGCTGTCAGAGTTAGATAGCGGCATTTAACTAGTTAACAGCCGCGTGTGGCTCGCGATTCCATCTGCAGCTGTTAGAGGCCCATGTCAGCTGTTTTGAAAAGATGTGGGCTCAGGGAGGGAGTCAGACATTGGCGTACTATTATGCCCGATGTCGGAAAGGGGTTAAATCTAAAATAGGGCACAAAGTCCACTGTTTATACATTGACCCATTCAGCGATTGATCCTCTGAATACATGGCTCTTTAGATGGACACCTCAATTGGCCAGAATAATTTTTTGTCAATGCAGCAGGACTGGCAAATGAATTGCACAAAAGAAAAAGGACCAGGACAAATAAATTAATTTAAGTAGAAAAACAGCAGATTATTTGTAGGAATTTTCTGACACAGTAAATTTCAATTTTGACAATAACATGCAGAAATTTATTAAAGCGTTACAGCATTCATAAATATCAACATTTTTATAGAGATGTTATCTTTTTAGTCAATTTTGCCTACGCAACCAGCCTCAATTAAATCAAATGGCTTAGTCATATGTTGTTTACTAAAATAAAATATTATTCACATGTATAATTAAAATGATACTTACCTCAGTATATGTGTAGACAATAACAATCTTTTTCTCACTGTTTGCTAAGTAAGCTTTTTTTATTGTTAGGACATTGCTGTAAAAAAGAAAAGCCCTCCATACATTAAGTACCTGGTGATTCTTTAATTAATTTGTGTTAACAAACATAAGTCAATCTAAGTAGGCGAGTTACAGGGGAGAGATATAGCAGCTGTTTTAACCAACATAGTGACCCCAGGAGGTGTGTATTCCCGACTACATCAGGCTCCCTGTAGGCAGTGTAACCAAATTGGAGTCTCATGTCACAACTTTGTCCTAAGAAAGTTATGATAAAAGAAACCAAGAAAGTATTCAATATGTAAATCTAATGATAGGTTGAATTAATATGAATTTACTTAAATTTTATATTTGCTTTAAAGGCTATGGACACCTCTTGAAATGAAAAAAAAAAGATTTTTATATATGATAAGGGTTACCTTTCATAAATAAAATTGTAATCTACATTCATTTTCAGACCCTCGCGAATTGCAATTTGCAGCCTGACCTACCATTAAGATTTTTTCAGGTTGGAGTGACACTACCTGTAATACAGGCTGATTGTGAGTTTTATGTGTGCAGCGTGTTGGTTTCTTTGCTTGCTTTCATGTATTATCACAATTTCTAATCCACACTACCTCCTTATCTATAATCTAGCTCTTCCACCCTCCAAGACCTATCTATTTTACCTTCTGGACCTCAGACAGATTTGAGATATTTTTGTGAAAACATTTATCAAAATAAGGGATGTATAAATACTTCTCAACAGCAAAATAGTACAAGAGTTTTAAAGAAGAAGAATATCTAGTATGTAGCTTAAAGAGGAACAGAGTAGCTGTTTTTCTCCATTTTTTTCTACTCTCCTTTGAGGAGACACAGGGCACCTCAATTTCTGGTGCCAATTTCCTTATCACTCAACTAGGAATTTAATTTCTTTCAACTCGATGTATCAGCACATTAAACCCAATATGATAATAAAAATGTTAAAAAGGCAGGGTAATGAGGATGATAAAGTACACACCCACAGTTCTGGCTGAACTGGAAGCCCATAGAGAAGTTCAGAACTGTGCCAGCATGGACACGACACGTGTAACTTCATCTGTCCCACATAACTGAGTTGACAATGCCTTAATAACTGCCCCATACCCAGAAGATAATGGTTGCATGTCACAGTCGGATCTGCCTGTAATAGCCACAGCTGGAGCTGAGCTCTGCATGTAACTATTAACCTGATAAATGCCGCTGCCTGTAATTCTCTCAGGATCAATAAAGTAAATCGCATCATATCAATCTCTGACAGTTACATTAACAGTGAGTGGGCTTTGGGTCATATCAATCTATGTGCTATAGCAACCCATTGGCACCCTGCAAGCACATCACGTGGTGGCCAATGGGTTGCAATGGTAGATCGGGGTTTTTTGAACACCAATTCTCTGCCATAATTGAGCTGCATTGAAACCCAGCCTGAGGATTAGGAATCTGTAGTATTGCTTTATACAGTAAAAGTGGTCACACATTGCAGGTTCAAGTCCCCTAAAGAGACTAAAAAAAACAAATGCAGTAAGATTTTCAGATTGTTTTTACCACTAAAATAATAAAAAAAGAAACTTGGCAGGTCTAGTTGTGCAATCATATTTATCTGGCCAATCATGATGCCCAGTGTGAGGCAGCAAGGGGGATCATATATGAGAGATGGTATGTGTCCCCCAGGATGCGTATAGAGACATTTTTAAACCCGCGGAAGCACATTGTATTTACAGCAAAACATCTGTGAACTACAAGGCAAAGTAAAAGTAAGTGTGGATTTGGTCAAAGTAGTTGACCTAGTCAGATTTTTAGGAGTACTCGACATGGGCTTTTATTTTTGGATTTATTTGCAGGTTTGGTAGTGAGGCGAATTCCACCCTCCACTCTGGGTTTTGGGATTGGCTCTATGTTCATGATTCCCATTTAAACTCTAAGTTTTGTCTTGGGGGTGTCAGTTTTGGTTTGAAAGCTGCATAGCAGGAGGCCTGAAACATCTGGTCACCTACTTGAGTAGGAAACTTACTCCAACGGAGAAAAAATATAGTGTAGAGGAGAAGGAGTGCATGGCCATTAAGTGGGCTTTGGAGTCCCTACATTATTATTTGCTCGGGCAACAGATTTGCATAGTGACAGACCATTCACTCTTTGTCTGGATGAGGAATCCCAAGGAGAGGAATGCACGGGTCACCAGATGGCTCCAGTCACTGAAAATCTTCAGCTTCAACGTGGAACATCGAGCAGGGATGGTGCAAGGAAATGCAGATGCCTGGTTACGGGACCCTGTATGGTGATAATTGGTCAAGCCCACAAGTTTTGAACAGAGGGGGTGACATGTGAGGCAGGGAGATTTTATATGAGGGCTGGTATTTGTGCCCCAGGATGTGTATAAAGACATATTAAACCCACTGGAGTGCATTGTGTTTACAGCAAAACATCTCTGAATTACAAGGCAAAGTAAAACTAAGTGTGGATTTGGTCAAAGTAGATGACAGAGTCAAATTAAAGGAAAACTCTACATGAGCTTTTATTTTTGGAAGAATTTGCAGGTTTAGTTGGGAAAAACCCTCCCTCCACTCCAGGTTTTGGGAGTATCTATATGTCTGTGATTCCCATTTAAACACTCAGTTGGTGTGTCAGTTTTAATTTGCAAGCTGCAGAGCAGGAGGCTTTGTGCAACGCAGTCCTGTGTGAAGCTAACACAGAGTCAGGGACTTCAAAGTGGCTGACTTACCCAAGAGATACTGTGGTATCATTGCCCACGGCAATGAGTTCGAACACTGACAGTTTTTGAGTACCCGGCTGCGAACTGGAGGATATAGTTTACCTGTTTATGTAACTTTCTGGAATATGTTGAACTTTCTGTAGTTCATACCTATCTGTCACACTGTGTAAACCCTCCTGCACTACACCAGTTATCTTTACTACACAATGTATACTATAAAAACATTTATCCAAAAACAATCTCAGAATTGCATTTTCTTTGTAATTTCACAGCACTTACAGAATATTTTCCAGTACGCTATGTGGTAAAATGAATGGTGGTATTCAAAAGTAAAACTCATCCCATAAAGAAGCAATTAAACATATGTCTATGCGAATGTTAAAATAAAAAGTTATGGCTCTTGAAAGAATGGCAGGAAAAAAAGGAGAAAGCAAAAATGGAAAATGGCCATGTAAGAATGTGGTTAAGAGGTGAATTTCTGTTTTCCAAATAAATTGATCAACATGCTTGATGACACAATTAACATAACGATGTGAATAAAATGCCAAAGTTCCTCACAGTTCCAGAGCACTATAGTAGTATTAATGGATTTATACAGTATATTTGCATTATCTAGATTTTCCTTATTTAAAGGTACGTTTACCATTACCTTTGGTTAAATGAGAACCGTACTTTCAACAAACTTTTATAAGAAACTTTGTAATATAGATACTAAAAAACATCCGTAGTCATAGCTCCTACTCCAAAGTTGAACAATATTGTAATCCACTTGGCACATAGATTAAATAACAGTTAGGTATATGCCTGGATAGTCAGTATAAACCATGATAGAAAATAAGGAGTAAAAAATATGCATAGGTTAAATATCCCCTGCTAATCCTCCACAGTCCAATATATCATATAGCATATTTGACACCAAGATTAAGTGCAGAGATAAAGTGCAGGCCAAAAAAGAATATCATAATTATAAATAGGAGTAAAAGTTTGCATTTCCCCATCAACACAGTTCATCGGGAGGTAGTATAGATGTAAGAGAGGCCAGATGCCATGATGATTAGTGACCTGTGCCAGCGGTCAAAAGAAGGACTTAAATAGACTCCATTTCAGTATAGTGCACACATCTCCCTGCACCGGAGAGATGTTCGCCGCATATGCCGATTTCCCTGCCTACAGGTACTGTGTTTTATCTTACTAATTTATTTTTCTATTATCGTTACTCTATGGATATTTATCACCGGGGAAATAATGGTTAGCATGTTTTGTTCTTATCCATCTATTTTCTAGCACCCTTCTCTGTCTTTTGGAGTTGGGGTTCTCCCTAAACATTCAGATCTAATTGTATTTGATATAATTACCTTCTGTACCACTTTTTTTTAAATTGTTGTTAAAGAGAGTTTCTTATTATCGTATAAGTGACTGGCAGTTAAGTTTGTTAGAACTATAGCCTTTTTCTATTTTTTTTAGGTTAAATGCCCCATCTATTGTCCTATTTAATTGATTGTTGTAACAGATTATGTCATATGATTATAATTGATGGGCCACTATGGTACATTTAAACATTATTTATGTTTATGTTTTTTATGTAGAAATATACTCTTGAAAAAGGCCAAAGAGACCGAAACATTGGGAGAGAATTTTCTGTTTTTAGTTATCAGCTGCGGAATCCCTGAATAAAATATTTTTGTTTCATAATATTGAGAAGTTTCATCTTATTTGTGGAGTGCTTGAGGTTACTTATTAATTGATTTGGAAAGGCATACACCTTTCTATATAAGACCTCACAGCTCACAGTGCATGTCAGACCAAATGAGAATCATGAGGTCAAAGGAACTGGCCAAGGAGCTTAGAGACAGAATTGTGACAAGGCACAGACCTGTCTATGGTTACAACAGAATTTTTGCAGTACTCAAGGTTCCTAAGAGCACAGTGGCCTGCATAATCCTTAACTGAAAGAAGTTTGAGACCACCAGAAGTCTTCCTAGACCTGGCCGTCCAGCCAAACTGAGCTATCGTGGGAGTAGAGCCTTGGTGAGAGAGGTAAAGAAGAACCCCAAGATCACTGTGGCTGAGCTCAACAGATGCAGTAGGGAGATGGGAGAAAGTTCCACAAAGTCAACTATCACTGCAGCCCTCCACCAGGCAGGCCTTGATGGCAGAGTGGCCCGATGGAAGCCACTCCTCAATGCAAGACATTAGAAAGCCCGCATAGAGTTTGCTAAAAAACACATGAAGGAATCCTAGACTATGAGAAATAAGACTCTCTGGTCTGATGAGATGAAGATAGACCTTTTTGGTGACAATTCTAGGTGGTGTTTGTGGAGAAAACCAGGCACTGCTCATCGCCTGCCCAATACAATCCCAACAGTGAAACATGGTGGTGGCAGCTTCATGCTATGGGGGTGTTTTTCAGCTGCAGTGACAGGACGATTGGTTGTTATTGAAGTAAACATGAATGCGGCCAAGTACAGAGATATCCTGGATTAAAACCTCTTCCAATGTGCTCTGGACCTCAGACTTGGCCGAACGTTCACTTTCCAACAAGATAATGACCCTAAGCACACAGCTAAAACAACAAAGGAGTGGTTGCAGAACAACTCTTTGACTATTCTTGACTAGTCCAGCCAGAACCCTGACCTAAACCCAATTGAGCATATCTGGAGAGACCTGAAAATGGCTGTCCACCAACGCTCACCATCCAACCTGACGGAACTGGAGAGGATCTGCAAGGAAGAATGGCAGATGATCCCCAAATCCAGGTGTGAAAAACTTGTTGCATCATTCCCAAGAAAATTCATGGCTGTACTAGTTCAAAAGGGTGCTTCTACTCAATACTGAGCAAAGGGTCTGAATACTTATTTAGGGCGTTGATCCAGGGAACTAGTCTGATTGCCGTATGTGGGGTCGGGAAGGAATTTTTTTCCCCATGGCGGAGCTTACTCTTACCTCATGGTTTTTTTTTGCCTTCCCCTGGATCAACATGTTAGGGCATGTTAGGCTATGGGTTGAACTAGATGGACTTAAAGTCTTCCTTCAACCTTAATAACTATGTAACTATGTAACTACTTATGACCATGTGGTATGTCAGTTTTTCTTTTTTAATAAATTTGCAAAAGTTACTACATTTCAGTTTTTTTCAGTCAAGATGGGGTGCACTGTAAAAAATGAACTTTTTTGAATTTACCAAATGACTGCAATGAAACAAAGAGTGAAAAATTTAAAGGGGTCTGATTACTTTCCGTACTTACTGTAGATGTCATCAGTTCTCTTGAAGCAGCTTTCAGATAATGCCCCCTTTATATCATACCAACATATGCTAACAGTACATTTTGAAAGTATTTGCCTTTTGCAGAAAACCTAATTACAAGTGAAACATTTTTCCGCAATAATATTTACCCAGTTTCCATTTTCCAAATCTAATTTCAAATTCCTAGTAGAATCAGTCACTGCTTTTGCTTCTGTGGTATTATTTTTCAAAGATGCATATACTAAGTCTTGTAGGACAGCTTATTTGTTATCTAAATTAAGATCAAATTCCATGAGTGAATTCCTTGGAAAATATTGGCTATGTATTATTCATGTTACACTTTAATTTCAGATTGCCTGTATGCACTGGCATTGTAATTATCAATTCCTTATTTTGGTTATACAATACATTGTATAATTATTCAGGTATTCCCAGCATTATGTTTTTTCCCATAATATATAATTTCTCTACTATTGTTCCTTGAAATGCACTGCATGTTTTCTTGTATATGGTTACAACCTTATGTGAAAAATAGTGATGGGCGAGTATACTCGTTACTCGAGATTTCCGGAGCATGCTCGAGTGGTCTCCGAGTATTTTGGCGTGATCAGAGATTTAGTTTTTTCGCCACAGCTGCATGATTTGTGGCTGCTAGATAGCTTGAATTCATGTGGGGATTGCCTGTTTGTTAGGTACTCACTCATCACTAATGGTCATAATTATCCAGACCCTTTAGTTAGACACTCATATTTAAGTCACATGCTGCCCATTTCCTTGTGATCCTCTTTGAGATGGTTCTACAACTTCAACGGAGGCCAGCTGTGTTTAAATAAACTGATAGGACTTGATTTGGAAAGGCACACACCTGTCTATATGAGACCTCACAGCTGACAGTGCATGTCAGACCAAATGAGAATCATGAGGTTAAAGGAACTGGCCAAGGAGCTCAGAGAAAAAACTGTGGCAAGGCACAGATCTGACAAAGGTTACAACAGAATGTCTGCAGTACTCAAGGTTCCTAACAGCACAGTGGCCTCCATAATCCTTAACTGGAAGAAGTTTGGGACCACCAGAAGTCTTCCTAGACCTGGCCATTCAGCCAAACTGAGCAATCGTGGGAGAAGAGCCTTGGTGAGAGAGGTAAAGAAGAACCCCAAGATCACTCTGGCTGAGCTCCACAGATGCAGTAGGGAGATGGAAGAAAGTTCCAGAAAGTCAACTATCACTGCAGCCATCCACCAGTCGGGCCTTTAAGGCAGAGTGGCCCGACGGAAGCTTCTCCTCAGTGCAAGACATATGAAAGCCCACATAGAGAATGCTAAAAAACACATGAAGGACCCCCATACTATGAGAAATAAGATACTCTGGTCTAATAAGATGAAGATAGACCTTTTTTGGTGATAATTGTAAGCGGTATGTGTGGAGAAAACCACGTACTGCTCATCACCTGCCCAATGCAATCCCAACAGTGAAACATGGTGGTGGCAGCATCATGCTATGGGGTGTTTTACAGCTGCAGGGACAGGACGACTGGTTGTCATTGAATAAAACATGAATGCGGCCAATTACAGAAATATCCTGGATGAAAACCTCTTCCAGAGTGCCCTGGTCCTCAGACTTGTCTGAAGGTTTACCTTCCAACAAGACAATGTCCCTAAGCACACAGCTAAAATAATAAAGGAGTGGCTTGAGAACAACTCTGTGACCACTCTTGACTGGCCCAGCCAGAGCCCTGACCTAAACCCAATTGAGCATCTCTGGAGAGACCTGAAATTGGCTGTCCACCAATGTTCACCATCCAACCTGACGGAACTGGAGAGGATATGCAAGGAAGAATGGCAGAGGATCCCCAAATCAATGTGCGAAAAACATGCTGCATTATTTCCAAAAAGACTCATGGCTGTACTAGCTCAAAAGAGTACTTCTACTCAATACTGAGCACAGGGTCTAGATACTTATGACCATGTGATATTTCAATTTTTCTTTTTTAATAAATTTACATTATATACAGTTATATGAAAAAGTTTGGGCACCCCTATTAATCTTAAGCTTATTGTTTTATAAAATTGTTTTTTTTTTTGCAACAGCTATTTCAGTTTCATATATCTAATAACTGTTGGACACAGTAATGTTTCTGCAGTGAAATGAGGTTTATTGTACTAACAGAAAGTGTGCAATCTGCATTCAAACAAAATTTGACAGGTGCATAAGTTTTAAATACTCCTACCTACTTTTTACTGACTTACTAAAGCACTTTTTTTTGTTTTGTAACCTTATTGAGCTTTGAACTTCATAGCCAGGTGTATGCAATCATGAGAAAAGCTACTTAAAGTGGCCACTTGCAAGTTGTTCTCTTGTTTGAATCTCCTCTGAAGAGTGGCATCATGGGCTCCTCAAAACAACTGTCAAATGATCTGAAAACAAAGATTATTCAACATAGTTGTTCAGGGGAAGGATACAAAAAGCTGTCTCAGAGATTTAACCTGTCAATTTCCACTGTGAGGAACATAGTAAGGAAATGGAAGAACGCAGGTACAGTTCTTGTTAAGGCCAGAAGTGGCAGGCCAAGAAAAACATCAGAAAGGCAGAGAAGAAGAATGGTGAGATCAGTCAAGGACAATCCTCAGACCACCTCCAGAGAGCTGCAGCATCTACTTGCTGCAGATAGTGTCACTGTGCATCGGTCAACTATACAACGCACTTTGCACAAGGAGAAGCTGTATGGGAGAGTGATGCGAAAGAAGCCATTTCTGCAAGCACGCCACAAACAGAGTCGGCTGAGGTATGCAAAAGCACATTTTGGAGAAGATAATTTCTTTTTGGAAGAAGGTCCTGTGGACTGATGAAACCAAGATTGAGTTGTTTGGTCATACAAAAAGGCGTTATGCATGGCGGCAAAAAAACACAGCATTCCAAGAAAAACAGTTGCTACCCACAGTAAAATTTGGTGGAGGTTTCATCATGCTTTGGGGCTGTGTGGCCAACACCGGCAGCAGGAATCTTGTTAAAGTTAAGGGACGCATGGATTCCTCTCAGTATCAGCAGATTCTTGACAATAATGTTCATGAATCAGTGACAAAGTTGAAGTTACGCAGGGGATGGATCTTTCAGCAAGACAATGATCCAAAACACCGCTCCAAATCTACTCAGGCATTCATGCAGAGGAACAATTACACTGTTCTGGAATGGCCATCGCAGTCCCCAGACCTGAATATCATTGAACATCTGCGGGATCATTTGAAGAGGGCTGTCCGTGCTCGGCGACCGTCAAACTTAACTGAACTGAAATCGTTTTGTAAAGAGGAATGGTCAAAAATACCTTCATCCAGGATCCAGGAACTCATTAAAAGCTACAGGATGCGACTAGAGGCTGTAATTTTTGCAAAAGGAGGATCTACTTACATGCCCTGAGGAAGAGAGCAGGAACGCTCTTGAAACGCGTAGGCTAAAATAAACCATTTTAAATATATCCCGTGAGCGCGGTCTTCATTTTGCCTAAGACTACTACTCCCAACATCCTCCTGGATTTCTGTGGAGACCTGCTGCTACGGTTACACCCGCATGGGAGTTGTGACCCATTTTCACAACTGCAATAGGTGAGCATATTCCCTACCAAGTCTGTATTTATCTATATACAGTGTGACACATTGGGGGTGCCTTGTGTTTTTTTTCTTTTTAATTCTTTAAGATTGGCACACACTGTTGGTGGTATGTTGGCCCATTCCTCCATGCAGATCTCCTCTAGAGCAGTGATGTTTTGGGCCTGTTGCTGGGCAACACGGACTTTCAACTCCCTCCAAAGGTTTTCTATGGGATTGAGATCTGGAGACTGGCTAGGCAACTCCAGGACCTTCATATGCTTCTTATGAAGCCACTCCTTCATTTCCCCGGCGGTGTGCTTGGGATCATTATCATGCTGAAAGACCCATCTACGTTTCATCTTCAATGCCGTAGCTGATGGAAGGGGGTTTGCATTCAAAATCTCACGATACATGGCCCCATTGAAACTTTCATGTACACGGATCAGTCGCCCTGGTCACTTTGCAGAGAAACAGACCCAAAGCATGTTGTTGCCACCCCCATGATTCACAGTAGGTTGGTGTTTTTTGGATTGAATTCACCATTGTCTCCTCCATACATGACGAGATTTGTTTCTACCAAACAGTTCTACTTTGTTTTCATCAGACCATATGACATTCTCCCAATACTCTTCTGGATAATCCAAATGATCTCTAGCAAACTTCAGATGGGTCTGGATATAGTAACATAGTTATTAAGGTTGAAGGAAGACTTTAAGTCCATCTAGTTCAACCCATAGCCTAACATAACATGCCCTAACATGTTGATCCAGAGGAAGGCAAAAAAAAAACATGTACTGGCTTAAGCAGGGGACACGTCTGGCACTGCAGGATATGAGTCCCTGGCAGCATAGTGTGTTATTGATAGTAGCCTTTGTTACAGTGGTCCTAGCTCTATGCAAGACAAGTCATTCGCTAGGTCCCCCCATGTGGTTCTGGGATTTTTGCTCACCGTTCTTGTGATCATTTTGACCCCACGGGGTGAGATCTTGCGTGGAGCCCCACATCGAGGGAGATTATAAGTGGTCTTGTATGTATTCCATTTTCTTATTATTGCTACCACAGTTGATTTCATTACTCTAATCTGCTTGCATATTGCAGATTCAGTCTTCCCAGCCTGGTGCAGGGCTACATTTTTTTTCCTGGTGTCCTTCGACAGCTGTTTGGTCTTCACTAGGGTTGAGCGACTTTCATTTTTTTAAGATCGAGTCGGGTTTTGTGAAACCCGACTTTGTCCAGAGTCGAGTCGAGTGCAGTCGGCCGATTATCGCTAAAAGTCGGGGATCGACCGAAACGCGAAACCCAATGCAAGTCAATGGGGAAGCATAGTCGGCAGTGAGTGGAGGCCAGGAAAACACTTACAGTGCCCATTTTAATGCCAAAAATGTCCATTCTTGTTCTCTGAAGCTTGTCAATCTTAATTAACTTTATAATAATAGTTGGGCATTGGAAATTGGGGGTCTTTTGGCAAAAGTTGTGGGGGGTAGGACTGGTTCAAGGTTTTAGTGGGCCCAGGAAACGTGGACTACGTGGAGCAGTGAGAGGTAAGTATGTCAAGTTTGCAAGTGCTGTGATCCTAAGCAAGCAGGGGGGGCCCACTCGTTGGCATTGGCACTAGCACAGGGCCCCTCAAAGTACAGCGGTGTGTTTGCACGGCGGGGGCGCCTCCCACCAGCAGCAACACTTTTGCGTACTCTGAGGAGCCCTGTGCCAGTGACGTCGCCAACGAGTATGCCCCCCCCACCTGATGAAGGAACCTGCACTTTCATCTGCACCTTCCTCTTTGTCCCTGTGTAAGGTGGTATAACATGCGGGAAGGGGAACCTTACATTCAGCAGGGTCAGATTCTGGCTGTGTAGAGTGCAAGGGGAATGTAGTGGTCTAGGTCAATGTACCAACAGACTCATCTAGCAGTGGCTGGGCAATGGGCAGGATGAGGAGGAAACACAGATATAGGGTCAAAGAATAAAGTAGGCTAAATGCAGTTCAAAAATGGTAACAGGACTAAACAGGCGGCATTGCTTTGTTCAGTGGAGGAGCAAACCCAGGAGCAGCAGACACTGTTTTAAGGGCCCAACCACACTAGTAGGCCAAATGCAGTTTAATATCTGCTACTATAGGCCAAAAGCCTAAAGACTGAAGCTCAGCTTTATACAGTTGAGGACAAACACCAGGGAGGGGCAGAAGCCGTTAGTAGGCCCTAACCACCAAATTTTTTAAAAAACATCACTTAATGAGAGCCAGAAGGTTGAAGCTCAGAATTATTCAGTTGAGGAAAACACCAGGGAGCGGCAGACACCGTTAGTAGGCAGTAACCAAAGTTGAAGGCCAAATGCAGTTTCATATCTGATACTATAGGCCGAAAGCCAGAAGGTTGAAGCTCAGCTTTATACAGTTGAGGACAAACACCAGGGAGGGGCAGACACCGTTAGTAGGCCCTAACCACCAATTTTTTAAAAAACAGCACTTAATGAGAGCCAGAAGGTTGAAGCTCAGATTTATTCAGTTGAGGAAAACACCAGGGAGCGGCAGACACATTAGTAGGCCGTAACCAAAGTTGAAGGCCAAATGCAGTTTCATATCTGATACTATAGGCGGAAAGCCAGAAGGTTGAAGCTCAGCTTTATACAGTTGAGGACAAACACCAGGGAGGGGCAGACACCGTTAGTAGGCCCTAACCACCAATTTTTTAAAAAACAGCACTTAATGAGAGCCAGAAGGTTGAAGCTCAGATTTAGAGAGTGGAGGACAATTTGAATTAGGGACTGCAGACAGACTTAGTAGACTGTCCCCTGTGGACCATGCATCCACCACATTAACCCATTGCGCCGTAATGGACACGTAACCTTCCGTGGCCATGCCTACAGGTCCATGCGTCTGTTGTCAGGTGCACCTTTGTACTCACAGATTGCCAGAGTGCATGGACAATGCGGTCTTTTACATGCTGGTGGAGGGTTGGGATGGCTTTTCTCGCAAAAGAAGTGTCTACTGGTTAGCTTGTAGCGTGGTACAGCGTAGTCCATCATGGCTTTATTAATATTAAATAAAATATATAAATAGGCTCTATGAACTTTTAAATAGGTTCCAGGGGTACACGGAAAGCATTGGTGTGGTCAGTGGAGGAGTATTGCAAGGAGGGACCGCAGACAGGCTAACGAAGGCCTCAAATAACAAAAATTAGTCTCATGGCAGTTTTAAATCGGTTACATGGATACACAGGCAGCATTGTGGTCAGTGGAGGAGTATTGCAAGGAGGGACAGCAGACAGGCTAATGAAGGCCTAAAATAACAAAAATTAGTCTCATGGCAGTTTTAAATCGGTTACATGGATACACAGGCAGCATTGTGGTCAGTGGAGGAGTATTGCAAAGAGGGACCGCAGACAGGCTAGCGAAGGCCTCAAATAACAAAAATTAGTCTCATGGCAGTTTTAAATCAGTTACATGGATACACAGGCAGCATTGTGGTCAGTGGAGGAGTATTGCAAGGAGGGACAGCAGACAGGCTAATGAAGGCCTAAAAATACAAAAATTAGTCTCATGGCAGTTTTAAATCGGTTACATGGATAAACAGGCAGCATTGTGGTCAGTGGAGGAGTATTGCAAGGAGGGACCGCAGACAGGCTAACGAAGGCCTCAAATAACAAAAATTAGTCTCATGGCAGTTTTAAATCGGTTACATGGATACACAGGCAGCATTGTGGTCAGTGAGGAGTATTGCAAGGAGGGACAGCAGACAGGCTAATGAAGGCCTAAAATAACAAAAATTAGTCTCATGGCAGTTTTAAATCGGTTACATGGATACACAGGCAGCATTGTGGTCAGTGGAGGAGTATTGCAAGAAGGTACCGCAGACAGGTTAACGAAGGCCTCAAATAACAAAAATTAGTCTCATGGCAGTTTTAAATCGGTTACATGGATACACAGGCAGCATTGTGGTCAGTGGAGGAGTATTGCAAGGAGGGACAGCAGACAGGCTAATGAAGGCCTAAAATAACAAAAATTAGTCTCATGGCAGTTTTAAATCGGTTACATGGATACACAGGCAGCATTGTGGTCAGTGGAGGAGTATTGCAAGGAGGGACCGCAGACAGGCTAACGAAGGCCTCAAATAACAAAAATTAGTCTCATGGCAGTTTTAAATCGGTTACATGGATACACAGGCAGCATTGTGGTCAGTGGAGGAGTATTGCAAGGAGGGACAGCAGACAGGCTAATGAAGGCCTAAAATAACAAAAATTAGTCTCATGGCAGTTTTAAATCGGTTACATGGATACACAGGCAGCATTGTGGTCAGTGGAGGAGTATTGCAAGGAGGGACCGCAGACAGGCTAACGAAGGCCTCAAATAACAAAAATTAGTCTCATGGCAGTTTTAAATTGGTTACATGGATACACTGGCAGCATTGTGGTCAGTGGAGGAGTATTGCAAGGAGGGACAGCAGACAGGCTAATGAAGGCCTAAAATAACAAAAATTAGTCTCATGGCAGTTTTAAATCGGTTACATGGATACACAGGCAGCATTGGGGTCAGTGGAGGAGTATTGCAAGGAGGGACCGCAGGCAGGCTAGCGAAGGCCTCAAATAACAAAAATTAGTCTCATGGCAGTTTTAAATCGGTTACATGGATGCACAGGCAGCATTGTGGTCAGTGGAGGAGTATTGCAAGGAGGGACCGCAGACAGGCTAACGAAGGCCTCAAATAACAAAAATTAGTCTCATGGCAGTTTTAAATCGGTTACATGGATACACAGGCAGCATTGTGGTCAGCGGAGGAGGATTGCAAGGAGGGACAGCAGACAGGCTAATGAAGGCCTAAAATAACAAAAATTAGTCTCAAGGCAGTTTTAAATCGGTTACATGGATACACAGGCAGCATTGTGGTCAGCGGAGGAGGATTGCAAGAAGTGTCTGACACAGTTAGTACTCACAAAAAATAAATAGATGTTAATGTCTCGCAAAACAACAAAAAAAAAAGTGTGGCATACTTAGGTACAGGGGTGGGCTCATCTGCTGAGTTTCTGACAAAGTAATTTGGCAGCAAGTATTTACTGGTGTCAATATAGGACACTGACCCAGACTACTTTAACTAGCATCACAGATGTCAACAAATTGGTATTGTCAGTGCCAGGCATTGAATGATATCAGCGCATAGACTAAACATTGGTGGAGCTGAGTGAGATAATTTTGCACGTGGTAGAGCACAGTTTGAGCTTGGGGGGGGGAACTCTCTTGTGGCCGGCGGTACCATCCCAGGGCCCCTCATGTTACAACGGTGTGTCTGATGTTGGGTGCGCACCAACACCGCCAGAGACACTTCATTGTACTATGAGGGACCCAGTGGCGGTGCCGTCTACCAAAAGCGGGCACACCCACCTCTTCAGACGAACAGCACTGTAACGGGTGCTTGCGCCAAGTGGCGAGACCACGGCCCCGTGGGGGGAATTTTCCCATTGTGGGAGGTGTAAACATGTCGTATGCTGGACAAACAGCTGCTGCAAATTAAGAGATTGGAACACTCAGTAAGACCAGTCCACAAGCAAGACCTTTTTATAGGAAAGCTAGGTGTCAGCCGGGAAAGGTGGGGCAAAATAATTTGAAATCCAGGAGTTGTTCATTTTAATGAAGGTGAGATCATCCACATTTTGGGTAGCCAGACGAGTCCTTTTTTCGGTTAATATTGAACCAGCAGCACTGAATACTCTTTCTGATAGCACACTAGCTGCTGGGCAAGCAAGCTCCTGCAATGCATATTCTGCCAATTCAGGCCAGGTGTCTAATTTGGATGCCCAGTAATCAAATGGGAATGACGGTTGAGGGAGAACATCGATAAGGGATGAAAAATAGTTAGTAACCATACTGGACAAATGTTGTCTCCTGTCACTTTGAATAGATGCTGAAGTACCTGTCCTGTCTACGGTCATTGCGAAATCACTCCACAACCTGGTCAGAAAACCCCTCTGTCCAACGCCACTTATGATCTGTGCACCTCTAACACCTCTGCCCTGTAGCCCCCTGCAGCTTGTGTGAGAACCATCACCGGCGCTGTGTGCTGGAAATGCCTGAATCAAACGGTCTACAAGAGTAGCTTGTTTGGTTGCTAATATTTGTTCGAGGTTCTCATGTGGCATAATATTTTGCAATTTGCCTTTATAGCGAGGGTCAAGGATGCAGGCCAACCAGTAATCGTCATCGCTCATCATTTTAATAATGCGTGGGTCCTTTTTGAGGATATGTAAGGCATAATCCGCCATGTGGGCCAAAGTTCCAGATGGCAAATCTGCGGTTGTGCTGGTTTGAGGGGCAGTTACAGGCAAATCTACGTCACTTGTCTCCCTTAAAAAAACAGAACCCAGCCTTGCAACGCCACTAATTTCTGTTGGCCCAGGAGAAGCTTCCTCATTAAAAAAGTACTCATCCCCATCATCCTCCTCGTCCTCCTCTTACTCTTCGCTCGCTACCGTGTCCTCTACACGGCCCTGACCAGACAATGGCTGACTGTCATCAAGGCTTTCCTCTTCCTCGGCTGCAGACGCCTGCTCCTTTATGTGCGTCAAACTTTGCATCAGCAGACGCATTAGGGGGATGCTCATGCTTATTATGGCGTTGTCTGCACTAACCAGCCATGTGCATTCCTCAAAACACTGAAGGACTTGACACAGGTCTTGTAGCTTCGACCACTGCACACCTGACAACTCCATGTCTGCCATCCAACTGCCTGACCGTGTATCCTCCCACAAATACATAACAGCACGCCTCTGTTCGCACACTCTCTGAAGCATGTGCAGTGTGGAGTTCCACCTTGTTGCAACGTCGATGATTAGGCGATGCTGAGGAAGGTTCAAAGAACGCTGATAGCTCTGCATACGGCTGGAGTGTACGGGCAAATGGCGGATATGCGAGCAAAGTCTGCGCACTTTGAGGAGCAGGTCGGGTAACCCCGGATAACTTTTCAGGAAGCACTGCACCACCAGGTTTAAGGTGTGAGCCAGGCAAGGAATGTATTTCAGTTGGGAAAGGGCTATGGCAGCCATGAAATTCCTTCCGTTATCACTCACTACCTTGCCTGCCTCAAGATGTACAGTGCCCAGCCATGACTGAGTTTCTTTCTGCAAGAACTCGGACAGAACTTCCGCGGTGTGTCTGTTGTCGCCCAAACACTTCATTGCCAATACAGCCTGCTGACGCTTGCCACTAGCTGTCCCATAATGGCACACCTGGTGTGCAACAGTGGCAGCTGCGGATGGAGTGGATTGCGACTGCGGTCTGTGGACGAGCTCTCACTTCTGCAGGAGGACGAGGAAGAGGAGGAGGGGGGCGAACACCTACAGCCAACTCTTTCCTTGACCGTGGGCTAGGCAGAACTGTCCCAATATTGCTGTCCCCTGTGGAGCCTGCATCCACCACATTCACCCAGTGTGCCGTGATGGACACGTAACGTCCCTGGCCATGCCTACTGGTCCATGCATCTGTTGTCAGGTGCACCTTTGTAGTCACAGACTGCCTGAGTGCATGGACGATGCGGTCTTTAACATGCTGTTGGAGGGCTGGGATGGCTTTTCTAGAAAAGAAGTGCTGACTGGGTAGCTCGTAGCGTGGTACAGCGTAGTCCATCAGTGCTTTGAAAGCTTCGCTTTCAACTAACCGGTAGGGCATCATCTCTAATGAGATTAGTCTAGCAATGTGGGCGTTCAAACCCTGTGTACGCGGATGCGAGGATGAGTACTTCCTTTTCCTAACAAGAGTCTCATGTAGGGTGAGCTGGACTGGAGAGCTGGAGATCGTGGAACTAGCGGTGGTGCCGGTGGACATGGGTGACTGAGAGAGGGTTGGAGATGGTATTCTTGCCGGTGCCCTACATGCAGTGTTTCCTACTGCAAACCTGTGGTGATTCCCTGACTGCTTTGGCCTGGCAACGAAAGCTGCACAGATACTGCAGGTGGTGCGGGAAATGGTGGGTTGACAGTGAGGGAAGGGATGTAGCGTTGCTGACTAGCTTCATTGGCCGAGGATGCTGCAACCTTTAGGGACGTTTGGTAGTTAGTCTAGGCTTGCAAATGCATGGTGGATAAGTGTCTATGCATGCAACTTGTATTTAGATTTTTAAGATTCTGACCTCTGCTTAAGGTAGTTGAACATTTTTGACAGATGACTTTGCGCTGATCATTTGGATGTTGTTTAAAAAAATGCCAGACTGCACTCTTTCTACTATCGGATACCTTTTCAGGCATTGCAGACTGAGCTTCTTTAACCGGATGGCCACGCTGTCCTCCAACTGCTTTTGGTTTTGCCACGCGTTTTTGGCCAGATACGGGCCCGGCAGATGGAACCTGTTGTGATGTTGATGCCTGCTGTGGCTCCTCCTCCTCCGCTTCAGAACTACTGCCGCCTGCACCCTGTTCCCCCAATGGCTGCCAATCGGGGTCAACAACTGGGTCATCTATGACCTCCTCTTCTATGTCGTGTGCAACTTCGTCTGTGTCACCGTGTAAGCCGGTGGTATTGCGTTCGTGACGGGGCACCATAGTCTCCGCTGGGTTTGATTCTGCCTCAGTACACTGCGAGGGCAATGTTCTGGTCTGAGTCAAAGGAACAGCATAGTAATCTGGCTGTGCATCTGTGCACTCCATGTCCGATTCAACTTCGAATGGGCATGGCCTGTTAACTGTTTCACTGTCTAACCCAGGAACGGTATGTGTAAAGAGCTCCATGGAGTAACCTGTTCTGTCGACTGACACATCCTTCACTGTTGTTCTGGGTGAAGGACACAAGGAAGTGACTTGTTCCTGACCAGGAGCATCCACTGACGATGCACTGCTCTGACATTTTGCACTTTCCGAGGAGGAGGCGTAAGAGCTAGAGGCAGAGTCAGCAATGAAAGCCAATACTTGTTCCTCCTGCTCCGGCTTCAAAAGTGGTTTTCCTACTCCCAGAAAAGAGAGCGTTCGAGGCCTTGTGTAGCCAGACAACGAACCTGGCTCAACAACTCGAGACTTAGGTGCTGTACTGCTTTTACCACGACCACCTGATGCTCCACCACCACTACCATCATTACCAGCTGACAATGACCGCCCACGGCCACGACCTCTTCCACTAGACTTCCTCATTGTTTGCAAAACGTAACCAAAGTAACGGTATTTGTTACTGTAAAACAACTTATAAGGTGAACTCAAACTTCTGTTGGATTTATATATACCTTTATAGGTGCCTGACGCTGAAAGGAAAATCAGGCCCAATGTTACACACTAGGTTTTCGGTGCCCCAATAATTTGAGACAGATGGCACACACAGGACCAGCACTCAAGCAGAAATGCCAATCTTAATCTCCCACTATTTTTTTTTTTTTTTATGGGAGAATGTAAAAAAATAAAATAAAATTACACACTAGGTTTTCGGTGGCACACAATGAGAGACAGATGCCACACACAGGACTGGCATAGAGGCAGACTTGCCAATCTTTATCTCCCACTAATTATTTTTTTTTTAAAAGGGAGAATTTACCCCCCCAAAAAAAATGGCCAAGTATTACACAGTGGTTTTCGGTGGCACACAATGAGAGACAGATGCCACACACAGGACTGGCACAGCGGCAGACTTGCCAATCTTTATCTCCCACTAATTATTTTTTTTTAAAAGGGAGAATTTAGAAAAAAAAAAAAAAAGGCCAGTATTACACAGTGGTTTTCGGTGGCACACAATGAGAGACAGATGCCACACACAGGACTGGCACAGAGGCAGACTTGCCAATCTTTATCTCCCACTAATTTTTTTTTTTTAAAAGGGAGAATTTACCCAAAAAAATAAATGGCCAAGTATTTCACAGTGGTTTTCGGTGGCACACAATGAGAGACAGATGCCACACACAGGACTGGCACAGCGGCAGACTTGCCAATCTTTATCTCCCACTAATTATTTTTTTTTTAAAAGGGAGAATTTAGAAAAAAAAAAAAAAAGGCCAGTATTACACAGTGGTTTTCGGTGGCACACAATGAGAGACAGATGCCACACACAGGACTGGCACAGAGGCAGACTTGCCAATCTTTATCTCCCACTAATTTTTTTTTTACAGGGAGAATTTACCCCCCCCCAAAAAAAATGGCCAAGTATTACACAGTGGTTTTCGGTGGCACACAATGAGAGACAGATGCCACACACAGGACTGGCACAGAGGCAGACTTGCCAATTTTTATCTCCCACTAATTATTTTTTTTTTAAAAGGGAGAATTTAGAAAAAAAAAAAAAAAGGCCAGTATTACACAGTGGTTTTCGGTGGCACACAATGAGAGACAGATGCCACACACAGGACTGGCACAGAGGCAGACTTGCCAATCTTTCTCTCCCACTAATTTTTTTTTTTTTACAGGGAGAATTTACCCCCCCCCAAAAAAATGGCCAAGTATTACACAGTGGTTTTCGGTGGCACACAATGAGAGACAGATGCCACACACAGGACTGGCACAGCGGCAGACTTGCCAATCTTTATCTCCCACTAATTTTTTTTTTTTTTAAAGGGAGAGTTTAGAAAAAAAAAAAAAAAGGCCAGTATTACACAGTGGTTTTCGGTGGCACACAATGAGAGACAGATGCCACACACAGGACGGGCACAGAGGCAGACTTGCCAATCTTTATCTCCCTGCAGTAATCTCAGGAAAGTATGGCAGGCAGCTATAAAAAGGACTGCTGCACACAAAAGTGGGGACAAACACACAAGATAGCTGTGCAGAATGGAAGGAACAACAGGATTTGTGCTTTGAAAAAAGTAGTTGGTTTGCACAGCGCACGGCATACACACACAGCAACGCAGCTATCAGGGAGCCTTCTAGGGCAGCCCAATGAGCTACAGCGCTGAGGAAAAAAAAATGTAGCTTCCACTGTCCCTGCAAACAAAAGGTGGTGTTGGACAGTGGAAATCGCTACAGCACAAGCGGTTTGTGGCTTTATGTACCCTGCCTATCACTATCCCTGCTTCTGAAGAAGCGGCAGCAACCTCTCCCTACGCTCAGATCAGCAGCAGTAAGATGGCGGTCGGCGGGAATGCCCCTTTATAGCCCCTGTGACGCGGCAGAAAGCAAGCCAATCACTGCAATGCCCTTCTCTAAGATGGTGGGGACTGAGATCTCTGTCATCACGCTGCCCACACTCTGCGTCCACCTTCATTGGCTGAGAAATAGCGCTTTTAGCGTCATTGAAACGCGACTTTGGCGCGAAAGTCGCGTACCGCATGGCAGACCCCACACAGGGATCGGGTCGGTTTCATGAGACGCCGACTTTGCCAAAAGTCGGCGACTTATGAAAATGAACGATCCGTTTCGCTCAACCCTAGTCTTCACTATAGTGGAGTTTGGAGTGTGACTGTTTGAGGTTGTGGAAAGGTGTCTTTTATACTGATAACAAGTTCAAACAGGTACCATTACTACAGGTAATGAGTGGAGGACAGAGGAACTTCTTAAAGAAGAAGTTACATGTCTGTGAGAGCATGAAATCTTGCATGTTTTTAGGTGATCAAATACTTATTTTCCACCATAATTTGCAAAATAAATCTTGCCAAATCAGACAAGGTGATTTTCTGGATTTGTTTTCTCAGTTTTGACTCTCATGGTTGTGGTTTACCTATGATGTCAATTAAAGGCCTCGCTCATCTTTTTAAGTTGGAGAACTTGCACAATTGGTAGCTGACTATATAAAATTTTACCCACTGTATAGCAGGCAGCAGGTTCCCTTTCATTGAAAATAATATCAATGTGCTGCTTTAACAGTTTTAAATGACTTGTCTGAAATTGTTTAACACAGCCATTGAACAGACTTCATAGGAACAGCTCATAAGAAAAATAATTGGAAAACAACAGTCAATGGCAGACAGGTTGGAAGATTTTTCAGAAACAATGAACAATACTACCGGCAAGGTTGTCATGTATAGAGTGAAATCTGTTCCAAGATTGAGAATGCTAGAAATTTATGTTCCCATATATTTTGCAAAACAATATACACACATGGTCAAAATTGTTGGTACCCCTCGTTTAATGAGAGAAAAACCAACAATGGTCACAGAAATAGGTATATTTTTCATTTATTTTAAACTTTTTAAAATGACCAATAATATCACATACAGGGGACAAATACCACCGCACCATGACCAGACACTATATTATCTCCACATAGTGACCTATAATACCACATACAAGGAACAAATACCACCACACCATGTCCAGAACACATATTACCACCACAGTGACCAAATAATATCACATACAAGGGACAAATACCACCGCACCATGACCAGACCACATATTACCACTACATGATGACCAATAATACCACATACAAGGAAAAAATACCACCACACCATTACCAGACCACATATTACCACCACATAGTGACCAAATAATAGCACATACAAGGAACAAATACCGCCACACCATGGCCGGACAACATATTACCACCACATGGTGACTGAATACTAAAATACTGATCAGTAATAAAAAACCCACAATACTAATATCACCATAAATGCCATTATACACAGGAGATCTGTACTTAGTATGCAGTGTCTGTGTACAGGTAATACAGTGATCACTGTATATACTGTAGTATACAGTGTATAGTCTCAGTGTACAGGTAACATACTGACTCACCAGACATCTCTAGGTGAAGTCCTTCATCTTTGCTTTTTATCTTCATCCAGCACAGACCACCATCACTTCTTCCAGCCAGGGCTGGTCTCTGCAGGAAATGACATGGTTATCTAGAGCTCCGCTTGCAGAACACATTACTTATTTTTTTTCCCATATTCTAAACTACACCAGATGAAGTTAAAAAGGCAACAGTGTTGCTCTACACAGTAACAGGACTGCCTCCCCCATTTAAAATAGTATCCTCAAAACATAAAATACATCACTGCAGTAATAATATCCCCCATCCTGACCTCCGTGTGTCTCATTCCTGGCTCCATCCATATGTTCTCCCATCCTGCCCCATCTGTCCCATGATCCTGCTCCATCTGTCTCCATCCTGCCCCATATGCCTCCATCCTGCCCCATCTGTCTCCATCCTGCCCCATATTCCTGCCCCATCTGTCTCCATCCTGCCCCATCTGTCCATCTGTTTCCATCCTGCCCCATATGTCCATCTGTGTCCATCCTGCCCCATGATCCTGCACCATCTGTCTCTATCCTGCCCCATCTGTCTCCATCCTGCCCCATGATTATTATTATTATTATTATTTATTATTATAGCGCCATTTATTCCATGGAGCTTTACATGTGAGGAGTGGTATACATAATAAAAACAAGTACAATAATCTTAAACAATACAGGTCACAACTGGTACAGGAGGAGAGAGGACCCTGCCCATGAGGGCTCACAATCTACAAGTGATGGGTGAGGATACAGTAGGCGAGGGTAGAGATGGTCGTGCAGCGGTTTGGTCGATCGGTGGTTACTGCAGGTTGTAGGCTTGTCGGAAGAGGTAGGTCTTCATGTTCTTTTTGAAGGTTTCGATGGTAGGCGAGAGTCTGATATGTTGTGGTAGAGAGTTCCAGAGTAGGGGTGATGCGTGAGAGAAATCTTGTATGTGATTGTGGGAAGAGGACATAAGAGGGGAGTAGAGAAGGAGATCTTGTGAGGATCGGAGGTTGCATGCAGAAAAGTACCGGGAGACGAGGTCACAGATGTATGGAGGAGACAGGTTGTGGATGGCTTTGTATGTCATGGTTAGGGTTTTGTACTGGAGTCTCTAGGTAATGGGGAGCCAGTGAGGGGATTGACAGAGGGGAGAGGCCAGGGAATAGCAGGGGGACAGGTGGATTAGTCATGCAGCAGAGTTTAGAATAGATTGGAGGGGTGTGAGAGTGTTAGAGGGAAGCCACGGAGCAGGAGGTTACATTAGTCGAGGCGGGAGATGATGAGGGCATGGATTAGGGTTTTTGTAGATTCTTGGTCTAGGAATGTACAGATCTGTAAAATTTTTTGAGTTGATGGTGGCAGGAAGTGGAAAGGGCTTGGATATGCAGTTTGAAGGAGAGATCAGTGTCAAGGATTTCCCCGAGGCAGCAAGCTTGTGGTTCTGGGGAGAGTGGGCAGCCGTTTACTGTAATGGATAGGTTTGTTGGGGGGGTTGTGTGAGATGGGGGAAAGATGATGAATTCTGTTTTGTTAAGTTTTTATGTTAAGTTTTAGAAATCTAGCGGAGAAGAAGGATGAAATAGCGGACAGACATTGTGGGATTCTGGTTAGTAGGGTGGTGATATCGGGTCCAGAGATGTAGATCTGTGTGTCTTCGCCATTGAGATGATACTGAAAACTGTGAGATTCTATGAGCTGTCCCAGGCCAAAGGTGTAAATGGAGAAGAGCAGGGGCCCTTCAACTGAACCTTGCGGGACTCCAACAGATAGAAGGTGAGGTGAGGAGGTGGTGTGTGAGTGGGAGACGCTGAATGGCCAGTTAGGTATGACGAGATCCAGGATAGGGCCAAGTCTGTGATGCCAAGGGATGAGAGGGTCTGTAGTAATAGGGAATGGTCCACTGTGTCAAAGGTAGAGGACAAGTCCAGGAGGAGCACAGAGTAGTGTCGCTTGCTCTTGGCAGTTAATAGGTCATTGGTGACCTTAGTTAGGGCAGTTTCAGTGAAGTGGTGTGACCGAAAGCCAGATTGTAAGTGGTCAAAGAGGGAGCAGGAAGAGAGATGGGAGGACAGTTTAAGATTGACGTGTTGTTCCAGTAATTTTGAGACATAGGGAGAAGTGTTATAGGGCAATAGCTAGATACAGAGGATGAGTCAAGAGAGGGCTTTTTGAGGATAAGTGTGAGGCATGTTTGAGGCAAGAGGGGAAAACACCAGTTGTTAGTGATAGGCTGGAGAGATGGGTTAGAGTTGGGATGAAGACTGTGGCGAGGTTTGGGATGAAGTGGGATGGGATCGGGTCAAGTGCACATGTGGTGAGATGTGATCTTGAGAGTAGAGTGGAGAGTTGATCTTCCGTAATGGTGGAGAAGTTGGTTTTGGAGGTGGAGGGCTGGGCAGTTGGGAGAAAGGGCTATGGGGGTTGTCAACTAAAACTGTCTCTGATGTTATCAATCTTCTGCTTGAAAAATGAGGCAAAGTCTTCAGCTGAGATAAGTGGGGAGGGAGGAGGTGCTTGGGGACGGAGGAGAGAATTGACGGTGTTGAATAACTGTATAGGGTTGTGAGACAGGGAGGATTTGAGAGATGAGAAGTAGGTTTGTTTCGCTGTGGCGAGTGTGGTCTTGAAAGTAGTGAGGGACTGTTTGAATGCAATGAAGTGCTCGTTGGAGTGGGATCTTTTCCATCTCCGCTCAGCAGCTCTGGAAGCTCTCCTCAGTTCTTTGGTCAGGCTGGTATGCCAGGGCTGTCTGTTGATTTTGCGAGCTTTGGTATGTGTGAGAGGGGCAAGAGATTCCAAAGCTACAGCTATTGTGGTGTTAAATAGAGCGGCAGCGGCATCCGCATTGTGTAGGGAACTTATGTCTGTGAGAGGGAGGAGGGATTCAGAGAGTGAGTGTAGATCAAGGTGTTTAAGATTTCTGCGAGAGTGTGCAAGTTTGTGGGGTGGGGATTGTAGAAAAGGAGTGGAGAGGAGAGAGAATGTAAGTAGATTGTGGTCAGAAAGAGGAAGAGGTGAGTTAGAGAGGTTAGATAGGGAGCAGAGGCGGGTGAAGATGAGGTCCAGTGTGTGACCATCTTTGTGAGTGGCTGCAGAAGTCCATTGAGTGAGGCCGAAGAAGGAAGTGAGAGATCGAAGTTTTGTGGCAGCTGAGAGGGAAGTGTCAATGGGGATGTTGAAGTCACCCATGATGATAGTGGGGATGTCTGCAGAAAGGAAATGAAGTAGCCAGGTGGTAAAGTGGTCAAAGAAGATGGTAGCTGGTCCTGGAGGGTGGTAAATGACAGCAAGTTGGAGGTTGGAGGGGGAGTAGATGAGCACAGAGTGCACCTCAAAGGGAGGGAGGGTAACAGAGGGTGGCAGTGGGATTGGGGTGAAGGAGCAGTTATCTGACAGGAGAAAACCAACTCATTCACCATGCTTGCTGCTGGGGCGGGGTGTGTGAGAAAGGTGGAAGCCACCATATGAAAGTGCAGCAGGAGAGGCTGTGTCAGAGGGGGTGAGCCAGATTTCGGTGATGGCGAGGAAGGAATGTTTGGTAGTAACAAAAAGATCATGGATGTAGGAAAGCTTGTTGCGGACAGAGCGAGCGTTCCACAGAGCTCCTGTTAATGGGACTGGGGAAGCGGGGGCTGGGCGAACGGGTATAAGGTTAGAGAGGTTACGGAAATTTGTGATGGAGCGTGGATGGGAGGTAGAACTTACTGTGGGGATGTAGTGAGGAGGACCAGGATTTTGAGAGATATCACCAGCAGTGAGAAGGAGCAGAGAAAGTGTTAGCAGATGGGAGCAGGAGAGGGCATGAGGTGGCTGTCTTTGCTTGGAGATAGAGGATTTTATGTTGAGGAACAGTTCTGAGGAGGAGGTGAGATGCATGGGGAGGATTGAAGAAGAGATGAACAGTTCCTTACTAGGTGTAGGGAGTTAGCAAAAAGTGAAGGATTATAGGGGTGAAAGTGAACACAAACAGAAACATTGTTTACAGTGAATGTGTCCAGTTACCTTCACTTCCGTTCTGGTTCAATTCAGGTTTTAATTTTACATTAATCTTCACACTTCTAGGACACACTTATAGGATACACACTGCAGACTAAAGTCTTTGCAGACTTGAGCTATGCAATATATGTACAACTAAGTGCATTCAGGTGTGAAGCAGAGAGGAATGGTCTCTGTTCATCTTGGTCAGAGAATTAAGAATGGACCAGATGCATATAAACAAGCCAGAGTAAACAACGTAATAAATAACACCGGGGTAAAGCTGGGGTTAGTTGATAGACATACCATGTGAGAGCTAGGAGCAGAGGTAAGAGTCTGCGTGGAAAGTTGGATGATGTACTATATGATCCTGCATCCTGTGATTAAGACGGAACTTCCTGAGGAAGATATAATAAGGCAGATGAAAATAATGTGGACACCGTCTGACCTGTGATCCGGCGGTTTCTGTCTTTTTATTAGGAGTGCATAAAAGTGTAGACGGCCACAGTTTTGTGCACCTCTGAAAACAAAGGACATCACGGAACAGAGGCCAGACAGAGCCCAGAGTAACTTTGCTGCAGCATTATAGTGTATAGATCCCTTGTGGGGTTTCATCTGAATTTCGTCACTCAGAGATTTAAAGGGAAACCACGATGTAAGTGCATTCTGTGTAAAGTGCGGGATAAATATGATCCAAAAAGTTTTGCAAAATGTTTCAAATAAAAGCTTCAACTCAATCCACAAAAAAAGCAAGTCTCCACTGAGGTCTGTTATCGGAAATATAATGTTACCACGTTACTGACAGCACAAAGGCTCTGGAAAAATGAAATCACTTTATCCCCCAAAATTCCCCCCGAAATTCCACAATTCTGTGCTCTCAAATCCAAATGACCCCCCATTCCCTTGTGAACCCCAATGTGTCTAAACTGCAGTTAGTATTCACATGTTTGGCATTTCTGTTGCGATGGGAGCCTGCCTAATTTATGGGTGCATGAGCTGAACACAATGTACTGGCACAACAACATACTGGTTACTACAACAGCAGTTTGCAATTTTCACTCAGTAACATTCCCTGCTGCTTGTTTCTGGAAAATACCCATGGAATCAAAATCTTCACAACACCTGTAAATTCCCAATGCGTTACTTATAATTTCCAAAATAGGAAGAAGAAATAAAATGGAGTGCACCTTGTGCAGATCAACTGTTGTGAATTCCGTTCTTGGGCTCCCTCCTGTGGTTGTGAATGATACTTTTGGGAGTTCTGCCCTTGGGCTCCCTCTGGTGGGTTTGAGTGGAACTGCTGCTCCTGGAGTTTGGCCTGGCAGCTGACTTCACTAATCGGCTCCCTTGGCCTTGGTATTTAACAGGGCTCTGGCCTGTAATTCATACCAGCTGTCAATGTTCTTGTAGGTTAGACTCAGTCTTCTCCTTGGATTTCTCTGATGGCCTGTCCATGTCAGCATAAGATAAGTTCTTGCTAGTTCTTGTACTTACTGTTCAGTTTAAAGTTATGTCTCTTTTTGTCCAGCTTGTCATTATGAAACATTCAGGCTAGCTGGAAGCTCTGGGGAAGCAGAGTTGCCCCTCCACACCGTGAGTCGGTGTGGAGGTTATTTTTGTAATCTCTGTGTGGATTTTTAGGTTCTATATACTGACCGCACAGTTCCCTTTCCTATTTCTGTCTATCTAGTCAGAGTTGGCCTCCTTTGCTAAAATCTGTTTTCATCCCTGCGTTTGTCATTTCCCTCTCCACTCACAGCCAATATATGTGGGGGGCTATCTTTCCTTTGGGGAATTTCTCTGAGGCGAGATAGTTTTCTATTTCCATCTTTAGGGGTAGTTAGTTCTTAGGCTGTGAAGAGGCGTCTAGGGAGTGACAGGAACGTCCCACGGCTATTTCTAGTGTTTGTGTTAGGATTAGGGATTGCGGTTAGTAAAGCTACCACCTCCTCAGAGCTTGTTCATGATCTATTTTACCCACCAGGTCATATCAGTGCTGCTCCGTACCCACCAGGTCATTTCAGTGCTGCTCCGTACCCACCAGGTCATTTCAGTGCTGCTCCGTACCCACCAGGTCATATCAGTGCTGCTTCGTTCCCACCAGGTCATATCAGTGCTGCTCGTTACCACCAGGTCATAACAATCAACCTAGCTGGACAAAGTCCCTGCGGTGAGAGTAATCACCTAAAGAAGTTGTGCAAATCAAACACTGATGCACACAAGAAAGAAACCTCCTGTTAATTGCTGCTCTACCTGCTGGATTCAAGGAGATCCAGGTGAAATTAAGTTCAGAGTAGTCGGTGTATATGAATCCTTTCTGTAAATCTGGTAGTGCATGTGTACACCAAATACTCCTCTGAACTTAATTTCCAAAATGGAGTCACTTGAGGTGGAGTTCTGCTCTTCTAACACTTAGGGGCTCTGCATATGGAGTCTGCAAAGTATTATAGAAAATTCTGTGCTCCAGGATGCCTGCTGTATAACAGTACTGCTTATACACACAGCGAGACTCGGGAGGGACGGAGCGCTATTTGCTAATAGCGCTCTGTCCCTCCTGAGCCTTGAACTATGGATAAGCAGTACTGTACAGCCACATATGGGGTATTTCTACATTCAGCAGAAATTGTGGGACAAATTATGGTGCCATTTTTACCCATTCCCAGTGTGAAAATGTAAAATCTGAGGCTAAATTAAAATTTTAGTAGTAAAAATTTTATTATTTTTTACTTCATTGCTCATTGGTCTAAAATTCTGTGAACCAACTGTGGTGTCAATATGATCCCTGCACCCCTAGATGAATTCATTTAGAGGTGTAGTTTCTAAACTAGAGGGATTCAGCTGTTCTGTCACCTAAAGGGCTCTGCAAACTCCAATATGGTGCTTCTTCCATTCTGAGCTTTGCACTGTGCCTCAAAGGTAATTGTCAACCACATATAGGGTATTGACATACTAAGGAGAAATTGCACAATACATTTTTGGGTTCATTTTCCCTGCTATCCTTGTGAAAATAAAACATTTGTAGCTAAAATAAAATTTTTGTGGGGGAAAAAGGTGATTTTTTTTTTATTTTCACAGTTCTACATGATAAACTTCTGTGTAAGCAACTGGGGGTTGAAGCTGCTCATCACACATTTAGATAAGTTTCCTGAGTGGTCTATATTCCAAAATAGTGTCACTTGTGGGGTGTTTTCACTGTGTAGGCACATCAGGGGCTCTCCAAATGCAACATGGTATTTGCTAATTATTCCAGGAAATTTTGCATTCAAAAAGTCAAATGGCGCTATCTCCCTTACAAGCCCTGCTGTGCACACAAACAATAGTTTTCAATCACATATAGGGTATCAGAATACTCAGGAGAAATTGCACAACAAACTGTATGGTGCAATTTCTCCTCTTACCCTTGTGAAAATGTAAAATTTGGGGCAGAGAAACATTTATGTGGGGAAAATGTGATTTTTTTTATTTTCACGTCTCAATGTTATAAACTTCTGTGAAGCACCTGGGGGTTAAAGGTGCTCACCACACATCTAGATAAGATCCTTGAGGGGTCTAGTTTCAAAAAATGGTGTCAATTGTTTGGGGTTTCCACTGTTTAGGCACATCAGGGGCTCTCCAAACACAATATGGCATCCACAAATTATTCCAGCAAATTTTGCATTCAAAAAGTCAAATGAGGTTCCTTAGTTTCCAATCCCTGCTGTGTGCCCAAACAGTAGTTTTCCCCCACATATGGGGTATCGGCATGCTCAGGAGAAATTGCACAATAGATTTTGGTATTAATTTTTTCCTGTTACTCTTGCAAAAATAAAAAAAGTTGGTCCATATTAAAATTTTTGTGACAAAAGGTTAAATGTTCAATTTTTCCTTACACATTCCAGAAATTCATGTGAAGCACCTGAAGGGTTAATAAACTTGTGGTTTAGAATGTTGTCACTTTTTTGTATTTTCTGTCATATAGATCCCTCAAAGTCACTTCAAATAGGATGTGGTCTCTAACAAAATGGTTTTGTACATTGTGTTGGAAAAATTAGAAATTGCTGGCCAAAGTTTAACCCTTATAACGTTCTGACAAAAAAAACTATGTTTCAAAAATTGTGCTGATAGAAAATGTTATTTATGATCTATTTTGTGTAATAACTGATTTAAGGGTACAAAGAAACAGAGTTTGAAAATTGATAACTTTTCAAAATTTTTGCCAAATTTTAGTTTTTTTCAAATAAACCCTAGTCATATTGAAGAAATTTTATGACTATCATAAAATACAATATGTCAGGAAAAAAAAGACAATCTCAGAATCAGTGGGATCCATAGAAATGTTCCAAAGTTATCACCTCATAAATTGACAGTGGTGAAAATTGTTAAATTTGGACTTGTCATGAAGATACAAACAGCCTTGGAGGATGAAGTGATTAAAAATTGTATATTTTGATAGATCAATTTTTTTGGGGAAAAAAAAAAGTAAAAATAGTTGGTGGGGGTGATTAATTTATACTTTAGTATATTTTGTTTTAATTTTTAAACATTATTTTTACATTTTTACTTAGTTGGGGGATTTGAATAGCTTGATCGCTTATACTGTATAATGCATTACCACGATGTAGTAAATAGTGTAATTGTGTTTCTCCAATAAACCTTCACAAGAGTCTTAAAATGATAGTTTTTGGGGCTGTTGGCTGCCATGGTAACCCATCAGATCCCTGAGATCGCTTCTTGGGAGCCAATGCAAGTCGGTATGTGTGAAAACTAGCAATTATATAATTTACATTCTGTAATCCAAGTTTGAGAGGGACATTTAAATGGTTAAACTGCAGTGATCAGAGTGAGCTCTGGTCACTGCAGTTACATGCAGATACTGGCTATGTAGAACAACCAGAATCTGTCGCATAGGAAGCAAGCTTAGCTTCTGAGACGACTTCATACTTTCTATTACAACCCATGATGAAAATCTACATCACAAGGCATTAAGCAGTTCACGTGTGTAGTCTCTTGGAGGTAAAATGAAGCCAGCGCGACTGTGGTCTGGATGATGCTGTCAAAAAAACTGTAGCACAAGTGTTATACAATCTTCCCAAATACAGATTCAACTCTCTGATTAGGAACATTCTTTCATTTGCAATTTTCCAAGCACATGCCCTTGGTTCCCACCATGCCTTCAGTATATTCTTTATTGAAATTTGAAATTATTTATGTATTTATTTTTCTTCTTAATTGAAATATCTTCTTTTGTCTTCCTGCTTATTGGAAGATATTCCATAATTTTCCTATTTTGACTGCAATATTAAAATCAAGCCATTACAACTACATACAATATTGTATTTAGAATTAATTCATTTAAAATACGAGTAGCGAAAATAAGTATTAACATGTGGAGTGACAAAGTTTTAACATATGGTTTTGAAGGGTTTCTCTTTTATCTTTGGACAAAAAAAGTTCAACACTTTAAAAATGCTCTAAAGTGTTGGACTTTTAGTGATTTTCAAACGCAATCAGTACTGTAGTGTGACTAACATACTGGTAGTTATGCAATGTTAGGAGTCCAAAAGAGTGTTATTTTATTGAATACAGTGCAGTAAAAAAGTTACTTTTAACCATGAATCTTCCATTGGGAAGAGGGAAGAAATGTAACATTAGTGGAAACTACAAAATACTCAATGAATGAATGAATCATATCAAATAATAAAATTAATTACTGGGAATAGCAGTACTTTAGTACTCAAACATAAGTGCACATGACTATGAAATCCCCATTGAAATCTCTATAAGCAGGTTGAAAGCAATTACAATAGGACAGGATATTTGACTATAACCATGATTATTAAGCAGGAAAGGTTATGGACTGATGGCTGACATTGCTGACTTTTTGTTGAACCAGACTTATATTGGACTTGGATTGATACTTAGCTATGTGGCCACTTCCGCTGCATACAGGCCAGGTCTTTGTTACACCAGCTGTACCATTCAAGTGAGATCCTTAGATAGACAAGCTGACCTTTCATGGAGGATCCTTCATCCATACTGTGAGTGGCTGCTTCCTCTTGTCCCTAAACAGGAAGGCTGTTATTTCAGGCACATTGCAGCTACTGCTTGACTGCCAGCTTTTCAGCTAGCTTCATTAATGACAACAGTTTTTATATACAGAAAAAGTAAAATTAAGCTCATTCATTCACTTGTTTATTTTACTATAATGCTATTATTTAATGATAAAACATTGTAACAGTGTGGCAAAAAAATCAGCCTGATAGAGGAGAGAGAGAGGAGAGGGAAAGGAGAGGAAAAGGAGAGAGAGAGAGGGGAGCGAGAAGAGAGGGAAAGGAGAGAGAAAAGAGAAGGAGAGAGAGGAGAGGCAAAGGAGGCAGAGAGAGGAGACAGAGGAGAGCAAAAAGAGAGGGAAGGTGAAAAGAGACAGAGAGAGGAGATAGAAGGGAGGGAGGAGAAAGAGAAGTGAGAAGAAAGAGCAGGGGCGAGAGAGTAGAGAGAAAACAAAGAGGAGAGAGCAGAGGAAGGGATTGAGAGTGAAAGATGAGAGGGCAAGAAGAGAGAGAAAATAGAAAAGAGAGAAAGGAGAGGGGAGAAGAAAGGGGAGATAGAAGAGAAAAGAAGAGTGAGACAATACAACAATAAAATGCTAACCTTTCATTTTCCTTTTTTAACATCATGAACTGGCGCGTTTTTTTGGGCCCACCACAGTATCAAGAGACCCCTTGGTGGGTCAAGGCTGTTAGATTATAATGCTCCTTATAGGTCTAGCAAAAGCAACCACATTTGGAGTGCAATGTGTAACCATTCAGTTATCTAATTTGGTTGCTGAAAGAATTTGATCAGACCTTACTAATAAGATATCGTTCATGTTGAATAAGAGGGAAGGGTGAAATTGAAGGTGGACATGCACATGCTTCATACAGATAGAGCATAAGCATGTGTAGGAATATTTTTTTATCTGGGTTAATTAGCTGATGGGATCACTATCTTATGGCATAGATGGTTGGCACACAAAGAACTTTCTCTCCAACGCAGTGGATTTAGTTCAAACCAAATAGATCACATTCTAAAAATAAATTCCTATTTTTTCTGTCTATTAACAAAAAACATTACTGTCTCTTGCTAACAGAGGCTCTAACTGCCCATCACCTCAAATTAAAACATACTGAATACCATGCCTTATGATGAGGCTGACTCCCACACAGGCTGGCAGTGCCTTCTCTTCATGCTAGGAGCCTACTCACAGCTTATTCTATTCTCTGAGAATAGAAGGAAGAAGCAAGTAAAGAAAATGTCATTATAAATAAATTCCTAAATACCTTTAATTAGCAAACTACACTCATTTTGACTAATAAAATAATCACTATATAATTAAAATGTCCAACATCCAATGAACAGTTGTCTGTGATCATGTGCAGGAGGAATCTCTGTTCCCTGTATGTAAGGGAAAATATTCTCCCAAAATATCGTATTTCTTGCTGGAGATATCAGGGGTCCTGAAATTAGATGTGGCTTTTAACGTTGCTGTCACCTTGTCTACCTGATAAAAAACTGAAAATATTAGGGATGCTGAGGTAAGAAGAGGCTTCTTACACTACTGTTCAACATGTCCATCTGATCTAATACTGTAGATACCAGAGGTGCTGTCATAAAAAGAGGCTTATCCCTCTACTATCCAACATGTCTATCTGATCTAATAATGGAGATACCAGAGGTGATGTCATAAAAAGAGCATTCTCTTCTACCGCCCAACATGTCTATCAGATCTATTACTGGAGATATGTGTGCTGAGGTAAGAAGAGGCTGTTCATACTGCTGTCCAACCTGTCTATCTCACGAGTAATGGAGATATCAAGGGTTCTGAGGTAAGAAGAGGCTGCTCACACTGCTGTCCAACCTGTCTATCTCATGAGTAATGGAGATATTAAGGGTTCTGAGGTAAGAGGAGGCTGCTCACACTGCTGTCCAACCTGTCTATCTCACGAGTAATGGAGATATCAAGGGTTCTGAGGTAAGAAGAGGCTGCTCACACTGCTGTCCAACCTATCTATCTGATCTAATATTGGAGATATCAGGGGTTCTGAGGTAAGAAGAGGCTGCGCACACTGCTGTCTAACCTTTCTATAGCTACGTTCACAACGCAAACAAAAACGCAGCAAAACGCATGCACAACGCTGCGTTTTGCGCCGCATGCGTCCTTTTTTTGATTGATTTTGGACGCAGCAAAAATGCAACTTGCTGCGTCCTCTGCGCCCGGATGCGTGCGCCGCAGTGACGCATGCGGCGCAAAATGCAAGTGTGACGCATGTCCATGCGCCCCCATGTTAAATATAGGGGCGCATGACGCATGCGGCGACGCTGCGGCGCCCGACACTGCGGCGCTGACCGCAAATGTGAACGTAGACTAACTCATCTAATACTGGAGATATCTGAGGTGCTGAGGTAAGAAGAGGCTGCACACACTGCTGTCCACCCTGTCCTTCTGATCAAATACTGGAGAAATCAAGGGTCCTGAAATAAGATAATGCTGCTTACATTACTGCCACCATATACATCCAATTTAATACTAGAGATAGCAGGAGGGCCAAGATTAGAGGTTGCTCACATTGATACCCACTCAGTCTTTCGAAATGCCGTGCAGCTGCTGTGAGCTGGAGATAGCTTGACATTATGTGAAATAGGTTATATCCACATCACGTCAGCAGAGTTTACTACTGTACATGATCATAAGTTACTGCCCTATTAACATGCTGTTACAAGTTTCCGTAAGTGTAACAAGATGAACGCTATTTAATGAATTGTAGCAATTACATCCCTAAAATGAACAAGTGTGATTTGATAACTAAATTAAGGTATTTAGGAATTGAGTTGTGCTGGTAGCAAGGATAGATAATAGTTGGGTAATAAAACCTAACTTTTAATATTTTTCACATAAAACCGGGGAACATATAGACACACTAATTGGAACAAGTGCTAGAAATACAAATTTCAATGCAAGTGCTCAATAAAACTAGTGCCATTTAGTAAAATAACTCCAAAGATATATTAATGCTCCTCTTCTAGGTTCACCTGTATTGGTGGATAAAATGCGTCGGAAGGGAAATAATGGACACTAGTGAGGGCAGGACTACAATGGAAACAAGGAAACAATATTTTCAAAATATCTTGATTTATTTAGTATCAAGTATGATCATCACACTCAGAAATACATGCAGTTACACATTTTGGTATGCTATTAATAAGGTAAAAAAAAAACAAAAGGTATAAACTGGGATATAAACTGCTGTGCATGTAACGTGTAAGCGCACGTTCACACTGGCCACTGAACAATAAAAAACAAAGACAGAAGCATAATGATTAAATACCCTGCAGTAAATAAACAGCATGGTGTATGAAAATAATATTCGGTACTTAGTTAACATGTTTCTTGTAAAAAAAAAAATGAAACATATTAACTAAGTACAGTATCTTATTTTCATGCACTATGCTATTTATTTATTTATTTACTGCAGGGGATTTAATCATTATGTTTCTGTCTTTGGTTTTATTAATAAGGTTATTAATAATTGTTTGAAGAATATTCTGCCAGACTGTATGCACTTGTGTATGCAGATCATCAAGATCCACTGCTGTCAGCTCCTTTTCCAATTGCCGGCCAAAAATCATGATGTACTTTTATGTGTATGATTGAAGACAAGTTGGGAGACACTGCATACACTGGTACCATGCTAAAGCAATGCAGGCTGCTCATAGAAGCATGAACAACATGGGGCCTGAGTTTGTTGCGTTTAAAAATAGTTTCCACGAAAGAAATGGCTGTACAGCTGGTTCTATGACACACATCAATGTAATGCCTGGATGTTATTGTATCTGAAATAAAGACTAGAGGGTGTCTGGCTAATGTACACCATGCCACCCAACACTATAATCCCAGGAGTAGAACCAATGTGATGTTCCCTTATGAAAGCCTCTTCATGGCATTGATTACGTGGTCTCTAGACCAAAGTCAAGCTATCATTGCATCCAAGACAATTGTGGGAATCCTTACTGAAGATTATAGAACTCCATTTGAGTCTTGCTCTGCATTATGACAGTTCTTGAGGGCAGTGGCATGAGGTCATCAGAACACATATAGCTGGACATCTGGCTCATAGTTCAATGTTGTGCAAACAATTTCAAATGGTTCATGTAGACACTGATGCCTTAAGCTTGGTATGTGATTTACAATTTTACAAGCTATATGGAATAGATCAGATATGGTAGGACCATACTGCTAAAAGAAAAACATTTTTTTTAACAAGACAACATCAGGCGGTATGTAGCTTGTGCTACTGTAAGCAGCCTTCACAGCCTAAACATGCCACCATCGTCTACAGTGTCTCCTATCAAACACATCATTGGTCGTCAATTACGAAGAGAGCTGGCAAGTGCATTCAGCATGGCAGAACATTGTTCAGACAAAAAAGAATAACCAAGTATTATGCAAATACATGATGCTATATGTATTTCTGAGAATGGCGTTTGTACTCGATGCTAAATAAAACAAACTGTTTTGAAAATTTTGCTTCCTTTTCATCACATTACATATCATTAACATGTTTATTGATCTTGATTTCAATGTTCAAAAGTCAATAATGACATTTCCTTTATTTTTTTTCTTTTCTTAGAGAACCATTTAAAAGAGGACATTTACCAATTTTAGTTAGAAGATAGCGGCACTCCGAAGTAAGGCGCACAAGTAGGGTCCCAAACCATATCTATAATATAATGCTAGGAGCGTCACTCTGTCCGAAGCATTTATAGACTGCGCATAGAGTTACGCATCCGGGGATGAGGATTGTGGCCCAGGAAATCGCGGTAGAGATCACGGTATGCGTAATCTCCGGTCATTATTGACTTTTGAACATTGAAATCAAGATCAATAAACATGTTAATGATAGGTAATATGATGAAAAGGAAGCAAAATTTTCAAAACAGTTTGTTTTATTTAGCATAAAGTACAAGCGCCATTCTCAGAAATACATATAGCATCATGTATTTGCATAATATTTGGTTATTCTTTGTTGTCCTAACAATGTTCTGCCATGCTGAATGCATTTGCCAGCTCTCTTCGTAATTGACAACCAACGATGTTTTTGATAGGAGACATTGTAGACGATGGTAGCATGTTTAGGCTGTGAAGGCTGCTCACACTAGCACAAGCTACATGCCGCCTGATGTTGTCTTGTTGAAAAAAAATGTTTTTCTTTTAGCAGTGGTCCTACCATATCTGATCTATTCCATACAGCTTGTGAAATTGTAAATCACATACCAAGCTTAAGGCATCAGTGTCATGAACCATTTGAAGTTGTTTGCACAGCATTGAACTAGGAGCCGGCTCCGTGGACAGAGCACCCTGCAAGAAATGCTGTGACCCGGGAGGAGGGACGTGTGTAAGCTGAGTGTGGGCGGTGACAATGTGCATGTCTGTGTGCAGGCGAGGTCTGCGTATCTGTGTGTGTGGGTCTGCAGGGCTGTGTGTGGGGTCGGCAGGGCTGTGTGCAGTGGTCTGCGGGGCTGTCTGTGGGTCTGTGGGCTGTGTGGCAGTCTGCCGAGGCTGTGTCAGTGTGTGTATGTGTGTGTGTGCAGGCATCGTCCGATGGTACTACAAGTCCCATCCGGCTATGCCTGCTACAGTGGCAGTGATTGACACATTAGGAAATGATGGGACGGTAGTGGTCCCATCATCTGGATAATGTTTTGAATGTAAAAAAAAAACACATACAGTATATATATAGTTCATAGTCATGATCTACACCTAATCCCCGAAGCCCTCGCTCACCTGGAAAAAAGTTAACTTAATAAACCAAAAATATACTCCGTGTGTCTGCCATAATCCAAATAATACGATTGTCCCACGATTATCTCCTGTGGAAAGCTGTAACATCAGCTGATGTGACCGCTCTCCAGGGGCTCCAGGATACAATGACGGAAGGTATCCTTCCACACTCTATCCCTCCGCTGCTGTGAGTACAGTATAGTTCATACTGTCAGTTGCGGCACAGCTGCATGGGAAAATTCCCACGCAGAATTGCCATAAAGCTAGACAATGAACTAAAGTAACCTCTTCAGTGATGCACTGCAGGAGCCATTGTCTCCTGTCAGTGTGTCACTGAAGGTCTATAGAGCTGTCACAATGAGAAAGGCTCATTCAGAGCCGGAACGTTGCAGAGACATGTGGGTTCATTAAAATCCTACATATTATCTTAAAAGAAAATGGAGTGCTGCCTGCTTTTTTGGAAACGTATGGACTAGAGATGACCAGTGGATGGGTAGTCTGAGGGCTTTGCACCCGAAGATAAGTAAAGGATTTGTGCTGTTCCAATTTTTGCTATTATGGATATATCTATAGATATATCTATAGATATATCTATCTATAGATAAATCTCTCTATCTATAGATATATATCTATCTATAGATATATCTATCTCTAGATATATCTATAGATAGATAGATATATCTTATCTATATATCTAACTATCCATATATCTATCTACATCTAGCCATAGAAATATCTATAGATTGATATATCTATTGATACCGTATATGAATAGATTTATCTATGTATCTATACATTTATCTATAGATCAATCCATCTCAGTCCTTCTATCTATCTATCTAGCTTGAGAAAGGCTCCATAGGAGCCGAAACGTTGCCTGCCATGTGGGTCAAAATAAATAACCACAGAATTTCACCTAAAGAATGAGTGCTGCCTGCTTTTTTCTAATGGTATTGTAACTATTGCAAAGTGGATAGATTGCAGAGGAGGCTTGTGCACCCAAGGACTAATATATGTGCTGTTCCATTTTTTTACTATATCTATCTATCTATCTATCTATCTATCTATCTATAGATCTATCTATCTATCTATCTATCTATCTATCTATCTATCTATCTATCTATAGATAGAAGGAATGAGATAGATACATCTATAGATAGATATAGCTATACATAGATTGATAGATATTATCTATAGATCTATCTATCTATCCCATATCTACCTATCTATCTGTCTGTCTATCCATCTGTGTGTAATGGAGTGTGGGTTGGACAAATGTAAAAGAGGAGGTTGGAAAAGAAATGACATCACATATCTTTTTTGTTCAATAATAGATCTTTATTTAGCTTTCAAAAACGCATACAAAAACGCATAAAAAAACACATCAAATCCACACAAAAAACGCATCAGAAACGCACCAAAAAAGCCCAGATTTGTACCTTCATTTTCTGCCAAGATCTGAGGATTCAGTGAGGAAAAATCCGCAGGCAAATCCGCAACGTGTGCACATACCCTCCAAGTTCCTGTTCGTGCGGGAGCCCCTGGAGCAGCTGCTGTCCGCCTACAGGAACAAGTTCAGGGAGATCAAGGACTACCAGCAGCGGTACAGCCTGGAGATCGTGTGCCAGTACTGCCAGCTGCCGCCCGCCACCGCATCCAAAGGGGATGACGTCACTTTCTCAGAGTTCCTGCGGTACCTGCTGGACGAGGATGAAGAGAAGATGACCAAGCACTGGATGCTCATCTACCACTTGTGCCAGCCCTGCGCCGTGCCCTACAACTTCATCGGCACCTACGAGCGGCTGTAAGAGGATGCTAACCGGGTGCTGGACGCCATCGGTGCACATGACAAGATAGAGGTGAACAAAACAGGATGAGGGCACAGGATGGAGGCTGCACATGACAGGAAGGGGGCATAGGATGGGGGCTGCACATGACAGGAAGGGGGCGCAAGATGGTAGCAGCACATGACAAGATTAGGGCGCATGATGGAAGCGGCACATACCAGGATAGAGACCATATACCAATATAAATGCTCACCACCCAGCCGTAGAATGGGTTCAATAGCTAGTAGCAATATAGAGAAACTTGGCACTCAGGTGATGGATGAAAATAAATGATTTTATTTACAGTGTCCCAGTACAGATTGATGTTTCGGTCAGCATGGACCTTCATCAGAGTACACACTGTTATGAGTACTAAGGTCTTAGACACAATGTATACTCTGATTAAGTTCCTTGCTGACCAAAACATCAAATTGTACTGTGACTTTTAATAAAATCACTTATTTTTATCCATCACCTGAGTGCCAAGTTTTTCTCTATTGTTTTACCAGTTTTAGCATGTTAAACTGGCCACATCATAGAATTAGTGCAGCAGAGCTGAATGAAAGGTTGTTTTTATTTTTTTAATAATTTCTACTCACTAGCAGAAATATTTGATGTAGGTTAATATTTATGATAAGTCCGAGAGGGTGTTACCAGAAATGTTTCTTTAAGGGAGTGACAGAAGTCGTCATGCAAGTTGATAAAGAACACACACCTAAATAAGTTTAGATCAGGCTTTCTTTTGCATGAGGCATGTAATGACACACATACTTGCTTTCAGCCCTGATCGCTGCAGCTACTGCATAGAATATTTTAGAACTAAATGTGATTGTAAACACTTCCAGGTTTCATCTTATAGCAGTCAGTGTGGGAGGAGGGATCAGAGCAGAGCAATACTTCCAGCTTTCATTTCAGGGTAGTTAGCATACCCTTCCCTACACACTGACTGCAGTGAGATTAAAGCTCTAAGTGTTTGCAATCTAATTCAGCAATGGTATATTAGCTACAGTAGCTGCAGAGATTAGGGTGGACAGCAGGGCTGTGTGACATTACATATCTTGTGGCATTATCCAGAGGTGTGTTTTTTATCCTTGTATGATGCCTTCTGCTTATGTTTAATTAATGTCACTCAGTAAAAAATATACATCACCAGACAAAAATCTCTGGTAATGCCCCTTTGGCTTTATCATAAATTATAATCTAAACTTTATAAGATAACATTTCCTTAACGGAGATGGGAAATTATAAAATAAAAATTACATTTCATTCAGCCACTTTCCCCTGCTGTGGCCAGATTATCATGCCCCAGATGGTGAAAGGCCCTCTTTAAAAAGCATTCTCATCTGCCTTCTAGCAAGAGTCTAGCAAGACTTTCAGGCATGATCAATTAAATCTCATCTCCAGGGTCAAAATATATGCAGTGGAGTACAATTTCTCATACCTTATATTTATTTCTGGTAATATCCAGACTATTGTACTTTTACATTGGCATTTGCATCACATACTTCAAGCGGCTGGGGTTACATTGGCTCATTGACTGGCTCCTAGTGTTTCATAATAATCCCTTAATGGACAGTATTGAGACCACATCAATTTACACTTGAAAATCCAAAAGGTTTAAATGCTGATTATCAATCACATGTGTAGTGTAAGTGGTGCTAACAGACACATCAAAAACATCACACACAAAACTATTGCCAATGTAAACGTTGACCTCTAAAGGCCCCGTCACACATAGCGATTTACCAACGATCACGACCAGCGATACAACCTGGCCGTGATCGTTGGTAAGTCGTTGTGTGGTCGCTGGGGAGCTGTCACACAGACAGCTCTCTCCAGCAACCAACGATCAGGGGAACAACTTCGGCATCGTTGAAACTGTCTTCAACGATGCCGAAGTCTCCCTGCAGCACCCGGGTAACCAGGGTAAACATCGGGTTACTAAGTGCAGGGCCACGCTTAGTAACCCGATGTTTACCCTGGTTACCAAAAAAAACAAACAGTACATACTCACCATCTGATGTCCGTCAGGTCCCTTGCCGTCTGCTTCCCACTCTGACTGAGTGCCGCCGTACAGTGAGAGCAGAGCGCAGCGGTGACGTCACTGCTGTGATCTGCTCTCACTGTACGGCGGCACTCAATCAGAGCAGGAAGCAGACGGCAAGGGACCTGACGGACATCAGATGGTGAGTATGTACTGTTTGTTTTTTTACATTTACGCTGGTAACCAGGGTAAACATCGGGTTACTAAGCACGGCCCTGCGCTTAGTAACCCGATATTTACCCTAGTTACCAGTGAAGACATCGCTGGATCGGTGTCACACACACCGATTCAGCGCTGTCAGCGGGACCTCAACGACCAAAAAACGGCCCAGGCCATTCCGACACGACCAGCGATCTCACAGCAGGGGCCTGGTCGCTGCTACGTGTCACACATAGCGAGATCGCTACTGAGGTCGCTGTTGCATCACAAAACTTGTGACTCAGCAGCGATCTCGCTAGCGATCTCGCTAAGTGAGACGGGGCCTTAAGGGTCCACAAGATAATCATTTCTTCTGATTCAGGTTCTGTTGACCAGCTGGTTCACACAATGCATTAAGTCCTCAAGCTTTGAGATATAGTTATTAGGGATGAGGGAATGTGTTCGGTGGTATTCGGTTATCACTTGAGTATCACGGTGCTCGAATTTGCTCTTTAGTCGGCAAGCAACGGGGGGTTCTCAATGTAAAACTCAAATCCCTGCTCCATATCTTTGGCGCCTGTTACGCGGCGAATAAGCATGTGAGGATTGCCCAGGAGTTACTGTAATGCTGTAGCCATCTTGGTTGTGGCAATACTGTGATTGGCTGGCCATCTGACATCATAAGGGATCATAAAAGGAGGACAGGCGCTGCCCGGCTTGGCACACTGACGCCACTGCACAGCTCTGTGACACTTTGTATAGAGGGACAGAGTGGTTTTCTAGACCTGTGTGCACAGTATAACGAATCAGAGGCCTGTAGTGTTTATACTGATCCTGAAGCTGAGCCATCATACTAACAACATTTTGGTGATATATCACAGTACTAAAAAGTATTTGAAAATTTAGCTTGTTTGTGCACATTTCTTGCTGTACACTATTCCATGTACTGGGGTACATTTTTATAATATAGAACACTCAAAAAAAAAGTTTTAAAATTATGCTGGATTACATTTCTCAGCCATACAGTATTATGTGTTCTTGGGTACATTTGGCTGATATATAACCCTCTAAAAACTTGCTAAAAAATGTATCAGTATTATATTGCTCATTCTTAGAGTTACATATTTTTGGGTAAATTTTGTTCTATATAAGCCTGAAAAAACGTGTTCAAAATTTTAGACTATGTCCACACGTTGCAGATTTTGTGCGTTTTTATTGCATTTTTTTCAGCATGGACTTGTCACATAACCTGATGCCAGCAAAGTGATTGAGAAACCGAAAGTGTCATGCACACTTTAAGGCTGCCGTCACACTATCAGTATTTGGTCAGTATTTTACATCAGTATTTGTAAGCCAAAACCAGGAGTGGAACAATTAGAGGAAAAGTATAACAGAAACATATGCACCACTTCTGCATTTATCACCCACTCCTGGTTTTGGCTTACAAATACTGATGTAAAATACTGACCAAATACTGCTAGTGTGACGGCAGCCTAAGTATTTTTGACTTGCAGATTTTGAGCAGACTATTAATCAGCATGTCAATTCTCTGAGGATTTGTGCCCTGCGTTTCCCACCATTGACTTTACTCAAATCAACCAAAAACACAAAATAGCACCAATAGCGCAGCAAAAATGCACTAAGAGCGCACGTTTTGGCAGCTGCGTTTTTCCTTCCAAGAGATGCACATATACTGTAGTGCAGAAATGTTACTCAATGTGTGCATATACCCTTATCCAGTGGCGTAGGAAGGGGGGTGCGGGCGGGGCGGGCCGCCCCGGGTGGCACAATGCCAGGGGCGGGTCCGACCCAGAGAGGAGGAGGAGGAAGGAAAAAAAAAGGAGAGACGCGGGCCCTTTAAATCTTTGGGCGGCGCGCACCGCCGCCACGACCAGGCCCCCCCCCCGATACCAGCGCTGGCATTGGGCCCCCCTTCTACAGCGCTGGCATTGGGCCCCCGTTCTAATACTCACCTCTCCTGGTTCCTGCGGCAGCTGCAGCGTCTTCGGCGCCCTCTGACTCTGCGACGTCTCAGGGCAGAGGGTGTGATGACGTCATCACTGCACGCTCAGCCTCTCTGTCCTGAGCGTTGCAGAGCCGGAGAGACGCTGAGTGCACCGGACCAGCGCTGGGAACGGGAGAGGTTAGGATTTTAATTATTTTTTCTTTATGTCTCACTCAGACACACTGGGGGTAATATGCTGGACACACTGGAGCAGATAGATTGCTGGACACACTGTCTGGGGGCAATGCTGGACACACTGGGGCAATGCTGGAGACTGGGGCAGATTGCTGGACACACTGGGGGCAATGCCGGAGACTGGGGCAGATTGCTGGACACACTGGGGGCAATGCCGGACACTGGGGCAGATTGCTGGACACACTGGGGGCAATGCCGGACACTGGGGCAGATTGCTGGACACACTGGGGGCAATGCCGGACACTGGGGCAGATTGCTGGACACACTGGGGGCAATGCCGGACACTGGGGCAGATTGCTGGACACACTGGGGGCAATGCTGGACACTGGGGCAGATTGCTGAACACACTGGGGGCAATGCTGGACACTGGGGCAGATTGCTGGACACACTAAGGCAATGCTGGACACGGGCAGATTACTGGACACACTGGGGCAATGCTGGACACTGGGGCAGATTGCTGGACACACTGGGGGCAATGCTGGACACTGGGGCAGATTGCTGGACACACTGGGGGCAATGCTGGACACTGGGGCAGATTGCTGGACACACTGGGGCAATGATGGACACGGGCAGATTGCTGGACACACTGGGGGCAATGCTGGACACTGGGGCAGATTGCTGGACACACTGGGGGCAATGCTGGACACTGGGGCAGATTGCTGGACACACTGGGGGCAATGCTGGACACTGGGGCAGATTGCTGGACACACTGGGGGCAATGCTGGACACTGGGGCAGATTGCTGGACACACTGGGGGCAATGCTGGACACTGGGGCAGATTGCTGGACACACTGGGGGCAATGCTGGACACTGGGGCAGATTGCTGGACACACTGGGGGCAATGCTGGACACTGGGGCAGATTGCTGGACAAACTGGGGGCAATGCTGGACACTGGGGCAGATTGCTGGACACACTGAGGCAATGCTGGAAACGGGCAGATTGCTGGACACACTGGGGCAATGCTGGACAATGGGGCAGATTGCTGGACACACTTGGGGCAATGCTGGACACTGGGGCAGATTGCTGGACACACTGGGGCAATGCTGGACATGGGCAGTTTGCTGGACACACTGGGGCAATGCTGGACACTGGAGCAGATTTCTCTACACACTGGGGGCAATGCTGGACACTGGGGTAGATTGATGGACACACTGGGGCAATGCTGGACACTGGGGCAGATTGCTGGACACACTGGGGGCAATGCTGGACACTGGGGCAGATTGCTGGACACACTGGGGGCAATGCTGGACACTGGGGCAGATTGCTGGACACACTGGGGGCAATGCTGGACACTGGGGCAGATTGCTGGACACACTGGGGGCAATGCTGGATACTGGGGCAGATTGCTGGACAAACTGGGGGCAATGCTGGACACTGGGGCAGATTGCTGGACACACTGAGGCAATGCTGGAAACGGGCAGATTGCTGGACACACTGGGGCAATGCTGGACAATGGGGCAGATTGCTGGACACACTTGGGGCAATGCTGGACACTGGGGCAGATTGCTGGACACACTAGGGCAATGCTGGACACTGGGGCAGATTGCTGGACACACTGGGGGCAATGCTGGACACTGGGGCAGATTACTGGACAATGGGGGCAATACTGGACACTGGGGCAGATTGCTGGACACACTGGGGGCAATGCTGGACACTAAGGCAGATTGCTGGACACACTGGGGGCAATTCTGGACACTGGGGCAGATTGCTGAACACACTGGGGGCAATGCTGGACACTAGGGCAGATTGCTGGACACACTGGGGCAATGCTGGACACTGGGGCAGATTTCTGGACACACTGGGGGCAATGCTGGACACTGGGGCAGATTGCTGGACACACTGGGGCAATGCTGGACACGGGCAGATTGCTGGACACACTGCGGCAATGGTGGACAATGGGGCAGATTGCTGGACACTGGGGGCAATGCTGGACACTGGGGCAGATTGCTGGACACACTGGGGGCAATGCTGGACACTAAGGCAGATTGCTGGACACACTGGGGGCAATGCTGGACACTGGGGCAGATTGCTGGACACACTGGGGCAATGCTGGACATGGGCAGTTTGCTGGACACACTGGGGCAATGCTGGACACTGGAGCAGATTTCTGGACACACTGGGGGCAATGCTGGACACTGGGGTAGATTGATGGACACACTGGGACAATGCTGGACACTGGGGCAGATTGCTGGACACACTGCGGGCAATGCTGGACACTGGGGCAGATTGCTGGACACACTGGGGGCAATGCTGGACACTGGGGCAGATTGCTGGACACACTGGGGCAATGCTGGACACTGGGGCAGATTGCTGGACACACTGGGGGCAATGCTGGACACTGGGGCAGATTGCTGGACACACTGGGGCAATGCTGAACACTGGGGCAGATTGCCTGACACACTGGGGCAATGCTGGACACTGGGGCAGATTTCTGGAGACACTGGGGGCAATGCTGGACACTGGGGCAGATTGCTGGACACACTGGGGGCAATGCTGGACACTAAGGCAGATTGCTGGACACACTGGGGGCAATGCTGGACACTGGGGCAGATTGCTGGACACACTGGGGCAATGCTGGACACGGGCAGTTTGCTGGACACACTGGGGCAATGCTGGACACTGGAGCAGATTTCTGGACACACTGGGGGCAATGCTGGACACTGGGGTAGATTGATGGACACACTGGGGCAATGCTGGACACTGGGGCAGATTGCTGGACACACTGGGGGCAATGCTGGACACTGGGGCAGATTGCTGGACACACTGGGGGCAATGCTGGACACTGGGGCAGATTGCTGGACACACTGGGGGCAATGCTGGACACTGGGGCAGATTGCTGGACACACTGGGGGCAATGCTGGACAATGGGGCAGATTGCTGGACACTGGGGGCAATGCTGGACACTGGGGCAGATTGCTGGACACACTGGGGGCAATGCTGGACACTAAGGCAGATTGCTGGACACACTGGGGGCAATGCTGGACACTGGGGCAGATTGCTGGACACACTGGGGCAATGCTGGACATGGGCAGTTTGCTGGACACACTGGGGCAATGCTGGACACTGGAGCAGATTTCTGGACACACTGGGGGCAATGCTGGACACTGGGGTAGATTGATGGACACACTGGGGCAATGCTGGACACTGGGGCAGATTGCTGGACACACTGGGGGCAATGCTGGACACTGGGGCAGATTGCTGGACACACTGGGGGCAATGCTGGACACTGGGGCAGATTGCTGGACACACTGGGGCAATGCTGGACACTGGGGCAGATTGCTGGACACACTGGGGGCAATGCTGGACACTGGGGCAGATTGCTGGACACACTGGGGCAATGCTGAACACTGGGGCAGATTGCCTGACACACTGGGGCAATGCTGGACACTGGGGCAGATTTCTGGACACACTGGGGGCAATGCTGGACACTGGGGCAGATTGCTGGACACACTGGGGGCAATGCTGGACACTAAGGCAGATTGCTGGACACACTGGGGGCATTGCTGGACACTGGGGCAGATTGCTGGACACACTGGGGCAATGCTGGACACGGGCAGTTTGCTGGACACACTGGGGCAATGCTGGACACTGGAGCAGATTTTTGGACACACTGGGGGCAATGCTGGACACTGGGGTAGATTGATGGACACACTGGGGCAATGCTGGACACTGGGGCAGATTGCTGGACACACTGGGGGCAATGCTGGACACTGGGGCAGATTGCTGGACACACTGGGGGCAATGCTGGACACTGGGGCAGATTGCTGGACACACTGGGGGCAATGCTGGACACTGGGGCAGATTGCTGGACACACTGGGGGCAATGCTGGACACTGGGGCAGATTGCTGGACACACTGGGGCAATGCTGAACACTGGGGCAGATTGCTGGACATTGGGGCAGATTGCTGGACACACTGGGGCAATGCTGGACACTGCGCCTGTGCGGCCGCCCTGCTTGTGAATCCCAGCCCCGCACAGTGCTTAATGCATAACACACTGCGGGGCTGGGATTACCAAGGTGGTTGGCCGCACTCACCGCACAGGTGCAGTCTGCAAGCCTGGATGTGACGTCAGACGGCCAGAGCTCTCTGCGCCTGCACCAAACAGCGATACACAGCACAGGCGCTGGATTTCATGGGTAAACAGCGCTGAGGGGGCGGTACCCGGCATTGAGTGATGGCAATGGGGGGGTGCCAAACTCGGGAACAGCCCCGGGCGGCAAAAGCTCCAGCTACGCCAGTGCCCTTATCACCATTATATTGCTCACCCACATACTACTCTGTGGTCTGGAGTACATCTCCTTTGTACATAATCCTCAAAATGCATAGTCTTTATAAGTCTAGTAGTACCAATACATGACAATTTAAACTGAATGTGTATGAGGCCCTCCTTTATGTGTACTACAGGGTGAATCTGAGACCATTATTTTTGGAAGTTCTCGCTTTTATCAAAAATTAAAATGAAATGTCCTATTTTTTAATAAAAAAAAATCAATTTAGGGTTACTTAAATTATTTATATATTTTAAATATTGTTAAAATTTTACCTTATGTACAAGTCATTATAATAATAATAATTTTTTGTCAGTTTGGAATATTTTATTGTCACTTCTTAAAGTGGAGTAAAAGTGTGACACCGTTGTTATCAATGGCGATTTGGGAGTCAAAGATGCTTCCAGGGATATTCCCCATGCTGTTATCCTTCCATTCAGCACTTTTCTCATCTATTTGAATGATTTCACTACCCTCCAGACCTCTTTGTAGGGTCTGCTGGAAAAAAAGCTCACTTTTTACCAATGACGACCATTATACTCGTTATTCGAAACGAGCATGCGAGTATTAGGAATTGATCGGTTCGAGCAACGAGCACCAAAGCATTTTAATGCTCGCTCATCTCAAATAGTTAAATGCTTATTAGACAGAAAACTCAATGTTACATCAGTGTCACAATATTAAGACTTGCCAACTGCATTATGGGAACACGGTGTCTCTTAACAATGTACCATGCCTTCACATCACAGCGCTCTATTTAGTTTCCCTTAGCAACTCACTGTGTTCCTATGAATATCCAGATATCAAGACACCTTGGACCTTTGTATAACATCCATTTGCCATGGAATCCTTTCTTTCTTGCTCACTTCCAGTTGCACTTTTAGAGCCTTTAGTTCTGCTGCAAGCTGTGCCAAGACCTTTAGGATTCTTCCTTCTGTTTATGAGTCATCTCCCACAGTTTCAAGGGTTCATCTGGGGGGGGGGTCACTCTTTGTTGTAAACCAAGTTCTCTTGTGTTTGTGCCTCCACTTCTGCACCACTTTGTCAACTAGAATGGACAAACCTATATACTGTACATGCAATATTTCACTTATGTATAAAGGGTAAGAAAATGTATTGAAATGCCACTTGAATCTTGCCAGGAAATGTGATTTGAATTGATTTGCTGAGAATTAAATGGGCCTTATTATGCTGTAAGGTCCCTCCAGATCCCAGATCGTAAAAAATGGAGGTTAAAAATAATTATACCTACTTTTCACCAGTCCTGACGCACAGTCTCTTTCCACCCAGTTTTCACATGTTTTCCCCCACTACTTCCCAACGTAGTTATTCCTTGTGCGCGGGTCTCAAAACGCCATGACTTTGTCTTGGAATTGACATGCAAAAAGCATCTAATGTAGTCCATTCGATACATTTGATAAAAAAATTACATTACTTTGCTAAAGAACACAGTATTATTTAAAAAGTGGTGGACAAAAAAACATCACCATTGTGCAAGGCCTATGTAGTGACATATGGCCAATGAATGTCAGTCACTAGGATTCATGCAATGTCATGATGCCAGGGTGACAAACGTCATAACATCATCTTGATCTATTGAGGCCTAGTCAGTGCAGAGATACTGAAGATGCAGGGATGCAGCAGGAAAAGTTTCGTGAGGATGGGATCAGAGTAAAGAGAGAATGACTGCACAGATGTACAAATGAGGACTAGGTTAAAGGGGTGTTCCCATCTACAAGATTCTATCCCAATATGTAGTAGGTGTAATAATAATAATAATATTAGAAAATATCTCCAATTAGAAATCTAGTATAGTTTTTCTGATTTGCTATGTCACTTACCCCATGTAGCGCATTGCAGGACCTTAGGTATCCATGGTTACACCCACTGATCTGGTGACAGCTAGCTGGTTGCTAGCGGTTTTAACCATGGATACCAAAGGTCCTGCAATGCTTGCACATGAGGCAAAATAGAAGAAAAGTAGCACCCACCCTCCAATTAAAGCTTTCTTTATTCAGTCACGTAGTAGCGGGTTCGGGTTCAGCAAGAGGAATGTGGGGGACTTCTTGAAGTCCTCCACATTCCTCCGGCTGAACCCAAACAAGCTACTACATAACTGAATAAAGAAAGTTTTAATTGGACGGTGAGTGCTTCCTTTTCTTCTATTTTGGACATTGCTATTACAAAGGCTTTTATGATATGCACTTGCACTCCGATGGTTGATGGTGGTTTGCTAAAAGACTGAATAGGTGGTATACAGTTGCTTCAGCCATGGATTAAGTGCTGGCAATCCATTTCTATAAATTTTCTACAAAGACAATATTATTATTACACCTACTACATATTGGGATATAATCTTGGAAACGGAAATACCCGTTTAAGTATCATTTAAAAAATTAAACCTTTTTTCATGTCTTGAAATTTCTGCAAAATGACAGTTGGTCAGCAGTTATTTTGCTGGACTCACGAGAAGCAAATAACTTAAAATTAGAATTTCCAGAATCCATGAATTGTGTGCAATTGATTAATTTAGATTTGTTTAACTCTTCATTAACATCCAGTTTATATATATTCATACTGAACCCCAATGCAGAAACACAGTAAAAACAACCAGTCTGAAAATTCTTTCTATATACTGTAGTTGGACACTAGAGATAAGAAGACCAGGCCGTTATCAGATTATTTGGCTCTGTCATAATTGTGACACTTCTTGTAATCTCTTATCACAATTACCATGCAGAAAACAGCCAACGAAACCCATCTGACACATTTGATAAAATAAGTGACATACCTTAGGTAATTGTTCATTTTTAAAGAACATTGCTTGTTACAGTAAAGATTGTGCAAGTAAAAACACCATATGGTTTAGCTCTGTCACACCCCAAGGGTCATTTTTGGAACATTATTTTGCAAAAGTTTGAAAAATAGAGCATAAAGAAACCATGTTTGAGATAATGGTGGAATATTCAGGAAAAGAGTATGTATTTTGTTACTCTCAGTTAGTATTAAGCAATATTCTAAGCTAATTTTTCCAATAAAACAATGGACTTTAGGATGGAAAAGACAATGGGATCTACAGGTGTTATTGTCTGTCCTATGACAGAACAGAACAAGGATTGATAACAAATCTGCCTGTGTGGCATGTGAAATATGGTCACCAAAACAATTTTGGAGGGTATGTAGCAGGGGCGGACATATCATTGGTTCAACATGTGCAGCCACACATGGGCCCAAGAGGTGAAGGGGCCCACTTTTACCTTTAAATCAGCAAGCAGGTTTTGTCTCAGACATAAAACGGGGTTCATTTACTCTTCTTGGACAGAAGAGTCTTTGTCTAAGGCCGATGTCACACTTGCGTGTGCAATGCGAGAAACTCAGCGGGCGCCCCTCGCATCAATACCCGGCACTGCCGCCGGCACTCGGGACCGGCGTGTGCGGCTGTATGTATTTCTATGCAGCTGAACGCTCCAGTCCGAACTTCCGGCAGCAGTGCCAGGAATTGATGTGAGTTTCTCGCATTGCACACGCAAGTGTGACACCTGCCGAACACTGGTATATACAGTAGAAAGGGAATGGAAGGGCATGGCACAATTAATTTGTTGCACTGCTAAGATTCAGCAGATCTATTTTCTTCAAGATCTCATATTACCCATTTTAAAGTTTAATTGTCCTACTCATTTGTAATAGTGCCAGTTACTCAGAGATTAAAATAAAAAAATTGATAAACTTACTTCTTTGGCACCATATGAAACTGTGACAAAATTTTGGTTTTCATAAACCCAACAAAGAACTCTTTTCACCTTGTAAGTCTTTAATTGCATTTCAAGGTTTACCATTTTCTCCCCTCGAAGTAATAACAAGAGGTCTTTTTAAACTGGTGACCTTGATTCAGAATAAGCGATAAATAAGCGCAAACTCATTGAGCCGTACAATGTCTGTGTTATTGTGACACCTTACATCACAGTGTGGAGGATGTATTCACATTTCAACATCTGAAAGCTATTAAGTGACGATTTTTAGCAGGGAAAATGAGGACATGTCTTAACACTAGGTTGAAAAAGATTAGAAGGAATGAAGGAGTTGCTGAAGAGAGCAGAAGCATGTTTTTTTTCAATACTGTAAAAAGAAAAAAAATAATCACGGTCATGAGGATGAATGAAAATGCTTATCACAGCATTCTGCAAAAGAAGACTTTAGTGGGTTTATTTTAAGGGTGGATTCAGCTGCATGGAGCGTCATGGTTGAGTCTAAAATAATTGTTCTAACACAGACAAATTGTGGAATCTCACAATAGACATGAACACTGAGCGTTTACTTATTTCTTCTTTCAGCAGGAGAGAAATGGGGGCAAATGTACTGTAATTCCCCTGCTGTGCTGAGACTTAACCGTGGGATTTCACAACAGGCATCTCTTATTATTTTACAAGAATTATTTCTCGCTATCATAACTTCTTTGAGATAAAAGAAACACAGACGGGTCTTTTAATATAACACAGTACTAAGCCACAGACTCAATTATAAGCAAGTCTATCATGGGCCAGTGATTTCATATTTTCACTTTGACTTAACATTAACTAAGATGGCAAAAGCAATTTTGCCATAAATTTTTTTCAAAATGATAAGTAAAATCAATCTAAATACGAAAAAAATAAAAATAAAGTCATCCTGCAAAATAATTTTATTTCTAAATATAGACTGTTTGAATAACACGGAGAAGGTTTAATAAGATTGTCCGGTAAGCAATCCACTACTTGTAGTTGGCAATTTTCCCAATGCAAATATGAATAAAATCCATAAATTTAAATGTGATTTCAAATAGCATGGAAAAAGAACAAAAAAGCAAAAGTAGCAGCAAGTCGAGCTAGCAAAAATAAAAGTGGATTTAGAATAACAATGCTGTCATATGAAATAATTCACTAAAAGTATTCAGATTAGAAAGCCACGGACATTAGTAAGAGGATTACTAAATATGAAAGATTTGTCTATCTATATAAAAAGGTACTTTGGTAATGGAGTTTACCATATTGTTAATAACTTTGCAGTACTTATCATTTTAGGCTGCATTGGTGATGCAATAGGGATCAGGTGTAAAAAATGAAGTAGAAGAAAAAATAGTGGTGTCATTACGGCAACCATGTCGCCTTGAAAGCAATGATAGAAAATAATATCAAACATGCAAACATCTCAAGTGGTCATCATAGGCAGCACCACTATTTTCTCTCAAATCTTAGCACATTGTTCTGTCAAAGAATGCACCGAAAATAGGCTAACACACTCCCTTGCACCTGCTTTCCTTCATAGCATAATTACGCCTCAAGTAAGGTCTAAAACTAGTTGGAAAATTCACATACATGTATATCCATATAAAGCTATATGTAATATTTCATACCATAGGCCTCACGTACATGAGTGAAGGTAATATTGGTAGCAACCAGTCAGATCACCTCTTTTAGTTTATCTAGCTAATGCATTAAACAGGACTCTTTCATTTGATTAAAAGGTTTAGCTAACTCCCCTGACAAATCTATAAGCTCACCCAAATTTTACTGCTCTTTTCAATTTTGGGCAGTATGTGAATTCTCCTCTTACAGACCAACTTTTCTTCAGAAAAGGGGATTGCTTTTTCAACCTTTCATCCATCCGTCCCAGACATTGATAATTTCAGCTCAGCAGCATTTGACGCTGCCAGATCAGCTAATGAGCTGCAATTGGCAGTGTCTGGGAGTGAAGGGTGAAAGCGCTCGCCCATAAAAAAAGACTCTGAAGAAGCACCCAGATGGATTGCAGACCCGCAGATATATCACATACTGCGCACCAGAAGAGGCAAATTTGAATATTTCTGTAGTTGAGTGACACAGCACAAAATGGAAACGAGCGGGAACATGAGGCAAACTCGAGGACTTTTTATAAGAAACTTAACACATTTTTTGAGAAAGTCCTCTTTAAGGAAAGCTATAATCAGAAAATTAACTGTTAATTAAATATTTTTGGGGGTTAAATATATATTCTTTTTAAAAATTGACAATGCATGTTAAAAATAACAAATATGAATCTTGCAATTTTTACACAGACCACTTGGAGACTCAGGGTATGTGCACACGTTGCGGATTTCCTGCAGATCTGCAGCTTTTTTTTCCGCCCATAAACGCTGCAGATCTGCAAGTGATTTACAGTACAATATAAATCAATGGCAAAAAAAAAATGCTGTGCTGATGGTGCGGAAAAATCTGCACGGAAAACGCAGCAGATTCAAAAAAGGACCATGTCAATTCTTTTGCGCAGATCTGCTGCGTTTCTGCACCCATTCCATAATAGAAATCTGTAGGGGTAAAAAGAGGAAGAAATCTGCACAAAAATCTACAACGTGTGCACATACCAAAAAAAGGCGCAGATTCTGACCTGCGTTTTCTGCCAAGAAATGCAAAATCTGCACAGAAAATTCCACAGTCAAATCTGCAACGTGTGCACATAACCTCAATGTTTTCTATTGAATCATCTAATGAGCCTTTGCAAAGGTTATTGTGAAGGGAGGGGAGAAGGGGAGAAGGGTCAGTTGTGATTGTGATTAGCGGATCCTGTTTTATAAACTGTATATAGAGATATAATCTGTCATTTTAATCCTGACTTTACTGATAAAAAAAAAAAAAAACTACCGTAAATTCTTCCTGAAAGAACAGGAAATTAGCCTAAAAAAGAAAAAATCGCTAATTTTCTTTTTAATAAAGATCACGATATGAAAAAAAACGCTGCCATTTTTAGTACATGTAACACAAAAACTCAATTTCAACAATGTCATTTTTTAATAATAGATACCCTTTAAATGTGACATTTGAAGCTCAATTTCAATGAGAACCTGTTTTACATTTTGCAAAAGCTTTTCTACCCAATATATATGAATGGATCTAGGGCTCAAATATAGTGAGAGCAAACGTTTTGCGGGGTCTCTACCTTCCATTTTATTTCTCCAATTTTTCCCGGACACTTCCTTAGCAGCAATACAGTGGCATGTAAACATTTGGGCACCCCTGGTCAAAATTACTTTTATCGTTTATAAAAACACAGCTCTTCTAAACTTGTGCCAAAAACAGCAGCCATGGGTTCTTTTAAGCAGGAGCCTAACACTCTGAAAATTAAAATGGTGGAGGCCCACAAAGCAGGAGAAGGCTGTAAGAAGGTGGCAAAGTGTTTCAGTTGCCCTTTCCTCAGTTTGAAATGCAATTAAAAAATGGCAGTAAATAGGAAGAGTTGAGGTCAAGATAAGGTCTGAAAGACTAAGGAAAATTTCAGTGAGAGCTGCTTGTAGGATGGCTAGAGAGGTAAATCAGAACCTCTGCTTGACTGCAAAATACCTTCAGAAAGATTTAGCAGACTCTGGGTTTGTGGTACATTGTTTTACTGTTCAGAGATATCTGCACAAATATTGCCTTCATGGAAGAATCATCAGAAGAAAATCCCTGTGTCCTCACCGTAAAATTGAGCATCACAAGTATGCAAAATAACATCTAAACAAGCCTGATGCATTTTGGAACAAGTTCTGTGAACCTGTAAAGTTAAAATAGAGCTCTTAGGCCACGATGATCAAATGTATTTGTGGAGAAAAAAGGTCAAAGAATTTTAGGAAAATAACATCTCACTAACCATTAAGCATGGGGATGGATCAATCATGCTTTGGGGTTGTGGTGTAGCCTATGGTATGGGGGAACATTACACAGGTAGAGGGAAGAATGATTCCATGAAATTTCAACAAATTATTGATGCAAATATAACATCATCTGTAAAAAAAGCTGATGATGAAAAGATGGCTTCTACAAATGGATAATGATCCTAATCACACATAAAAATTCACAATCGACTACCTCAAAAAGCATAAGCTGAAGGTTTTACAATGGCCCTCACAATCCCTTCATCTGAACATTATTGAAAATCTGTGGCTAGATCTCAAAATAGCAATACATGCAAGACAACCCAGAAATCTCACAGAACTGGAAGAATTTTCCAAGGGAGAATGGATGAAAATTCCTCAAAGAAGTGTTGAAAGACTCTTGTCTGTCTACAAAAAGCATTTACAAGCTATGATATTTTCAAAAGTGGATGCTACTAGGTACTAATTATGCAGGGTGCTCGAACTGAACTTTTCTATCAGCACATTCTCCTTTTTGTAAATTTTAAAATGTGACAAATGAAATATTCTCTCTCTCTCTCTCTATATATATATACTCGAGTATAAGCCGACCCGAGTATAAGCCGACCCCCATAATTTTGCCACAAAAACCAGGGAAAACTTAATGACTCGAGTATAAGCCTAGGGTGGGAAATGCAGCAGCTAGTGGTAAATGTCAAAAGTAAAAATAGATACCAATAAAAGTATTGAGACATCAGTAGGTTAAGTGTTTTTGAATATCCATATTGAATCAGGAGCCCCATAAAATGCTCCATACAAAATACGCCCCATATAATGCTCCATAAAGTTTATGATGGCCCCATAAGATGCTCCATATTAAAATATGCCCCATATAATCCTGCATAAAGATTAATAATGGCCCCATAAGATGCTCCATAGAAACATTTGCCCGATATAATGCTGCACAAATGTTGATTATGGCCCCATAAGATGCTCCATACAGACACTTGCCCCATATAGCGCTGCACAAACAATGATTATGGCCCCATACAGACACATGCCCCATATAGTGCTGCACAAACGTTATGGCCCCATACAGACACTTGCCCCATATAGTGCTGCACAAACATTATGGCCCCATACAGACACTTGCCCCATATAGTGCTGCACAAACGTTATGGCCCCATACAGCGCTGCACAAACGTTATGGCCCCATAGATGCTCCATACAGACACTTGCCCCATTTGCTGTTGCTGCGATAAAAAAAAATCACATCCTCACCTCTCCTTTGCTCAGGCCCCTGGCACTTTCAATATTCACCTGCTCCTCGTTCCGGCACCTCTCCATCTTCAGCGTCTTCTGCACTGACGTTCAGGCAGAGGGCACGCACTAACCACGTCACCGCACCCTCTGACCTGAGCGTCACTGCAGAAGACGCTGAAGATGGAGCGGTGCCGGAACAAGGAGCAGGTGAATATCGCGCAGCGCTCCCCTCCCCGTTATACTCACCTGCTCCTGGCGCGTTGCAGTCCCTGCTTCCTCGCAGCTTCTTCCTGTATTGAGCAGTCACCATTACCACTCATTACAGTAATGAATATGCGGCTCCACCTCTATGGGAGGTGAAGCCGCATATTCATTACTGTAATGAGTGGTACCATGTGACTGCTCAGTACAGGAAGAAGCTGACGGTGCCAGGAAGCCAGGGACCTGCAGGGACCGCGCCAGGAGCAGGTGACTATAATTAGACAGCCCCCGCTCCCCTTCCCCTGCCGACCCCTGGGTATGACTCGAGTATAAGCCGAGAGGGGGACTTTCAGCTGAAAAAAATGGGCTGAAAATCTCGGCTTATACTCGAGTATATACGGTGTATATATATATATATATATATATATATATATATATATATATATACACTGTAGCTGAAGAGCCCAGCGTTGCCTGGGCATAGTAAATATCTGTGGTTAGTTATAGCACCTCACTTCTCTCATTTTCCCATCACGTCTCTCATTTTCCCCCCTCACACCTCTCATTTTCCCCTCACTCTTCCAATTTTCCCCCTCACTCCTCTCATTCCCCCTCACTCCTCTCATTCTCCCCTAACACTTGTCATTTCGACCTCACATCTGTCATTTTCCGATCACTCCACTATTTTCCCTCATTCCTCTAATTTTGCACTCACACCTTTTAATTTTCACCTCAAACCTCTCATTTTCACCTCAGTATATACCTGTAAGTCATCTCCACTGTAAATAGTATATACCTGCTGTATGTCATCTCCTCCTGTATATTGTATATACCTATGTGTCATCTTCTCCTGTATATAGTATATACCTGTATGTCATCTCCTGTATATAGTATATACCTGTATGTCAACTCCCCTGTATATAGTATATACCTGCTGTATGTCATCTCCTCCTGTATATACCTATGTGTCATCTCCTCTTTTATATAGTATATACCTGTATGTCATCTCCTCCTGTATACAGTATATACCTGTGTGTCATCTCCTCCTGTATATAGTATATACCTGTATGTCATCTCCTTCTATATTTAGTATATACCTGTATGTCATCTCCTCCTGTATATAGTATATACCTGTATGTCATCTCCTGTATATAGTATATACCTGTATGTCAACTCCCCTGTATATAGTATATACCTGCTGTATGTCATCTCCTCCTGTATATACCTATGTGTCATCTCCTCTTTTATATAGTATATACCTGTATGTCATTTCCTCCTGTTTACAGTATATACCTGTGTGTCATCTCCTCCTGTATATAGTATATACCTGTATGTCATCTCCTCCTATATTTAGTATATACCTGTATGTCATCTCCTCCTGTATAAAGTATATACCTGTATGATATCTCCTCCTGTATATAGTATATACCTGTAAGTCATCTCCTCCTGTATATAGTATATACCTGTGTGTCATCTGCTCCTGTATATAGTATATACATGTGTGTCATTTCCCCTGTATATAGTATGTACCTGTATGTCATCTCCTTCTGTATATAGTATATATCTGTGTGTCATCTCCTCCTGTATTAGACCTCTTCACACGTTATTTGTTCAGTATTTTTACCTCAGTATTTGTAAGCTAAATTGGCAGCCTGATAAATCCCCAGTCAACAGGAAGTCCTCCCCCCTGGCAGTATATATTAGCTCACACACACACATAATAGACAGGTCATGTGACTGACAACTGCCGTATTTCCTATATGGTACATTTGTTGCTCTTGTTGTTGTTTTTTTTCTGAACAACTTTATTAACATTTTCAACCAAAGCAAGACATAGAGAGAGCAAGGTTAACATAAATGCAATGACATGAAACATTCATGAAGCATAAAAGTAAAAATAGAATAAAATAAAATAGCAAAACAATAAATACAGCTAATTTTAATGGAAATATTTTTTGTAGTTTGTCTGCTTATTAATCAGATTTTTATTTTTGAAGGATAATTCCAGACTTGTGTGTGTTTTAGGGCGAGTTTCATTTGTCAAGTTGTGTGTGCTGAGTTGTGTGTGGCGACATGCATGTAGCGACTTTTGTGAGATGAGTTTTGTGTGGTGACATGCGTGTAGCAACTTTTTGTGTGTCGAGTTGCATGTGACAGGTTAGTGTAGCAAGTTGTGTGCAGCAAGTTTTGCGCATGGTGAGTTTTGCACGTGGCGAGTTTTATGTGTGGTGCGTTTTGAGTATGTGCAAGTTTTGTGGGAGGCAACTTTTGCATGTGTTGCAACTTTTGTACATGCACAAAAGTTGCAACACATGCAAAAGTTGCCTCACACAAAACTGGCAATTTTTCAGCGTGTGCAAGTTTTGCGTGTGGCGAGTTTTGCGCGTGGCGAGTTTTGAGTAACGACTTTTGTGTTTCGACTTTTATGTGGCGAGGTTGGTGTATGTGTGGTGAAATGTGTGCTGAGGGTTGTATATGTGTTCAAGCACGTGGTAGTGTGTGGCGCATTTTGTGTGTGTGTTCATATCCCCGTGTGTGGTGAGTATACCATGTCGGGGCCCCACCTTAGCAACTGTACGGTATATAGTCTTTGGCACCATCGCTCTCATTCTTTAAGTCCCCCTTGTTCACATCTGGCAGCTGTCAATTTGCCTCCAACACTTTTCCTTTTACTTTTTCCCCATTATGTAGATAGGGGCAAAATTGTTTGGTGAATTGGAAAGCGTGGGGTTAAAATTTCGCCTCACGACATAGCCTATGACGCTCTCGGGGTCCAGACGTGTGACTGTGCAAAATTTTGTGGCTGTAGCTGCGACGGTGCAGATGCCAATCCCGGACATACACAAGCACACGCACACATACAGCTTTATATAATATATATATAACAAAGGAAATGTGCCATCTTTAAATTTAGACCTTTTATAGATCATTTCATCTTCTACTTGCTTAGCTGTTCATAATAGCAGTAAATTTGACCAGAAGTCCCCAAACTTTCATGACACTGTATATAGACATTGCAAAATATTTAAAGAGGTTTTGCCGTTGCATTACATGATAGCATTTTTTCTAGGAATTGTCATCATCTAACAACCATTAGGATTCCGACTTTTAGGCCCCTCATCGACACTGCATTTGAAGATGCTGCTGTGTGGCTTCAGTGCTACATCCTCTAACAGTTTTCACCTGCACAGGAGCGTTTCTGGCCAACCACTGTAACATGTTCTTATTCAAGTAAATGCAGCCGGTTATAGTTGGGTATCAGAAGTGGTTCTGTACAACAGAAAAATTGAAGGGAACTTTTTTCTGAAGCAGCACTGCAGCCCTCTCATTTTCAAGATTGGTGCGATATATAGTTTAGCGCCAAAATGACTAGTCATTTATTAAGATGGAGAAATGTAAAGCACCACTCCAACTTTTTTTAAATTTCACTGCTGAAGTGATGGCACTAATCCATGTTCCCTGCCCTTAGTATGATTCTTACCAGCCACTGTTTTCTACTTCAGTCGCGCTCTGACATCTTGAGACTGCAGAATCTGACTGACCGGAAGTCAAAACTAAAAGTCATAAACACTCAATGTAAATCTATGACCGCCTCATTCTGGCTCTTATAGACTTACATTGAGATGTGACCTCCAGCTTTCCCAGCAAACACTGGAGCAATCCAGCAGGTCACAACAGCTAGTAGAAAACAACCGAAGCTGTGCCGAGAACAGCAGAATATGGCGGCTGGTAAGTATATTACTAAAGGCAGGAACCTTACATTTTTTTAGACCAATCCAACAGTAAAAATAAAACAAAAAAAATGTTGGAGTGCTGCTTTTAAAGTGATTAGGCATATTAAAGTCTAACATGATAACACTTATTGTTTCCATGCACATTAGCGTGTTGTTCGATCCCATCTACATTTGCCAGGAGCTCCATTTCACCTTGATCTAGTCCATTGTATGTATCTTATAAAGACAGAATAGTTGCATACAATTAGCTCTCTCCTTGCGTCATCATTTAAAGTAAATTCTAAAACCAAGAGACATTTAGAGCTGATCTTATTTGTTTGAGATTAACTAGAACCTGAAATTTGTTTTCTTTAGAGACGTGTGGGGTCTTCAAAGCGGTATACAAACTAATTCTAGCATGGTAAAAATAGAAACCACCTGGAGAAGGATAACTATACAGACACAGTCATGCTGCCATATGTTCTCATGAAAAGATCTAATTTGTGTATATCAAATCAGACTTATTAAACTACTTGACTTATGAAGTAGAGAAAACCACTAACTGCAGCGTAAAGAGCCATAGAACAAAGGTGGTGAACTGTCTGTGCTCTAGTTGTGCCAACCTATACTTCCCCCGATGCTTGACAGTTAAAGAGGATGTTATAAAAAGTATAATTAAATGCCAAGCGCAACATTTTCTGGGGTTGAAAAATACATCATTTGCAGAGCATGCTGTTCATCTTCCAAAAAAAACTACCATACAAAAACATCAAGAACACCAAAGCCAACACCGAATATTCCAGTATACACGTATATAAAAGACATGATCTTCTTAAAGGTTGTCTGGTTTGAATAAACTATTTTTAGAAAGATGGTTCCCTGGAGATTGCTTTATTGAGGAGGACCATGCTGGTGGTGATTCCCATGATCATTTGATGGGAAATTGTGTAAGGTCTCATTTTCCATGCAGCGCCACTACAAAGAAAATGGAGCATTACACTTCACTAGTTAAAATCAATGGTTATACATTCACTTCAGTGGACACTGGTCCTCGAGAGCTGTGACACCCTTCTTAGAGCACTAGTTTACAGAGAGCATTTTAAACCCAAAGGGGAAATGATCTAAGTGATCCTTATACATCAAGACCACCGTAGATCATATATTACATTACTAACAGTGTATAATAAGGCTAGTATTAAATTATTCCATTCACATAGAAAACAAATGCAAGCTGTAACAATATGGCTTACTGGTTTCTAATTGAATATGACAATCAGGTGGGATCTGAATAACAAAATTGTCAAGTTACAATATAGTGGAACTCACTCAATTGTAATTAAAACCGAACCATGAATAGTCATGTAAATTGACTAACAGAGGAACAGTGCTTAATTAAAATGTACCATGTATGCAGATCCCAATATTTGTGCATATGTTGCTTATTTAAATTCATGATTTTCTATATCCTAATGCCTATTACCATTCAATCAGAGGAGCATACACTTGTTTATGCTGTGTTTGGAAAACACATTAATGTAGGTTAGATGGATGTCATGCTATAATAGCATAGCGGTGATAGAGATGAATTTGAATAATGTTTTGTCTTGAAAACTTCTATCAAAGGCATGTTCTGTAATGTAGGGTAATGAGTGGAACCTTTCTTCTCTCATATACTTTGTACATGGGGAAAAAGCAATGGCACAAAGATGAAAGCTGCATTTGCATAGAGGTCCATCTCCTGGTATGAAGTGAAACCTATGAACCTTCTCCTTTCACATACATTTAGACACTCTCTACTAATAGAAAGAGACAGTGACTAGTTTTCTTTCCTTGAAGACGTGTGAAACCGCTAAGCCGGCCTGACAGCTCTCATATTCTCATAGAAAAAGGTCCAGCATATGCAGGTTACTACACGGCAGAGCGTTTTCATCCTTAGGCTGCTCAGTCTACATCTAGTGGACTCTGTACTTTACTTCTGATGCTTAATAATATAAAAACAGCAGAACATATTTCATAGTTTTATTGGGTCTCTTTGACTTTGAAATGGCCAAGTACAACACCGGACACACTTGGGGTGAAAAGTTGTTGTTTTTCTGGCTGTTTAGGATCTATGAACTACTACCATGCTGTACACATATCCTGCATGCAAATATCACAGCGCCGTAAAAAAATGAATACCTTTTTATTGTGAAAGTTTAACACATTTAGTAATTGAACTACAAAACCTGAGAGAGGCTTTAATGTCAAGTAACACTGTCTCCATAGGCAAATCAATTAAATGGCACTGTTAAATCACAGGTAAAACAGATTTACTGAACTATATTAAATTACAGATAATGGTACAAAAATAAAACATTTTTCACGTAAGCATTAAAACACATACAGTACTATATTCCAAACATACACAGTACGTTTAACATATAAATCACATTTATCCCTTCATATCATCTATTGACATGATATAGAGATACATCATGCCACATCTCGAGAACATTGTTGTACTGTTAGATGCTGAGCACTAATACAAAAGAAAAAAAAAGGTCTCGATGCCCAGAATTGAGAAACGTTTCTGGAGATCTACATATTTTAGCATTTCTCAGTAGTTAATGGTACCAGGGCAGATCTGGATCTGGAGGTCAAGGGGACAGACAGCCTTGCATACTGCAGGCATACAGTCTAGCCTGGTTTAATAAGAAAAAAAAACACCAAATCTCATACAGCATATTATGTTTCTCATAGTCTTCTATCATACACCTCACAGAAATTCTAGTCTAGTGCCTAGTGTAGGTAGTATTGACCTTTTCCACAATGAGCCCTTGTTCATTAGAAATCCAAACTCTAGAATGTTTCATTCTCCATTTAACTTTGTTAATTGTTTTAATTTATGTATTTTTAAATAGTCCATTTTGTGCAATAAAACTGTCAGACAATTGACACACTGCTAAAGAATGATAATCTATTTGTCATGTACACAAGTGCTTCCGCTACAACCTTCAATGGTAGGACCAAGGACATAACTTCTTTTTGACCATCCCCTCAGTCACCACTATGTGATCGGTAATGTCCCCAATGGTTATATAAACATTTGGATAGACAATTGTCCCCCTATTTTACCTCTATTTCTTTCATCCTTACTAAAACAGACATAGCTAAATGATGAAAGGGCAGTAGTATAGAGTAAATACCTCTAGCTAAGCTTTCGATTGAGGTGGCTTTTTTTTTTTTTTTTTTTTAAAGTACATTTCTATTGCAACAACACTTTGTTTTCTAAAAAATCAAATGTCTCTCCAGTAAAATAATTATTTCATATGTCCATTGCTTCAAGGAAAAGCAGGTACACAGAAAAATAATATGTAGTCACCTAATTATTAATACTTTTCTTTTTTAAATATCAGCACATTACAACTTTTTGAGATACATTCCTTCACCGTGTTAGCAGTAGTTAAAACTTATTCACAGTAAAATCTGGAATAATTTGGAAATCAATACATTTATAATGTTAAGCTTGTGGAGATAAAATGATCCTAGAGGGAAAACACCCTTTTGTTTTTCAGACAGTGATGGGAATGCAAATGTCTGTCAAGATGCCTTTGAACTTTCTGCCTTCTTGTGGATAAATAGTCCTATCCTGCTTTAGTATTTCAATTGACTTTTACCCGTAACATCATTACAAGAAAGAAACAGCCATATTCTTAGATAATGCATCCCCATAGTGCTAACAGTTGGGTGTCTGAAGCAATCCAATTCTTAGACTTCACAAGCTTGTGTCTCCATTCTGCTTGTACTCCGATAAGATGTTGAGAGTCATCTCTTCACTCTTTGATTGCACATTTGCTTCACTTCTTCTAGATGCTTTCCTAGTTGCCCTTGACAGCTTCCGCCGAAAGGTGTCTCCTGCCAAGAAATAAAGGATGGGATCCACACAGCTATTGAGGCTAGCAAGACCCCTAGTCACTTGGTAGGTAGCATATACTCTGTCGTTGAAAGAACACATTTCGGGGGACTGAAAATCCAACCTGGCTCTCAAATTCAGGTTCTTCATCACATGGAAAGGCAGATATGAAACCGCAAAGACAGTCAAGACAATAATGACCAGATAAATAGATTTTTTTCTCAGGGGAGCGTTGTTCATATCTTTATAGATCAAAGCTCTAACGATTAATCCATAACATCCCAGAATTAGTATAAAAGGGATGCAGAAGCCAAAGACAGTGGTGCACATGCTGTAGATGAAGTAACTTCTTAAGTAATCATCAGAAGATGTGTCAAAACACGTAATGGTTTTATTTTTCCTCATAGCAGTACCAGAGAAAAATAGGATTGGAGAGATACCGGCGATTACAATGAACCAGACGAGAGCACTGATGTAGATGGAATTTTTCTTCTTCAGCCTCCCAAGTGATTTGAGTGGATGCACTACCCCTGTGTATCTGTGGACACTGATACAAGTCAGGAACAGAATGCTTCCATACAGGTTCACATGGAATATAAACCTTTGCAATTTGCACATGACATCCCCAAAAATCCAGTCAGTTTTATTAAAATAATAAAAAATCAACGCTGGGAGGGAAAGGACATATAAAAAATCTGCAAGTGCTAAATTGAACATGTAGACGGAGATACTGCTCCATGGTTTCATGTGAAAAATGAACATCCATATTGCCACACTGTTACCAATAAATCCTGTGATACAAACCACTATATACACAGCGGGGAGGTAATAGAATTGAAAGCCTGTCTTTGTCAAAGAGCATTTTGTGACATTCCCAGTAGATGAGCCACTTGCCAGCAAAGTGCTTTGAGTAACATTCAAAAGAGCTGATAGAAAGACTTCTGTCATGGTCTTTTCAAGTCAAAACAGGCAGGGAGTGGAAAACAACGAGGTTGGTGGCTGCAATCATCTAAAAGGAGAAAGGTAAGGAGGAGGTAGCAGTTACTACATTAATAATCAGGTAAATTTGGGAGCTGAGACTGGCCCCTAATGCTGAATTACAATGCATAGCTATACAATCAGCAAACTTCCAGCTTATTCTGCGCTCTTCAATGAGAGGAGAAAATCTCTTCTCTATTGAAAATCTAAGAGACTAATTCTCTGTGAACCTTTAATCGGGCAAATCAATTCTCTAGTGACATAATACCAAAGGACTAATGCAAGCAGCAACCTAGTAGCAAGCAATGAAAGTTATGTGGGGTCATCTCATTAACATGGAAGGAAGTGCAAAGTGCACAATTTATAAAAAACTTCCACCCACTTGCATTGCACGGGTGTGGACAACTGGTTTTCTCTTACAAGCCATGCCTACCTCACAGCGTAGTCCCTCTGATCTTTGCAATCAAAAACCTCTGTCGTGGCCATCTCCGGAACCCATAAACCACAAGTGAGAGTGTGCGAAAAGTTGCATTGCCTTTGTCGCACGGTGCAAGAGTCTGTCTGCCTTTCCACATTGATTCCTTCACACAGAGAAAGTGTACAGCACTACTTCTCCAGAGAATGAGAGAGACCCAGTGAGGAGGGGAGGGAGGCAGAGAACGATGGTGGGTGGGAGCACAGTACAACCTCCTCACTAACTTGTCACAGGCAGCAGCAGGCGTGGTCTCCCAGCTCATCCCTCTAAAACAACATGCATTCTGATAAGAAGTCGTTCCCACAGGCTCCATTATTCTCAGCTTGCCTTTCCCTGTGATCCTTTTTGACAACTGAAGTGAAGGAAAGAAGGGTTTCATGCCAACAGGGAACCGAAAATCAGTTGTGTTTGGATTTCGATCAGATGTATAAAGATTAGATGAGTGTTAGGGCTCGCTCACACTAGCACGTAAATCAGACGAGTGCAACCCGATAAAAAAGGGATCAATGTTATTCAATGAGGCAGTGCAGATCTGCAGTTTTCTTTTCAGCTGTATTCGGCATGAGAAAAAAAATCCCAGCATTCTGCGATTTTACTCTGACATCGGATACATTGCAATTCTGTAACATAGGAAACTGCAAATGATTAATAGCTGCTGAGTAAAAAAACAACGGATTACATATGGAAGACAAGTGAGAGAAAAATCCCACTTTTCTGGAGGAAAATCAGGCTTTTTATGCACTCGTGTGAGGCCGGTTTCCTCATGTGTGACAGTTTCCTCACATACCGGAGACACTGACACACGTAGACACATTAAAATGAATGTGTCTCTGCAGATATCAGCGTGTTTTCACAGACTGTGTGTCCATGTGCTAAACACGGAGACATGTCAGTGTTCGTGGGAGCACACGGATCACACGGACCCATTAAAGTTAATGGGTGCGTGTCAACACGTATCGCACACGGATGCCATCAGTGTGCTGCCCGTGTGCGTTTTTAAAGTCATAGGGTTAAAATTGAAACAAATTGTTTCAATACACGGACACGGACAGCACATGGACATCACACGGATCCCACATGGATGTACCACATGAGCACACGGACACGGATCACTCTGGTACCGGAAATATCTGGAAGTGTGAGACTGGCCTGACCCCCAGTAAGTATTGAGAGGACAACAGCAAGGTAAAGCGCTTTGGAATAGGATGGCGCTATATAAGTAAGATGCAAACACAATAGGTAAATTACTGCAAATCTAAAAGACTTGTGGCGTAACAACTGATCTTTCCTAACAAGTGACAATACAGACACAGAACGGTGCAAATATAACACCTGAACAAACGAGGCAGGGAAGACGCCCGGGACCACTTAATAAAGATTCGTTATTGCATTTGAGCCTGTATTGCGTTTTTTTTCCTCCTGTTTTTATATGTGCACCAAATTTATGTTTTAATTTATGCCTTATTTAAAATCTATTGTTTACGTTTGCCTTTTTTTATGTAGTTCGCCACTGTGGGTGGACTTTAGGGCTTTCAGATGTTTTCGCCTAATTAAAGCTTTGTGCCATTTTGAAAAACGTGCAACTTTTTTGCGCTGAAGAGTCACAAAAAAAGTTAAACATTTTTTTACGCTGCACAAAATTCATTACCAACATGTAGAATTTTGAATAATTTGGAGAAAAAAAATTTACAAAAAGATACAAAATATGAATTGGGGCCAGTGTCTATCTCACCGCATGTATAGTACCTGACCCGCAAACTTCCCTAACGATAACCTTTCTCTTGAGCCATTACCTTTCCAAGGCTGGGTTCATGCAACCATGTGAAAAATGATCTGAGACCCATCCAGAAATCTCAGGAAATTTTTTTTCTCACTTTTCCTCGTGTGGTTCTGTATGGAATCCAATTTCTTTTACACACTCATAGACTTGAATAGGCAAGCCTAATCCAACACAATGAAGAAACTACTGCTTCCTGTGATGTTTTTCATATGCAGATTTCATCCATGAAAATAAAATCAGTCATCTGACTGCCCCATTCAATAACATTGGTCTGACTGTTATTGTAAAAACTTGCAAGACAGTTTCCTATGTGAGGCCCACTTCAGATGTCTTAATAGTACAGGCACTGGAAAAAACAGTACCAGATTTATCCCTGACCATGTGTAGCATCCATGTGCTATCCATGTCCCGTCCGTGTGCAACATCAGTGTGACATGTACCAGCATCTGGGAAAAAGCAGTAAAATTATCGCCGTTTCCAGGTAATGGGTGCTGAATCCAACTCATCATTGTCCCCTGGTCTACCTGTGATCAGCGAGACCAGGCGACAATGATGACAATTGTAGTCATTACCCTCTTTCTGTGTATTGCGAATATTAAATAAATAATAAAGAAAATAACTTTGTGGGGTCACCTTTATTTTTAATTAACCAGCTGTGGGAAACAAACAGCTGGGGGCTGTTGTTATTATTCTGGGGTGGAGCCAAAAGCCATAAAGGTTCCAAGGCTATTATTAACAGCTCACAGCTGTCTGCTTAGCCATTACTGATTAGTAAAAAGGGGGGACACACCAAAAAAAAAGATACATGGTCCCCCCTTTTTTTATTAACTTGCAAAGCCTAAACAGACAGCTACGGGCTGATATTAATAGGGTTGATATTGCCCTCCCCAAACTATGAACACCAGCCATCAGCCACCCCAGAAATGGTGCATCCAATAGATGTGACAATTTTGGCGCTGGTGCATTGGCAAGTGGGGTAATAGTTTGGAAGTTGACATCAAGCCATGGTTTTTGTAATTGATAGGCGCCACCAGACACCCTCATTACTAACCCTGTAATTAAAAGCAATAAAGGCACACATAGAGGAAAGTCCTTTGAGGCCGGGATCACACACAGCGAGATATGGCCGAGTATCGCAGGTTAAAACCAAGCTCTGGCACCGGCGCTCCAGAGCAGAGCGTGCGGCCGCATAGCAATACATGGAGCTGCACGCTCCGCTCCGGAGTGTCGGTGCCAGAGCTTGGTTTTAACCTGCGAGACTCGGCCGTATCTCGCTGTAGTGTGACTCCAGCCTAATTGTACAAATCATTCCCAGAGAACAACCCTTTTATACCCATTTACTAACCTAAAAGTAAAAATAAAAAATCAACAGAATTCTCACTTGTCCGCTGTTAATCTACAGTGATGAAGTGTCGTGATGATCCCCAACTCTTCTACATCTGGATAGTGGGGTGAGTGGTGACAAGAGTATTGTGACCCCTCATCACTTCAGCCAGAACACAGTGAGCTTAGCCTGAGAACATGGCTGCAGTAATGAGGGGTGACATAATTAAGGTTACCGCAGGTCACAAGCAGTGGTTCACACATGGCAAGCTCTGTGGCCTGTGAACTGCTTTAACCCCTTAGTGACAGAGCCAATTTGCAGCTTAATGACCAGGCTAATTTTTACAATTCTGACCACTGTCACTTTATGAGGTTATAACTCTGGAACGCTTTAATGGCTCCTGATTCTGAGAATGTTTTTTCGTGACATATAGTACTTCATGTTAGTGGTAACATTTCTTCGATATTACTTGCGATTATTTATGAAAAAATGGAAATATTGCAAACATTTTTAAAAGTTTGCAATTTTCAAACTTTGATTTTTTTATGCCCTTAAATCAGAGATATGTCACACAAAATAGTTAATAAATAACATTTTCCACATGTCTATTTTACATCAGCACAATTTTGGAAACACATTTTTTTTGTTAGGAAGTTATAAGGGTTAAAATTTGACCAGCGATTTCTAATTTTTTCAACAAAATTTACAAAACCATTTTTTTTAGGGACCATTCCACATTTAAAGTCACTCTGAGGGGTGTACATGACAGAAAATACCCCAAAGTTACACCATTCTAAAAACTGCACCCCTCAAGGTGCTCAAAACTACTTTCAAGAAGTTTATTAACCCTTTACATGCTTCACAGGAACTGAAACAATGCGGAAGGAAAAAATAAACATTTAACTTTTTTTTACAAATATTTTACTTCAGAACCAATTTTTTTCATTTTCACAAGTGTAAAAAGAGAAAATGAACCACAAAATTTGTTGATAAATTTCTCCTGAATACGTCGATACCCCATATGTTGGGGTAAACCACTGTTTGGGCACAAGGCAGAGCTTAGAAGAGAAGGAGCGCCGTTTGACTTTTTCAATGCAGAATTGGCTGGAATTGAGATCGGATGCCATGGCGCGTTTGGAGAACCCCTGATGTGCCTAAACAGTGGAAACGCTCCACAAGTGACACCATTTTGGAAACTAGACCCATCATGGAACTGATCTAGATGTGTGGTGAGCACTTTGAACCCCCAAGTGCTTCACAGAAGTTTGTAACATAGAGCCGTGAAAATAAAAAAATCACATTTTTTCCACAAAAATGATTTTTCGCCCCAAAATTTTTATTTTCACAAGAGTAACAGGAGAAATTAGACAATGAACGTTGTTGTGCAATTTGTCCTGAGTAAGTCAATACCCTATATGTGGAGGTAAACCACTGTTTGGGTGCACAACAGAGCTCGGAAGGTAAGCAGCGCCGTTTGACTTTTTCAATGTAGAATTGGCTGGAATTGAGATCGGACGCCTTGTCGCGTTTGGAGAGCCCCTCATGTGCCTTAACAGTGGAAAAACCCTACAAGTGACACCATTTTGGAAACTAGATCCCGTACAGAACTTTTCTAGATGTGTGGTGAGCACTTTAAACCCCCAAGTGCTTCACAGAAGATTATAATGCAGAGCCGTGAAAATAATAAAATAAAACTTTTTCCTCAAAAATGATTTTTTAGTCAGCAATTTTTTATTTTCACAAGGATAACAGGAGAAATTAGACCCCAAAATTTACTGTGCAATTTATCCTCCCCTCAAGGAGTTTATCTAGATGTGTGGTGAGCACTATGAAATCCCAAGTGCTTCACAGAAGTTTATAACGTAGAGCCATGAAAATAAAAAATCATATTTTTTCCACAAAAATGATCTTTTCAACCCCAAATTTTTACTTTCACAAGGGTAACAGGAGAAATTGGACCCCAAAGTTTATTTTGCAATTTATCCTGAGTACACTGATACCCAATATGTATGGGGGAACCACTGTTTGGGCGCATGGCAGAGCTCGGAAAGGAAGGAGCACCGTTTTGGAATGCAGACTTTGATAGAATGGCCTGCGGGCGTCATGTTGCATTTGCAGAGCTCCTGATGTGCCTAAACAGTAGAAACCCACTACAAGTGATGCCATTTTGGAAACTAGATCCCCCAAGGAGCTTATCTAGATGTATGGTGAGCATTTTGAATGCCCAAGTGCTTCACAGAACTTTTACGCAGTGCCGTGAAAATAAAAAATCTTTTTTTTTCACAAAAATTATTTTTTAGCCCCCAATTTTTTTTATTTTCCCAAGGGTAACAGGAGAAACTGAACCCCAAATGTTGTTGCCATTTTCTTCCTGGGAGAAGATGGTGGCACACATGAGGGGGAATCATGAGGGCTGAGGAGCACCAGGAGGTACCGGAGAGGGATCGGGGACAATATTTCTCTGTCCTCTGATGTGTGATCTAATCGGAGGACAGAGAAATTAAATGACAAATCGCACTTTTTTTTGCGGTCGCCGGTAAACAGTTAATACCGGCGATCGCAACCCGGAGGTCGGTAAAAACCGACCCGAATCATGTTCTCTGGGGTCTCAGCTACCCCCAGCAACCAAGACCCCGGAGAAAATTCAACTCTGGGCGGCACTATACACTTTTTCCACAGCACCCTTAATTAACGGCGCTGTGGTTTAAGTACCTATAACTATCGCCGTTAAAAGATGTATCGACGGTCATTAAGGGGTTAACATTATTGATGTCACCGCTGACAGCATGAGAAATTTCCTGGGAAAGAGACTTGGAATAGCGCTAACTGAAAAACTTTTCCCAGACACCAGTATGTGTCACACTGATGTCATCAGTGCATAGGTGTTCGGGACATATTGTGGACCGTGTTCCCAGTAAAAAACGGACATGTTCCACACTAACATGTGCGCAGACCCATAGATTTGAATGGTTCTATGTGTGTAAGTGTCTCCAGTAATTGTGGAAACTCTCACCACATGTACTGGAGACACTGACATATGAAGGGGCCTTAAAGAAATGCAAGGTATCCATACAAATCAGATGCTATACTGTTGCTCTGTATAGAATCCATTTTTTTGTTGTGCACCCATAAACTTAAATGGGTGGGTCTCATTTGAAACATCCTGTGACTTTTTTATACTCAGATTTGGTCCATGACAAAAAAATTGGACATCTCTCTGAGTGCTGTTCATGTGCCATTTTTTCTTGAATGTTCATACGATCCTACCATGATAATAACAATATATCTGTCCATTCTTCAAATATTCCTTGCAATATCTAATATATAAAGCTGAATGTGTGTGTATGTGTGTATGTGTGTGTGTATGTCCGGGATTGGCATCTGCACCATTGCAGCCACAGCCACAAAATTTTGCACAGTCACACGTCTGGACCTCGAGAGCATCATAGGCTATGTTGTGAGGCGAAATTTTAACCTCACGCTTTCCAATTCACCAAACAATTTTGCCCCTATCTACATAATGGGGAAAAAGTGAAAGGAAAAGTGTTGGAGGCAAATTGACAGCTGCCAGATGTGAACAAGGGGGACTTAAAGAATGAGAGCGATGGCACCAAAGAGTATATACCGTACAGTTGCTAAGGTGGTGCCCCGACATGGGATACTCACCACACACGGGGCTATGAACACACACACAAAATGCACCACACACTACCACTTGCTTGAACACATATACCACCCTCAACACACATTTCACCACACATACACCAAACTCGCCACATAAAAGTCGAAAAACAAAAGTCACCGCTCAAAACTCGACACGTGCAAAATTCGCCACATGCAAAACTAGGCTCACGCGAAACTAGGCTCACGCGAAACTAGCCACACGTGCAAAACTCACCTCATGGAAAACTTGCCACATGCAAAACTTGCACACGCGGAAAAATTGCCACATGCACAAAAGTTGCTACACATGCAAAAGTTGCCTCACACAAAACTTGGACATACTCAAAACGCACCACACATAAAACTCGCCATACGCAAAACTTGCTGCACACAACTTACAACACACAACTTGTTACACTAACCTGTCACATACAACTCGACACACAAAAAGTTGCTACACACATGTCGCCACACAAAACTCACCTCACAAAAGTCTCTACATGCATGTCGCCACACGCAATTCAACACACACAATGTGACACATGAAACTCGCCCTAAAACACACACAAGTCTGGTATTATCCTTCAAAAATAAAAATCTGATTAATAAGCTACCAGAGCAACAAATGTACCATATTGGAAATACGGCAGCTGTCAGTCACATGACCTATCTATTATGTGTATGTGTGAGCTAATATATAATAATAATAATAATTTTATTTATATAGCGCCAACATATTCCGCAGCGCTTTTCAACTTATAGAGGGGACTTGTACAGACAATAGACATTACAGCATAACAGAAATCACAGTTCAAAACAGATACCAGGAGGAATGAGGGCCCTGCTCGCAAGCTTACAAACTATGAGGAAAAGGGGAGACACGAGAGGTGGATGGTAACAATTGCTTTTGTTATTTGGACCAGCCACAGTGTAAGGCTCGGGTGTTCATGTAAAGCTGCAAGAACCAGTTAACTGCCTAAGTATGTAGCAGTACAAACACAGAGGCTATTGACTGCATAAAGTGTATGAGAACATGATGCGAGGAACCTGATTATGTTTTTTTTTTTTTAAATTTTAATTAGGCCACACAGGGATAGTTAGGTTAATGCGTTGAGGCGGTAGGCCAGTCTGAACTAATGCATTTTTAGGGCACACTTAAAACTGTGGGGATTGGGGATCAATCGTATTAACCTAGGTAGTGCATTCCAAAGAATTGGCGCAGCACGTGTAAAGTCTTGGAGACGGGAGTGAGAGGTTCTGATTATTGAGGATGCTAACCTGAGGTCATTAGCGGAGTGGAGGGCACGGGTAGGGTGGTAGACTGAGACCAGAGAGGAGATGTAGGGTGGTGCTGAGCCATGGAGTGCTTTGTGGATGAGGGTAGTAGTTTTGTACTGGATTCTGGAGTGGATGGGTAGCCAGTGTAATGACTGGCACAAGGTAGAGGCATCGGTGTAATGGTTGGTGAGGAATATGATCCTGGCAGCAGCATTCAGGACAGATTGGAGCGGGGAGAGTTTGGTAAGAGGGAGGCCGATTAGTAGAGAGTTACAATAGTCCAGACGAGAATGAATAAGTGAGACAGTAAGAGTTTTTGCAGAGTCGAAAGTAAGAAAAGGGCGAATTCTAGAAATATTTTTGAGATGCAGATAAGAAGAGCAATCCAGTGACCAAATGTGGGGGTGAATGAAAGCTCGGAATCAAGGATGACCCCAAGGCAGCGGGCATGTTGCTTGGGAGTAATGGTGGAACCACACACGGAGATGGCAATGTCAGGCAAAGGTAGGTTAGTAGAGGGAGAGAACACGAGGAGTTCAGTTTTTGACAGGTTAAGTTTCAGAATGAGGGAGGACATGATGTTAGAGACAGCGGTAAGACAATCACTGGTGTTTTCTAAGAAGGTCGGAGTGAAAGCAGGAGAAGAGGTGTTTAATTGGGTGTCGTCAGCATAGAGATGGTACTGGAAACCAAATCTACTGATTGTTTGTCCAATAGGGGCAGTATACAAAGAGAAGAGGAGGGGGCCTAGGACTGATCCTTGAGGAACCCCAACAGTAAGGGGAAGGGGAGAGGAGGAGGAACCAGCAAAACATACAGTGAAGGATCGGGGGGAGGGCTTCCTGTAGGCTGGGGATGTATCAGGCTGCCAATCCAGCTTACAAATACTGAGGTAAAAATACTGACCAAATAATGTGTGAACAAGGTCTAATACAGGAGGAGATGACATACAGGTACATACTCTATACAGGGGAGATGACACACAGGTGTATACTATATACAGGAGCAGATGACTCACAGGTATATACTATATACAGGAGGAGATGAATTACAGGTATATACTATATACAGGAGGAGAAGACATACAGGTATATACAATATATAGGAGGATATGACATACAGGTATATACTATATACAGGAGGAGATGACACACATATATACTATATACAGGAGGAGATGACATACAGCAGGTATATACTATATAAAAGAGGAGATAACTCATAGGTATATAGAGGAGGAGATGACATACAGCAGGTATATACTATATACAGGGGAGATGACATACAGGTATCTATATATATAATTGTCTAAGAGTTTCTCTGTCTGTCTGTCTGTCTGTCCTGGAAATCCCGCGTCTCTGATTGGTCGAGGCCGCCTGGGCCTCGACCAATCAGCGACGGGCACAATATCGACGTAGATGTCATAATGGTTGCCATGACGACGGTGATGTCATAAAGGTTGCCTTGACCAATCAGCGACGGGCACAGTCTGCCCCGAATTCTGGAATCATCATTGTCCATATACTACCGGGACATGCATATTCTAGAATACCCGATGCGTTAGAATCGGGCCACAATCTAGTATACTATATACAGGAGATGACATACAGGTATATACTATATATAGGAGGAGATGACATACAGGTATATACTATATACAGAAGAGATGACATACAGGTATATACTATATACAGGAGGAGATGACATACAGCAGGTATATACTATTTACAGGGGAGATGACATGCAAGTATATACTATATAAAGGGGAGATGACATACAGGTATATACTATATATAGGAGATGACATACAGGTGTATACTATATATAAGGGAGATGACAAATATGTATATACTGAGGGGAAAATGAGAGATGTGAGGTGAAAATGAGAGGTGTGAGGTGAAAATGAAAAGGTGTGAGTGCAAAATGAGAGGAGTGAGGGAAAATAGTGGAGTGATCGGAAAATGACAGATGTGAGGTCGAAATGACAAGTGTTAGTGGGGAATGAGAGGAGTGAGGGGGAAATAAGAGGAGTGAAGGGGAAAATGAGAGGTGTGAGGGAGAAAATGAGAGATGTGAGGGGAAAATTATAGATGTGAGGGGGAAAATGAGAGGCGTGATGGGAAAATAAGAGAAGTGAGGTGCTATAACTAACCACAGATATTTACTATGCCCAGGCAACACCGGGCTATTCAGCTAGTATACTATAAATATCTAGGGCAGCACGGTGGCGCAGTGGATAGCACTGCAGCCTTGCAGCGCTGGAGTCCTGGGTTCTAATCCCACCTTGGACAACATCTGCAAAGAGTTTGTATGTTCTCTCCGTGTTTGCGTGGGTTTCCTCCGGGCACTCCGGTTTCCTCCCACATTCCAAAGACATACTTATAGGGAATTTAGATTGTGAGCCCCATCGGGGACAGCGATGATGATGTGTGCAACCTGTAAAGCGCTGCGTAATATGTTAGCGCTATATAAAAATAAAGATAAAGATTAAATATAAATAAGGCCACTTTCACATGTTCAGTATTTGGTCAGTAATTTATATCAGTATTGGATGGAGGCTCGATGCTATCGCATCGGGAGGACGGTAATGTCACGATGGGGCAGGTTTTGCAGCATTGAGCATCTCTCCCCCCATGGGCTCACCCACCTATCCACTCTCTCTTTTGCCATGTGCTGACTGCTCCCATCTGTGCTCTCTTCTTTGACCTGTTTACCCCATGTGCTGACCGTGTGCAGAATATACCACAGCTCCTGGGCTGGAGGAAGATAAAAAGACAATACTGACATTACAGCAGGAGATTGCAGAGGATACATTTTGTGAGGTAAAATATTGTTTTAAAACAGTCAGTGAAATATTTTACCTCACAAAATGAATCCTCTGTGATCACCTGCTGTTATGTCAGTATTGTCTTTTGCCTCCTCCCCTGCCCAGGAGATGTGGTATGCTCCGTACACAGTCAGACACAGACAATTTTTAAAATGAACTTTTGTTCGTGGAAAAACTCCTTTAACGTGACCGGCTTCCTCTGCCTGTAGACACGGTGCGCATCTGCTGCCGGGATCAGCCAAATAATTCACTGCGCCAGGTGCAGTAAATCGAACTGCCACCACTAGGGTTGAGCGAAACGGGTCGATCATTTTCAAAAGTCGCCGACTTTTGGCTAAGTCGGCGTCTCATGAAACCCGATCCGACCCCTGTGCTTGTCGGCCATGCGGTACGCGACTTTCGCGCCAAAGTCGCGTTTCAATGACGCGAAAAGCGCCATTTCTCAGCCAATGAAGGTGAACGCAGAGTGTGGGCAGCGTGATGACATAGATCCTGGTCCCCACCATCTTAGAGAAGGGCATTGCAGTGATTGGCTTGCTGTCTGCGGCGTCACAGGGGCTATAAAGGGGCGTTCCCGCCGACCGCCATCTTACTGCTGCTGATCTGAGCTTAGGGAGAGGTTGCTGCCGCTTCGTCAGAAGCAGGGAGAGCGTTAGGCAGGGTCCACTAACCACCAAACCGCTTGTGCTGTAGCGATTTCCACTGTCCAACACCACCTTCGGTGTGCAGGAACAGTGGAAGCTATTTTTTTTTTTTTTTCCTCAGCGCTGTAGCTCATTGGGCTGCCCTAGAAGGCTCCGTGATAGCTGTATTGCTGTGTGTACGCCACTGTGGAAACCAACTGCTTTTTTCAAAGCACATATCCTCTTGTTCCTTTCTGCACAGCTACCTTTTTTGTTTGTCCACACTTTTTATTTAATTTGTGCATCAGTCCACTCCTATTGCTGCCTGCCATACCTGGCTTAGATTACTGCAGGGAGATAGTAATTGTAGGACAGTCCCTGTTTTTTTTTTTTTGTGGGAGATTAAGATTGGCATTTCTGCTACAGTGCCATCCCTGTGTGTGCCATCTCTCACTGAGTGGGCCATAGAAAGCCTATTTATTTTTTCCGTGATTTGTGTTCTAAATTCTACCTCAACACAAAAACACTACATCAATCAGTGGTAGAAAAATATTGGCCTCAGTCAGGGCTTGTGTGCCACTGCTGTGTGTGCTATCTCTTATTCAGTGGGCTATAGAAAGCCTATTTATTTATTTATTTTTTTTCTTATTATTTGGTTTCTAAAGTCTCCCTGAAAAAAAAAAAAAAAAATAAAAAAACAGTGGGAGAGTAATATTGCCCTTTCGGCTTGTGTGCCAGTCTTGACTCCTGGGTGTGCCACCTCTCTCTCTCATTCAGTGGGCCATAGAAAGCCTTTTTTTTTTTTTTTTTTTTAATATTATTGGGTTTCTAAAGTCTCCCTTAAAAAACAAAAAATACATAAAAAAACAGTGGGAGAGTAATATTGCCCTTTCAGCTTGTGTGCCAGTCTTGACTCCTGGGTGTGCCACCTCTCTCTCTCATTCAGTGGGCCATAGAAAGGCTATTTATTTTTTTGGTTTTTTTAATATTATTTGGTTTCTAAAGTCTCCCTGAAAATAAAAAAAAAAAAACTTAAAAAAACAGTGGGAGAGTAATATTGCCCTTTCAGCTTGTGTGCCAGTCTTGACTCCTGGGTGTGCCACCTCTCTCTCTCATTCAGTGGGCCATAGAAAGGCTATTTATTTTTTTGGTTTTTTTAATATTATTTGGTTTCTAAAGTCTCCCTGAAAAAAAAAAAACATAAAAAAACAGTGGGAGAGTAATGTTGCCCTTTCAGCTTGTGTGCCAGTCTTGACTCCTGGGTGTGCCACCTCTCTCTCTCATTCAGTGGGCCATAGAAAGCCTTTTTTTTTTTTTTTTTTTTAATATTATTGGGTTTCTAAAGTCTCCCTTAAAAAACAAAAAATACATAAAAAAACAGTGGGAGAGTAATATTGCCCTTTCAGCTTGTGTGCCAGTCTTGACTCCTGGGTGTGCCACCTCTCTCTCTCATTCAGTGGGCCATAGAAAGGCTATTTATTTTTTTGGTTTTTTTAATATTATTTGGTTTCTAAAGTCTCCCTGAAAATAAAAAAAAAAAAACTTAAAAAAACAGTGGGAGAGTAATATTGCCCTTTCAGCTTGTGTGCCAGTCTTGACTCCTGGGTGTGCCACCTCTCTCTCTCATTCAGTGGGCCATAGAAAGGCTATTTATTTTTTTGGTTTTTTTAATATTATTTGGTTTCTAAAGTCTCCCTGAAAAAAAAAAAACATAAAAAAACAGTGGGAGAGTAATGTTGCCCTTTCAGCTTGTGTGCCAGTCTTGACTCCTGGGTGTGCCACCTCTCTCTCTCATTCAGTGGGCCATAGAAAGGCTATTTATTTTTTTGGTTTTTTTAATATTATTTGGTTTCTAAAGTCTCCCTGAAAAAAAAAAAAAACATAAAAAAACAGTGGGAGAGTAATATTGCCCTTTCAGCTTGTGTGCCAGTCTTGACTCCTGGGTGTGCCACCTCTCTCTCTCATTCAGTGGGCCATAGAAAGGCTATTTATTTTTTTGGTTTTTTTAATATTATTTGGTTTCTAAAGTCTCCCTGAAAATAAAAAAAAAAAAACTTAAAAAAACAGTGGGAGAGTAATATTGCCCTTTCAGCTTGTGTGCCAGTCTTGACTCCTGGGTGTGCCACCTCTCTCTCTCTAATTGTGGGCCATAGAAAGCCTTTTTTTTGTTGTTTTTTTTTTTGTTTTTTTTTTTAATATTATTTGGTTTCTAAAGTCTCCCTGAGAAAAAAAAAAAAATAAATTAGGTGGGAGATTAATATTGACATTAGTGCTTGAGTGACAGCCCTGCGTGTGTGTCATCTCTGTGATTTTGTGCCACAGAAAAGAGAGTGTGTAACATTGTGCCTGATTTTCCTTGTGGTCTCACCAACCTGTTAAGGGATATTGAAATCATACTGAAGTTATAGCTCACCGTGTAAGTTGTTTGACAGCAACAAATAAAGTTACTTTGGTTAAGATTTTAAAACAATGAGGAAGTCTGGTGCAAGAGGTCGTCGTGGGCGTTCATTGTCAGCTGGTAATGATGGTAGTGGTAGTGGAGCATCAGGTGGTCGTGGGGATAAAAATATTCCACCTAAGTCTGGAGCTGTGGAGCCAGTTTCGTCGTCAGGCTACACAAGGCCTCGAACGCTCTCTTTTCTGGGAGTAGGAAAACCGCTTTTAAAGGCGGAGCAGCAACAGCAAGTTTTGGCTTACATTGCAGACTCAGCCTCTAGCTCTTTTGCCTCCTCTTCCGAAACTGGTAAATGTAAAAGCAGTGCGTCGCTTGTGGATGTTCACGGTCAGGGACAAGTCGCTTCCTTGTCCTCCTCAGCAAAAACTACAACAAGAGAGAAGGATGCAGCAGGCGACACAACGGGTCACTCCATGGAGCTCTTTACACATACCGTCCCTGGCTTAGAAAGTGAAACATTTAACAGGCCATGCCCATTACAAGTATATTCTGACATGGAGTGCACTGATGCACAGCCACAGCCAGAGTACTATGCTGCTCCTTTGAATCAGACCACCACATTGCCCTCTCAGGGTACAGATCCACAATCAGACCCTGATGAGACTATGTTGCCCCGCCACGAACGCTATACCACCGACCGACACAGTGACACAGACGAAGTTGCACACGAGCTCGAAGAGGAGGTAATAGATGACCCAGTTATTGACCCCGATTGGCAGCCATTGGGGGAACAGGGTGCAGGCGGCAGTAGTTCAGAAGCGGAGGTGGAGGAGGGGCCGCAGCAGGCATCAACATCGCAACAGGTTCCATCTGCCGGGCCCGTATCTGGCCCAAAACGCGTGTCAAAGCCAAAACCTGTTGGAGGACAGCGTGGCCATCCGGTTAAAGCTCAGTCTGCAATCCCTGAAAAGGGATCCGAGTCTAGGAAGAGTGCAGTCTGGCATTTTTTTAAACAACATCCAACTGATCAGCGCAAAGTCATCTGTCAAAAATGTTCAACTAGCTTAAGCAGAGGTCAGAATCTGAAAAGTCTAAATACTAGTTGCATGCATAGACACTTAACCACCATGCATTTTCAAGCCTGGACTAACTACCAAACGTCCCTTAAGGTTGTAGCACCCTCGGCCAATGAAGCTAGTCAGCAACGCAACATCCCTTCCGTCACTGTAAGGCCACCATTTTCCGCACCACCGGCAGTATCTGTGCAGGTTTCTTTGCCAGCCAAAAGCAGTCAGGGTCAGGGAACCACCAGTTTTGTAGGAGGAAATATTGCATCTAGGGCACCGGCGGAAACAATACCGTCTCCAACCGTCTCTCAGTCTGCCATGTACACCGGCACACCCGAAAGTTCCACGATCTCCAGCTCTCCAGTCCAGCTCACCCTACATGAGACTCTGGTTAGAAAAAGGAAGTACTTATCCTCGCATCCGCGTACACAGTGTTTTAACGCCCACATAGCTAGACTAATCTCGTTAGAGATGATGCCCTACCGGTTAGTTGAAAGCGAAGCTTTCAAAGCCCTGATGGAGTGCGCTGAACCACGATACGAGCTACCCAGTCGACACTTTTTTTCCGGAAAAGCCATCCCAGCCCTGCACCAGCATGTTAAACAGCGCATCGTCCATGCACTCAGGCAATCTGTGAGTACAAAGGTGCACCTGACTACAGATGCATGGACCAGTAGGCATGGCCAGGGACGTTATGTGTCCATCACGGCACACTGGGTGAATGTGGTGGATGCAGGGTCCACAGGCGACATCAATTTAGGGACAGTTGTGCCTAGCCCACGGTCTAGGAAACAGTTGGCTGTAGGCGTTCGCACCCCCTCCTCCTCCTCCTCCTCGTCCTCCTGCAGAAGCTACAGCTCTTCCACAGAACGCAGTCTGCCAACCACTCCATCGGCAGATGACACTGTTGCACACCAGTTGTCCCATTATGGGCCAGCTACTGCCAAGCGTCAGCAGGCTGTATTGGCTATGAAGTGTTTGGGCGACAACAGACACACCGCGGAAGTTCTGTCCGAGTTCTTGCAACAAGAAACGCAGTCGTGGCTGGGCACAGTAGATCTTGAGGCAGGCAAGGTAGTGAGTGATAACGGAAGGAATTTCATGGCTGCCATCTCCCTTTCCCAACTGAAACACATTCCTTGCCTGGCTCACACCTTAAACCTGGTGGTGCAGTGCTTATTGAAAACTTATCCTGGGTTCTCCGACCTGCTCCTAAAAGTGCGTGCACTTTGCTCACATATCCAACGTTCGCCTGTACACGCCAGCCGTATGCAGACCTATCAGCGGTCTTTGAACCTTCCCCAGCATCGCCTCATCATAGACGTTGCAACAAGGTGGAACTCAACACTGCACATGCTTCAGAGACTGTGCGAACAGAGGCGTGCTGTTATTTATTTGTGGGAGGATACACGGGCAGGCAGTAGGATGGCAGACATGGAGTTGTCAGGTGTGCAGTGGTCTAAGATACAAGACATGTGTCAAGTCCTTCAGTGTTTTGAGGAATGCACACGGCTGGTTAGTGCAGACAACGCCGTAATAAGCATGAGCATCCCCCTAATGCGTCTGCTGATGCAAAGTTTGACGCACATAAAGGAGCAGGCGTCTGCACCAGAGGAAGAGGAAAGCCTTGATGACAGTCAGCCATTGTCTGGTCAGGGCAGTGTACAGGACGAGGTAGCGGGCGAAGAGGAGGTGGAGGACGAGGAGGATGATGGGGATGAGTATATTTTTAATGCCGAACCTTTCCCGGGGGCACAGGAAATCGGTTGCGTGTCACGGCCGGGTTCTGGTTTTTTGAGGGACACAAGTGACGTAGATTTGCCTGCAACTGCCCCTCAACCAATCACAACCGGAGATTTGACAACTGGAACTTTGGCCCACATGGCGGATTATGCCTTACGTATCCTAAAAAGGGACACACGCATTACGAAAATGATGAACGATGACGATTACTGGTTGGCCTGCCTCCTTGATCCACGCTATAAAGGCAAATTGCTAAATATTATGCCACATGAGAACTTGGAACTAATATTAGCAACCAAACAATCAACTCTTGTTGACCGTTTGCTTCAGGCATTCCCAGCACACAGCGCACGTGATCGTTCTCAGACGAGCTCCAGGGGGCAGCAGACTAGGAGTGTTAGGGGTGCACACATCAGAAGTGGCGTTGGACAGAGGGGTTTTCTGACCAGGTTGTGGAGTGATTTTGCTATGACCGCAGACAGGACAGGTACTGCTGCATCAATTGAAAGTGACAGGAGACAACATTTGTCCAGTATGGTTACTAACTATTTTTCATCCCTTATCGATGTTCTCCCTCAACCGTCATTCCCATTTGATTACTGGGCCTCCAAATTAGACACCTGGCCAGAATTGGCAGAATATGCATTGCAGGAGCTTGCTTGCCCGGCAGCAAGTGTCCTATCAGAAAGAGTATTCAGTGCTGCAGGTTCAATATTAACCGAAAAAAGGACTCGTCTGGCTACCCAAAATGTTGACGATCTAACATTCATTAAAATGAACCACAACTGGATTTCGAAATCTTTTGCCCCACCTTGCCCGGCCGACACCTAGCTTTCCTATGAAAAGCTCTTGCCTGTGAATTACTTTTCTAATGTCTAATTTGCTGCAGCTGATTGTACAGCATACGACATGTTTACACCTCCCTAAATGGCAAAACTCCCCAAACGGGGCCGTGGTATCGCGACTTGGCGCAAGCACCCGTGAGACTGCTGTTTGTCTGAAGAGGTGGGTGTGCTCGCTTTTGGTTGACGGCATTGCTACTGGGTCCCTCATAGTACAATGTAGTGTCTCTGGCGGTGGTGGTGCGCACCCAACGTCAGACACACCGTTGTAACATGAGGGGCCCTGGGGCGGTCCCGCCGGCCTCAAGAGAGTTCCCCCCTACCCCAGCTCAAAATGTGCTGTACCACGTGCAAAATTATGTCGCACAGCTCCACCAATCTTTAGTCTATTCGCTGACATCATTCAATGTCTGGCACTGACAATACAAATTTGTAGACATCTATGATGCAACTTAAAGTAGTCTGTGTCTGTGTCCTATATTGGCACCGTTAAATAGTTACTGCCAAATTACTATGTCAGAAACTCAGTAGATGAGCCCACCCCTGTACCTAAGTATGCCACCTTTTTTTTTGTTTTGGTTGTTTTGCGAGACATTAACATCTATTTATATTTTGGGAGTACTGGGACAGACACTCCTTGCACTACTCCTCCACTCACCACCAAGCTGCCTGTGTATCCATGTAACCGCTGTAAAGCTGCCATGAGCCTATTGTTTGTTATTTTAGGCCTTTGATAGCCTGTCTGCGGTCCCTACTTTAAATACTCCTCCACTCATCACCAGCTGCCTGCCCGTGTATCCATGTAACCGCTGTAAAACTGCCATGAGCCTATTGTTTGTTATTTTAGGCCTTTGATAGCCTGTCTGCGATCCCTACTTTAAATACTCCTCCACTCACCACCAAGCTGCCTGTGTATCCATGTAACCGCTGTAAAACTGCCATGAGCCTATTGTTTGTTATTTTAGGCCTTTGATAGCCTGTCTGCGGTCCCTACTTTAAATACTCCTCCACTCACCACCAAGCTGCCTGTGTATCCATGTAACCGCTGTAAAACTGCCATGAGCCTATTGTTTGTTATTTTAGGCCTTTGATAGCCTGTCTGCGGTCCCTACTTTAAATACTCCTCCACTCACCACCAAGCTGCCTGTGTATCCATGTAACCGCTGTAAAACTGCCATGAGCCTATTGTTTGTTATTTTAGGCCTTTGATAGCCTGTCTGCGGTCCCTACTTTAAATACTCCTCCACTCATCACCAGCTGCCTGCCCGTGTATCCATGTAACCGCTGTAAAACTGCCATGAGCCTATTGTTTGTTATTTTAGGCCTTTGATAGCCTGTCTGCGGTCCCTACTTTAAATACTCCTCCACTCACCACCAAGCTGCCTGTGTATCCATGTAACCGCTGTAAAACTGCCATGAGCCTATTGTTTGTTATTTTAGGCCTTTGATAGCCTGTCTGCGGTCCCTACTTTAAATACTCCTCCACTCATCACCAGCTGCCTGCCCGTGTATCCATGTAACCGCTGTAAAACTGCCATGAGCCTATTGTTTGTTATTTTAGGCCTTTGATAGCCTGTCTGCGGTCCCTCCTTCCACTAGGCCTCCACTGACCAGACCACTGCTGCCCGTGTACCCCTGGAACCAATTTTAAAGTGCCTACAGCCAGCCCATTTTATTGTGTTAGGCCTTCGAAGCCTGTCTGCGGTCCCTCCTTCCACTAGGCCTCCACTGACCAGACCACTGCTGCCCGTGTACCCCTGGAACCAATTTTAAAGTGCCTACAGCCAGCCCATTTTATTGTGTTAGGCCTTCGAAGCCTGTCTGCGGTCCCTCCTTCCACTAGGCCTCCACTGACCAGACCACTGCTGCCCGTGTACCCCTGGAACCAATTTTAAAGTGCCTACAGCCAGCCCATTTTATTGTGTTAGGCCTTTGAAGCCTGTCTGCGGTCCCTCCTTCCAATAGGCCTACACTGACAAAGGTACACCTGACAACAGACACATGGACCTGTAGGCATGGCCACGGAAGGTTACGTGTCCTTTGTGGCTCAATGGGTTAATGTATTGGATGCATGGTCCACACAGGGGACAGCCTGCTAAGTCTGTATGCAGTCCCTAATTCAAGTTGTCCTCAACTGAATAAAGCTGAGCTTCAACCTTCTGGCTCTCATTAAGTGTTTTTTAAAAAACAAAATGGTGGTTAGGGCCTACTAACGGCTTCTGCCCCTCCCTGGTGTTGCCCTCAACTGAATAAAGCTGAGCTTCTACCTTCCGGCTCTGATTAACTGCTGTTTTTAAACAAAATGGTGGTTCCGGCCTACTAACGGTGTCTGCCCCTGCCTGGTGTTGCCCTCAACTGAATAAAGCTGAGCTTCAACCTTCTGGCTCTCATTAAGTGTTTTTTAAAAAAACAAAATGGTGGTTCCGGCCTACTAACGGTGTCTGCCCCTGCCTGGTGTTGCCCTCAACTGAATAAAGCTGAGCTTCAACCTTCTGGCTCTCATTAAGTGTTTTTTAAAAAACAAAATGGTGGTTCCGGCCTACTAACGGTGTCTGCCCCTGCCTGGTGTTGCCCTCAACTGAATAAAGCTGAGCTTCAACCTTCTGGCTCTCATTAAGTGTTTTTTAAAAAACAAAATGGTGGTTCCGGCCTACTAACGGTGTCTGCCCCTGCCTGGTGTTGCCCTCAACTGAATAAAGCTGAGCTTCAACCTTCTGGCTCTCATTAAGTGTTTTTTAAAAAACAAAATGGTGGTTAGGGCCTACTAACGGCTTCTGTCCCTCCCTGGTGTTGCCCTCAACTGAATAAAGCTGAGCTTCTACCTTCCGGCTCTGATTAACTGCTGTTTTTAAACACATTGCTGGTTCCGGCCTACTAACGGTGTCTGCCCCTGCCTGGTGTTGCCCTCAACTGAATAAAGCTGAGCTTCAACCTTCTGGCTCTCATTAAGTGTTTTTTAAAAAACAAAATGGTGGTTAGGGCCTACTAACGGCTTCTGTCCCTCCCTGGTGTTGCCCTCAACTGAATAAAGCTGAGCTTCTACCTTCCGGCTCTGATTAACTGCTGTTTTTAAACACATTGCTGGTTCCGGCCTACTAACGGTGTCTGCCCCTGCCTGGTGTTGCCCTCAACTGAATAAAGCTGAGCTTCAACCTTCTGGCTCTCATTAAGTGTTTTTTAAAAAACAAAATGGTGGTTAGGGCCTACTAACGGCTTCTGCCCCTCCCTGGTGTTGCCCTCAACTGAATAAAGCTGAGCTTCTACCTTCCGGCTCTGATTAACTGCTGTTTTTAAACAAAATGGTGGTTCCGGCCTACTAACGGTGTCTGCCCCTGCCTGGTGTTGCCCTCAACTGAATAAAGCTGAGCTTCAACCTTCTGGCTCTCATTAAGTGTTTTTTAAAAAACAAAATGGTGGTTAGGGCCTACTAACGGCTTCTGTCCCTCCCTGGTGTTGCCCTCAACTGAATAAAGCTGAGCTTCTACCTTCCGGCTCTGATTAACTGCTGTTTTTAAACACATTGCTGGTTCCGGCCTACTAACGGTGTCTGCCCCTGCCTGGTGTTGCCCTCAACTGAATAAAGCTGAGCTTCAACCTTCTGGCTCTCATTAAGTGTTTTTTAAAAAACAAAATGGTGGTTCCGGCCTACTAACGGTGTCTGCCCCTGCCTGGTGTTGCCCTCAACTGAATAAAGCTGAGCTTCAACCTTCTGGCTCTCATTAAGTGTTTTTTAAAAAACAAAATGGTGGTTCCGGCCTACTAACGGTGTCTGCCCCTGCCTGGTGTTGCCCTCAACTGAATAAAGCTGAGCTTCAACCTTCTGGCTCTCATTAAGTGTTTTTTAAAAAACAAAATGGTGGTTAGGGCCTACTAACGGCTTCTGCCCCTCCCTGGTGTTGCCCTCAACTGAATAAAGCTGAGCTTCTACCTTCCGGCTCTGATTAACTGCTGTTTTTAAACAAAATGGTGGTTCCGGCCTACTAACGGTGTCTGCCCCTGCCTGGTGTTGCCCTCAACTGAATAAAGCTGAGCTTCAACCTTCTGGCTCTCATTAAGTGTTTTTTAAAAAACAAAATGGTGGTTCCGGCCTACTAACGGTGTCTGCCCCTGCCTGGTGTTGCCCTCAACTGAATAAAGCTGAGCTTCAACCTTCTGGCTCTCATTAAGTGTTTTTTAAAAAACAAAATGGTGGTTCCGGCCTACTAACGGTGTCTGCCCCTGCCTGGTGTTGCCCTCAACTGAATAAAGCTGAGCTTCAACCTTCTGGCTCTCATTAAGTGTTTTTTAAAAAACAAAATGGTGGTTCCGGCCTACTAACGGTGTCTGCCCCTGCCTGGTGTTGCCCTCAACTGAATAAAGCTGAGCTTCAACCTTCTGGCTCTCATTAAGTGTTTTTTAAAAAACAAAATGGTGGTTAGGGCCTACTAACGGCTTCTGTCCCTCCCTGGTGTTGCCCTCAACTGAATAAAGCTGAGCTTCTACCTTCCGGCTCTGATTAACTGCTGTTTTTAAACACATTGCTGGTTCCGGCCTACTAACGGTGTCTGCCCCTGCCTGGTGTTGCCCTCAACTGAATAAAGCTGAGCTTCAACCTTCTGGCTCTCATTAAGTGTTTTTTAAAAAACAAAATGGTGGTTAGGGCCTACTAACGGCTTCTGTCCCTCCCTGGTGTTGCCCTCAACTGAATAAAGCTGAGCTTCTACCTTCCGGCTCTGATTAACTGCTGTTTTTAAACACATTGCTGGTTCCGGCCTACTAACGGTGTCTGCCCCTGCCTGGTGTTGCCCTCAACTGAATAAAGCTGAGCTTCAACCTTCTGGCTCTCATTAAGTGTTTTTTAAAAAACAAAATGGTGGTTAGGGCCTACTAACGGCTTCTGCCCCTCCCTGGTGTTGCCCTCAACTGAATAAAGCTGAGCTTCTACCTTCCGGCTCTGATTAACTGCTGTTTTTAAACAAAATGGTGGTTCCGGCCTACTAACGGTGTCTGCCCCTGCCTGGTGTTGCCCTCAACTGAATAAAGCTGAGCTTCAACCTTCTGGCTCTCATTAAGTGTTTTTTAAAAAACAAAATGGTGGTTCCGGCCTACTAACGGTGTCTGCCCCTGCCTGGTGTTGCCCTCAACTGAATAAAGCTGAGCTTCAACCTTCTGGCTCTCATTAAGTGTTTTTTAAAAAACAAAATGGTGGTTAGGGCCTACTAACGGCTTCTGTCCCTCCCTGGTGTTGCCCTCAACTGAATAAAGCTGAGCTTCTACCTTCCGACTCTGATTAACTGCTGTTTTTAAACACATTGCTGGTTCCGGCCTACTAACGGTGTCTGCCCCTGCCTGGTGTTGCCCTCAACTGAATAAAGCTGAGCTTCAACCTTCTGGCTCTCATTAAGTGTTTTTTAAAAAACAAAATGGTGGTTCCGGCCTACTAACGGTGTCTGCCCCTGCCTGGTGTTGCCCTCAACTGAATAAAGCTGAGCTTCAACCTTCTGGCTCTCATTAAGTGTTTTTTAAAAAACAAAATGGTGGTTCCGGCCTACTAACGGTGTCTGCCCCTGCCTGGTGTTGCCCTCAACTGAATAAAGCTGAGCTTCAACCTTCTGGCTCTCATTAAGTGTTTTTTAAAAAACAAAATGGTGGTTAGGGCCTACTAACGGCTTCTGCCCCTCCCTGGTGTTGCCCTCAACTGAATAAAGCTGAGCTTCTACCTTCCGGCTCTGATTAACTGCTGTTTTTAAACAAAATGGTGGTTAGGGCCTACTAACGGTGTCTGCCCCTCCCTGGTGTTGTCCTCAACTGAACAAAGCTGAGCTTCCACATTCTGGCTTTCGGCCTATACTATCAGATATTAAACTGCATTTGGCCTACTAGTGTGGTTAGGCCCTTGAAACAGTGTCTGCTGCTCTTGGGTTTGCTACTCCACTGAACAAAGCAATGCCGCCTGTTTAGTCCTGTTACCAATTTTGATCTGCATTTAGCCTACTTTATTCTTTGGCCCTATATCTGTTTCCTCATCATCCTGCCCATTGCCCAGCCACTGCTAGATGAGTCTGCTGGTACATTGACCTAGACCACTACATTCCCCTTGTACTCTACACAGCCAGAATCTGACCCTGCTGAAAGTAAGGTTCCCCTTCCCGCATATTATACCACCTTACACAGGGACAAAGAGGAAGGTGCAGATGAAAGTGCAGGTTCCTTCATCAGGTGGGGGGGCATACTCGTTGGCGACGTCACTGGCACAGGGCCACTCAGAGTACGCAAAAGTGTCGCTGCTGGTGGGAGGCGCCCCCGCCATGCAAACACACCGCCGTACTTTGAGGGGCCCTGTGCCAGTGCCAATGCGAACGAGTGGGCCCCCCCTGCTTGCTCAGGATCACAGCACTTGCAACGTTGAAATACTTACCTCTCCCTGCTCCACCGCCATGACGTAGTCCATGTTTCCTGGGCCCACTAAAACCTTGAACCAGCCCTACCCCCACAACTTTTGCCAAATGACCCCCAATTTCCAGTGCCCAACTATTATTATAAAGTTAATTAAGATTGACAAGCTTCAGAAAACAAGAATGGATGTTTTTGGCAGTAAAATGTGCACTGTAGGTGTTTTCCTGGCCTCCACTCACTGCCGGCTATGCTTCCCCATTGACTTGCATTGGGTTTCGTGTTTCGGTCGATCCCCGACTTTTAGCGATAATCGGCCGACTTCACTCGACTCGACTCTGGACTAAATCGGGTTTCACAAAACCAGACTCGATCTTAAAAAAATGAAAGTCGCTCAACCCTAGCCACCACCTATGTGCAGACAGATAGCGGCATGTTATGATCCTTAGTGGCTGAGGATCACAGAATGGACTAGCTAAGTTACTGCATATAGAACAAGCTCTAGGGAGGTGGTAACTGGACTGACCGCAAACCTGATCCTAACCAAACACACTAAAGGTAGCCGGTGAACGTGCCTAAATTCCTGGACGTCTCGACGCAGCCTGAGAAACTTGCTACCCCTATAGAGAAAGTAAGACCTCACTTGCCTCAGAGAAATAACCCCAAAGATATAGGAAGCCCCCAACAAATAATAACGGTGAGGTAAGGGGAAAATACAAACGCAGAAATGAAAACAGATTCAGCAAATGAGGCCCACTAATACTAGATAGCAGAAGACAGACAGGGAACTGTGCGGTCAGTAAAAAACCCTATACAAAATATCCACGCTGAGAATACAAGAACCCCCACACCAACTAACGGTGTGAGGGGAGAAACTCAGCCCCCTAGAGCTACCAGCAAGCAAGGAAATCACATATTAGCAAGCTGGACAAGGACAAATAAATAACCAAGAAACATATTGAACACTGATGAGCAAAAAATAACCAAACAGAAACTTAGCTTCTCTTGGCGAGACTGATAGCGAGGAAATTCAGGAGAGATCAAAATAGCACTGAATACATTGACAGCAGGCAACAACTGAGAGTCCAGGTGAGCTAAATAGAAAACCAGCTAACAGATAACGAGACAGCTGATCCAGCCTCAGACCAGCAGAATGACACAAAGAGCCACCAGAGGGAGCCCAAAGACAGCACTCACACAGTTCACAACAGTACCCCCCCCCTTGAGGAGGGGTCACCGAACCCTCACCAAAACCCCCAGGGCGATCAGGATGAGCCACATGGAAGGCATGAACCAAATCGGCCGCATGAACATCAGAGGCGACAACCCAGGAATTATCCTCCTGACCATAGCCCTTCCACTTAACCAAATACTGAAGCCTCCGTCTAGAAATACGAGAATCCAAGATCTTCTCCACCACGTACTCCAATTCGCCCTCAACCAGCACCGGGGCAGGGGGCTCAACAGAAGGAACCACAGGCACCACATACCTCTGCAAAAAAGACCTATGGAACACGTTATGAATGGCAAACGACGCTGGGAGGTCCAAGCGAAATGACACCGGGTTAAGGATTTCCAAAATCTTATAAGGACCGATGAAGCGAGGCTTGAATTTAGGAGAGGAGACCTTCATAGGAACATACCGAGAAGACAGCCATACCAAATCCCCAACACGAAGTCGGGGACCCACACCGCGACGGAGGTTGGCAAAGCGCTGAGCCTTCTCCTGTGACAACTTCAAATTATCCACCACATGGTTCCAAATCTGCTGCAACCTATCCACCACAGAATCCACCCCAGGACAGTCAGAAGGCTCAACCTGACCCGAGGAAAAATGAGGATGAAAACCAGAATTGCAGAAAAAAGGCGAAACCAAAGTAGCAGAACTAGCCCGATTATTAAGGGCAAACTCGGCCAATGGCAAAAAAGTCACCCAATCATCCTGATCAGCAGAAACAAAACATCTTAAATAAGTTTCCGAGGCCTGATTAGTTCGCTCGGTTTGGCCATTCGTCTGAGGATGGAAGGCCGACGAAAAAGACAAATCAATGCCCATCTTAGCACAAAAGATCCGCCAAAATCTGGACACAAACTGGGATCCTCTGTCAGACACAATATTTTCAGGGATGCCGTGCAAGCGAACTACATTCTGAAAAAATAGAGGAACCAAATCGGAGGAGGAAGGCAACTTGGGCAAGGGCACCAAATGGACCATTTTGGAAAACGATCACACACCACCCAGATGACAGACATTCTCTGAGAGACTGGAAGATCCGAAATAAAATCCATGGAAATGTGCGTCCAAGGCCTCTTCGGGACAGGCAAAGGCAAAAGCAAACTGCTGGCACGAGAACAGCAAGGCTTAGCCCGAGCACAAATCCCACAGGACTGCACAAAGGAACGCACATCCCGCGACAAGGAAGGCCACCAGAAGGACCTAGCCACCAAATCTCTGGTACCAAAAATCCCAGGATGGCCTGCCAACACCGAAGAATGAACCTCGGAAATAACTCTGCTGGTCCATCTATCTGGGACAAACAGTCTCTCTGGTGGGCAACGGTCAGGTCTATCCACCTGAAATTTCTGCAGCACTCGTCGCAAATCTGGGGAAATGGCAGACAAAATCACTCCCTCTCTGAGGATACCAGCCGGCTCTGAAACTACCGGAGAGTCAGGCACAAAACTCCTAGAAAGAGCATCAGCCTTCACGTTCTTCGAACCAGGCAGGTACGAGACCACGAAATCGAAACGGGAGAAAAACAACGACCAACGAGCCTGTCTAGGATTCAGCCGCTTGGCAGACTCGAGATAAATCAGATTTTTGTGATCAGTCAAGACCACCACACGATGCTTAGCTCCCTCAAGCCAATGTCGCCACTCCTCAAATGCCCACTTCATGGCCAACAACTCCCGATTACCAACATCATAATTCCGCTTGGCAGGTGAAAACTTTCTTGAAAAGAAAGCACAAGGCTTCATCACAGAGCAATCAGAGCTTCTCTGTGACAAAACAGCCCCTGCTCCAATCTCAGAAGCATCAACCTCGACCTGAAAAGGAAGAGAGACATCAGGCTGACACAAAACTGGAGCCGAAGAAAACTGGCGCTTCAGCTCCCAAAAGGCTTCCACGGCCACAGGAGACCAATTAGTCACATCAGAACCCTTCTTGGTCAAATCCGTCAAGGGTTTAACCACGCCAGAAAAATTAGCAATGAAGCGACGGTAAAAATTAGCAAAACCCAAGAACTTCTGAAGACTCTTAACAGATGTAGGCTGAGTCCAGTCATGAATAGCCTGGACCTTGACTGGGTCCATCTCAATAGTAGAAGGAGAAAAAATAAAACCCAAAAAGGAAACCTTCTGTACTCCGAAGAGACATTTTGAGCCCTTCACAAACAAGGCATTAGCACGCAGGGCCTGAAATACCATCCTGACCTGCTTCACATGAGACTCCCAGTCCTCAGAAAAGACCAAAATATCATCCAGATACACAATCATAAATTTATCCAGATATTCTCGGAAGATGTCATGCATGAAGGACTGGAACACAGAAGGAGCATTAGAGAGTCCAAAAGGCATCACCAAGTACTCAAAATGGCCTTCGGGCGTATTAAATGCTGTTTTCCATTTATCCCCCTGCTTAATACGCACCAGGTTATACGCACCACGAAGATCTATCTTGGTGAACCAACTGGACCCCTTAATCCGAGCAAACAGATCAGATAATAATGGCAAAGGATACTGAAATTTGACCGTGATTTTATTTAGAAGACAATAATCTATACAAGGTCTCAGAGAACCATTCTTCTTGGCCACAAAAAAGAATCCTGCACCAAGAGGGGAGGAGGACGGGCGAATATGTCCCTTCTCTAAAGACTCCTTTATATAACTCCGCATAGCGGCATGTTCTGGTACAGACAAATTAAAAAGTCGTCCCTTAGGGAGCTTACTACCAGGAATCAAATTTATAGCACAATCACAATCCCTGTGAGGAGGCAGGGCACCGGATCTGGGCTCATCAAATACATCCTGGTAGTCCAACAAAAACTCAGGGACCCCAGAAGGAGTGGAAGAAGCAATTGACACCAAAGGAGCATCGCCATGAATTCCCTGGCAACCCCAACTTGAAACAGACATAGCTTTCCAATCTTGAACTGGATTATGGGCCTGCAGCCATGGCAGACCCAAAATGACAACATCATGCAGCACAAGAAAGCGAATCACCTCCTGATGTACAGGAGTCATGCACATGGTCACTTGAGTCCAATACTGAGGCTTATTCTCAGCCAATGGCGTAGCATGAATTCCCCTCAGTGGAATAGGGAATTCCAAAGGCTCCAGGACCAAACCACAGCGCCTGGCAAACGACAAATCCATCAGGTTCAGGGCAGCACCTGAATCCACAAAAGCCATAACCGAGTAGGATGACAAAGAACAAATTAAAGTAACAGACAAAATGAATTTAGGCTGTATAGTACCAACGGTGACAAATTTAGCGATTTTTTACGCGCTTAGAGCATGCTGAGATAACATGAGTTGAATCACCGCAGTAAAAGCACAACCCATTTTGACGTCTATGATTTTGCCGCTCAATTCTGGTCAGAATTCGGTCACATTGCATAGACTCAGGTCTCTGTTCAGAAAACACCGCCAGATGGTGCGCAGATTTGCTCTACCGCAAACGCCGATCAATCTGAATGGCCAAAGCCATTGAGTCATTCAGACTTGCAGGCGTGGGGAACCCCACCATAACATTCTTAATGGCTTCAGAAAGACCTTCTCTGAAATTTGCAGCCAGGGCACACTCATTCCATTGAGTAAGCACCGACCATTTCCGAAATTTTTGACAATACACCTCAGCTTCATCCTGGCCCTGAGAGAGAGCCAGCAAGGCCTTTTCTGCCTGGTTCTCAAGATTAGGTTCCTCATAAAGCAATCCAAGCACCAGAAAAAACGCATCCACATTCAGCAATGCAGGATCTCCTGGCGCCAGAGAGAAAGCCCAATCTTGAGGGTCGCCACGTAACAGGGAGATAACAATTCTAACTTGCTGAGCGGAATCACCAGATGAACGAGGTCTCAAAGAAAGAAATAATTTACAATTATTCTTAAAATTCAGAAACCTAGATCTATCTCCAGAAAACAACTCAGGAATAGGTACTTTTGGCTCAGACATAGGACTGTGAACAACAAAATCCTGAATGCTTTGCACCCTTGCAGCAAGATGATCCATACTAGAAGTCAGACTCTGAATATCCATGTCTGCAGCTGAACTCAAAGCCACCCAGAGATTAAGGGGATGAGAGAAGCTGGACAGACTGCAGCAAAGGGAGAGGAAAAAAAAAAAATTGTACTCAGGACTTCTCTTATCCCACTTCTGCGATGCATTAAACACTTTTTGGCCTGCTGTACTGTTATGATTAGTGTTGAGCGATACCGTCCGATACTTGAAAGTATCAGTATGGGAAAGTATCGGCCGATACCGGCAAAGTATCGGATCTAATCCGATACCGATACCCATACAAGTCAATGGGACACCAAGTATCGGACGGTATCCTGTATGGTTCCCAGGGTCTGAAGGAGAGGAAACTCTCCTTCAGGCCCTGGGATCCATATCAATGTGTAAAAGAAAGAATTAAAATAAAAAATAGGGATATGCTCACCTCTCCAACGCAGCCTGGACTTTACCGCCGTACCCGGGGGCCGTTGTACCTAAGAATGCGCGCTTGAAGGGCCTTAGATGAGGTCACTGCGCTCTGATTGGTCCGTAGCAGTCGCGTGACCGCTACGCGACCAATCACAAAGCAGTGACGTCACCTAAGGTATTTCAAGCGCTTGAAATACCTTAGAAGACGTCACTGCTTTGTGATTGGTCGCGTAGCGGTCACGCGACCGCTACGGACCAATCAGAGTGCAGTGACCTCATCTAAGGCCCTTCAAGCGCGCATTCTTAGGTACAACGGCTCCCGGTTACGGCGGTAAAGTCCAGGAGCCGCCGGAGAGGTGAGTATATCCCTATTTTTTATTTTAATTCTTTATTTTACACATTGATATTAATCCCGATACCGATTCCCGATACCACAAAAGTATCGGATCTCGGTATCGGAATTCCGATACCCGCAAGTATCGGCCGATACCCGATACTTGCGGTATCGGAATGCTCAACACTAGTTATGATCCTTAGTGGCTGAGGATCACAGAATGGACTAGCTAAGTTACTGAACATAGAACAAGCTCTAGGGAGGTGGTAACTGGACTGACCGCAAACCTGATCCTAACCAAACACACTAAAGGTAGCCGGTGAACGTGCCTAAATTCCTGGACGTCTCGACGCAGCCTGAGAAACTTGCTACCCCTATAGAGAAAGTAAGACCTCACTTGCCTCAGAGAAATAACCCCAAAGATATAGGAAGCCCCCAACAAATAATAACGGTGAGGTAAGGGGAAAATACAAACGCAGAAATGAAAACAGATTAAGCAAATGAGGCCCACTAATACTAGATAGCAGAAGACAGACAGGGAACTGTGCGGTCAGTAAAAAACCCTATACAAAATATCCACGCTGAGAATACAAGAACCCCCACACCAACTAACGGTGTGAGGGGAGAAACTCAGCCCCCTAGAGCTACCAGCAAGCAAGGAAATCACATATTAGCAAGCTGGACAAGGACAAATAAATAACCAAGAAACATATTGAACACTGATGAGCAAAAAATAACCAAACAGAAACTTAGCTTCTCTTGGCGAGACTGATAGCGAGGAAATTCAGGAGAGATCAAAATAGCACTGAATACATTGACAGCAGGCAACAATTGAGAGTCCAGGTGAGCTAAATAGGAAACCAGCTAACAGATAACGAGACAGCTGATCCAGCCTCAGACCAGCAGAATGACACAAAGAGCCACCAGAGGGAGCCCAAAGACAGCACTCACACAGTACCACTTGTGACCACAAGAGGGAGCCCAAAAACAGAGTTCACAACAGCGGCAGTCACATAAAAACTATGCATGCGCTACTCCTGTTCAAAGATGGCAGCGGTCAGTAAATCATTCAGCTGATCCCGGTGGCAGTGTGTTCGCGACGGTGTTCCACTGGCAAGAGGCTGCCTATGGCATGTACAGTGTGGTTGTGTGTGCGTGTGTGTGTGTGTGGTGCGTATGGCGTATACAGTGTGCGTGTGTTGTGTACAGCATATGCAGTGTGTGCTTGTATATGTGTGGTGCGTACAGCATATACAGTATGTGGGTGTGTATGTGGTGCAACAGTGTTCCGCTGGTGCTACCACGCAAGAGGCTGGTACCACAAGCAGTTTCCATATTGAGACACCCACCACTTGGGTCTCCCAATATGGCGGTCGGTGGACTTCCACCTCTTGGAATTCTGGGATCTGGACACATCTGGAAGGAACAGGATGTGAAGACATTACAAGGTAATTATATATTAGATTTGTAAGCCAAAACCAGGACTGGGTGAAAATTGCAGAATTGCGGAATGTGTTTCTATTATACTTTTTCTCTGATTGTCCCACTCCTAATTTTAGTGTAGAAATACTGAATGGAAATACTGAATGTCTGAATGTGGCCTTATAGAGCACACCTCAATGACAAGCTGGCTGGATAAAGGAGATATTTGCTGAGTTTACCTAGAAATAATAAAATCAGATTACTGGATGAGTGGACCCGTGAATGTTCAGGTTTGTTGGGTTAAAAGGAACCTGTGACCCCCCCATCCCAGGCGTTTGTAACTAAGAAAGCTACCTTGGGCCGCACTAATGCTGCATTCTGACAAGGTGGCTCTTTTAGTTCTGGTCCCTGGCACTGCTGAAATAATAGTTTTTGAAATTTGTCCCTCATACCTCGAAATCGCCAACGGGCAGGTCTTTCCCCCCTAATCCAGACACCTCACAGCAGTCACTCATGGCCTTTACGCGCCGGGCGCCACCTCCTTCATTAGCATTCCCGGTGTGATAGCGTTACTATCCCAGCTTATATGCTTCCTTGAAATAATGCTTCTGGTGATGATGGATCAGGTGGTGGCACAGGAGGAAGAGTACTTCAGAGATATATTGGGAAGATAGATTATGGTTGGCTTTGTAGGTCAGTGTTATTAGCTTGAAGTTGATAATTTTTGGAATTGGAAGACAATGAAGGGATTTGCAGAGGGGAGTAGTGGTGGAGTAGTGAGCACAGAAGTGGATTAGTAGGGCAACAGAATTACCGCCAGACGAGAGAGGAGCGATGATGCAATGGAGGATGATGATGTCCTTGACATCACATAGAATCAAGGCTATCCTAGAAACATGGACAGTGTGGAGGAAGGGGTAGTGGTCATGCTGCCCCAGCTGCACAGAAAAAGAGGGAGCAGGGTGCTAAAATACTGCAGGTAAGTACGTTGGCTGCTACTGGCCACTGCACACCAAAAGCCAGCTCAAGAAGCTCCCTGACAATACAAGGGTGATTTGCATGCTGTGCGATCAGAGACTGAAGTGAGGCATAAATGTTCTGAGCCTGAGCACTCACCTGCATGATTAGGCATCTGAATGCAAAGCAAAAGCTGCAGTGGAGTACACAGCTGAAAAACCAGGAAAGATCTGAGCCTCCTTCCTCTTCTGCTGTGGTCTCAGCTTCTTCCTCTGCATCCCAGACAACAGGGCCACCTGGCCCCCCACATACAGTCGGTCTGACCACACCACCAACAGTAGTGTCACCGAATGTCTCCACACCATACAATTGAAATTTTCAGCTGTACATCCACCAAACATTGGATCCTATATAATATATGGGGCCTTACAACTGATTTCTAAAGGGCTAAAATACATTGTGATCATGGGAACCACAGTACGCCTTTCCCTGCCACCATTACTTTTACTTTTCCAGGGGGGCCATCCCTGCCCTGCAGAAACATGTTGCAGACAAAATCAAATGTGCACTGCGCAACGCAATCAGTGTAAAGGGCCACATAACCACCTATACATGGAGCAGTAAGCTCGGGTAGGGATGTTATATCTCTCTAATTACCCACTCAGTAGATGTTGTGGCAGCTGGTCCTGAGGCAGAAAGCGTTTTAGCACATGTACTGCCACTACAGAAGTTTGCTGTATGATTTTTAGATATTTTTCTGGCCATGTTGCCTCCTCCTCCTCCTCCTCTAGGCAACACAACACCTGCACCACCAACTTCAGCACAGCCAGGAGGAAATAACAGTAGGCTGCTCTGAAACTCATCTGTTTGTAGGAAAAATCCCGCTCCAAGCAGTAGTTGTGGATGGTGATCAAACAACAGACAGATGTGTGGTTGGTGCCAATAAACCTCAAGCCCAGCCTGGTGGTGTGCGATAACGGGAAAAAACCTGTAGCAGCTCTGGCCTAGCCTTTTTTCACACATCCATGGCCTGGTGCATGTGCTGAATTTGATGGTGCCGAGCTTTGCTAATTACACAGAAAAGTCAGAGCTGCTGCTGAAAGTGCAGTCCATCTGTGCATGCTTTCGGCGTCCTCACCCTGCTGCTGCTCTCCTGTCTTCACTTATGCCCTTCCACTCACTTCCTCATATGTGACATACCCACAAGGTGAAACTCTGCCTTGCACTTGCTGGAGAGACATTGAGAGCAGAAGCAGGCATTACTGAAGTTTGAGCTGTAGCACGCAAGGGTGAGTTGCTCTCTGGAACAATACCACTTCACGACTAAAGAGTGGACCTCCATGCAGATTGTGTGTGCAGTGTTGCACTGTTTTCAGTAATCCATGAATATGGCCAGGATTGATGACACTTCAATTACTACACAGCAGAGAATATTCACACCAATAACAGGCCATCAACACATGTCTTGGAGGATGGGTTCCTTTACCAACAACAGCCAGGTATACAATGTAAAGCCAGGGGACAGTTTTGGAGGGATAGGAAGACGAGTAAGAGGATTTTGATGAGGAACAACTGTGTTCACAGCAGTGTGGCACTCAAAGTAGCTCACGGGCATCACTGGAGCATGACTGGATGCAAAGGATACAAACAATACAGAGAATTTAGGCAATGCACTTCCCACTGAGGACAGCTTGTCCTTGTCTCTGGGTAGCCTGGCACACATAGGCTATACATGCTATTGTGCTTGCATAAAGACAATTAAGTTGCCTGGATTGTTACAAGTGCTGATTACTGAGTGGCCACCCTGCTGCATCATCACTACAAGCTCAAGGTGACATCCTTACCTCCTTCACTACCGCACTACTAATGACATTCTCAAATGACAGCTGGGGCTCCTTGGAAGCACAAGGCAGAGGAGAAGGAAGTCGCCAATGCAGCTGGGCCACTGCCACCACCTTGGAAGGGATAGTTAGCATGATAGAAATGTGGAAAACCTTACTCAGCACATTGCAAAATCCAGCACCACCAGCTGATACGGTCCCGATCAACAAGAGGCAGCGTTTTTGTTATGCCGATGTAGCAACTCACCGGGAATTATTAGGTTAGACACTAAAAAGGTATAAGTGGACTATTTAAAACATATTTGTTAAGTGTGATAGACTGCTGCCAGAAAACAGAACCCAGACACCCAAAAGAAAAGGAGTGTGTCTCCTGTAGCCTGGGAGAAAGAGAAACTGACCACAAACCAGAAGCTCAAGGGATCAAATCCATGAACATGACAGTTTCAACAACATGGTGGAAAAGTATGTGTCCACACTTCTCCACATAAAGATTGATGGGTCTGGCCCATTTAACTTCAAGAAATTCAGATTGGGCATACAGCCTAAGCTTGACCTTTATGCCTTTGAGGTGCTGGCCTGCCCTGCGAAAAGTGTACTGTTGTAATGTGTGTTTAGCACAGCAGGAGGTGTGATCACAGACAGCTGCATGTCCCTGTCCACAGCCAACGTGAGCAGGCTCACATTCATTAAAATGAACCAGGTGTGGAGCCCACCGGACTTGTCCGTACGTTTGGCTGAGTATAGAAGTATACCAGGCTTGTTGACACAGTACTCCCAGAGACTTTTTGGTGCACTACACACAGAGGATTTTTGGCACAATACTCCAGGATACACTTTTGTACAGTACAAACAGAGGTTTTTTGGCACTGTGCTACTAGAGCCTTTTTGGTACAGTATAAGCAGAGTCTTTTTTGGCACAATACTCCCAGAGGCTTTTTGGTACCGTGCACACAAAGGCTTTTTGGCACAGTACTCCCAGAGACTTTCTGGCACAGTAAAAACAGAGCTTTATTGACACACTACTCCTAGAGGCATTTTAGCACAATACACACTGAGGCTTTTTGACACAGTGCTCTCAGAGGCTTTTTGGTACAGTACAAACTGAAGCTTTTTGGCCTAGTACTCCCAGAGGCTTTTTGGTGCAGTACAGATGCTTTTTGGCACAACACTTTCAGAGACTTTTTGGCAAAGTGCACACAGAAGCCTTTGTCCTACAATTGGGAAAAACACAACTGCATACTTAATTTTTTTTAGCCATGCTACTCACAAAAAGACAGTTGCAAAATAGAAAAGTTATTAAACAAACTAATCGTATAGACCCAGTGGTAAAATAAAATAATTTTTTGCCCACAAATGGGAAACAGATAACTGCATACTAGAATAGTTTTTTTAGAAACATTACTCACAAAAAGATGGCTACATATTAGAATATTTTTACAAAAACTACTAATGTAGACACAGCAGTTCAATAAAATAATTTTTTGGACCAACAAAGAGACAGCTGCATACAATAATTTTTTTTAGACACACTCTTCACAAAAAGACATCTGTAGAGTTGAAAATGTTTTTAGAATCACTACTTGTATAGACACAGCAGTAGAATATAATATTTTTTTCGTTCCCCAAATGGGAAAGATATGGCTGCATAATAGAAAAAAATAGTACACACGGCTGATTTTTGGCACAGTATTCCCACTGTGAAACATGTAGATGCACACAGTGGCTTGTTGACACTCACTCTCCAGGGAATTGTTTCACTTCAGTATGTCATGCAATCCCAGTAACTAATCAGAGCTAGCTTCAATCTCTCTGCATTGTGACAAATCAGATATCAAGCAGAAGTTAGACCAGTGGCTGGACGCTCACTTCCTCTTGCTGTCTGATTTGTCTGAAGGAAGGGAGAGTGAATCCAAGTTCACTCCAAACAGTTGACAACCCTTTTAATTTGCCATGTTAACTTCATCAGAATGATGTATTATCTTTCTAGCTTTTTCATCTTAGAGAGATCGCTTGTATGAAGAGATGAGTGGATTAATCAGCAGAGTATTGAGTTGAATTTCCTGAAATCTGTGGTTCAATGCAAATTTGAATAATTTGCAATCAATTCATGGTTTGCAATTAAAATTAGAAAACAGCGCCATTTCAGACATGCTGCACACTCAGTGAGCAGACTAATGGCGTCTGGTATGGCAACAGGGCTTCCCCATAATGCCCTGCAACAATCTGATTACATGACATAGCACAGCCAATCAGAGAGGCTATCGCAGCCATTATAAAACAAACAGTAGGGGCCGTCCAAAGAATGCCATTCTCTGCCTGTACTTTGAAGAGATAGAAGAGCCCATAGCAAACAGCCTAGGGATAGATAAAAACCTAATGTGATTATGGTGTACTGCATCAGTGCTGAGGTACCAGATTGATAATGAAAATGATAGTTTCAGTCTTGGAATAGAAATCTAAGATTGAAGTGATATATAGTGAAATCTCATCTTCAACACTCAGAGTGTGACTGGGAATTACTACAGCTGTAATATACTGTAGCAACAGCATCTTAAAGGGAAAAGGTCACATGAAAAATGCTATTAACTTACGGATATGGGACTAACCTGCAGGTTAATAACATTGTGTTGTGAACCTGCCTGGAAGCATTCGTCGTTCAGTCATAGAAGTGACGATGGCATGGTTTCAGTCACCACTCAGTGTATAGAGTGCGGTGGTTGTAACCACGCCCCCTGCACTGACTGACAGTCAGCTCTAATGCTGAGCTGGCTGTCAGTTAGTACCGGTGGTGCAGTTACAGAAGTCGCTCTTTATACACTAAGCAGTGACTGAAACCATGGTGGTGCCACCACTATGACTGAACATCGCACACTACTGGGGGAAATACTGTTAATTTCCTCTCAGCAGCAAGGCTCTAAGTATGGGTGCTGGACAGGTTCTGAATGCTACTAACATGCCGATTAACCCCATGTCTGCAGGTTAATAGTAGGGTTGAGCGACTTTTGCTTTTTTAGGGTCGAGTTGGGTTTTGTGAAACCCGACCTTCTCGAAAGTCGGATCGCGTGAAATCGACCGATTCTACTGTAAAGTCGGGCCCCGGACCGGAACACGAAACCCAATGCAAGTCAATGTGGATTATTTTTTTTTTATTCTCTCTCTCTCTCTCTCTCCTCCGTGCAAAGCATATGTTGTGTTTGACTGCGGAAATCACTGCAGCCCAAACGGTAATATGGCTCTATGACGCCGCAGAAACCAGGCCGGAACCTATGTCATCACGCTGCCCACACTCCTTAATTGGCTGAAAAAATGGCGGGGAAGGTGTCATACAAAACGCGACTTTGGCGCCAAGATCGCCGACCACGTGGCCGACCCCACGCTGGAGTCGGGTCGGGTTTCACGAAACCCGACTTTGCCAAAAGTCGGCGACTTTTGAAAATGAACGATCCGTTTCGCTCAACCCTAGTTAATAGCATTTTATTCACACGACAGGTTCCCTTTAATAGCTGCTATTTTTTTCCACACAGTGACAGCAAGAAAGGGTAGTATCCATCCAATCATTGCAGATAATGCAACTAAATCTGAATTCTGAAATTTAGACACAAGAATTTACCTACCAAAAAGTGTGCATTGTTTAAAGCCAACTCTTGACCATTATGAGATACGGACACCTCCTTTCAGGCTTGATATACAGCATTCTATAATGTTCTGTATCTGCCCCAACCCGACCTGAAATACAAGTAAAACTTTTATTATACTCATGGATCGTTCATTTTCAAAAGTCGCCGACTTATTACCGTTTGGGCTGCAGTGATTTCCGCAGTCAAACACAACATATGCTTTGCACGGAGGAGAGAGAGAGAGAGAGAGAGAGAGAGAATAAAAAAAAAATAATCCACATTGACTTGCATTGGGTTTTGTGTTCCGGTCCGGGGCCCGACTTTACAGTAGAATCGGCCGATTTCACACGATCCGACTTTCGAGAAGGTCGGGTTTCACAAAACCCAACTCGATCCTAAAAAAGCAAAAGTCGCTCAACCCTACTATTAACCTGCAGACATGGGGTTAATCGGCATGTTAGTAGCAAAAGTCGCTCAACCCTAGTCACTGGTCTTGTTTTGGTGCCTCCCTTCTTTTTTTATTTCTCCAATTTATTTTTTAAAGTGATAAAAAATACATAATCCTGAAAGTTAAACACAATTGCTCACCTAATAAATTGTGTGTGTTATTTGACATAATTTGACATAATTTGCTGAGCTTGTATGATTGCCCTAATTTGTCTAATATTAGATGTTTAAATGTGAACACACACTTCCTCAGCACAGTGACCCGTTGCATGTGCTTGCTCTCTTTGTTTAACCCCTTCACCCCCAAGGGTGGTTTGCACGTTAATGACCGGGCCAATTTTTACAATTCTGACCACTGTCCCTTTATGAGGCTATAACTCTGGAACGCTTTGACGAATCTTGGCGATTCTGACATTGTTTTCTCGTGACATATTGTACTTCATGTTAGTGGTAAAATTTATTCGATATAACTTGTGTTTATTTGTGAAAAAAATGGAAATTTGGCGAAAATTTTGAAAATTTTGCAATTTTCCAACTTTGAATTTTTATGCCCTTAAATCACAGACATATGTCACGCAAAATACTTAATAAGTAACATTTCCCACATGTCTACTTTACATCAGTACAATTTTGGAACCAAAATTTTTTTTTGTGACGGAGTTATAAAGGTTAAAAGTTGACCAGCAATTTCTCATTTTTACAACACCATTTTTTTTTAGGGACCACATCTCATTTGAAGTCATTTTGAGGGGTCTATATGATAGAAAATACTCAAGTGTGACACCATTCTAAAAACTGCACCCCTCAAGGTGCTCAAAACCACATTCAAGAAGTTTATTAACCCTTCAGGTGTTTCACAGGAATTTTTGGAATGTTTAAATAAAAATGAACATTTAACTTTTTTTCACACAAAATTTATTTCAGCTCCAATTTGTTTTATTTTACCAAGGGTAACAGGAGAAAATGGACCCCCAAAGTTGTTGTACAATTTGTCCTGAGTACGCTGATACCCCATATGTGGGGGTAAACCACTGTTTGGGCGTTTGGCAGAGCTCGGAAGGAAAGGAGCGCCATTTGACTTTTCAATGCAAAATTGACTGGAATTGAGATGGGACGCCATGTTGCGTTTGGAGAGCCCCTGATGTGCCTAAACACTGAAACCCCCTACAAGTGACACCATTTTGGAAAGTAGACCCCCTAAGGAACTTATCTTGATGTGTGGTGAGCACTTTGACCCACCAAGTGCTTCACAGAAGTTTATAATGCAGAGCCGTAAAAATAAAAAATCATATTTTTTCACAAAAATGATCTTTTTGCCCCCAATTTTTTATTTTCCCAAGGGTAAGAGAAGAAATTGGACCCCAAAAAATGTTGTGCAATTTGTCTTGAGTACGCTGATACCCCATATGTGGGTGTAAACCATTGTTTGGGCGCATGGCAGAGCTTGGAAGGGAAGGAGCGCCATTTGACTTTTCAATGCAAAATTGACTGGAATTGAGATGGGACGCCATGTTGCGTTTGGAGAGCCCCTGATGTGCCTAAACATTGAAACTCCCTACAAGTGACACCATTTTGGAAAGTAGACCCCCTAAGGAACTTATCTAGATGTGTGGTGAGCACTTTGACCCACCAAGTGCTTCACAGAAGTTTATAATGCAGAGCCGTAAAAATAAAAAATCATATTTTTTCACAAAAATGATCTTTTTGCCCCCAATTTTTTATTTTCCCAAGGGCAAGAGAAGAAATTGGACCCCAAAAAATGTTGTGCAATTTGTCCTGAGTACGATGATACCCCATATGTGGGTGTAAACCATTGTTTGGGCGCATGGCAGAGCTTGGAAGGGAAGGAGCGCCATTTGACTTTTCAATGCAAAATTGACTGGAATTGAAATGGGACGCCATGTTGCGTTTGGAGAGCCCCTGATGTGCCTAAACATTGAAACTCCCTACAAGTGACACCATTTTGGAAAGTAGACCCCCTAAGGAACTTATCTAGATGTGTGGTGAGCACTTTGACCCACCAAGTGCTTCACAGAAGTTTATAATGCAGAGCCGTAAAAATAAAAAATCATATTTTTTCACAAAAATGATCTTTTCGCCCCCAATTTTTTATTTTCCCAAGGGTAAGAGAAGAAATTGGACCCCAAAAAATGTTTTGCAATTTGTCCTGAGTACGCTGATACCCCATATGTGGGTGTAAACCATTGTTTGGGCGCATGGCAGAGCTTGGAAGGGAAGGAGCGCCATTTGACTTTTCAATGCAAAATTGACTGGAATTGAGATGGGACGCCATGTTGCGTTTGGAGAGCCCCTGATGTGCCTAAACATTGAAACTCCCTACAAGTGACACCATTTTGGAAAGTAGACCCCCTAAGGAACTTATCTAGATGTGTGGTGAGCACTTTGACCCACCAAGTGCTTCACAGAAGTTTATAATGCAGAGCCGTAAAAATAAAAAATCATATTTTTTCACAAAAATGATCTTTTTGCCCCCAATTTTTTATTTTCCCAAGGGTAAGAGAAGAAATTGGACCCCAAATAATGTTGTGCAATTTGTCCTGAGTACGATGATACCCCATATGTGGGTGTAAACCATTGTTTGGGCGCATGGCAGAGCTTGGAAGGGAAGGAGCGCCATTTGACTTTTCAATGCAAAATTGACTGGAATTGAAATGGGACGCCATGTTGCGTTTGGAGAGCCCCTGATGTGCCTAAACATTGAAACTCCCTACAAGTGACACCATTTTGGAAAGTAGACCCCCTAAGGAACTTATCTAGATGTGTGGTGAGCACTTTGACCCACCAAGTGCTTCACAGAAGTTTATAATGCAGAGCCGTAAAAATAAAAAATCATATTTTTTCACAAAAATGATCTTTTCGCCCCCAATTTTTTATTTTCCCAAGGGTAAGAGAAGAAATTGGACCCCAAAAAATGTTGTGCAATTTGTCCTGAGTACGCTGATACCCCATATGTGGGTGTAAACATTGTTTGGGCGCATGGCAGAGCTTGGAAGGGAAGGAGCGCCATTTGACTTTTCAATGCAAAATTGACTGGAATTGAGATGGGACGCCATGTTGCGTTTGGAGAGCCCCTGATGTGCCTAAACATTGAAACTCCCTACAAGTGACACCATTTTGGAAAGTAGACCCCCTAAGGAACTTATCTAGATGTGTGGTGAGCACTTTGACCCACCAAGTGCTTCACAGAAGTTTATAATGCAGAGCCGTAAAAATAAAAAATCATATTTTTTCACAAAAATGATCTTTTTGCCCCCAATTTTTTATTTTCCCAAGGGTAAGAGAAGAAATTGGACCCCAAAAAATGTTGTGCAATTTGTCCTGAGTACGATGATACCCCATATGTGGGTGTAAACCATTGTTTGGGCGCATGGCAGAGCTTGGAAGGGAAGGAGCGCCATTTGACTTTTCAATGCAAAATTGACTGGAATTGAGATGGGACGCCATGTTGCGTTTGGAGAGCCCCTGATGTGCCTAAACATTGAAACTCCCTACAAGTGACACCATTTTGGAAAGTAGACCCCCTAAGGAACTTATCTAGATGTGTTTTGAGAGCTTTGAACCCCCAAGTGTTTCACTACAGATTATAACGCAGAGCCGTGAAAATAATTTTTTTTTTCTCTCAAAAATAATTTTTTAGCCCCCAGCTTTGTATTTTTACAAGGGTAACAGAATAAATTGGACCCCAAAATTTGTTTTCCAATTTGTCCTGAGTACGCTGATACCCCATATGTGGGGGGGAACCACTGTTTGGGTGCATGACAGAGCTCGGAAGGGAAGGAGCGCCATTTGGAATGCAGCCTTAAATGGATTGGTCTGCAGGCGTCACGTTGCATTTGCAGAGCCCCTGATGTACCCAAACAGTACAAACCCCCCACAAGTGACCCCATATTGGAAACTAGACCTCCCAAGGAACTTATCTAGATGTGTTGTGAGAACTTTGAACCCCCAAGTGTTTCACTACAGTTTATAACGCAGAGCCGTGAAAATAAAACATTTTTTTCCCACAAAAATGATTTTTAGCCCCCCAAATTTTTATTTTCCTAAGGATAACAAGAGAACTTGGACCCCAGAAGTTGTTGTTCAATTTGTCCCGAGTACGCTGATAACACATATGTTGGGGTAAACCCCTTTTTGGGCGCACGGGAGAGCTCGGAAAGGAAGGAGCACTGTTTTACTTTTTCAACGCAGAATTGGCTGGAATTGAGATTGGACACCATGTCGCGCTTGGAGAGCCCCTGATGTGCCTGGACAGTGGAAACTCCCCAATTCTACCTGAAACCCTAACCCAAACACACCCCTAACCCTAATCCCAACGGTAACCCTAACCACACCCCTAGCCCTGACACACCCATAATTCTAATCCCAACCCTAATCCAAACGTAAATGTAATCCAAACCCTAACCCTAACTTTAGCCCCAACCCTAACTTTAGCCCCAACCCTAACTTTACCTCCAACCCTAGCCCTAACCCTAACCCTACCCCTACCCCTAACCCTAAACGTGACTGAAATACATGGCACTGAAATACGTGGCACTGAAATATGTGGCACTGAAATACGTGGCACTGAAATACGTGATACGTGGCACTTAAATACGTGGCACTGAAACACGTGGCACTGAAATACGTGATACGTGGCACTGAAATACGTGGCACTGAAATACGTGGCACTTAAATACGTGGCACTTAAATACGTGGCACTTAAATACGTGGCACTGAAATATGTGATACTAAAATATGTGGCACTGAAATACGTGATACGTGGCACTGAAATACGTGATACGTGTCACTGAAATACGTGGCACTGAAACACGTGGCACTGAAATACGTGATACGTGGCACTGAAATACATGGCACTGAAATACGTGGCACTGAAATACGTGGCACTAGGGTTGAGCGACTTTCATTTTTTTAAGATCGAGTAGGGTTTTGGGAAACCCGATTTTGTCCAGAGTCGAGTCGAGTGCAGTCGGCCGATTATCGCAAAAAGTCGGGGATCGACCGAAACACGAAACCCAATGCAAGTCAATGGGGAAGCATAGTCGGCAGTGAGTGGAGGCCAGGAAAACACCTACAGTGCCCATTTTAATGCCAAAAACATCCATTCTTGTTTCTGAAGCTTGCCAATCTTAATTAACTGTATAATAATAGTTGGGCATAGGGAATTGGGGGAAAGTTGTGGGGGGAGTAGGGCTGGCTCAAGTTTTTCGTGGGCCCAGGAAATGCGGACTACGTCACGGCGGTGTTGCAGGGAAAGGTAAGTATTTAAACGTTGCAAGTGCTGTGATCCTGAGCAAGCAGGGGGGGGCCCACTCGTTCGCATTGCCACTGGCACAGGGCCCCTCAAAGTACGGCGGTGTGTTTGCATGGCGGGGGCGCCTCCCACCAGCAGCGACACTTTTGCGTACTCTGAGGGGCCCTGTGCCAGTGACGTCGCCAACGAGTATGCCCCCCACCTGATGAAGGAACCTGCACTTTCATCTGCACCTTCCTCTTTGTCCCTGTGTAAGGTGGTATAACATGCGGGAAGGGGAACCTTACTTTCAGCAGGGTCAGATTCTGGCTGTGTAGAGTACAAGGGGAATGTAGTGGTCTAGGTCAATGTACCAGCAGACTCATTTAGCAGTGGCTGGGCAATGGGCAGGATGAGGAGGAAACAGATATAGGGCCAAAGAATAAAGTAGGCTAAATGCAGTTCAAAATTGGTAACAGGACTAAACAGGCGGCATTGCTTTGTTCAGTGGAGTAGCAAACCCAAGAGCAGCAGACACTGTTTCAAGGGCCTAACCACACTAGTAGGCCAAATGCAGTTTAATATCTGATAGTATAGGGCGAAAGCCAGAATGTGGAAGCTCAGCTTTGTTCAGTTGAGGACAACACCAGGGAGGGGCAGACACCTTTAGTAGGCCGGAAAAGCCTATTGCATTTTTTAAAATGGTAATTTGGAGCAGAAGGTTGAAGCTCAGCTTTATTTAGTTGAGGACAACACCAGGCAGGGGCACACAGACAGACACCTTTAGTAGGCCGGAAAAGCCTATTGCATTTTTTAAAATGGTAATTTGGAGCAGAAGGTTGAAGCTCAGCTTTATTTAGTTGAGGGCAACACCAGGGAGGGGCAGAAGCCGTTAGTAGGCCCTAACCACCATTTTTTTTTTTTAAAACCACTTAATGAGAGCCGGAAGGTTGAAGCTCAGCTTTATTAGCTTTATTTAGTTGAGGACAACACCAGGCAGGGGCACACAGACAGACACCTTTAGTAGGCCGGAAAAGCCTATTGCATTTTTTAAAATGGTAATTTGGAGCAGAAGGAAGGTTGAAGCTCAGCTTTATTTAGTTGAGGACAACACCAGGCAGGGGCACACAGACAGACACCTTTAGTAGGCCGGAAAAGCCTATTGCATTTTTTAAAATGGTAATTTGGAGCAGAAGGTTGAAGCTCAGCTTTATTTAGTTGAGGACAACACCAGGCAGGGGCACACAGACAGACACCTTTAGTAGGCCGGAAAAGCCTATTGCATTTTTTAAAATGGTAATTTGGAGCAGAAGGTTGAAGCTCAGCTTTATTTAGTTGAGGACAACACCAGGCAGGGGCACACAGACAGACACCTTTAGTAGGCCGGAAAAGCCTATTGCATTTTTTAAAATGGTAATTTGGAGCTGAAGGTTGAAGCTCAGCTTTATTTAGTTGAGGACAACACCAGGCAGGGGCACACAGACAGACACCTTTAGTAGGCCGGAAAAGCCTATTGCATTTTTTAAAATGGTAATTTGGAGCAGAAGGTTGAAGCTCAGCTTTATTTAGTTGAGGACAACACCAGGCAGGGGCACACAGACAGACACCTTTAGTAGGCCGGAAAAGCCTATTGCATTTTTTAAAATGGTAATTTGGAGCAGAAGGTTGAAGCTCAGCTTTATTTAGTTGAGGACAACACCAGGCAGGGGCACACAGACAGACACCTTTAGTAGGCCGGAAAAGCCTATTGCATTTTTTAAAATGGTAATTTGGAGCAGAAGGTTGAAGCTCAGCTTTATTTAGTTGAGGACAACACCAGGCAGGGGCACACAGACAGACACCTTTAGTAGGCCGGAAAAGCCTATTGCATTTTTTAAAATGGTAATTTGGAGCAGAAGGTTGAAGCTCAGCTTTATTTAGTTGAGGACAGCACCAGGCAGGGGCACACAGACAGACACCTTTAGTAGGCCGGAAAAGCCTATTGCATTTTTTAAAATGGTAATTTGGAGCAGAAGGTTGAAGCTCAGCTTTATTTAGTTGAGGACAACACCAGGCAGGGGCACACAGACAGACACCTTTAGTAGGCCGGAAAAGCCTATTGCATTTTTTAAAATGGTAATTTGGAGCAGAAGGTTGAAGCTCAGCTTTATTTAGTTGAGGACAACACCAGGCAGGGGCACACAGACAGACACCTTTAGTAGGCCGGAAAAGCCTATTGCATTTTTTAAAATGGTAATTTGGAGCAGAAGGTTGAAGCTCAGCTTTATTTAGTTGAGGACAACACCAGGCAGGGGCACACAGACAGACACCTTTAGTAGGCCGGAAAAGCCTATTGCATTTTTTAAAATGGTAATTTGGAGCAGAAGGTTGAAGCTCAGCTTTATTTAGTTGAGGACAACACCAGGCAGGGGCACACAGACAGACACCTTTTGTAGGCCGGAAAAGCCTATTGCATTTTTTAAAATGGTAATTTGGAGCAGAAGGTTGAAGCTCAGCTTTATTTAGTTGAGGACAACACCAGGCAGGGGCACACAGACAGACACCTTTAGTAGGCCGGAAAAGCCTATTGCATTTTTTAAAATGGTAATTTGGAGCAGAAGGTTGAAGCTCAGCTTTATTTAGTTGAGGACAGCACCAGGCAGGGGCACACAGACAGACACCTTTAGTAGGCCGGAAAAGCCTATTGCATTTTTTAAAATGGTAATTTGGAGCAGAAGGTTGAAGCTCAGCTTTATTTAGTTGAGGACAACACCAGGCAGGGGCACACAGACAGACACCTTTAGTAGGCCGGAAAAGCCTATTGCATTTTTTAAAATGGTAATTTGGAGCAGAAGGTTGAAGCTCAGCTTTATTTAGTTGAGGACAACACCAGGCAGGGGCACACAGACAGACACCTTTAGTAGGCCGGAAAAGCCTATTGCATTTTTTAAAATGGTAATTTGGAGCAGAAGGTTGAAGCTCAGCTTTATTTAGTTGAGGACAACACCAGGCAGGGGCACACAGACAGACACCTTTAGTAGGCCGGAAAAGCCTATTGCATTTTTTAAAATGGTAATTTGGAGCAGAAGGTTGAAGCTCAGCTTTATTTAGTTGAGGGCAACACCAGGGAGGGGCAGAAGCCGTTAGTAGGCCCTAACCAAAGTTGAAGGCCAAATGCAGTTTAATTTCTGATACTATAGGCCGAAAGCCAGAAGGTGGAAGCTCCGATTTAGACAGTGGAGGACAATTTGAATTAGGGACTGCAGACAGACTTAGTAGGCTGTCCCCTGTGGACCATGCATCCACCACATTAACCCATTGCGCCGTAATGGACACGTAATCTTCCGTGGCCATGCCTACAGGTCCATGCGTCTGTTGTCAGGTGCACCTTTGTACTCACAGATTGCCAGAGTGCATGGACAATGCGGTCTTCTACATGCTGGTGGAGGGTTGGGATGGCTTTTCTCGCAAAAGAAGTGTCGACTGGTTAGCTTGTAGCGTGGTACAGCGTAGTCCATCATGGCCTTATTAATAGTAAATAAAATATATAACTAGGCTCTATGAACTTTTAAATAGGTTCCAGGGGTACACGGGCAGCATTGGTGTGGTCAGTGGAGGAGTATTGCAAGTAGGGGCTGCAGACAGGCTATCAAAGGCCTAAAATAACAAACAGTAGGCAGTCATGGCAGTTTTACATCGGTTACATGGATACACAGGCAGGCACTCCAGGCAGCATTGTGGTCAGTGGAGGAGTATTGCAAGTAGGGGCCGCAGACAGGCTATCAAAGGCCTAAAATAACAAACAGTAGGCAGTCATGGCAGTTTTACATCGGTTACATGGATACACAGGCAGGCACTCCAGGCAGCATTGTGGTCAGTGGAGGAGTATTGCAAGTAGGGGCCGCAGACAGGCTATCAAAGGCCTAAAATAACAAACAGTAGGCAGTCATGGCAGTTTTACATCGGTTACATGGATACACAGGCAGGCACTCCAGGCAGCATTGTGGTCAGTGGAGGAGTATTGCAAGTAGGGGCCGCAGACAGGCTATCAAAGGCCTAAAATAACAAACAATAGGCTCATTGCAGTTTTACAGCGGTTACATGGATAGACGGGCAGGCAGCTTGGTGGTGAGTGGAGGAGTATTTAAAGTAGGGACCGCAGACAGGCTATCAAAGGCCTAACATAACAAACAATAGGCTCATGGCAGTTTTACAGCGGTTACATGGATACACGGGCAGGCAGCTTGGTGGTCAGTGGAGGAGTATTTAAAGTAGGGACCGCAGACAGGCTTCAAAGGCCTAACATAAGAAAATGGGCTGGCTGTAGGCACTTTATAATTGGTTCCAGGGGTACACGGGCAGCAGTGGTCTGGTCAGTGGAGGACTAGTGGAAGGAGGGACCGCAGACAGGCTTCAAAGGCCTAACATAAAAAAATGGGCTGGCTGTAGGCACTTTATAATTGGTTCCAGGGGTACACGGGCAGCAGTGGTCTGGCCAGTGGAGGACTAGTGGAAGGAGGGACCGCAGACAGGCTTCAAAGGCCTAACATAAAAAAATGGGCTGGCTGTAGGCACTTTATAATTGGTTCCAGGGGTACACGGGCAGCAGTGGTCTGGCCAGTGGAGGACTAGTGGAAGGAGGGACCGCAGACAGGCTTCAAAGGCCTAACATAAAAAAATGGGCTGGCTGTAGGCACTTTATAATTGGTTCCAGGGGTACACGGGCAGCAGTGGTCTGGTCAGTGGAGGACTAGTGGAAGCAGGGACCGCAGACAGGCTTCAAAGGCCTAACATAAAAAAATGGGCTGGCTGTAGGCACTTTATAATTGGTTCCAGGGGTACACGGGCAGCAGTGGTCTGGCCAGTGGAGGACTAGTGGAAGGAGGGACCGCAGACAGGCTTCAAAGGCCTAACATAAAAAAATGGGCTGGCTGTAGGCACTTTATAATTGGTTCCAGGGGTACACGGGCAGCAGTGGTCTGGCCAGTGGAGGACTAGTGGAAGGAGGGACCGCAGACAGGCTTCAAAGGCCTAACATAAAAAAATGGGCTGGCTGTAGGCACTTTATAATTGGTTCCAGGGGTACACGGGCAGCAGTGGTCTGGTCAGTGGAGGACTAGTGGAAGGAGGGACCGCAGACAGGCTTCAAAGGCCTAACATAAAAAAATGGGCTGGCTGTAGGCACTTTATAATTGGTTCCAGGGGTACACGGGCAGCAGTGGTCTGGCCAGTGGAGGACTAGTGGAAGGAGGGACCGCAGACAGGCTTCAAAGGCCTAACATAAAAAAATGGGCTGGCTGTAGGCACTTTATAATTGGTTCCAGGGGTACACGGGCAGCAGTGGTCTGGCCAGTGGAGGACTAGTGGAAGGAGGGACCGCAGACAGGCTTCAAAGGCCTAACATAAAAAAATGGGCTGGCTGTAGGCACTTTATAATTGGTTCCAGGGGTACACGGGCAGCAGTGGTCTGGTCAGTGGAGGACTAGTGGAAGGAGGGACCGCAGACAGGCTTCAAAGGCCTAACATAAAAAATGGGCTGGCTGTAGGCACTTTATAATTGGTTCCAGGGGTACACGGGCAGCAGTGGTCTGGTCAGTGGAGGACTAGTGGAAGGAGGGACCGCAGACAGGCTTCAAAGGCCTAACATAAAAAAATGGGCTGGCTGTAGGCACTTTATAATTGGTTCCAGGGGTACACGGGCAGCAGTGGTCTGGCCAGTGGAGGACTAGTGGAAGGAGGGACTGCAGACAGGCTTCAAAGGCCTAACATAAAAAAATGGGCTGGCTGTAGGCACTTTATAATTGGTTCCAGGGGTACACGGGCAGCAGTGGTCTGGCCAGTGGAGGACTAGTGGAAGGAGGGACCGCAGACAGGCTTCAAAGGCCTAACATAAAAAAATGGGCTGGCTGTAGGCACTTTATAATTGGTTCCAGGGGTACACGGGCAGCAGTGGTCTGGTCAGTGGAGGACTAGTGGAAGGAGGGACCGCAGACAGGCTTCAAAGGCCTAACATAAAAAAATGGACTGGCTGTAGGCACTTTATAATTGGTTCCAGGGGTACACGGGCAGCAGTGGTCTGGTCAGTGGAGGACTAGTGGAAGGAGGGACCGCAGACAGGCTTCAAAGGCCTAACATAACAAACAATAGGCTCATGGCAGTTTTACAGCGGTTACATGGATACACGGGCAGCTTGGTGGTGAGTGGAGGAGTAGTGCAAGGAGTGTCTGTCCCAGTACTCCCAAAATATAAATAGATGTTAATGTCTCGCAAAACAACCAAAACAAAAAAAAAGGTGGCATACTTAGGTACAGGGGTGGGCTCATCTGCTGAGTTTCTGACATAGTAATTTGGCAGTAACTATTTAATGGTGCCAATATAGGACACAGACACAGACTACTTTAAGTTGCATCATAGATGTCTACAAATTTGTATTGTCAGTGCCAGACATTGAATGATGTCAGCGAATAGACTAAAGATTGGTGGAGCTGTGCGACATAATTTTGCATGTGGTAGAGCACATTTTGAGCTGGGGTAGGGGGGAACTCTCTAGAGGCCGGCGGGACCGCCCCAGGGCCCCTCATGTTACAACGGTGTGTCTGACGTTGGGTGCGCACCACCACCGCCAGAGACACTACATTGTACTATGAGGGACCCAGTAGCAATGCCGTCAACCAAAAGCGAGCACACCCACCTCTTCAGACAAACAGCAGTCTCACGGGTGCTTGCGCCAAGTCACGATACCACGGCCCCGTGTGGGGAGTTTGGCCATTTAGGGAGGTGTAAACATGTCGTATGCTGTACAATCAGCTGCAGCAAATTGGACATTAGAAAAGTAATTCACAGGCAAGAGCTTTTCATAGGAAAGCTAGGTGTCGGCCGGGCAAGGTGGGGCAAAAGATTTCGAAATCCAGTTGTGGTTCATTTTAATGAATGTTAGATCGTCAACATTTTGGGTAGCCAGACGAGTCCTTTTTTCGGTTAATATTGAACCTGCAGCACTGAATACTCTTTCTGATAGGACACTTGCTGCCGGGCAAGCAAGCTCCTGCAATGCATATTCTGCCAATTCTGGCCAGGTGTCTAATTTGGAGGCCCAGTAATCAAATGGGAATGACGGTTGAGGGAGAACATCGATAAGGGATGAAAAATAGTTAGTAACCATACTGGACAAATGTTGTCTCCTGTCACTTTCAATTGATGCAGCAGTACCTGTCCTGTCTGCGGTCATAGCAAAATCACTCCACAACCTGGTCAGAAAACCCCTCTGTCCAACGCCACTTCTGATGTGTGCACCCCTAACACTCCTAGTCTGCTGCCCCCTGGAGCTCGTGTGAGAACGATCACGTGCGCTGTGTGCTGGGAATGCCTGAAGCAAATGGTCAACAAGAGTTGATTGTTTGGTTGCTAATATTAGTTCCAAGTTCTCATGTGGCATAATATTTTGCAATTTGCCTTTATAGCGTGGATCAAGGAGGCAGGCCAACCAGTAATCGTCATCGTTCATCATTTTCGTAATGCGTGTGTCCCTTTTTAGGATACGTAAGGCATAATCCGCCATGTGGGCCAAAGTTCCAGTTGTCAAATCTCCGGTTGTGATTGGTTGAGGGGCAGTTGCAGGCAAATCTACGTCACTTGTGTCCCTCAAAAAACCAGAACCCGGCCGTGACACGCAACCAATTTCCTGTGCCCCCGGGAAAGGTTCGGCATTAAAAATATACTCATCCCCATCATCCTCCTCGTCCTCCACCTCCTCTTCGCCCGCTACCTCGTCCTGTACACTGCCCTGACCAGACAATGGCTGACTGTCATCAAGGCTTTCCTCTTCCTCTGGTGCAGACGCCTGCTCCTTTATGTGCGTCAAACTTTGCATCAGCAGACGCATTAGGGGGATGCTCATGCTTATTACGGCGTTGTCTGCACTAACCAGCCGTGTGCATTCCTCAAAACACTGAAGGACTTGACACATGTCTTGTATCTTAGACCACTGCACACCTGACAACTCCATGTCTGCCATCCTACTGCCTGCCCGTGTATCCTCCCACAAATAAATAACAGCACGCCTCTGTTCGCACAGTCTCTGAAGCATGTGCAGTGTTGAGTTCCACCTTGTTGCAACGTCTATGATTAGGCGATGCTGGGGAAGGTTCAAAGACCGCTGATAGGTCTGCATACGGCTGGCGTGTACAGGCGAACGTCGGATATGTGAGCAAAGTGCACGCACTTTGAGGAGCAGGTCGGAGAACCCAGGATAAGTTTTCAATAAGCACTGCACCACCAGGTTTAAGGTGTGAGCCAGGCAAGGAATGTGTTTCAGTTGGGAAAGGGAGATGGCAGCCATGAAATTCCTTCCGTTATCACTCACTACCTTGCCTGCCTCAAGATCTACTGTGCCCAGCCACGACTGCGTTTCTTGTTGCAAGAACTCGGACAGAACTTCCGCGGTGTGTCTGTTGTCGCCCAAGCACTTCATAGCCAATACAGCCTGCTGACGCTTGGCAGTAGCTGGCCCATAATGGGACAACTGGTGTGCAACAGTGTCATCTGCCGATGGAGTGGTTGGCAGTCTGCGTTCTGTGGAAGAGCTGTAGCTTCTGCAGGAGGACGAGGAGGAGGAGGAGGAGGGGGTGCGAACGCCTACAGCCAACTGTTTCCTAGACCGTGGGCTAGGCACAACTGTCCCTAAATTGATGTCGCCTGTGGACCCTGCATCCACCACATTCACCCAGTGTGCCGTGATGGACACATAACGTCCCTGGCCATGCCTACTGGTCCATGCATCTGTAGTCAGGTGCACCTTTGTACTCACAGATTGCCTGAGTGCATGGACGATGCGCTGTTTAACATGCTGGTGCAGGGCTGGGATGGCTTTTCTGGAAAAAAAGTGTCGACTGGGTAGCTCGTATCGTGGTTCAGCGTACTCCATCAGGGCTTTGAAAGCTTCGCTTTCAACTAACCGGTAGGGCATCATCTCTAACGAGATTAGTCTAGCTATGTGGGCGTTAAAACACTGTGTACGCGGATGCGAGGATAAGTACTTCCTTTTTCTAACCAGAGTCTCATGTAGGGTGAGCTGGACTGGAGAGCTGGAGATCGTGGAACTTTCGGGTGTGCCGGTGTACATGGCAGACTGAGAGACGGTTGGAGACGGTATTGTTTCCGCCGGTGCCCTAGATGCAATATTTCCTCCTACAAAACTGGTGATTCCCTGACCCTGACTGCTTTTGGCTGGCAAAGAAACCTGCACAGATACTGCCGGTGGTGCGGAAAATGGTGGCCTTACAGTGACGGAAGGGATGTTGCGTTGCTGACTAGCTTCATTGGCCGAGGGTGCTACAACCTTGAGGGACGTTTGGTAGTTAGTCCAGGCTTGAAAATGCATGGTGGTTAAGTGTCTATGCATGCAACTAGTATTTAGACTTTTCAGATTCTGACCTCTGCTTAAGCTAGTTGAACATTTTTGACAGATGACTTTGCGCTGATCAGTTGGATGTTGTTTAAAAAAATGCCAGACTGCACTCTTCCTAGACTCGGATCCCTTTTCAGGGATTGCAGACTGAGCTTTAACCGGATGGCAACGCTGTGCTCCAACAGGTTTTGGCTTTGACACGCGTTTTGGGCCAGATACGGGCCCGGCAGATGGAACCTGTTGCGATGTTGATGCCTGCTGCGGCCCCTCCTCCACCTCCGCTTCTGAACTACTGCCGCCTGCACCCTGTTCCCCCAATGGCTGCCAATCGGGGTCAATAACTGGGTCATCTATTACCTCCTCTTCGAGCTCGTGTGCAACTTCGTCTGTGTCACTGTGTCGGTCGGTGGTATAGCGTTCGTGGCGGGGCAACATAGTCTCATCAGGGTCTGATTGTGGATCTGTACCCTGAGAGGGCAATGTGGTGGTCTGAGTCAAAGGAGCAGCATAGTACTCTGGCTGTGGCTGTGCATCAGTGCACTCCATGTCAGAATATACTTGTAATGGGCATGGCCTGTTAAATGTTTCACTTTCTAAGCCAGGGACGGTATGTGTAAAGAGCTCCATGGAGTGACCCGTTGTGTCGCCTGCTGCATCCTTCTCTCTTGTTGTAGTTTTTGCTGAGGAGGACAAGGAAGCGACTTGTCCCTGACCGTGAACATCCACAAGCGACGCGCTGCTTTTACATTTACCAGTTTCGGAAGAGGAGGCAAAAGAGCTAGAGGCTGAGTCTGCAATGTAAGCCAAAACTTGCTGTTGCTGCTCCGCCTTTAAAAGCGGTTTTCCTACTCCCAGAAAAGAGAGCGTTCGAGGCCTTGTGTAGCCTGACGACGAAACTGGCTCCACAGCTCCAGACTTAGGTGGAATATTTTTATCCCCACGACCACCTGATGCTCCACTACCACTACCATCATTACCAGCTGACAATGAACGCCCACGACGACCTCTTGCACCAGACTTCCTCATTGTTTTAAAATCTTAACCAAAGTAACTTTATTTGTTGCTGTCAAACAACTTACACGGTGAGCTATAACTTCAGTATGATTTCAATATCCCTTAACAGGTTGGTGAGACCACAAGGAAAATCAGGCACAATGTTACACACTCTGTTTTCTGTGGCACAAAATCACAGAGATGACACACACGCAGGACTGTCACTCAAGCACTAATGTCAATATTAATCTCCCACCTAATTTTTTTTTTTTTTTTCTCAGGGAGACTTTAGAAACCAAATAATATTAAAAAAAAAAAAAAAAAAAAGGCTTTCTATGGCCCACAATTAGAGAGAGAGAGGTGGCACACCCAGGAGTCAAGACTGGCGCACAAGCTGAAAGGGCAATATTACTCTCCCACTGTTTTTTTAAGTTTTTTTTTTATTGTAGGGAGACTTTAGAAACCAAATAATATTAAAAAAAAATAAAAAATAGGCTTTCTATAGCCCACTGAATGAGAGGGAGAGAGGTGGCACACCCAGGAGTCAAGACTGGCACACAAGCTGAAAGGGCAATATTACTCTCCCACTGTTTTTTTATGTATTTTTGGTTTTTTAAGGGAGACTTTAGAAACCCAATAATATTTTAAAAAAAAATAAATAGGCTTTCTATGGCCCACTGAATGAGAGGGAGAGAGGTGGCACACCCAGGAGTCAAGACTGGCACACAAGCTGAAAGGGCAATATTACTCTCCCACTGTTTTTTTATGTTTTTTTTTTTTTTTTCAGGGAGACTTTAGAAACCAAATAATAAGAAAAAAAATAAATAAATAAATAGGCTTTCTATAGCCCACTGAATGAGAGATAGCACACACAGCAGTGGCACACAAGCCCTGACTGAGGCCAATATTTTTCTCCCACTGATTGATGTAGTGTTTTTGTGTTGAGGTAGATTTTAGAACACAAATCAAGGAAAAAAAAAAAAAATGCTTTCTATGGCCCACTGAATGAGAGAGACGTGGCACACCCAGGAGTCAAGACTGGCACACAAGCTGAAAGGGCAATATTACTCTCCCACTGTTTTTTTATGTATTTTTGGTTTTTTAAGGGAGACTTTAGAAACCCAATAATATTTAAAAAAAAAAATAAATAGGCTTTCTATGGCCCACTGAATGAGAGGGAGAGAGGTGGCACACCCAGGAGTCAAGACTGGCACACAAGCTGAAAGGGCAATATTACTCTCCCACTGTTTTTTTATGTTTTTTTTTTTTTTTTCAGGGAGACTTTAGAAACCAAATAATAAGAAAAAAAATAAATAAATAAATAGGCTTTCTATAGCCCACTGAATGAGAGATAGCACACACAGCAGTGGCACACAAGCCCTGACTGAGGCCAATATTTTTCTCCCACTGATTGATGTAGTGTTTTTGTGTTGAGGTAGATTTTAGAACACAAATCAAGGAAAAAAATAAAAATGCTTTCTATGGCCCACTGAATGAGAGAGAGGTGGCACACCCAGGAGTCAAGACTGGCACACAAGCTGAAAGGGCAATATTACTCTCCCACTGTTTTTTTATGTATTTTTTGTTTTTTAAGGGAGACTTTAGAAACCCAATAATATTTAAAAAAAAAAATAAATAGGCTTTCTATGGCCCACTGAATGAGAGGGAGAGAGGTGGCACACCCAGGAGTCAAGACTGGCACACAAGCTGAAAGGGCAATATTACTCTCCCACTGTTTTTTTATGTTTTTTTTTTTTTTTCAGGGAGACTTTAGAAACCAAATAATATTAAAAAAACCAAAAAAAAAAATAGCCTTTCTATGGCCCACTAAATGAGAGAGAGAGGTGGCACACCCAGGAGTCAAGACTGGCACACAAGCTGAAAGGGCAATATTACTCTCCCACTGTTTTTTTATGTTTTTTTTTTTTTTTTCAGGGAGACTTTAGAAACCAAATAATATTAAAAAAACAAAAAAAAAAATAGCCTTTCTATGGCCCACTGAATGAGAGAGAGAGGTGGCACACCCAGGAGTCAAGACTGGCACACAAGCTGAAAGGGCAATATTACTCTCCCACTGTTTTTTTATGTATTTTTTGTTTTTTAAGGGAGACTTTAGAAACCCAATAATATTTAAAAAAAATAATAAATAGGCTTTCTATGGCCCACTGAATGAGAGGGAGAGAGGTGGCACACCCAGGAGTCAAGCCTGGCACACAAGCTGAAAGGGCAATATTACTCTCCCACTGTTTTTTTATGTATTTTTTGTTTTTTAAGGGAGACTTTAGAAACCCAATAATATTTAAAAAAAAAATAAATAGGCTTTCTATGGCCCACTGAATGAGAGGGAGAGAGGTGGCACACCCAGGAGTCAAGACTGGCACACAAGCTGAAAGGGCAATATTACTCTCCCACTGTTTTTTTATGTTTTTTTTTTTTTTTTCAGGGAGACTTTAGAAACCAAATAATATTAAAAAAACCAAAAAAAAAAATAGCCTTTCTATGGCCCACTGAATGAGAGAGAGAGGTGGCACACCCAGGAGTCAAGACTGGCACACAAGCTGAAAGGGCAATATTACTCTCCCACTGTTTTTTTAGGTTTTTTTTTTTTTTCAGGGAGACTTTAGAAACCAAATAATATTAAAAAAAAAAAAAAAAAATAGGCTTTCTATAGCCCACTGAATGAGAGATAGCACACACAGCAGTGGCACACAAGCCCTGACTGAGGCCAATATTTTTCTCCCACTGATTGATGTAGTGTTTTTGTGTTGAGGTAGAATTTAGAACACAAATCACGGAAAAAATAAATAGGCTTTCTATGGCCCACTCAGTGAGAGATGGCACACACAGGGATGGCACTGTAGCAGAAATGCCAATCTTAATCTCCCACAAAAAAAACAAAAAAAAAACAGGGACTGTCCTACAATTACTATCTCCCTGCAGTAATCTAAGCCAGGTATGGCAGGCAGCAATAGGAGTGGACTGATGCACAAATTAAATAAAAAGTGTGGACAAACAAAAAAGATAGCTGTGCAGAAAGGAAGGAACAAGAGGATATGTGCTTTGAAAAAAGCAGTTGGTTTCCACAGTGGCGTACACACAGCAATACAGCTATCACGGAGCCTTCTAGGGCAGCCCAATGAGCTACAGCGCTGAGGGGAAAAAAAAAAAAAAATAGCTTCCACAGTCCCTGCACACCGAAGGTGGTGTTGGACAGTGGAAATCGCTGCAGCACAAGCGGTTTGGTGGTTAGTGGACCCTGCCTAACGCTCTCCCTGCTTCTGACGAAGCGGCAGCAACCTGTCCCTAAGCTCAGATCAGCAGCAGTAAGATGGCGGTCGGCGGGAACGCCCCTTTATAGCCCCTGTGACGCCGCAGACAGCAAGCCAATCACTGCAATGCCCTTCTCTAAGATGGTGGGGACCAGGATCTATGTCATCACGCTGCCCACACTCTGCGTTCACCTTCATTGGCTGAGAAATGGCGCTTTTCGCGTCATTGAAACGCGACTTTGGCGCGAAAGTCGCGTACCGCATGGCCGACAAGCACAGGGGTCGGATCGGGTTTCATGAGACGCCGACTTAGCCAAAAGTCGGCGACTTTTGAAAATGATCGACCCGTTTCGCTCATCCCTACGTGGCACTATGACTGTCAGAAAATGTTCATTAAACGGTTTGGGGTGAGGTTAGGGGTAGAGTTAGGGTTAGGGTTTGGATCCCTTTATCACCTTGGTGGTGGGTGGCTTTTCAGTGTGTTTTCTGTTTTTTTTCGATAAAAATGCATGCGTTTTTAACGCAAACAAACACATGTGCTTAAAAACGCAAGAAAATACTGCAGGTTGTATTTCTGAAAATGAACGCATGCAGAAAAAAACCGCATGCGTTTGAAAACGTGACCAAACGCGTACAAAAAAAACGCATGCGTTTTCAATGTTAAATATAGGGAAAAAACGCATGCGTTTTTGTGTGCAAAAAACGCTGCAGACAAAAACGCAAGTGTGAAACCAGCGACGCTTTTTATAGCAAAAAAGTTTTTGCGTCTCCACATTTTGAGACCTATAATTTGTCCACATTTTGCTCCACAGAGTCATGTGAGGTCTTGTTTTTTGCGGGACAAGTTGACGTTTTTATTGGTAACATTTTCGGACACGTGACCATTTTTGATCGCTTTTTATTCCGATTTTTGTGAGGCAGAATGACCAAAAACCTGCTATTCATGAATTTCTTTTGGGAGAGGCGTTTATACCATTCCGCGTTTGGTAAAATTGATAAAGCAGTTTTATTCTTCGGGTCAGTATGATTACAGCGATATCTCATTTATATCATTTTTTTATGTTTTGGCGCTTTTATACGATAAAAACTATTTTATAGAAAAAATAATTATTTTGGTATCGCTTTATTCTCAGGACTATAACTTTTTTATTTTTTTGCTGATGATGCTGTATGGTGGCTTGTTTTTTGCGGGACAAGATGACGTTTTCAGCGGTACCATGGATATTTATATCAGTTTTTTTGATCGCGTGTTATTCCACTTTTTGTTCGGCGGTATGGTAATAAAGCGTTGTTTTTTGCCTCGTTTTTTTTTTTTTTCTTACGGTGTTTACTGAAGGGGTTAACTAGTGGGGCAGTTTTATAGGTTGGGTCGTTACGGACGCGGCGATACTAAATATGTGTACTTTTATTGTTTTGTTTTTTTTATTTAGATAAAGAAATGTATTTATGGGAATAATATATATTTTTTTATTATTATTTATTTAGGAATTTTTTTTTTTTTTTTTTTACACATGTGGAAAATTTTTTTTTTTACTTTTTTACTTTGTCCCAGGGGGGGACATCACAGATCATTGATCTGGCAGTGTGCACAGCACTCTGCCAGATCTGCGATCTGCTGTGCAGGGCTGCAGGCTTACCAAGTGTCTGCACTGAGCAGACACTCGGTAAGCCACCTCCTTCCCTGCAGGACCCGGATGCCGCGGCCATCTTGGATCCGGGACCTGCAGCCAGGAAGGAGGTAGGAGACCCTCGCAGCAACGCGATCACATCGCGTTGCTCCGGGGGTCTCAGGGAAGCCCGCAGGGAGCCCCCTCCCTGCGCGATGCTTCCCTATACCGCCGGTACACTGCGATCATGTTTGATCGCGGTGTGCTGGGGGTTATTGTGCCGGGGGCGGTCCATGACCGCTCCTGGCACATAGTGCCGGATGTCAGCTACGATAGGCAGCTGACACCCGGCCGCGATCGGCCGCGCTCCCCCCGTGAGCGCGGCCGATCGCGTATGACGTACTATCTTGTCGGCGGTCATACGGGCCCACCCCACCTCGACGGGATAGTACGTCAGATGTCAGGAAGGGGTTAAGGAATACCTATTTAATTGTTTACTCAACATACCATCAACCCCATAGCCATACTGCTGCTTTTCTGTCATACTGCATTTGTTACTGGTTGTGAACCTATATTTTGCAACTTTTAAACCTCGTATTTTAGGTTTCAACAATTTGCTTTTCATTTTGCTTGAACATTATTATAAAAAAAAACAATAGCATCAACAAGAGGTTAAAGTTTTGCAGCTGTTTGACCAGTCGCATTTAACAACTGTAGGCGACACAACAATACTAATGACTGTTGTCCCAGATTACTTTACATGAACAGTTAACCTTTGTTCTCAGAAGACATGGTGCCAAAGGATATGGACAACACAGTTATAATACTAATCTGTGTTGCAGGCTCTGCTAGTTAAGTTGGTAGGGACACTATCTTAGTAGCACTATGAGCTAGAGCAAACATTGGGTTAGTAATCATGCGACAAGGTAAGGAGCGCCGGCCATTTCTCTCAGTCATCTGTAGTGATGGGTGAACCCAAATAGTAACGGTCGGGGTCGGTACTGAAATACTACTGTTCGGGCACAGACAACGAACATGGAATTGTGCAAGAAGTCTGTGATACTGTTCGGGTTCAGTACTTCAGACATTGGGTGTCTCCCATTCTGTTATCTGTGTGACAGTGTGAGAAACACCAGTGGCTCTCATGGGCATTATTACTACCAGTCAGAGAGCTGTAGTTCCTGAGCTAGCAGCTGTAACCCGTGGTACAAAGTTTACACTGGTCACAGAGGAATCAGCTGATGTGAGTACTACTCCCATCAGCCTACGCCTGCTGTTGCTGATAACAGTGTGAGCATGCGCTGCTGATGGGAATATTCATAAGCTGGTGCCTGCGATATAAATAAATAAAAAATAAATTACGTGGAATCTTTTGTTTTTTTGATAACCAGCATGGCAGAACTGACATCTGCAGGCTGCAACCATCAGCCGTCAGCTTTATCATGGCCGATTTCCAAAAATAGAGGAGTCCTCACACCGTTTTTTTTAATTATTTAAATAAATAATTTAACAAAACAGCATGGAATCATCCCCATTTTGACAACCAGTTAAGCTAAAGCAGACATCTGAGGGCTGGTATTCTCAGGCTAGTAAAGTACCATGGATATTGCCCCCGCCGTGCTTTTAGAAGCTTCTCCATTATCTCCCATAGTTATATTGTAAATAAAGAAAACTCAGAATAAAGTCCATTTTAAGTTAAAATCCACATGCAGTTATACAAATTTATTTAAAAATAACAAAGTTATATTCACCTTACACCAATTCCATTAAAACCATTGTCACCTGTAAAAAAAAAGAAAAAACATTAACAACCATGATGCTCACCTTGCATCCATTCCATTAAAGCCCATGTCCCCTGTAAAAAAACAAATATAAATAAACAACCATACCCCTCACCTGTCCGAAGTGCAGCTACTCCATACTGTCCTATGACGATTTGGATAATTTGGAGCGCAATCACATGTGTAAGCCAGATGATGAGTGCACTTTGGACAGGTGAGGGATATAGTTGTTTACACGTTTTCTTTTTTTTACATGGGCATCGCTGGATAAGGCCTAATGTGAGTATTATGATTGCTTTTTATTTTCTGTTTTTTACAGGTGACAATGGCTTCAATAGAATAGCAGTAAGGCGAGTATAAATTTGTTTTTTATTTTTACTTCAAATAAAAGAGTTCATGTCATTAATTTCAATTAACAGACTTTATTCTAGCAGGTGTCTTATAGACATTTCTCCATTACTAACCTGTAAGCTTGATGTCACCTGACAATACAAAGGAGACATCAACCCCACAAATATTAACCCCAGTTGCCACCACAGGGAAAGTGGGAAGAGCTGGGCAAATTACAGAATTGGCACATCTAATAGATGTGCCTTTTCTGGGGCTGCTGCGGGCTGCTATTTTTAGGCTAGGGGGCCAATATCCATCATCTCTTACTAGCCTGAGAATACGAGCCCCCAGCTGTCTGTTTTAGCTTGGCTGGTTGTCAAAAATGGTATGACTCCACTATGTCTTTTAAAATTATTTATTTAAATAATTAAAGGGAACCTGTCACCTGAATTTGGCGGGACCAGTTTTGGGTCATATGGGCGGGGTTTTCGGATGTTTGATTCACCCTTTCCTTACCCGCTGGCTGCATGCTGGCCGCAATATTGGATTGAAGTTCATTCTCTGTCCTCCGGAGTACACGCCAGCGCAAGCCAATATTGCCTTGCGCAGGCGTGTACTCCGGAGGACAGAGAATGAACTTCAATCCAATATTGCGGCCAGCATGCAGCCAGCGGGTAAGGAAAGGGTGAATCAAACACCCGAAAACCCCGCCCATATGACCCAAAACTGGTCCCGCCAAATTCAGGTGACAGGTTCCCTTTAAAAAACCATTGTGAGGACCCCTCTATTCTTGATAACCAGCCATAATAAATCTAGCGCCTGAGGGTTGCATCCCAAAGCTGTCAATTTTGCCATGCTGCTTATCAAAAATAGAACAGACCCCATACACCTATAGTGTAGGTGTTGTTGATGAATACTCTTTTCAGTGGTGCCTGCTCTCGCTGTTTTTAGTGACAGCAGGTGTAGGCTAATGGGATTAGTATTCACATCAGCCTCTGTGCTTCTTTTTACTGCCATTCACAGCTGCTGGTTCAGGAACTACAGCTCTCCGTATTCTTACTGCTGATCATACGCAGTGGTTGCCACGTTGTCATGCGGATGACAGGGTGTCAAACAGCGGATGCTTGGGCCCCATTCATCTTAATGGGGTCCATGTCCAGGTACTGTTTTGTTACCAGAACCAAACTTTTGTTTAAATGTTCGGCCAAACCTGCTGGACCCGAACCAGGGCCGTATTTGCCACTAGGCACTGGAGGGCACGTGCTTACGGTGCCGGGCTGCAGGGGGTGGCACCAAGACAGGGAAGAACATTTTTTTATTTTATTTTTGTTTACCTCCCCTCCCCTACATTAGACAATCAGGAAATCTGTTGTCTTTTTAGGGAGGGGGCGGGCTCAGTAAGGGGTGGGAGTGCACCTCCATATTCACCTCGATGCAGGGAGTTGACTGAGCCAGGAAATAGTGGCGCCGCAACTTCCGGAGTCAGAGAGGTCCCTGCATCTGAGATGCTGCAGCGTCTGTGCATGTGAGGAGGATGAGATCTTCTCTCACTGCAGACATCACAGCAGAGGAGGAGGAAGACGACATAGGAGGAGGACACAGGAGCAGGTGAGCGCTCATAAAGCTGAATATGGGGGGAGGCTGGTGACAGGGGAGGCTGTGCTGTATACTGGTGAACAGGGGAGGCTGTGCTGTATACTGGTGAACAGGGGAGGCTGTGCTGTATACTGGTGAACAGGGGAGGCTGGTGACAAGGGAGGCTGTGCTGTATACTGGTGAACAGGGGAGGCTAGTGACAGGGGAGGCTGTGCTGTATACTGGTGAACAGGAGAGGCTGGTGCTGCTGTATACTGGCGAACAGGGGAGGCTGGTGCTGCTATATACTGGTGAACAGGGGAGTCTGGTGCTATGCAGGCTGGGGATTTGGGGGACGCTGATGCTTTAGAATGGGAATTAGGGGGCATACTCCTATAGAATAGTATTTATTGGCGCTATAAAGTAAAATCTACTTTAGTTAATATGCAAATGAAGGTGTTTCGCAACATTCTCGTATTTGTATTCTAAAGCTTGTCTTTATTGTCAGTGCTCCATTAGTAAAAGTGAGTACTGTCTAAAATCAGCTTGCAAGTCTGCGCTTATTCACTGAGGCTGGTTTCACACTTGTGCTTTTTTCATGTCAGGCAAAATCAGGTTTTTCAGCCAAATCCTGATCTTTTCAGGATCCAGTTTTTTGTCCATTCACTTTAATGGTGTCAGGAAGCAACCTGAATTAACTGGATTGTACCTGACACCATTAAAGTGAATGGGCAAAAACTGGATCCTGAAAGGATCAGGATTTGGCTGAAAAACCTGATTTTGCCTGATTTGAAAAAAGAAACCGCAAGTGTGAAACCGGCGACACTGGATGAGTGCAGCAGCGCGCTCCAAGTGTCTGTGTGTGCACGCACATAATGTGGCTGAAGGCTCGCTCTGACGCCTGATACCTGTCTGCTCTTGGCTTCCCTTTGAAAACCTTCAGTAAAGAGGAGGGGTGAATGAGCAGACAACATATCTCTATATCATTAGGCCTCTCCTCACTGAAGCAATGGTTAGGTCACCTATTTTAATCTCTTGATGACTTTGAAAAGCTGAAGGTGTTAAAAAAATGCTCAAAAGACTGAACCTTGCACAGAAAGTGCAGATGCTCATTCTTTTAGTGTTTAATTAGTGCTTTTTAAAGCATTTTACAGAGTAGATCTGCTTTAAATAGATTTTGGGTGCAATTAAAACATCCTTTGTGGCCAAATCAGCTTTTTCTGTGATCAGCTCTGGAGCAGGCAATGCCGCATGGGATGTTGTTGAATGAAACCATACAGCAACTGAAAGGCCTCATCATGTTGGTGGTGAGTGGAAAGTGTAGGCTTCTCTTGTGTGCGAGTTCTTTTGCAAGTTTCTGCAATTTTTTGGCACTCTGCAAAAGAAAAATACACCCTGGATGTCCCTACTCATATACATTAGAAACTACGGTTCTCCTTTAGCACATAAAAGGATATCAACTGCTCTCTGGGCCAAGTCAAGTCAGTCAGCAATCAGAGCAAGCCTTCAGCTTTCCTCCTCCCCCTCCTCACCATGTTCGTCTTTCTGTCAGCCAATCCGCTCCATTATATAGCATCTGTTCAATACTATCCTCACCACCATCATCATTGTTATCCACCTCTTCTGTATTTGGTGAACTAAGTGCAGCGTCCCAGAGTCCTGGTCGTTGCAGTACTGATGCTCCACTGCTAAGGGGGGCTATGGTACGTCTGATGGCACTGAAGGAGTTCACCTGACCAGGTATCACAGACACCAATACACTTCACAGTCTGGCCTCCAGGGGGAGCTAAGGGTGCTATGTATTAGGCCACTCCTCACAATCTGGTAAAACTGGGGGTTAGATAGGAAGTTGGAGAGAAGCTGACTGGGTTGGAACCAGGCAACATCCTGTGGCAGAGGGTGTTGCAGGGGAAGATTCAGGGGGGTCCCTGTCAGGGGTGGGATCCTGACAGAGGCCTAGCGAACAGGAAAGAACGTTACGGGACCGCGCCTGCACTTCATCGCGGCGGTACCCCAAGAAAGGACAAGAAGCGAGGTTTATTGTGCTGAGTGAGAAACGAGATCAACGCAACAAGGAGAATCACCAGTAGGAGTCGTGCTGTAAGAGGAGGACACATCCTACTGAGGCGCGTAGCCGGTGGCCGGAAACGCCAAGGAAGTATTGAGCTCCAGGCCTTACTTCAAACCTACGGCAGGACAGTCAGTTATAGGTGGGCTGTCTCACTCAAATCACCTAAGAAGACATAGGGGGCAACAGTTGGAGAGGGGCGACACTAGGGTCCCGGAAGAGCTCCGAGCCTACCCGTCATATGGGTGTGTCCTAGCCATATCATCTGGGGGGACGAAGAAGAACATCAAAATCGAGTTGTGAGGGAACTTCAGAAACAGACACAACAGTTGTGGGGACTATCCCGTAAGCACAGCAGGGGAGGACCACAACACACAAGCGCTAGAAGGTAGGCACAGATTTTCACCTGCAAAGGGAACTCTGGAGGTGCCATCGGACCGGCCGGACTCACGCAGCCCGGTTAACCGTATTCCGGACTGAAGATCCTGAAGCCTTCAGTAAAGAGGTAAAGAGACTGCAACCTGGTGTCCTCGTTATTTACTGCGACCTGCACCGCACCACAACCTCATCACATCCTCAAATTTCACTGGACGCCCCTCAGCAGGGTCATGGACCGGGCCCAGCCACCGTGACAACCCCAGAACCGAGACGTAGAGGCCCGGTACTGGGTACCCCTCGGACCTGTTGCAGTGGGGGCGCTCCAACTTGGCATCATGAACAGGATCTACTTAAGCCTAAAGAATCAGGTCATGTGTGCCTTGGAACTGTGATTTATTGTACTTGGACTGTGACTTATTGCAAAGGCTGTGTGTTGCCACTTGCCACCAAAAGTTCCCGCCAAAAGCCACCGCCATTGCAGCGCCACAGGGAGCGCAGAGAAAGAAGAAGGGCGTGCCATGGGAGGAGACTACCAAAGCGGCGCCAAAAGTAGCGACCGCCCCCTCCAACTTCTGCTGTGAGATGACGACCTTTCCAGCAGCAGAGGAGAACCGCCCCCTGATTTGCAACGGCGGGAACGAGGTGAACAGGGAGCTCGACCTCAGAGAAATGGCGGAGTCAGGTGCATGCATGGCTGCTGATCTCAAGACAGCGAAGATGATCAGCAGGTGCCCGAGCAACAGCGAAGTAATCCCGGCTTGCCCTCACCCACCAGAGGCGGAACCGCATCCACCACAGCTGAAGGATCTGAACTCCTTGGAGCCGCCGGTGGAGGAGCCGAGCCTACCTATTCCGAACACGGAGCCAGCAGGTGCGGAGCCATGGAGAGCGGAGCTGCATCGAGAGGCCACCTTGGAAGAGCCGCGGTCCGGGCTGCAGCCGACTCCAGTGTCCTTGTTAACGGAACGGATCGACATCGGTGGAATCACATCAGGCGCAGGTATGGAAGGCGCCCCTACTCCCCCGGCCGATTCTGCTCCCCCGACCGATCCTGCTCCCCTGACCGCTCCCGCGACCTTCCCTCACCCCAACAATAACCGTTTCCTCTCGGTGGAGCGGGTGATCCTCACCCCCGACACGATGGGGAAGCTGGAACCTCCACTACCGACCAAGATGGGAGAACCCATAGATGTGAGCTCAGAAGGGGTGATTCTCCAGTGGGACACCCCCTGGATCGGGCCAGATGGAGCTCGGGAGGAAGGCCTCACCCTTGCTGTGCTCACTTGGGAACAATATAAACAATGCCTGATCTTACACTGGGAAAACCAAAAAAAGACAGAGCAAACTGACGCGCCAAAAGTGAAACACCCAAAGCCTGCGCACGGCAGGAAAGACATGGTAAAGCGGGGAACTGTGTTGGCCTTTCACCCGAAGCGGGGTTGGGGCTCCATACAGGAACCGGGGCTACCGACTGACGTCTTAGTTACTAGTCACGATGTGAAGTGTTATGTTGGGCTGGTGGTTAGGAGCACTAGAAATGACCAGATGAGCAAACTAGCAATACAGGACGAGCTCTGGGAAGAGGGAGCTCTGCTGACCGCAACCCCTAATCCTATCACAACAACTAGAAATAGCCGTGGAGCGTTCCTGACTCTGCCTAGATGCCTCTTCACAGCCTAAGAGCTAACTACCCCTAAAGATAGAAAACACAGCCTACCTTGCCTCAGAGAAATTCCCCAAAGAAATAGGCAGCCCCCACATATAATGACTGTGAGTTAAGATGGAAGTCACAAACACAGGAATGAAATAGGTTTCAGCATAGGAGGCCAGACTGAACTAAACAGACTGAGGATAGAAAAGGTATCTTTGCGGTCAGCATAAAAAACTAACAAAAAACCACGCAGAGTGTGCAAAATAAACCACCGCACCGACTCACGGCGCGGTGGTGCCACTCTACATCCCAGAGCTTCCAGCTAACAAGATTAACTATGAAAGCAAGCTGGACAAAAACACAGTGGTAACAAATAAGCTAGCAGGGACTTAGCGTTTGCTGAAGTAGACAGGTCATCTGAAAGATCCAAGAGAACTGAACCAGTACTAGGACATTGACAGCTGGCATCAAGTAACGATCTGAGTGGAGTTAAATAGAGCAGCCAGCCAAGGGCTGAACGAGATCAGCTGGAGAAGGAATCTCAGAACCAGCAGCTCCACTCACAGCCACCAGAGGGAGTCCATGAACAGAACTCGCCGAAGTACCATTCATAACCACAGGAGGGAGCTCGAGAACAGAATTCACAACAGTACCCCCCCTTGAGGAGGGGTCACCGAACCCTCACCAGAGCCTCCAGGCGGCTCCGGATGAGCCAAAGGAAAGGCACGAACAAGATCGGCAGCATGAACATCAGAGGCAACTACACAGGAATTATCCTCCTGACCGTAACCTTTCCACTTGACTAGGTACTGAAGTTTCCATCTCGAAATATGAGAATCCAAAATCTTCTCCACCACATACTCCAACTCCCCCTCAGCCAACACCAGGGCAGGAGGATAAACGGAGGGAACCATAGGAGCCACATATCTCCGCAACAACGACCTATGGAACACATTATGGATGGCGAAAGAAGCTGGAAGGTCCAAACGAATTGACACAGGATTAATAATTTCAGAAATCTTATAAGGACCAATGAAACGAGGCTTAAACTTAGGAGACGAAACCTTCATAGGAACAAAACGAGACGACAACCAAACCAAATCCCCAACACGAAGTCGGGGACCAACACAGCGACGGCGGTTAGCGAAACGTTGAGCCTTCTCCTGGGACAATGTCAAATTGTCCACCACGTGAGTCCAAATTTGCTGCAACCTGTCCACCACAGAATCCACACCAGGACAGTCCGAAGGCTCAACCTGCCCTGAAGAAAAATGAGGGTGGAAACCAGAATTACAGAAAAAAGGTGAAACCAAAGTGGCCGAGCTGGCCCGATTATTAAGGGCGAACTCAGCCAAAGGCAAGAAGGACACCCAATCATCCTGATTAGCAGAAACAAAGCATCTCAGATATGTTTCCAAAGTCTGATTGGTTCGTTCGGTTTGGCCATTTGTCTGAGGATGGAAAGCTGAAGAAAAAGACAAATCAATGCCCATCTTAGCACAAAAGGACCGCCAAAATCTTGAAACAAACTGGGAACCTCTGTCCGACACGATGTTCTCCGGAATACCATGTAAACGAACCACATGCTGGAAAAACAATGGAACCAAATCAGAGGAGGAAGGCAATTTAGGCAAAGGTACCAAATGGACCATCTTAGAGAAGCGATCACAAACCACCCAGATAACTGACATCCTCTGAGAGACAGGAAGATCTGAAATAAAATCCATGGAAATATGCGTCCAGGGCCTTTTCGGGACCGGCAAGGGAAAAAGCAATCCACTGGCACGAGAACAGCAGGGCTTAGCCCGAGTACAAGTCCCACAGGACTGCACAAAAGAACGCACATCTCGTGACAAGGAAGGCCACCAAAAGCATCTAGCCACCAAATCTCTGGTACCAAAGATTCCAGGAACAACACCGAACAATGAACCTCAGAGATAACTCTACTAGTCCATCTATCAGGGACAAACAGCTTCTCCGCTGGGCAACGGTCAGGTCTATCAGCCTGAAACTCCAGCAGCACCCGCCACAAATCAGGGGAGATGGCAGACAAAATTACCCCCTCTTTGAGAATACCAGCCGGCTCAGGAACTCCCAGAGAATCAGGTACAAAAGTCCTTGAAAGGGCATCAGCCTTCACATTCTTAGAACCCGGAAGGTACGAAACCACAAAATTGAAGCGGGAGAAAAACAGCGACCATCGAGCCTGTCTAGGATTCAACCGCTTGGCAGACTCGAGATAAGTCAGATTCTTGTGATCCGTCAAGACCACCACGCGATGCTTGGCTCCCTCAAGCCAATGTCGCCACTCCTCAAACGCCCACTTCATAGCCAACAACTCTCGATTACCCACATCATAATTGCGCTCAGCAGGCGAAAACTTTCTAGAAAAGAAAGCACATGGTTTCATCACAGAGCCATCAGAACCTCTTTGAGACAAAACAGGCCCTGCTCCAATCTCAGAAGCATCCACCTCGACCTGAAACGGGAGCGAAACATCTGGCTGACACAACACAGGGGCAGAAGAAAAACGACGCTTCAGCTCCTGAAAAGCCTCAACGGCCGCAGAGGACCAATTGACCACATCAGCACCTTTCTTGGTTAAATCAGTCAATGGTTTAACAACGCTAGAAAAATTAGCGATGAAGCGACGGTAAAAATTAGCAAAGCCCAGAAATTTCTGAAGGCTCTTCACAGAAGTAGGCTGAGTCCAATCATAAATGGCCTGAACTTTAACAGAGTCCATCTCGATAGTAGAAGGGGAAAAAATGAAGCCCAAAAATGAAACCTTCTGAACTCCAAAGAGACATTTAGACCCCTTCACAAACAAGGAATGAGCACGAAGGACCTGGAGCACCATTCTGACCTGCTTCACATGAGACTCCCAATCGTCCGAAAAGACCAAAATATCATCCAAATATACAATCATGAATCTATCCAGGTACTTTCGGAAGATGTCATGCATAAAGGACTGAAACACAGATGGAGCATTAGAAAGCCCGAATGGCATCACCAAGTACTCAAAATGGCCCTCGGGCGTAATAAATGCTGTTTTCCATTCGTCGCCCCGTTTAATACGCACAAGATTATACGCCCCTTGAAGATCTATCTTGGTGAACCAGCTAGCTCCCTTAATCCGAGCAAACAAATCAGACAGTAGCGGCAAAGGGTACTGAAATTTGACGGTGATTTTATTAAGAAGGCAGTAATCTATACAAGGTCTCAGAGAACCATCCTTCTTGGCCACAAAAAAGAACCCTGCTCCCAACGGTGACGACGACGGGCGAATATGCCCTTTCTCCAAGGACTCCTTTATATAGCTCCGCATTGCGGCGTGTTCTGGCACAGATAAATTGAACAGTCGGCCCTTCGGAAACTTACTACCAGGAATCAAATCAAATTAATAGCACAATCACAATCCCTATGAGGAGGTAGGGCACTGGATTTGGGCTCATCAAATACATCCTGGTAATCTGACAAGAACTCAGGGACTTCAGAAGGATGGGAAGACGAAATAGACAACAATGGGACATCCCCATGTACCCCTTGACAACCCCAACTGGATACAGACATTGATTTCCAATCCAATACAGGATTATGGACCTGTAGCCATGGCAAACCCAAAACGACCACATCATGCAGATTATGCAACACCAAAAAGCGAATATCCTCCTGATGTGCAGGAGCCATGCACATGGTCAATTGAGTCCAGTACTGAGGCTTATTCTTGGCCAAAGGTGTAGCATCAATTCCTCTCAATGGAATAGGATACTGCAAGGGCTCCAAGAGAAAACCACAGCGCCTGGCAAACTCCAAGTCCATCAAATTTAGGGCAGCGCCTGAATCCACAAATGCCATAACAGAATAGGATGACAAAGAGCAAATCAGAGTAACGGACAAAAGAAATTTTGGCTGTACCGTACCAATGGTGGCAGACCTAGCGAACCGTTTAGTGCGCTTAGGACAATCAGAGATAGCATGAGTGGAGTCACCACAGTAAAAATACAGCCCATTCTGACGTCTGTAATTCTTGCCGTTCAGCTCTTGTCAAAGTCCTTTCACATTGCATAGGCTCAGGCTTCTGCTCAGAAAACACCGCCAAATGGTGCACATTTTTGCGCTCACGTAAGCGTCGATCGATCTGAATGGCCAAAGACATAGACTCATTCAGACCAGCAGGCGTGGGGAATCCCACCATAACATCCTTAAGGGCTTCAGAAAGACCCTTTCTGAAAATTGCCGCCAGGGCACACTCATTCCACTGAGTAAGCACAGACCACTTTCTGAACTTCTGACAATATACCTCCGCTTCATCCTGACCCTGACACAAAGCCAGCAAAATTTTCTCTGCCTGATCCACTGAATCTGGTTCATCATAAAGCAATCCAAGCGCCAGAAAAAACGCATCTACATTACGCAATGCAGGATCTCCTGGCGCAAGGGAAAATGCCCAGTATTGAGGGTCGCCACGTAGCAAAGAAATAATGATTTTTACTTGCTGAATGGGGTCACCAGAGGAGCGGGGTTTCAAAGCAAAAAACAGTCTACAATTATTTTTGAAATTCAGGAACTTAGATCTATCCCCAGAAAACAAATCAGGAATTGGAATTCTGGGTTCTAACATCGGGTTCTGAACTACATAATCTTGAATGCCTTGTACTCTTGCAGTGAGTTGATCCACACAAGAGGACAGACCTGGAATGTCAATATCTACACCTGTGTCCTGAACCACCCAGAGGTTAAGGGGAAAAGAGATACAAATCACACTGCAGAGAAAAAAAAATGGTCTCAGAACTTCTCTTATCCCTCTATTGAGATGCATTAACACTTTGTAGGCCAGCTGTACTGTTATGTTGGGCTGGTGGTTAGGAGCACTAGAAATGACCAGATGAGCAAACTAGCAATACAGGACGAGCTCTGGGAAGAGGGAGCTCTGCTGACCGCAACCCCTAATCCTATCACAACAACTAGAAATAGCCGTGGAGCGTTCCTGACTCTGCCTAGATGCCTCTTCACAGCCTAAGAGCTAACTACCCCTAAAGATAGAAAACACAGCCTACCTTGCCTCAGAGAAATTCCCCAAAGAAATAGGCAGCCCCCACATATAATGACTGTGAGTTAAGATGGAAGTCACAAACACAGGAATGAAATAGGTTTCAGCATAGGAGGCCAGACTGAACTAAACAGACTGAGGATAGAAAAGGTATCTTTGCGGTCAGCATAAAAAACTAACAAAAAACCACGCAGAGTGTGCAAAAGAAACCACCGCACCGACTCACGGCGCGGTGGTGCCACTCTACATCCCAGAGCTTCCAGCTAACAAGATTAAATATGAAAGCAAGCTGGACAAAAACACAGTGGTAACAAATAAGCTAGCAGGGACTTAGCTTTTGCTGAAGTAGACAGGTCATCTGAAAGATCCAAGAGAACTGAACCAGTACTAGGACATTGACAGCTGGCATCAAGTAACTATCTCAGTGGAGTTAAATAGAGCAGCCAGCCAAGGGCTGAACGAGATCAGCTGGAGAAGGAATCTCAGAACCAGCAGCTCCACTCACAGCCACCAGAGGGAGTCCATGAACAGAACTCGCCGAAGTACCATTCATAACCACAGGAGGGAGCTCGAGAACAGAATTCACAACAGTGAAGACTCCTTTCCGCAACCGATATGGTGACCCACTATTGCAAAGGGGGGATCAGGTGACCTACACCCGCCACCGGAGTGCACAAGGATGGTGCGCTCGGAACGTCCAACGATGTGGGCCTGAGGGGGCGTCACCTGTTGCCTCGACCATGATTGAACCAGACTTGACAGATGTTGCTACTATCGCCACCGTACGCCTTGTTGCGGCTACTGAGCTCGCAGCTAGGGTTAGCCTTCGAATCCAGACACCGGGTGACCTGACTGCACCCGAGAAACCAACCATTCATACTGACACCACATCAGCCGGGGACCAGGGGCCGAAGCCTGTACGGTCGGGAGAGGTCCACCATCGGCTGATGTCTTGTAACATACTATGAAGCCCTAACGTTTGACAAAGCTGTATATAGTTAACTGTCTGTCTTTCTATGTGTTTTCTTGCTGCTACAACCCGACTAGGGTTAACTCTTAAAGGGATCCCTTAGTTTACCCGGGATCCCTATTTTGCCTTTTTGCTTTTGTTTTTGTTTCTTTTTCATCATTGTTGAAAAGAACTGCTGGATCATGAACACTGCATGATTACAAACTTATTGTAAATAGTTTGCACCTTCTTAAAGGTGCCCTCTACTGGTTTTACAAAGAAAAGGACTCTTTGCGAAGAAACTGTTCTTGGAAACAGCACCGGAGTCCTTGCTGTACACGAACTTGCAGCTTGAGAAGTTGCACTACCTCCGAGAGAGTTGGTCGCTTCTTAAAGGGGACATTCACCAATAGCACTTAAAGTCGAATAATGCTTACATGTCAAAGGTATGTGTAGACAGCTAGTTAATTGTAAGAAATGTTTAATAATGTGTTAGAGAATGAGGACAGGAAGTGAACCCATACGGGGTTAGTCGGTGAGTCATACTAGGAGCCATACAGAGAAGGCTCAGTGATCTTGAACTGAGAGAAGGTTGATAAGTTCTATACTGTGTATAGTAGCAGAGAGGCAGTAAGCCCGGGCGAGAAGGGGTGGTCCTGCAACAGAACGAGAGGCAGTAGGCCTGGGGCAGATAGACAGGCGGTCCTGCAGATGTAAAGGTGGAAAATGAAGAAAAGTTGATTAGCCTTATAGTGTTTTATAAGAAGGTCTTTAGTGGATTCAGCGTATACGTCCTTAAAGGCAACGTAAAATTATTGTTCAGAAATTGCACTAAGTAGAATACCCGGTTGGGTAAGAAAAGTTATTTATAGTATGTTATTTAAAATATTTAACCATGTTTAAAGCTCTGTTCAAGTTTACTTGTTATTGCATTTCAAAATTGTATGTCTTTTTGCTGACATGTATTGTTGTTTTCTTCCCAGTCCAGGAGTACTGGGTTTAACCGGGGGGGAGTGCAGCGCCCCAGAGTCCTGGTCATTGCAGTACTGATGCTCTGCCGCTAAGGGGAGCTATGGTACGTCTGATGGCACTGAAGGAGTTCACCTGACCAGGTATCACAGACACCAATACACTTCACAGTCTGGCCTCCAGGGGGAGCTAAGGGTGCTATGTATTAGGCCACTCCTCACAATCTGGTAAAACTGGGGGTTAGATAGGAAGTTGGAGAGAAGCTGACTGGGTTGGAACCAGGCAACATCCTGTGGCAGAGGGTGTTGCAGGGGAAGATTCAGGGGGGTCCCTGTCAGGGGTGGGATCCTGACAGGCCTAGCGAACAGGAAAGAACGTTACAGGACCGCGCCTGCACTTCATCGCGGCGGTACCCTAAGAAAGGACAAGAAGCGAGGTTTATTGTGCTGAGTGAGAAACGAGATCAACGCAACAAGGAGAAACACCAGTAGGAGTCGTGCTGTAAGACGAGGCAACATCCTACTGAGGCGTGTAGCCAGTAGCCGGAAATGCCGAGGAAGTATTGAGCTCCAGGCCTTACTTCAAACCTACGGCAGGACAGTCAGTTATAGGTGGGCTGTCTCACTCAAATCACCTAAGAAGACATAGGGGACAACAGTTGGAGAGGGGCGACACTAGGGTCCCGGAAGAGCTCCGAGCCTACCAGTCATACGGGTGCGTCCTAGCCATATCATCTGGGGGGACGAAGAAGAACATCAAAATCGAGTTGTGAGGGATCTTCAGAAACAGACACAACAGTTGTGGGGACTATCCCGTAAGCACAGCAGGGGAGGACCACAACACACAAGCGCTAGAAGGTAGGCACAGATTTCCAACTGCAAAAGGGAACTCTGGAGGTGCCATCGGACTGGCCGGACTCACGCAGCCCGGTTAACCGTATTCCGGACTGAGGATCCTGAAGCCTTCAGTAAAGAGGTAAAGAGACTGCAACCTGGTGTCCTCGTTATTTACTGCGACCTGCACCGCACCACAACCTCATCACATCCTCAACTTTCACTGGACGCCCCTCAGCAGGGTCACAGACCGGGACCAGACACTGTGACAACCCCAGAACTGAGACGTAGAGGCCCGGTACCGGGTACCCCTCGGCCCTGCAGCAGTGGGGGCGCTCCATAAGTACACTCCATTTTCCTCCTCCATCAAAATAACAAATATCAAACATCGATTGTGCAGCAGCAAAACATCTGTAAACACCCAATCATCTGCTGGTTTACCAACTAAACTCACATTTTTTCAAATTGCTGCTGGCGCAGTTGCTGCCTTACTAGTTGTGGATTTTGCTACTGCCGAGAAATGATGGGATGTGCTCAGATTCCAAGATTCCAAGCTGCCATTGTTTCTCTCAGAAAGGGGTGCATACTCTCTGTTTTCTTGTGCAAGAGAATTTAGATCTCTCTGAACTTGTCTTTATTAGCTACAAAGTGCACTGAACTAAAGATACAGTGGGGAAAAAATAACTACTTAGTCAGCCACCAATTGTGCATTGTTCTCCCACTTAAAAATATGAGAGAGGCCTGTAATTGGCATCATAGGTAGACCACAACTAGGAGAGTCAAAATGAGAAAATAAATCCAGAAAAGCACCTTGTCTAATTGGGCAAAATTTATTTTGCAAATTATGGTGGTCACCAAAAAACATGCAAGACTTCTGGTTCTCACAGACCTGTAACTTCTTCTTTTAAGAGGCTCCACTGTCCTCCACTCATTACCTGTAGTAATTGCACGTGTTTGAACTAGTTATCAGTATAAAAGACACCTGTCCACAACCTCAAACAGTCACACTCTAAACTCCACTATAGTGAACACTAAAAAGTTGTTGAAGGACACCAGAAACAAAATTGTAGCCCTGCACCAGGCTGGGAACACTGAATCTGACTTAGGCAAACAGCTTGGTGTGATGAAATCAACTGTGGGTGCAATAAAAGAAAATGGAATACATACAAGACCACTGATAATCTCCCTCGATTTGGGACTCCACGCAAGATGTCACCCCATGGGGTCAAAATGATCACAAGAACGGTGAGCAAAAATTCCAGAACCACAAGAGGTGACCTAGTGAATGACCTGCATAGAGCTGGGACCACCATAACAATGGCTACCATCAGAAACACTACGCCGACAGGGACTCAGATCCTGCAGTGCCAGATGTTCCCCCTGCTTAAGTCAGTACATGTCCGGGCCCACCTGAAGTTTGGTAGAGAGTATTTGGATTATCCAGAAGAGTATTGGGAGAATGTCATATGGTCTGATTAAAGCAAAGTAGAACTGTTTAGTAGAAACAAAACTCGTCATGTTTGGAGGAGACGACAGAATACTGAGTTGCATCCAAAGAACACCATACCTACTGTGAAGCGTGGGGATGGCAACATCACGCTTTGGGGCTGTTTCTCTGCAAAGGGACCAGTATGACTGATCCATGTACATGAAAGGATGAATAGGGCCACAAATCGTGAGATTTTGAGTGAAAACCTCCTTCCATCAACAAGGGCATTGAAGATAAAACGTAGATGGGTATTTCAGTGTGATAATGATCCCAAGCACACCGCCAGGGCAACAAAGGAGTGGCTTCGTAAGAAGCATATGAAGGTCCTGGAGTGGCCTAGCTAGTCTCCAGATCTCAACCCTGTAGAAAACCTTTGGAAGGAGTTGAAAGTCCGTGTTTCCCAGCGACAGGCCCAAAACATCACTGCTCTAGAGGAGATCTGCACCAGCCTGGTGCAGGGCTACAATTTTGTTTCATGGCTGACTAAATTGTTTTACCACACTGTATCTATTCTATTTATTCTATTCTAATTTGTCACTCTGTGATTATACTGTACGCGGCAGATAATTTGCCGACGTTTAATCTATCTATCTATCTATCTATCTATCTATCTATCTATCTATCTATCTATCTATCTATCTATCTTTATATCTCTCTCTCTAATATACAGTGGGTACGGAAAGTGTTCAGGCCCCTTTAAATTTTCACTCTTTGTTTCATTGCAGCCATTTGGTAAATTCAAAAAGTTCATTTTTTTCTCATTAATGTACACTCTTGCTCCCCATCTTGACAGAAAAACCCCCCAGAAATGCAGATATTTTTGAAAATTTATAAAAAAAGAAAAACTGAAATATCACATGGTTATAAGTATTCAGTATTGAGTAGAAGCATAATTTTGAGCTTGTACAGCCATGAGTCTTCTTGGGAATGATGCAACAAGTTTTTCACACCTGGATTTGTGGATCCTCTGCCATTCTTCCTTGAGATTCTCTCCAGTTCCATCAGGTTGGATGGTGAGTGTTGGTGGACAGCCATTTTCAGGTCTCTCCAGAGACGTTCAAGTGGGTTTAGGTCAGGGCCCTGGCTGGGTCAGTCAAGAATGGTCACAGAGATGTTCTGAAGCCACTCATTTGTTATTTTAGCTGTCTGCTTAGGGTCATTGTCTTGTTGGAAGGTGAACTTTCGGCTAAGTCTGAGGTACTGAGCACTCTGATCCTCATCCAGGATATCTCTGTACTTGGCCACATTCATGTTTCCTTCAATATAGACCAGTTGTCCTGTCACTGCAGCTGAAAAACACCCCCATAGCATGATGCTGCCACCACAATGTTTCACTGTTGGGATTGAATTGGGCAGGAGATGAGCATTGCCAGGTTTTCTCCACACATACCGCTTAGAATTATCACCAAAAAGGTCTATCTTCATCTTATAAGACCAGAGAATCTTATTTCTTATAGTCTGGGAGTCCTTCACGAGTTCTTTAGCAAACTCTACTGCAGACGGGCTTTCATATGTCTTGTACTGTGGAGAGGCTTCCGCCGGGCCACCCTGCCATAAAGGCCCAACTGGTGGAGGGCTGCAGTGATAGTTGACTTTGTGGAACTTTCTCCGGTCTCCCTACTGCATCTTTGGAGCTCAGCCACAGTGATCTTGGGGTTCTTCTTTACCTCTCTCACCATGATTGCTCAGTTTGGCTGGATGGCCAGGTCTAGGAGGACTTCTTGTGGTCCCAAACTTCTTCCATTTAAGGATTATGGAGGCCACTGTGCTCTTAGGAACTTTGAGTACTGCAGAAATTCTTTTTTAACCTTGGCCAGATATGTGCCTTGCCACAATTCTCTCTCTGAGCTCCTTAGCCAGTTCTTTTGACCTCATGATTCTCATTTGGTCTGACATGCACTGTGAGCTGTGAAGTGTTATATAGACAGGTGTGTGCCTTTCTAATCAAGTCCTATCAGTTTAGTTAAACACAGCTGGCCTCCAATGAAGGAGTAGAACCATCTCAAGGAGGATAATAAGGAAATGGACAGCCTGTGACTTAAATATGAGTGTCTGAGCAAAGGGTCTGCATACATTTGACCATGTGATATTTCTGTTTTTCTTTTTTAATAAATTTGCAAAAAATTCTACTTTTCTATTTTTTTTGGTCAAGATGGAGTGCCGTGTGTATATTAATGAGAAAAAAATGAACTTTTTTAGAATTTAGCAAATGGCTGCAATGAAACAAAGAGTGAAAAATTTAAAGGGGTCTTAATACTTTCCATACCCACTGTATACCACTGGAAAAACGATGTACAAAAGATGGTATTATTCAGTTGCGCTGCTGATTAAAGCTTGATGGCTGAGGTAAAATCAAAGGAGTTAATAGTACAGGTTTTACAAGTCAACACATTTCAAGGTTCACACGACCTCGGCCATCGAGCTTTTATGACACACTGAATGATACCACCTTTTGCACATCGTTTTTCCTGTGGTATTTTTGACTGGTGTCCTGCAGCAGCTGTTACATATACCTTTCTCATGTTGCTAGTCTGCAACCTTATCAGGTGAGTGGTCTCACATTTCTATTTTCTCCGTACCATCGGATAAGATCCTCATGCGCTTTTTGTCTCCTAGCCTTCTCTCCATTTTAAACATATACTAAGGCAAAAGTGCCCAACCTTTCTTACCTCGAGAGCCACATTTAGCTTTGATAAAGGGTTTCTAGAACTATTCAGCTTTGATAGATGGTCGCAATCCACTTCTAGAGTCCCCTTGCTAGTGTCATCCAGTTCTTGCTTCCCCTGTTCCTCATAGCATCGACACCCAGAGCCACCATTATCAATATAATGACAACCAAACCTTCCCTATAGAAATCACATTGAGGCAGTACACCTAGATCTAGGGGTTCCCATCTTACTTCTACCTTTGGTAGTTTTGCATCAAGCACTCTCACCACACTATCACATCCAGGTTCAAACACCTCCTCTGACTGGCAATATCATCCTAATTTTAGACTACCATATTTAGTTTATCTGAAAACCCCAAGGCCATTATATGTTCATCCAGATCTGATTTTCTGTGCAGGGCTACTTAAAAAAAACTCACCATCTGGAGACCTGCACTACATAATTATTTGCTAGACTTGGTGCTAATGTACCAAGTTAGCAGACAGCCGAGTGCCACGGGCTCGCTAAACACATGTAGTTCCTGAGCCTGTACTAAGGCATTAAATTCTAGTTCAACTACTATTGGTCAGGTTCGCAAAAGGTAGTTTTGTAAGGTTTAACTTTTTGCTACAATGCTGATGTAGATCCTATAGAAATAAAATATGAAACTTGTGTTTTAAAAGCTGCAAAGTGAACACTTGGCCTTGGACTTTTCATTTGTGTGCTATAGACTCTACAGAAATAAATTCAACAAATGAAACAAAAAATCTACTTGCAGAGTCTACCTTAGACCATGTTCACATGTTCAGTATTTTACATCATGATTTGCAAGCCAAAATCAGAAGTGGAACAATCAGAGAAAAAGTATAACAGAAACCCAGATTTGAGTTACAAATACTGAGATAAAATATTGACCAAATACTGAACTTGTGAACATTATTAGTATTTTTAGAGCTATTATCTCCTAAAAGCATTGCATCAACTAAACAATATCTCTGTAATATTGCATATTAGACTTCTCCAAACTTCTGTTTCTCTTTTACTCTCACAGCATAAAGGCTGAATTCAGACATCCATGTATAGCGTTCTGGGTGTGGAGCGCAATGCACAGATTACCGTGAGTGTCCTGTCACAAACATGGTAGGCATATGTGAGGCTATTAAGTTCAGGTCAGGAGACTCACTGCGAGACTGCGCATAGCAGTTTATACTCGGACCGTCATACTCGGACTTCTGAATTTAGCATAAGTACAAATGTCTAAATTTGACCTAATTATCAGAAAATAAGGGAGAAGTACAGCTGCAGCTTCCCCTATCTCTCCCAGTTTTGCATGGGAGAGATTATGCTATCACTTTTGAGCTTTCATGTTTTCTCCCCTTCTTCAAGAGTAGGGATGGGAGAACCCGAACGGTAAAGTTTGTGTTCCGTACTGAACACCATGTGTCCTCGCATGGCCTCCAAACATGGACTCCTCCAGGAAGTCCATGTTACTATTCAGGTTCAGCACACCACACAAATCAGTGTAGCCAATCAACAAGCTTTACTGTGTGCACACTTCCGGCTCAATCACAGGCCATGTTAAGTATTGGCACACTGTGGAGAAAAAAAAGTGGAGTCTTGTCTATTTTTAATTACCAGTGCAGAAATCTGGTCATCAAAAATAGAGGGATCCCCATGATGTTATTTGACAACCAGCCAAGCTAAAGTGCTAAAGTGTAAAACTGGGGGCTTGTATTCTCAGACTGGGAGGGGGTCATGGATATTAGTATTCCCCAGATACAAAATAACAGCATGTAGCCACCCCAGAAAAGACGCATCTGGTAGATGCACCAAATTCTGGTGCTTTGCCATGCTCTTCCCACTTGCCCAGGTGCGGTGGCAAGTGGGGTAATAGGGCCTTGATGTCAGCTGTTTTCTGGCTCCTGACATCCAGCCACGGATTAGTAATGGAGAGGCATCTTGAAACACCCCTATTACTAACCTCTTAGTCAAATGTAATAAAGACATAGACAGAGTAAAGTCCTGTCATTTAAATAAATACACAGATTTCTTTATGTGAAATAAAAACTCCTCAATCCTCCTTTACTGATTTATTCACCAAAAATTAAAATAAAAAGGCAAAGCTGTAATCACTTATCCACCGATAATCCATTAATGGCAATGTCCCATAATGATCCAGATTGATTTAGAGAGCGGTCACATCAGTGATTCGACCGGTCTCCACATCAGCCAGAACACACTGAGCAGAGCATAAGAAGCTTTGCCTGTGACCGGTGGTAACCATAATGATGTCACCGCTGGACAGAGAGAGCCGCGTTCTGATGCTCTATTACCCCACAACTATTATGGCACTTGACATTGCACCAGGGAAAGTGGGAAAAGAGAGGCTAAGCTCCAGAACTGGAGCATTTTATGGATGCGCCATGTCTAGCGTGGCTGAGGGCTGATGTTCTTTATCTTGGAGGGAACCTGTATCCATGTCCCCTTCTTAGGCAATTAATATCATCCCCCAGCTGTCTGCATAGCCTTTGCAGGTTAGTAAATATAGGCAGGACCACACTTTTTTGGGAGGGACTCCCCTTTAATAACTAATAAAGGCTAAGCAACAGTTGTGAGCTGATATTAATAGTCTGGGAACCTTTAGGGCAATTGGCCCCTTCCCAGAATATTAACATCAGCCCCCAGCCATTAGCTTTCACTCAGGTGGTTATGAAAGTGACAGGGGACCTCAAACCATTTTTTCATTTACTTTTTTATTTTTTAACAAGTATATTACAGTACATACCCAAGATAACCTTAGTTGAATTCCTCTAGGTGCACCAGCAGCTGGAAAAATAAGTAACATTAAAATGTCCCTCAAAGTTTCTCATGAGGTTTCTTGACCTCACAGCTGTGAGTATACTTGGTGGCTGTGAATTCAGGTAATTTTTAAGGTTAACTGAGTTCAGAGCCTAATTGTCTCACAGTAGCTGGACTCTTGCTCATTTATCTGTTCAGCACCGGCGCTGCACTGCATGAGAACGACCTACTATGAACTCTGGTGACCTTACAGTAAGGTTATTTCAGTTCGCAGCAGCCCTGCCCTTGTGAGAACTGGGCACTGTAAACTGAGATAACCTTTGTGGTGTCACCTTACTTTCCAGCAGCTGGGACTCGCAGAGTGCAGCTACAGTGTATTTAAATAAATACTTTTAAAAGACAACATGGGGTCTCACCCCATTTTTGATAACCAGCCAAGCTAAAGCAGACAGCTACAAGCTGCATCCCTCAGCTGTCAGCTTTACCTTGGCTGGTTATAAAAATAGAGGGATAACCAATAGTTTTTTTTAATTATGTTAATAAACCATTTTAAAAAAAAAATGGCATGAGGTCCCCACCATGTTCGATAACTAGCCAAGCTAAAGCAGACAGCTTAGGCTGGTATTCTCAGACTGGGAAGGGGGCCAAGGATATTGTCCATACCCAGAGTAAAAATAGCAGCCAGCAGCTGCTCGAGAAAAGGCACCTGGCTCTGTCCACTTGCCCTGGTGCAGTAGCAAGTGGGGTGATAGCATTGGGGCTGATGTCAGCTTTTAATTTTAGCTGACCTCAGTCCCAGGGGTTAGTAATGGATATATGTCTATCATATGTAAGTTAAAAAACACACAGAAAAAAAATTCCTTTAATTAACCCCTTAATGACCAGAGGTATTGTTGGTTTTGCATTTTCAATATTTGCTCCCCTTCTTCACAGAGCCATAACTTTTTTATTTTTTTTTTCAAAATGGTAATGTGAAGGTTGTTTTTTTGCAGAACAAGTTGTACTTTTGAGTGACACCTTTGGTTTTAACACATTGTGTACTGGAAAACGGGAAAAAAATTCCAAGTGTGGTGAAATTTCAAAAAAATGTGCAATTCCACAATTGTTTTTTTGTTTTGCTTTTTTGCTATGTTCACTAAATGCTAAAATTGACCTGCCATTATAATTCTCCAAGTCATTACAAGTTAAACACTAAACATGTCTATGATGATCAGATCGCCTGTATGTAGCAGAATTGCTCACTTGCTATGAGTGCTGACCATAGGGCAGGGCTCATAGCAATTCAGCAGTGACAAATATAGAGGTCTGCTGGAGACCTCTGGTTGTCATTGGTGATGAGCGAGTATACTCGCTACTCGGGTTTTCGGTTGTGTCTGAGTATTTTGGCCTGCTCGGAGATTTAGTTTTCCTCACCATAGCTGCATGATTTGCAGGCAACCCCCACATGTATTCAGGCTGTCTAGCAGTTGCAAATCATGCAGCTGTGGCGACGAAAACTAAATCTCCAAGCACGCCAAAATACTCGGAGACCACTCAAGCATGGTCGGGGAAACCAGAGTAATGAGTATACTCGCTCATCACTAGTTGTCATGCCAACCCATCGGTGACTCGCGGTCATGTGACACGGGCGCGAATGTGTAGGATTTCTGACACGCTTGCCGGAAGCCCATGTTAAATGCCCTTGTCAGAGTTTGACAGTGGCATTTAGATAGATTCCATCCATGGCTGTTAAAGACATGTGTCAGCTGTTCAAAACAGCTGACATGTGCCGGATAAGATGTGGGCTCAGCGCCGGAGCCCACATCAAAGGAAGGGAGTCCAACATCAGTGTACTATTACACCCAATGTCAGAAAGGGGTTAAACAAAACACATAAAAAACTCCTCTATTAGAAATAAACACTCCCCACCCTATTATACCCATTGATTAATGTAAAAAACAGTATTCCTCACCTTACTCCGATAATCCATATGTCCAACTGTGCTACATATGGATGCATTGCTCAGCACTGCATCCAGGAGACACTGAGCTGAGTATGAGAATGCAGCATTAGTGCTGAGCAGTTAAGGTAAGTGGAGTTCATAGCCGATGTACTCCAGTCACGTTACAGATGTCAGTGCTCACACTGATGCTGCGTTCTCACACTCAGCTGAGTGTCTCCAGGATGCACGGCTGAGTGAACGCTTCCTGCCATTGCAGTGCTTACAGCTCACCCACAGGATTAGCATAAACATTCTGCCTTTTGTGATCTTTTATACTGATGAAGGTCACTTGAGGAAAACGTCTTTACTTTTTAGATTGCCCGCACTTTCAATTATTATTATTATTTATTATTATAGCACCATTTACTTCCTGGAGCTTTACATGTGAAAAGGGGTATACATAATAAAAAACAAGTGCAATAATCTTAAACAATAAAAGTTACGACTGGTACAGGAGGAGAATTGACCCTGCCCGTGAGGGCTCACAATCTACAAGGGATGGGTGAGGATACAGTAGGTGAGGGTAGAATATAGAATAATAGAATATAAATAAAAAATACTTTAAATATTCTCTGACTTACTGCAAGTGCCAAGCTTTTTTAGGGTTAGGATCCTACTTGTGCACCTTATATAGGAGTGCGGTGGTACCACTTTATTGGTCACTTTAGCTGACGTCCTGTAGAGCATCAAATCTGTATTCCTCCAGTTGTAAGCATGGTGCATTGGCTACTGTTATGTAGAGTCTCTCTGAAAACAGAGGCAGATCCCCCTTTTATAGTTCACAGCTCTTACTCAGGCATTTTCCACAGGATTGGAAGTAGGAGGAGGTCAATACTCATTGTGCATAGTTTGTCCATCAATATTTGTAGAACAACAAGCTATGTGGACTGATACATTGGGTAATCATCATATTAACACACGTTGTACAATTATCCCGTGCCTTTGATTCCCAAGGACAGCAGAACAATAGACTACAAAAACTGATAGAATAGGTAAACAGCAGCCATTCAATCATTCAACAAGCATCAATTAAATCTACAACAAGCATTCAGCATCATATGAACAATTGCTTATATCCCTGGGCCTACTGAATATATGTCTTGCATAATTAAGAATAAATGCTGTGTCATAACAGATGCATTTTTTTCTGAGGCAGCTGTGGGCTAATAGTTTTAGGCTAGAGAGGAGAATACCAGCTGTTTTCTTTAGCTTGGCTGGTTGTCAAAAAATGGAGGGACCCCATGCCACTTTTTAAAATTATTTATTAAAATAATTTAAAAAATACAGCATTGGGATCCCTCTACTTGGAATAACCAGCCAATATACTGCTGATATTTGAGGGCTGCAGCCCGCAGCTGTCAGCTTTACCTGCACTGGTTAGCAAGAATAGAGGAGACCCAATGCCATTTTTTAGTTTTAATTATTTATTATATAGGTACCTGCCGGTGAATATTCTCATCATCGTACGCCTGCTCTTGCTGCTATCAGCCCAACCAGGCGGACAATGATGAGAGTAGTACTCTCATCAGCCGAAGCCTGTGACTGTTGGTAACCTTTTTACTGCCGATCACACCTGCTGTCATCTTTACGACAGCATGGGAACCGTAGAGCTCTGACTGGCGATAACTTACTTACCGCCTATAAGAACCAATATTTCCCGCGAATGTCACACAGATGACAGGGTGGGAAAAGCTGGATGTTTATGTCCCCCATTCAATTGAATGGGGTCCGGGCTCGGGTACCAGAAAAGAAAAAATGACTTTTGGCTGAATCTGACGCACCCAAACATCCACGGGTCCCGCCATCACTATCCAAGACTCATAACCTTTGTATTTTTCCAAGCTTCTTTTGAGGGACAAATTGCAATTTAAAAGGCCCTCATTCACATTACCATGTAATGTACTGAAAAACATCAAACGACTTCCAATTGGGGTGAAATACTGTAAAAACTCAGGTCTGCCGTTGTTTTTGTTTTTCTTTCTACATTGTTCACTGTGTGGCAAAAATGACTGGACATGATTCTTCAGGTCAGTATGATCACATCAATACCAGGCTTATGTTTTTTTAATCTCTCCATTCATAGAGATATGTTTTTTGTGAGTTCTAGTACCATTCATACAATTTTGAGGTACATATGATATTTTGATTTCTTTTTATTCAATTTTTTTTGGGGAAAGTAGGGCTTCCTAGAAATGGCAATTCTGGCAAATATTTTTTTCTTTCAGTCTTTTAATGTACAATTTAAATAATTTAATATTTTCATAAATCTGAAACTTAAATTTCACAGTATACTTTTTAGATTTATTTTTATATTTACTAATTGGGAAAAGGAGTGGTAATTTAAACTTTTCTATTTTTTATAAATTGATTACAAGCATTTTTTGTAAATTTTTATTTTTCAGTCTTCCTAGGGGACTTAAACCTGCAATAATTGCAGAATATAGTGAAATAGACATTCTCCTATGATATCCAACCACAAGTTTGTAGTCGTAGGTGTACTAATAGGCAACAGCTGGACCTTCACTATTTCCATGGCTGCTATGGCAATGCATTGGCACGCTGCATTTGCCATGTGCATGGGCTGATGGGTTCAATTGCATGTGCGCGCTGACTTCCAGACCATTGAGGGTATGTGCACACGTTACAGATTCCCAGCAGTTTTCCATGCTGTGTACAGTACCATGTAAACCTATGGAAAACAAAAACCGCTGTGCACATGCTGCGGAAAATTCCACGCAGAAACGCAGCGGTTTATTTTCCGCAGCATGTCAATTCTTTGTGCGGAAACGCAGCGTTTCTGCACCCATTGCCTATACATTGAGTAAGGCAAATCCCACATCAAAAAACGCAAGACAATCCGCGACAAATCTGCAAGTAATCCGCAAGAAATCTGCATCAATTCCACATTAAATCCGCAACCATTTTGGCCTGCATTTTCTGACAAGAGATAGATGCAGATTCTGTGTGGAAAATTCTGAAGGCCAATCCGCAACGTGTGCACATACCCTTAATGTGCTGCTGTCATTGCTTGCTAGTGGTAACTAAATGTTTAAACAGCAGCAATCAGATTTAGAGCCAGTCGCTGCTGTTAGAGGCAAATGTCGGCTCCTGAGTCCACTCCATATGTAAGAAAGTGAACTAGAGAGATGAGCATAGCTGATTCCTAGCTGAGTAATTGCAAGCAAACTCTGCCATCTGCTGGTCAAAGGCAAAAGTGAAAGTAAAAGGAAGAAATAGAGTTGTAGGAACTGAATAGTGGGAACCTATTTTCCGAGATGAAGTGTCATGTCGGACGCTGTTCATACCAGGGCGTTCGACAGACAGCGGTAATTCCCTTTTGTCCACTATGTGCTCAGTGGCGTCGGCTAGTTTTTATCTAGCTGGTCCGGGGTTAATTTAGCGGGTGCTCAGATTGGAAGCTGGGCCACGCCCACTGCCTTTAAATAGTTCTTCTGAACATTGGGCGTCGTCGAGTATAGCTTCTGTCTAGTGCTTGGTTATCTCGGTCTGGAATGGTGAGCTAGGAGTTGGAGTATCATGTCTGGTGGTGTATTTCCCTTTGTCTTATTTACTCCTTCCTATATTTGTATTTATTTTGCCCTGCACGTTTATAGTGTATTCCTTAGTGACTGCGGCATGGTGTATATTTTCCATTATCCTTGTCTGTGCTAATTGTGGGTATTGGTGTATTATCTTTTCACTGGGTGGTGGACGGTGGTTTCAGCCTAGGGTTGAAACAGGAGACAGGGTGAGGGTCGAGGCCTAGACATGCACACCATCAGTGTAAACTCTAGGTAGAGGGTCAGTCAGGATTTCTCTAGTCTGAGGGAAATTGCAGGGGCCCGGGTTATTAGCTCTTGCCCACCTAGTCTTCCCGTGACATTATAATCGGCCTTAAAAAAAAAAAAAAAGGGGGTTTCCTTTTTTTTGTTTTGTCATGGATCCCATGACTTCCATAACCCGACAGTTGGAGGCGCTGTCCCTACAGGTCACTGAGTTGAGGGGGGCTGTGCAGCAACAAGGACTAGCAGTATCTAATGTGCAAGCTGGAGCGACAGGTAAAGTTGCTGAGCCTAAGTTTCCTTTGCCTGAAAGATTTGCTGGGGAACACAGTAAATTTTTTTCTTTTCGTGAAGCTTGCAAACTATATTTCCGTATGCGCCCGATTTCCTCGGGTAATGAGGCTCAGCGTGTGGGCCTGGTGTTGTCATTGTTAAGCGGGGATTCCCAAGCATGGGTGTTTTCTTTGCCATCTGATTCTGCTGCATTTGACTCTGTGGAGAGTTTTTTTTTCCTTTCTTGGAAACATTTACGATGAGCCTGACAGAATGGCTCTAGCAGAATCTAAGTTACGCACTATTCACCAGGGGGAGCGAGTTGCAGAGGATTACTGTTCTGAATTTCGTCGCTGGCCGATCGATACACAGTGGAATGATCCAGCGCTGCGGAGTCAGTTTAGTCATGGGGCTTCTGGAAGGGTTAAAAAAGCCCTTCTGATGTACGAGACTCCTGCTTCTCTAGATTCGGCTATGAGTCTGGTTGTCCGCATTGATCACCGTTTGCGTCAGGGGGAGCATGAGACACCACCTATGGGAGAGGGTTTAGGTTCACGTGAGGTTGCTGCAGGTGAGCCCACGGAGCCTATGCAAATCGCAGGGGTGTCACATGTGAAGCGTCGAGCCCCTGAGCTCAGGAAGCAGGGAGCCTGTTTTTACTGTGGTAAAACTGGTCATTTTATTAACATCTGTCCTCTGCTGTCTAAGAAAAACGCAACGGCGGAAAACTTCTAAGCTCAGAGGGTGTGGAGGAGGCCAGTCTGAGCTTATGTTTATCCTCCATGGTGGTTTCTCAATGCATGCTTCCTGCTAAGGTTATTATCGCTGGCAGTGAGCTGCCAATTACTGTTTTTGTGGATAGTGGTTCTGCCACAAATCTCTTTGATGAGGAGTTTGCATGCACAGCAGGTTTTAGGATTGAAAAACTGCATCATCCTATCCGCGTGGTCACCATCAATGCTGCTCCTCTCTCACAGGGGGAGATTACTGAGTTTGTGGCTGAGGTGAAACTCCACATTGGGGTTCTACATTCCGAGCTGGTTACATGTAAGGTGCTCAGGAATCTTCCTGCTCAGGTGGTTTTGGGTTTTCCATGGTTGTCTATGCACAACCCGGTAATTGACTGGAAAACTCAGGAAATAATTCAGTGGAGCAAGTTCTGCCAGGAGAATTGCCTGGCCACATGTGTGTCTGCTGTGACTTCAAGCGTTCCGGAGTCACTTCTGGATTTTGTGGATGTGTTCTCTGAGAAGGGTTGTTCAGAGTTGCCACCACATCGGCCCTATGACTGTACTATCAGGTTTAAACCAGGGGCCAAATTGTCTAAAGCAAGGATGTTTAACATCTCCGGTCCGGAGAGACAAGCGTTAAAGGATTACATTGCTGAAAGTTTGAGCAAAGGGCACATCAGGCCTTCATCCTCGCCTGTGGCAGCAGGGTTCTTCTTCGTGAAGAAGAAAGATGGTGGACTACGGCCATGTCTGGATTTCAGGGAGTTAAACCAGATTACGGTTCGTGATCCATACCCTATGCCACTGATACCAGATTTGTTCAACCAGGTGGCAGGTGCTAAGTAGTTTACCAAGCTTGACCTCAGGGGGGCGTACAACCTCACAAGAGTCCGTCAAGGTGATGAGTGGAAGACGGCTTTTAATACCCCTGAGGGTCATTTTGAAAATTTGGTGATGCCATTTGGGTTGACCAACGCACCTGCAGTATTCCAACATTTCATTAATGATGTGTTTTCGCTTGTTTTGGGGAAATTCGTTATCGTGTACCTAGATGACATTCTCATATATTCTTTCAACCGTGATACTCATTCAGATCATGTCAGGCAGATGTTACAGCTTCTCAGAGAGAATAAGCTGTATGCTAAACTTGAGAAATGTGTATTTTCTGTTCAAGAGTTGCCTTTCTTGGGTTATATTTAGTGTTGAGCGATACCGTCCGATACTTGAAAGTATCGGTATCGGAAAGTATCGGCCGATACCGGCAAAGTATCGGATCTAATCCGATACCGATACCCGATACCAATACAAGTCAATGGGACTCAAGTATCGGACGGTATCCCTGATGGTTCCCAGGGTCTGAAGGAGAGGAAACTCTCCTTCAGGCCCTGGGATCCATATTAATGTGTAAAAGAAAGAATTAAAATAAAAAATATTGCTATACTCACCTCTCCGACGCAGCCTGGACCTCACCGAGGGAACCGGCAGCGTTCTTTGCTTAAAATGCGCGCGTTTACTTCCTTCCGTGACGTCACGGCTTGTGATTGGTCGCGTGCCGCCCATGTGACCGCGACGCGACCAATCACCGCGTCGCGGTCACATCGGCGGCACGCAACCAATCACAGCAAGCCGTGATGTAATTTCAGGTCCTGAATGCAGAATTAGGCATTCAGGACCTGAAATTACGTCACGGCTTGCTGTGATTGGTCGCGTCGCGGTCACATGGGCGGCACGCAACCAATCACAAGCCGTGACGTAATTTTAAAATGCGCGCGTTTCCTGCCTCCCGTGACGTCACGGCTTGTGATTGGTCGCGTCACCCATGTGACCGTGACGCGACCAATCACAAGCCGGAATGTAATTTTAAAATCCTGAATGCCTAGAATTAGTCTGAGGGAAATTGCAGGGGCCCGGGTTATTAGCTCTTGCCCACCTAGTCTTCCCGTGACATGAAGATTTTAAAGACGACACCTGTATCACAGTCACTAATCATAAAAGGCCTGGCTGGGCTGAGAAGGACAGGTTGTGTGGCATAGATATTGTATTTATTTGTAATGCTGTTTCATTAAATACTGTATAGACCCTGTTACTTTTACTGGCAATATAGTGCTTAGTTGTGTATATACAGCTCTGGCAAAAATTAAGAGACCACTGCAAAATGTTCAGTTTGTCTGATTTTTCTCCTCATAGGTATATTTTTGAATAAAATGTAAATTGTTCTTTCAGTCTATAAACTTTTGACAACATGTCTCCGAATTTCCAAGCAATACATTTTGTGTTTTTTTTCTGAAAATGAGAAATGGTCAGAATTTAAAATAATAACAAGTGCTTTCAGACCTCAAATAATGCAAAGAAAACAGGTTCATAATTATTTAGAAACAACAATACTGTTTTAACTCGGGAATAGTGTTGAGCGATACCTTTCGATATTCAAAAGTATCGGTATCGGATTGGATTGGCCGATATCCAAAAAATATCGGATATCGCCGATACCAATACCCGATACCAATACAAGTCAATGGGACACAAATATCGGAAGGTATCCTGGATGGTTCCCAGGGTCTGAAGGAGAGGAAACTGTCCTTCAGGCCCTGGGATCCATATTCATGTAAAAACTAAAGAATAAAAATTAAAAATATGGATATACTCACCCTTGGACGGCCCCTGGCTGTCACCGCTGCAAGCGTCTACCTCCGTTCCTAAGAATGCAGAGTGAAGGACCTTCGATGACGTCGCGGCTTGTGATTGGTCGCGTGACCGCTCATGTGACTGCTCACACGACCAAACACAAGCCACGACGTCATCGCAGGTCTTACACTCACTGCATTCTTAGGAACGGAGGCTGCCGGTTACACCGCTAAGGTCCAGGGTCCGCCGGAGGGGTGAGTATATTCATATTTTTTATTTTTATTCTTTTTTATTTACATGAATATGGATCCCAGGGCCTGAAGGAGAGTCTCCTCTCCTCCAGACCCTGGGAATCACACACTGGGAAATTCCGATTCCGATTTCCGATATCACAAAAATATCGGAACTCGGTATCAGAATTCCGATACACATTTGCAGTATCGGAATGCTCAACACTACTCGGGAACGGTTCAGTAATCAATATTTTTGTGGAATAACCATGATTTTTAATCACAGCTTTCATGCATCTTGGCATGCTTCCCACCAGTCTTTCACACTGCTCCTGCTGCAAAAAATTAATCAGTTCTTCTTTGTTTGATGGCTGTACTTTCCAGAGGTTTTCAATGGGGTTCAGGTCTGGAGATTGGACTGGCCACGAAAGGGTTTTGATGTGGTGGTCTCTTACTGTTTGCCAGAGCTGTATATATATATAAAGCTGGATGTGTGTGTGTGTATGTCCGGGACTGGCATCTGCACCGTCACAGCTATGGACACAAAATTTTGCACAGTCACACGTCTGGACCTCGAGAGCGTCATAGGCTATGTTGTGAGGCAAAATTTTAACCCCACGCTTTCCAATTCAACAATTTTGCCCCAATCTATGTAATAGGGAAAAAGTGAAAAGAAAAGTGTTGGAGGCAAATTGACATCTGCCAGATGTGAACAAGGGGGTCTTAAATAATGAGAGCGATGGCGCCAAAGAGTATATACCGTACAGTTGCTAAGGTGGGGCCCTGACATGGGATACTCACCACACACGGGGATATGAACACACACAAAATGTGCAACACACTACCACGTGCTTGAACACATATACCACCCTGAGCACACATTTCACCACACATACATCAACCTCGCCACATCAAAGTCGAAACACAAAAGTCACCACTCAAAACTCGCACATGCAAAATTCACCACATGCAAAACTCGCCATATGCAAACCTAGGCTCACGCAAAACTAGCCACACGTGCAACCAGGGTCGGACTGGCCCACCGGAGAACCTGAGGATTCTCCGGTGGGCCCACGCCCTGACACCTGCTGGCATACAGTGCCAGCAGTGCCTAGGGCCCTTGCTGCTCCAGGGGCCCCCAGCAAGTGGGGTGTCGCTAATAGCGCACACCACAGAGCTGCTATGGGGCCCCCAGTACCAACGGAGAAGCAGCGGGTGACAGGAAGCCTAAGCCTGTCTCCGCTGCTAAAGTGAAATGAATATTCACGCTTTCCCACGCCCCCATGGGAGTGGAGAGGAGTGAATTTATTTCACTATACTAGCGGGCAGCGTTTACTGCAAACTGCGGCTAAACACTGCCCGCTATCAGAGCCGGCAGACCAGGGCCCCCCCACTCCCTCAGGGGCCCCCAGCTTACACGGCCGCTATGGGGCCATAAGCCAGGGGTCCCGGTGCCAACGCCGCCCCCCAGTGCTCATTAATGGGGAGAGAGCATCAGTCACTTCATCGCGCACCTGCTGTGTGAGGCTGACAGCAGCGCAGCTCCTGACATCGGAGCAGAGCCGCTGCTGGAGTCAGCGTGGGAGCGAGGAGAAGAGGTGAGTATTGTGCTTTTTTGTGTTTTTTTTATTATTGAGTCCTGGTTGTAATGGGGGATGAGCTGCATGATGCCCTATGGGGCAAGGGGGGTGAGCTGCATGATGCCCTATGGGGCAAGGGGGTGAGCTGCATGATGCCCTATGGGGCAAGGGGGAGGGTAAGCTGCATGATGCCCTATGGGGCAAGGGGGGTGAGCTGCATGATTCTCTATGGGGCAAGGGGGTGAGCTGCATGATGCCCTATGGGGCAAGGGGGTGAGCTGCATGATGCTCTATGGGACAAAAGGGGTGAGCTGCATGATGCCCTATGGGGCAAGGGGGGAGGATGAGCTGCATGATGCCCTATGGGGGAGTGAGCTGCATGATGCCCTATGGGGCAAGGGGGGTGAGCTGCTTGATGTCCTATGGGGGAGAGAGCTGCATGTTACCCTATGGGGGAGTGAGATGCATGTTACCCTATGGGGAATGAGCTGCATGTTACCATATGGGGGGAGTGAGCTGCATGTTACCCTATGGGGGAGTGAGCTGCATGGTGCCCTATGGGGGGAGTGAGCTGCATGATGCCCTATGGGGGAGTGAGCTGTCTGATACCCTATGAGGGGAGTGAGCTGCATGTTACCCTATGGGGGAGTGAGCTGCATGATGCCTTATGGGGGGAGTGAGCTGCCTGATACCGTATGGGGTGAGTGAGCTGCCTGATACCCTATGGGGGAGTGAGCTGCATGATGCCCTATGGGGCAAGGGGGGTGCGCTGCATGATGCACTATGGGGCAAGGGGGTTATCTGCATGATGCCCTATGGGGGGAGTGAGCTGCATGTTACCCTATGGGAGAGTGAGCTGCATGTTACCCTATGGGGGGAGTGAGCTGCATGTTATTCTATGGGGGGAGTGAGCTGCATGATGTCCTATGGGGGGAGTGAGCTGCATTTTACCGTATGGGGGGAGTGAGCTGCATGTTACCCTATGGGGGGAGTGAGCTGCATGTTACCATATGGGGGAGTGAGCTGCATGTTACTCTATGGGGGGAGTGAGCTGCATGTTACCCTATGGGGGAGTGAGCTGCATGACGCCCTATGGGGGAGTGAGCTGCATGTTACCCTATGGGGGGAGTGAGCTGCATGATGCCCTATGAGGGGAGTGAGCTGCCTGATACCCTATGGGGAGGGTGAGCTGCCTGATACCCTATGGGGAGGGTGAGCTGCATGATGCCCTATGAGGGGAGTGAGCTGCCTGATACCCTATGGGGGGAGTGAGCTGCCTGATACCCTGTGGGGGGAGTGAGTTGCATGATGCCCTATGGGGGGGAGCTGTATGATGCCCTATGAGGGTGAGCTGCATGATACCCTATGAGAGGGGGCAGCGTGATACCCTATGAGGGGGCTACATTATATTCCATGAAGGGGCTGCATTATACCTTATGATGGGGGTAGCACTATACTCTAAGGGGGCTACATTATACCCTATGGGGGGCTGCATTATACTCTGAGGCTGGTTGCATTATATTCTATGGGGGTGCTACGTTATATTCTATAGGGGGCTGCATTATATTCTGTGAGGGGGATACATTGTACCCTATGAGGGGGCTACTTTATATTCTATGAGGGGGCTACCCCAACCCCTGCTACATAATTAAGATATGTACTACCTTATATTATACCCTGATATTAGCGTGTTTTATTGCACAATTGGTGGTCTTGTATTTATTTCTATGTAGCTACATAGTGGGCCCCAAGAATGATTTTCTCTGATGGGCCCAATGTGCTCCAGTCCGACGCTGCGTGCAAAACTCACCTCATGGAAAACTCGCCACACGCAAAAATTGCCACATGCACAAAAGTTGCAACACATGCAAAAGTTGCCTCACACAAAACTTGCACATACTCAAAACGCACCACACATAAAACTCGCCACATATACCACCCTCAGCACCCATTTCACCACACATACACCAACCTCACCACATAAAAGTCGAAACACAAAAGTCACGCGCAAAATTCGCCATGTGCCAAACTCGCCACATGCAAAACTAGGCTCACGCAAAACTAGCCACACGTGCAAAACTCACCTTATGGAAAACTCGCCACACGCAAAACTTGCACACGCAGAAAAATTGCCACATACACAAAAGTTGCAACATATGCAAAAGTTGCTTCACACACAACTTGCACATACTCAAAACGCACCAAACATAAAACTTGCCACGCGCAAATATCACTAGGCGCAAAACTTGCTGCACACATCTTGCTACACTAACCTGCACATGCAACTCGACACACAAAAAGTTGCTACACGCATGTCGCCACACAAAACTCATTTCTCAAAAGTCGCTACTTGCATGTCGCCACATGCAACTCAACACACACAACTTGACACATGAAAATCGCCCTAAAACACACACAAATCTGGTATTATCCTTCAAAAATAAAAATCTTATTAGTAAGCAGACAAACTACAAGAGCAACAAATGTACCATATAGGAAATACGGCAGTTGTCAGTCACATGACCTGTCTATTATGTGTATGTGTGAGCTAATATATACTGCCAGGGGGGAGGGCTTCCTGTTGGCTTGGGATTTATCAGGTTGCTAATTTAGAAATACTGAGGTAAAAATACTGACCGAATAATGTTTGAACGAGGTCTAATACAGGAGGAGATGACATACAGATACAGTGGTGTTCAAAAGTCCTGCATAGGATAAATTGATTTTTCAAGTTTTAAACTTTTTTTGTCGAATATCTTCGATGCTAATATGACATATTATATATGGTTTTGTTGAGAATACAATTTTGCATTCTCTCCCTGTAATATTTTTAGCTTTTGAAGCAGTTTTGCCTGAAATTATTGCAACAATATGGGAATTGAAAGCACAACTAAATATTGTACAGCTTCAGATCCAAAATTAGCCAATCACAGATGAGGTTCTTGTGACCAATCATAACCTGGATATGGCAGCCAATCACATTGCATTACATTGCATCACATCTGCTGCTTTGTTTGTTTGTTTTATCTGTTGGCCTATCTAGTGAATCATACTGTAGAGTTTTATGATGGGAGCCTTCAGATTTTTGTCAGCGGAGGATCGTGTGCGAGTTGTGGCGCTACATGAAGAGGGTTATACTAGCCTCCAGATCGCAAGAAAGGTCGGCTGTAATCAGAGTACAGTCGTAAGAATTTTGCAGAAACATAAGCAGCTTGGAATTACCCAGGACAGGCCCAGATCTGGTCGGCCCAGAAAGTCAACTAAAAGGGAGGCTAGAGTACTAATAAGAACATCCCTTGCCAATCGAAAGCTCACCTCTCCTCAGCTTCTGCGAGAATGACAAAAGAAAAGTGCAATATTGAGGTAGCAACATCAGCTGTTAGGAAGAGATGTTTGGAAGCAGGATTGAGAGGGTGCAAGGCCCGAAAGAAGCCATTGATGACAGCCATACAAAGACAAAGGCGAAAACTGTGGGCATTGAAATATTTAAAATGGAGGAAGGAGGAGTGGGAAAAAGTGCTATTTAGTGATGAAATCACTTTTTGCATTTTAGGAAATGATGGCAAGTCTTATGTGAGAAGGTTCCCACATGAAGAGTACAAGCCAGAGTGTTTGAGCTTCTCTGTGAAACATCCAATGAAAGTAATGGTCTGGGGCTGTATGGCAGCCAATGGTGTTGGAAGAACAAGGTGGCTACTATTGACTGGCCAGCTCAGTCCCCGGACCTCAATCCAATTGAAAATTTGTGGCACAAGGTATCATTAGAGATATCTAGAAAACAGCCAAAGACCAAGAGTGAGTTGATTGAGGCTCTGATACAGGCCTGGAACCACATCATCACTCGTGAACATCTGCAGAAGCTTGTTCACTCAATGCCACAGAGATGCAAGCTGGTGCTCAAGAGCAAAGGCTGGCCAATAAAGTATTAGAAGCTAAAGAGGCACTCAAAAGGCCCTTTTCAGGACTCTGAATTAAATAAAAAATAATAAATCTTAAAAAGTAAAATTTTAGTCTGTGTGAACTTGCATTGGAAGTTAATGAACTAAGAAACCTGTTCACCATTCTACACACTGTACTGGTGTAGGTATGGGTATGCTGTAAAAAAAATTATCAAAAAGTGCATACCATAACAATTTATACACTTGGGACATTCAAAAATGAGTATGGCATACAATGAGAGATTAAAAAAACATATATGTTCCACCAGTTTCACTGTAGAGATGCAGAAGTATGAAACATATAGTTTTCTTCACGCCTATGCAGGACTTTTGAACACGATTGTATATACAATCGATTGTACTATATACAGGAGGAGATGACACAGGTATATACTATATACAGGAGAGATGACACACAGGTATATACTATATACAGGAGGAGATGACACACATGTATATACTATATACAAGGGAGATGACATACAGGTATATACTATATACAGGAGGAGATGACACACAGGTACATACTATATAAAGGAGGAGATGGCACACAGGTATATACTATATACAGGAGCAGATGACATAGAGGTATATACACTATATACAGGAGGAGATGACACACGTATATACTATATAAAAGAGATGACACATAGGTATATAGAGGAGAAGATGACATAGAGCAGGTATATACTATATAAAGGGGAGATGACATACAGGTATATACTATATACAGGAGATGACATACAGGTATATACTATATATAAGAGGAGATGACATACAGGTTTATACTATATACAGAAGTGATGACATACAGGTATATGCTATATACAGGAGGAGATGACATACAGCAGGTATATACTATTTACAGGGGAGATGACATACAGGTATATACTGTATGCAGGGGAGATGACATACAGGTATATACTATATACAGGAGATGACATACAGGCGTATACTATATATAAGAGAGATGACAAACATGTATATACTGAGTTGAAAATGAGAGGTGTGAGGTGAAAATGAGAGGTGTGAGGTGAAAATGAAAAGGTGTGAGTGCAAAATGAGAGGAGTGAGGGAAAATAGTGGAGTGATTGGAAAATGACAGATGTGAGGTCGAAATGACAAGTGTTAGGGGGGAATGAGAGGAATGAGGGGGGAATGAGAGGAGTGATGGGGAAAATAAGAGGAGTGAGGGGGAAAATGAGAGGTGTGAGGGAGAAAATGAGAGATGTGAGGGGGAAAATGAAAGATGTGAAGGGGAAAATGAGAGGCGTGATGGGAAAATAAGAGAAGTGAGGTGCTATAACTAACCACAGATATTTACTATGCCCAGGCAATGCTGGGCTCTTCAGCTAGTATATATATATATATATATAGATATAGATATATATCTATATATATGTAGATATATATACACACACGGTCAAAATTGTTAGTACCCCTCGAAATAACCTGAATCTGACAAAAGTAGTAATAAATAAAAAATAAAGAACAAATGAAAGTAAGACATTGCTTTTCAACCATGCTACCACAGAATAAAAATAAATGAAACTCATGAAATAGGCCTGGACAGAAATGATGGTACCCCTGAAACTAATGTGACAAAAGAGACATGTTAAATCAAGGTGTGTCCACTAATTAGCATCACAGATGTCTCCAATCTTGTAATCAGTGAGTGGACCTGTACATAGGGCTACAGATACTGACTGTGCTGTTTGGTAACATTGTGTATATCACACTCAACATGGACCAGAGGAAGCGAAGGAAAGAGTGGTCTCAGGAGATTAGAAAGAAAATTATAGATAAACATTTTTAAAGGTAAAAGTTATGAGACCATCTCCAAGCAGCTTGATGTTCCTGTGACTACAGTTGCACAATTTTATTCAGAAATTTAAGATCCACGTGATGGTAGCCAAACTCCCTGGGCATGGCTGCAGGAGGAAAATTGATGACAAATCAAAAAGATGGATAATATGAATGGTAACAAAAAATAGCTCAGAAAAACTTGTATCACATGTGCTTTTTGTGAACCAGCTTTCATCTGTGAAGAGCACAGAGCGCCAGTGGCGAATTTGCCAATTCTGGTGTTCTGTGGCAAATGCACTCAAACCATCCTCATGGAATCTGTTTCTAACCATTTGTGCAGACACATGCACATTTGTGGCCTGCTGGAGGTCATTTTGCAGGACTCTGGCAGTGCTCCTTCTGTACCTCCTTGCACAAAGGCTGAGGTAGTGGTCCTGCTGCTGGGTTGTTGCCATCCTACGGTCCCCTCCACATCTCCTAGTGTACTGGCCTGTCTCCTGGTAGCGCTTTCAGCCTCTGGACACTACGCTGACAGACACAGCAAACCTTGCCACAGCTTGTGTTGATGTGCCATCCTGGATGAGATGCACTACCTGAGCCACTTGCGTGGGTTGTAGAGTCCGTCTTATGCTACCACGAGTGTGAAAGCACAACCAACATTCAAAAGTGACCAAAACATCAGCCAGAAAGCATTGGTACTGAGATAAGGTCTGTGGTCCCTACCTGCAGAACCACTCCTTTATTGAGTGTGTCTTGATAATTGCCAATAATTTCCATCTGTTGTCTATTCCATTTGCACAACAGCATGTGAAATTGATTGTCAAACAGTGTTGCTTCCTAAGTGTACAGTTTGATTTCACAGAAGTTTGACTTAAGGTAACTTCACACTAAACGACGCTGCAGCGATATCGACAATGATGCCGATCGCTGCAGCGTCGCTGTTTGGTCGCCGGAGAGCTGTCACACAGACAGCTCCCCAGCGACCAACGATCCCGAAGTCCCCGGGTAACCAGGGTAAACATTGGGTTGCTAAGCGTAGGGCCGCGCTTAGTAACCCGATGTTTACCCTGGTTACCAGTGTAAATGTAAAAAAACAAACACTACATACTTACATTCGCGTCCCCCGGCGTCCGCTTCCCTGCACTGTGTAAGCGCCGGCAGTACAGAGCACAGCGGTGACGTCACCGCTGTGCTTTGCTTTCCGGCCGGCACTGAGACATTCAGTGCAGGAAGCTCTGAGCAGCAGCGCGGACGCCGGGGGACGTGACAGACATCAGAGGGTGAGTATGTAGTGTTTTTTTTTTACTTTTACAATGGTAACCAGGGTAAATATCGGGTTACTAAGCGCGGCCCTGCGCTTAGTAACCCGATATTTACCCTGGTTACTGTTATAGAAGGGTTAATAGTTTGCCTTTAACTGCCTTGCCTTTAAGTGCCTCTTGCCTTTAATTGCTAGAATTACTAGAATCTGTTGATGCAGTAGTCTGATGGTCTCCCCTTCAAGGAGACTACACTTCTTATCATGTATGTTCCCAATAGTCAGTCACAACATGTTTTTGGTACGTTGTGAGGAATAAAGGTCAGTATGACCCTGGGTGATGGTGGGGGCTACATGAGTTACATTGAAATGCATTTTGTGTAAATGGTATAAAACATTGCTTTGGCTTTTAATATATCAGATAAAAGTGACTTGCTCACAGGATTTGTGTGAGGTGTCCTTTGTCTCCAAGCGCGCTTGTAAAATAACGGGCGTAATTCCACAATTAGGCCTCACTGGTGATCTGGCGTGCTGACATTTGGGTCAGAATGAAAACAGCTATGACAGTTTGGCGCCCGAACGGGGGCCGTGTAACCAGCCGCCTTATTCGGAATCCGTATGTGGGAGCTTCCTGAGAGATTGGACATGCAAACAACAGCTGCAGCAAGGTGAGAAATGTTATTCTTACAATCTGTTTGCACCTGCAATCTCTCTTCCGGATTTCTCCATACCTCTGGGTAAAAGGCTGCAAACAACACGGTTCAAAGAATCCACATCACCAGTGAGTTTTTGTGTTTTTGTCTGTTTATGTCCGTATGAGAGTTGAATAATAGAGTAATAAGATGATAATTGTGATAATTGTTATCTGTATTATTTGTCAATATCCTAATTGGTTGTGTATTTGTTTAGTGTGTGTGTGTAATACAAGAGCTGGGATAGGCTCTGTGCAGTGTTGTTATTTTGGTCATTTTGGATTGGCAGTACATTATATGAAGCTGTATTTTGTATAAGGCTGTGGTTTTTGTTGTTTGGCCTTAAAGTGTTTTCAGAGTGTCAGTGGACACTGCTGCAGTTTTATTTGTATAGAGTTGTGTTAATTCCAAAGTGCAAAATAGGCAGGCTGTGTGAACCTTGTATGTATGTCTATGAGAAACCTCTGAATGAGATGAGAGGTGAGTAAATGAGGATAAATAGATAAATCCCTGATTGATGAGGGGTTCCGTTAGGTGTGGTCCTAACACCTAAGACAGAAGACATTATTCAACTCAGTTTGAGCTGAATTAGGTGGAGTGATTGAGATAAGGGATTTTCTTCTTGTAAAAATCAACTGAAAAGTGAAAGGAGAAAGAAAGAAGAAACAATCCCTGAATGAGCATGTATGAATGAGTCATCACATAAGTATTATTACTTATCTGAGGGTATGTGCACACGTCCGGATTTCTTGCAGAAATTTCCTGAAGAAAACCGGAAATTTTCTGCAAGAAATCCGCATTTTTTTTTTTGCGTTTTTTTTCCGTTTTTTTCGCGTTTTTTTTAGCATTCTGCAAGCGTAATTAGCTTGCAGAATGCTAAAGTTTTCCAAGCGATCTGTAGCATCACTTGGAAAACTGACTGACAGGTTGGTCACACTTGTCAAACATAGCGTTTGACAAGTGTGACCAACTTTTTACTATACATGCAGCTTATGCAGCATCTATAGTAAAAGATAAAATGTTTAAAAATAATAAAAAAAATAAAAAAAATGGTTATACTCACCCAGACATCTCATCAGCGGCGTCCGTTCCTCTTCCTATAGCTGGTGTGTGCGCGCAGGACCTTCCATGACGTCGCGGTCATGTGAGCGGTCACGTGAGCGGTCACATGACCGCTCACGACCAATCACAAGACAGTGACGTCATCGGCAGGTCCTTCACCGCAAAGCAGCTATAGGAACCAAAGCGGCAGCATGCAGCGGTGAAACGGGAAGACATCGAGGGTGAGTATAGGACTATTTTTTATTTTAATTCTTTTTTTTTTACCAATTATATGGTGCCCAGTGCGTGGAGGAGAGTCTCCTCTCCTCCACCCTGGGTACCAACCGCACATAATCTGCTTACTTCCCGCATGGTGTGCACAGCCCCGTGCGGGAAGTAAGCAGATCAATGGACTCCTAGGTGTGCGGAATCCTCGCAATTCCGCATTTTTAATGAACATGTTGCTTTTTTTTCCGCGATGCGATTTTTTCGCGGAAAAAATCGCAACATTTGCACAAAAAATGCGGAATACACTGTAAATAATAGGAGGCATATGTTAGCGTTTTTTTCGCGTTTTTATCACGTTTTTATAGCGAAAAAACGCAAAAAAAACGCTAAAAATCCTGAACGTGTGCACATGGCCTAAGTGTTGTTGAAGGTCCAGGATGAATGAGTTGTGGATATGTCTATATGTGGTTTGGCCGGACGCGGTCAGAATCAGCTTTTTCAAGTTATGCAGTGATTTGCCTGTATAGAGAAACTGTTTTTAATTCCTAGAGGATGAATGTTTGAATGTTTTGTAGAGATTAAGTCTGAAAACTGCTGCAATCCGTTTCTGTGTAGAAGACACCAAGCTCTTATCTGTGCAAAATACCAGATGGGAGGAGGGAAGCAGACCCCTGCGCGACTTGCTTGAGATTTCTCCCCTTTGCGCTGTGGGCCAGAGGAAGGGGGGCATGTATTGCATTCTAAGTTTCTCTGTCCTTGGTTTAGTACACGCTGAGAGATTTGTGTTTAAAGCAATATGTACTGTATGAAATTGAAAGTGAAAAAGAACTGTGCCTATTTTAGAGGAAACTTGTAAGTGATTGAAAAGATTGGTAAAAGATTCACCTGCTTCAAGTTGAGGGATTGATATAGCAAATTGAGGATCAACAGAGGAGGTAGCCAACTGCATGGCTGATGTAGTATAGGTGGTGTAACCTGCTACAGTCTACTGTTGTGAACTCTGTTTTTGGGCTCCCTCTTGTGGTCACAACTGGTACTGTGTGAGTGCTGTCTTTGGGCTCCCTCTGGTGGCTCTTTGTGTCATTCTGCAGGTCTGAGGCTTGATCAGCTGTCTCGTTATCTGTTAGCTGGTTTCCTATTTAGTTCACCTGGACTCTCAGTTGTTGCCTGCTGTCAATGTCTTCAGTGCTATTTTGGAGCTCTCCTGCAGTCCTTCGTTATCAGTCTCTTCAAGAGAAGCTAAGTTTCTGTTTGTTCATTTTTTGATCATCAGTGTTCAATATGTTTCTTGGTTTATTATCTGTCCTTGTCCAGCTTGCTAATATGTGATTTCCTCGCTTGCTGGTAGCTCTAGGGGGCTGAGTTTCTCCCCTCACACCGTTAGTTGGTGTGGGGGTTCTTGAATTCTCAGCGTGGATATTTTGTATAGGGTTTTCTACTGACCGCACAGTTTCCTATCTGTCTTCTGCTATCTAGTATTAGCGGGCCTCATTTGCTGAATCTGTTTCATTTCTACGTTTGTATTTTCCCCTTACCTCACCGTTATTATTTGTTGGGGGCTTTCTATATCTTTGGGGTTATTTCTCTGAGGCAAGTGAGGTCTTACTTTCTTTCTCTCTAGGGGTAGCTAGTTTCTCAGGCTGCGTCGAGACATCTAGGAATTTAGGCACGTTCACCGGCTACCTTTAGTGTGTTTGGTTAGGATCAGGTTTTGCGGTCAGTCCAGTTACCACCTCCCTAGAGCTCGTGTCTATGTTCATAAACTTAGCTAGTCCGTTTTGTGATCCTCAGCCACTAGGATCATAACAGTCTACGGCATTAGGTGGTGTAACCTTGCCGTCCATGGAGCTGTGCTAGCCAGCTGATTTATCGAGTGGTAGGTGGTGTAACCTGCTTGGTAAAATCCTTTAAGTCCACCGAGTGGTAGGTGGTGTAACCTGCTTGGTGTTGTTGAGCGGATAAGTTGAAGCCATGGGCAACTTATTCTGTGTGCAGTCAGGGCCCCCAATGGGATCCAAAAACCGCTGTATAGATTGGAAAAAGGAAGCATTGAAAGATGTAAAACCAATATTGAAAAAGGCAAAAATGCCAGTGAGTGGATGTTTGGTTGTTCAAAAAGGCACAGACAAAGGAGGAAAATAGCAAGTGAATAAATGGCGTCTGAGAGAGTGCAGCAGGACGGAAGTAAGGTGTATTATGAATGTTTTGTTGCTTAAAAGTCCGACTATGACTGACACATTACTGCTATGGTCATACCTTTGTATAACCAGAGACCCAGACAAGGCAGATGGACTGTGGTCAGACAAACCCAGACTGGAGAAATACTTGTATGATCTGTGCTGCAACCCGACCTAAGAGAATTGCACTGAATCCTGTCCAGACAAGATCACATGTAGTGATATAAGAAGCTGACACAGGACTGTGGTTGGTGGATAGTGGGGACATTAACTTTTGGGAGTAGGCTGACAGTAATCCTTTTGGGAAGGAGCTGTAGACCAGCATGTCATGTCACCCCCAACCAGTCATCTAGCCACCCCCACCACCAGAGAACCAACCACATCAGGTAGGGTAAAACAGATACAGGAGTATTATCCCTGGAGGCCCTCTGACTAGCTAGCTATGCTAAAACAATTGGCTGACCCTGAGAACCAACCTTTCCCATTTTTCAGACAAAGACAATATGATGGACGTATAAGTGCACCTGGGCAGGCCTAGGGAGTTAGTGAGCACAAAAGCAGGTGACGTACTAGGATGCAAATTAAGACACATACAGATGTGTAGAGATGTAATTTGGGCGGTTACAGCTGAAATGGGCAGACATGGGGTACAGTCACATAAACCCACTTGATGTTAAAGTTTTGGTAAATACATTCATTGACGGTATGATCAAAGGCTTACGAGACTGTCATGGTTCCCAATGGCAAGGGAACGTAAGAAACATATAAGTAACGAACGAGCTCTCGGGTGATGGAAACTCGAGTTGACCGTGAGCTAAATCTACCACACAACTAACAGTAGCCAGGGAGCATACCTACGGCTTCCTATATGCCACGCGCCAGTCGGAGGACTAACTACGCCTGGTAGAGGAAGAAACAGACCTGGCTTACGTCTAGGGAAATACCCCAAAAGATGATAGCAGCCCCCCACATGTAATAACAGTGAATTAAGAGGAAAAGACATACACAGTATGAAAGTAGATTTAGCAAAGAGAGGTCCACTTACTAGATAGCAGAAGGATACAAAAGAGGACTTCACGGTCAACTGAAAACCCTTTCAAAAACCATCCTGAAATTACTTTAAGACTCCTGTGTCAACTCATGACACAGGAGTGGCAATTTCAGCCCGCAAGAGCTTCCAGCTACAGAGAATTACAAAAACTGCAAACTGGACAAAAGGTACAAAACAAAAGGACAAAGTCCACTTAGCTGATCAGCAGACTAGTAGCAGGAACATGCAACCGAAGGCTCTGGTTACAATGATGACCGGCAAGGAAATGACTGGAGAGCAAGGCTAAATAGGAAACTCCCAAACACTGATGGAAGCAGGTGAACAGAAGAAGCAAAGTGCAAACAAGTCACCAGTACCACCAGCAACCACCAGGGGAGCCCAAAAAGCGGATACACAACAGTACCCTCCCCTTAAGGAAGGGGCACCGAACCCTCACAAGAACCGCCAGGGCGATCTGGATGAGCCCTATGAAAGGCACGAACCAAATCCGAGGCATGAACATCAGAGGCAGTTACCCAAGAATTATCTTCCTGACCATAGCCTTTCCATTTAACCAGATATTGAAGTCTCCATCTGGAAATACGAGAGTCCAAGATCTTCTCTACGACGTACTCCAATTCACCCTCCACCAGCACAGGAGCAGGAGGTTCAGTAGAAGGAACCACCGGTACCTCATATCTCCGCAACAACGACCGATGGAACACATTGTGGATAGCGAAAGATGCCGGGAGGTCCAAACGAAAGGAAACAGGGTTAAGAATCTCCAAAATCCTATAAGGACCGATGAACCGAGGCTTAAATTTGGGAGAAGAAACCCTCATAGGGACAAAACGGGAAGACAACCACACCAAGTCCCCAACGCGAAGGTGGGGACCAACACGACGACGACGGTTAGCAAACTGCTGAGTCCTCTCCTGGGACAATTCCAAATTATCCACCACTTGTCCCCAAATCCGATGCAACCGATCCACCACCGCATCCGCTCCAGGACAATCCGAAGATTCAACCTGACCAGATGAAAAACGCGGATGAAACCCTGAATTGCAAAAGAAAGGAGAAACCAAAGTGGCAGAACTAGCCCGATTATTAAGAGCAAACTCCGCCAACGGCAGAAAGGCAACCCAATCATCCTGATCCGCAGACACAAAACACCTCAAATAAGTCTCCAAAGTTTGATTAGTTCGCTCCGTCTGGCCATTGGTCTGAGGATGGAATGCAGACGAAAAGGACAAATCAATGCCCAACCTGGCATAGACTGCCCGCCAAAATCTAGACACGAACTGGGTACCCCTGTCAGAAACGATGTTTTCCGGAATACCATGCAAGCGAACCACATTTTGAAAAAACAGAGGGACCAACTCAGATGAGGAAGGCAACTTAGGCAATGGCACCAAATGAACCATTTTAGAAAAACGGTCACACACCACCCAGATGACAGACATCTTCTGAGAAACAGGGAGATCCGAGATAAAGTCCATAGAGATGTGCGTCCAAGGCCTCTTCGGAATAGGCAAGGGCAACAACAACCCACTAGCCCTAGAACAACAAGGCTTGGCCCGAGCACACACATCGCAAGACTGCACAAAAACACGCACATCTCGAGACAGGGAAGGCCACCAGAAGGATCTAGCCACCAAATCTCTGGTGCCAAAAATTCCCGGATGACCTGCCAGAGTAGAAGAATGAACTTCCGAGATGACTCTAGTGGTCCACTCGTCAGGAACAAACAGTCTACCAGACGGACAACGATCAGGTCTATCTGCCTGAAATTCTTGCAAAGCACGTCGCAAATCTGGAGAAACAGCAGACAAAACCACTCCATCCTTAAGGACACCAGCAGGTTCAGAATTCCCAGGAGAGTCAGGCTCAAAACTCCTAGAAAGAGCATCTGCTTTCACATTCCTAGAACCCGGTAAGTACGAGACCACAAAATTAAACCGGGAAAAGAACAACGACCAACGTGCCTGTCTAGGATTCAGGCACCTGGCAGACTCCAAATAAATTAAATTCTTGTGATCAGTCAAAACTACCACCTGATGTCTGGCACCCTCAAGCCAATGACGCCACTCCTCAAATGCCCACTTCATGGCCAAAAGCTCCCGATTACCAACATCATAGTTTCGCTCGGCGGCCGAAAATTTTCGCGAAAAGACCGCACAAGGTCTCATCACTGAGCAGTCGGAACTTTTCTGCGACAAAACCGCCCCCGCTCCGATCTCAGAAGCATCGACCTCAACCTGAAAGGGAAGAGAAACATCAGGCTGGCGCAACACAGGGGCAGACAAAAAGCGGCGCTTAAGCTCCCGAAAGGCCTCCACGGCAGCAGGGGACCAATTGGCAACATCAGCACCCTTTTTAGTCAAATCTGTCAGAGGTTTAGCAACGCCAGAAAAACCAGCTATAAATCGACGATAAAAATTAGCAAAGCCCAAGAATTTCTGGAGACTCTTCAGAGAAGTAGGCTGCGTCCAGTCGTAAATAGCCCGAACCTTGACAGGGTCCATCTCAATAGAAGAAGGGGAAAAAATATACCCCAAAAATGAAATTTTTTGAACCCCAAAAACACACTTTGAACCCTTTACACACAAAGAATTCTCCCGCAAAACCTGAAAAACCCTCCTGACCTGCTGATCATGAGACTCCCAGTCATCAGAAAAAATCAAAATATCATCCAAGTACACAATCATAAATTTATCCAAATATTCACGGAAAATATCATGCATTAAGGACTGAAAGACAGAAGGTGCATTAGAAAGGCCGAAAGGCATTACCAAATACTCAAAATGGCCCTCAGGCGTATTAAATGCGGTCTTCCACTCATCCCCCTGCTTAATTCGCACCAAATTATACGCCCCACGAAGATCAATCTTAGAGAACCACTTAGCCCCCCTTATGCGAGCAAACAAATCAGTCAGCAAAGGCAACGGATACTGATATTTGACTGTAATTCTATTCAGGAGACGATAATCAATACAAGGCCTCAGAGAGCCATCCTTTTTAGAGACAAAGAAAAAACCGGCTCCTAAAGGTGATGAAGAAGGACGAATATGTCCCTTTTCCAGGGACTCCTTAATATACTCGCGCATAGCAGCATGTTCAGGTACAGATAGATTAAACAAACGACCCTTTGGAAATTTACTGCCAGGAATCAGATCTATGGCGCAATCACAATCCCTGTGAGGAGGGAGTGAACCAATCTTAGGCTCTTCAAAAATATCAAGATAATCAGACAAAAATGCCGGAATCTCAGATGGAAAAGATGATGAAATGGACACCATAGGAGTGTCCCCATGAGCCCCCCGACATCCCCAGCTTAACACAGACATAGCCTTCCAGTCAAGGACTGGGTTATGAGACTGTAACCATGGTAATCCAAGCACCAAAACATCATGTAAATTGTACAACACAAGGAAGCGAATCACCTCCTGATGGTCTGGAGTCATACGCATAGTCACTTGCGTCCAGAACTGTGGTTTATTACAAGCCAAAGGTGTAGAATCAATACCCTTCAGAGGTATAGGGACTTCCAGAGGCTCTAAATCAAACCCACAGCGCCTGGCAAAGGACCAGTCCATAAGACTCAGAGCGGCGCCAGAGTCCACATAGGCATCCACGGTAATAACTGATAATGAACAAATCAAGGTTACAGACAAAATAAATTTGGACTGTAAAGTGCCAATTGAAATGGACTTGTCAGCCTTCCTAGTACGCTTAGAGCATGCCGATATAACATGAGCAGAATCACCACAATAGAAGCATAACCCATTTTTACGCCTATAATTCTGCCGCTCGCTTCTGGACATAACTCTGTCACATTGCATTTTCTCTGGCGTCTCTTCAGAAGATACCGCCAAATGGTGCACGGGTTTGCGCTCCCGCAAACGCCGATCAATCTGAATTGCCATTGTCATGGACTCATTCAGACCTGTAGGCGCAGGGAACCCGACCATAACATCTTTAACGGCATCAGAAAGGCCCTCTCTGAAATTTGCCGCTAAGGCGCACTCATTCCACTGAGTAAGCACAGACCACCTACGAAATTTTTGGCAGTATATCTCCGCTTCATCTTGCCCTTGAGATAGGGCTATCAAAGCTTTTTCAGCTTGAATCTCCAAATTAGGTTCCTCATAAAGCAACCCTAAAGCCAGGAAAAACGCATCCACATTGAGCAACGCAGGATCCCCTGGTGCCAATGAAAATGCCCAATTTTGAGGGTCACCTCGCAGCAAAGAGATTACAATCTTAACCTGCTGGACAGGATCTCCTGAGGAGTGAGGTCTGAGAGAAAGGAATAATTTACAATTATATTTGAAATTCAAAAACCGAGATCTATCTCCAGAAAACACCTCTGGTGTAGGGATTTTAGGTTCAGAAATAGGAGCATGTATAACAAAATCTTGTAAATTTTGAACCTTCGTAGCAAGATTATTTAAACCTGCAGCCAAACTCTGAGGATCCATCTTTAAACAGGTGAGCTCAGAGCCATTCAAGGATTATAAGGAGAGAAAGGCAAAGGCTGTAATTAAAGCTGAAATACAACAGATCCAACTATGGAGCAAGCATAGAGGAAAAAGGGAAAAAAAAAGAAATTTACAGACTTCTTTTTTCTCTCCTTTCTTCTGCCAATAAGTTTAACACTGGCCGGTCATACTGTCATGGTTCCCAATGGCAAGGGAACGTAAGAAACATATAAGTAACGAACGAGCTCTCGGGTGATGGAAACTCGAGTTGACCGTGAGCTAAATCTACCACACAACTAACAGTAGCCAGGGAGCATACCTATGGCTTCCTATATGCCACGCGCCAGCCGGAGGACTAACTACGCCTGGTAGAGGAAGAAACAGACCTGGCTTACCTCTAGGGAAATACCCCAAAAGATGATAGCAGCCCCCCACATGTAATAACGGTGAATTAAGAGGAAAAGACATACACAGTATGAAAGTAGATTTAGCAAAGAGAGGTCCACTTACTAGATAGCAGAAGGATACAAAAGAGGACTTCACGGTCAACTGAAAACCCTTTCAAAAGCCATCCTGAAATTACTTTAAGACTCCTGTGTCAACTCATGACACAGGAGTGGCAATTTCAGCCCGCAAGAGCTTCCAGCTACAGAGAATTACAAAAACTGCAAACTGGACAAAAGGTACAAAACAAAAGGACAAAGTCCACTTAGCTGATCAGCAGACTAGTAGCAGGAACATGCAACCAAAGGCTCTGGTTACAATGATGACCAGCAAGGAAATGACTGGAGAGCAAGGCTAAATAGGAAACTCCCAAACACTGATGGAAGCAGGTGAACAGAAGAAGCAAAGTGCAAACAAGTCACCAGTACCACCAGCAACCACCAGGGGAGCCCAAAAAGGGGATACACAACACGAGACGCAGTACAGACAGCCAGACCTGAATGGAGAAATGTAGATCCAAAAGATCTCCTGAAAGTTGCTAAAGGAGTTGAACAAACTAGGACAATAAGACGACGTGTCATGTATGCTGGAGTACAAGGAAAACAGTAGAGATGTAGTGAGGGACCTAACAACTTAGAAACAGTAAAGTGCTGAAATTGTGGAGAAAATGGACACTCAGACCAATTTACCACCTCCCTCACCTTCAGACTAGGAAACTGACAACCCAGTGACAAATGTGTGCCCTGTTCTTGTTCCCTCCGGACCTGGTCCTGCCTTGATGACCACCATACCAATGCCGGGAGGGAAAGAGACAGAATTCTTGATTGACACTGGGGCAGCCGGAACTGTGGTACACAAAGACTTGATAACGCCAGACATGATTATTGACGAGACTGTGGAATACGTGAGTGTAGAAGGACAAGCGACTGAAGCCCCTATGACTAAACAAATAAGACTAGAATCACGAGACAGCCAAGAGGTGCTTACAAACTTATTGTTAGTGACAATACCCCTATGAATTTGCTGGGAGCAGAGTTGAGTGCTGGCTAGGCCATCATACAGTACTCTCCTGAGGGTATTACAGTCACAAGTCCCCTTTCATATAAACACTTGGTGCAGAGGGACTCCAGGGTCTTCCACGTGCACATTATACCACAGGTATATCATGCCCTATTATAGTTACACTTAAGTCCATTCATTTGCCAGTTTAGTAGTTTCCTTACACAAGGTGGTATAGTTACCATGTATTTCTAGGTTGTCTTCATATTATATATAGTTTTTAGCCATTCATTATATTGGCTCAAATCATAGTCACTGTTTATTTGTCTTTTCCACTTCCTATACCTTATTGCAAGTAACTGGTATTGATATTTGGTATTTTTCAAATCCCTTCTTTTTATATTTGGAACTGTTAGTTATGGATTTACATAGGGCTGCTACTTCCTTAGAATAAGCTTGTACTTTGCTGTGGCCTATGGCATTGTGCTCCCCCATTTTATGACTGAGTATCTTTTGTAATTATATATTTTCATATATATAATTTTCTGTTGGTAACATATTTTGTGAATCAAATTTAGTTTTCTTAAAGGGTACTCTACCCAATCAAATACGGGTATAAATAATATTTGGACATTAGTGTATAAACACTTGTGTAATATTTAAAAAATGGCGTATATGGCAAGATTAGTGAAAGTAACACCTGACACCAGAATGTCTGAGGACAGGGAAAAGAGTCAGGTACCAGACACCGTTTGGGCAAGGGGAAAATCTGATGTGGGCCAGCTGCCCATTCCCCCTGTCATGATTAAATTAAAAGAAGGAACCACTCCTCTTTGGTTAGGCCATTAATGATGTTACAGTGAGTGTAATCTCAATTGTCCTTAATACACACACCGTACGGTCACAAAATGTTTCACAGTCATTAATTTGGCAAATGCATTCTTTTCTGTACCGCTGCACTCTGACTGACAGCATCTTTTCTCTTTTACTCGCGAAGGTAAACAATACTGTTGGACGGTCCTCCCAAAAGGGGGAAAGAACTCCCCAACCATCTATTCAACAGCGATGGCAGGGATTCTTGAGCAGTGGCAACCACCTCATCCACTGACTGTACTATTGCAGTACGTGGATGAACTCTTGCTCTGCTGCCTGGACCAGACTGCAGTTTCCTTGCTGTGTTTTTTTTTGTCAGAGAAGGGTTGCAAGTAGTGTTGAGCGATACCGTCCGATACTTGAAAGTATCGGTATTGGAAAGTATCGGCCGATACCGGCAAAGTATCGGATCTGATCCGATACCGATACCCGATACCAATACAAGTCAATGGGACTCAAGTATCGGAAGGTATCCCTGATGGTTCCCAGGGTCTTAAGGAGAGGAAACTCTCCTTCAGGCCCTGGGATCCATATTAATGTGTAAAATAAAGAATGAAAATAAAAAATATTGATATACTCACCTCTCCGACGCAGCCTGGACCTTACCGCTGTGAACCGGCAGCCTTCTTTGCTTAAAATGAGTGCGTTCAGCACCTTCCATGACGTCACGGCTTCTGATTGGTAACGTGCCGCTCATGTGACCGCCACGTGACCAATCAGAAGCCGTGACGTCATCCCTCAGGTCCTAAATTCCTAGAAGGGAATTTAGGACCTGAGGGATGACGTCGCGGCTTGTGATTGGTCGTGTGGCGGTCACATGAGCGGCACGCGACCAATCAGAAGCCGTGACGTCATGGAAGGTGCTGAACGCGCTCATTTTAAACAAAGAAGGCTGCCGATTACAAGCGGTGATGTCCAGGGGCCTCCGGACAGGTGAGTATATCAATATTTTTTATTTTAATTCTTTATTTTACACATTCATATGGATCCCAGGGCCTGAAGGAGAGTTTCCTCTCCTTCAGACCCTGGGAACCATACACTGGAAACTTCCGATTCCGATTCCCGATACCACAAAAGTATCGGATCTCGGTATCGGAATTCCGATACTGCAAGTATCGGCTGATACCCGATACTTGCGGTATCGGAATGCTCAACACTAGTTGCAAGGTCTCACGTGACAAATTACAGTATTGCAAACAAAAGGTGACATTTTTAGGACATTGTATTGCTGAAGGTACAAGACACCTGACCAAAGACAGGAAACAGGCAATACAAAATCTCCCTTTACCCAGGTCACACCAGCATTTACGTATTTTCCTAGGTTTGGTGACCTACTGTAGGCCTTGGATAAGGTCTGCTTCACAAATGATGCAACCACTCTATGACAGGTTGTCATCAAACCCCTACAATCTCACTCAAGAAGCAATTGATTCCTTCTATTCTCTGAAGCTGCTCATTGTGTCAAGCCCCGGCCTTAGGCATTCCAAACTATGATCAGCCATTTTTCTTATTTTGCACAGAGCAGTACTGACACAACAGCATGGAGAGAAACAGAGACCAATAGCTTACTACTCAGCACAATTAGACCCAGTGATTAGAGGATCTCCTACGTGTGTCCGTGTTGTAAGAGCTGCTGTATTACAGCTAGGCATGTGAACTCCCACTGACTTTTTCTTTTGACAATTTGTTCCCCACATGACATTAATGCCATACTCATACAAGTACAACCAAAACACCTGTCTATGGATAGACAGATCAGACTCGAATGTGCTCTAATACTAATTCCTGAATACGTCACCCTCAAAAGACATAATGTTCTGAATCCAGCCACTCATCTGCCTGTGGATTCAGAAAAGGGGGAATTGGTGACAGCATTAGAAAAAAAAAAAAAAAAAGTACACTGGTACGTTGACATGACGCACAAACATGACTGCATAGGAACTGATGAGTCAGGAGACAGTTTTACATATGTTCATGAAAAACCTGTTCCTAATGCATATTTTGAAGTTTTTATTTTTGTAGATGGCTCCAGATACCACCAGGATGGGCGATTCTACACTGGACATGCAGTAGTATCCTCACATGAGGTAATTCGAGTTGAACCACTCCCTCCTCACATGTCAGTGCAGGAGGCAGAGTTGAAGGCACTCACTGAGGCGTGTAGAGCTGCTGCAGGTAAAGTCGCTAATATTTACACAAGATTCAAATTGTGCATGGGGAATATCCCATGATTATCACCCTGTCTGGAGAAGCAGAACGTTTCTTACATCAGCCGGTAAGCCCATTAAAAATGCAGAGCTGGTGAAACAATTAGTGGAGGCTTTGACGTTACCAGTCCAGGTTGGCATCATCAAGGTAACAGCACACACGGACGGTGACTCTGTGGAGGTAGAGGGCAACAGAAGGGCAACAGAGTCAGCGTATTCCAGCCACACTGAGCCTAGATGTCCTGAAATCCCTCCAGCTGCCCAAACAGAGAAGGAACACGGGGGAGAATGGGAGCTGAGCCGAACTCAAAAGGAGCTTTGGGAGAATAAGGATAAATTGTATATACCAAAGTCCCTGTTCCTAATAATGGCGCAAGCAACACCTGGCCCCACTCACACCTCAAAATGTCAAATGTGTCCATGGTAGATGCCTTCCGGATCGCTCCTGGTTTCAGTTACGCAGCAGCAAAGCTCGTACGGTCATGCCTCATCTGTGCACAGCACAACCCTGGTAAAACAGTAAAAATCCCTAAGAAAGCGACACCCAGGCCTCTCTACCCGTTTCAGAGACTGCAGACTGACTACATACAGCTACCCAAGGTAGGAGTGTGTGAAAAATGTCCTAGTATGTGTAGATCTCTTCTCTGGTTGGCTGGAAGCCTATCTGGTAAAAATGTGCAAATGCTAAAGTGACTGCAGACAAACTGATGAAAGAACTGATCTGCAGGTATGGTGTCCCAGAAACCATAGAGAGCGATAGGGACACACACTTCACGGGAGAAATAATGAGGGAAGTCATGCAGGCCCTGGGAGTACAGCAAGCATATCATGCACCATATAGACAACAAAGTAGTGGGAAAATGGAAAGACTAAATGGGACACTTAAACTGAAAATTCAGAGGCCATGGCAGACACAGGAAAGAGCGGGGTAGAGTGCTTGTCTCTTGCACTCTTTTCAGTCAGACACACTCCAAATAGAAAGACAGGCTCGTCTCCTTTTGAAGTCCTGTTTGACAGTTTGCCAAAGACTGGTCTGTACTTCCCACAGGTGCTACAAATGCAACATGGTGCTATGACAGCCCATGTCCAGGCTTTGCAGGAAAGACTAATGTGGTGCATAAACATGTGTTTTCGTCCATTCCAGATCTTAATGCCAGTGCAGACGCACATCTGCTGAAACCAGGTGATTGGGTGGTCATACACAGACACGTGAGAAGGAGCCTATATCCACGGTTTGACGGCCCGTTGTAAAGTCCAGCTGACCACATTCACCTCAGGGAAACTTGAGGGAAAGCCCATCTGGATCCATGCCAGTCACTGTAAAAAGATCTTTTCACCAGCAGAAAGACGGTTCTCCTAATCACCTTGCTGGCAGTGGTAGGATGTTTTCACATTACAGAGACACTGGATACACTTTTAAATGTCGACAAGGACAAAAACTGCTGGACTGTTGGATCTGTACACACAGCCCAGTATCTGCAAGGACTATGCTGTACTTTGCCATACCCCAGGAGCCAAGGAGGGTATTAACACCACACTGCATACACAATGAGACTTGGACTCAGATTTTCTTGGTTCCTTAAAGTTATTAATAAGACTAATACAATGTAGAGACTCCTTTTTAAATCCAGCCGATTGGCTTAGCGGCCTAGAGGGAGGGATTATTTTTTACTTGACTTGACAGACTTGTATGCAAATTTTATTGCTTTGCTTATTGTTTTATGTAGCCGTAAAAGCGCTAATATATGTATTATCTAAGGCTGAACCTTCTGTAGTATATCATAGGCCCCGTATGGCCACTGCTGATGGGGAAGGTGAGTGTCCACACTGAGGGTGGATGGGCGAAGCAGGTAGAAAGCCCCCTTGTGGGTACTAGACCCATGAGACAGTAGCTCCTTTGTGGACATCAGCTGACCCCGTAGCAAAGGTTATACCATTTACAAAAGGGGGAAATTGTTATAGAAGGGTTAATAGTTTGCCTTTAACTGCCTTGCCTTTAAGTGCCTCTTGCCTTTAATTGCTAGAATTACTAGAATCTGTTGATGCAGTAGTCTGATGGTCTCCCCTTCAAGGAGACTACACTTCTTATCTTGTATGTTCTCAAGTCAGTCACAACATGTTTTTGGTACGTTGTGAGGAATAAAGGTCAGTATGACCCTGGGTGATGGTGGGGGCTACATGAGTTACATTGAAATGCATTTTGTGTAAATGGTATAAAACATTGCTTTGGCTTTTAATATATCAGATAAAAGTGACTTGCTCACAGGATATGTGTGAGGTGTCCTTTGTCTCCAAGCGCGCTTGTAAAATAACGGGCGTAATTCCACAATTAGGCCTCACTGGTGATCTGGCGTGCTGACATTTGGGTCAGAATGAAAACAGCTACAACATTACCATTGTAAAACATTGCTGGCATCATTGCTTTTGCTGTCAAACACGACGATACACGCCGATCTGACGACCAAATAAAGTTCTGAACTTTCAGCAACGACCAGCGATATCATGGCAGAATCCAGATCGCTGCTGCGTGTCAAACACAACGATATCGCTATCCAGGACGCTGCAACGTCACGGATCGCTATCGTTATCGCTGCAAAGTCGTTTAGTGTGAAGGTACCTTTACTTGGAGTTATGTTCTGTTGTTTAAGTGTTCCCTTTATTTTTTTGAGCAGTGTATTTGTAGATGGTTATTAGATCACCCCTCAGTCGTCTTCTCTCAAGACAAAATAATTCTAATTTTAATAATCTCTCTTGGTATTGTAGTTCCCCATCCCCTTTTTTAATTTTGTTGCCCTCCTTTACACTTGCTCTAGTTCCATTATATCCTTCCTGAGCACTGGTGCCCAAAACTGTACACAGTACTCCATGTGCGGTCTAACCAGGGATTTGTAAAGAGATGGTATAATGCTCTCATCGTGTGTATCCAGACCTCTTTTAATGCACCCCATGATCCTGTTTGCCTTGTCAGCCGCTACCTGGCACTGGCTGCTCCAGGTAAGTTCATCATTAACTAGGATTCCCAAGTCCTTCTCCATGTCAGGTTTACCCAGTGGTTTCCCATTCAGTGTGTAATGGTGATATTGATTCCTTCTTCCCATGTGTATAACCTTACATTTAACATTGTTAAACCATACCTTCTACCAGATCGTTAATAAATATGTTGAAGAGAATAGGTCCCAACACCGATCCCTGCGGTACCCCACTGGTCATAGCGACCCAGTTAGAGAAAATACCATTTGTTAGGGTTGGCGGAACGCACCGAATATATATATTTATTAGAAGAAGTTGGTGCGTTCGCAACCCAGGATCCACCGTGCAGGAAAGCACCTGCAGCTAGATATGGTGGTACAATTTAGTAATATAAACAGACTCTGTTACTTCACAGAGTCTGTTAGCAAGGATAACGCTGTGCCCTGTTTGGCTCACAGAGGAACACAGCTACTTAGTAGGGCAGATGGTGGTCATGAAGTCAAATGCAAACACGCAGCTCCTCGCCGGAGGTGCCAGCATTCTAGGGGCTTATTTCAGCTGGGTCCCTGAATACACGCACACCAAACTCCTCGCCGGAGGTGCCAGCATTCTAGGGGCTTATTTCAGCCAGGTCCCTGAATACACACACAAAACATGACCACACTGGTGCTGAGCTCGTACATAAATTGACACTAGCGCATGGCCGTGCGGTCATGCGCACCTCTTATAGCTGCAGCAAGTACAGGACCTTCCTTGAAGGACCAATGAGAAACTGCCACAGATGTTGAACACCTTCAGGACCTTCCTAGAGGACCAATAGGATTTGCTGCAGTACCTGAGCATGTGACCCTTGATCTCCAATTAGAGATCTTACCCTGGGCATGCTCAGAAGAGGAAAACTAGGATTTAGTCCCAAAGACGTCTGCTCGCTGCTGACCAGTACTGGCCACAATGGCAGAAGCTGGAAGGACAGCAGTAACCCTTCGCACAGTGTCAGACTGAGCATGATGCTGGGACCGACGCCTCCACTGAGCAGGCTCCACTGCGGTAGGAGAAGAATGGGAGACCGGAGCGGAGATGGATCAAGATTCCCCCTGTGCAGAGGCAGGAACTCGACCCCTAACATTACCCCCCCTCCTAGGCCCCCCCTCCTTGGACCTCGCCAAGCTCAAAGGCAGCAATGAGCTGCGGAGCCCGAATATTCTCAGCCGGCTCCCAGGACCTGTCCTCAGGACCATAACCCTTCCAGTCCACCAAATAAAATTTTTTGCCACGTACCATTTTGCACCCCAAAATAGCATTCACCTCATAATCGTCTGTAGACGAACCCGATGTCCCAGCAGATGACTCGGAAAACCGGGACATGTATACGGGCATCAAGAGGGACACATGAAAGGTGTCGGTGATACCCAGACGTGGTGGAAGGGCCAGACGGTAGACCACTGGGTTAACTGTTATGATCCTGGTGGTAGGATCTCAAACTGACCTGACAAATATACCCTGAGCATATAGGACAAGTTCTGGGGATGTGGAAGCTATACTGACCGCAATCCTGATCCTATCCAAACACACTAAAGGCAGCTGTGGAACGTTACCTGAAAACCTAGACGTCTCGTCACAGCCTGAGAAACTGACTGCCCCTAGAGAGAAAGCAAAGACCTCACTTGCCTCAGAGAAATGTACCCCAAAGTTTTAGATAGCCCCCCACAAATAATAACGGTGAGTCAAGGGGAAAACACAAACGTAGAGATGAAACAGATTTAGCAAATGAGGCCCGCTAATACTAGATAGGCAGAAAATAGATAGGTGTCTGTGCGGTCAGTACAAAAACTATTAAAAGTAAACCACGCAGAGAATACAAGAACCCCCACACCGACTCACGATGTGAGGGGCGCACTCTGCACCCCAGAACTGACCAGCAAGCAAAAAATCACATAAAAGCAAGCTGGGCTGAACTCATTATATAATGAGAAACGTTTTCAAGGAAATAATGAGAAATTGAACAAGCAAACTTAGCTTCTCATAGCAGGAGACTGGTCACAAGGAATATTCAGGAGAGCACGGGATCAGGACTGAATACACCGACAGCAGGCGACATCTAAAGGTCCAGGTGAATTAAATAGGCCCAGCCTAGCAGGAGATGAAACAGCTGAGCCCAGTCAAGACCAGCCATATCGCTAAAGGCCACCAGAGGGAGCCCAAGAACAAACTCACACAGTACCACTCATGACCACAGGAGGGAGCCCGAGAACGGAATTCACAACAGTTAACCTGTTCGAGGACCTTGAAAGGATCCACGTAGCGAGGAGCAAACTTAGTGGACTCAACTCGCAGCCTGATGTTATGGGCGGAGAGCCACACTAAGTCGCCAGGAGCAAAGGTCAGAGCGGGGCGCCGATGTGCATCGGCGGAGGACCTCATTCTCTCCTTGGAGGCCCAAATGGCATCCTGAGTGTGATCCCAAATGTCCCGCGCCCCCACAGCCCAGTCTGCCACCCTGGAGTCGGCGGAAGACACGGGCATAAGTACAGGTACCCACGGATGCTGACCATAGTTTAGGAGGAATGGGGTCTGTCCGGTGGAGTCGGCTACGGCGTTATTCAGCGCAAACTCCGCCCACGGTAGCAAGGATGCCCAGTCATCCTGCCTGGCTGAGACAAAATGTCGAAGATATGTGAACAAGGTCTGGTTGGCCCTCTCTACCAACCCATTCGTCTCGGGATGATAAGCTGAAGAGAGATTCAACTCAATGCTGAGTAGACGACAAAGGCTCTCTCCAGAAAAGAGACGCAAACTGGGGGCCCGGTCACTGACAATTTTGTCCGGCATACCATGTAGGCAAAATATGTGTTTGATAAACAACACCACCAGAGCCCATGCAGAAGGTAGCCGTGGTGCAGCTACGAGACTTCGGTAAGCCCACCACAAAATCCATCCCGACCATCTCCCAGGGTCTGTCTGCCACCGGCAGGGGATGAAGCAACCCAGATGGCCGTTAACGAGGAGACTTGTTCCTGGCGCAGGAGACACATGCCCGAACATAGTCTGCGACATCACGGGCCATATGCGGCCACCAATATGTCCTCGCCAGGAGCTCAGATGTCCTTTTGGTCCCAAAATGTCCACCCACCCTAGACGAGTGAGTCCAAGAGAGAACCTCCGGATGCAAACTGGATGGTACAAAAGTCTTGCCCGGAGGCACAGACTCTAGCGAAACCAGGGCCACAGTTCTCAGGCTCTTGGAAGGGACAATAAGCCGAGGCTCCTCTTCCTCCTCCTCATATGATACCACGGAGCAAGAGAGAGCATCGGCACGAATGTTCTTCTCCCCAGAAAGAAAATGGAGGGTAAAATGGAACCGAGAGAAGAACAAGGACCATCTGGCCTGGTGAGAATTTAGCCACTGGGCGGTCTGTAAATAAACCAAATTCTTGTGGTCTGTGAATACTTGGAAGGGAAAATGAGCCCCCTCCAGGAGATGTCTCCACTCTGAGAAGGTTACCTTCTTTGCTAGCAATGTCCCCGATGGAATAATTCCTCTCCACGGGTGTGAAGGTTTTGTAAAAGAAGAAGCAAGGATGCTTCCGACCTTGAGCATCCTTTTGGAAGAGGACTGCTCCAGCACCAATGGAAGAGGCATCCACCTCCATTATAAACAGCTTATCTACATCGGGGCGATGTAGAATGGGAGCGCTAGCAAAATGAGATTTAATAGAAGTGAAAGCCTTGGAGACCTCCACAGACCACAATTTGGGATTTGCTCCCTTCTTGGTGAGGGTACCAAGGGAGCTACCAAGGTTGAGAAATGAGGAATGAACTGGCGATAATAGTTAATGAATAGTGTTGAGTAGGGTTGAGCGACCTTTACTTTTATAGGATCGGGTCGGGTTTCACGAAACCCAACTTTTTCAAAAGTCGGGTCGAGTAAAATCGGCCGATCCTATAAAAAAGTTGGGGTCGAGGTCGGCCGAAACTCGAAACCCAATGCAGTGCATGGGGTTTCCAATGGTTCCCAGGGTCTGAAGGAGCGGAAACTCTCCTTTAGGCCCTGGGATCCATATTTAAGTGTAAAATAAAGAATTAAAATAAAAAATATCGCTATACTTACCCTCTGACGGGCCCTGGTACTAACCGGGAACCTTCCTTCCTTAGAATCAGCCTTCCAGGACCTTGCGGTGACGTCGCGGTGACGTCGCGGCTTGTGATTGGTCGCGCGGCCGCCCATGTGACCGCTCGCGTGATCAATCACAAGCCGCGACGTCACCGTGACGTCACCGAAGGTCCTGGAAGGGCTGATTCTTAGGAAGGAAGGCTGCCGGAAAGAAGCAGGGCATGTCCGAGGGTGAGTATATACCTAATAGGAATATACTCACCCTCGGCTTCGTTCCGGCAGCCTTCCTTCCTAAGAATCAGCCCTTCCAGGACCTTCGGTGACGTCACGGTGACGTCGCGGCTTGTGATTGGTCGCGCGAGCGGTCACATGGGCGGCCGCGCGACCAATCACAAGCCGCGACGTCACCGCAAGGTCCTGGAAGGCTGATTCTAAGGAAGGAAGGTTCCCGGTTAGTACCAGGGCCCGTCAGAGGGTAAGTATAGCGATATTTTTTATTTTAATTCTTTATTTTACACTTAAATCTGAATTCCGATACCAATTCCCGATATCTTAAACATATCGGGAATCGGTATCGGAATTCCGATTCCAGATTCAGAAGATCGCCGACTTCATGGCCGACCCCACACAGGGGTCGGGTCGGGTTTCATGAAACCCGACTTTGCCAAAAGTCGGCGACTTCTGAAAATTGCCGACCCGTTTCGCTCAACCCTAGTGTTGAGCGATACCGTCCGATACTTGAAAGTATCGGTATCTGATAGTATCGGCCGATACCCGAAAAGTATCGGATATCGCCGATACCGATACCCAATACTAATACAAGTCAATGGGACACCAAGTATCGGAAGGTATCCTGATGGTTCCCAGCGTCTGAAGGAGAGGAAACTCTCCTTCAAGCCCTGGGATCCATATTACTGTGTAAATTAAAGAATTAAAATAAAAAATATTGATATACTCACCTCTCCGGAGGCCCCTGGACATCACCGCTGGTAACCGGCAGCCTTCTTTGCTTAAAATGAGCGCGTTTAGGGCCTTCCATGACTTCACGGCTTCTGATTGGTCACGTGCCGCTCATGTGTCCGCCACGCGACCAATCACAAGCCGCGACGTCATTCTCAGGTCCTAAATTCCTAGAATGAGGAGTTTAGGGCCTGAAAATGACGTCACGGCTTGTGATTGGTCGCGTGGCGGTCACATGAGCGGCACGCGACCAATCAGAAGCCGTGACGTCATGGAAGGCCCTAAACGCGCTCATTTTAAGCAAAGAAGGCTGCCGGTTACCAGCGGTGATGTCCAGGGGCCTCCGGATAGGTGAGAATATCAATATTTTTTATTTTAATTCTTTATTTTACACAGTAATATGGATCCGATACCGATTCCCGATACCACAAAAGTATCGGATCTCGGTATCGGAATTCCGATACCGCAAGTATCGGCCGATACCCGATACTTGCGGTATCGGAATGCTCAACACTATTAATGAACCCCATAAAGCGCTGCACCGCTTTAAGGGAATGGGGTTCTTGCCAATCCATCACAGCCTGTAATTTGGAAGGATCCATAGCCAATCCTTGGGCGGAGATGATATAGCCCAGGAAAGGTAAGGACTCCTGCTCAAACACACATTTCTCCAACTTGGCGTAGAGGGAGTCTTAGTTCATAAGAGGTCGAAGACTCTGCAAACATCTGTCCGGTGGGAGTCAATATCTGGAGAGTAGATGAGAATATCATCCAGATAAACTACGACCGAGGTGGAGAGCATATCCCAGAAGATATCGTTTACAAAGTCTTGGAAAATGGCTGGGGCATTACAGAGCCCAAAGGGCATCACTAGATATTCATAGTGCCCATCCCTGGTGTTAAAAGCCGTCTTCCATTCGTCCCCCTCATGGATGCGAATCAGGTTGTAGGCACCCCGCAGATCTAGTTAAGTAAACACCCATGCTTCCCGAAGCCTATCAAAAAGCTCAGATATCAGGGGCAGAGGATATTTATTCTTAACGGTGATGGCTGTTGTGAATTCTGCTCTTGGGCTCCCTCCGGTGGTTATAAGTGGTAGTGCTGCTGTCTCTGGATCGCAGCATTCATCAGGTGTGTCAAGTTTTTGCAATCCTGACTGGGCTATTTAGCCTTGCTTGACCCTTTAGTCAGTGCCAGTTGTCCATTGTTCCTGGAGGATTCACATCCCTGCCTGCTCTCTCCTGCTTGCTGTTAATTTCAACAAAGATAAGTTCTGGCCTTGATTTTTTGCTGTCCACATGCTGTGGCCTTATTGTTCAGTTCTTTTCCATGTTTTTGTCTTGTCCAGCTTGGTCTGTATAAGGATTTGTTTAGCCAAGCTGGTATCTCTGGAGATGCAGATATACCCTCCATATCTTTAGTTAGCTGTGGAGATTTTGTATTTTCTGTGGTGGATATTTTCTAGTGTTTTAATACTGACTGCATAGTACTCTGTCCTATCCTTTCTATTTAGCTAGAAGTGGCCTCCTTTGCTAAATTCTGATTTCAGTCTGTGTATGTTTTTTCCCTCTCCTCTCACAGTCAATATTTGTGGGGGGCTGTCTATCCTTTGGGAATTTTCTCTGAGGCAAGATAGTTTTCCCTTTTCTATCTCTAGGGGTAATTAGTCCTCCGGCTGTGTCGAGATGTCTAGGGAGTGATAGGTACATTCCACGGCTACTTCTAGTTGCGGTGTTAAGTTCAGGGTCTGCGGTCAGTACAGGTACCACCTTCTCCAGAGTACGTCTCATGCTGATCTTAGGCCACAAGATCATAACAGTACAACTGGCCAACAATGAGTTAACCGCATCTCAGAAGAAGGGAAGGAAAGTGCTGAGCCATTTTTTTTTCTGTAGTCTGTTGTGATTTTTTTTTTTTTCCCTCTCTACCTCTGGGTGGCTCAGGAGTTCGGCGCTGGTATGGATGTTCAGGGATTGGCTTCTCGTGTGGATCAACTTGCTGCTAGAGTACAGGGTATTTCCGATTATATCGTTCAGACTCCGGTTTTAGAGCCTAGAATTCCAACTCCTGATTTGTTTCTTGGGGACAGATCCAAATTTTTGAGCTTTAAAAATGACTGTAAACTGTTTTTTGCTCTGAAACCCTGTTCCTCTGGTGATCCCATCCAGCAGGTTAAAATAGTCATATCTCTCTGCTGCGTGGTGACCCCCAGGATTGGGCATTTGCCCTGGAACCTGGGAATCCGGCGTTGCTTAATGTAGACACCTTTTTTCAGGTGCTTGGGTTATTGTATGATGAACCTAATTCAGTGGATCATGCTGAGAAGCCCTTGTTGGCCCTGTGTCAGGGTCAAGAAGCGGCAGAATCATATTGCCAGAAATTTAGAAAATGGTCTGTACTGACTAAATAGAATGAGGATGCCTTGGCGGCAATTTTCAGAAAGGGTCTTTCTGAATCCATTAAAGATGTTATGGTGGGGTTCCCCACGCCTGCTGGTCTGAGTGATTCTATGTCTCTGGCCATTCAGATTGATCGGCGCTTGCGCGAGCGCAGTGTTGTGCACACTATGGCATTGTCTTCCAAGCGGAGTCCTGAGCCTATGCAGTGTGATAGGATTGTGTCTAGAGCTGAACGACAAGGATTCAGACGTCAGAATAGGTTGTGTTTTTACTGCGGCGATTCTGCTCATGTTATTTATGATTGCCTTAAGTGTACCAAGAGAATCGCTAGTTCTGTTACCATCAGTACTGTACAACCTAAATTTCTGTTATCTGTGACCCTGATCTGCTCATTATCGTCATTTTCTGTCATGGCATTTGTGGATTCAGGCGCCGCTCTAAACTTAATGGACTTAGAATTTGCCAGACGTTGTGGTTTCCCCTTGCAGCCTTTGCAGAGTCCTATTCCTTTGAGGGGCATTGATGCTACACCGTTGGCTAAAAATAAACCTCAGTTTTGGACACAGCTGACCATGTCCATGGCGCCAGCCCATCAGGAAGATTGTCGTTCTCTGGTGTTGCATAATTTGCATGATGCTATTGTGCTGGGTTTCCCATGGTTACAGGTGCATAATCCGGTATTAGATTGGAAATCTATGTCTGTGACTAGTTGGGGTTATCAGGGGGTTCATGGTGACGTTCCTTTGATGTCAATTGCCTCCTCCCCCTCTTCTGAAATTCCTGAGTTTTTGTCAGATTTCCAGGATGTATTCAATGAGCCCAAGTCCAGTTCCCTTCCACCGCATAGGGACTGTGATTGTGCTATTGACTTGATTCCAGGCTGTAAGTTCCCTAAGGGCTGACTTTTCAACCTGTCTGTGCCAGAACATACCACCATGCGGAGCTATGTTAAGGAGTCCTTGGAGAAGGGGCATATTCGGCCATCTTCTACACCATTGGGAGCAGGTTTTTTTTTTTGTTGCCAAAAAAGATGGCTCCTTGAGACCCTGTATTGATTATCGCCTCTTGAATAAGATCACGGTCAAATTCCAATACCCTGTGCCTTTGCTTTCTGATTTGTTTGCTAGGATTAAGGGGGCTTGTTCGTTTACTAAGATTGACCTTCGAGGGCCATATAATCTTGTTCGTACTAAGCAGGGTGACGAATGGAAAACTGCGTTTAATACGCCCGAAGGTCATTTTGAATACCTTGTGATGCCATTTGGACTCTCTAATGCTCCATCTGTGTTTCAGTCCTTCATGCATGATATACACTCACCGGCCACTTTATTAGGTACACCATGCTAGTAACGGGTTGGACACCCTTTTGCCTTCAGAACTGCCTCAATTCTTCGTGGCATAGATTCAACAAGGTGCTGGAAGCATTCCTCAGAGATTTTGGTCCATATTGACATGATGGCATCACACAGTTGCCGCAGATTTGTCGGCTGCACATCCCAAAGATGCTCCATACAAGGCAGGATGGATCCATGCTTTCATGTTGTTTCCGCCAAATTCTGACCCTACCATCCGAATGTCGCAGCAGAAATCGAGACTCATCAGACCAAGCAACGTTTTTCCAATCTTCTACTGTCCAATTTCAATGAGCTTGTACAAATTGTAGCCTCAGTTTCCTGTTCTTAGCTGAAAGGAGTGGTACCCGGTGTGGTCTTCTGCTGCTGTAGCCCATCTGCCTCAAAGTTCGACGCACTGTGCGTTTAGAGATGCTCTTAGGCCTACCTTGGTTGTAACGGGTGGTGATTTGAGTCACTGTTGCCTTTCTATCAGCTCAAACCAGTCTGCCCATTCTCCTCTGACCTCTGGCATCAACAAGGCATTTCCGCCCACAGAACTGCCGCTCACTGGATTTTTTTTCTTTTTCGGACCATTCTCTGTAAACCCTAGAGATGGTTGTGCGTGAAAATCCCAGTAGATCAGCAGTTTCTGAAATACTCAGACCAGCCCTTCTGGCACCAACAACCATGCCACGTTCAAAGGCACTCAAATCACCTTTCTTCCCCATACTGATGCTCGGTTTGAACTGCAGGAGATTGTCTTGACCATGTCTACATGCCTAAATGCACTGAGTTGCCGCCATGTGATTGGCTGATTAGAAATTAAGTGTTAACAAGAAGTTGGACAGGTGAGTGTATTTCGGAATTATCTTGATAAATTCATGATTGTATATTTGGATGATATTTTGATTTTTTCAGATGATTGGGAGTCTCATGTGAAACAAGTCAGGATGGTATTTCAGATCCTTCGTGATAATGCCTTGTTTTTGAAGGGGTCTAAGTGCCTCTTTGGAGTACAGAAGATTTCTTTTTTGGGCTTCATTTTTTCTCCCTCATCTATAGAAAGGGATCCGGTTAAGGTTCAGGCCATTCATGATTGGATCCAGCCCACATCCGTGAAGAGCCTTCAGAAATTTTTGGGCTTTTCTAATTTTTATCGCCGTTTCATTGCCAACTTCTCCAGTGTGGTTAAACCCCTGACCGATTTGACAAAGAAAGGCGCTGATGTGACGAATTGGCCCTCTGCGGCTGTTTCTACCTTTCAGGAGCTTAAACGCCGATTTACTTCTGCCCCTGTGTTGCTTCAGCCAGATGTTTCTCTTCCTTTTCAGGTTGAGGTTGACGCTTCTGAGATTGGGGCAGGGGCCGTTTTGTCTCAGAGGAATTCTGATGGTTCCTTGATGAAACCATGTGCCTTCTTTTCTCGAAAGTTTTCGACTGCGGAACGCAATTATGATGTCGGCAATCGTGAGTTGTTGGCTATGAAGTGGGCATTTAAGGAGTGGCGACATTGGCTTGAGGGGGCCAAGCACCGTATTGTGGTCTTGACCGATCATAAGAATCTGATTTACCTCGAGTCTGCCAAACGGCTGAATCCTAGACAGGCCCGATGGTCCCTGTTTTTCTCCCGTTTTGATTTTGTGGTCTCGTATCTTCCGGGTTCTAAGAATGTTAAGGCTGATGCCCTCTCTAGGAGCTTTTTGCCTGATTCTCCTGGGGTCTTTGTGCCGGTCGGCATTCTGAAGGAAGGGGTGATTCTTTCTGCCATCTCCCCTGATTTACGACGGGTTCTTCAGGAATTTCAGGCTGATAAACCTGACCGCTGTCCAGTGGGGAAACTGTTTGTTCCTGACAGATGGACTAGTAAAGTGATTTCGGAGGTTCATTGTTCTGTGTTGGCTGGTCATCCTGGGATTTTTGGTACCAGAGATTTGGTTGGTAGGTCCTTTTGGTGGCCTTCTTTGTCACGGGATGTGCGTTCTTTTGTGCAGTCCTGTGGGACTTGTGCGCGGGCCAAGCCTTGCTGCTCCCACGCTAGTGGGTTGCTTTTGCCTTTGCCGGTCCCTGAGAGGCCTTGGACGCATATTTCTGTGGATTTTATTTCAGATCTTCCGGTTTCCCAGAGGATGTCGGTTATCTGGGTGGTTTGTGACCGGTTTTCTAAGATGGTTCATTTGGTACCTTTGTCTAAGTTGCCTTCCTCTTCTGATTTGGTTCCGTTGTTTTTTCAGCATGTGGTTCGTTTGCATGGCATTCCAGAGAATATTGTGTCCGATAGAGGTTCCCAGTTTGTTTCTAGGTTTTTGCGGGCCTTTTGTGCTAGGCTGGGCATTGATTTGTCTTTTTCTTCCGCGTTTCATCCTCAGACAAATGGCCAAACCGAGCTAACTAATCAGACTTTGGAAACTTATTTGAGATGCTTTGTGTCTGCTGATCAGGATGATTGGGTGGCTTTCTTGCCATTGGCCGAGTTTGCCCTTAATAATCGGGCTAGTTCTGCTACCTTGGTTTCACCCTTCATTTGTAACTCTGGTTTTCATCCTCGTTTTTGTTCAGGGCAGGTTGAGCCTTCTGATTGTCCTGGGGTGGACTCTGTGGTTGACAGGTTGCAGCAAATTTGGGCTCATGTTGTAGACAATTTGGTGTTGTCTCAGGAGGGGGCTCAGCGTTTTGCTAACCGTCGTCGGTGTGTTGGTTCCCGGCTTCGGGTTGGGGATTTGGTCTGGTTGTCTTCCCGTCATGTTCCTATGAAGGTTTCTTCCCCTAAGTTTAAGCCTCGGTTTATTGGCCCTTATAGGATTTCTAAGATTATCAATCCAGTGTCTTTTCGTTTGGCCCTTCCAGCCCCTTTTTCCATCCATAATGTTTTTCATAGATCTTTGTTGCGGAAATATGTGGTGCCCGTTGTTCCCTCTGTTGATCCTCCTGCCCCGGTGTTGATTGATGGGGAGTTGGAGTATGTGGTTGAGAAGATTTTGGATTCTCGTTTTTCGAGGCGGAAGCTTCAGTATCTTGTCAAATGGAAGGGTTATGGCCAGGAGGATAATTCTTGGGTTGTTGCCTCCGATGTTCATGCTGAGGAATTGGTTCGTGCCTTTCATTTGGCTCGTCCGGATCGACCTGGGGGCTCTGGGGAGGGTTCGGTGACCCCTCCTCAAGGGGAGGGTACTTTTGTGAATTCTGCTCTTGGGCTCCCTCTGGTGGTTATAAGTGGTAGTGCTGCTGTCTCTGGATCGCAGCATTCATCAGGTGTGTCAAGTTTTTGCAATCCTGACTGGGCTATTTAGCCTTGCTTGACCCTTTAGTCAGTGCCAGTTGTCCATTGTTCCTGGAGGATTCACATCCCTGCCTGCTCTATCCTGCTTGCTGTTCATTTCAACAAAGATAAGTTCTGGCCTTGATTTTTGCTGTCCACATGCTGTGGCCTTATTGTTCAGTTCTTTTCCATGTTTTTGTCTTGTCCAGCTTGGTCTGTATAAGGATTTGTTTAGCCAAGCTGGTATCTCTGGAGATGCAGATATACCCTCTATATCTTTAGTTAGCTGTGGAGATTTTGTATTTTCTGTGGTGGATATTTTCTAGTGTTTTAATACTGACCGCATAGTACTCTGTCCTATCCTTTCTATTTAGCTAGAAGTGGCCTCCTTTGCTAAATTCTGATTTCAGTCTGTGTATGTTTTTTCCCACTCCTCTCACAGTCAATATTTGTGGGGGGCTGTCTATCCTTTGGGAATTTTCTCTGAGGCAAGATAGTTTTCCCTTTTCTATCTCTAGGGGTAATTAATCCTCCGGCTGTGTCGAGATGTCTAGGGAGTGATAGGTACATTCCACGGCTACTTCTAGTTGTGGTGTTAAGTTCAGGGTCTGTGGTCAGTACAGGTACCACCTTCTCCAGAGTACGTCTCATGCTGCTCTTAGGCCACCAGATCATAACAGATGGCATTAAGACCCCTGTAGTCTATTCATGGATGCAGTTCTCCACTCTTCTTCTGCACGAAGAAGAACCCAGCCCCTGTGGGTGACACTGACTTTCTAATGAATCTTCTAGCCAGATTTTCCTGGATGTACTGAGTAGTGTTGAGCGATACCGTCCGATACTTGAAAGTATCGGTATCGGAAATTATCGGCCGATACCGGCAAAGTATCGGATCTAATCCGATACCGATACCCGATACCAATACAAGTCAATGGGACTCAAGTATCGGACGGTATCCCTGATGGTTCCCAGGGTCTGAAGGAGAGGAAACTCTCCTTCAGGCCCTGGGATCCATATTAATGTGTAAAATAAAGAATTAAAATAAAAAATATTGCTATACTCACCTCTCCGACGCAGCCTGGACCTCACCGAGGGAACCGGCAGCGTTGTTTGCTTAAAATGCGCACTTTTACTTCCTTCCGTGACGTCACGGCTTGTGATTGGTCACGTGCCGCCCATGTGGCCGCGACGCGACCAATCACAGCAAGCCGTGACGTAATTTTCAGGTCCTCAATGCCTAATTCTAGGCATTCATGATTTTAAAATTACGTTCCGGCTTGTGATTGGTTGCGTCGCGGTCACATGGGCGACACGACCAATCACAAGCCGTGACGTCATGGGAGGCAGGAGACGCGCGCATTTTTAAAATTACGTCACGGCTTGTGATTGGTTGCGTGCCGCCCATGTGACCGCGACGCGACCAATCACAGCAAGCCGTGACGTAATTTCAGGTCCTGAATGCAGAAATAGGCATCAGGACCTGAAATTACGTCATGGCTTGCTGTGATTGGTCGTGTCGCGGCCACATGGGCGGGACGCGACCAATCACAAGCCGTGACATCACGGAAGGAAGTAAAAGTGCGCATTTTAAGCAAACAACGCTGCCGGTTCCCTCGGTGAGGTCCAGGCTGCATCGGAGAGGTGAGTATAGCAATATTTTTTATTTTAATTCTTTATTTTACACATTAATGTTGTTTCGATACCGATACCCGATACCACAAAAGTATCGGATCTTGGTATCGGAATTCCGATACCCGCAAGTATCGGCCGATACCCGATACTTGCGGTATCGGAATGCTCAACACTAGTACTGAGACATTGCCTCCGTCTCCGGGAGAGATAACGGATAGACTCGACCCCGGGGAGGCTCAGCACCAGGCAAGAGGTCAATAGGACAGTCATAGGGGCGGTGAGGCGGAATGGTCTCTGCAGCCCTTTTGTAGAATACGTCAGCATAGGACCAATACTGCTTGGGCAGAGAGGAAAGATCTGCGGGTACCTCTGTTGTAGCAACCTGAACGCTCTCCCTCTGACATCTACCCCCACAAGATTCACCCCATCCCAAAATTCTGCCTGTGGACCACTCAATATGAGGAGAGTGGTACCGTAGCCAAGGCATCCCTAACAGGACCTCATCAATTCCTTCAGGAATGACGAGCAGAGAAATAATCTCCTGATGAGATGGCAACAAGGACAGAGTGAAAGGGATGGTCTGGTGTGTAATCTGTGAGGACAGTGTCGACCCATTTACCACATGTACTGTTACTGGTTGAGCTAACATTACCAGGGGAATTGCGTGACGTTGGGCGAAGGCAGAAGACATAAAATTGCCCTCCACCCCAGAATCCACGCAGAGCTCTACCGAGTGGGTAAATGAGCCTATAGTGATTGTCCCCTTAAAGGACAATTTGGAGGCAAACGTCGCCGTGTCTAGTGTACCTCCACCTACTACCACTAGACTCTGACGTTTTCTCAACCACTGAGAACATCTGGTGGTAAGATGTCCTGACTGCTGGCAAACATGACAAGCCTGGAGTGCATGAGCGGTCCGGGACTTAGATCCCGCTCGTGACCCTACCATGGCCTCATGTGACTTAGGGACCAGGACCGGAGATTCCAGAGGTTTGGCAAAGGTGGGATCCAGCCGAAACCTCTGCCTACACTGGGCTCGCTCTAACCTCCGCTCGTGAAAACGGAGGTCAATACGAGTGGATGCAGTTATTAACTCCTCCAGTGCGGCGGGAATCTCCCTAGTGGCCAGAGCGTCCTTCATGTGGTCAGCCAGTCAGGTGCTAGGGTGCGAAAGTGGACGGCAAAATGGCTGACCAAGGACGAGCCCTGAGTCAATGCCAACAGCTGGAGCGCAGTATCATGGGTGACACGAGGTCCTAAAAATACCTGTTTCAGAGTGCTCAGGAACAACGGAGCACTCTGCACCACATGATTGCCATGCTCCCACAGCGGCGTAGCCCACTCCAATGCCCTATCCGACAAGAGAGACACAATCAATCCCACCTTAGCCTGCTCTGTGGGGAAACGTGCAGCCAGAAGCTCGAGATGTATAGAGCACTGGCTCTCGAAACCCCTACAAGATTTACTATCACCAGAAATATTTCTGGCAGCGGGAGGCGAGATAGAGTCGGAACAGGGGTGGCAGTGGACATTGTTGCTGCAGCCCCACTAGCAGCCTGTACAGCAACTGCGGTTATGTCCACAGCTGAGGTTATGTGCTCGAGAGCCGCCAACCTACCCTCCAGTTGCTGGATGTACCGCACCGCGGATTGCTGTGTGTCCGCCATAACTAGCCAGATCCTGGCGCTAGTGTACTGTTAGGGTTGGTGGAATGCACCAAATATATATATTTATTAGAAGAAGTTGGTGCGTTCGCAACCCGGGATCCACCATGCATGAAAGCACCTGCAGCAAGATATGGCGGTCACGGGAAAGGCAGTGGTACATAAAGTAGGCCATATGTGCCAAGCTCCATGCAGGAAACACTTTCCGGTCTCCACCATGATGATGATGAATCACCATCTCCTCCTAATCTCTCTTCCTCCTCATTCCCATCCTCAGCTCATCCATGGAGGAGAGATGGGGCAAAGGTTTTGTGGCTACCAGCTTCTGTTGCCACCAGATTCTTCCTCCTCTTCCGCCTCCTCAGCGTCCACCTCCTCATTGACACCGAATCTGCGCTGAGCAGATGAGATGAGGCTGGGCTCACTACAATTTCTCTGTGTTATGTTTTTGTCCAGCCCCAGCTGCTCTGCATGCAAAGCATCATGTTTAATTGTGAGCAGCGACTGTTTAAGTAGGCACAGAAGTGGGATAGCTGCACTGACTATAGTGTTATCGGCACTAACCATTTGTGAAGTTCTCAAAGTCTTGGAGAACTGTACAAATGTCAGACAACCATGCCCACTCTTCAGTTGCTATATGCGGAGGCGAACCAGGATGCCGATGGGAATGTTGGAGCTTGTGCTCAACTACTGGCTTCTTCTGCTCACAAAGCCAGCTTGTGGTGACATCACAGGCCAGTCGGTGAACTGGCACTTGCATGGTGGGCTGCTGCAGCACTGCCAGAATGGTGGCAGCTGCAGCCAATTTGCAGAAATGGGCATTGATGCTGAGTACTTTGACCAGCAGCGCTGGAAAATCTGGGTATGTTTTCAGAAATCGCTGAACTAGCAAGTTGAGCACATGTGCCAAGCATGTGTGAGCTTGCTAGGTTTCACAGTCACCAAATTTTGATCATTATCACACACGACCATACCTAGTTGGAGGTTCAGAGGCAAAAATCACAAATCTGTCTGGTCTGCTATTCCTGTAAGACTGCTGCAGTGTGCAGTTTGCCTCCTAGACAAATTACAATCAACAGAGCCTGGTACTGCTTTGCTGAGGCAGTGCTCCAGAGCTTCCAGCTTCTGGCTGATGTGGACGACATGCTCTGGTATACCACATGAGCTTAGTAAAGAGTAAATCTGGACCTGGTGGGGCTATTCACATAAAAGGAGAGGAACAGCGCTACTTGAATATTCAAAGGACCTGCGACAGGAATTGCATATTCAAGTAGAGCTGCTCCTCTCCTGTTATGTGAATAGCCCCACCAGATCCAGGTGTACTATTTACTAAGCTCATGTAAGGTGTTTCATATATACCTTGATTTCCTTACCCTTTCAATTCCTACAGTTGGCATTACAATAACCAGACCACATACAGTTGCCTTTATTCCCATAATTTAATATGACATCCAGGTTTCTACCTCTCAAAATTATTTTTACAACTACCTTAAGGTCACTAGTGTTAGGAGTCGAGTTTTCTCTGCTGCACAGGGGGAATCTCGATCTGTCTCTGCTGCGGTCTCCCATTCTCCATCGGCCGCAGTGGAGCCTGCTCAGCAGAGACGTCGGTCCTGGCGTCTCACTAAGTCTGATTCAGTGCAAAGGGTTATTGCTGTTTCTCCAGGCTCTACTATTGTACCCTGCACGGATCTACGGCGAACAGGCTTTACTGGGACTAAGTCCTGCTTTTGCACATACTGAGAATGCCCAGGGTAAGATCTCTCACTGGAGATCAGGGGTCACATGTTCAGCTTCTGCAGCCAAGTCCATTGGTCCTTTCAGGAAGGTCCTATAGGTGCTAGGACTAAGTCCTGCTCTGCACACACTGAGCATGCCCAGGGCAAGATCTCTCAGTGGAGATCTAGGGTCACATGCTCAGGTATGGCAATCTCTCATTGATCCTCTTTTTTAAGGTCTTGTATGTGCTGCAGCTATTTAAGGCTCGCATGGCCGCATGGCCATGCGCTAGTATCTTCATGTGTTACATGCTTTGCGCCATTGTGGTCATTTGTGTGAATGTGTTCAGGGACCCGGCTGAAATAAGCCCCTAGAATGCTGGCACCTCCGGCGAGCAGTTTGTGTGTGAGAGTATTCAGGGACCCGGCTGAAATAAGCCCCTAGAATGCTGGCACCTCCGTCGAGGAGTGTTGTATGCATGAATGACCACTGACTGCTCTCGTTTGGGTAGTTAGCCTGTGTCTCTGTGAAAGTTAACAGGGCAAAGAGCTTAGCTTTCTCGGCCACTCTGTGAAGCTAACAGAGCTGGTTATTACCGCCATATTGCGCCGCCATCCACTTAGCAGCAGGATATTCCTGCACGGTGGATCCTGGGTTGCGAACGCACCTATCAGCTCAATAAATATATTCTGTGCGTTCCGCAAACCCTAACATTATACTAGCGCCAGGATCTGGCTAAGTAATGGCGGACAAACAGCGATTGCAGGGGTACATCCAGCTGCTGGAGGGCCGGTTGGCGTCTCTCGAGCGTGCAACCTCGGCGGTGGATGTTACCGCAATTGCTGTTCAGGCTGCTAGCGTGGCTGCAGCAGCTTTACCCACTGCCACCTCTGTCCCGACTTTATCCCATCTTCCATTGCCTGAAAAATTCTCTGGGGACAGTAAGTCCTGTAGGGGATTCGTGAGCCAGTGCGGTATACATCTCGAGCTCCTGGCTGCACGTTTTCCCACAGAGTGGGCAAAGGTGGGATTTGTAATTTCTCTTCTGTCGGACAGAGCTTTGGAGTGGGCTACGCCGCTGTGGGAGCGCAACGATGATGTGGTGCAGAGTGTTCCTCGGTTTCTGGTCACTCTGAAGCAGGTCTTCGTAGGACCTCAAGTCACCCATGATACGGCACTCCAACTGCTGGCATTGACTCAGGGTTCGACCATGGTCAGCCAATTTGCCATTCTCTTCCGGACCTTAGTGTCTGAGTTGGAGTGGTCTGATAAAACCCTCATCCCAGTCTTCTGGAGGGGGCTGGCTGACCATGTGAAGGACGCTTTGGCCACTAGGGAGATTCCCGCTACACTGGAGGAGCTCATATCCATATCAACTCGCATAGACCTTCATTTTCACGAGCAAAGGTTGGAGCGAGCCCAGTGTAAGCAGAGGTTTCGGCTGGCTCCCACCTTTGCCAGACCTTTGGAATCTCCGGTCCAAGCGCCCGAGTCACATGAGGCCATGGAGGGGTCACGAACGGGGTCTAAGTCCCAGGCCGCTCATGCCCCTAAGGTCTGTCATGTTTGCTGGCAGTCCGGACATCTTGCCTCCAAGTGTCCGCAGCGGTCGAGGAAACGTCAGCGTCTAGTGGCAGTTGGAGGAGGTACATTAGACACGGCGACGTTTACCTCAAAATTGTCCTTCAAGGGGACAATTACCATAGGCCCATCCACTCTTATGGTAGAGCTTTGCGTGGACTCTGGAGCGGAGGGTAATTTTATGTCATCCGCTTTCGCTCAGCGACACGCAATACCCCTGGTGATGCTCGCCATGCCAATAACCATTCGAGTGGTAAATGGGTCGACACTACCTTCACAGATTACACACCAAACCATCACTTTCACTCTCTCTGTATCTCCATCACATCAGGAGATTATTTCTCTTTTGGTCCTTCCTGAGGGAGTTGATGAGGTCCTGTGGTCCTGTTGGGGATACCCTGGCTTTGTTTTCATTCTCCTCATATAGAGTGGTCCTCAGGGAAAATTTTGGGATGGAGTAAATCCTGTGAAGGTAGATGTCAGAGGGAGTGCGTTCAGGTTGCTACAACTGAGGTACCCGCAGATCTTTCCTCTCTCCCCAAGCACTATTGGCCTTATGCGGACGTATTCTCCACAAGGGCTGCGGAGACCCTTCCGCCTCACCGCCCCTATGACTGTCCTATCGATCTCTTGCCTGGAGCTGAGCCTCCCCGGGGTCGAGTCTATCCGTTATCTCTCCCGGAGATGGAGGCAATGTCTCAGTATATCCAAGAAAATCTGGCAAGAGGTTTTATTAGGAAGTAAGTGTCACCTGCTGGGGCTGGGTTCTTCTTCGTACAGAAGAAGAGTGGAGAATTGCATCCATGCATTGACTACAGGGGTCTTAACGCCATCACCGTTAAAAACAAGTACCCACTACCCCTGATATCTGAGCTCTTTGATAGGCTACGGGGAGCAAAGGTTTTTACTAAATTAGATCTGCGGGGAGCTTATAACCTGATCCGCATCCGTGAGGGGGACGAGTGGAAGACAGCTTTTAACACCAGGGATGGGCACTATGAATATCTGGTGATGCCCTTCGGGCTCTGTAATGCCCCAGCTGTTTTCCAAGACTTTGTGAATGACATCTCCCGGGAGATGCTCACCACCTCGGTCGTAGTCTATCTGGATGATATTCTCATCTACTCTCCAGATATTGACTCCCAGCGGAGAGATGTTCGCAAAGTCTTCAACCTCTTACGGGCAAACTCCCTCTACGCCAAATTGGAGAAGTGTGTGTTTGAGCAGGAGTCCTTGCCATTCCTTGGTTATATCATCTCTGCCCAGGGTTTGGCTATGGATCCTGCCAAACTACAAGCTGTGATGGACTGGCAGGAACCCCATTCACTTAAAGCGGTGCAGCGCTTTATGGGGTTCATCAATTACTATCGCCAGTTCATCCCACACTTTTCAACTTTGGTAGCTCCCTTGGTTGCCCTCACCAAGAAGGGAGCAAATCCCAAGTTGTGGTCGGAGGATGTCTCCAAGGCATTCCTTTCGATTAAGTCACACTTTGCTAGCGCTCCAATTCTACATCGTCACGATGTAGATAAGCCATTTATTATGGAGGTGGATGCCTCATCCGTTGGTGCTGGAGCAGTCCTTTTCCAAAAGGATGCTCAGGGTCGGAAGCATCCTTGCTGCTTCTTCTCCAAGACCTTCACACCAGCGGAGAGGAATTATTCCATCGGGGACAGGGAGTTGCTAGCAATGAAGTTGGCTTTTTCTGAGTGGAGACACCTCTTGGAGGGAGCTCGCTATCCCTTCCAAGTATTCACCGACCACAAAAACTTGGTGTATATACAGACGGCCCAGCGGCTGAATTCTCGCCAGGCCAGAGGGTCCCTGTTCTTCTCCCGTTTCCATTTTACTCTCCATTTTCTCTCTGGAGAGAAGAACATTTGTGCTGATGCTCTCTCTTGCTCCGCAGTGTCATCTGAGGAGGAGGATGAGGAGCCTCGGCTTATTGTCCCCTCTGAGAGCCTGAGAACTGTGGCCCCGGTTTCGCTAGAGTCCGTGCCCCCGGGCAAGACTTTCGTACCAGCAAATTTGCGACCGGAGGTTCTCTCTTGGGCTCACTCGTCCAGAGTGGGTGGACATTTTGGAACCAAGAGGACATCTGAGCTTTTGGCGAGGACGTACTGGTGGCCGCATATGGCCCATGACGTCGGGGACTATATTCGGGCGTGTGTCTCCTGCGCCCAGAATCGGTCTTCACGGCAACGGCCTGCCGGGTTACTTCACCCCATGCCGGTGGCAGACAGGTCTTGGGAGATGGTCGGGATGGACTTTGTGGTGGGTTTGCCCAAGTCTCGCGGCTGTACCATCATTTGCGTCATCACCGATCATTTCTCGAAAATGGTGCATTTGGTGCCACTACCACGGTTACCTTCTGCACGGGCCTTGGCGGCGTTGTTCATTAAGCATATTTTCCGCTTACATGGTATGCCTGATAAAGTTGTCAGCGACCGGGATCCCCAGTTTGCGTCTCGGTTTTGGAGAGAGCTCTGCCGTTTACTCAGCATAGGGCTGAATCTCTCCTCTGCATATCATCCCGAGACAAATGGGTTGGTAGAGAGAACCAATCAGACTCTGGTGACATACTTACAACATTTTGTCTCTGCTAGGCAGGATGACTGGGCATCTTTGCTACCTTGGGCGGAATTTGCCTTGAATAATGCCGTAGCCGATTCCACTGGTCAGACTCCTTTTCTCCTTAATTACGGCCAGCATCCGCGTGTCCCTGTGTCCATGCCCGTGTCATCCACCGATTCTAAGGTGGCAGACTGGGCGGTGGAGGCACGTGACATCTGGGACCACACACAGGATGCCATCCAGGCCTCCAAGGAGATAATGAGGGTCTCGGCTGATAGACACCGACGCCCCTCTCCGACCTTTACTCCTGGTGACTTAGTGTGGCTCTCCGCCCGTAACATCAGGCTGCGAGTTGAGTCCACTAAGTTTGCGCCTCGCTATATTGGCCCACTCAAGGTTCATCCACGGATGAGTTTGAGGTGAATGCTATCGTGGGGTGCAAGGTGGTACGTGGCAAGAAATTTTATCTGGTGGATTGGAAGGGTCACGGTCCTGAGGATAGAACCTGGGAGCCTGTGGAGCACATTCGGGCTCCGCTGCTCATTGCAGCTTTTGATCGTAGTGAGGCTCAAGGAGGGGGGCCCTAGGAGGGGGGGTAATGTTAGGAGTCGAGTTTCCTCTGCTGCACAGGGGGAATCTCGATCCGTCTCTGCTGCGGTCTCCCATTCTCCATCGGCCGCAGTGGAGCCTGCTCAGCGGAGACGTCGGTCTCAGCGTCTCACTGAGTCTGATTCAGTGCAAAGGGTTATTGCTGCCTCTCCAGGCTCTACTATTGTACCCTGCACTGATCTACGGTGAACAGGCTTTCCTAGGACTAAGTCCTGCTTTGCACATACTGAGCATGCCCAGGGTAAGATCTCTCACTGGAGATCAGGGGTCACATGTTCAGCTTCTGCAGCCAAGTCTATCGGTCCTTTCAGGAAGGTCCTATAGGTGCTAGGACTAAGTCCTGCTCTGCACACACTGAGCATGCCCAGGGCAACATCTCTCAGTGGAGATCTAGGGTCACATGCTCAGGTATGGCAATCTCTCATTGATCCTCTTCTTTAAGGTCTTGTATGTGCTGCAGCTATGTAAGGCTCGCATGGCTGCACGGCAATGCGCTACTATCTTCATATGTTACATGCTTTGCGCCATTGTAGTCATTTGTGTGAATGTGTTCAGGGACCCGGCTGAAATAAGCCCCTAGAATGCTGGCACCTCCGGCGAGGAGTTTGTGTGTGAGAGTATTCAGGGACCCGGCTGAAATAAGCCCCTAGAATGCTGGCACCTCCGTCGAGGAGTGTTGTATGCATGAATGACCACTGACTGCTCTCGTTTGGGTAGTTAGCCTGTGTCTCTGTGAAAGTTTACAGGGCACAGAGCTTTGCTTTCTCGGCCACTCTGTGAAGCTAACAGAGCTGGTTATTACCGCCATGTTGCACCGCCATCCACTTAGCAGCAGGATATTCCTGCACGGTGGATCCCGGGTTGTGAACGCACCTATCGGCTCAATAAATATATTCGGTGCGTTCCGCAAACCCTAACAACTAGTCACAGCATAACTGCCATTAACCCTTTCCTACTAAGATTATTTTAGGAATGTTATTTTTCCTACAGCACAAAACTGGTAATTTCTCTAACAGCGCAAAACTGTTAACTGTGGATTCACTTTCTTCAACCGGGATATTATAACAAAGTATTTCTTTTCTAGGTACTTCCATGCATCCACACCTAGTTCACGTTACTTTTACTGAAACAGTCTTTATTACCCCTGGTTGGGGAGAAACTATTATATCCTTTTCCAATATCTCAGAGTTCCACAGTCTTCAAATAATAGTCTTTGATGATCTACTTTATGTGCTCTTACATAACGTTGGTCATTGCTCTTATCCTTCCTTAACTGCTAGTAACAGCACAGGTGGAGTCACCACCAGACTTCTCATACACTTTAAAGGGACTCTGTCACCTGAATTTGGAGGGAACAATTTTCAGCCATAGGGGCGGGGTTTTCGGGGTTTGATTCACCCTTTCCTTACCCGCTGGCTGCATGCTGGCTGCAATATTGGATTGAAGTTCATTCTCTGTCCTCTGGAGTACATGCCTGCACAAGGCAATCTTGCCTTACGCAGGTGTGCACTATGGAGGACAGAGAATGAACTTCAATCCAATATTGCAGCCAGCTTGCAGCCAGCAGGTAAGGAAAGGGTGAATCAAACACCCGAAAACCCCGCCCCTAAGGATGAAAATTGTTCCCTCCAAATTCAGGTGACAGAGTCCCTTTAAGCATCCTTGGATAGAATATCTTCTGTCAGCTCCTATCACCTCAAATCGTTTGACAAGTTGAATCGTACTAAAATATTACCATGTATTTTGTATTCCATGACATACTGTTGATCTTGTTTTGTTTTGTTTTTCTGTTTTATGTATAGTTTTCTCAAATAAGGATATTCTGATGAAGTTCATAACTGTTGTCCTTCAAACCATCATCCAGAGGTCAAGAGGAAGGAGTGATAAGATTATCTCTCATTTATTGAGTAGTTTATTGAGCATCTGCATAGTTCATTCTTCTCTGTTTTGCAGGTCAACAAGCCACAGGACCCACACATTGGTCAATCAACATATTAAGCAAAAATCCATTGTTCAATGGTCTATGTCTCTGTGCCTACATCACAACACAACATCACATAGCACTCGACCATGTTATAAGCTCGTGTGAGCGAGCCCTCATAGACACATATATATAGCTTTAAGTTGAGGTCAGGAGATCCACCGTTAAGCCAGTCATTGCAGTCAGTTATATACAGTTGGGGAAATAAGTATTTGATCCCTTGCTGATTTTATAAGTTTGCCCACTGACTGAGACATGAACAGTCTATAATTTTAATGGTAGGTTAATTTTAACATTGAGAGATAGAATATCAAAAATAAAATCCAGAAAATCACATTGTATAAATGATGTAAATTTATTTGCATTTTTGCAGTGAGAAATAAGTATTTGATCCCCTACCAACCGTTAAGAGTTCTGTCTCCTGCAGACCAGTTAGACTCTCCTAATCAACTCATTACCTGCATTAAATACAGCTGTCTTAGTCACCTTTATAAAAGACTCCTGTCTACAGACTCAATTAATCAGTCAGACTCTAACCTCTGGAACATGGGCAAGACCAAAGAGCGTTATAAGGATGTCAAGGACAAGATCATAGACCTGCACAAAGCTGGAATGGGCTACAAAACCATAAGTAAGACGCTGGGTGAGAAGGAGACTACTGGTGGTGCAATAGTAAGAAAATGGAAGAAATACAAAATGATTGTCAATCGACATCTATCTGGGGCATCATTCAAAATATCACCTCGTGGGGTATCCTTGATCATGAGGAAGGTGAGAGGTCAGCCTAAAACTACATGGGAAACTTGTTAATGATCTCAAGGTAGCTGGGACCACAGTCACCAAGAAAACCATTGGTAACACATTACGCCATCAAGGTTTAAAATCCTGTAGTGCCCTCAAGGTCCCCTTGCTCAAGAAGGCACATGTGCAAGCCAGTCTGAAGATTGCAAATGAACGGTTAGATAATTCTGCGAGTGACTGGGGGAAGGTGCTGTGGTCAGATGAGACAAAAATTGATCTCTTTGCCATTAACTCAACTCGTCATGTTTGGAGAAAAATAAATAACCCAAAGAACACCATCCCCACTGTCAAGCATGGAGGTGGAAACATTATGCTTTGGGAGTGTTTCTCTGCTAAGGGCACAGGACTACTTCACCGCATCAATGAGAGAATGGATGGAGCCTTGTACGGTGAAATCATATTCTCTGAAAATAGGCCAAGAAAGCCAAAATTCTGTCTCGGGGTATAATAATAATAATAATAATAATTTTTATTTATATAGGGCCAACATATTCCGCAGCGCTTTACAACTTATAGAGGGGATTTGTATAGACAATAGACATTACAGAATAACAGAAATCACAGTTCAAAACAGATACCAGTAGGAATAAGGGCCCTGCTCGCAAGCTTACAAACTATGAGGAAAAGGGGAGAGGTGGATGGTAACAATTGCTTTAGTTATTTGGACCGGCCATAGTGTAAGGCTCGGGTGTTCATGTAAAGCTGTAAAGCTGCATGAACCAGTTCGCTGCATAAGTATGTAGCAATACAGACACAGAGGGCTATTAACTGCATAAAGTGTATGAGAACATGATGCGAGGAACCTGATTATGTTTTTGTTTTTTGTATTTTTTTTGTTTGTTTTTTTTTTTTTTTTTAATTTATTTATTTTTTTTATTATTTATTTATTTATTTATTTTTTGAATGGGCCACACAGGGATGGTTAGGTTAATGCATTGAGGCAGTAGGCCAGTCTGAACAAATGAGTTTTTAGGGCATGCTTAAAACTGTGGGGATTGGGGATTAATCGTATTAACCTAGGTAATGCATTCCAAAGAATCGGCGCAGCACGTGTAAAGTCTTGGAGACGGGAGTGGGAGGTTCTGATTATTGAGGATGCTAACCTGAGGTCATTAGTGGAGCGGAGGGCATGGGTAGGGTGGTAGACTGAGACCAGAGAGGAGATGTAGGGTGGTGCTGAGCCATGGAGTGCTTTGTGGATGAGGGTAGTAGTTTTGTACTGGATTCTGGAGTGAATGGGTAACCAGTGTAATGACTGGCACAAGGTAGAGGCATCGGTGTAACGGTTGGTGAGGAATATGATTCTGGCAGCAGCATTCAGGACAGATTGGAGCGGGGAGAGTTTGGTAAGAGGGAGGCCGATTAGTAGAGAGTTACAGTAGTCCAGACGAGAATGAATAAGTGAGACAGTAAGAGTTTTTGCAGAGTCGAAGTAAGAAAAGGGCGAATTCTAGAAATGTTTTTGAGACGCAGATAAGAAGAGTGAGCCAGTGATCAGATGTAGGGGGTGAATGAAAGCTCAGAATCAAGGATGACCCCAAGGCAGCGGGCATGTTGCTTTGGAGTAATGGTGGAACCGCACATGGAGATGGCAATGTCAGGCAAAGGTAGGTTAGTAGAGGGAGAGAACACGAGGAGTTCAGGTTTTGACAGCTTTAGTTTCAGATAGAGGGAGGACATGATGTTAGAGACAGTGGTAAGACAATCACTGGTGTTTTCTAAAAAGGTCGGCGTGATAACAGGAGAAGAGGTGTATAATTGGGTGTCGTCAGCATAGAGATGGTACTGGAAACCAAATCTACTGATTGTTTGTCCAATAGGGGCAGTATACAAAGAGAAGAGGAGAGGGCCTAGGACTGATCCTTGAGGAACCCCAACAGTAAGGGGAAGGTGAGAGGAGGAGGAACCAGCAAAACATACAGTGAAGGATCGGTCAGAGAGATAGGAGGAGAACCAGGAGAGAACGGTGTCCTTGAGGCTGATGGAGCGGAGCATAGTGAGGAGGAGCTGATGATCCACAGTATCGAATGCTGCGGAGAGATCCAAGAGAATTAGCATGGAGTAGTGACTAGGGTTGAGCGAAACGGGTCGGCCATTTTCAGAAGTCGCCGACTTTTGGCAAAGTCGGGTTTCATGAAACCCGAACCGACCCCTGTGTGGGGTCGGCCATGAGGTCGGCGATCTTCTGAATCTTGTATCGGAATTCCGATACCGAGTTCCGATATGTTTGCGATATCGGAAATCGGTATCGGAATCCACATTTAAGTGTAAAATAAAGAATTAAAATAAAAAATATTGATATACTCACCTCTCCGACGCAGCCTGGACATCGCCGCTGGTAACCGGCATCTTCCGTTCCTAAGAATGGCGCTTGAAAGACCTTTCGATGACGTCACAGCTTGTGATTGGTCGCGGCGGCCCACGTGACCGCTCAGCGACCAATCACAAGCCGTGACGTAATTCTCTCAGGTCCTAAATTCCTCATTCTAGGAATTTAGGCCATGAGAATTACGTCACGGCTTGTGATTGGTCGCTGAGCAGTCACGTGGGCCGCCGCGACCAATCAAAAGCAGTGACGTCATCGAAAGGTCCTTCACGCGCTCATTCTTAAGAAGGAAGGCTACCGGAAAGAAGCAGGGCGCGTCCGAGGGTGAGTATATACCTAATAGGAATATACTCACCCTCGGCTTCTTTCCGGCAGCCTTCCTTCTTAAGAATGAGCGCGTGAAGGACCTTTCGATGACGTCACTGCTTTTGATTGGTCGCGGCGGCCCACGTGACTGCTCAGCGACCAATCACAAGCCGTGACGTAATTCTCATGGCCTAAATTCCTAGAATGAGGAATTTAGGACCTGAGAGAATTACGTCACGGCTTGTGATTGGTCGCATCGAAAGGTCTTTCAAGCGCCATTCTTAGGAACGGAAGATGCCAATTACTACCAGGGCGCGTCAGAGGGTGAGTATATCAATATTTTTTATTTTAATTCTTTATTTTACACTTAAGTATGGATCCCAGGGCCTGAAGGAGAGTTTCCTCTCCTTCAGACCCTGGGAACCATAGTATCCCATTGCACTGCATTGGGTTTCGTGTTTCGGCCGACTCCGACTTTTTTATAGGATCGGCCGATTTCACTCAACCCGACTTTTGAGAAAGTCGGGTTTCGTGAAACCCGACCCGATCCTATAAAAATAAAAGTCGCTCAACCCTAGTAGTGACCATTAGATTTAGCTGTTAATAGGTCATTAGAGACTTTAGTGAGGGCAGTCTCAGTAGAGTGTAAAGAGCGGAAGCCAGATTGAAGAGGGTCGAGAAGAGACGGGTAAGATAGCGGGTAAGACGGGAGTGGACCAGGCGTTCCAGGAGTTTAGAGATGAAGGGAAGATTAGAGACAGGTCTATAATTAGCGGCACAATTTTGGTCGAGGGAGGGTTTTTAAGTAACGGATGTATGATGGCATACTTAAATGAGGAGGGAAAAATACCGGAAGTGAGGGAAAGGTTGAATATTTTTGTCAGGTGAGAGGTGACAGCCGGGGAAATGGACTGGAGGAGATGTGACGGAATGGGGTCACTGGTGCAATTGGTCGGGTGAGAAGATGCAAGGAGCCTGCTTACTTCTTCTTCTGTAACTGGTTCAAACTCAGAGAGTGAACTAGATGTAGTGGGGGAGGGAGGACAGTGCATGGTATGAAGTGATTGGGAGATGATTTCCTGTCGAATGTGGTCAATTTTTTCTTTGAAGTAATTGGCCAGATCGTCAGCGCGGAGATCTGTGGTTGGGGCCTGCTCTCTTGCGTTGAGTAGGGACTGGAAAGTGTAAAAGAGACGTTTAGGGTTATTTGACAGTGAGGTGATGAGGGTGTTAAAATAGGTTTGTTTGGAGAGGTGAAGGGCAGAGTTGTATGCTTTTAGCATGAACTTATAATGGATGAGATCTTCGGGTAGATTAGATTTTCTACACAGACGTGTACACGCACCTGGAGCACCGCTGCAGGAAACGTGTTTGCAGCGTGTGCCACGGTTGTCGCCGTCTGTGCCGAGTTGTTCTATGTATAGGAGGTGCAGCTTCATTCAGGGCACTTTGCACTTTGCAGGGTTTCATTGTAATGCTTCAGAGCAGAATCAGGACATGAGATGGAGAAGATTGGGGCCAATGAGGACTGCAAGCTCTCCATAAGTTTCTGGGTGTTAATGGGCCTGTATGTTTCTATAAGTGTGGAAAGTGGGGGTGACCTGAGCGGGATGGCAGTTCTTGATAGAGAATGAAAGAAGGTTGTGGTCAGAGAGCGGGAGAGGGGAGTTTGTGAAATTGTCCACTGAGCAAAGCCAGGAGAAGACCAAGTCAAGGGAGTTTCCATCTTCATGTGTTGGAGAGTTAGTATGCTGCGAGAGGCCGAAAGAGGAGGTTAGAGATAAAAGGTGAGAAGCAGATGGGGAGAGGGGAGAAGCAATAGGGATGTTAAAATCACCCATGATAAGGGTGGGGGTGTCACAGGAGAGAAAGTGTGGAAGCCAGGTGACAAAGTGATCCAGGAACTGATGAGAGGAGCCAGGAGGACGATACACCACCACCACTCACATGGAGAAGGGGATGTAGAGTCTGACAGCATGGACCTCAAACGAAGGGAATACAAGTGAGGGTACTTGGGGAATAACTTGGAAGGTACATTTGGGTGAAAGGAGCAGACCTACGCCTCCACCTGCTCTGTTGTCTGATCTTGGGGTATGAGAAAAGTGTAGTCCACCATATGAAAGAGCAGCAGCAGCGGTGGTGTCTGACTGCTGGATCCAGGTTTCAGTAAGAGCCAGGAGATTAAGAGAATTAGAAAGGAAGAAATCATGAATGAAGGAGAGTTTATTACACACAGAGCGAGAATTCCAAAGGGCACAATTGAAAGAGACAGAAGGCATGCGTGGAATTTTAATAAGGTTAGAGGGGTTTCTGGGTGTAGCAGTTGGGAGGTTTGACTGGCTATAACATGGGGGGCCGAGGTTGGGAGAGATGTCTCCAGCGACTAGGAGAAGGAGGATAGAAAGAGTGAGCAGATGGTTAAGTGATTTGTGAGAGCAAAGAGGGGTATGTAAACTTTTGAGCACAACTGTATATATATATATATATATATATATATATATATATATATATATATATATATATATGTCACTTACATCTATATACTGTATGTATGGATTCTATGTGTAAATATCCATTATATCTATTTTATTCTAACCTGTCACTCTGTGATTTTACTGTACGGGCACATGAATTGTCGGCTTGTACAAGGATATCGGTGTGTAAAAATTGGACAGCACTCGCATTTTCTGAGAGCTGTGTGATTTTTTCCTGCACCCATTGACTTCTATTGTGGGATGCGATCCGATTTCCGATTACAATCGCAGCATGCTGAGAGTTTTTTCCAGTCTGGTCTTGATCCAATCTGAGCTGGAAAAAAAACACAGATGAACACACAATGATTGAATAACATTTGCCAGAATACAATCCGATTTTCAATCGGATTGTATTCGTACGATTTCATCACAAGTGGGAATGAGCCCTTAGGCCGGGGTCACACTAGCGTATAGCATCCGATGCAAGAGCCTTGATTGTGATATGCTAATGACCTTCAGCTCCTGCTCTGCTCTGCTCTGTAGCCAAGTGTCATGCTATTGTGGTCCGATCCTCTCTCACAGAGAGAATTGGAGTACAGCTGTGGAGGAGGCGGAGAAAGTATTTTCTTGATCTCCTCCACTGCCGGCGTCGGCGTATATTGCACCACACTCGGATGATATCCGAGTGATGTGCGTTGTGTCACTCGCACCCATAGACTTATATGGGTGCAAGTGAGCCGAGACTCAGTGCCAATCGCAGCATGCTGATTCGGTATAAGAAAATAATCACGGATGTGAGCTGCCACATAAATTAACACTGGTCCGAGTGCTATGCAATGTTTTCTCGCATAGCACTCGTCCGTATTCTACGCTAGTGTGACCGCGGCCTTATACTGATGGTACGCATATCATGCGTTTTTCTTTTTTCTCGCAGTGTCCCATTTCCGAGTGAAATCACAGCATGCTGGGATTTATTTCTCATGCCGAATACAGCTGAGAAAAAATATGCAGATCTGCACTGCCTCATTGAATAACATTGGTCCGAGTGCAATCTGTTTTTTAACCAGATCAGCTTTGTACGGAAGTATGAGCGAGCCCTTATACAGATGAAAACAGACAGTGCTATGCATTTTTTATTGATTCTAAAATCAGATAAAAAACAGATGTCTCCCTAAATTGAAGTGACAATTAGTCCACAACAAAAAGCCATGTGAATAATCTCATAGTCTATAATGGGTACTTATTCTGTGAAAAGCATGGATAGATATGTATGTGAAAAACGAATGTCTAAATGAGCCCTTAAACTACTTGATTGTACTATAACAACATAAAGGATCAAAGTCCCGACAAACGCAGAAGACCTAAAAGGTCACTAGTTGGCTGGCAGCTATATGTACAAATATAACACTAAGTATCCACACCGCTCATTAAAGATAGGTGCCTGAGTGGGTGTTCATTATTTTGCACAAATGCAGCCTCCATGGAATGGCACAGATTTTACACTGATAATCTGTCAATCTCCCTACATGTATTGAGGTGACTGTTCTTATTCTGCAGACATGCTTGCACATCATGAGAATAATAGCTCCTTATATAAAGGTTCTGTCTGTGCCTAACCGCTGGCATCAGTGGAAGTAAAAGCATCTGAGCAGAAGGCTAGCAGACTTATACGTAATAAAGTGTGCAATGACTGTTTTCTATATGATTTTATTATATTTCAATTTTCATAGGAAATTATCCCATATAATTGCAAACAATCTACTGTAAACACAGGCAAAATGCAATCTACATCTACAGTGAAAATGAGTCGAACATGCACGCAAGAATCAACATGAAGCCACAAGCAAATCCAAGCACAAAGGGAAACACGCCCAAGTAGGTAAATCTACAGAGTGTGATCTAAACACATTTCTTGACAATGCTCATATATTAAGTTGTGATATGTAACACTGTCACTTATTCTTATGCAATCAGCATCAAGAACATGTGTCTACGTAACAGCTAAATACATGTCATTTAATCACATAAGCAAAGCAAGTTACTGCACAAGTATATGCAGAGTATATTCAAGTAGTAAATGAACTTTACAAAGATAACATACTCTAGCTGAATATGCAATGACCTACTATGGGAGGGCTAACCAAGGGTCCAGATCATTGGGGCGAAACACAATGGAGTGGGCCCCTAGCCGAGGTAACCATGTTTACAACTACTGTGTCACATTCTAATCTTAGTGAGTAAAAGGGAACCTTGGCAGATAACCACGCCGTGCTGAAAAAAATAAAACACAAGGATCGACACCAATATTACCATCATACAATGACCATATAGTGGTAGATATCAGTTCTGCAAAATATATTAAGATATTACAGTATAGTTATAAATAGGGACTTAACATATGATGTTCTTACTGATGGAATCGTTCGCTTTTACTATTTTATCCATCTGGCCCAGACCGCCACAGCAACTTTTTCAAGCCATGTCTCATCTACAGAGATTAAAAGAATGACACATATGAATTCTTACATTCCTAGCACTGTCTCCATTTATTCACAATCTGTAAAAGGCCTCTACACTAATGATATCCAAATGCTCCTGACCTATTTTTTGTCTCTACTACTGCATCCACTGTGTGGCATGCTAACAGTGCTACTAGTGCCCTACATAATAATTCCCATCCCTGCTCCCTTTGCAAGGTGAAATGTCCCCATTGTGCACTCTAGATAGCAAAGTTGCCATCTAAAAAGTCCAGGGGACTTGCTAAGGTCTTAAAAGATCAGGGTCCCAAGCCCCAAGGCATCTCCAACCCCTCCTCAGTATAGTATAGGTAGGCTACGGTTACACTATTAGGCCGGAGTCACACTCAACGTATAAAAAAATTGGTCCGATTTTGACGGCCAAGAATCTCACCAATGTTCTCCGTATGGTGATCCATGTGTAATCCGTTTGCAATTTGATGATGCGATTTCCTCGCATCTAGTATCCGTATGACATCCGTATGCAATCCGCATGCGATTAGATTTTAACATGAGCTTTTACATACAGCAGTTCTCAGTCATTGACACATTGTTTTAAAACAAAATTTTCTTCAAAACACATATACAGGTCCTTCTCAAAAAATTAGCATATAGTGTTAAATTTAATTATTTACCATAATGTAATGATTACAATTAAACTTTCATATATTATAGATTCATTATCCACCAACTGAAATTTGTCAGGTCTTTTATTGTTTTAATACTGATGATTTTGGCATACAACTCCTGATAACCCAAAAAACCTGTCTCAATAAATTAGCATATTTCACCCGACCAATCAAATAAAAGTGTTTTTTAATACCAAACAAAAAAACCATCAAATAATAATGTTCAGTTATGCACTCAATACTTGGTCGGGAATCCTTTGGCAGAAATGACTGCTTCAATGCGGCGTGGCATGGAGGCAATCAGCCTGTGACACTGCTGAGATGTTATGGAGGCCCAGGATGCTTCAATAGCGGCCTTAAGCTCATCCAGAGTGTTGGGTCTTGCGTCTCTCAACTTTCTCTTCACAATATCCCACAGATTCTCTATGGGGTTCAGGTCAGGAGAGTTGGCAGGCTAATTGAGCACAGTAATACCATGGTCAGTAAACCATTTACCAGTGGTTTTGGCACTGTGAGCAGGTGCCAGGTCGTGCTGAAAAATGAAATCTTCATCTCCATAAAGCATTTCAGCCGATGGAAGCATGAAGTGCTCCAAAATCTCCTGATAGCTAGCTGCATTGACCCTGCCCTTGATGAAACACAGTGGACCAACACCAGCAGCTGACATGGCACCCCACACCATCACTGACTGTGGGTACTTGACACTGGACTTCAGGCATTTTGGCATTTCCTTCTCCCCAGTCTTCCTCCAGACTCTGGCACCTTGATTTCCGAATGACATGCAAAATTTGCTTTCATCAGAGAAAAGTACTTGGGACCACTTAGCAACAGTCCAGTGCTGCTTCTCTGTAGCCCAGGTCAGGCGCTTCTGCCGCTGTTTGTGGTTCAAAAGTGGCTTTACCTGGGGAATGCGGCACCTGTAGCCCATTTCCTGCACACGCCTGTGCACGGTGGCTCTGGATGTTTCCCAAGGTCTGGAATCGGTCCTTCTCCACAATCTTCCTCAGGGTCCGGTCACCTCTTCTCGTTGTACAGCGTTTTCTGCCACATTGTTTCCTTCCAACAGACTTACCATTGAGGTGCCTTGATACAGCACTCTGGGAACAGCCTATTTGTTGAGAAATTTCTTTCTGGGTCTTACCCTCTTGCTTGAGGGTGTCAATGATGGCCTTCTTGACATCTGTCAGGTCGCTAGTCTTACCCATGATGGGGGTTTTGAGTAATGAACCAGGCAGGGAGTTTTTAAAAGCCTCAGGTATCTTTTGCATGTGTTTAGAGTTAATTAGTTGATTCAGAAGATTAGGGTAATAGGTCATTTAGAGAACCTTTTCTTGATATGCTAATTTATTGAGACAGGTTTTTTGGGTTATCAGGAGTTGTATGCCAAAATCATCAGTATTAAAACAATAAAAGACCTGACAAATTTCAGATGGTGGATAATGAATCTATAATATATGAAGGTTTAATTGTAATCATTACATTATGGTAAATAATGAAATTTAACACTATATGCTAATTTTTTGAGAAGGACCTGTATATTAGATATCTAGATAGATAGATAGATAGATAGATAGATTAAAAGCCGGCAAATGATCTGCCGCGTACAGTGCAGAATAGAATAGGTTATCACAGAAAATATATAATAGATATATACGCATAGTATGTGTATATGTATATTTACAGTATATATATAAATAGATGTATATATCATTAATAGATGCATATATATATATATATATGTGTATATATATATATATATATATATATATATATATATATATATATATATATATATATATATATATACACTCACTGGCCACTTTATTAGGTACACCTGTCCAACTTCTTGTTAACACTTAATTTCTAATCAGCCAATCACATGGCGGCAACTCAGTGCATTTAGGCATGTAGACATGGTCAAGACAATCTCCTGCAGTTCAAACCGAGCATCAGTATGGGGAAGAAAGGTGATTTGAGTGCCTTTGAACGTGGCATGGTTGTTGGTGCCAGAAGGGCTGGTCTGAGTATTTCAGAAACTGCTGATCTACTGGGATTTTCACGCACAACCATCTCTAGGGTTTACAGAGAATGGTCCGAAAAAGAATAAAAATCCAGTGAGCGGCAGTTCTGTGGGCGGAAATGCCTTGTTGATGCCAGAAGTCAGAGGAGAATGGGCAGACTGGTTCGAGCTGATAGAAAGGCAACAGTGACTCAAATCACCACCCGTTACAACCAAGGTAGGCCTAAGAGCATCTCTGAACGCACAGTGCGTCGAACTTTGAGGCAGATGGGCTACAGCAGCAGAAGACCACACCGGGTACCACTCCTTTCAGCTAAGAACAGGAAACTGAGGCTACAATTTGTACAAGCTCATCGAAATTGGACAGTAGAAGATTGGAAAAACGTTGCTTGGTCTGATGAGTCTCGATTTCTGCTGCGACATTCGGATGGTAGGGTCAGAATTTGGTGTAAACAACATGAAAGCATGGATCCATCCTGCCTTGTATGGAGCATTTTTGGGATGTGCAGCCGACAAATCTGCGGCAACTGTGTGATGCCATCATGTCAATATGGACCAAAATCTCTGAGGAATGCTTCCAGCACCTTGTTGAATCTATGCCACGAAGAATTGAGGCAGTTCTGAAGGCAAAAGGGGGTCCAACCCGTTACTAGCATGGTGTACCTAATAAAGTGGCCGGTGAGTGTATATATATGTCAATGACACACATATATGTGTATGACTTTATATTTCATAGAGAGATAGATAAAACATTAGCCGGTTATTCATTTGTCGGCTTCTGTAATATCAATGCAGGAGCCGACAGGATAGAGGACATGGTTTACATACAGTAAATAGATGCAGGATAGGTAGATATATAGATGTCAGTGACCAATACAATTAGAAGTGTGTATGTGTATGCAAAAAAATTGCATAATCACATTGCAAACGCATTACACACAGATGACCATACAGAGAACACTTGTGCGACTCTCGTCAGGAAGACTCTGACCAATTTTCCATACGTTTAGTGTGACCCCGGCCTTAGGGGTTTTCTAGTTACAAAAAAAGTCCGCCATTAGGTTATGTTTCCACAGTCAGTATTAGGCAGCGCTTTGGATGCAGCACATGTCCACTCCGTCCAAAGTGCTGCAGGCATTAGTACACGCGATAATTCCGTTTGTGTTCATTGAACCATGCGGAATCACTTTGTCCTACAGTATACATTGGACTGTGATATTTACAAGCGATAAGACGATCACAGCTTCAAGTCCCCTAAGGCAGGAGTGGGGAACCTTTTTCCAGCCGGGGGCCATTTGGAAAATTCTAGCATCATTCGGGGGCCAGATAAAAATGATCACTTTGAAAATGACCCCGGTATATTTAGTCAAACAATTAATTACAGTAACTCACACTTAATGTGATGGCTGGAGCTGCTTCTCTTTGGTGCAGCTGTGATGTTAGGTGATACTGGTCATGTTGCTTCTTACAGCTGCTTTTCCAGGGGTGGCATGAAGATCATGGGTGGCACAGAAATCACAGGGGGGGCATAAAGATCAAAGAAGGGCACATAGCTGGGGGGCACAGAGATTGCTGAAGGGCACTTAGCTGGGGTCACATAGCTGGAGGGGACAGAGATCACAGGGGGCACAGAAATCACAGGGGGCACAAAGATCAAAGGAGGGCACATAGCTGAGGGGCACAGAGATCACAGAGGGGCATATAGCTGGGGGGGCACATAGCTGGAGAGGACAGAGATCACAGGGGGCACAGATCACGTGGGAGCACAAATATCACAGGGGGTACATAGCAGGGGGGCACAGGGATCATAGCGGACACATAGATCACAGGAGGCCACAAAGCTGGGAGCCATAGAGATCACAGGAATGCACATAGCTGGGGGAAAAAAAGAGATCACAGGGGGCATATAGCTGGAGGGCACAGAAATCACAGGGGGGCACAAAGTCAAAGGAGGGCACATAGCTGGGGGCACAGAGATCACAGAGGGACACATAGCTAGGGGGCACATAGCTAAAGGGGACAGAGATCACAGGGGCCACAGATCACATGGGAGCACAAATATCACAGAGGGGTACATAGCAGGGGGGCACAGGGATCGCAGGAGGCATACAGATCACAGAGGGGGAACAAAGCTGGGAGTCACAGAGATCACAGTGATGTACGTAGCTGTGGAGCACAGAAATCACAGGGGGCATGTAGCTGGAAGGCACAGAAATCACAGGGGGGCATATAGCTGGAGGGCACAGAAATCACAGGGAGCATGTAGCTGGAGGGCACAGAAATCACAGGGGGGGCATATAGCTGGAGGGCACAGAAATAACAGAGGGGCATATAGCTGGAGGGCACAGAAATCACAGGGGAAATATAGCTGGAGGGCACAGAAATCACAGGGGGGAATATAGCTGGAGGGTTCAGAAATCACAGGGGGCATATAGCTGGAGGGCACAGAAATCACAGGGGGCATATAGCTGGATGGCATAGAATTCACAGGGGGGCATATAGCTTGAGGGCACAGAAATCACAGGGGGCATAGAGCTGGAGGGCACAGAAATAATAGGGGGGCATATAACTGGAGGGCACAGAAATCAAAGGGGGTATATAGCTGCGGTTGGAAGAGAGATCACAGGGGGAACAGAGATCACTGGGGGGCACATAGCTGGGGGAACAGGGATCACAGGGGGGCACAGAGATGAAATGGGTGCACATAGCTGGGAGGCACAGAGATCACAAGGGACTATTAGTTGGGGGACACAGAGATCACAGGGGACACATAGCTAAGGGGCACAGATCACCTGCAGACAGGCACAGAGCTGCTAGCAAAGAGATCGCTCTGGACTCTCTGGCAGCAGCTCCTTTTTTGGGACAGAAGGAAAGGAGAGCATTGGGCGTTAACCCCGCCCACCCGGCACTAACCCCACCCACCCCAATTACATCATCATTCCTCTGCAGGGCAGGCAGCGTTCTGTAATGAACGCTGTGTTCCATGCACTTGGGGGTTAAAAGGCCGGCAGCTGGTAGGATATTGCTGCCGCCTGGGCATTGCGGACTCCGGGGACCTTCCCGCGGGCCACATGCGTCCCGCGGGCCACAGGTTCCCCACCTCTGCCCTAAGGGGACTAATAAATACAGTAAAAAGTAAAAAAAAGTTTAAAAATATGAAAAAATAAAAGTTCAAATCGCCCTAATTTTCCTCCATTAAAAATAAAGATAATAAAAGATAACAGATGTATCACCACATTTGGAAAACAGTCTGATCTTTCAAAATCTTAAAATAAATAAATGCGATAAACAGGAAAAAAATACAAAAATGCCCAAAATGCATTGCTTTGGTCACTGCAATACCACTAAAAATGCTGTAAAAAGCTATCAAAATGAAATATTTATCCTAAAATGATTTTGATAAAAATATTGTCTCTCCCCGCAAAAATTAAGCTCTGACAATCGTGACAACCCCTCCATTTTTTAAAAAAAATTCTGTTGTTTTTTTTTAACCATTAAAATAATAAAAAATTGGATATGTGTGGTATTGCCGTAATTGTGCACATAAGCAGAATCCTATTTTCAGATCACTTTTTGCCACACAATGTACGCTGTAAAAACCATTAACCCCCAAAAAACTATTTTATCAGTACACTGTGTGGTAAAATGAATGATGTCAATTAAAAGTTCAACTTATCCTGCAAAAAAAAGCTCTCATATGTCTATGTGGACAGAAAAATAAAAAAGTTTTTGCTCTGGAAAGAAGTGAAAGAAAAAACAAAAGCGCCAAACTTGAAATTATCCCTGTTACTGTAGAAAGAGGTTGAATGCTGCTGTACTCCAGAATAGCATAGGACCCTCACTAAATTCTACATGTGCAGCTCTGTGCAATCATGTTTCCTAACTACAAGTTGTGCTGGAATGGCAGGACGGTGAGGAAGAACGTTTGCTGTATGGGCACTGAGAAACAATAGTGCTGAATAGGGAGCTAGGGGTCTAGTTTCCCCCATCCTTTTAAAAGGACCAACCTGTGGCCCAGCAGAGAGGAGGCTTTATCCCTAGAGTAGGCAATCTGCTGCTGCTGAAAGTGAACGTGTCAGTTAACTTGATGACTGTCCTATGTAAAATCGATCTTCCAGCATCGAACTACATTGCGCAAAAGCTGTGTGGCAGTCTCCGGAGGCCCCATTTGCTACTCCAAATCATTTAGAATAAAACTGTGTTTCAGAGACAAGTCAGAAGGCGAGATTTCAACTTAAAGAGAACCTGTCACCTGAATTTGGCGGGCCCTTTTTGCCAAAGGCAAAGCCGAAAAGCATTAGTGCGCATGCGCCGGCACACTATATCCCGGAACACAGTGAAATACTTCTGGGACATAGTGCGCCGGCACATGCGCACTAATGCTTTTTGGCTTTGCCCGCAGTTGGGCAAAGCATACTGCGCGCGCGCAAGGCAAGATTGCCTTGCGCAGGTGTGTTCTACGAAGGAAAGCGAATCAACTTCAAGACGATATTGCGGCCAGCGTGCGGCCAGCGGGAAAGGAAGGGTTGAATAAAACATCCGAAAACACCGCCCATCGGACCGAAAAAAGGGCCCGCCAAATTCAGGTGACAGGTTCCCTTTAAAAATCGTTAGGCCTAATATTGTGGTGCAGCCACGAGGCACAATTAGCTAATCCAAATTGGCCTTCTGATACAGCCGATAACCTGTGATGACGGGAGGGACCACTGCAGGCACCGGCTCCCCACCACCCACTCAGGGGCCCCATAGCAGCCGGTTGGCAGAGCAGGGAGATCGATTTTCCCTGCTCTGCCGCAGAATGTAACTGTGTCGGTGCGATGTGCATGCCGATACAGTTACAGTAGCCTAGCTCCGAGCGGGCCCTCTCAGAGAGTGGGGCCTGGGGCGACCGCACCCTCTGGCCCCCAGATAGCTATGCTACTCGTTAGGCCTAATATTGGGGTGCAGCTGTTAGGCGTCAGGATTCTCCCACTGCACAGGGCCAATTCCAAGTCTTGCTTGCATCAGCGGTCTCCCATTCAGCTTTGGCGGCTGCAGGTGCTGCTGAGCATAGACATTGGTCTCAGCGTCTTGTTCAGACTTGTGCCGTTCATCTGGTTACTGCTGACTAGGGTTGAGCGACTTTCATTTTTTTAAGATCGAGTAGGGTTTTGGGAAACCCGATTTTGTCCAGAGTCGAGTCGAGTGCAGTCGGCCGATTATCGCTAAAAGTCGGGGATCGACCGAAACACGAAACCCAATGCAAGTCAATGGGGAAGCATAGTCGGCAGTGAGTGGAGGCCAGGAAAACACCTACAGTGCCCATTTTAATGCCAAAAACATCCATTCTTGTTTCTGAAGCTTGCCAATCTTAATTAACTGTATAATAATAGTTGGGCATAGGGAATTGGGGGAAAGTTGTGGGGGGAGTAGGGCTGGCTCAAGTTTTTCGTGGGCCCAGGAAATGCGGACTACGTCACGGCGGTGTTGCAGGGAAAGGTAAGTATTTAAAAGTTGCAAGTGCTGTGATCCTGAGCAAGCAGGGGGGGGCCCACTCGTTCGCATTGCCACTGGCACAGGGCCCCTCAAAGTACGGCGGTGTGTTTGCATGGCGGGGGCGCCTCCCACCAGCAGCGACACTTTTGCGTACTCTGAGGGGCCCTGTGCCAGTGACGTCGCCAACGAGTATGCCCCCCCACCTGATGAAGGAACCTGCACTTTCATCTGCACCTTCCTCTTTGTCCCTGTGTAAGGTGGTATAACATGCGGGAAGGGGAACCTTACTTTCAGCAGGGACAGATTCTGGCTGTGTAGAGTACAAGGGGAATGTAGTGGTCTAGGTCAATGTACCAGCAGACTCATTTAGCAGTGGCTGGGCAATGGGCAGGATGAGGAGGAAACAGATATAGGGCCAAAGAATAAAGTAGGCTACATGCAGTTCAAAATTGGTAACAGGACTAAACAGGCGGCATTGCTTTGTTCAGTGGAGTAGCAAACCCAAGAGCAGCAGACACTGTTTCAAGGGCCTAACCACACTAGTAGGCCAAATGCAGTTTAATATCTGATAGTATAGGGCGAAAGCCAGAATGTGGAAGCTCAGCTTTGTTCAGTTGAGGACAACACCAGGGAGGGGCAGACACCTTTAGTAGGCCGGAAAAGCCTATTGCATTTTTTAAAATGGTAATTTGGAGCAGAAGGTTGAAGCTCAGCTTTATTTAGTTGAGGGCAACACCAGGCAGGGGCACACAGACAGACACCTTTAGTAGGCCGGAAAAGCCTATTGCATTTTTTAAAATGGTAATTTGGAGCAGAAGGTTGAAGCTCAGCTTTATTTAGTTGAGAACAACACCAGGCAGGGGCACACAGACAGACTCCTTTAGTAGGCCGGAAAAGCCTATTGCATTTTTTAAAATGGTAATTTGGAGCAGAAGGTTGAAGCTCAGCTTTATTTAGTTGAGGACAACACCAGGGAGGGGCAGAAGCCGTTAGTAGGCCCTAACCACCATTTTTTTTTTTTTAAACCACTTAATGAGAGCCGGAAGGTTGAAGCTCAGCTTTATTTAGTTGAGGACAACACCAGGCAGGGGCACACAGACAGACACCTTTAGTAGGCCGGAAAAGCCTATTGCATTTTTCAAAATGGTAATTTGGAGCAGAAGGTTGAAGCTCAGCTTTATTTAGTTGAGGGCAACACCAGGCAGGGGCACACAGACAGACACCTTTAGTAGGCCGGAAAAGCCTATTGGTTTTTTTATAAAATGGTAATTTGGAGCAGAAGGTTGAAGCTCAGCTTTATTTAGTTGAGGACAACACCAGGCAGGGGCACACAGACAGACACCTTTAGTAGGCCGGAAAAGCCTATTGCATTTTTCAAAATGGTAATTTGGAGCAGAAGGTTGAAGCTCAGCTTTATTTAGTTGAGGACAACACCAGGGAGGGGCAGAAGCCGTTAGTAGGCCCTAACCACCATTTTTTTTTTTAAAACCACTTAATGAGAGCCGGAAGGTTGAAGCTCAGCTTTATTTAGTTGAGGGCAACACCAGGCAGGGGCACACAGACAGACACCTTTAGTAGGCCGGAAAAGCCTATTGTTTTTTTTATAAAATGGTAATTTGGAGCAGAAGGTTGAAGCTCAGCTTTATTTAGTTGAGGACAACACCAGGCAGGGGCACACAGACAGACACCTTTAGTAGGCCGGAAAAGCCTATTGCATTTTTTAAAATGGTAATTTGGAGCAGAAGGTTGAAGCTCAGCTTTATTTAGTTGAGGACAACACCAGGCAGGGGCACACAGACAGACACCTTTAGTAGGCCGGAAAAGCCTATTGCATTTTTTAAAATGGTAATTTGGAGCAGAAGGTTGAAGCTCAGCTTTATTTAGTTGAGGACAACACCAGGCAGGGGCACACAGACAGACACCTTTAGTAGGCCGGAAAAGCCTATTGCATTTTTTAAAATGGTAATTTGGAGCAGAAGGTTGAAGCTCAGCTTTATTTAGTTGAGGACAACACCAGGGAGGGGCAGAAGCCGTTAGTAGGCCCTAACCACCATTTTTTTTTTTAAAACCACTTAATGAGAGCCGGAAGGTTGAAGCTCAGCTTTATTTAGTTGAGGGCAACACCAGGCAGGGGCACACAGACAGACACCTTTAGTAGGCCGGAAAAGCCTATTGGTTTTTTTATAAAATGGTAATTTGGAGCAGAAGGTTGAAGCTCAGCTTTATTTAGTTGAGGACAACACCAGGCAGGGGCACACAGACAGACACCTTTAGTAGGCCGGAAAAGCCTATTGCATTTTTTAAAATGGTAATTTGGAGCAGAAGGTTGAAGCTCAGCTTTATTTAGTTGAGGACAACACCAGGCAGGGGCACACAGACAGACACCTTTAGTAGGCCGGAAAAGCCTATTGCATTTTTCAAAATGGTAATTTGGAGCAGAAGGTTGAAGCTCAGCTTTATTTAGTTGAGGACAACACCAGGGAGGGGCAGAAGCCGTTAGTAGGCCCTAACCACCATTTTTTTTTTTAAAACCACTTAATGAGAGCCGGAAGGTTGAAGCTCAGCTTTATTTAGTTGAGGACAACACCAGGCAGGGGCACACAGACAGACACCTTTAGTAGGCCGGAAAAGCCTATTGCATTTTTTAAAATGGTAATTTGGAGCAGAAGGTTGAAGCTCAGCTTTATTTAGTTGAGGACAACACCAGGCAGGGGCACACAGACAGACACCTTTAGTAGGCCGGAAAAGCCTATTGCATTTTTTAAAATGGTAATTTGGAGCAGAAGGTTGAAGCTCAGCTTTATTTAGTTGAGGACAACACCAGGGAGGGGCAGAAGCCGTTAGTAGGCCCTAACCACCATTTTTTTTTTAAAACCACTTAATGAGAGCCGGAAGGTTGAAGCTCAGCTTTATTTAGTTGAGGGCAACACCAGGCAGGGGCACACAGACAGACACCTTTAGTAGGCCGGAAAAGCCTATTGGTTTTTTTATAAAATGGTAATTTGGAGCAGAAGGTTGAAGCTCAGCTTTATTTAGTTGAGGACAACACCAGGCAGGGGCACACAGACAGACACCTTTAGTAGGCCGGAAAAGCCTATTGGTTTTTTTATAAAATGGTAATTTGGAGCAGAAGGTTGAAGCTCAGCTTTATTTAGTTGAGGACAACACCAGGGAGGGGCAGAAGCCGTTAGTAGGCCCTAACCACCATTTTTTTTTTTAAAACCACTTAATGAGAGCCGGAAGGTTGAAGCTCAGCTTTATTTAGTTGAGGACAACACCAGGCAGGGGCACACAGACAGACACCTTTAGTAGGCCGGAAAAGCCTATTGCATTTTTTAAAATGGTAATTTGGAGCAGAAGGTTGAAGCTCAGCTTTATTTAGTTGAGGACAACACCAGGCAGGGGCACACAGACAGACACCTTTAGTAGGCCGGAAAAGCCTATTGCATTTTTTAAAATGGTAATTTGGAGCAGAAGGTTGAAGCTCAGCTTTATTTAGTTGAGGGCAACACCAGGCAGGGGCACACAGACAGACACCTTTAGTAGGCCGGAAAAGCCTATTGCATTTTTTAAAATGGTAATTTGGAGCAGAAGGTTGAAGCTCAGCTTTATTTAGTTGAGGACAACACCAGGCAGGGGCACACAGACAGACACCTTTAGTAGGCCGGAAAAGCCTATTGCATTTTTTAAAATGGTAATTTGGAGCAGAAGGTTGAAGCTCAGCTTTATTTAGTTGAGGACAACACCAGGCAGGGGCACACAGACAGACACCTTTAGTAGGCCGGAAAAGCCTATTGCATTTTTTAAAATGGTAATTTGGAGCAGAAGGTTGAAGCTCAGCTTTATTTAGTTGAGGACAACACCAGGCAGGGGCACACAGACAGACACCTTTAGTAGGCCGGAAAAGCCTATTGCATTTTTCAAAATGGTAATTTGGAGCAGAAGGTTGAAGCTCAGCTTTATTTAGTTGAGGGCAACACCAGGCAGGGGCAGAAGCCCTTAGTAGGCCCTAACCACCATTTTTTTTTTTTAAAACCACTTAATGAGAGCCGGAAGGTTGAAGCTCAGCTTTATTTAGTTGAGGGCAACACCAGGCAGGGGCAGAAGCCGTTAGTAGGCCCTAACCAAAGTTGAAGGCCAAATGCAGTTTAATTTCTGATACTATAGGCCGAAAGCCAGAAGGTGGAAGCTCCGATTTAGACAGTGGAGGACAATTTGAATTAGGGACTGCAGACAGACTTAGTAGGCTGTCCCCTGTGGACCATGCATCCACCACATTAACCCATTGCGCCGTAATGGACACGTAATCTTCCGTGGCCATGCCTACAGGTCCATGCGTCTGTTGTCAGGTGCACCTTTGTACTCACAGATTGCCAGAGTGCATGGACAATGCGGTCTTCTACATGCTGGTGGAGGGTTGGAATGGCTTTTCTCGCAAAAGAAGTGTCGACTGGTTAGCTTGTAGCGTGGTACAGCGTAGTCCATCATGGCCTTATTAATAGTAAATAAAATATATAACTAGGCTCTATGAACTTTTAAATAGGTTCCAGGGGTACACGGGCAGCATTGGTGTGGTCAGTGGAGGAGTATTGCAAGTAGGGGCTGCAGACAGGCTATCAAAGGCCTAAAATAACAAACAGTAGGCAGTCATGGCAGTTTTACATCGGTTACATGGATACACAGGCAGGCACTCCAGGCAGCATTGTGGTCAGTGGAGGAGTATTGCAAGTAGGGGCCGCAGACAGGCTATCAAAGGCCTAAAATAACAAACAATAGGCTCATTGCAGTTTTACAGCGGTTACATGGATAGACGGGCAGGCAGCTTGGTGGTCAGTGGAGGAGTATTTAAAGTAGGGACCGCAGACAGGCTATCAAAGGCCTAAAATAACAAACAATAGGCTTATGGCAGTTTTACAGCGGTTACATGGATACACGGGCAGGCAGCTTGGTGGTGAGTGGAGGAGTATTTAAAGTAGGGACCGCAGACAGGCTTCAAAGGCCTAACATAAGAAAATGGGCTGGCTGTAGGCACTTTATAATTGGTTCCAGGGGTACACGGGCAGCAGTGGTCTGGTCAGTGGAGGACTAGTGGAAGGAGGGACCGCAGACAGGCTTCAAAGGCCTAAAATAACAAACAATAGGCTCATGGCAGTTTTACAGCGGTTACATGGATACACGGGCAGGCAGCTTGGTGGTCAGTGGAGGAGTATTTAAAGTAGGGACCGCAGACAGGCTATCAAAGGCCTAAAATAACAAACAATAGGCTTATGGCAGTTTTACAGCGGTTACATGGATACACGGGCAGGCAGCTTGGTGGTGAGTGGAGGAGTATTTAAAGTAGGGACCGCAGACAGGCTATCAAAGGCCTAAAATAACAAACAATAGGCTTATGGCAGTTTTACAGCGGTTACATGGATACACGGGCAGGCAGCTTGGTGGTCAGTGGAGGAGTATTTAAAGTAGGGACCGCAGACAGGCTATCAAAGGCCTAAAATAACAAACAATAGGCTTATGGCAGTTTTACAGCGGTTACATGGATACACGGGCAGGCAGCTTGGTGGTGAGTGGAGGAGTATTTAAAGTAGGGACCACAGACAGGCTATCAAAGGCCTAAAATAACAAACAATAGGCTTATGGCAGTTTTACAGCGGTTACATGGATACACGGGCAGGCAGCTTGGTGGTGGTGAGTGGAGGAGTATTTAAAGTAGGGACCGCAGACAGGCTATCAAAGGCCTAAAATAACAAACAATAGGCTCATGGCAGTTTTACAGCGGTTACATGGATACACGGGCAGGCAGCTTGGTGGTCAGTGGAGGAGTATTTAAAGTAGGGACCGCAGACAGGCTTCAAAGGCCTAACATAAGAAAATGGGCTGGCTGTAGGCACTTTATAATTGGTTCCAGGGGTACACGGGCAGCAGTGGTCTGGTCAGTGGAGGACTAGTGGAAGGAGGGACCGCAGACAGGCTTCAAAGGCCTAAAATAACAAACAATAGGCTCATGGCAGTTTTACAGCGGTTACATGGATACACGGGCAGGCAGCTTGGTGGTCAGTGGAGGACTATTTAAAGTAGGGACCGCAGACAGGCTTCAAAGGCCTAACATAAGAAAATGGGCTGGCTGTAGGCACTTTATAATTGGTTCCAGGGGTACACGGGCAGCAGTGGTCTGGCCAGTGGAGGACTAGTGGAAGGAGGGACCGCAGACAGGCTTCAAAGGCCTAACATAAGAAAATGGGCTGGCTGTAGGCACTTTATAATTGGTTCCAGGGGTACACGGGCAGCAGTGGTCTGGTCAGTGGAGGACTAGTGGAAGGAGGGACCGCAGACAGGCTTCAAAGGCCTAAAATAACAAACAATAGGCTCATGGCAGTTTTACAGCGGTTACATGGATACACGGGCAGGCAGCTTGGTGGTCAGTGGAGGAGTATTTAAAGTAGGGACCGCAGACAGGCTTCAAAGGCCTAACATAAGAAAATGGGCTGGCTGTAGGCACTTTATAATTGGTTCCAGGGGTACACGGGCAGCAGTGGTCTGGTCAGTGGAGGACTAGTGGAAGGAGGGACCGCAGACAGGCTTCAAAGGCCTAAAATAACAAACAATAGGCTCATGGCAGTTTTACAGCGGTTACATGGATACACGGGCAGGCAGCTTGGTGGTCAGTGGAGGAGTATTTAAAGTAGGGACCGCAGACAGGCTATCAAAGGCCTAAAATAACAAACAATAGGCTTATGGCAGTTTTACAGCGGTTACATGGATACACGGGCAGGCAGCTTGGTGGTGAGTGGAGGAGTATTTAAAGTAGGGACCGCAGACAGGCTATCAAAGGCCTAAAATAACAAACAATAGGCTCATGGCAGCTTTACAGCGGTTACATGGATACACAGGCAGCTTGGTGGTGAGTGGAGGATTAGTGCAAGGAGTGTCTGTCCCAGTACTCCCAAAATATAAATAGATGTTAATGTCTCGCAAAACAACCAAAACAAAAAAAAAGGTGGCATACTTAGGTACAGGGGTGGGCTCATCTACTGAGTTTCTGACATAGTAATTTGGCAGTAACTATTTAATGGTGCCAATATAGGACACAGACACAGACTACTTTAAGTTGCATCATAGATGTCTACAAATTTGTATTGTCAGTGCCAGACATTGAATGATGTCAGCGAATAGACTAAAGATTGGTGGAGCTGTGCGACATAATTTTGGACGTGGTAGAGCACATTTTGAGCTGGGGTAGGGGGGAACTCTCTTGAGGCCGGCGGGACCGCCCCAGGGCCCCTCATGTTACAACGGTGTGTCTGACGTTGGGTGCGCACCACCACCGCCAGAGACACTACATTGTACTATGAGGGACCCAGTAGCAATGCCGTCAACCAAAAGCGAGCACACTCACCTCTTCAGACAAACAGCAGTCTCACGGGTGCTTGCGCCAAGTCGCGATACCACGGCCCCGTGTGGGGAGTTTTGCCATTTAGGGAGGTGTAAACATGTCGTATGCTGTACAATCAGCTGCAGCAAATTAGACATTAGAAAAGTAATTCACAGGCAAGAGCTTTTCATAGGAAAGCTAGGTGTCGGCCGGGCAAGGTGGGGCAAAAGATTTCGAAATCCAGTTGTGGTTCATTTTAATGAATGTTAGATCGTCAACATTTTGGGTAGCCAGACGAGTCCTTTTTTCGGTTAATATTGAACCTGCAGCACTGAATACTCTTTCAGATAGGACACTTGCTGCCGGGCAAGCAAGCTCCTGCAATGCATATTCTGCCAATTCTGGCCAGGTGTCTAATTTGGAGGCCCAGTAATCAAATGGGAATGACGGTTGAGGGAGAACATCGATAAGGGATGAAAAATAGTTAGTAACCATACTGGACAAATGTTGTCTCCTGTCACTTTCAATTGATGCAGCAGTACCTGTCCTGTCTGCGGTCATAGCAAAATCACTCCACAACCTGGTCAGAAAACCCCTCTGTCCAACGCCACTTCTGATGTGTGCACCCCTAACACTCCTAGTCTGCTGCCCCCTGGAGCTCGTGTGAGAACGATCACGTGCGCTGTGTGCTGGGAATGCCTGAAGCAAACGGTCAACAAGAGTTGATTGTTTGGTTGCTAATATTAGTTCCAAGTTCTCATGTGGCATAATATTTTGCAATTTGCCTTTATAGCGTGGATCAAGGAGGCAGGCCTACCAGTAATCGTCATCGTTCATCATTTTCGTAATGCGTGTGTCCCTTTTTAGGATACGTAAGGCATAATCCGCCATGTGGGCCAAAGTTCCAGTTGTCAAATCTCCGGTTGTGATTGCTTGAGGGGCAGTTGCAGGCAAATCTACGTCACTTGTGTCCCTCAAAAAACCAGAACCCGGCCGTGACACGCAACCAATTTCCTGTGCCCCCGGGAAAGGTTCGGCATTAAAAATATACTCATCCCCATCATCCTCCTCGTCCTCCACCTCCTCTTCGCCCGCTACCTCGTCCTGTACACTGCCCTGACCAGACAATGGCTGACTGTCATCAAGGCTTTCCTCTTCCTCTGGTGCAGACGCCTGCTCCTTTATGTGCGTCAAACTTTGCATCAGCAGACGCATTAGGGGGATGCTCATGCTTATTACGGCGTTGTCTGCACTAACCAGCCGTGTGCATTCCTCAAAACACTGAAGGACTTGACACATGTCTTGTATCTTAGACCACTGCACACCTGACAACTCCATGTCTGCCATCCTACTGCCTGCCCGTGTATCCTCCCACAAATAAATAACAGCACGCCTCTGTTCGCACAGTCTCTGAAGCATGTGCAGTGTTGAGTTCCACCTTGTTGCAACGTCTATGATTAGGCGATGCTGGGGAAGGTTCAAAGACCGCTGATAGGTCTGCATACGGCTGGCGTGTACAGGCGAACGTCGGATATGTGAGCAAAGTGCACGCACTTTGAGGAGCAGGTCGGAGAACCCAGGATAAGTTTTCAATAAGCACTGCACCACCAGGTTTAAGGTGTGAGCCAGGCAAGGAATGTGTTTCAGTTGGGAAAGGGAGATGGCAGCCATGAAATTCCTTCCGTTATCACTCACTACCTTGCCTGCCTCAAGATCTACTGTGCCCAGCCACGACTGTGTTTCTTGTTGCAAGAACTCGGACAGAACTTCCGCGGTGTGTCTGTTGTCGCCCAAGCACTTCATAGCCAATACAGCCTGCTGACGCTTGGCAGTAGCTGGCCCATAATGGGACAACTGGTGTGCAACAGTGTCATCTGCCGATGGAGTGGTTGGCAGACTGCGTTCTGTGGAAGAGCTGTAGCTTCTGCAGGAGGACGAGGAGGAGGAGGAGGAGGGGGTGCGAACACCTACAGCCAACTGTTTCCTAGACCGTGGGCTAGGCACAACTGTCCCTAAATTGATGTCGCCTGTGGACCCTGCATCCACCACATTCACCCAGTGTGCCGTGATGGACACATAACGTCCCTGGCCATGCCTACTGGTCCATGCATCTGTAGTCAGGTGCACCTTTGTACTCACAGATTGCCTGAGTGCATGGACGATGCGCTGTTTAACATGCTGGTGCAGGGCTGGGATGGCTTTTCTGGAAAAAAAGTGTCGACTGGGTAGCTCGTATCGTGGTTCAGCGTACTCCATCAGGGCTTTGAAAGCTTCGCTTTCAACTAACCGGTAGGGCATCATCTCTAACGAGATTAGTCTAGCTATGTGGGCGTTAAAACACTGTGTACGCGGATGCGAGGATAAGTACTTCCTTTTTCTAACCAGAGTCTCATGTAGGGTGAGCTGGACTGGAGAGCTGGAGATCGTGGAACTTTCGGGTGTGCCGGTGTACATGGCAGACTGAGAGACGGTTGGAGACGGTATTGTTTCCGCCGGTGCCCTAGATGCAATATTTCCTCCTACAAAACTGGTGATTCCCTGACCCTGACTGCTTTTGGCTGGCAAAGAAACCTGCACAGATACTGCCGGTGGTGCGGAAAATGGTGGCCTTATAGTGACGGAAGGGATGTTGTGTTGCTGACTAGCTTCATTGGCCGAGGGTGCTACAACCTTGAGGGACGTTTGGTAGTTAGTCCAGGCTTGAAAATGCATGGTGGTTAAGTGTCTATGCATGCAACTAGTATTTAGACTTTTCAGATTCTGACCTCTGCTTAAGCTAGTTGAACATTTTTGACAGATGACTTTGCGCTGATCAGTTGGATGTTGTTTAAAAAAATGCCAGACTGCACTCTTCCTAGACTCGGATCCCTTTTCAGGGATTGCAGACTGAGCTTTAACCGGATGGCAACGCTGTGCTCCAACAGGTTTTGGCTTTGACACGCGTTTTGGGCCAGATACGGGCCCGGCAGATGGAACCTGTTGCGATGTTGATGCCTGCTGCGGCCCCTCCTCCACCTCCGCTTCTGAACTACTGCCGCCTGCACCCTGTTCCCCCAATGGCTGCCAATCGGGGTCAATAACTGGGTCATCTATTACCTCCTCTTCGAGCTCGTGTGCAACTTCGTCTGTGTCACTGTGTCGGTCGGTGGTATAGCGTTCATGGCGGGGCAACATAGTCTCATCAGGGTCTGATTGTGGATCTGTACCCTGAGAGGGCAATGTGGTGGTCTGAGTCAAAGGAGCAGCATAGTACTCTGGCTGTGGCTGTGCATCAGTGCACTCCATGTCAGAATATACTTGTAATGGGCATGGCCTGTTAAATGTTTCACTTTCTAAGCCAGGGACGGTATGTGTAAAGAGCTCCATGGAGTGACCCGTTGTGTCGCCTGCTGCATCCTTCTCTCTTGTTGTAGTTTTTGCTGAGGAGGACAAGGAAGCGACTTGTCCCTGACCGTGAACATCCACAAGCGACGCGCTGCTTTTACATTTACCAGTTTCGGAAGAGGAGGCAAAAGAGCTAGAGGCTGAGTCTGCAATGTAAGCCAAAACTTGCTGTTGCTGCTCCGCCTTTAAAAGCGGTTTTCCTACTCCCAGAAAAGAGAGCGTTCGAGGCCTTGTGTAGCCTGACGACGAAACTGGCTCCACAGCTCCAGACTTAGGTGGAATATTTTTATCCCCACGACCACCTGATGCTCCACTACCACTACCATCATTACCAGCTGACAATGAACGCCCACGACGACCTCTTGCACCAGACTTCCTCATTGTTTTAAAATCTTAACCAAAGTAACTTTATTTGTTGCTGTCAAACAACTTACACGGTGAGCTATAACTTCAGTATGATTTCAATATCCCTTAACAGGTTGGTGAGACCACAAGGAAAATCAGGCACAATGTTACACACTCTGTTTTCTGTGGCACAAAATCACAGAGATGACACACACGCAGGACTGTCACTCAAGCACTAATGTCAATATTAATCTCCCACCTAATTTATTTTTTTTTTTTCTCAGGGAGACTTTAGAAACCAAATAATATTAAAAAAAAAAAAAAAAAACAGGCTTTCTATGGCCCACTGAATGAGAGAGAGAGGTGGCACACCCAGGAGTCAAGACTGGCACACAAGCTGAAAGGGCAATATTACTCTCCCACTGTTTTTTTATGTTTTTTTGTTTTTTTAAGGGAGACTTTAGAAACCCAATAATATTTAAAAAAATAAAAATAAATAGGCTTTCTATGGCCCACTGAATGAGAGGGAGAGAGGTGGCACACCCAGGAGTCAAGACTGGCACACAAGCTGAAAGGGCAATATTACTCTCCCACTGTTTTTTTAGGTTTTTTTTTTTTTTTCAGGGAGACTTTAGAAACCAAATAATATTAAAAAAAAAAAAAAAAAAATAGGCTTTCTATAGCCCACTGAATGAGAGATAGCACACACAGCAGTGGCACACAAGCCCTGACTGAGGCCAATATTTTTCTCCCACTGATTGATGTAGTGTTTTTGTGTTGAGGTAGATTTTAGAACACAAATCAAGGAAAAAAAAAAAATGCTTTCTATGGCCCACTGAATGAGAGAGAGAGGTGGCACACCCAGGAGTCAAGACTGGCACACAAGCTGAAAGGGCAATATTACTCTCCCACTGTTTTTTTATGTATTTTTTGTTTTTTAAGGGAGACTTTAGAAACCCAATAATATTTAAAAAAAAAAATAAATAGGCTTTCTATGGCCCACTGAATGAAAGGGAGAGAGGTGGCACACCCAGGAGTCAAGACTGGCACACAAGCTGAAAGGGCAATATTACTCTCCCACTGTTTTTTGTATGTTTTTTTTTTTTTTTTCAGGGAGACTTTAGAAACCAAATAATATTAAAAAAACAAAAAAAAAAATAGCCTTTCTATGGCCCACTGAATGAGAGAGAGAGGTGGCACACCCAGGAGTCAAGACTGGCACACAAGCTGAAAGGGCAATATTACTCTCCCACTGTTTTTTTATGTATTTTTTGTTTTTTAAGGGAGACTTTAGAAACCCAATAATATTTAAAAAAAAAAATAAATAGGCTTTCTATGGCCCACTGAATGAAAGGGAGAGAGGTGGCACACCCAGGAGTCAAGACTGGCACACAAGCTGAAAGGGCAATATTACTCTCCCACTGTTTTTTTATGTATTTTTTGTTTTTTAAGGAAGACTTTAGAAACCCAATAATATTTAAAAAAAATAAATAAATAGGCTTTCTATGGCCCACTGAATGAGAGGGAGAGAGGTGGCACACCCAGGAGTCAAGACTGGCACACAAGCTGAAAGGGCAATATTACTCTCCCACTGTTTTTTTAGGTTTTTTTTTTTTTTTCAGGGAGACTTTAGAAACCAAATAATATTAAAAAAAAAAAAAAAAAATAGGCTTTCTATAGCCCACTGAATGAAAGGGAGAGAGGTGGCACACCCAGGAGTCAAGACTGGCACACAAGCTGAAAGGGCAATATTACTCTCCCACTGTTTTTTGTATGTTTTTTTTTTTTTTCAGGGAGACTTTAGAAACCAAATAATATTAAAAAAAAAAAAAAAAAATAGCCTTTCTATGGCCCACTGAATGAGAGAGAGAGGTGGCACACCCAGGAGTCAAGACTGGCACACAAGCTGAAAGGGCAATATTACTCTCCCACTGTTTTTTTATGTATTTTTTGTTTTTTAAGGGAGACTTTAGAAACCCAATAATATTTAAAAAAAAAAATAAATAGGCTTTCTATGGCCCACTGAATGAAAGGGAGAGAGGTGGCACACCCAGGAGTCAAGACTGGCACACAAGCTGAAAGGGCAATATTACTCTCCCACTGTTTTTTGTATGTTTTTTTTTTTTTTCAGGGAGACTTTAGAAACCAAATAATATTAAAAAAACAAAAAAAAAAATAGCCTTTCTATGGCCCACTGAATGAGAGAGAGAGGTGGCACACCCAGGAGTCAAGACTGGCACACAAGCTGAAAGGGCAATATTACTCTCCCACTGTTTTTTTATGTATTTTTTGTTTTTTAAGGGAGACTTTAGAAACCCAATAATATTTAAAAAAAAAAAATAAATAGGCTTTCTATGGCCCACTGAATGAGAGGGAGAGAGGTGGCACACCCAGGAGTCAAGACTGGCACACAAGCTGAAAGGGCAATATTACTCTCCCACTGTTTTTTTATGTATTTTTTGTTTTTTAAGGGAGACTTTAGAAACCCAATAATATTAAAAAAAAAAATAAATAGGCTTTCTATGGCCCACTGAATGAGAGGGAGAGAGGTGGCACACCCAGGAGTCAAGCCTGGAACACAAGCTGAAAGGGCAATATTACTCTCCCACTGTTTTTTTATGTATTTTTTGTTTTTTAAGGGAGACTTTAGAAACCCAATAATATTTAAAAAAAAAAAAAAATAGGCTTTCTATGGCCCACTGAATGAGAGGGAGAGAGGTGGCACACCCAGGAGTCAAGACTGGCACACAAGCTGAAAGGGCAATATTACTCTCCCACTGTTTTTTTAGGTTTTTTTTTTTTTTCAGGGAGACTTTAGAAACCAAATAATATTAAAAAAAAAAAAAAAAAAAATAGGCTTGCTATAGCCCACTGAATGAGAGATAGCACACACAGCAGTGGCACACAAGCCCTGACTGAGGCCAATATTTTTCTCCCACTGATTGATGTAGTGTTTTTGTGTTGAGGTAGAATTTAGAACACAAATCACGGAAAAAATAAATAGGCTTTCTATGGCCCACTCAGTGAGAGATGGCACACACAGGGATGGCACTGTAGCAGAAATGCCAATCTTAATCTCCCACAAAAAAAACAAACAAAAAAAAAAAACTGTCCTACAATTACTATCTCCCTGCAGTAATGTAAGCCAGGTATGGCAGGCAGCAATAGGAGTGGACTGATGCACAAATTAAATAAAAAGTGTGGACAAACAAAAAAGATAGCTGTGCAGAAAGGAAGGAACAAGAGGATATGTGCTTTGAAAAAAGCAGTTGGTTTCCACAGTGGCGTACACACAGCAATACAGCTATCACGGAGCCTTCTAGGGCAGCCCAATGAGCTACAGCGCTGAGGGGAAAAAAAAAAAATAGCTTCCACTGTTCCTGCACACCGAAGGTGGTGTTGGACAGTGGAAATCGCTGCAGCACAAGCGGTTTGGTGGTTAGTGGACCCTGCCTAACGCTCTCCCTGCTTCTGACGAAGCGGCAGCAACCTGTCCCTAAGCTCAGATCAGCAGCAGTAAGATGGCGGTCGGCGGGAACGCCCCTTTATAGCCCCTGTGACGCCGCAGACAGCAAGCCAATCACTGCAATGCCCTTCTCTAAGATGGTGGGGACCAGGATCTATGTCATCACGCTGCCCACACTCTGCGTTCACCTTCATTGGCTGAGAAATGGCGCTTTTCGCGTCATTGAAACGCGACTTTGGCGCGAAAGTCGCGTACCGCATGGCCGACAAGCACAGGGGTCGGATCGGGTTTCATGAGACGCCGACTTAGCCAAAAGTCGGCGACTTTTGAAAATGATCGACCCGTTTCGCTCAACCCTACTGCTGACTCTTCAGCCAAGTTTATGGTAACCAGCAGTAGGCAGCGACGCGCGGATGCTCTTGAGACAAAATCCATAAATCACCCTAATGAGCCTGCTCATGATGTGGTGGCGTCTCAATGGTGGTCGGTAATCAGCTGCTCTGGTGATGTGGCAGCTCCAGATTGGTCCACGAGCAAGGTCCTGTCCCACTGGACATGAGCTGAACATATAAAAAGGTCTCAGAGCCACATGTGGGCACGTTAGTTTCATCCTCGTTACTTGTGTGTCTGGGACATTGCATCAGTATGGTCTTTACCAGCATGTGCTCAGGGTCAGCTGTAAGCCGTTAGAATTCTGGTTCTCCTGAGAGGAGTTTGTCTGTATGAATTCAGGGCTGGCTTCTAGCTATTAGAATTCCGGCTCCTCCGGAGAGAAGTTGGTTGAGTGCTTTTGCTGACTGTGTGACCACTGCTTGCTTCTTACCCAGTGAGCGGGCTTTGTTCCCCTATGACGTTAACAGGGATCGTATCTAACATCATTCCTATTCCATTACTGTGCGCGAGTGACACAGCTCTACTGCAGAACATCTGTTCCGTTACTGTGTGCGAGTGACACAGCTCTATTGCAGAGCATCTATTCCATTACTGTGTGCGAGTGACACAGCTCTATAGCAGAGCATCTGTTTTGTTTCTCCTTGTGTGTTCTTTTCTTGTGCTGTTCACTGAGTGGCGTTTAACTCAGTGTGTGCAGGCAATCGCTCGCTGTGTGTTCTATCATTGTTCACACTAGCTGCAGTTTAACATCTCTGCATGGTGGACCCCGGGTTGCGATTGCACTTCTCTATTAAATTTATTTAGTGCAATCCGCCAACCCTAACAGCAGCCTGGAGGGTCAATTAGCTAATCCAAATCCTTTGTGATAAAACTGTGTTTAGTGGCAAATCAGAAGGCCACATTTCCAATAAAAAATCATTAGGCCTAATACTGGAGTGTGTAAAGTAAGCTGCGGAGACACCATCACGTGTTTCTCAACGCAAGCCATGAATAGCCAGGCCTTTCTCCGGGAAGGAACAACCACGGGAAGGGCAGCATCCAATAAAGGAGAATATCCAATAACGGAAGACCACCTATGCCAAGCATGGTATCCATCCACAAACAGCTGTTTCGGGGTTTTTGCCCCTCATCAGTGTGGAGTAGGAAACTGGCTATTAGGAGCAGTGCCTGGTGAAAGGCTATGAAGGAACAGATGAATGACCTCGGGGAGACCAAAACATCCAACACTGTGGAGACACCATCACGTGTTTCTCAAGGCAGTGATCCAGAACACTGCCCCCATCCCTTATGGGAAATATGCAAACGCATGTAAAGTAAGCTGCAGAGACACCATCATGTGTTTCTCAACACAAGCAATGAATAGCCAGGCCTTTCTCCGGGAAGGAACAACCACGGGAAGGGCAGCATCCAATAAAGGAGAATATCCAATAACGGAAGACCACCTATGCCAAGCATGGTATCCATCCACAAACAGCTGTTTCGGGGTTTTTGCCCCTCATCAGTGTGGAGTAGGAAACTGGCTATTAGGAGCAGTGCCTGGTGAAAGGCTATGAAGGAACAGATGAATGACCTCGGGGAGACCAAAACATCCAACACTGCGGAGACACCATCACGTGTTTCTCAACGCAGTTCCTTCATGACCTTTCACCAGGCACTGCTCCTAATAGCCAGTTTCCTACTCCACACTGATGAGGGGCAAAAACCCCAAAACAGCTGTTTGTGGATGGATACCATGCTTGGCATAGGTGGTCTTCCTTTATTGGATATTCTCCTTTATTGGATGCTGCCCTTCCCGTGGTTGTTCCTTCCCAGAGAAAAGCCTGGCTATTCATTGCTTGCGTTGAGAAACACGTGATGGTGTCTCCGCAGCTTACTTTACATGCGTTTGCATATTTCCCATAAGGGATGGGGGCAGTGTTCTGGATCACTGCGTTGAGAAACACGTGATGGTGTCTCCGCAGTGTTGGATGTTTTGGTCTCCCTGAGGTCATTCATCTCTTCCTTCATAATACTGGAGTGTAGCCTGGAGGGTCATTTAGCTAATCTAAATTGTTTGTGATAAAACCGTGTTTCAGTGGAAAATCAGAAGGCCAGATTTCCACTTAAAAATCATTAGGCCTATTTTTGGGGTGCAGCCACGAGGCCCAATTAGTTACTCCAAATCGTTTGTGATAAAACTGTTTTTCAGTGGCCAATCAGATGGCCAGATTTCCACTTAAAAATCGTTGGGTATAACAATGTTGTTTAGGCACACTATCAAAGTAAATAAATAGTGATTGTTAATTTAGTGGCAAGTGACTGACAGCTGTTTGTGTAAGGTTGTGAAACAGCAAATCACAAGAGGGGAAGGCTACTTACAACATGAGTTGAATGAATGTGAGGTCTTGGTGGAAGGGGGAATAGGCTTGACGTTCGACATGTACGTGGGTTATATGGTAATGTTAATGAAAGCTCAACTGAACAAACACTATCTCGTTCTATCCAAAGACCACTGACAACATCTGTTATTGGACAAGCTACTCAACTCCCTTTCTTTGGCAGCCGCACAGCGTTACCCCATGTAGATGAGTCTCAGAAACAGCATGTGCTACAGTGGATGGCGCTTGGGGGTCCTCCGAGTATTTTTTAGTGCTCGGAGATTTAGTTTTTCTTGCCGCAGCTGAATGATTTACATCTGTTAGCCAGCATAAGTACATGTGGGGGTAGCCTGGTTGCTAGGGAATCCCCACATGTACTTATGCTGGCTAGCAGATGTAAATCATTCAGCTGCGGCAAGAAAAACTAATTCTCCGAGCACTAAAAAATACTCGGAGGATCCACGAGCGTGCTTGACAAATCTCGAGTAACGAGTATATTCGCTCATCACTATTCGCTATCTCTACTTCTAACTCCCTAGCAAAAAAAACCCCTCCCTAATTTGTTTGACATAACTATCTGGTTTAAGGACGTAGAAAGTAAACAATTAAAAATTGCAACATTTGTAAAATTTTCACCTAAATTCCAATATTTTCACAAGTAAACATAAAAAAATTGAACTAAATTTACCACCACAATAAAATACAATGCGTCACTGAAAACTGTCTCAGAGTCACCGAGATACGTTGAAGTATTCCAGAGTTATTCTATGAGGTGGTCAGTAAGGTGAAAACGGACTTGGTTGTTCAATCAAAAGTATTGTGCATTCAATATGTGCTATTTTCTAAACAGCTCCATTTTGTGGGAATCAAGTAAAATGAAACACCAAAGTACTGGCGCAAAAAGCATACATTTTTCAAAGCTAAACTCTATGTACAGTGGGGAAAAAAGTATTTAGTCTGCCACCATTTGTGCAAGTTCTTCCACTTAAAAAGATAAGAGAGGCCTGTAAATGACATCATAGGTAGGCCACAACCATAAGAGTCAAAATGAGAAAACAAATCCAGAAAATCACCTTGTCTGATTTGGCAAGATTCATTTTGCAAATTATGGAGGGAAATAAGTATTTGATCATTAACAAAAGTTCATCTCAATATTTTGTTATATATCCTTTGGTTGCATTGACAGAGCTCAAACGTTTTCTGTAAGTCTTCACAAGGTTGGCACATGCTATTGGTGGTACAGTATGTTGGCCCATTCCTCCATGCAGATCTCCTCTAGAGCTGTAATGTTTTGGGCCTGTTGCTAGGCAACACAGACTTTCAACTCCTTCCAAAGGTTTTCTGTGGGGTTGAGATCTGGAGACTCTCCAGGACCTTCATATGCTTCTTAAGAAGCCACTCCTTCATTGCCCTGGTGGTGTGCTTGGGATCATTATTATGTTGAAAGACCCATCCACATTTTATCTTCAATGCCCTTGCTGATGGAAAGAGGTTTGCACTCAAAATCTCAGGATACATGGCCTGATTCATTCTTTCATGTTCACAGATCAGTCATCCTGGACTCTTTGCAGAGAAACAGCCCCAAAGCATGATGTTGCTACCCCCAAGCTTCAGAGTAGTTATGGTGCTTCTTGGATGCAACTCAGCATTCGGTCTTCTTCAAGCACAATGAGTTTAGTTCTACCAAACAGTTCTACTTTGGTTTCATCAGACCATATTACATTCTCCCAATGCTCTTTTGGATAATCCAAATGCTCTCTAGCAAATTTCAGACAGGCCCGGACATATACTGGCTTAAGCAGGAGGACACGTCTGCCACTGCAGGATCTGAGTCCCTTGTGGTGCAGTGTGTTACTGATGGTATCCTTTGTTACGGTTTTCCCAGCTCTATGCAGGTCATTCACTAGGTCCCACCATGTTGTTCTGGGATTTTTGCTCACTGTTCTTGTAATCATTTTGACCCTATGGGGTGAGATCTTGCGTGGAGCCCCAGATTGAGGGAGATTATCAGTGGTCTTGTATGTCTTCCATTTTCTTATTATTGCTTCCACAATTGATTTCAGGACACCAAGCTGCTTGCGTATTGCAGATTCAGTTTTCCCAGCCTGGTGCAGGGCTACAATTTTGTTTCTTGTGTCCTTCGACAGCTCTTTGGCCTTCACCATAGTGGAATTTGGAGTGTGACTGTTTGAGGTTGTGAACAGGTGTCTTTTATACTGATAACAAGTTCAAACAGGTGCCATTACTACAGGTAATGAGTGGAGGAAAGAGGAGACTCTTAAAGATGAAGTTACAGGTCTGTGAGAGCCAGAAATCTTGCATGTTTTAGGTGACCAAATACTTATTTCCCACCATAATTTGCAAAATAAACCTTGCCAAATCAGACAAGGTGATTTTATGGATGTGTTTTCTCATTTTGACTCTCACAGTTGTGGTCTACCTATGATGTCAATTACAGGCCTCTCTCATCTTTTTAAGTGGGAGAACTTGCACAATTGGTGGCTGACTAAATACTTTTTTCCTCACTGTATAAAAACTTACTGTTTAAAATATATTGCTTTGCTTAACATTTTTTTTGCTGACTACTTTTGTCTGTTAACATCTGTGCATTATTGAAACAAACTTAAGGATATGTGACCACAACTTCTTCAAAAATCTTAGTCATTTACTCTAGTTACTTCTCTTAAAGTAAAGTGATCTTATGTATTTTAGCATGTAGCTGATTTTAATCAAAATTAACATGGGGTGCAGGGCTGCCACCAGGAATTTCAGATCCCCACACTCGCAAAATTTTCAGGCTCTCTTGAGAATCCACCCAGGCTCCATCTCAACTCTTCCTCCTCCCCAGCTCCACCTCCACTCCTCGAACCTTCCACAGTCCCACTGGAAACTCTTGGGAAACTCCACTTCTGCACCATGCCTTCACCAATCTTACATTATCAGTTCCCATTGAACACCATATCACATAAGAGCCATCAGTTTGTGTTATGGCCTAAAGATTTTTTAAACCTGTGAACATGGCATGGTAGACTCTTTTGGCTGGATTCTACTCTACTTTAGAATATTAAAAATGTCTTAAAATATCCAATACTCTTTTTAGGTATATTTTTATTTATTTTTCTTTAAGGGAATGTGTCACATACATTTTTTTTAAACAGTCAATAATACAGCATACAAGGGACAAATAACACCACACCATGACCAGATCATACATTACACCATATATTTAAAAGTAATACCGTATACAAGGAAGAAATACCACCACACCATGGCCAGATCATATTTTACTACCTCATAATGACCGAATACTACAATAGTGCTAATTAATAAATAAACAATGCTAATATTACAAGTGTCATTATACACAGGAGCTCTGTAAATAGTATACAGTGTCAGTGTACAGGTAATACAGAGACTCACCAGTGACATTATACACAAGAGCTCTGTATATAGTGTACAGGTAATACAGAGATCACCAGTGACATTATACACAGGAGCTCTGTATCTTTAGGTTTTGTTAACTGATTTCCTCAACTATCGCAATCACACTTTACTATTTGGAGTTCAAAAGGCAATATAAGAGAGTTAATTTCACTACACTGACATGACCAAAATTGTTGGTACCATGCTATTAAAGTAATAAAAACCCACAATGTTGAATGGAATAACTTGAAACTGGCAAAAGTAATTTTCAGTTTAAATTTACTAAATATCAACCAATTAAAATCAGACATGCTTTAGATTTTGGCTCAGACTAAATTTAATACACCGCACACTCTAGGGGTATCATATGAAAAAAAATTGAATTTATTGAAGTGCTTTTTAGATTTATTATTCAACAGTGCAAAATTGCGACCAGAGGTCAAACTGACAACGTTTCGACTCTTCCCGAGTCTTTGTCAAGTGGTCGCTGAAAAGAACAAAACATATATAAACAATTGTACAACACGAGTATACATATAAAGATCATTATGTTCACAATTGTAGCACACAAAACCCGAGGGAGAGAGAAACAAGAACATATATAGATATATATACATATATACAAGACATAGCATTTTCCAGGTATTGCCTCCTGTCACGGGTGAGAGGAATCCCCCCTTGTTGTAGGTGAGAGTGACGATCCGCGTGATTGGAGGTGATCTCATGATAGTTCAAAGGACGGTAGGCACGAGAAGATACCGGGGTGAGGTTTACCTTAGCAAGGTGAATAGTGGTGTAGCACGAAAAAATATCCTTGTAGCATATAGAAAATCTATAAGGAATAAAGAATGTTAATAAGGGCCATACATGTAAGACAACCTAAAGTCAAGTATTGAGAAAATTACCTTGCATAATATTTAATTTATAATAGACGGATAGCCCTGCTTAGTGGTACTGTAGATACAATCTGTCAGGAATATATAGGAGGAAATGAATGTATGATAAAACAGAACACATAACGAATCGTGTACAGTGATGGTGCCGAAAGTTTGTACCTGTCAAAGCCGGTAAGGGTACTATACGGTATAGTGGTGGCCCAGAAAAAATTGCGATAGTCCTATTGTGCCACAGGATGGAACCTGTAGAGGATGCACCTGATTATGGTATAGCCAGCATGGAGATGTAATAGGCAGTACTGTATGGTATTATCAGGGGTGAAAGTAGGAAGTGGTTATAAAGGGTATTACCTTGTGCTGCTGTTAATGTGGGACTATTGTAAGATTTCACTGGCAATGCAGGTAAATAGGTAGCATTAGCTACTATGTGGCTACAGATGGAAGACCTCTGTGGAGAAATATAGTGCAAATAAAATATCTGAGTGCCATCAAACTCTGAGGTATATATAAGTAGTGTGTAGAGAAAGGCATCATAAAATGTTACCTTATAATGCACCTAGTAAGAGACTCCACCTGAGAGTACTCTGGCCGTAGCAGGGACAGGATTGTCCAGTTAGCAATGGGGCTGGAGGTAGGGGGCCTCTGTAGAGAAATGCATATTATGAGCCGGCACCCTGGACAATGCCAGGGTCATATCGCATAGAGATCAGTGGGCTGCAAATATATTGGTGGGTCAGGGTATTACCTGGTGGCGCTTGTGGTATCAGCGGCGCTCCTGCGCCTTGCTGTGTGAGCAGGTGCTGAATGGCGTCCTGTTATCGGTATTTGAGCGCGGAGGGACTTGCGGCACCGGAAGTGCGTCATCCGGTACCGGAAGTCCCGCCGCCTGGCCTCTGGAGTCAACTGCGCAGGAGCAGGCGTCGTCAAGGGAACGGAGCGCTGTATACTAGTTATAGTAACAGCGCCTGCGCTTTAGGGCAATCACTGGAATGCACTGTGCAAGTGCGAACGTAGTCAGGGAAACACAGCGCTATGTGTAACCTGTAATGATAGCGCCTGCGCTCTGGGATGACCGCTGGGCTTAAGTGTGTGTGGAGTAGGTGTGACACAATGGTAAAGAGTCCTGACAGATTATAGATACGGTATTGGTTGGCTGTTTCATACAGGAGGGGCAAACCCTTGGTACATATAGAAACCTTTAATGTGGAGCAATGGAAAGGAATGATGGTAAAACCAAAAAAGTGGAAATAAAAATTGAAAACAAAGTATAAATAAAACAAAAACAAAAACAAAAATACAAATGAAATATAGTAGAATCTAAATGGAATTTGAAAAACAATGAAAACAACTGAAAAACCAATGAAAAAAGAAAATAAATGGGGACATAACGTAGTTTTTTTGGAAAAATTGTCTGGACGATGCATGCACCTTGATTAGAAAAATAAAGATAAAGAATAAACTGATAAAATGAAAAATGGAAAAAATGGAAAAATGAAAAAAATGAAAAAAACAGAAAATAATGATAATAGAGTTAAAAATAATAATAATAAAAAGTAATAAAAAATGTTTAGAAATGATAAAAAAATAAAATGATGAAAATAAAATAATGAAAAATACATAGAAAATAAAAAATAAAAAAATAAAAAAATAAAAAAATAAAAAAGTAATAAAAAAATATAATAAAAAATAAGAAAAAATAAGAAAAAAGAAAAATAGATAATAACCCCCTTAGTGGGGAAGAGGGTAGTCACAAACATGGCTCCCCCTGCCAGCCCACTTTGCTGCTGCCAGACACACGGTAGCACAACTCAAGTTCCAGGTTATAGAGCAGGTACCTAGACCAAGGCGGGGTGGTGACCACATCAAATTACTTCGATCCAGGGAGGCGTACTGGATCTATACGCTTGATACGCTTGCACCAAAGGGCTTGAATAGGGAAATTGACTGGCTACCCTAAATTCTTTTATATTGACATGTTTTCTTTCTTCCCCTATAGAGCCGCTGACGTGGTGGTGAGTCTAAATTTCATCCGGTATGACTACCCTCTTCCCCACTAAGGGGGTTATTATCTATTTTTCTTTTTTCTTATTTTTTCTTATTTTTTATTATATTTTTTTATTACTTTTTTATTTTTTTATTTTTTTATTTTTTTATTTTTTATTTTCTATGTATTTTTCATTATTTTATTTTCATCATTTTATTTTTTTATCATTTCTAAACATTTTTTATTACTTTTTATTATTATTATTTTTAACTCTATTATCATTATTTTCTGTTTTTTTCATTTTTTTCATTTTTACATTTTTTCCATTTTTCATTTTATCAGTTTATTCTTTATCTTTATTTTTCTAATCAAGGTGCATGCATCGTCCAGACAATTTTTCCAAAAAAACTACGTTATGTCCCCATTTATTTTCTTTTTTCATTGGTTTTTCAGTTGTTTTCATTGTTTTTCAAATTCCATTTAGATTCTACTATATTTCATTTGTATTTTTGTTTTTGTTTTTGTTTTATTTATACTTTGTTTTCAATTTTTATTTCCACTTTTTTGGTTTTACCATCATTCCTTTCCATTGCTCCACATTAAAGGTTTCTATATGTACCAAGGGTTTGCCCCTCCTGTATGAAACAGCCAACCAATACCGTATCTATAATCTGTCAGGACTCTTTACCATTGTGTCACACCTACTCCACACACACTTAAGCCCAGCGGTCATCCCAGAGCGCAGGCGCTATCATTACAGGTTACACATAGCGCTGTGTTTCCCTGACTACGTTCGCACTTGCACAGTGCATTCCAGTGATTGCCCTAAAGCGCAGGCGCTGTTACTATAACTAGTATACAGCGCTCCGTTCCCTTGACGACGCCTGCTCCTGCGCAGTTGACTCCAGAGGCCAGGCGGCGGGACTTCCGGTACCGGATGACGCACTTCCGGTGCCGCAAGTCCCTCCGCGCTCAAATACCGATAACAGGACGCCATTCAGCACCTGCTCACACAGCAAGGCGCAGGAGCGCCGCTGATACCACAAGCGCCACCAGGTAATACCCTGACCCACCAATATATTTGCAGCCCACTGATCTCTATGCGATATGACCCTGGCATTGTCCAGGGTGCCGGCTCATAATATGCATTTCTCTACAGAGGCCCCCTACCTCCAGCCCCATTGCTAACTGGACAATCCTGTCCCTGCTACGGCCAGAGTACTCTCAGGTGGAGTCTCTTACTAGGTGCATTATAAGGTAACATTTTATGATGCCTTTCTCTACACACTACTTATATATACCTCAGAGTTTGATGGCACTCAGATATTTTATTTGCACTATATTTCTCCACAGAGGTCTTCCATCTGTAGCCACATAGTAGCTAATGCTACCTATTTACCTGCATTGCCAGTGAAATCTTACAATAGTCCCACATTAACAGCAGCACAAGGTAATACCCTTTATAACCACTTCCTACTTTCACCCCTGATAATACCATACAGTACTGCCTATTACATCTCCATGCTGGCTATACCATAATCAGGTGCATCCTCTACAGGTTCCATCCTGTGGCACAATAGGACTATCGCAATTTTTTCTGGGCCACCACTATACCGTATAGTACCCTTACCGGCTTTGACAGGTACAAACTTTCGGCACCATCACTGTACACGATTCGTTATGTGTTCTGTTTTATCATACATTCATTTCCTCCTATATATTCCTGACAGATTGTATCTACAGTACCACTAAGCAGGGCTATCCGTCTATTATAAATTAAATATTATGCAAGGTAATTTTCTCAATACTTGACTTTAGGTTGTCTTACATGTATGGCCCTTATTAACATTCTTTATTCCTTATAGATTTTCTATATGCTACAAGGATATTTTTTCGTGCTACACCACTATTCACCTTGCTAAGGTAAACCTCACCCCGGTATCTTCTCGTGCCTACCGTCCTTTGAACTATCATGAGATCACCTCCAATCACGCGGATCGTCACTCTCACCTACAACAAGGGGGGATTCCTCTCACCCGTGACAGGAGGCAATACCTGGAAAATGCTATGTCTTGTATATATGTATATATATCTATATATGTTCTTGTTTCTCTCTCCCTCGGGTTTTGTGTGCTACAATTGTGAACATAATGATCTTTATATGTATACTCGTGTTGTACAATTGTTTATATATGTTTTGTTCTTTTCAGCGACCACTTGACAAAGACTCGGGAAGAGTCGAAATGTTGTCAGTTTGACCTCTGGTCGCAATTTTGCACTGTTGAATAATAAATCTAAAAAGCACTTCAATAAATTCAATTTTTTTTCATATGATACCCCTAGAGTGTGCGGTGTATTAAATTTAGTCTTAGTGTTTGGGACATTCCAGTCCTCTACACCGGCACCTCGCCTTACCTTAACCCTAGTGCGCACCAATTTTTCCTCCATTTAGATTTTGGCTCAACAGAAAAATTAAAAATAGAGAAAGAAAACGGCCTGGACACAAATAATGGTATCCTTAACTTAATATTATGATGAAAAAGTTTGTAGACATCTATGATGCTAATTACAGGACACACCTTATTTTAACCCCTTCACCCCCGGAGCTTTTTCCGTTTTTTCGTTTTCGTTTTTCGCTCCCCTCCTTCCCAGAGCCATAACTTTCTTATTTTTCAGTCAATATGGCCATGTGAGGGCTTATTTTTTGCAGGACGAGATGTACTTTTGAACGATACCATTGCTTTTACCATGCCGTGTAACAGAAAACGGGAAAAAAATTCCAAGTGTGATGAAATTGCAAAAAAAGTGCAATCTCACACTTGTTTTTTTGTTTGGCTTTTTTGCTAGGTTCACCAAATGCTAAAACTAACCTGCCATTATGATTCTCCAGGTCATTACGAGTTCATAGACACCTAACATGACAGGTTATTTTTTATCTAAGTGGTGGAAAAAAATTGCAAAGTTTGCAAAAAAAAAAATTGTGCGATTTTCCAATACCCGTAGCGTCTCCAATTTTCGTGATCTGGGGTCAGGTGAGGGCTTATTTTTTGCCAGCCAAGCTGTTGTTTTTAATGATACCATTTTGGTGTAGAAACATTCTTTTGATCGCCCGTTATTGCATTTTAATGCAATGTCATGGCGACCAAAAAAACGTAATTTTGGAGTTTTGATTTTTTTTCTCGCTACGAAATTTAGCGGTCAGGTTAATCCTTTGTTTTTATTGATATATCGGGCGATTCTGAACGCGACGATACCAAATATGTGTATGTTTGATTGTTTTTTAATTGTGTTATTTTGATTGGGGCGAAAGGGGGGTGATTTAAACTTTTATATATTTTTTATTTTTTTAATATTTTTAAACACTTTTTTTTTAATTTTGGCATGCTTCAATAGCCTCCATAGGAGGCTAGAAGCATGCACAACTCAATCGGCTCTGCTGCATAGCGGTGAAGTACAGAATTTTCATAAATTAGTTTTTTTATTTTTTTTATATTGAACCATAATTGAAAAGCAATGTCTGATTTTCATTAGTTGATGTTCAGTAAATTTAAATTGAAAATTACTTTTGTCAGTTTCAAGTTATTTCAGTTAAGAGAATGGTATCACCAATATCATCAACATTTGTATGTTAATTAAGAGGGCTTTCACTATATTTTTCGTTTTAAGATATATATGTATAAATACAAACAGTATATAGTCGTGTATAAGCCGAGTATTTCAGCACTTTTTTTGTGCTGAAAATGCCCCCCTTGGCTTATACATGAGTCATTGTCCCAGAAAGACAGCGGGGGAGGGGGAGCAGTGGAGCAGCTGGTTACAGAGGCAGGAGCTGGCTGCTAAATAGAATTGAATATTCACTGCGCTGGTAATGAATATTAATTTATCTTATAGCATGAACAGTTACAGCTGCAGCCACCAGCTTCTAGTACACATCCTACTTACCTTCCCTTGCATGCCCTCACTGTATCTCCTTCCGGTGCCAGTCTTCCTGCAGAACAATAACATGTCCCAAGCACATAGTAACTATACATACAAGTATAGGGGATAAGGAGCCATGCATACAAGGACATGCTATGTTATTTATCTAGCCAGTGACAAGAGAGCATACCGCGAATGCACTGTGGTGTTGCGGTGGGACGGCGCTCTTTAGTTGCTGTGCATCGCCCTTGGTTACAGGTCTGTTCATGTGACCAAGACATATGACCGAATGATGCATGCACTGAGTGCCGCACTCTCTGTGACATCGCATCATGGCGAGTATGCACCGATACACATGTCTGGCCAATTACATAATCATAGCACCAGCATTTAATGTGACACATGCCGGTGCTACTTTACCTCCCATCAAAGCTGCATCAGGTGGTAAAACATATACCCTACCCACTATGACTACAGGTATTTGCTAATAACTGGTTACAAAATGGCATGCTACTCAGCATTTTGTTGGAAACTGCGTACATGTTGGCAATTTTGAACAGCATAATAGTATATTGTTTATACTCTGATAGTCGAACAGGGTCCACCTTTATTTTTAGGCACTATGCCACTCTATATTACTTCTTTACCTGTACCATAGTATTATCAATTTTGACATTTTGACATTCAGTGTGTTAGGCGGCGGGATTCTCCCGCTGCTCGGGATAGATCGCCAGCCTTATCTGCCTCTCCAGTCTCCCATTCAGGCCCGGGTGCTGTGGTTGCTGCTCAGCGCAGATGTCAGTCCCAGTGTCTTGGTCAGGCTCGAGAAATTTGTTTGGTTTCTGCTGGCTCCCCAGCCAAGTCTATGGTAACCAGTGATGGGCACCTGCGGCTTGACACTCTGGAGTCTAAGTCTAGAAATCACCTTACTGAGCATGCCTGTGATGTGGCGACTTTTTTTTGTGGTCGACTGGGTGTGAGTGTTTGGGGAGGAGCCTAAGGTACAAAAAACCTCCAGTGGTGCACGCAAGAGCACTAGTATCATTTATGTGTGGCTATGTAAGTGAAGACTCTACCACTCTGTCTGCATGTGGGTATGTCTGCCTAGCTCTAGACTGTACATGCAGGCAGGCAGCTAGCATCAGTGGGGACAATTAGCCATTTGGCTACATGTGTGCGGCTAGCACAGTAGAGTTTCAGTGCAAGCTCAGCCCTTAGTCAGGGTTTTATACTCAGCATCTGTTTCGTTCCTGTGTGCGGTTGACACGGTTCAGTTGCGGTGCGAGTTCAGTTCTTGTGCTTGTCCTGTGATGTTTAACAGGACAAAGCACTTAGTACTCATTTGTACTGTTTCTTTCCTGTGGAGTAACTGATCTTGGTACTCAGCGTCCTGTTCACACTGAGTGGCGGAAACTTAGTGTGTACAAGTAATCGCTCGCTGTGTGTTCCGTCATTGCTCATTAGCAGCAGTTTAACATCTCTGCACAGTGGACCTCGGGTTGCGATTGCACTTTCTTATTTATTTTATTTAGTGCAATCCGCCAACCCTAACACGGTGTTGTGATAAAGCTGTGTTTGGATATACTGTTATCTTATATAACTGATTTTTGCTAAGATATATCCTGACACTATATTAACTTTATTTCATTAACTTTATATCTTCATTATAAGTATTTTTACTGAATGTCTAGGTATTTAGTGAGGTATGCGCCTAATTTTTAAAATATATTTATTCAATAAAATTGTTATTATGTAATGCAATATATATTTTTTATTTCATTGTTCCTTCCTTTCATTGCTATTGGTATTTGATATTTCTATTATGAAGGGATCATTTTATTATTTATAAGGAATTCCATTGGTTTTCTATTAGTATATGATCCAGTGCCTTGTTGAGGGCTGTTGGGTGGTCGTGACATAGTGAGTTCTCTTTCTGCATACAGGATTTCATAGCCAGGAAAGGAGAGTTTGTACAGTAAGTACAAAAGATACTGGTCTCCTTCATTAGGCTGAGTAGATGCGAAATGCTCCACTATATTAATCAGCAGGGTTGATGAAACACAATCCTTGATGCTGCTCTCATGATCCAGACCGGGTGATCCCTGTATACATGGCCTGTGGCTTTTTGTCTTTTATTTTCATTCCTGGTTCTTGACAGGCCTCAAGGTGTATCCCTGTTACTTTCTGGCGCCCTCCTTTTCCATATCTAGTATTACTGGATATATTGTCACAAACAGCAATGCCGCTGCCAACAATTAGTTACTAACATCACTTGCTCGCAACATACATGCGTCATATGCTACTGTAAAGGGGTTCTCTGCTTCCCACACCCATTCATTTACTCACATATCACTGACAATGAGATAAGCACATCCCACAGCTAGTTTTTACATTAGCACCACACATTTTGCTACCACCACTTGCCGTTTTGATAGATCAATGAGACGTCTGCGCCAGGTCACACACTGTCACACACACCACCCAGTCTTTCCCAATATATCATAAAAATATTTTACATATACACTACAGACCAAAAGTTTGGACACACCTTCTCATTTAAAAGTTTTTCTGTATTTTCATGACTATGAAAATTGTACATTCACACTGAAGGCATCAAAACTATGAATTAACAAATGTGGAATTATATACTTAACAAAAAAGTGTGAGTGAAACAACTGAAATTATGTCTTATATTCTAGGTTCTTCAAAGTAGCCACCTTTTGCTTTGATGACTGCTTTGTACACTCTTGGCATTCTCTTGATGAGCTTCAAGAGTTAGTCACTGGGAATGGTTTTCACTTCACAGGTGTGCCCTGTCAGGTTTAATAAGTGGGATTTATTGCCTTATAAATGGGGTTGGGACCATCAGTTGTGTTGTGCAGAAGTCTGGTGAATGCACAGCTGATAGACCTACTGAATAGACTGTTAGAATTTGTATTATGGCATGAAAAAAGCAGCTAAGTAAAGAAAAACGAGTGGCCATCATTACTTTAAGAAATGAAAGTCAGTCAGTGCGAAAACTTGGGAAAACTTTGAAAGTGTCCCCAAGTGCAGTGGCAAAAACCATCAAGTGCTACAAAGAAACTGGCTCACATGAGGACTGCCCCAGGAAAGGAAGACCAAGAGTAACCTTTGCTTCTGAAGATAAGTTTATCTGAGTCTCAGCCTCAGAAATCGCAGGTTAACAGCAGCTCAGATTAGAGACCAGGTCAATGCCACACAGAGTTCTAGCAGCAGACACATCTCTACAACAACTGTTAAGAGGAGACTTTGTGCAGCAGGCCTTCATGGTAAAATAGCTGCTTGGAAACCACTGCTAAGGACAGGCAACAAGCAGAAGAGACTTGTTTGGGCTAAAGAACACAAGGAATGGATATTAGACTAGAGGAAATCTCTGCTTTGGTCTGATGAGTCCATATTTGAGATCTTCGGTTCCAACCACCGTGTCTTTGTGCGACTCAGAAAAGGTGAACGGTTGGACTCTATATGCCTGGTTCCCACCGTGAAGCATGGAGGAGGAGGTGAGATGGAGGGGGTGCTTTGCTGGTGTCACTGTTGGGGATTTATTCAAAATTGAAGGCATACTGAACCAGCATGGCTACCACAGCATCTTGCAGCGGCATGCTATGCCATCCGGTTTGCGTTTAGTTGGACCATCATTTATTTTTCAACAGGACAATGACCCCAAACACACCTCCAGGCTGTGTAAGGGCTATTTGACCCAGAAGGAGAGTGATGGGGTGCTACGCTAGATGACCTGGCCTCCACAGTCACCAGACCTGAACCCAATCGAGATGGTTTGGGGTGAGCTGGACTGCACAGTGAAGGCAAAAGGACCAACAAGTGCTAAGCATCTCTGGGAACTCGTTCAAGATTGTTGGAAGACCATTCCCGGTGACTACCTCTTGAAGCTCATCAAGAGAATGCCAAGAGTGTGCAAAGCAGTCATCAAAGCAAAAGGTGGCTACTTTGAATAACCTAGAATGCAAGACATAATTTCAGTTGTTTCACACTTTTTTGTTAAGTATATAATTCCACATGTGTTAATTCATAGTTTTGATGCCTTCAGTGTGAATGTACAATTTTCATAGTCATGAAAATACAGAAAAATCTATAAATGAGAAGGTGTGTCCAAATGTTTGTGCTGTACTGTACATAGATATGTGTTGTGAATTTGGATTCTGGGCTCCCCCGGTGGCCGCTTGTGGAATTGGACTTGTCATCCTCTTTCCTGTTTCACCTGGTTCCATCAGTAGTGGGTGTCGCTATTTAAGCTCATTTCTCTGGTGGTTTCTTGCCGGTCACCAATGTTATCTGATGCCTCTCAGTGCTTGTTCCTGCTTCTAGACAACTACTAGATAAGTTGGACTTTTGTCCATGTTTTGTTTTGCCTATTTGTTCCAGTTCACAGCTGAAGTTTTGTTACTGTGTCTGGAAAGCTCTCGTTGATCAGGGATTGCTACTCTGGCGTTATGAGTTAATGCCAGAGTTTAAGGTAATCTCTGGATGGTGTTTTGTTAGTGTTTTTCTGCTGACCATGAAAGTATACTATCTGTCTTCTGCTATCTAGTAAGCGGACCTCAAATTTGCTAAGACTATTTTCCTGCTGCGTTTGTTGTTTCATCTGAACTCACCGTCATTATATGTGGGGGGCTACTGTCTTCTTTGGAATATTTCTCTAGAGGTGAGCCAGGTCTTATATTTCCCTCTGCTAGCTATTTAGGTCTTAGGCCAGAGCTGGGCATCTAGCGATAAATAGGAAATGCTACCTGGCTATTTCTAGTTGCGCGGCAGGCTTAGTTCATGGTCAGTATAGTTCCATCTTCCGAGAGCTTGTCCCTCTATAGGCTTGCTATGATCTCTGCCTGCAGAGATCATGACAGTTTGACCGGCCAATAAAGTGTTAAAGACCCAGGTTGAGAAAGGAGAGTTATAAGAAGTCTGCTGGAATTTTTTTTTTTTTTTTTCCTCCAGTCTGCCTTGCTGCAGTCTTTTTTCTCTCTCTCCTCCTAATCTCTGTATGCTCTGTGTGCACCTGACAATAATGGATCTCCAGAGTGTAACTGCGGGTTTGAATAATCTCATCACGAAAGTACAAAATTTACAAGATTTTGTGGTACATGCTCCGGTATCTGAACCGAGAATTCCTTTGCCGGAGTTCTTCACAGGGAATAGAGCTAGCTTCCAGAATTTCCGAAATAATTGTAAGCTTTATTTGTCCCTGAAGTCTCGTTCAGCTGGAGACCCTGCTCAGCAGGTTAGGATTGTGATTTCCTTGCTCAGGGGTGACCCTCAAGATTGGGCCTTCTCATTGCCAGCAGGGGATCCTGCGTTACGCGATGTGGATGCGTTTTTTCTGGCCTTGGGCTTGCTTTATGAGGAACCTCATTTGGAACTTCAGGCAGAAAAAACTTTGATGGCACTATCTCAGGGGCAAGACGAAGCTGAAATTTTCTGCCAAAAATTCCGTAAATGGTCTGTGCTTACTCAGTGGAATGAGTGCGCCTTGGCGGCAACTTTCAGAGAAGGTCTCTCTGATGCCGTTAAGGATGTTATGGTGGGGTTCCCTTTGCCTGCAGGTCTGAATGAGTCCATGACAATGGCTATTCAGATTGATAGGCGTCTGCGGGAGCGCAAACCGGTGCACCATCTGGCGGTGTCTATGGAAAAGACGCCAGAAAGTATGCAGTGTGATAGAATTCTGTCCAGGAGCGAGCGACAGAATTTTAGACGGAAGAATGGATTGTGTTTCTATTGTGGGGATTCTACTCATGTTATATCAGCATGCTCTAGGCGTACAAAGAAGCTTGATAAGTCTGTTTCCATTGGCACCATTCAGTCTAAGTTTATTTTGTCTGTAACCCTGATTTGCTCTTTGTCATCCATTGCCACGGACGCCTATGTTGACTCTGGCGCCGCTCTGAGTCTTATGGATTGGTCCTTTGCCAATCGTTGTGGTTTTGATTTAGAGCCTTTGGAGACTCTTATTCCTCTGAAGGGGATTGACTCCACCCCATTGGCTAATAATAAACCACAATACTGGACACAAGTAACCATGCGTATCAATCCGGATCACCAGGAGGTTATTCGTTTCCTGGTGCTGTATAATTTACATGACGATTTGGTACTGGGATTGCCATGGTTGCAGTCTCACAACCCAGTCTTGGACTGGAGAGCAATGTCTGTGTTGAGCTGGGGATGTAAGGGTATTCATGGGGACGTACCTTTGGTTTCTATTTCGTCGTCCATTCCCTCTGAAGTCCCTGAGTTCCTCTCTGATTATCAAGACGTCTTTGACGAACCCAAGCTTGGGTCGTTACCTCCGCACCGTGAGTGCGATTGTGCCATAGATTTGATACCGGGTTGTAAATATCCAAAGGGTCGTTTGTTTAATTTGTCTGTGCCGGAACATGCTGCTATGCGGGAATATATAAAGGAGTCTTTGGAAAAGGGACATATTCGTCCATCTTCTTCTCCCTTGGGAGCTGGGTTTTTCTTTGTCTCAAAAAAAGACGGCTCTTTGAGACCATGTATTGATTATCGGCTTCTGAATAAGATCACTGTTAAGTATCAATACCCATTGCCATTGCTTACTGATTTGTTTGCTCGTATAGAGGGTGCTAAGTGGTTCTCTAAAATTGATCTTCGTGGGGCGTATAATTTGGTGCGGATCAGGCAGGGGGATGAGTGGAAGACCGCATTTAATACGCCCGAGGGCCACTTTGAGTATTTGGTCATGCCTTTTGGTCTTTCTAATGCCCCTTCAGTTTTCCAGTCTTTTATGCATGATATTTTCCGCGATTTTCTGGATAAATTTATGATAATATATCTGGATGATATTCTGATTTTTTCTGATGACTGGGACTCTCATGTCCAGCAGGTCAGGAGAGTTTTTCAGGTTCTGCGGTCTAATTCTTTATGTGTGAAGGGGTCTAAGTGCGTTTTTGGGGTCCAGAAAATTTCCTTTTTGGGGTATATTTTTTCTCCCTCTTCCATTGAGATGGATCCCGTCAAGGTGCAAGCTATTTGTGACTGGACTCAGCCCTCCTCTCTTAAGGGTCTTCAGAGATTTTTGGGCTTTGCCAACTTTTACCGCCGATTTATTGCTGGTTTTTCGGATGTCGTTAAACCACTGACGGATTTGACCAGACAAGGCGCTGATGTTGCTAATTGGTCCCCTCATGCTGTAGAGGCCTTTCAGGAGCTTAAGCGCCGTTTTGCCTCTGCCCCTGTGTTGCGTCAGCCTGATGTGAATCTGCCTTTTCAGGTTGAGGTTGACGCTTCGGAGATCGGAGCTGGGGCAGTGTTGTCGCAGAAAGGTTCCGACTGCTCCGTCATTAGGCCTTGTGCCTTCTTTTCTCGCAAATTTTCGCCCGCAGAGCGGAATTATGATGTTGGGAATCGGGAGCTTTTGGCCATGAAGTGGGCGTTTGAGGAGTGGCGCCATTGGCTCGAGGGGGCTAGGCATCAGGTGGTGGTATTGACTGACCACAAAAATTTGATTTATCTTGAGACTGCCAGACGCCTGAATCCTAGACAGGCGCGCTGGTCTTTATTTTTTTCTCGCTTTAATTTTGTGGTGTCATACCTACCGGGTTCTAAGAATGTTAAGGCAGATGCCCTTTCTAGGAGTTTTGACCCGGACTCTCCTGGTAATTCTGAACCCACAGGTATCCTTAGGGAGGGAGTAATTTTGTCGGCCGTTTCTCCTGATCTGCGGCGGTCCTTGCAAGAGTTTCAGGCGGATAGACCGGATCGTTGTCCGCCTGATAGACTGTTTGTTCCGGATGATTGGACCAGCAGAGTCATCTCTGAGGTACATTCTTCTGCATTGGCAGGTCATCCCGGAATTTTTGGTACCAGGGATTTGGTGGCAAGATCCTTCTGGTGGCCTTCCCTGTCACGAGATGTGCGAGTCTTTGTGCAGTCATGTGACGTTTGTGCTCGGGCCAAGTCTTGTAGTTCTCGGGCTAGCGGACTGCTGTTGCCCTTGCCTATTCCTAAGAGGCCTTGGACACACATCTCGATGGATTTTATTTCAGATCTGCCTGTTTCCCAGAAGATGTCTGTCATCTGGGTGGTCTGTGACCGTTTCTCTAAAATGGTCCATTTGGTTCCTCTGCCCAAGTTGCCTTCTTCTTCTGAGTTGGTTCCTCTGTTTTTTCAGAATGTTGTCCGATTGCACGGTATTCCTGAGAATATTGTTTCTGACAGAGGTACCCAATTTGTGTCTAGATTTTGGCGGGCATTCTGTGCTAGGATGGGCATAGATTTGTCTTTTTCATCTGCTTTTCACCCTCAGACTAATGGCCAGACCGAGCGGACTAATCAGACCCTTGAGACATATCTGAGGTGTTTTGTCTCTGCTGACCAGGATGATTGGGTTGCTTTTTTGCCATTGGCAGAGTTCGCCCTCAATAATCGGGCCAGTTCTTCCACCTTGGTGTCCCCGTTTTTCTGTAATTCGGGGTTTCACCCTCGATTTTCCTCCGGTCAGGTGGAATCCTCGGATTGTCCTGGAGTGGATGCGGTGGTGGAGAGATTGCATCACATCTGGGGGCAGGTTATGGACAATTTGAAGTTGTCCCAGGAGAAGACTCAGCGTTTTGCCAACCGTCATCGTCGTGTTGGTTCTCGGCTTTGTGTTGGAGATTTAGTGTGGTTGTCTTCTCGTTTTGTCCCTATGAGGGTCTCTTCTCCTAAGTTTAAACCTCGGTTCATCGGCCCTTATAGAATATTGGAGATTCTTAATCCTGTTTCTTTCCGTTTGGACCTCCCTGCGTCCTTTTCCATTCATAACGTTTTTCATCGGTCGTTATTGCGCAGGTATGAGGTACCTGTTGTACCTTCAGTTGAGCCTCCTGCTCCGGTGTTGGTTGAGGGTGAGTTGGAGTACGTTGTGGAGAAAATTTTGGACTCTCGTGTTTCCAGACGGAAACTCCAGTATCTGGTCAACTGGAAGGGTTACGGCCAGGAGGATAATTCTTGGGTCAATGCATCTGATGTTCATGCTTCTGATCTTGTTCGTGCCTTCCATAGGGCTCATCCTGGTCGCCCTGGTGGATCTGGTGAGGGTTCGGTGCCCCCTCCTTGAGGGGGGGGTACTGTTGTGAATTTGGATTCTGGGCTCCCCCGGTGGCCGCTTGTGGAATTGGACTTGTCATCCTCTTTCCTGTTTCACCTGGTTCCATCAGTAGTGGGTGTCGCTATTTAAGCTCATTTCTCTGGTGGTTTCTTGCCGGTCACCAATGTTATCTGATGCCTCTCAGTGCTTGTTCCTGCTTCTAGACAACTACTAGATAAGTTGGACTTTTGTCCATGTTTTGTTTTGCCTATTTGTTCCAGTTCACAGCTGAAGTTTTGTTACTGTGTCTGGAAAGCTCTCGTTGATCAGGGATTGCTACTCTGGCGTTATGAGTTAATGCCAGAGTTTAAGGTAATCTCTGGATGGTGTTTTGTTAGTGTTTTTCTGCTGACCATGAAAGTATACTATCTGTCTTCTGCTATCTAGTAAGCGGACCTCAAATTTGCTAAGACTATTTTCCTGCTGCGTTTGTTGTTTCATCTGAACTCACCGTCATTATATGTGGGGGGCTACTGTCTTCTTTGGAATATTTCTCTAGAGGTGAGCCAGGTCTTATATTTCCCTCTGCTAGCTATTTAGGTCTTAGGCCAGAGCTGGGCATCTAGCGATAAATAGGAAATGCTACCTGGCTATTTCTAGTTGCGCGGCAGGCTTAGTTCATGGTCAGTATAGTTCCATCTTCCGAGAGCTTGTCCCTCTATAGGCTTGCTATGATCTCTGCCTGCAGAGATCATGACAGATATGATAAAAACAAAACAAATGGGGAGCCGCATAGTACATATTGTGAGAGTAACATGGGGCAAAAAGCTATTAGAATATGTTTAGTGAAGTTATAAAAGTAAAAATATTATAATGAATAATAGTAAAGTGTAATTAAGGTTTTTACTTAGTGTCTTTTTGGGATGCTCCTTTTGAATGAAAGTCAATGGTGACTCTCCCATTTGAGAAGTGCATTGGTGGAAGTGTGTTTACGAAATATTGTTGTAAGTGAGCCATCCCTAATTTTTGTGATCAACAGGTCCAAGAATTGTAATGCGTGTTCATAAATATCACATGTAAACCCCCATGGAGTTCTTATTGATAGAGCCCACAAATTCATAAAAGCCCTCCTGTGAACCTCCCATGAATCATAGGGTATGATTTACTTATTCATAGGTTCGTACTTGTGTACTGCCCTAGTCAGGGCAGGAGTTATAAAGGGCATCACAGATAATAATAGACTAACAGTTTGTATCCCTTATCACCTAACTGCTAATCGCCTAATTGTCCCAATGCTAAGGCATTAATGAGCATGTGGAGACACGGGAGTCAATGAGTGCTCTAGTATGCTGGCACGAGCTTGCATGGAGCTGGGATCATCCCACTGAACCCACTCACCATAAGCATAATAATGTACTACTCAGACAACACAAGGTGAGGGTAAAACTGTATGGCAATAAATTATTAAACCACCAACATACAATAACATATGGTATAGTCCCAGCAAATACCCAAGATTGTGTTAATTACAGAACCTCACCCTTCCACTGACTCGCCAGGATTAGAGCCGCTTCCAATGCTGACTATCCCCACCAGTGGCATCCCACTTTTGACGAACACCCATAGAGAGGAGGTAATGACAAACTTAGAAAGGTAACTGAGAGCAGTGAGGTATGTGGCCAGGTGACATCATTGTCCTAAACTGGATTCTTCAAGACGTCTTTGAGGGTTCAGCGATAGTCAATGGAACAGATCTGTGTTCTTCCAGCTGGGGCCGTGTTCCCAAGGCTAACATCATGAAGAGTGAAATCTGTGTCCCTTGTGATGGAGACATGATCTGACAGCTATCCTGTAGAGTGTTCCTTGCTGTGATTTTGTAAAGAGTTTCTGGTTCTTTGGCTCTCTGGATCTCTTAAATGTCTTGGATGTCTTGTTACAGATGCATATCCCCTTTTATAGTTCACAACCAATGTAGAACATTTGTCTTGAATCCTCATTTTTGAAGGGTGAAGTACATGCAATCCCATGACAGAGAGTCAAAGGCTTTAGAGATGGTCAGTGAGAGGAAGAAATAAGTCAATGTGTATTGAGAGAAAGGAGAGCCAGGTGTATATTTTAGGTGCTGCTCATATGGTATTTGAGCTGCAAATTCAGTATATGCACTAGCAATTTTAATATATTTTAATGGCCCAGAAAACTCTATTAAACGAACATACTGCAAAACAATGGCTCAGAAAAATATATGCAGTGCCAATATGGGATTTAAAAAAATGACAGCTCATCTAGCTAAAAAGCACGACCACATAAAGTGAAGCTTACATAAATGTAAAAAAGTTTTGATATCTACGTCTATGAATAAATGAACGAAGAATAAATCCAAAAGTCACAGCAGTACAGTCCCAGATTCGGATCACTCACTGCTACCATTCCTCCTGCCAGGGTAGAAATAAATGGTAGATGAGTGTGATTAAAGGGAACCTGTCTCCTGAATTTGGCAGGCCCTTTTTTCGGTCTGATGGGCGGTGTTTTCGGATCTTTTATTCACCCCTTCCTTTCCCGCTGGCCGCAATATTGTCTTGAAGTTGATTCGCTTTCATGTGTGCAATCTTGCCTTGCACACGTGCAGTATGCTTTGCCCAACTGCAGGCAAAGCCGAAAAGCATTAGTGCGCATGCGCCGGTGCACTATATCCTGGAAGTATTTCGCTGTCTTCTGGGACATAGTGCGCTGGCACATGCGCACTAGCGGGAAAGGAAGGGGTGAATAAAAGACCCAAAAACACCACCCATCGGACCGAAAAAAGGGCCCACCAAATTCAGGTGACAGGTTCCCATTAACTAGGGTGTATAATTTACAGCTTGGAGAAAAAATTGCTGCAAAGCATTATGCGTGATGTATACTTTGTCCCTATTTGGACCTGATTTATCAAGACTGGTGTGATGAGGGGGCATGCGTGAGTCAGACATTCCTGATTCATGAAGAAGTTCACGCCTCTTCATGAATCTAGAGCATCTGATGAGTGGCACGCACCTCTGTGCACCACAACACAAACCTTTCTTCAGTCAGAGACTGGAGTAAGATTTTTGTTGTAGGGAGTGCCACAGCTAGTCATGAATTAGACGAGCTGTGGCATTCCGATCCTACCGCAGCATTTTCCACCACAGCCCCACCCGTTTCATCTGAAATAAGAAAAACTGTGTAAAAATGCAAGAATCACAAAATTTGGATGCAACTCCGAGTTACACACAAATTTTGAGACTTTTCAAAGCTTTTACTCTACAATTCTGGTGTGAAAGCTTTGATGAATCAGGCTCTAAATCTTGTGTAAAAGTTAGGAGGTATGTCAAAGTGCTAGCACAACTGATGTGTACATAAAGTACAGAAGCATAATGATCCTGAGTATTCATGCAGATACTGAAACAGGACCGATGACCCTCCATGTGTCATTTATAATAAAAATAAAAATACAGTCCTGCACTATTTTCTTCAATTGCATTGGTGTCTTTGACCCTCCTCATATACTACCCCAACCTGATAAAGACTTTAAATTCATGATTTTACACTCACAGTATTCCATGTGGTCAACTCAATACTTAGCAGTGTGTCAATTTTACATGTGTAACATTAAGAAACATTCATAAATAAATGCCAGGGAAATATCTAGAGACATTATATTCATTATCATGCAATTAACACTTCATTTTTATTTTGTTTTAATTTCTCTTATCATTAAAAATGATACTGGTAAATTTTAAATAAAATGTGTTAGCATATCTGTTAGGCATAATCCTAATTTAGCCAAATCAGGTTTCATGTTCCAACACAAACTGAATTATTAGCAGCTGGGCTCTTTAGTAATTCCCTAATCAGGTGATGTATTGTGTTTAGACACTAGTCAAGCTGCTTGGCTGCATTTCAGCTCAGTCCCTGTGGTACCCGAATCAAACATGATAGACTTTCCATACAAATTATGTGTCATCAAGCTCAAATATTTGTTATATATTTTGCTTTAGTAGGAGCATAAAATTATTGCTTTCATGATTTCTCTATCCTGATCACTGAAGGGGTTGTCTGACCGCATAAATAGTTTATTGCTTTTTTGAAATGTAAAAATAAATTATTTATATTGGATCACCATTGTTTGTTTATGAAAGACCTAGGAAAAGCAATATAATGTAAAATTATTTTAACATGAGGCCATTGATACATAAAACATAAAAGGAATGCATTATAAGAAAATTACCTAATATTTAAAGAATAGCTGTACTTTCAGCTAACTCCCCTTCATGACCTTGCCGTTTTTTGCAATTCTGACCAGTGTCCCTTTATGAGGTAATAACTCAGGAACGCTTCAACGGATCCTAGCGATTCTGAGACTGTTTTTTCGTGACATATTGGGCTTCATGTTAGTGGTAAATTTAGGTCGATAATTTCTGAGTTTATTTGTGAAAAAAATGGAAATTTGGCAAAAATTTTGAAAATTTCGCAATTTTCACATTTTGAATTTTTATTCTGTTAAACTAGAGAGTTATGTGACACAAAATAGTTAATAAATAACATTTCCCACATGTCTACTTTACATCAGCACAATTTTGGAAACAATTTTTTTTTTTGCTAGGAAGTTATAAGGGTTAAAATTTGACCAGTGATTTCTCATTTTTACAACAAAATTTACAAAACCATTTTTTTTAGGGACCACCTCACATTTGAAGTCAGTTTGAGGGTTCTATATGGCTGAAAATACCCCAAAGTGACACCATTCTAAAAACTGCACCCCTCAAGGTGCTCAAAACCACATTCAAGAAGTTTATTAACCCTTCAGGTGTTTCACAGCAGCAGAAGCAACATGGAAGTAAAAAATGAACATTTAACTTTTTAGTCACAAAAATGATCTTTTAGCGAAATTTTTTTTATTTTCCCAAGGGTAAAAGGAGAAACTGGACCACGAACGTTGTTGTCCAATTTGTTCTGAGTACGCTGATACCTCATATGTGGGGGTAAACCACTGTTTGGGCACACGGCAGGGCTCGGAAGGGAAGGAGCGCCATTTGACTTTTTCAATGAAAAATTATCTCCATCGCTAGCAGACACCATGTCACGTTTGGAGAGCCCCTGTGTGCCTAAACATTGGGGCTCCCCCACAAGTGACCCCATTTTGGAAACTAGACCCCCAAGGAACTTATCTAGAAGCATAGTGAGCACTTTAAACTCTCAGGTGCTTCACAAATTGATCCGTAAAAATGAAAAAGTACTTTTTTTTCACACAAAATTTCTTTTAGACTCAATTTTTTCATTTTCACATGGGCAACAGGATAAAATGGATCCTAAAATTTGTTGGGCAATTTCTCCTGAGTACGTCGATACCTCATATGTGGGGTAAACCACTGTTTGGGTGCACGGCAAGGCTCAGAAGGGGAGGCGTGCCATTTGACTTTTTGAATGGAAAATTAGCTCCAATCATTAGCGGACACCATGTCGCATTTGGAGAGCCCCTGTGTGCCTAAACATTGGAGCTCCCCTACAAGTGACCCCATTTTGGAAACTAGACCCCCCAAGGAACTTATCTAGATGCATAGTGAGCACTTATAACCCCCAGATGCTTTACAGAAGTTTATAAAGCAGAGCCGTGAAAATAAAAAATAATTTTTCTTTTCTCAAAAATGATTTTTTAGCCCACATTTTTTTATTTTCCCAAGGGTAACAGGAGAAATTGGACCCCAAAAGTTGTTGTCCAGTTTCTCCTGAGTATGCTGATACCCCATATGTGGGGGTAAACCACTGTTTTGGCACACGTCGGGGTTTGGAAGGGAAGTAGTGACGTTTTAAAATGCAGACTTTGATGGAATGCTCTGCGGGCGTCAGGTTGCGTTTGCAGAGCCCCTGATGTGCTTAAACAGTAGGAACTCCCCACAAGTGACTCCATTTTGGAAACTAGACCCCCAAGGGAACTTATCTAGATGTGTGGTGAGCACTTTGAACCCCCAAGTGCTTCACAGAAGTTTATAACGCAGAGCCGTGAAATTAATAAATGTGTTTCCTTTCCTCAAAAATATTTTTTTAGCCCAGAATTTTTTATTTTTGCAAGGGTAACAGGAGAAATTTGACCGCAAAAGTTGTTTTCCAGTTTCTCCTGAGTACGCTGATACCCCATATGTGGGGGTAAACCACTGTTTGGGCACATGCCGGGGCTCGGAAGGGAAGTAGTGACGTTTTGAAATGCAGACTTTGATGGAATGGTCTGCGGGCATCATGTTACGTTTGCAGAGCCCCTGATATGCCTAAACAGTAGAAACCCCCCACAAGTGACCCCATTTTGGAAACTAGACCCCCCAAGGAACTTATCTAGATGTGTGGTGAGCACGTTCAACCCCCAAGTGCTTCACAGACGTTTACAATGCAGAGCCGTGAAAATAAAAAATCATTTTTCTTTCCTCAGAAAAGATGTTTTAGCAAGCAATTTTTTATTTTCACAAGGGTAACAGGAGAAATTGGACCCCAATATTTGTTGCCCAGTTTGTTGTGAGTACGCTGGTACCCCAAATGTGGGGGTAAACCACTGTTTGGGCACACGTCGGGGCTTGGAAGGGAGAAAGCACCATTTGACTTTTTGAACGCAAGATTGGCTGGAATCAATGGTGGTGCCATGTTGCGTTTGGAGACCCCTGATGTGCCTAAACAGTGGAAACCCCTCAATTCTAACTTCAACACTAACCCCAACACACCCCTAATCCTAATCCCAACTGTAGCCATAACCCTAATCACAACCCTAACCCCAACACACCCCTAACCACAACCCTAACCCCAACACACCCGTAACCCTAATTCCAATCCTAATCCTAACCCTAATCCCAACCCTAACCCTAATCCCAACCCTAACCACAACTGTAACCCCAACACACCCCTAACCCTATCCGTAACCCTAACCACAAGCCTAATCTTAACCCTATTTCTAACCCTAGCCCTAATTCCAACCCTAACTCTAATTCCATCCCTAACCCTAAGGCTATGTGCCCACGTTGCGGATTCGTGTGAGATTTTTTCGCACGATTTTTGAAAAATCTGCAGGTAAAAGGCACTGCGTTTTACCTGCGGATTTACAGCAGATTTCCAGTGGTTTTTTTGTGCGGATTTCACCTGCGGATTCCTATTGAGGAACAGGTGTAAAACGCTGCGGAATCTGCACAAAGAATTGAAATGCTGCGGAAAATACAACGCAGCATTTCTGCACGGAATTTTCCGCACCATGGGCACAGTGGATTTGGTTTTCCATAGGTGTACATGGTACTGTAAACCTGATATAAAACTGCTACGAATTCGCAGCGGCTAATCCGCTGCGGATCCGCGGCCAATCCGCTGCAGATCCACGGCCAATCCGCTGCGGATCCGCGGCCAATCCGCTGCGGATCCGCAGCCAAATCCGCACTGTGTGCACATGTCATAACCCTAACCCTACCCCTAACCCTACCCCTAACCCTAACCCTACCCCTAGTTCTAACCCTAGTTCTAACCCTAACCCTAGTGGAAAAAGAAAAAAAAATATTTTCTTTATTTTATTATTGTCCCTACCTATGGGGGTGATAAAGGGGGGGGTTTATTTATTATTTTTTTTATTTTGATCGCTGTGATAGAACCTACCACAGCGATCAAAATGTACTTGTAACAAATCTGCCAGCCGGCAGATTCGGCGGGCGCACTGAGCATGCGCCCGCCATCTTGGAAGATGGCGGCGCCCAGGGAGAAGACGGACCGACTTCGGGAGGCTCGGTAAGTATGAGGGGGTGGTGGGGGGGTGGATCGGAGCACAGGGGGGGGGGATCGGAGGACGGGAGGAGCGGACAGGAGCACGGGGGAGCGGACAGGAGCACGGGGGAGCGAACAGGGGGACGGAGGGGGGTACCGGACAGAACGGTGGACTGGGGAGGAGATCGGGGGCGGTGGGGGGGGGCCAGAACATGATTTCCAGCCATGGCAGATGCTATTGCAGCATCGGCCATGGCTGGATTGCAATATTTCACCATTTTCATAGGTGAAATATTGCAAATTGCTCTGATTGGCTGTTGCACTTTCAACAGCCAATCAGAGCGATCGTAGCCACGTGGGGGCAAAGCCACCCCCCCTAGGCTGAAGTACAACTCCCCCTCTCCCTGCAGATCGGGTAAAATAGGAGTTAACCCTTTCACCCGATCTGCAGGGATGCGATCATTCCATGACGCCACATAGGCGTCATGGGTCGGGAAGGGGTTAAAGAATAGCTGTACTTTCAGCTAACTTTTCAGGATAAACTGTGTTGTGTGTGTACATGAGAAATTACGTAAAATGATCAAGTTTTCAGAAAGGTAATACATTAGATTCAAGGATATGAGGGCACACATGGATTCTGCCAGTCCATAAGAAGTAGCAAAATGAAAAAAAAACATACACTCCAACCAACATTAATATGCTATAAAACTTTTTACTCTATGCAATTTCTCTTCGTTAAAATAACTGTTTCATCTTTCTTATATATTACCAAAAACCAAACACAGGTAAAATTTACAAAATATTTCTCAATATTTCTGAAGGTTTGTTGCAATGCATGTGGATGTTGGCCTCTCTCAGCGAAACTTGCCAGAGCTCCAAGCTGATACATTTTAGACACATCTACACAATCATGGGTTTGTAGTACATTTCTGTCAAGTAATGAGCAATCAAACAATGTATCTTATTCATTTGAATGAGATAAAACTGTTTGTAAAGTTCATAAATTTGCAATATGAAACATTACCAAGATTATTAAAGGTTGATGAGAGGATTTTCAATACTATAGTAAATAAAGATTATTATTATTATTATTATTATTATTATTATTATTATTATTAAATGCTCATTTGTAAGAGATCCAATATGTACTGCATAAATGACAACATACTAAATGAAGGTAAAATAAAAATGTACATATAAATGAAAATGGAAAACAGGAAATATAACAAAATACAGTGTGTCCGTAAAGTCATGGTGCACTTTTGACCAGTCACTGGAAAGCAACAAAAGACGATAGAAATATGGAATCTGCTCCAAGTAAAAGAGAAACTCTCCCAGTTTCATACCTATTCAGTGCAGTTCGATGTGGGCTTCATTTGTAGCCCTACACATGTCCAAATGATAGTGAAGTTCTTGTGACACACAAGTATGGATGTCTGGTGTAACAGAGTGAATAACATCTGTGATTCTCTGTTTTAAGTGATTAATGTCGATGATACTTTCAATGTACACATGTTGCTTCACATAACCCCAAAAGTAAAAGTCTAAGGGCATCAGATCTGGGGATCATAGTGTACATGGCTTGACAGAACCCCTGCCTATCCACCGCCGGGGGAATGTTCTATCCAGAAACTCATGAACAATTGTGGCGTAGTGTGGAGGAGCCGTCCTGTTGAAAGATAACACCTTCTGGAAATTGTGGCACTGCATACAATTCCAACATGTCAAAATACGTGTTTGCTATCACAGACAGCTCCGTGAAAAAAAATGGGCCTATCACCTTATCATGCATCAGGCCACACCGAACGTTCACTTTAGGGGTGTTACATTCGTACTCAATGTCCTGTAGGCATGAGGATGTTCAGCAGCCCATATTCCGACATTATGGCGATGAACATGTCCACAGATATGGAAGGTTGCCTCATCGCTAAACACAATCTTCTGCAACAATCTTGCATCATTGTCGATCTCATGAAGCATATCTGTAGCAAACGCTGTTGTGAAATTGGATTCTGGGCTCCCCCGGTGGCCACTTGTGGAATTGTACTTGTGTGCATCATCCCCTCTGTTCACCTGCTCCTATCAGGATGTGGGAGTCGCTATATAACCTTGCTCCTCTGTCAGTTTCATGCCGGTCAACAATGTAATCAGAAGCCTTCTGTGCATGTTCCTGCTACTAGACAACTCCTAGCTAAGTTGGACTTTTGTCCTTGTGTGTTTTTGCATTTTGTTCCTGTTCACAGCTGCTGTTTCGTTACTGTGTCTGGAAAGCTCTTGTGAGCGGAAATTGCCACTCTGGTGTTATGAGTTAATGCTAGAGTCTTAAAGTAATTTCTGGATGGTGTTTTGATAGGGTTTTCTGCTGACCATGAAAGTGCCCTTTCTGTCTTCATGCTATCTAGTAAGCGGACCTCGATTTTGCTAAACCTATTTTCATACTACGTTTGTCATTTCATCTAAAATCACCGCCAATATATGTGGGGGCCTCTGTCTGCCTTTTGGGAAAATTTCTCTAGAGGTGAGCCAGGACTGTCTTTTCCTCTGCTAGGATTAAGTAGTTCTCCGGCTGGCGCTGGGCATCTAGGGATAAAAAACGTAGGCATGCTACCCGGCCACTTCTAGTTGTGCGGCAGGTTTAGTTCATGGTCAGTATAGTTTCCATCTTCCAAGAGCTAGTTCTCATATATGCTGGGCTATGTTCTCTCGCCATTGAGAATCATGACAGTTTGACCGGCCAAAAAAAAAAAGGGTTAAATTACTGGCTGAGAAAGGAGAGAAAAAAGAAGTCTGCTACAATTTTTTTTTTTTTTTCCTCTAGTTCTGAGTGTGCTCTTAATTGAATCACTTGCTAGTTTGCCTATGCTGCAGCCTTCCTCTCTTTCTCTCCTTCTAATCCTTGAATGGCTCTGTGTTCACCTGTTTCAAATGGATCTTCAGAGTGTAGCTACAGGTTTGAATAGTCTCGCCACAAAGGTACAAAATTTGCAAGATTTTGTTGTTCATGCACCTATGTCTGAGCCTAGAATTCCTTTGCCTGAATTCTTCTCGGGGAATAGATCTCACTTTCAAAATTTTAAAAATAATTGCAAATTGTTTTTGTCCCTGAAGTCTCGCTCTGCCGGAGACCCTGCACAGCAGGTCAGGATTGTAATTTCCTTGCTCCGGGGCGACCCTCAGGACTGGGCTTTTGCATTGGCACCAGGGGATCCTGCGTTGCTCAATGTGGATGCGTTTTTTCTGGCCTTGGGGTTGCTTTATGAGGAACCTCATTTAGAGCTTCAGGCGGAAAAGGCCTTGATGTCCTTGTCTCAGGGGCAAGATGAAGCTGAAATATACTGCCAAAAATTCCGCAAATGGTCTGTGCTTACTCAGTGGAATGAGTGCGCCCTGGCGGCGATTTTCAGAGAAGGTCTCTCTGATGCCATTAAGGATGTTATGGTGGGGTTCCCTGTGCCTGCGAGTCTGAATGAGTCCTTGACGATGGCTATTCAGATCGATAGGCGTCTGCGGGAGCGCAAACCTGTGCACCATTTGGCGGTGTCTACTGAGAAAACGCCAGAAAATATGCAATGTGATAGAATTCTGTCCAGAAGCGAGCGGCAGAATTTTAGACGAAAAAATGGGTTGTGCTTCTATTGTGGTGATTCAACTCATGTTATATCAGCATGCTTTAAGCGTACTAAGAAGCCTGACAAGTCTGTTTCAATTAGCACTTTACAGTCTAAGTTTATTCTATCTGTGACCCTGATTTGTTCTTTGTCATCTATTACCGCGGACGCCTATGTCGACTCTGGCGCTGCTTTGAGTCTTATGGATTGGTCCTTTGCCAAACGCTGTGGGTATGATTTGGAGCCATTGGAGGCTCCGATACCTCTGAAAGGGATTGACTCCACCCCATTGGCTAGTAATAAACCACAATACTGGACACAAGTGACTATGCGTGTTAATCCGGATCACCAGGAGGTTATTCGCTTTCTGGTGCTGTATAATCTACATGATGTTTTGGTGCTGGGATTGCCATGGCTGCAATCTCATAACCCAGTCCTCGACTGGAGAGCTATGTCTGTGTTAAGCTGGGGATGTAAAGGAACTCATGGGGACGTACCTTTGGTTTCCATTTCATCATCTATTCCCTCTGAGATTCCTGAATTCTTGTCTGACTTTCGTGACGTTTTTGAAGAACCCAAGGTTGGTTCACTACCTCCGCACCGGGAGTGCGATTGTGCCATAGATTTGATTCCGGGTAGTAAATACCCTAAGGGTCGTTTATTTAATCTGTCTGTGCCTGAACACGCGGCTATGCGAGAATATATAAAGGAGTCCTTGGAAAAGGGACATATTCGTCCTTCGTCATCTCCCTTAGGAGCCGGTTTTTTCTTTGTGTCTAAGAAAGACGGCTCTTTGAGGCCGTGTATTGATTATCGACTTTTGAATAAAATCACGGTTAAATATCAATATCCGTTACCACTGCTTACTGATTTGTTTGCTCGTATAAAGGGGGCCAAGTGGTTCTCTAAGATTGATCTCCGTGGGGCGTATAATTTGGTGCGAATCAAGCAGGGGGATGAGTGGAAAACCGCATTTAATACGCCCGAGGGCCATTTTGAGTATTTGGTGATGCCTTTTGGTCTTTCAAATGCCCCTTCAGTCTTCCAGTCCTTTATGCATGACATTTTCCGCGATTATTTGGATAAATTTATGATTGTGTATCTGGATGATATTCTGATTTTTTCGGATGACTGGGACTCTCATGTCCAGCAGGTCAGGAGGGTTTTTCAGGTTTTGCGGTCTAATTCCTTGTGTTTGAAGGGTTCTAAGTGTGTTTTTGGGGTTCAAAAGATTTCCTTCTTGGGATACATTTTTTCCCCCTCTTCCATCGAGATGGATCCTGTCAAGGTTCAGGCTATTGGTGATTGGACGCAACCCTCTTCTCTTAAGAGTCTTCAGAAATTTTTGGGCTTTGCTAACTTTTATCGTCGATTTATTGCTGGTTTTTCTGATGTTGTAAAACCATTGACTGATTTGACTAAGAAGGGTGCTGATGTTGCTGATTGGTCCCCTGATGCTGTGGAGGCCTTTCGGGAGCTCAAGCGCCGCTTTTCTTCCGCCCCAGTGTTGCGTCAGCCTGATGTTGCTCTTCCTTTTCAGGTTGAGGTCGACGCTTCTGAAATCGGAGCTGGGGCGGTGTTGTCGCAGAGAAGTTCCGACTGCTCCGTGATGAGACCTTGTGCCTTTTTTTCCCGTAAATTTTCGTCCGCCGAGCGGAATTATGATATTGGGAATCGGGAGCTTTTGGCCATGAAGTGGGCTTTTGAGGAGTGGCGTCACTGGCTTGAGGGGGCCAGACATCAGGTGGTGGTATTGACTGACCACAAAAATTTAATTTACCTTGAGTCTGCCAGGCGCCTGAATCCTAGACAGGCGCGCTGGTCGTTGTTTTTCTCTCGGTTTAATTTTGTGGTGTCTTACCTACCGGGTTCTAAGAATGTTAAGGCGGATGCCCTTTCTAGGAGTTTTGAGCCTGACTCCCCTGGTAATTCTGAGCCCACAGGTATCCTTAAAGATGGAGTGATATTGTCTGCCGTTTCTCCAGACCTGCGGCGGGCCTTGCAGGAGTTTCAGGCGGATAGACCTGATCGTTGCCCACCTGGTAGACTGTTTGTTCCTGATGATTGGACCAGTAGAGTCATCTCTGAGGTTCATTCTTCTGCGTTGGCAGGTCATCCTGGAATCTTTGGTACCAGGGATTTGGTGGCAAGGTCCTTCTGGTGGCCTTCCCTGTCACGAGATGTGCGAGGCTTTGTGCAGTCTTGTGACGTTTGTGCTCGGGCCAAGCCTTGTTGTTCTCGGGCTAGTGGATTGTTGTTACCCTTGCCTATCCCGAAGAGGCCTTGGACGCACATCTCGATGGATTTTATTTCAGATCTGCCTGTTTCTCAGAAGATGTCTGTCATCTGGGTGGTGTGTGACTGTTTCTCTAAGATGGTCCATCTGGTTCCCTTGCCTAAGTTGCCTTCTTCTTCCGAGTTGGTTCCTCTGTTTTTTCAAAATATTGTTCGTTTGCATGGTATTCCGGAGAATATCGTTTCTGACAGAGGGACCCAATTCGTGTCTAGATTTTGGCGGGCATTCTGTGCTAGGATGGGCATAGATTTGTCTTTTTCGTCTGCTTTCCATCCTCAGACTAATGGCCAGACCGAGCGGACTAATCAGACCTTGGAGACATATTTGAGGTGTTTTGTGTCTGCGGATCAGGATGATTGGGTTGCTTTTTTGCCTTTGGCGGAGTTCGCCCTCAATAATCGGGCCAGCTCTGCCACCTTGGTGTCCCCGTTTTTCTGTAATTCGGGGTTTCATCCTCGATTTTCCTCCGGTCAAGTGGAATCTTCGGATTGTCCTGGAGTGGATGCTGTGGTGGAGAGGTTGCATCAGATTTGGGGGCAGGTGGTGGACAATTTGAAGTTGTCCCAGGAGAAGACTCAGCTTTTTGCCAACCGCCGTCGTCGTGTTGGTCCTCGGCTTTGTGTTGGGGACTTGGTGTGGTTGTCTTCTCGTTTTGTCCCTATGAGGGTTTCTTCTCCTAAGTTTAAGCCTCGGTTCATCGGCCCGTACAAGATATTGGAGATTCTTAACCCTGTGTCCTTCCGTTTGGACCTCCCTGCATCCTTTTCGATTCATAATGTTTTTCATCGGTCATTGTTGCGCAGGTATGAGGTACCGGCTGTGCCTTCCGTTGAGCCTCCTGCTCCGGTGTTGGTTGAGGGTGAGTTGGAGTACGTTGTGGAAAAGATCTTAGACTCTCGTGTTTCCAGACGGAAACTCCAGTATCTGGTCAAATGGAAGGGATACGGTCAGGAGGATAATTCTTGGGTCACTGCCTCTGATGTTCATGCCTCCGATCTTGTCCGTGCCTTTCATAGGGCTCATCCTGATCGCCCTGGTGGTTCTGGTGAGGGTTCGGTGCCCCCTCCTTGAGGGGGGGGTACTGTTGTGAAATTGGATTCTGGGCTCCCCCGGTGGCCACTTGTGGAATTGTACTTGTGTGCATCATCCCCTCTGTTCACCTGCTCCTATCAGGATGTGGGAGTCGCTATATAACCTTGCTCCTCTGTCAGTTTCATGCCGGTCAACAATGTAATCAGAAGCCTTCTGTGCATGTTCCTGCTACTAGACAACTCCTAGCTAAGTTGGACTTTTGTCCTTGTGTGTTTTTGCATTTTGTTCCTGTTCACAGCTGCTGTTTCGTTACTGTGTCTGGAAAGCTCTTGTGAGCGGAAATTGCCACTCTGGTGTTATGAGTTAATGCTAGAGTCTTAAAGTAATTTCTGGATGGTGTTTTGATAGGGTTTTCTGCTGACCATGAAAGTGCCCTTTCTGTCTTCATGCTATCTAGTAAGCGGACCTCGATTTTGCTAAACCTATTTTCATACTACGTTTGTCATTTCATCTAAAATCACCGCCAATATATGTGGGGGCCTCTGTCTGCCTTTTGGGAAAATTTCTCTAGAGGTGAGCCAGGACTGTCTTTTCCTCTGCTAGGATTAAGTAGTTCTCCGGCTGGCGCTGGGCATCTAGGGATAAAAAACGTAGGCATGCTACCCGGCCACTTCTAGTTGTGCGGCAGGTTTAGTTCATGGTCAGTATAGTTTCCATCTTCCAAGAGCTAGTTCTCATATATGCTGGGCTATGTTCTCTCGCCATTGAGAATCATAACAAAACGCTCATCGTTTGGGTCTATTCGCCGGTTTGATAGCATACAACAGCTGCAATTTGTACCCCCTAAAACAGAGACATTTCTTTAACACCTTATGAACTGTAGTCTTGCTTAGGTGTAATTGTCGAGGACACGCACGCACAGATGTTTTAAGGCTCCTTAGGTAGCTATCCCGTATAGCCTCTACAGACTCGTCTCTGACTGATGGCCCACCAGAATGAAGTTTCTCCACCAAACTGACGGTTTCCTTCAACTGCTTATCCCACCGAGTAATGTTATTCCTATGTTTTGGTGTTTCGTTATAAACACACTGATATTCATGTAACACTTTGGTCACGGATTCGAATTTAGCGAGCCACAGAACACACTGAACTTTCCTCTGTACCATCCACATCTCGACTGGCATGGAAAACCACACTACTGGCATAAGCTTGTGGTTGCATGATGTAACAGAGCTGGCAGTGAATTAATCAGAGTTCAGTTTATCAGGAGTTAATCTGACTGGGGGCTCAGCAACAGCTTAAATGAGTTTGTGTTGTTTGATTGATTCTTGCTATCTCTCCTCATGATCAGGTCTGATATGATTGGGCCAGAGAAAGAGCGCCAAAATGTAAACTATAAAAGTGCACCATAACTTTACGGACACACTGTATATAGTTAATGTTAGAGCTAGACAAAACATCTTAACAGTTAAATCTTAACAATTTCAAAACCTATGGAGAACTCTAATTTTTTAATGTTTTGGAAAATAAACTAAAAGAAAACTAAGGCAATGTCTGTCCCCAGAATTAGAAGTAGGGCTTAATAAATGTGTGATTCTGAGTACCCAATAATTTCTGTTTGTCATGTGGGGTTTACCGGGAGTCCCCTGTCATACTTGTGCACAAACAACTTACTTTCTCCAGTATCTACACTGTGCTCAGACCTACATGCAAGTACATTATACATAGTGCAGCTGTTCCCAAACATGACTGTACAACGGCACTACATTAATATTTGCAAAGTAATATAGATAATATAGATTCAGAAATAATGACACTACTATTGATTACCAGCAGAAAAGACCAAGGAAATAAAACTTTGTAATAACATTACAATTATTGACCGGGCAGACAACAGCTGCAGGTGACACAGGCTTTTACAAGCCCCATAAAATGGTGGCACGGCAATGCTCTAAACATGTGAGCAACAAAGTACATATCATACACATAAAGACAGAAAAACCCACAATGGTCACAGAAATCTGAATTAATCTGACAAAAGTAATAAATAAAAAATATATGAAAATTAAAAAATGAAGGTCAGACATTGCTTTTCAACCATGCTTCCACAGAATTAAAAAAAATAAATAAAACTCATGAAATAGGACTGTACAGAAATGATGGTACCCTTAACTTAATATTTTGCTGCACAACCTTTTGAGGCAGTCACTGCAATCAAACGATTCCTGTAACTGTTATTGATACTTCTGCACCTCTCAACAGGTATTTTGGCCCACTCCTCAAGAGCAAACTGCTCCAGTCGTCGCGTGTTTGAAGGTTGTCTTTCCAGACGGCATGTTTCAGCTCTTTCCAAAAAGGGGTATCAACAATTTTGACCACGTGTGTACACACTATTCATATCATACACACTACTCATATCATACGCACTATTTGCTTTAGCTGATACTGGATGATAACACTATGTAACACAAATTTTGTTCCTGGCTTCCAAGTGTAATATTTAAACTGCTTATGTTTAAAGACTATGGAAAAACGACTACATTCACTACAAACTTTGATTTTATGACCACAGGCCAGAAAAAATTCTTATTTATTGTGACAAAAAAAGGAAATTATTATATTTTCATTCATGCGGTCTGATAAAAAACAACACTTGCAAGGTAAATAGACAAAGACAGTCAAAAATCACTCAAAAAGGTTCAAAAATGAGTAGTTTTTCTAGATTTGCAAGTGTACTGCAAATCAATTTCTCGAAGAAGCCCCCAAATGTAGTCCCCCATCATGTTTTTGTTATACTGTTCTTGGTAGTGATGTTCAATGTCCAATATATCTTGATGAAAGCGCTCGCCTTGCTCCTCTGATTAGGCTCCCATGTTCTCCTTGAACTTGTGTCAAGATGAGCATCAAGAATATGGACTTTGAGAGACATTTTGCATCCCATTATGGTGTAATTCTTTATAAGAGTCTGAACCAACTGCACATAGTTTTCAGCCTTGTGATTACCCAGGAGGCCTGAACCACTTCAACGAAACTGTTCCAAGCCACTTTCTCCATCCTGTTCAGCAGCTTGGTGAACTTGTCACATTCTATGATCTTCTTGATCTGTGGTCCGATGAAGATACCAGCCTTGACCTTTGCCTCAGACAGCTCTGGAAAGAGATCTTGGAGGTACTTGAAAGCTGCTTACTCCTTGTCAAGAGCTGTGACAAATTGCTTGATGAGGCCTATCTTGATGTGCAGTGGTAGCATCAGCACCTTCAGAGGTTCTATCAGCAGCTCCCACTTGATGTCGCTCTTCCCCACAGAGAACTCGGTCCGCTGTGGCCAGTCCTTTCTGTGATAGTGCACCTTAGTGTCACAGCTGTCCCAGAAGCAAAGGAAACAAGGAAATTTTGTGAAACCACCTTGAAGGCCCATCAGGAATGACACCATTTTGAAGTCTCCGATGACCTCTCATCCATAGTCGTCATACTTCAAAGCACTCAGCAACACCTTGACATTGGTGTAGTCCTCTTTGAGATGCACAGAGTAAGTTATAGGGAGAGATGGGTAGTTGTTTCCATTGTGAAGCAGCACAGCTTTGAGGCTCCAGGATGAACTGTCTATGAAAAGGTGCCATTCACTCAGATTACAGGTGATACCTATAGCCTCCTAAAGACCGGCCACATTGTTGCAGAAGCACAACCCATCTTCCCGACTGAAGAAATTGGAAAATGTTTGGTGAGGTGACGCTTTCTCTGATCTGTGACTTGCACGCTTTCATCCAACGAGTTCCACTGCTTGAGCCAGAAGCTCAGCATTGGACTTGGTAAGATGAAGGTCTATGATCAGATCGTTGAAGTCTTTCTGGTTAGGAAAGTATGGCCTTCTCTCCTCAACCGCATCTGTGAAAATGTAATCTTGATATCTAATATCTTCCTTGCTGTCTGACTTGCAGCTTTTTCCTGAAGATAGCTGATCCCTCTTCGGGGGAGTTGGAACAGGCATCTCGGGGCAGTGTGGTACTGGGGCAATGGAAAAAGAAATGTCTGGAAAAATGATTTGAGGAAGATTCTTACCTGTGTGATGTTTGGCAGGATCCACCATGCAGAAGTAGCAGTTGCTTGAGTGGTCGGTCGGTAGCTGCCAAATTCGTGGGATAGCAATCTTCTTGGCTCTCTTTTCTCCCCTGTACCAACCTGTAACACAGCAGATTTAATTAATTATAAAAATTTAAAAGCAGTAAATTTTATACATTACTTAATACATATTTTACTATAGTGCATTGACATACAGTACAGACCAAAAGTTTGGACAAACATGCTCATTTAAATATTTGTCTGTATTTTCATGACTATGAAAATTGTAAATTCACACTGAAGGCATCAAAACTATGAATTAACATGTGGAATTATATACTTAAAAAAAGTGTAAAACAACTGAAAATATGTCTTATATTCAATGTTCTTCAAAGTAGCCACCTTTTGCTTTGATGACTGCTTTGCACACTCTGGGCATTCTCTTGATGAGCTTCAAGAGGTAGCCACCTGAAATTGTCTTCCAACAATCTTGAAAGAGTTCCCAGAGATACTTAGCACTTGTTGGCCCTTTTTCCTTCACTCTGCGGTCCAGCTCACTCCAAACCATCTCGACTGGGATCAGGTATGGTGACTGTGGAGGCCAGGTCATCTGGCATAGCACCCCATCACTCTCCTTCTTGGCCAAATAGCCCTTACACAGCCTGGAGGTGTGTTTGGGGTCATTGTCCTGTAGAAAAATAAATGATGGTCCAACTAAACGCAAACCGGATGGAATAGCATGCCGCTGCAAGATGCTGTGGTAGCCATGCTGGTTCAGTATGCCTTCAATTTTGAATAAATCCCCAACAATGTCACCAGCAAAGCACCCCCACACCATCACACCTCCTCCTCCATGCTTCACGGTGGGAACCAGGCATGTAGAGTCCATCCGTTCACCTTTTCTGAGTCGCACAAAGACACGGTGGTTGGAACCTAAGATCTAAAATTTGGACTCATCAGACCAAAGCACAGATTTCCACTGGTCTAATGTCCATTCATTGTGTTCTTTAGCCCAAACAAGTCTCTTCTGCTTGTTGCCTGTCCTTAGCAGTGGTTTCCAAGCAGCTATTTTACCATGAAGGCCTGCTGCACAAAGTCTCCTCTTAACTGTTGTTGTAGAGATGTGTCTGCTGCTAGAACTCTGTGTGGCATTGATCTGGTGTCTAGTCTGAGCTGCTGTTAACCTGTGATTTCTGAGGCTGGTGACTCGGACAAACCTATCCTCAGAAGCAGAGGTGACTCTTGGTCTTCCTTTCCTGGGGCAGTCCTCATGTGAGCCAGATTCTTTGTAGCGCTTTATGGTTTTTGCCACTGCACTTGGGGACACTTTCAAAGTTTGCCCAATTTTTCAGACTGACTGACCTTCATTTCTTAAAGTAATAATGGCCACTCATTTTTCTTTACTTAGCTGCTTTTTTCTTGCCATAATACAAATTCTAAGAGTCTATTCAGTAGGACTATCAGCTGTGTATCCACCAGACTTCTGCACAACACAACTGATGGTACCAACCCCATTTATAAGGCAAGCAATCCCACTTATTAAACCTGACGGGGCACACCTGTGAATTGAAAACCATTCCCAGTGACTACCTCTTGAAGCTCATCAAGAGAATGCCAAGAGTGTGCAAAGCAGTCACCAAAGCAAAAGGTGGCTACTTTGAAGAACCTAGAATATAAGACATAATTTCAGCTGCTGCACACTTTTTTGTTAAGTATATAATTCCACATGTGTTAATTCATAGTTTTGATGCTTTCAGTGTCAATGTACAATTTTCATAGTCATGAAAATACAGAAAAATCTTTAAATGAGAAGGTGTGTCCAAATTTTTGGTCTGTACTGTATGTGAAAATGTTGTCAATTGCAACTCCTAAAACTGTACTAGATCTAAATCATTGAAATTCTACAAAATAAAACACTGCCATCTAAACAAGCAGCAATTGTTCACTGTACCTTCAAGAGTTTTCTTGCAATATTTGCATGTGAAATGAAGTGCCCAGAAGTTGTCTTGATCCCCGACAGGCATGCCGAAATATGCCTTGTAGGCCTTGCACATCATACGACATGCTTTCACGGAATACTTTCTCTCTCTTGTCTTTAGAAATTGTCCACACACGCAGCAAAATGCATCTGCTGGGCACAAAAAAACCTCTTGATGCCATCTAAAACAAATTAATTGCTCTTTAGCTACAATTGGTTATTCTCTTACTCAGCAATAACATGAACCGTAATGTTGGTTCAAGTCACCCGTGATTTTATACTTGTATGACTACTATTGAACATTCCGAGAACGTTTTAGAAAGTTTAAAAAATTTCTAGAAGCTTCTAGATAATTCTGGAAAATTGTATAAACTTCTGCACAATTCTAGCAGTTCTACAATATTCTAGAAGACTACTGAGCATTGAATACGAATCGAGAATTTTCGCGAAAACAGACAAATTTCAAAATTTCATTGTCTTGATCACAGAAGCAATGTTTTTGTGGAACAACAACTATTTTCTATTTATTTTAGGCATAACAGGTTAGGAAAACACACTTTGTAACTGGAACAAAAATAAATAAAAATGTGTTACATAGGGTAATTGTTGAGACTTTTACCTGTACCCCAGCCACCTCCACATCTTGCAGCCCATCCTACTGTCATATCCTCATGGTCCTCATACCCCTTTCAAGGGTAGGGCTAGTATAAATTTATTGAGTCTGACCAAAATCAGAATCATGCTTACATATAATGGCAAATTAACCGAATTATTTGATCTTCCAAATAAATGTCTGATTGTTGGGACCTCAACTCTGGGAACCCCTACTATGATTAGAATAAGGGTCCCAAGCCACAGATTCTGGAATATGCTCCACTGGGACCCACTGATCTGACCACCACTATACAAAGTATGATAATTCGTAAGATGTTATAGCTGCAGGGCATTATGGAGAACCTGTGTGGAAACTCAAAAAGACATTAGCTTACTCTCTAATGCTCCGACAAGGTGATAATTGGTGCTGGCAAGTTTTATTTTGCCAACTGTGACTTGCATTTCAAAATGTTCAAACTTGCGTGAAACCACTAATTTCAGCAAATTCAATTTGAACTACACTCACCGGCCACTTTATTAGGTACACCATGCTAGTAACGGGTTGGACCCCTTTTGCCTTCAGAACTGCCTCAATTCTTCGTGGCATAGATTCAACAAGGTGCTGGAAGCATTCCTCAGAGATTTTGGTCCATATTGACATGATGGCATCACACAGTTGCCGATTTGTCGGCTGCACATCCCAAAGATGCTCCATACAAGGCAGGATGGATCCATGCTTTCATGTTGTTTACGCCAAATTCTGACCCTACCATCCGAATGTCGCAGCAGAAATCGAGACTCATCAGACCAAGCAACGTTTTTCCAATCTTCTACTGTCCAATTTCGATGAGCTTGTACAAATTGTAGCCTCAGTTTCCTGTTCTTAGCTGAAAGGAGTGGTACCCGGTGTGGTCTTCTGCTGCTGTAGCCCATCTGCCTCAAAGTTCGACGCACTGTGCGTTCAGAGATGCTCTTAGGCCTACCTTGGTTGTAACGGGTGGCGATTTGAGTCACTGTTGCCTTTCTATCAGCTCGAACCAGTCTGCCCATTCTCCTCTGACCTCTGGCATCAACAAGGCATTTCCGCCCACAGAACTGCCGCTCACTGGATTTTTTTTCTTTTTCGGACCATTCTCTGTAAACCCTAGAGATGGTTGTGCGTGAAAATCCCAGTAGATCAGCAGTTTCTGAAATACTCAGACCAGCCCTTCTGGCACCAACAACCATGCCACGTTCAAAGGGACTCAAATCACCTTTCTTCCCCATACTGATGCCCGGTTTGAACTGCAGGAGATTGTCTTGACCATGTCTACATGCCTAAATGCACTGAGTTGCCGCCATGTGATTGGCTGATTAGAAATTAAGTGTTAACAAGAAGTTGGACAAGTGTACCTAATAAAGTGGCCAGTGAGTGTAGATACTCCGTGGATCAATCCGCTCATCTCTAATGTCCAGTGATCAGAAACTGATTTTGCAAATACTGTTTTTGTTATGGATTTTGGTGCTAACACATACTGAAAATGTTATGCTGTGTTGGAACTTGATGCTGGTTTTAATATTCCTAATTTAGATTATCTGATGCTTTAAAATATGTTAATAATTTGCTAGCATCCAATCATGGCTGTACTGAAAACTCTTTAAGTTCAAAGACGTGCTGCTGACTGCCCTCTAATTAATGACAGGAGTTGATAGCTGTAGGCACAGCACAGTGACCTCAAATCATCCAGACATCTCTTGATTGAATGTGGCAAATATAGAGCATATTAAAGCATTTAAAAAGCAAATATTATCATTTGGTTGAGAAACAGCACTGGTCATATTCAGAATCTTTTAGAGATTATGTGTACTTTAGGATTGGGCATTTTCCAAGAAGAAAGCCTATGTTTTTGTTTCTAAATAATGTATCGTGAAAATTATGAAGTCCATAATTAGGCTCCAAATTTGTTCCAAGTCATTAATATATCATAAGTCAAATAGCTTAGCTGCGGGACTACATTATAAATAAAATCTGCTTTGCTGGTACGTCAGATGGAGTAAAGCATATGTTATCTGGGATCTTTGTGATTCTTGGCTCTTTTTTTGTATTTCTCTGGTTCTAACAGATCTGCTAAGCTACTGCGTTTTGATGAAGAACATTGATAAATTGAAGACAACGCCCTCATACGTACCGTGCTTTTTCAATCTAAAGGTAAAGATACAAGAGCTTGGTGCCGTGCTGCCACTATCTAATGAGCTGGTGCTCAACCTGGATCAGATGAGTTCATCTGTGGCCTCAGGCCTCGACTGTACAAAAAAATGTCAACATTGGCAATGACAGAAGGAAGCACAGCTTTGATGCAGGCAGGGAACTTTAAGATCTGTGTGATGCCAAGAACATTGCAAGAGAGACAAAGTGCATTTAGAGCGATGTGTTATATCCACCATGTATTATAAAACAGACATGTTGTTGACAGTAATTCAATTAGAATTATCGCAATGTCTCTATCTATTTGACGTGTTTGCCAATGCTATTTAGTATTATTATTAATAATTTTCAACTTAATTGACTGATGTGCTGTAATACCTTTGTGGCTAAAATGCTGCAAAAATGCTAAGTGTGAATGGAGGGTCATACACAAAAGTCAAAAGGTTCTATAGCAAAATTGCTAATAGTTTCTCTTCCACACAGAGTTTCATGAAATATAACATGCAGAAGTAAGAGTTAGGAAGTTGGAACATTGTTTCTTAGTTTGAACCCTCTTCTAGTCTGTGATGAACCTCAGCATTCATGCTTGCATTTCCCCTCCCATTTATTTATTTCATCAGTTTGTGTCCGGTGTTGTATTTGTGGAATCTGTCCTTTTTACATGTCTTAATTGGTAGAGCCACAGTAGTCTTGATGGTTAAATAGAATCTGTCAGCAGGATCAATCCTTCTAAGCCGTCTATATGGTCATGTCGGTCATAGGAAACAGAATAAAATGTTACCTTGATATCTGCAATCCGATGTCTTATTCCAGAGAAATCCATATTCTTTTTATATGTATATTGCCTCTTCCAGGCCAAGGGGAGGATGTTGGTTGGGAGATAACTCTGCCTCCAGATATTATTTTACATAAAAGAGGAAAAATTTAATTTGTCTTCTTTCAATCACATTTTTTGTACATCTTCAAGTTGTGCTGTTTTGTAACAATATTATAACCTTTTCTGCCTATGAGATGGAAGCTGAGAATAACCTGCAGATGAGTCAGTTATAACCACACACAGCTCTGCAGTGAGATCCGGAGAGCAGAGAGCGACCATTACACATCACACTGGTAACACTAGTAACCATTACACATGACACTGGTAACACTGATACCCATGACACATCACACTGGTAACAGTGTTAACCTTTGCATATAACTCTGTTAACACTGGTAACCATTACACATCAATCACACTGGTAAAACTGGTAATGATTGCACATCACACTGCCAACACTGGTAACCACTACATATCAAACTGTTAACATTGGTAATCATTACACATCACACTGGTACAGGGCGGCATTAGTGGCAGGCAGTCCAGGGAGCTGCCTAGGGCCCCCGCTCCTCCAGGGGCCCCCAGCCAGTGACATGCTGCCACACCGCACTATGGAGCCCCTGAGTAAGAGGTCCCGGCATGGTGCCGCACCGCTACCCCCTCCCCTGGATCGCACATCCAACTTACCGGCATCGTAGATGTTGATATAGTTGAAAGCAGTGATGGAGGAGAGAGTATCATGTGACACTTCCTCTCCGATCACTCCCCCTCTGCCTATGACTCACAAGCATTTGTCAGCAGTGAAGCTGAAGAGACACTGAGATGCTCTGCAGAAGACAGGGCAGTGAAGGAATGAGGAGGATAAGTAAGTATTATGTGTTATGATCCTAGTGGCAAGGATCGCAGGTCAGACTAGCTAAGTAACTGAACAGACTACTAGCTCTGGGGAAGTGGTAACTAGATTGACCGCAACCTGATCCTATCCGCAAACAACTATAGGCAGCTGTGGAACGTTACCTAAAAATCCTAGACGTCTCGTCACGGCCTGAGAAACTGACTATTCCTGGAGGGAAAGTAAGTCCTCACTTGCCTCAGTGGAATGACCCCAAAGATATAGAATAGCCCCCCACAAATATTAACGGTGAGTTAAGGGGAAAGCACAAACGCAGAGATGAAATCAGATTTAGCAAATGAGGCCCGCTAATACTAGATAGCAGAAAATAGGAAGGAAACTGTGCGGTCAATAAAAAACCCTATTCAAAATATCCACGCAGAGATTGCTCGAGCCCCCGCACCAACTAACGGTGCGGGGGAAGCAACTCCGTACCCCAGAGCTTACCAGCAAAAAGAAATCACATGTTAGCAAGCTGGACTAGACTCATCATACACAGAAATCATATTGCAGGCAGATGAGCAAAAAATATTCAAACAGAACTTAGCTTATCCTGAAGAGGCAGAAAATGAGATAATCAGGAGTAATCAGAATAGCACTGAATACATTGACAGCCGGCAACAAGTGGAAGTGAAGCAGAGCTAAATAGGAGCCTCCCTGGTGAATAACGAGGCAGCTGATCCAGCAGACCCGCAGGATAATAAACCAAACCACCAGGGGGAGCCAAAAAACCAAAGTCACACAATACCATCTGTGACCACAAGAGGGAGCCTGAAAACAGAGTTCACAACAGTACCCCCCCCCTTGAGGAGGGGTCACCGAACCCTCATCAAAACCCCCAGGGCGATCAGGGTGAGCCACATGGAAGACACGAACCAAATCGGCCGCATGAACATCAGAGGCGACAACCCAGGAATTATCCTCCTGACCATAGCCTTTCCACTTAACCAAATACTGAAGCCTCCGTCTAGAAATACAAGAATCCAAGATCTTCTCCACCACATATTCCAATTCTCCCTCAACCAGCACAGGGGCAGGAGGCTCAACCGAAGGAACCACAGGCACCACATACCTCCGCAACAACGACCGATGGAACACATTATGAATAGCAAACGATGCCGGGAGGTCCAAACAAAATGACACAGGGTTAAGGACTTCCAAAATCTTATAAGGACCGATAAACTGAGGCTTAAACTTAGGAGAGGAGACCTTCATAGGAACAAAGCGAGAAGACAACCACACCAAATCCCCAACGCGAAGTCGGGGACCCACACAGCGACGGCGGTTGGCAAAGCGCTGAGCCTTCTCTTGTGACAGCTTCAAATTGTCCACCACATGATTCCAAATCTGATGCAACCTATCCACCACAACATCCACTCCAGGACAGTCAGAAGACTCCACCTGACCCGAGGAAAAACGAGGATGAAACCCTGAATTACAAAAAAAAGCCGAAACCAAAGTAGCAGAACTAGCCCGATTATTAAGGGCAAACTCGGCCAATGGCAAAAAAGTCACCCAGTCGTCCTGATCAGCAGAAACAAAACATCTTAAATAGGTTTCCAAAGTCTGATTAGTGCGCTCGGTTTGGCCATTCGTCTGAGGATGGAAGGCCGACGAAAAAGACAAATTAATGCCCATCTTAGCACAAAAGGTCCGCCAAAATCTAGACACAAACTGGGATCCTCTGTCGGAAACAATATTTTCAGGGATCTCGTGCAAACGAACCACATTTTGAAAAAACAGAGGAACCAACTCGGAGGAGGAAGGCAACTTAGGCAAGGGCGCCAAATGGACCATTTTAGAAAAACAATCACACACCACCCAAATGACCGACATTCTCTGAGAGACAGGGAGATCTGAAATAAAATCCATGGAAATGTGCGTCCAAGGCCTCTTCGGGACAGGCAAAGGCAACAACAAGCCACTGGCACGAGAACAGCAAGGCTTAGTCCGAGCACAAATTCCACAAGACTGCACAAAGGAACGCATATCCCGCGACAAGGAAGGCCACCAGAAGGACCTAGCCACCAAATCTCTGGTACCAAAAATCCCAGGATGGCCTGCCAACACCGAAGAATGAACCTCGGAAATAACTCTGCTGGTCCATCTATCCGGGACAAACAGTCTCTCCGGTGGACAACGGTCAGGTCTATCCACCTGAAACTCCTGCAGCACTCGTCGCAAATCTGGGGAGATGGCAGACAAAATCACCCCTTCTCTGAGGATACCAGCTAGCTCTGAATCACCAGGAGAGTCAGGCACAAAACTCCTAGAAAGAGCATCAGCCTTCACATTCTTCGAACCAGGCAGGTATGAGACCACGAAATCAAAACGAGAGAAAAACAACGACCAACGAGCCTGTCTAGGATTCAGCCGCTTGGCCGACTCGAGATAAATCAAATTCTTGTGATCAGTCAAGACCACCACACGATGCTTAGCTCCCTCAAGCCAATGTCGCCACTCCTCAAATGCCCACTTCATAGCCAACAACTCCCGATTACCAACATCATAATTCCGCTCGGCAGGCGAAAACTTTCTTGAAAAGAAAGCACATGGCTTCATCACAGAGCCATCAGAGCTTCTCTGCGACAAAACAGCCCCCGCTCCAATCTCAGAAGCATCAACCTCGACCTGGAAAGGAAGGGAGACGTCTGGCTGACATAAGACCGGAGCCGAAGAAAACCGGCGCTTCAGCTCCCGAAAGGCCTCCACAGCCGCAGGAGACCAATTAGTAACATCAGAACCCTTCTTGGTCAAATCCGTCAATGGCTTAACAACACCAGAAAAATTAGCGATGAAGCGACGGTAAAAATTAGCAAAACCCAAGAACTTCTGAAGACTCTTAACAGATGTAGGCTGAGTCCAGTCATGAATAGCCTGAACCTTGACTGGGTCCATCTCAATAGCAGAAGGAGAAAAAATTAAACCCAAAAAAGAGACCTTCTGGACTCCAAAAATACATTTTGAGCCCTTCACAAATAAAGCATTGGCACGCAGGACCTGAAACACCCTCCTGACCTGCTTAACATGGGACTCCCAATCATCCGAAAAAAACAGAATATCATCCAGATACACAATCATAAATTTATCCAGATATTCACAGAAGATGTCGTGCATAAAGGACTGAAAGACAGAAGGAGCGTTAGAAAGTCCAAAAGGCATCACCAAGTACTCAAAATGGCCTTCGGGCGTATTAAATGCAGTTTTCCATTCATCACCCTGCTTAATACGCACATGGTTATACGCACCACGAAGATCTATCTTGGTGAACTAACTAGACCCCCTAATGCGAGCAAACAGATCAGATAACAATGGCAAAGGATACTGAAATTTGACCGTGATTTTGTTTAGAAGGCGATAATCAATACAAGGTCTCAAGGAACCATCCTTCTTAGCCACAAAAAAGAACCCCGCACCAAGAGGGGAGGAGGAGGGGCGAATAAGTCCTTTCTCCAAAGACTCCTTTATATAACTCCGCATAGCAGCATGCTCCAGCACTGACAAATTGAAAAGTCGTCCCTTAGGAAACTTACTACCAGGAATCAAATTTATAGCACAATCACAATCCCTATGAGGAGGTAGAGAACTGAGTTTGGGCTCATCAAATACATCCTGGTAATCTGACAAAAACGCAGGGACCTCAGAAGGAGTGGATGAAGCAATTGACACCACAGGAGTGTCGCCATGAATTCCCTGACAACCCCAACTTGACACAGACATTGCTTTCCAATCCAGGACTGGATTATGAGTCTGCAACCATGGCAGGCCCAACACGACAACATCATGCAAATTATGCAATACAAGAAAGCGAATCACCTCCTGATGAACAGGAGTCATGCACATGGTCACTTGTGTCCAGTACTGAGGTTTATTCGTAGCCAATGGTGTAGCATCAATTCCCCTTAGTGGAATAGGGAATTTTAAAGGCTCCAAAACAAAACCACAGTGCCTGGCAAATGACAAATCCATCAGACTCAGGGCAGCACCTGAATGCACAAAAGCCATAACCGGGTAAGATGACAGGGAACAAATCAGGGTAACAGACAAAATAAACTTAGGCTGTAAAGTACCGATGGTGACAGATTTATCAATCTTTTTTGTGCGCTTAGAGCATGCTGAGATAACATGAGCTGAGTCACCACAGTAAAAGCACAAACCATTTTGCCGTCTATAATTTTGCCGTTCACTTCTGGTCAGAATTCTATCACATTGCATAGACTCAGGTGTCTGTTCAGAAGACACCGCCAAATGGTGCGCAGGTTTGCGCTCCCGCAAACGCCGATCAATCTGAATGGCCAGAATCATTGACTCATTCAGACCTGCAGGCGTAGGGAACCCCACCATGACATTCTTAATGGCTTCAGAAAGACCTTTCCTGAAATTTGCAGCCAGGGCACACTCATTCCATTGAGTAAGCACTGACCATTTCCGAAATTTCTGGCAGTACACCTCTGCATCATCTTGCCCCTGAGAGAGGGCCAACAACGCTTTTTCAGCCTGGTTCTCAAGATTAGGTTCCTTATAGAGCAATCCAAGGGCCAGAAAAAACGCATCCACACTGAGCAATGCAGGATCCCCTGGAGCCAATGCGAAAGCCCAATCTTGAGGATCGCCACGCAAGAAAGAAATAATAATCTTAACTTGCTGAACAGAATCCCCAGAGGAACGAGGTTTCAAAGAAAGAAACAACTTGCAATTGTTCTTAAAATTCAGGAACCTAGATCTATCTCCAGAAAACAACTCCGGAATAGGTATTCTAGGCTCTGACATAGGACTGTGAACAACAAAATTCTGAATACTTTGTACCCTCGTAGCAAGATGATCCACACTGGAGGCCAAACTCTGGATATCCATATCAGCAGCTGAACTCAGAGCCACACCAAGATTAAGAGGAGGAGAGAAGCCAGACACACAGCAGCTAGACACACGGCAGCAAAAAAAAAAAAATATCTCCAAGCTTCTTTTCTCCTGCTTCTGCCATGCAATTAACACTTTATAGGCTGGCTGTACTGTTATGATCCTAGTGGCAAGGATCGCAGGTCGGACTAGCTAAGTAACTGAACAGACTACTAGCTCTGGGGAAGTGGTAACTAAATTGACCGCAACCTGATCCTATCCGCAAACAACTATAGGCAGCCGTGGAACGTTACCTAAAAATCCTAGACGTCTCGTCACGGCCTGAGAAACTGACTATTCCTGGAGGGAAAGTAAGTCCTCACTTGCCTCAGTGGAATGACCCCAAAGATATAGAATAGCCCCCCACAAATATTAACGGTGAGTTAAGGGGAAAGCACAAACGCAGAGATGAAGTCAGATTTAGCAAATGAGGCCCGCTAATACTAGATAGCAGAAAATAGGAAGGAAACTGTGCGGTCAATAAAAAACCCTATTCAAAATATCCACGCAGAGATTGCTCGAGCCCCCGCACCAACTAACGGTGCGGGGGAAGCAACTCCGTACCCCAGAGCTTACCAGCAAAAAGAAATCACATGTTAGCAAGCTGGACTAGACTCATCATACACAGAAATCATATTGCAGGCAGATGAGCAAAAAATATTCAAACAGAACTTAGCTTATCCTGAAGAGGCAGAAAACGAGATAATCAGGAGTAATCAGAATAGCACTGAATACATTGACAGCCGGCAACAAGTGGAAGTGAAGCAGAGCTAAATAGGAGCCTCCCTGGTGAATAACGAGGCAGCTGATCCAGCAGACCCGCAGGATAATAAACCAAACCACCAGGGGGAGCCAAAAAACCAAAGTCACACAATACCATCTGTGACCACAAGAGGGAGCCTGAAAACGGAGTTCACAACAATTATGTGTGTGTTGCATGCTACTGTGTGTGAAGGAATGCATTATACTGTGTGTGAGGGACTTCACTATACTGTGCATGTAAGGGGGTTTCACTCTACTGTGTAAATTGGGAGGCTACATTATACAGTGTGTGGGGGCTGCACTATACTGTGTGTGTGGGGGGCTGTATTATACTGTGTGTGGGGGCTATATTATACTGTGTAAGGGGGCTGCATTATACTGTGTTGGTGGGGGTGCTGAATTATACTGTGTGTGGGGGGCTCAGGCTTTGAGGCGTGAGGTGTTTGTCCTCAAAACATCGGAAATGATGAGTACCTCATTGTTAGAACTGTTATTCTTTTATATCACAGCATGGGAGTTCAGTCTTATATCAACACTGTGCCCATGTATGGTTAACTGAATTCAGCCTATTTGAGACCAATGGTTATGGTTGCATGTTGTTTGGGCCCACCAGGCTATGTATCTGAGAGTCATTAGTTTATCTATAGGGTTACCATTAGAGTGAGCCGCCGAGGAGTGGAGGTGCCACATCCGCTGAACAGTAGGGTGCCAACCCCCACAGTCAGGTAGGCTGTTATAAATAGCAGGGAACAGTTATAGTGAGGTATTCTGTGTCTATTATGCACTTTTTTTGCACTTTATGTTATCTTGCTATTCACTCTGCTTCACACTGTCTAATGATTGCCTTAAGGTACCTTCACACTAAGCGACTTTACAACGATAACGATAGCGATCCGTGATGTTGCAGCATCCTGGATAGCGATATTGTTGTGTTTGACACGCAGCAGCGATCTGGATCCTGCTGTGATATCGCTGGTCGTTGCTGAAAGTTCAGAACTTTATTTGGTCGTCAGATTGGCGTGTATCGTCATGTTTGACAGCAAAAGCAACGATGCCAGCGATGTTTTACAATGGTAACCAGGGTAAATATCGGGTTATTAAGCGCAGGGCCGCGCTTAGTAACCCGATGTTTACCCTGGTTACCCTTGTAAATGTAAAAAAAAAACTATCTATTACTTGTTAGGGTACAAGGTTTCTTTTTGTTTTTTCCTTGGCTTTTTGAACCTTGGTTGTTCATCCAAATTGTCCTTTTTGTGTGTGGGGGGCTGCATTATACTGTGTATAGGGGCTGCATTATACTCTGAGGGGGCTACATTATACTCTGAATGGGCTGCATTATACTCTGAGGGGGCTGCATTATACTGTGTGGGGGAGGCTGCATTATACCCTTGAGGGGGGCTGCTTTATACTGTGAAGGGGCTGCATTATGCCCTGAGGGGGCAGCATTATACTGTGTGGGGGGCTGCATTGTATTCTGAGAGGGATACATTATACTCTGAAGGACCTGCATTATACTCTTAAGGGGCTGCATTATACTCTGAGGGGGTTGAATTATACTGTGTGGCTGCTGCACTTTACTCTCTGTGTGGGTGGCCTCATTATACTGTGTGTGGGGCTGCATTATACTATGTGGGGCTTCAGTATATTATTTGGGGGTGTTGCACTATACTGTGTGTGTGTCTATACAGGGGTGCTGAATTATACTGTGTGTGGGGGTTGCATTACACTGCACATGGGAGGCTGCATTATACTCAGAGAGCTGCATTATAATCTGAGGGGGCTTCATTATATTCAGAGGGGGCTGCTTTATACTCTGAGAAAGGCTGCATTGTGCTCTATGAGAGGACTACATTATACTCTGAAAGGGCTGCATTATACTCAGAGGGGGCTGCATTATACTGTGTGTGGGGGTGCTGCACTAAACTTTGAGTGGGCTGCATTGTACTCTGAGAGGGCTATATTATACTATAAAAGGGCTGCACTATACTCTGAGTGGGCTGCATTATACTCTGTGGGGGCTGCATTATACTGTTGGTGGGGGGCTGCACTATATTGTGTGTATGGATGCCCTCATTATACTTTGTGTGGAGGGGCTTCATTATACTGTGTGTGGGGGCTTCATTATACTGTGTGGGGGTGCTGCACTATACTGTGTGTGATTGTGGGGGTGCTGAATTATGCTGTGTGTGAGTGGGGGGCTGCATTATACTCTGGGGGCTGCATTATACTCTGAAGGGGCTGCAGTATACTGCATGGGGGGCTGCATTACACTCTAAGGGCTGAATTATACTCTAGGGGGCTGCATTATACTCTGAGAGGTGCTGCATTATGCTCTATGAGGGGACTACATTATACTCTGAGGGGGCTGTAGTATACTCTGAGGGGGACTGCATTATACTATATGTACTATATAGGACCTGCATTATACTGTATCGAGGACAATCTGTACCCATCATTCTTCCTCAGCCAGAGTAAGGGTAGGTGCACATGGTCAGCATCCAGACGTTACAGCATAGTGGATGGGATTTCAAGAAATCCCATGCCCACTATGTGTGCACAGATGCCCACGGCTCACCCTCAGAGATTAACATGCGGCGCGTCTTTCCAGACCACAGAATGTCTATTTATTTTGCTGAGACGAGAGTCTCCACAAGATAAATGTCATCCATAGAATCTATTGAACACGGTGAATTTGCACGGTTCAGTGAGCACTGAGGATTCACCTATGTTCAATAGATGGCAGCAGGCATGTACTGCATCCAATGCTCTTCCAATTAGTGAACGTGTGCACATACCCTAAAAAGGCAAGGAAACAAGCATCGAACGACTTCAATATTGTCGATCACTCTCGTTTACCAGCCTGGACTCAGCGTTTGTAAACACAACAGAAATGTTTCTGTATGATGGTGCAATATGTGAGCATTTGGGGCCCTATTTTACACTTTTCCCCAGGGCCCCACTTTGTCTAAAACCGGCCCTTCACTGGTAACACTGGTAACCATTACAAGTTTGATATGCAAAGCTTGTATGGTGCTTGAATGTGTTTAAGGGTTCGCTTACATGAGTGTATAATTTGAATGAGTGCTACCCATTTTTTTTATCAAATAGCACTCAGACCAATGTTATGCTACTGGGCAGTGCAGGCCTGTGTTTTTTCCTACAGACCAAATTGGTGTGTGCCTGTGTGGATAAAATAGCAGCATGCTGCAAATTGCTGAGGAAATTGGATCATGCGCACCCATGAGTCTATGAGTACATGTAAAACATTGGACTGCACTGTCATCAGATATATGGACACAGACAATGGAGACCAACTAATATTCCAGTTCATTTCTTTCAATTTTGCTTTATTTTCTTGTACTCAGAGACAAAAGAGCGTGGCCTCCCTTTCTTTGAACTGGGCATTATGTTTATATAGCTACCCATTGCTTCATGTCTATAGTTGGTCATGCTTGGTCCTAATTCACATTGAGGTAAAATTTGACACAGGGTAAGGTTTTAATACTAGAAGTTAGGACCATCCTGTCTGGGAACACCTTGGTGCTGGTGGGATGGCTTCTACGCTTTTAAAATCACAAATGGTGTTTACTAAGTACTCTGTTATTTATATGTTATTTATATGCACTATTGCTTTTTACTTGCTTACAGCAGAGTGCATGTTCATATTTTCTACCTTAGATTTTTTTTTTGTTTAATGGCCAGTGTGAATATGCTCGTGCAATCTGCATATATACAAACTTATACTCCAGCTAATTTCTTTTGGTTTTTCTTTACACTTAGTGCAGATAAGAGTATGACCTTCCTTTCTTTTAGCTGGACATTATGATTATACAGCTTGCCATTGCCAGGTGTCTATAGGTGGGCCCCACTCCTGCTTGGCACTTTTTCACATTGATGTCACTTTATCACATGGTAAGGTTTTAATACCAGAGGATAGGACCGTCCCGACTGGGTACACCTTGGCGCTGCTGAAATGGCTTTTATGCTTTTTGTGATCAAAAGCAGTATTTGCTAAGTAACCTATGTTATTTATAGACATTATTATTATTGCAGAGTTCATTTTGTTTCTAACTTAGGTTTTGTTTGATAAGATTCTACGTAGACAGAAGGAGGGAAAAGCTAAAGACAGAGCTCCTCCCTCTTCCTGTCTAGAATCTTATTAGTAGCAGCCGCCATCTCCTATCTCAGTAATGGGAAAGTCTGTCCTCAGTGATTTTACCTCAGAAATGAGAATTTTTCATAATGATTGATCAATTTTGACAGAGAAAGAATCAGATTGCTTAAATAAGATATATTACAAAGTTGCTTATTTTCACTATTGAGCCTTCTTCTCCACACCTGTGATACGATTCTCGCATACGAAAGAATCAGATCAACAGTAAACTGACACTCGGCTCAAACTCGAATCAAAGTTTGATCAGAGTCATTACCATAATCAAGCCGCTTTTTTCAAATGAGAGAATCTGCACAAGTGTGAACCTGGTCTAATACTGTAGTTCAGGTGATGGAAAGACAGATAATATTCTAATGGTTCCAGCCAAAATGTTTTTTTTTTTTGTTTTTTTCTTTGCAAGGAATTCATGACATTATATACAAGAGAATAAAATACAAGAGAATAAAATTTACTTACCTGAAATTTTCATTTCCTGGAATCTGCAGGCAGCACACAATGGGCTAACTGGCCCCCTACTTATGATAGGATACATGTTAGTATGCAGTGAAGACACCTAATTAACATACCAGTCAAAATAACAAGAGATTATTATAGAAACAACAAAGGGCTGAGAATAAATGGAGATCATGTGTGATATGCAGCAATAAGAATACATTATGGTGGGTGGGAGTGGGGGGGGCTGCTTATGAACTCCAGAAAATGAAAATGCCAGGTAAGTTTTATTCTTTCCTGCCACAGCAGCACGCAATGGGACTTCATAACATTTTCAACATGACAAGTACCTTTATAAAGAAATCACTTTTGGCTTTATAATATTACAGTGAAAAATGTTAAGTACATTTATAACCAACTAACCTCCATATGCACAAAGACCCACAAAAAAATTTACATTTGAATTTATAGTCCTAAAGTCTGTTTACTTTTTTTAGTAGCCAAAGAAGCAAGTTGTGACCTGGATGCATGGTATCCACCCCTTGCTCAAGCTTGAGAAAGGGATGTGTCCCAATACACTGCTACACCTGAGGTATATATGCATATTAGTCCCAAAATACATGCGAACACATTCAAGATAACATGAATACACAAGGCCTGCCAATAAAATTAGACAGACCACCAGAATGTATAGTTCAAAATTAGACAACCTTTATTAGTACAATAGTAAAAACCCAATATTGGTACAACACCAATCAAGATGTAAAAATGCCTCCGATCATAATGAACAGGGCTCAAGCAAACCACCACATAAAGCCTAATGGAATAACACACAATTAGTGGATGTCATAATGGCAATGGAAAAATTATTGTCAAGGAGATAAACCTGTAGTCACGATACATATAAGTGAAAAAATGCCACATATATCAATCATTGGATAGAGTGTGCTCAGGCTTGCTACATTGATACACTTGTAACTATACTAGAATGCCAAATAAGGTGGCCACAGTAAACTAATGATGAAACACTACTACGGTAAATCTCCTGATAAAATTACCAAAGTGGAGGCTGCACGAGACCTGCTGAATCCCCATCGCGCGTTTCAAACGAATTCTTCTTCCGGGGGGAGGTAGCTCATACGAATAGGGTTGAGCGACTTTCATTTTTTTAAGATCGAGTCGGGTTCTGCGAAACCCGACTTTGTCCAAAGTCGAGTCGAGTGCAGTCGGCCAATTATCGCGAAAAGTCGGGGATCGACCGAAACATGAAACCCAATGCAAGTCAATGGGGAAGCATAGTCGGCAGTGAGTGGAGGCCAGGAAAACACCTACAGTGCCCATTTTAATGCCAAAAACATCCATTCTTGTTTCTGAAGCTTGTCAATCTTAATTAACTTTATAATAATAGTTGGGCATTGGAAATTGGGGGTCATTTGGCAAAAGTTGTGGGGGGTAGGGCTGGTTCAAGGTTTTAGTGGGCCCAGGAAACGTGGACTACGTCACTGCGGTGGAGCAGGGAGAGGTAAGTATTTCAACGATGCAAGTGCTGTGATCCTGAGCAAGCAGGGGGGCCCACTCGTTCGCATTGGCACTGGCACAGGGCACCTCAAAGTACAGCGGTGTGTTTGCATGGCAGGGGCGCCTCCCACCAGCAGCGACACTTTTGCATACTCTGAAGGGCCCTGTGCCTGTGACGTCGCCAACGAGTATGCCCCCTACCTGTTAAAGAAACCTGCACTTTAATCTGCACCTTCCTCTTTGTCCCTGTGTAAGGTGGTATAGTATGCGGGAAGGGGAACCTGACTTTCAGCAGGGTCAGATTGTGGCTGTGTAGCGTGCAAGGGGAATGTAGTGGTCTGGGTCAAAGTACCACAAGACTCATGTAGCACCGGCTGGGCAATGGGCAGGATGAGGAGGAAACACTGATATAGGGCCAATTAATAAAGTGGGCTAAATGCAATTCAAAATTGGTAACAGGACTAACCAGGCAGCATTGCTTTGTTCAGTGGAGGACAACTGTAATGAGAGGCAGACACAGTTAGTAGGCCCAAATAATAAAGTGGGCAAAATAAAGTTCAAAATTGGTAACAAAAATTGGAGTAAACAGGCGGCACTGCTTTGTTCAGTGGAGGAGAACACCTTTGAGCGGCAGACACCGTTAGTAGGCCCAACCCAACTAGTAGGCCCTATGCAGTTTAATATTACAAATGAAGGCCGAAAGCCTGAAGATTAAAGGACAGGAAAATAACACAGGACAACACCAAGGTGAGGCAGACACCGTTAGTAGGCCCCAACCACCACATTTTTAAAAAACAGCACTTAATGAGAGCCAGAAGGTTGAAGCTCAGATTTATACAGTGGAGGACAACACCAGGGAGCGGCAGACACCGTTAGTAGGCCCCAACCACCAAATTTTTTTTTTTTAAAAAGCACTTAATGAGAGCCAGAAGGTTGAAGCTCAGATTTATACAGTGGAGGACAACACCAGGGAGCGGCAGACACCGTTAGTAGGCCCTAACCACCATTTTTTTTTTAAAAAGCACTTAATGAGAGCCAGAAGGTTGAAGCTCAGATTTATATAGTGGAGGACAACACCAGGGAGCGGCAGACACCGTTAGTAGGCCCTAACCACCAATTTTTTTTTAAAAAGCACTTAATGAGAGCCAGAAGGTTGAAGCTCAGATTTATACAGTGGAGGACAACATCAGGGAGCGGCAGACACCGTTAGTAGGCCCCAACCACCAAATTTTTAAAAAACAGCACTTAATGAGAGCCAGAAGGTTGAAGCTCAGATTTATACAGTGGAGGACAACACCAGGGAGCGGCAGACACCGTTAGTAGGCCCCAACCACCAAACTTTTTTTTTTTTAAAAAGCACTTAATGAGAGCCAGAAGGTTGAAGCTCAGATTTATACAGTGGAGGACAACACCAGGGAGCGGCAGACACCGTTAGTAGGCCCTAACCACCAATTTTTTTAAAAAAAGCACTTAATGAGAGCCAGAAGGTTGAAGCTCAGATATATACAGTGGAGGACAATTTGAATTAGGGACTGCAGACAGACTTAGTAGGCTGTCCCCTGTGGACCATGCATCCACCACATTAACCCATTGCGCCGTAATGGACACGTAACCTTCCGTGGCCATGCCTACAGGTCCATGCGTCTGTTGTCAGGTGCACCTTTATGCTCACAGATTGCCAGAGTGCATGGACAATGCGGTCTTTTACATGCTGGTGGAGGGTTGGGATGGCTTTTCTCGCAAAAGAAGTGTCGACTGGTTAGCTTGTAGCGTGGTACAGCGCAGTCCATCATGGCTTTATTAATATTAAATAAAATATATAAATAGGCTCTATGAACTTTTAAATAGGTTCCAGGGGTACACGGGCAGCATTGGTGTGGTCAGCGGAGGACGATTGCAAGGAGGGACCTCAGACAGGCTTACTAGGCCTAAAATAAATAAAAATAGGCTCAAGGCACTTAGAGTTATCTCACAGGGGTACACAGGCAGCATTGTTGTGGTCAGTGGAGGAGGGTTGCAAGGAGGGACCGCAGACAGGCTTATTAGGCCTAAAATAAATAAAAATAGGCTCAATGCAGTTTTAAATAGGTTACATGGGTACACAGGCAGCATTGTTGTGGTCAGTGGAGGAGGATTGCAAGGAGGGACCGCAGACAGGCTTACTAGGCCTAAAATAAATAAAAATAGGCTCAAGGCACTTAGAGTTATCTCGCAGGGGTACACAGGCAGCATTGTTGTGGGCAGTGGAGGAGGATTGCAAGGAGGGACAACAGACAGGCTTACTAGGCCTAAAATAAATAAAAATAGGCTCAATGCAGTTTTAAATAGGTTACATGGGTACACAGGCAGCAATGTTGTGGTCAGTGCAGGAGGATTGCAAGGAGGGACCGCAGACAGGCTTACTAGGCCTAAAATAAATAAAAATAGGCTCAATGCAGTTTTAAATAGGTTACATGGGTACACAGGCAGCATTGTAGTGGTCAGTGGAGGAGGATTGCAAGGACGGACCGCAGACAGGCTTACTAGGCCTAAAATAAATAAAAATAGGCTCAAGGCACTTAGAGTTATCTCGCAGGGGTACACAGGCAGCATTGTTGTGGTCAGTGGAGGAGGATTGCAAGGAGGGACCGCAGACAGGCTTACTAGGCCTAAAATAAATAAAAATAGGCTCAATGCAGTTTTAAATAGGTTACATGGGTACACAGGCAGCATTGTTGTGGTCAGTGGAGGAGGATTGCAAGGAGGGACCGCAGACAGGCTTACTAGGCCTAAAATAAATAAAAATAGGCTCAAGGCACTTAGAGTTATCTCGCAGGGGTACACAGGCAGCATTGTTGTGGTCAGTGGAGGAGGATTGCAAGGAGGGACCGCAGACAGGCTTACTAGGCCTAAAATAAATAAAAATAGGCTCAATGCAGTTTTAAATAGGTTACATGGGTACACAGGCAGCATTGTTGTGGTCAGTGGAGGAAGATTGCAAGGAGGGACCGCAGACAGGCTTACTAGGCCTAAAATAAATAAAAATAGGCTCAATGCAGTTTTAAATAGGTTACATGGGTACACAGGCAGCATTGTTGTGGTCAGTGGAGGAGGATTGCAAGGAGGGACCGCAGACAGGCTTACTAGGCCTAAAATAAATAAAAATAGGCTGAAGGCACTTAGAGTTATCTCACAGGGGTACACAGGCAGCATTGTTGTGGTCAGTGGAGGAGGATTGCAAGGAGGGACCGCAGACAGGCTTACTAGGCCTAAAATAAATAAAAATAGGCGCAATGCAGTTTTAAATAGGTTACATGGGTACACAGGCAGCATTGTTGTGGTCAGTGGAGGAGGATTGCAAGGAGGGACCACAGACAGGCTTACTAGGCCTAAAATAAATAAAAATAGGCTCAAGGCACTTAGAGTTATCTCGCAGGGGTACACAGGCAGCATTGGTGTGGTCAGCGGTGGACGATTGCAAGGAGTGTCTGACACAGTTAGTACTCACAAAAAATAAATAGATGTTAATGTCTCACAAAACAACAACAAAAAAAAAGTGTGGCATACTTAGGTACAGGGGTGGGCTCATCTGCTGAGTTTCTGACACAGTAATTTGGCAGTAAGTATTTACTGGTGTCAATATAGGACACTGACCCAGACTACTTTAACTAGCATCATAGATGTCAACAAATTGGTATTGTCAGTGCCAGGCATTGAATGATGTCAGCGCATAGACTAAACATTGGTGGAGCTGTGAGAGATAATTTTGCACGTGGTAGAGCACAGTTTGAGCTTGGAGGGGTGAACTCTCTTGTGGCCGGCGGTACCGTCCCAGGGCCCTTCATGTTACAACGGTGTGTCTGACGTTGGGTGCGCGCCACCACCGCCAGAGACTCTTTATTGTACTATGAGGGACCCAGTGGCAGTGCCGTCGACCAAAAGCGGGCACACCCACCTCTTCAGACAAATGGCACTCTAACGGGTGCTTGCGCCAAGTGGCGAGACCACGGCCCCGTGGGGGGAGTTTTCCCATTGAGGGAGGTGTAAACATGTCATATGCTGGACAAACAGCTGCTGCAAATTAAGAGATTGGAACACTCAGTAAGACCAGTCCACAAGCAAGACCATTTTATAGGAAAGCTAGGTGTCAGCCGGGAAAGGTGGGGCAAAATAATTTGAAATCCAGGAGTGGTTCATTTTAATGAAGGTTAGATCATCCACATTTTGGGTAGCCAGACGAGTCCTTTTTTCGGTTAATATTGAACCAGCAGCACTGAATACTCTTTCTGATAGCACACTAGCTGCTGGGCAAGCAAGCTCCTGCAATGCATATTCTGCCAATTCAGGCCAGGTGTCTAATTTGGATGCCCAGTAATCAAATGGGAATGACGGTTGAGGGAGAACATCAATAAGGGATGAAAAATAGTTAGTAACCATACTGGACAAATGTTGTCTCCTGTCACTTTGAAAAGATGCTGCAGTACCTGTCCTGTCTGCGGTCATTGCGAAATCACTCCACAACCTGGTCAGAAAACCCCTCTGTCCAACGCCACTTCGGATTTGTGTACCTCTAACACCTCTGCCCTGTAGCCCCCTGCAGCTCGTGTGAGAACCATCACCGGCGCTGTGTGCTGGGAATGCCTGAATCAAACGGTCTACAAGAGTTGCTTGTTTGGTTGCTAATATTTGTTCGAGGTTCTCATGTGGCATAATATTTTGCAATTTGCCTTTATAGCGAGGGTCAAGGATGCAGGCCAACCAGTAATCGTCATCGGTCATCATTTTAATAATGAGTGGGTCCCTTTTGAGGATACGTAAGGCATAATCCGCCATGTGGGCCAAAGTTCCAGTTGTCAAATCTGCGGTTGTGCTGGTTTGAGGGGCAGTTACAGGCAAATCTACGTCACTCGTCTCCCATAAAAAACCAGAACCCGGCCTTGCAACGCCACTAATTTCTGTTGGCCCAGGAGAAGCTTCCTCATTAAAAAAGTACTCATCCCCATCATCCTCCTCATCCTCCTCATCCTCTTCGCCCGCTACCACGTCCTCTACACGGCTCTGACCAGACAATGGCTGACTGTCATCAAGGCTTTCCTCTTCCTCGGCTGGAGACGCCTGCTCCTTTATGTGCATCAAACTTTGCATCAGCAGACGCATTAGGGGGATGCTCATGCTTATTATGGCGTTGTCTGCACTAACCAGCCGTGTGCTTTCCTCAAAACACTGAAGGACTTGACACAGGTCTTGTAGCTTCGACCACTGCACACCTGACAACTCCATGTCTGCCATCCAACTGCCTGCCCGTGTATCCTCCCACAAATACATAACAGCACGCCTCTGTTCGCACAGTCTCTGAAGCATGTGCAGTGTGGAGTTCCACCTTGTTGCAACGTCGATGATTAGGCGATGCTGGGGAAGGTTCAAAGACCGCTGATAGTTCTGCATACGGCTGGAGTGTACGGGCAAACGGCGGATAAGCGAGCAAAGTCTGCGCACTTTGAGGAGCAGGTCGGGTAACCCCGGATAACTTTTCAGGAAGCACTGCACCACCAGGTTTAAGGTGTGAGACAGGCAAGGAATGTGTTTCAGTTGGGAAAGGGCTATGGCAGCCATGAAATTCCTTCCGTTATCACTCACTACCTTGCCTGCCTCAAGATGTACAGTGCCCAGCCATGACTGAGTTTCTTTCTGCAAGAACTCGGACAGAACTTCCGCGGTGTGTCTGTTGTCTCCCAAACACTTCATTGCCAAAACAGCCTGCTGACGCTTGCCACTAGCTGTCCCATAATGGCACACCTGGTGTGCAACAGTGGCAGCTGCGGATGGAGTGGATGTGCAACTGCGGTCTGTGGACGAGCTCTCGCTTCTGCAGGAGGACGAGGAAGAGGAGGAGGGGGGACGAACGCCTACAGCCAACTCTTTCCTTGACCGTGGGCTAGGCAGAACTGTCCCAATATTGCTGTCCCCTGTGTACCCTGCATCCACCACATTCACCCAGTGTGCCGTGATGGACAAGTAACGTCCCTGGCCATGCCTACTGGTCCATGCATCTGTTGTCAGGTGCACCTTTGTAGTCACAGACTGCCTGAGTGCATGGACGATGCGGTCTTTAACATGCTGTTGGAGGGCTGGGATGGCTTTTCTAGAAAAGAAGTGTCAACTGGGTAGCTCGTAGCGTGGTACAGCGTAGTCCATCAGTGCTTTGAAAGCTTCACTTTCAACTAACCGGTAGGGCATCATCTCTAATGAGATTAGTCTAGCAATGTGGGCGTTCAAACCCTGTGTACGCGGATGCGAGGATGAGTACTTCCTTTTCCTAACAAGAGTCTCATGTAGGGTGAGCTGGACTGGAGAGTTGGAGATCGTGGAACTAGCAGTGGTGCCGGTGGACATGGCAGACTGAGAGAGGGTTGGAGATGGTATTCTTGCCGGTGCCCTACATGCTGTGTTTCTTACTACGAACCTGGTGATTCCCTGACTGCTTTGGCCTGGAGACAAAAGCTGCACAGATACTGCAGGTGTTGCGGGAAATGGTGGGCTTACAGTGAGGGAAGGGATGTAGCGTTGCTGACTAGCTTCATTGGCCGAGGGTGCTGCAACCTTTAGGCACGTTTGGTAGTTAGTCCAGGCTTGCAAATGCATGGTGGATAAATGTCTATGCATGCAACTTGTATTTAGACTTTTAAGATTCTGACCTCTGCTTAAGGTAGTTGAACATTTTTGACAGATGACTTTGCGCTGATCATTTGGATGTTGTTTAAAAAAAATGCCAGACTGCACTCTTTCTACTATCGGATACCTTTTCAGGCATTGCAGACTGAGCTTCTTTAACCAGATATCCACACTGTCCTCCAACTGGTTTTGGTTTTGCCACACGTTTTTGGCCAGATACAGGCCCGGCAGATGGAACCTGTTGTGATGTTGATGCCTGCTGCGGCTCCTCCTCCTCCACTTCAGAACTACTGCCGCCTGCACCCTGTTCCCCCAATGGCTGCCAATCGGGGTCAACAACTGGGTCATCTATGACCTCCTCTTCTATCTCGGGTGCAACTTCGTCTGTGTCACCGTGTAAGCCGGTGGCATAGCGTTCGTGACGGGGCACCATAGTCTCAGCTGGGTTTGATTCTGCCTCAGTACACTGCGAGGGCAATGTTCTGGTCTGAGTCAAAGGAACAGCATAGTAATCTGGCTGTGGCTGTGCATCAGTGCACTCCATGTCCGATTCAACTTCTAATGGGCATGGCCTGTTAACTGTTTCACTGTCTAACCCAGGAACGGTATGTGTAAAGAGCTCCATGGAGTAACCCGTTGCGTCTCCTGACGCATACTTCTCTCTTGTTTGGGGTGAAGAAGACAAGGAAGCGACTTGTCACTGACCGTGAACATCCACTAACGACGCGCTGCTTTTACATTTTGCACTTTCAGAAGAGGAGGCAAAAGAGCTAGAGGCTGAGTCAGCAAGGAAAGTCAAAAATTGTTCTTGCTGCTCCGGCTTTAAAAGTGGTTTTCCTACTCCCAGAAAAGGGAGCGTTCGAGGCCTTGTGTAGCCAGACGACGAACCTGGCTCAACAACTCGAGACTTAGGTGCTGTACTGCTTTTATCACGACCACCTGATGCTCCACCACCACTACCATCATTACCAGCTGACAATGACCGCCCACGGCCATGACCTCTTCCACCAGACTTCCTCATTGTTTGCAAAACGTAACCAAAGTAACGGTATTTGTTACTGTAAAACAACTTATAAGGTGAACTCTAACTTCTGTAGGATTTATATACACCTTTATAGGTGGCTGACACTGAAAGGAAAACCAGGCCCAATGTTACACACTAGGTTTTCTGTGCCCCAATAATTTGAGACAGATGGCACACACACGACCGCCACTCAACCAGAAATGCCAATCTTAATCTTCCACTATTTTTTGTTTTCAGGGAGAATTAAAAAAAAAAAAATTAACAGTATGACACACTAGGTTTTCTGTGCCCCAATAATTTGAGACAGATGGCACACACAGGACCGGCACTCAAGCAGAAATGCCAATCTTAATCTCCCACTATTTTATTTTTTTTTTCAGGGAGAATGAATAAAAAAAAATGGCCCAGTATTACACACTAGGTTTTCTGTGGCACACAATGAGAGACAGATGCCACACACAGCAATGGCACAGAGACAGACTTGCCAATCTTTATCTCCCACTATTTATTTTTTTTTTTCAGGGAGAATTTCCCCCCCAAAAAATATGGCCCAGTATTACACACTGGTTTTCTGTGGCACACAAAGAGAGACAGATGCCACACAGAGCAATGGCACAGAGGCAGACTTGCCAATCTTTATATCCCACTATTTATTTATTTTTTTACAGGGAGAATTTACAAAAAAAATAAAAAATGGCCCAGTATTACACACTGGTTTTCTGTGGCACACAATGAGAGACAGATGCCACACACAGCACTGGCACAGAGGCAGACTTGCCAATCTTTGTCTCCCACTATTTATTTATTTTTTACAGGGAGAATTTAAAAAAAAAAAATGGGCCCAGTATTACACACTGGTTTTCTGTGGCACACAACGAGAGACAGATGCCACACACAGCAATGGCACAGAGGAAGACTTGCCAATCTTTATCTCCCACTATTTATTTATTTTTTTCAGGGAGAATAAAAAAAAAATATGGCCCAGTATTGCACACTGGTTTTCTGTGGCACAAAATGAGAGACAGATGCCACACACAGCAATGGCATAGAGGCAGACGTGCCAATCTTTATCTCCCACTATTTTTTTTTTTTTTCAGGGAGAATAAAAAAAAAATAAAAAATGGCCCAGTATTACACACTAGGTTTTCTGTGGCACACAATGAGAGACAGATGCCACACACAGCACTGGCACAGAGGCAGACTTGCCAATCTTTATCTCCCTGCAGTAATCTCAGAAAAGTATGGCCGGCAGCTATAAAAAGGACTGCTGCACACAAAAGTGTGGACAAACAAACAAGATAGCTGTGCAGAAAGGAAGGAACAACAGGATTTGTGCTTTGAAAAAAGCAGTTGGTTTGCACAGCGGCGTACACACACAGCAACGCAGCTATCAGGGAGCCTTCTAGGGCAGCCCAATGAGCTACAGCGCTGAGGAAAAAAAAATGTAGCTTCCACTGTCCCTGCAAACAAAAGGTGGTGTTGGACAGTGGAAATCGCTACAGCACAAGCGGTTTGGGGGTGAATGTACCCTGCCTAACACTATCCCTGCTTCTGACGAAGCGGCAGCAACCTCTCCCTACGCTCAGATCAGCAGCAGTAAGATGGCGGTCGGCGGGAACGCCCCTTTATAGCCCCTGTGACGCCGCAGCAAGCAAGCCAATCACTGCAATGCCCTTCTCTAAGGTGGTGGGGACTGAGATCTATGTCATCACGCTGCCCACACTATGCGTCCACCTTCATTGGCTGAGAAATGGCGCTTTTAGCGTCATTGAAACGCGACTTTGGCGCGAAAGTCGCGTACCGCATGGCCGACCCCACACAGGGATCGGGTCGGGTTTCATGAGACGCCGACTTTGCCAAAAGTCGGCAACTTATGAAAATGACCGATTCGTTTCGCTCAACCCTACATACGAACTTCAGGGTCTCTGCAAACTCTCTGAACTCTTGTTTAATAAAGGAAAGTTCCTTGGAGATATACATAGACAAAGGCAATATTTGTCTATACTTTTTGATGTCATTCTGTTATAATAGACATGATTGATTTTTTTTTTTAATGAAGCATTTGAATACAATTCTATGAGTTCATCAGTTATTTATATGAAATTTGATGGTTTACTCTTTTGGACAGAGCCTGACTGGAGCAACTTTTGCAGGACAAAAATGTTAAAAAGTACGTGACCTGTCAGTGGTAGCCTAGTAGATTTAAAAAGAGCTAGCACAGGCTTTATGCTGGCTACTTTGACTGTCAGGTAACAGGGGAACCATGACCTTTACACTTTTTCCCTTGTACAGGGATGTGGACTTAAACAGAGGTTATCATGTGAATCCTTACTGGCTGATGGTGTGGAATGGCAGGAATGGTCAAGTCACCGAGACAGAACCAGAAAACAAGGTAGAAATCTTAAAACAGAAGTTTGTTCAAGAAACAGGTTGAGGTCAGGACTAAAATAATACAGGCTGAATATGATCAAAATAGTGATCCTACTGAACGGTATGTAAAAAGTCTTAACATCTTAGCATTACGAGGCAAATCTTTGGACATCCTAAATAAAAAACTAACTAACTAAACTAACTTACATTCACGATCTTTTCCACTCTAATTCCCTTAACCTTCTGGCTATTACAGAAACCTGGATCCAGCAGTCAGACAACACCGCCGCTGCCGCTCTCTCATTTGGTGGGCTGAAATTTTCACATACCACCAGACCTGAGAACAGACAGGGTGGAGGTGTTGGTTTGCTCCTTTCATCACAATGTGCTTTCCAGGTCATCCCCCTGGTTCCCTCACTTACATTTCCTTCCTTTGAAGTCCACGCTGTTAAACTCTTTAAGCCCTTCTCCTTGTGAGTGGCAGTTGTTTATCGCCCTCCAGGCTCCTCCCGCCTGTTTCTAGACCACTTTGCCACCTGGCTTACTCACTTTCTATCCTGGGACATACCCACCCTCATCATGGGAGACTTTAACATCCCCATCAATGATCCCCTCTCCCAATCTGCCTCTCATCTTCTTTCTCTAACTTCTTCATTCGGCCTCTCACAGTTTACTAATTCTCCTAAGCATGAGGACGGGAATACTCTGGACCTGGTTTTCTCCCGTCCCAGCTTGCTGCATGACTTTACTAACTCCCCTCTCCCGCTCTCGGACCACAATCTTCTTTCCTTCTCTGTCAAGAATTGTCTCCTCACCCAGGACACCCCCACTTAGCACACTTATCGGAATACACGTGCCATTAATACCCAGTAGCTTATGGACAATCTCTACACATCTTTAGCCCCCATCTCCTCCCTCTCCTGTCCAGACAGCGTCAGACTGGAGCACCTTGGGCCCACAAGAGAAAATCATTCTTGGGCCTACTATGTAGTTACATAGAAATAGATACAAGACCACCAATTGTGCGGTAAAAAGCGCTAATATCAGGGTATAATATAAGGTAGTTCACGTCTTAATTATGTAGCAAGGGTTGGGGTAGCCCCCTCACAGAATATAATGTAGCCCCCTAATAAAATATAATGCAGTCCCCTCTCATAGAATATAATGCAGCATCCCACAAAATATAATGCAACCCCCTCAGGTATAATGCAGTCCCCAACATAGAATATAATGTAGCACCCTCATAGGGTATAATGCAGCCCCCCTCATATAGTATAATGCAGCCCACCACAGAATATAATGTAGTCCCCTGAGAGAATGCAGCCCCACCACAGAATATAATGCAGCCCCCATAGAGTATACTGTAGCCCTCTCATAAAGTATGATGTAGCCCCCATAATATAATGTAGTCCTCTGAGAGAATAATGCAGCCCCACAACAGAATATAATGCAGCCCCCCATAGAGTATATTGTAACCCCTCATATAGTATGATGTAGCCACCCATAATATAATTTACTAAATACTATAAGTAGTACCCTGAGAAAAATGCAGTCCCCCCACAGAATATAATGTAGCCCCCTCATAAAGTATAATACAGCCCCTCTCCACCCCATCATTGTCCTCATCACCACCTCCATCATTGCCTTCTCCCCTTTACCCCTATCATTCTCCCCCACCACCTCCATCACTGCCCATTCCACCACCTGCATCATTGCCTCCTCCCCCAACATCATTGCCCATCACCTCCATCATTGCCCATCACCTCCATCATTGCCTCCCCCCACCACCATCATTGCCCATCACCTCCATCATTGCCTATCACCTCCATCATTGCCCATCCCCTCCATCATTGCCTTCTCCCCCTCCACCCCTATCATTCTCCCCCACACCTCCCTCACTGCCCATTTCACCACCTGCATCATTGCCTCCTCCCCCACCAACATTGTCCATTTCAGCACCTCCTTCATCACCTCCATCATCACCTTCATCATTGCCTCCCCCACCACCATCATTGCCCATTTCATCACCTCCATCATTGCCTCCCCCACCACCATCATTGCCCATTTCATCACCTCCATCATTGCCTCCCACCACCACCATTGCCCTTCACCTCCCTCATTGTCTCCCCCACCACCATCATTGCCCATCGCCTCCATCATTGCCTATCACCTCCATTGCCTATCACCTCCATCATTACCCATCACCTCCATCATTGCCTCCCCACCACCATTATTGCCCATCACCTCCATCATTGCCTCCCCACCATCATAGCCTATCACCTCTATCATTGCCTCCCCTACCATCATTGCCTATCACCTTCATCATTGCCCATCACCTCCATCATTGCCTTCCCACCACCATCATTGCACATCACTTCCATCATTGCCTCCCGACCATCATTGCCTATCACCTCCATTGCCTATAACCTACATCATTGCCCATCACCTCCATTGCCTATCACCTCCATCATTGCCCATCACCTCCATCATTGTCTCCCCACCACCACCATCATTGCCCATCACCTCCATCATTGTCTCCCCACCACCATCATTGCCCATCACCTCCATCATTGTCTCCCCCACCACCATCATTGCCCATCATCTCCATAATTGTCTTCCTCACCAATATTATTGTCCTTCACCACCACACACACCTCACCGAAGCAGCAGCTCACCACACACACACGAAGGCACACACACTCTCTCACACACACAGGCACACACACACAGGCAAACACACACGCAGGCAGGCACACAGCACAGCTCACCTCACCACAGCAGCAGCTCATCCCAGCAACCTCTTCCTTGCTGGAAGCTTTCTGACTGAGACAGCAGCACACTGGATGATGACATCATCCAGCTGGGCTGTCTCAGACAAAAAGCAGGACACCAGGAGATGAGCTGCTCTGTGTGAGCCTGTGTGCCTGCATGTGTGTGTGTGTGTATGTGTGCCTGCATGTGTGTGTATGTGTGCAGTGCTGTGTGTGCACGTGTGATGGTGGGGCTTTACATGCGGGCAGTGGAAGCTGCAACCTGCAGCTAACGCTGCCCGCTATTAAAGAGAAATGGTATTCACGCCTCTCCACGCCCATAGGGGCATGGGGAAGCGTGAATATTCATTCTGCTTTAGCAGCGGTGACAGGATCCTGTCTCCAGCTGCTGCTACTGGCACAGGGTGGGCCCCCTTGACTCTGGGGCCCCATAGCCACTGGCTGGGGGCTCGTGGAGCAGTGGGGGCCCTAGGCAGCTGCTGGCCAGTATGCCAGCAGGTGTTGGTGCCTGGGCCCACCGGAGAATCTTCCGGTGCTCCGGTGGGCCAGTCCTAGCCTGTGTCCAGACTTAGCATTCTCACACTACAATAATACACTGAAGAATGCCCTAGATAAAGCAGCACCTTCTACACGCAGAAAGACCTGACACAGACAATGGCAGCCCTGGCACACTATGCAAACACGCTTTCTTCAGCGTTGCTCAAGGTGTGCAGAGCGGCAGTGGAGAAAATCTCTCTTAGCAGAAGACTTCATCCACTATAAGTTCATGCTCAAAACCTATAACTCTGCCTTTTATCTGAACAAACAATCCTACTTCACCACTAGTGTTGAGCATTCCGATACCGCAAGTATCGGGTATCGGACGATATTTGCGGTATCGGAATTCCGATACCGAGATCCGATACTTGCCACATATCGGATACCAGAATCGGAAGTTCTCAATTCAAACAGCACGAATTCAGCCAATGAGGACTGATTACAAGTGTGGGCACATCCTGTTCAGCATGGTGGGCATGAAACTACTGGCAAGGCTGTGATTGGCTGCTGAAATGATGTCATTCTGCAGTTTAAAAGTTGCTGGCGCCATTTTGGGCTCACTCTGCTGTGAATTCAGTTAGGCATAGGACGCTGTGTTCTGACTGAGGGCCAGTTGAGATAGCGATTTGCTTCTTTCTGCTTTTCCCAGGCTAATTTAGCAACCGCTGTGTGTTCACCTTGCTTTTTCCTTGCAGCGCTGTTTTCACAGCGATCTGCAAGGTCTCTGTGTGTGTGTGTGTGAGTGAGTGCAGCCCACTCTGTAGTCTGTGTGCAGCCATAGCTGGTTGTATCCAGCTCAGGGTGGTTCACTGACTCATACAGTTCTATCCATTCCATTGTCCTTTTTTGCAAATAGTGCAGCCCGCTGCACATTTTTTCAAATAATTCCTATTAGTGGCTTTCCACCCGTATCCAGCTAAATTGTGGAAAACCACTACATAGGATAACGTAGAGGAGGTTTTTGGGGCCTTGCAGCGCCGTTTACGGCTGTCTGCACGGTCTCCGTGTGAGTGCAGCTCGCCCTGTAGTCTGTGTGCAGCCACAGCCGGTTGTATCCAGCTCAGGGTGGTTCACTGACTCATACAGTTCTATCCATTCCATTGTCCTTTTTTGCAAATAGTGCAGCCCACTGCACATTTTTTCAAATAATTCCTATTAGTGGCTTTCCACCCGTATCCAGCTAAATTGTGGAAAACCACTACATAGGATAACGTAGAGGAGGTTTTTCGGGCCTTGCAGCGCCGTTTACGGCTGTCTGCACGGTCTCCGTGTGAGTGCAGCTCGCCCTGTAGTCTGTGTGCAGCCACAGCCGGTTGTATCCAGCTTAGGGTGGTTCACTGACTCATACAGTTCTATCCATTCCATTGTCCTTTTTTGCAAATAGTGCAGCCCGCTGCACATTTTTTCAAATAATTCCTATTAGTGGCTTTCCACCCGTATCCAGCTAAACTGTGGAAAAACACTACATAGGATAACGTAGAGGAGGTTTTTGGGGCCTTGCAGCGCCGTTTACGGCTGTCTGCACGGTCTCCGTGTGAGTGCAGCTCGCCCTGTAGTCTGTGTGCAGCCACAGCCAGTTGTATCCAGCTCAGGGTGGTTCACTGACTCATACAGTTCTATCCATTCCATTGTCCTTTTTTGCAAATAGTGCAGCCCGCTGCACATTTTTTCAAATAATTCCTATTAGTTGCTTTCCACCCGTATCCAGCTAAATTGTGGAAAAACACTACATAGGATAACATAGAGGAGGTTTTTGGGGCCTTGCAGCGCCGTTTACGGCTGTCTGCACGGTCTCCGTGTGAGTGCTGCTCTCCCTGTTGTCAGTTCAGCCCCAAAAAAATAAATAAATAATAAAGTTCACCAAACACACCACTTTACAGTTGTGTAGGCCACATTAGCTCATATTAAAGTCTAGTCCACACTTTTGAAAATTAGTGTTTCTTATACCTGTTAGGAGCTGTTCAGGAATAAGCACACTAAGCCGTTAGTACTTTTCTGCTTATCTTTATCAGTCAACCAAGATGAAGAAGGCAGGGAGTAAGGCACGTGGGCATGGGCGCGGAGCAGGGAGAGGACGTGGGGATTCTGTGCCTGCTGCGGGCACCGGTGACTCATCATCACCCAGTTTCAGCAGGGAACAGTCCATCATGCGCAGCTTTGTCGGAGAGCACCGTACACCACTGCTGCGTGAAGACCAAATTGAAGCCGTTGTCGGATGGATGGCAGCTAACTCATTGACTTCAATTAGTGCCACATCCTCTCAGACACAGAGCACTGGAGAGCAGTTGGTGGCAGAGGGTAGTGTAGATGATGAGGTCCTTCACCCATCGTGGCGTGAGGGACAGGAAGGTGGTGGGAGCAGCTCTGAGGAAGAGATTCCCCGAACAGGCCAAAGAGGGAGAGGGAGGGGGAAGACTGCGGATCCTGTAGCCTCCACTTTGGCACCCGTTAGGAGCATGTCTCTTCCAAAAGCCAAAAAGGGCGCTCCCAAGACTTGCAGTGCCTGGTCCTTTTTTGACACAGTTGCAGATGACTTTTGCTATGTCAAATGCAAGGTGTGTCATCATAAAATCAAAAGAGGGAAAAATATCAGCAACCTCAATACCTCCAAAATGTGGAAACATGTGCGGACCAAGCACGCGGCGGAGTTACAAAAACACACTGAAGACCTAGGCCAACCAACAGCGGCAGCTACCACCCCTTCAGCTCGTGTTGCCTCTTCATCCAGCTCACACACAGCTGGTTCGGCTTCCTCCCAGGATCGCCATGGAAGAACCTCTGGCACTGTTGTCCAGAGACCCACTATAATTCCACCCGCAGCACCACGTTCCCAGTCATCCTCACACTCCCAGCCCAGTCTACAGCCATCGGTAGTACAGCCATGGGAGAAAAGGCGGCCTTTCTCGGCAAACCACCCACGAGCACAGGCTCTGACTGCAGGCATTGCCAAACTTCTGTCACTGGAAATGCTGTCATTCAGGCTGGTGGAGACTGACAGCTTCCGTGACTTGATGTCATTGGCAGTCCCACAGTACAATGTGCCCAGCCGCCAGTAGCAAGGTCCACCTCACCACCGATGCGTGGACCAGTCACCATGGACAGGGGCGATACCTTTCCCTCACTGCCCATTGGGTTAATGTTGTTGAGCCGGGTACAGATCGTGCGAGTGGCGCAGGACGTGTCCTGCCCACTCCAGGGATTGCAGGAATCCTGTCTGTATGCATTGACTCCTCCTCTTACACAAGTTCCTCAGAATCATCGCTGCAGGAGCCGTCACAGTCCACCTCCACATGGACCCATGAACGTATACCTCTTATGACCGACATGAGCACAGCCGTGGCCAAACGTCAACAGGCCGTCTTGAAATTAATTTCTTTGGGGAATCGAAGCCACACAGCGCAGGAGCTCTGGAATGCCATCAAGCAGGAGAGCGATGTGTGGTTTGTGGCAGCGAATCTCCAGCCAGGCATGGTAGTGTGTGATAATGGCTGAAATCTGGTGGCAGCTCTGGGCCTCGGCAACCTCACTCACATCCCATGTCTGGCACATGTGCTCAACTTGGTCGTGCAGAGTTTTTTGAGGGACTATCCGGATCTTGATGCACTGCTGCACAAGGTCCGCCTAGAGTGTGCTCACTTGCGGCGTTCCAGCACTGCAAAATCGTGCATTGCGGCTCTGCAGCGCCGATTCCGCCTTCCCGAACATCGCATCATATGTGACCTACCTACCAGGTGGAATTCCACGTTACATATGTTGGAGCCGTTGTGTGAGCAGCAGCAAGCAGTAATGGAGTACCAGCTGCATCAGGCGCAAAGAAGTCGCACTCCGCGCCGTTCAGACTTCACAACCAGAGCGGGCCACTATGAAGGATGTCTGTCAGGTTTTGCGTCCCTTCGATTATTCCACGCGGATGGCGAGTGCAGATGATGCACTAGTCAGCATGACTGTCCCCCTTATCTGCCTGCTTGAAAAATCACTGCAAGCGCTAAGGGATGATGTTGTGGAAGAGGTGGAGGATGAGGATTCACCATTTCCATCATCTTCTGGACAGTCAGCGCCACGTGGTTCCTCACAAACGCGTAGGCAGGGGACACTTTGTGAGGAGGATGAGGAGGAGTCAATGGAGGAGGAAGACATCGTTCCAGAGGAGGGAGTTACACAATTGTCCAGTAGTCAGTGTGCACAGCGAGGGTGGGGTGATGATGAGCGGGCAGAGATCACGCCTCAAGCAGAGGACAGCGTTTCTTGGCCAGTTGGCAGTCTGCAGCACATGGTTGATTACATGTTGCAGTGCCTGAGAAACGACCGCCGCATCGCCCACATTCTCAACATGTCTGATTATTGGGTGTTCACCCTCCTCGATCCTCGCTACCGGGACAACGTACAAAGCCTCATCACACTGTTGAACCAGGAGCGTAAAATGCGGGAGTACCAAGACACACTGGTGAATTCCATCATCTTCTCCAGTCCAACTGAGAAAAGTGCTGCTAGTGCTTTACAAAGCAGCTCAGTGCGTCCAGGCAGTGGAGGAGGCTCTGCACAAAGAGGGAGCAGAAGCAGTGCCTCTGCCCAAGGCAAGACCAGTATGGCCCAACTGTGGCACAGTTTTTTGTGCCCGCCACAAATGTCTACACCATCACAGACGGCTCCAGTCAGCAGGAGGCAACGGTTCCGTCAGATGGTGACAGACTACATGTCTTGCCCTCTTGCTGTACTCCCAGACGGCTCTTCCCCTTTCAAGTTTTGGGTCTCTAAGCTGGATACATGGCCAGAGCTAAGCCAGTATGCATTGGAGGTGCTGGCTTGCCCTGCGGCTAGTGTATTATCGGAACGCGTCTTTAGTGCTGCAGGTGGTGTACTAACAGACCGTCGCATGCGACTATCCTCCGATAACGTTGACCGGCTTACTTTCCTGAAAATAAACCAGGCCTGGATCTCGCAGGAATTTGCCACTCCTCTTCCTGATTAAATAATTGGGTGACTGTCTACAGTATCCAGGTCTCCTGTTGTGTTCATCTTTCTACCACCTGAACTGTAATTCCTGGGCTCCAACACCGCCAGTTGAGGCTCAGAAGTGCCATCTGCACAGTCAAAACATACGACCCAGTGTTATTGGGTGTCAGTAACATCAGCTGATCCCCAGCTGTGTAGCCGGCAATGTGTCCTGCGACCGCCACGCTGACACAACAACTGAAATGTAAGGGAACCTGTCCCCCCCCCAGGCGCTTGTTACTGAAATAGCCACCTTGTGCAGCAGTAATGCTGCACAAGGAAAAGGTAACTATTTTTGTTAAGCTCCTTGCACACGCAGAACTTAACACTTTTAAAGTGTGTCCAATGATACCGTAAAACCATCCCGGAGGTGGGACTTTCCTTTGTAATGTGACGCAGCACACCCGTCATTCCTACTCCCTTGGTGCCGAGCGCCGCCTCCTCAGCGTTGTTTGATTCTGTCCCGGAGCCTGCGCTGTTATGTTATCCTTTGGCCAGGCACACTTAGCGCTGCCCATCTTCTGACATCATTTGGTGTCAGGCTGGCTGCGCCTGTGTGACAGCGCTGGCCTAGATCCCGCCTCACAGTGTCATCTAATGTATGACGACTGTGCTGCGTCACATTACAAAGGAAAGTCCCACCTCCGGGATGGTTTAACGGTGTGAGGGGACACATTTTATAAGTGTTTAGTTTTGTGTTTGCAAGGAGCATAATGAAAAGAGCCACCTTTTCCTTTGGCATCCTTTGTGATGCAAAAGCTGGCTCTTTCAGCTACAAACGCCTTTTGGGGGGTTAAAGGTTCCCTTTCGACTTGCTCCAATCAGGCTTCGGCCTAAACGGTGTTCCTCTGCTCCTCCTGCTGTCCCTGGGCTCCAACACCGCTAGTTGGTGCCTGGAAGTGCTGTCCGCACAGTCAACAGTCACTCCTCTGTTATTGGGGTTCAGTAACGTCAGCTGCTCCCCTGCTGTGTGTGCTGCAATACCTCCTATCTGATCCTCCTGCTGTCCCTGGGCTCCAACACCACTAGTTGGTGCCTGGAAGTGCTGGATGCACAGTTAGCACTTGCTGCCATGTTATTGGTGTTCAGTAACGTCAGCTGCTCCCTGCTGTGTGTGCTGCAATACCTCCTATCTGATCCTCCTGCTGTCCCTGGGCTCTAACACTGCTAGTTGGTGCCTGGAAGTGCTGGATGCACAGTCAACACTTGCTGCCATGTTATTGGGGTTCAGTAACATCAGCTGCTCCCCTGCTGTGTGTGCTGCAATACCTACTATCTGATCCTCCTGCTGTCCCTGCGCTCTAACACCGCTATTTGGTGCCTGGAAGTGCTGTCCGCACAGTCAACAGTCGCTCCTCTGTTATTGGGGTTCAGTAACGTCAGCTGCTCCCCTGCTGTGTGTGCTGCAATACCTCCTATCTGATCCTCCTGCTGTCCCTGGGCTCCAACACTGCTGGTTGCTGCCCGGAAGTGCTGTTTGCACAGAGCCAAACACCTCGCCAATGTGTTAGTGGGGTTCAGTAACATCAGCTGCTCCCCTGCTGTGTATCCGGCAATGTGTCATGCGACCGCCACGCTGGCACAACTAAAACTTAAGGTAACCTGCCCACCCCCACCCCCCCAGGCGTTTGTTACTGAAAGAGCCACTTTGTGCAGCAGTAATGCTGCAGAAGGAAAAGGTGGCTCTTTTAATTATGCTCCTTTCAAAGGCTGAACTACACACTTATGAAATGTGTCCCCTCACACCATTAAACCGTCCCGGAGGTGGGACTTTCCTTTGTAATGTGACGCAACACAGCCGTCATTCCTACCCCCTTGGCGCCGTGCGCCGCCTCCTCAGCGTTGTTTGATTCTGTCCCGGAGCCTGCGCTGTTATGTTATCCTTTGGCCAGGCACACTTAGTGCTGCCCATCTTCTGACATCATTTGGTGTCAGGCTGGCTGCGCCTCTGCTTCCTCACAGTACAAAGGAAAGTCCCACCTCCGGGATGGTTTAACGGTGTGAGGGGACACATTTTATAAGTGTTTAGTTCTGTGTTTGCAAGGAGCATAATTAAAAGAGCCACCTTTTCCTTTGGCATCCTTTGTGATGCAAAAGCTGGCTCTTTCAGCTTCAAACGCCTTTTGGGGGGGGTTAAAGGTTCCCTTTCGACTTACTCCAATCAGGCTTCGGCCTAAACAGTGTTCCTCTTCTCCTCCTGCTGTCCCTGGGCTCCAACACCGCTAGTTTGTGCCTGGAAGTGCTGTCCGCACAGTCAACAGTCGCTCCTCTGTTATTGGGGTTCAGTAACGTCAGCTGCTCCCCTGCTGTGTGTGCTGCAATACCTCCTATCTGATCCTCCTGCTGTCCCTGGGCTCTAACACCGCTAGTTGGTGCCTGGAAGTGCTGTCCGCACAGTCAACAGTCGCTCCTCTGTTATTGGGGTTCAGTAACGTCAGCTGCTCCCCTGCTGTGTGTGCTGCAATACCTCCTATCTGATCCTCCTGCTGTCCCTGGGCTCTAACACCGCTAGTTGGTGCCTGGAAGTGCTGTCCGCACAGTCAACAGTCGCTCCTCTGTTATTGGGGTTCAGTAACGTCAGCTGCTCCCCTGCTGTGTGTGCTGCAATACCTCCTATCTGATTCTCCTGCTGTCCCTGGGCTCCAACACTGCTGGTTGCTGCCCAGAAGTGCTGTTTGCACAGAGCCAAACACCTCGCCAATTTGTTAGTGGGGTTCAATAACGTCAGCTGCTCCCCTGCTGTGTATCCGGCAACGTGTCATGCGACCGCCATGCTGGCACAACTAAAACTTAAGGTAACCTGCCCACCCCCACCCCCCAGGCGATTGTTACTGAAAGAGCCACCTTGTGCAGCAGTAATGCTGCAGAAGGAAAAGGTGGCTCTTTTAATTATGCTCCTTTCAAAGGCTGAACTACACACTTATGAAATGTGTCCCCTCACACCATTAAACCGTCCCGGAGGTGGGACTTTCCTTTGTAATGTGACGCAGCACAGCCGTCATTCCTACCCCCTTGGCGCCGTGCGCCGCCTCCTCAGCATTGTTTAATTCTGTCCCGGAGCCTGCGCTGTTATGTTATCCCTTGGCCAGGCACACTTAGCGCTGCCCATCTTCTGACATCACTTGGTGTCAAGCTGGCTGCGCCTGTGCAGCCTCGCTGGCCGAGATCCCGCCTCGCAGTGTCTTCTGATTTAATCACACTGCGGGCCTGGGATCCATGGGCATGCGCAGTGCATATCTTCACCTAAGGCTGTCACTCATCTCCCTCCACCTTCTTCAGACTGTGCGCCATCAGCTGATCCCTAATAGCATGCCACGGCCATGACACCGCACAGTCTGAAGAAGCCGGAGGGAGGGGAGTGAGAGGCGAGGATATGCACTGCGCATGGCCACGGATCCCAGGCCTGCGGTGGGATTACATTAGACGACACTGCGAGGCGGGATCTAGGCCAGCGCGGCCGCACAGGCGCAGCCAGCCTGACACCAAATTATGTCAGAAGATGGGCAGCGCTAAGTGTGCCGGGCCAAGGGAAAACATAACAGCGCAGGCTCCGGGACAGAATCAAACAACGCTGAGGAGGCGGCGCACGGCGCCAAGGGGGTAGAAATGACTGCTGCGCTGCATCACATTACAAAGGAAAGTCCCACCTCCGGGACGGTTTAACGGTGTGAGGGGACACGTTTCATAAGTGTGTAGTTCAGCCTTTGAAAGGAGCATAATTAAAAGAGCCACCTTTTCCTTTTGCATCATTAGTGCTGTACAAGATGGCTCTTTCAGCAACAAACGCCTGGGGTGGGGGTTAAAGGTTCCCTTTCAACTTTCTCCAGTGCAGGCTTCGGCCTACACTCTGCTCCTCCTGCTGACCCCGGGCTCTAACACCGCCAGTTGGCGCCCAGAAGTGCTGGCTGCACAGAGCCAAACACCTCGCCAATGTGTCACGGGGGTTCAGCAACGCCAGCTGTTCCCCTGCTGTGTAGCCGGCAACGTGTCCTGCAAACGCCACGCAGACACAAAGCTGCCGCCAGTGCAGGCTTCGGCCTACACTCTGCTCCCTCTCCTCCTGCTGTCCCTGGGCTCTAACACTGTAGGTTGGTGCCTGGAAGTGCTGGCTGCACAGAGAAAAACACCAGCCAATGTGTCAGCGGGGTTCAGTAATGCCAGCTGTTCCCCTGCTGTGTAGCCGGCATCGTGTCCTGCAAATGCCACGAAGACACAAAGCTGCCGCCAGTACAGGCTTTGGCCTACACTCTGCTCCCTCTCCTCCTGCTGTCCATGGGCTCTAACACCGTCAGTTGGTGCCCGGAAGTGCTGGCTGCACAGAGAAAAACACCAGCCAATGTGTCAGTGGGGTTCAGTAACGCCAGCTGTTCCCCTGCTGTGTAGCTGGCATCGTGTCCTGCAAACGCCACACAGACACAAAGCTGCCGCCAGTGCAGGCTTCGGCCTACACTCTGCTCCCTCTCCTTCGGCTGACCCTGGGCTCTAACACTACCAGTTGGCGCCCCGAAGTGCTAGCTGCATAGAGATAAACACCCGCCAAGGTGTCAGTGGGGTTCAGCAACGCCAGCTGTTCCCCTGCTGTGTAGCCGGCAACGTGTCCTGCAAACGCCATGCAGACACAAAGCTGCCGCCAGTGCAGGCTTCGGCCTACACTCTGCTCCCTCTCCTCCTGCTGTCCCTGGGCTCTAACACCATCAGTTGGTGCCTGGAAGTGCTGGCTGCACAGAGAAAAACACCAGCCAATGTGTCAGTGGGGTTCAGTAACGCCAGCTGTTCCCCTGCTGTGTAGCCGGCATCGTGTCCTGCAAACGCCACGCAGACACAAAGCTGCCGCCAGTGCAGGCTTCGGCCTACACTCTGCTCCCTCTCCTCCTGCTGTCCCTTGGCTCTAACACCGTCAGTTGGTGCTCGGAAGTGCTGGCTGCACAGAGAAAACCACCAGCCAATGTGTCAGTGGGGTTCAGTAACGCCAGCTGTTCCCCTGCTGTGTAGCCGGCATCGTGTCCTGCAAACGCCACGCAGACACAGGAACTGAAACTGAAGGGAACCTGTCCCCCCCAGGTGTTTGTATGTATAACAGCCACCTTGTACAGCAGTAATGCTGCATTTGTACAAGGTGGCTCATTAAGTTACTCTCCTTGCACACGCCGAACGCAACACGTCTAAAATGTGTCTCCTGAGACCATTAAACCATCCCTGCGGTGTGACTTTCCTTTGTAATGACACAATGCAACCCCCTTGGTAGCGCTGCCCGTCTTCTGACATCATTGTTTGGCTGGCTGCGCCTCTGCAGCCGCCCTGCCCGACACAACGCCCCTCGGTGTCTTATTTATTTTGACTGCGAGGGTGTGATTGACGGGCATGAGCAGTGCATATCTTCGCCTGTCACTCATCTCCTTCCGCCTTCTTCAGACTGTACGGCTTCATGGCCGTGGCATGCGATAAGGAATCAGCTGACGCTGCACAGTCTGTAGCAGGTGTAAGGACACGAGTGAGAGGCGAACATATTTACTGTGCAAGGCCATGAATCCCAGCCCCACAGTGTGAATTAAGGAAAAGACACTGCAGGGCTGGGATTCATGGTCAACGGGAACCGCACCGGCCGACATGAAATGATGTCAGAAGACGGGCAGCGCTAACAGCGCATGGCCAAGGGATAACACGACAGCGCAGACTCCTGTACAGCTAACAACAATGCTCAGGAGGCTGCGCCCAGCACCAAGGTGGGATTTTTGACAGCTGTGCTACGTCTCATTAAGAAGGAAAGTCACGCCTCCAAGACAGTTTGACTGTATAAGGGGCTAAATGTTATACGTGTTTCATTCAGCGTCTGCAAGATTCAAAACTTAAAGAGCAACCTTTGACTTGTGCAGCATTACAGCTGCACAAGGTGTGGCTCTTCTAGTTTGTAACACCTGAGGGGGGGTTAAAGGTTACCTTTAAAATTGGTTCAATTAGGCTTCGGCCTACACTCTTCTCCCTCTCCTCCTGCTGACCCTGGGCTCTAACACCGCCAGTTGGCGCCCGGAAGTGCTAGCTGCACAGAGAAAAACACCTCGCCAATGTGTCAGTGGGGTTCAGCAATGCCAGCTGTTCCCCTGCTGTGTAGCCGGCAATGTGTCCTGCAAACACCACGCAGACACAAAGCTGCCGCCAGTGCAGGCTTCGGCCTACAATCTGCTCCCTCTCCTCCTGCTGTCCCTGGGCTCCAACACCGTCAGTTGGTGCCCGGATGTGCTGGCTGCACAGAGAAAAATACCAGCCAATGTGTCAGTGGGGTTCAGTAACACCAGCTGTTCCCCTGCTGTGTAGCCGGCATCGTATCCTGCAAACACCACGCAGACACAAAGCTGCCGCCAGTGCAGGCTTTGGCCTACACTCTGCTCCCTCTCCTTCTGCTGACCCTGGGCTCTAACACCACCAGTTGGCGCCCGGAAGTGCTAGCTGCACAGAGAAAAACACAAGCCAATGTGTCAGTGGGGTTCAGTAACGCCAGCTGTTCCCCTGCTGTGTAGCCGGCATCGTGTCCTGCAAACGCCATGCAGACACAAAGCTGCCGCCAGTGCAGGCTTTGGCCTACACTCTGCTCCCTCTCCTCCTGCTGTCCCTGGGCTCTAACACCGTCAGTTGGTACTCGGAAGTGCTGGCTGCACAGAGAAAAACACCAGCCAATGTGTCAGTGGGGTTCAGTAACGCCAGCTGTTCCCCTGCTGTGTAGCCGGCATCGTGTCCTGCAAACGCCACGCAGACACAAGAACTGAAATTGAAGGGAACCTGTCCCCCCCAGGTATTTGTATGTATAACAGCCACCTTGTACAGCAGTAATGCTGCATTTGTACAAGGTGGCTCATTAAGTTACGCTCCTTGCACACGCCAAACGCAACACGTCTAAAATTTGTCTCCTGAGACCATTAAACCGTCCCTGAGGCGTGACTTTCCTTTGTAATGACATGCTGCAACCCCCTTGGTAGCGCTGCCCGTCTTCTGACATCATTGTTTGGCTGGCTGCGCCTCTGCGGCCGCCCCCCCGCCTGACACAACGCCCCTCGGTGTCTTATTTATTTTGACTGCGAGGGTGTGATTGACGGGCATGAGCAGTGCATATCTTCGCCTGTCACTCATCTCCTTCCGCCTTCTTCAGACTGTACGGCTTCATGGCCGTGGCATGCAATAAGGGATCAGCTGACGCCGCACAGTCTGTAGCAGGTGTAAGGACACGAGTGAGAGGCGAACATATTTACTGCGCAAGGCCATGAATCTCAGCCCCACAGTGTGAATTAAGGAAAAGACACTGCAGAGCTGGGATTCATGGTCAACGCAAACCGCACCGGCCGACATGAAATGATGTCAGAAGATGGGCAGCGCTAACAGCGCATGGCCAAGGGATAACATGACAGCGCAGACTCCTGTACAGCTAAAAACGACGCTCAGGAGGCTGCGCCCAGCACCAAGGTGGGATTTTTGACAGCTGTGCTGCGTCTCATTAAGAAGGAAAGTCACGCCTCCAAGACAGTTTGACTGTATAAGGGGCTAAATGTTATGCGTGTTTCATTCAGTGTCTGCAAGATTCAAAACTTAAAGAGCAACACAACAGACCTCCAAATGCCTCCAGTGCAGGCTTTGGCCTACACTCTGCTCCCCCTGCTGACCCTTTGCTCCAACCCCACTAGTTGGGGCTCTAAGAAGACAAGCTTGAATAGGTCCCCATCCTGGTTCCAGTACCGTCAGCTGGTTCCGGGCAGAGCCTTTGGCTTAGGTGCCTCCCTCTGGGTATCTGAGTTCCACCAACGTCAGGTGGTCCTTGGTAGTGCTTTCAGGCACGGGTACCTCCTGCTTAGCAACCGGGTTCCAGTAACATCAGCTGGTCCTCGGTAGTTCCATTGGCTCTTGGACCTTCGGGTAGCCATCCGAGTTCCAGTTCCAGCAGCTGTTTCTCGGCATTTTCTCAGCCTTCTTGTACCTTCTGCTACATTTTCAAGTTCAAGACCCTAAAGACGATGACCCGGAAGACCACCCCTAAGATGACGATGACACCAGAGACGACAACCACTGAGAAGACGATGACCCTGGAGACGACGACGACATGGGAGACCGAGAAGCAGAAGAACAAGAGGCTGCAGAACAAAGAGCAGAAGAACATTAAGCATAACACTAAATATTAGAGCAAAAGATGTTATCTAAATTATAAGCAGAAGAAGACTAAGCAGTGTATGGGGGTGAGTCCGTTCCTCCTCGTGGTGCCCCTGGATAAAGCCTGATGCTGCAGGCCAAACTGAACGCGGACAAATCTAACTGTTTTGTGACAGGCAGAACGGAAGGTGTAATCTTCAAACTTTTATAGATAACAACTACGGGAATGCCTGTCACAAATAAGAATATGATGAAGAAGTTGAATATGAAGAAGAATAATTGTTAAATAAAAAGAATATGAACAATGTAACAAAAAAAATTATAGGTAGAAGATGAAGAAGAAGATGAATAAGGTGAAGAAGAACTTGATGTCAAAGATGCTGATGATGATGAAGAAGAAAGTGTGGGAGAAGTAAAAAAGAGGGTGAAGGGCGTGGAAGTAGTGAAACATCAATATCTGACAAAATTAAAAAAATCTTAACATAGTCAATATCTTTGTAACTCCGAACGTCTTAAAAAAAATTAAAATTCCTGCTATTCTATTTGATTGGGCTAAACCTCTATGCCTTTAATGTCTCCGCCACTTCCCCCAATACATCCTACATTATTCTTAGTTGTTTTCCTTCATGTAGAATGAACCTACAAGGAAAGAAAGGGTTTATTTTAATTCCGATATTTTCGACCCATTGACTTGCATTGGTATTGGGTATGGGTATCGGCGAGATCCAATATTTTGCCGGTATCAGCCGATACTTTCCGATACCGATACTTTCCGATATCGGAAGGTATCGCTCAACACTATTCACCACCCTCATCACCTCACTATCCAACAACCCAAAACGACTTTTTGAAACCTTAAACTCCCTCTTGAAACCTAAAGTACAGGCCCCCATCACCAATCTCAGTGGTGAGGATCTGGCTACTTATTTCCTAGAAAAAATCAACCACATCCATCAGGATATCTCAGCCCAATCTCCTCAGTGCCTGGATCCCCTTCCCTGCCGCACCTCAAGCTCACTAGACATCTTTGAGCCTGTTTCAGAAGAAGAAGTTTCCAAGCTCCTCGCTTCTGCTTGGCCTATAACCTGTAACAGTGACCCCATTCCTTCACATCTCCTGCAATCTCTCTCACCAGTGGTCACCACTCACCTGACTAAAATATTTAACCTCTCTCCTTCTTCAGGTATCTTTCCCTCCTTATTTAAACATGCCATCATAACCCCTTTACTTAAAAAGCCATCCCTGGACCTGCACTGCTAACTACAGACCTGTCTCTAACCTTTCCTTCATCTCTAAACTCCTGGAATGCTTGGTCCACTCCCATTTAATCCGCTATCTCTCAGATAACTCTCTTCTCAACCCCTTACAATCTGGTTTCCGCTCTTTACACTCCACTGAAACTGCCCTCACTAAAGTCTCTAATGATCTAATAACAGCTAAATCCAAAGGTCATTGCTCTCTGCTGATTCTCCTGGATCTCTCGGCCGCATTTGACACTGTGGATCACCAGCTCCTTCTTACTATGCTCTGCTCTATAGGCCTCAAGGACACAGCCCTCTCCTGGTTCTCCTCCTACCTCTCTGACCGCTCCTTCACTGTATCTTTTGCCAGCTCTTCTTCCTCTCCTTGTCCCCTTATTATCGGGGTTCCGCAGGGCTCAGTCCTAGGCCCCCTCCTCTTCTCTCTATACACGGCCTCTATTGGACAAACAATCAGCAGATTTGGGTTCCAGTATCATCTCTATGCTGATAACACCCAATTATATACTTCTTCCTCTGACATCACCCCTACCCTAATTCAAAATACCAAGGATTGTCTGTCTGCTGTCTCTAACATCATGTCCTCCCTCTATCTGAAACTAAATCTCTCCAAAATGGAACTTCTTGTGTTTCTCCCTTTTACTAACCTCACTCTACCCAACATCAAAATTACCCTGGTTCAACCAAAACTTCCAAGCAGCATGCCCTCTATCTTGGGGTCATATTTGACACTGAACTTTCCTTTACTCCCTATATCCGATCACTCACTCGCTCTTGTCACCTGCATCTTAAAAACATCTCCAGAATCTGACCTTTTCTCACCTTTGAAACTGCTAAAACTCTTAGGGTATGTGCACACGTCCGGATTTCTTGCAGAAATTTCCTGAAGAAAACCGGAAATTTTCTGCAAGAAATCCGCAATTTTTTTTGCGTTTTTTTTAGCATTCTGCAAGCGTAATTAGCTTGCAGAATGCTAAAGTTTTCCAAGCGATCTGTAGCATCGCTTGGAAAACTGACTGACAGGTTGGTCACACATACTGTTTGACAAGTGTGACCAACTTTTTACTATAGATGCAGCTTATGCAGCATCTATAGTAAAAGATAGAATGTTTAAAAATAATAAAAAAAATAAAAAAAATGCTTATACTCACCCAGACGATCTACTCAGCGGCGTCCGTTCCTCTTCCTATAGCTGGTGTGTGCGCGCAGGACCTTCCATGACGTCGCGGTCATGTGAGCGGTCACGTGAGCGGTCACATGACCGCTCACGACCAATCACAAGACAGTGACGTCATCACAGGTCCTTCACCGCACACCAGCTATAGGAACGGAAGAGAGAGCATGCAGCGGTGAGGCGGGAACACTGCGGGGGACATCGAAGGTGAGTATAGGACTATTTTTTATTTTAATTCTTTTATTTTTGACCAATTATATGGTGCCCAGTGCGTGGAGGAGAGTCTCCTCTCCTCCACCCTGGGTACCAAACGCACATAATCTGCTTACTTCCCGCATGGTGTGCACAGCCCCGTGTGGGAAGTAAGCAGATCAATGCACTCCTAGGTGTGCGGAATCCCCGCAATTCCGCATTTTTAATGAACATGTTGCTTTTTTTCCGCGATGCGATTTTTTTCGCGGAAAAAATCGCAACATTTGCACAAAAAATGCGGAATACACTGTAAATAATAGGAGGCATATGTTAGCGTTTTTTTCGCGTTTTTATCACGTTTTTATAGCGAAAAAACGCGAAAAAAACGCTAAAAATCCTGAACGTGTGCACATGGCCTTACTGTCGCTCTTATTCATTCTCGTCTGGACTACTGCAACTCCCTTCTGATTGGTCTCCCTCTTACCAAACTTTCCCCTCTCCAATCCATCTTGAATGCAGCAGCCAGAGTCATATTTCTGTCCAGCCGCTTCACCGATGCCTCCATCTTGTGCCAGTCATTACACTGGCAACCCATTCGCTACAGGGTCCAGTATAAACTCATCTCTCTCACCCACAAAGCTCTCCACAGTTCTGCACTGCCTTATATCTCCTCTCTCATCTCTATCGCCCTACACGTGCCCTCCGTTCTACAAATGACCTAAGACTAACATCCCCCGTAATCCGAACCTCGCACCTCCGTCTCCAAGACGTCTCTCGTGCTGCGCCAGCTCTCTGGAATGCACTTCCCCAGTCGATCAGGCTGATACCTAGCCCCGACCTATTCAAGCGCGCTTTAAAAACCCATCTCTTTAAACAAGCCTACCACATCAACTACTCAGTAAACTAACTTTGCCCTGTTCCCTCCTTCCAAATATTATTCGGATCAAGTAGCTTTATATGAAAATCCCTATTTATTGTAATTGCCAGACCTGAAATAACAAGCACTTTTCACCTATTGTGTCCCCCCATTTTCTTGTAGATTGTAAGCTTGCGAGCAGGGACCTCACCCCTAATGTCACTGTTTAAATTGTCTTAACTTGTACTGAATTTATTGTCTGTACATGTCCCCGCTTAATTATAAAGTGCTGCGGAATATGTTGGCGCTATATAAATAAAAAATTATTATTATTTTAAAAATAATTTCAATTTATCGTGAATAAAACCCCCAGTGTGGCAGTATTTTATTACCTCCCTAAGATTCACAAGGATGAAATGTGCCCCCCAGGTAGACCAATCATCTTGGGCATCAACTGTTTGACATAAAATTTATCGCGCTATGTTGACACACACCTTCAGAAATGTATGTCTATCATCCCAGCTTACCTCAAAGACACTAGTCAGGTGCTCCAAATATTGGAAAAAATACAATGGGACAGTGACTTCATTTTAGGGATATTAGACATCAAGTTACTATATACAGTGATTAGTCACTCTATGGGATGTGAAGCGGCAGAGTATTATCTGAATAAACTGGACATGTACAAGGAAACTCAGATCCGGTTTATTGTAGAGAGTATCTTATTTATTTTAGAACATAATTACTTTGTCTACGACGGCCAGTTCTATCTTCAGACATGGGGAACGGCCATGGGTACCCACTTCGCTCCCAGCTATGCAAATCTTTACGTAGCCAATGGCAGGAGTCACATATCACCCTTACACAAAGCCCCAATACTGATCTTGTTATGTGGAGATGGTTTATTGATGACGTGTTATTTGGAATTGTCCTCAATCTGAATTAGATGCATTCATTGCTAACCTTAACTCTAATGATTTTGGGCTGGAATTTACGGCTACTAGTAGTAAAACAGATATCAACTTTTTAGATCTTAGGATTTTCATCGAAGGTAACAGGTGTTAACAAAATGCCGTCATAAGACAGTGGATTCCAATGGCTTTATTGATATAAATAACTGCCATTTACCCATTTGGTTGTCTAATATTCCCAAAGGTCAATTTACTCGAGTAAGGCGTAACTGTATAAAAATACAGGATTATACAACTGAGGCATCTAATTTCTAGAAAAAGGTTTCTCTAAAGACTTGCTAGATGCAGCTAATAAGGAGGTATGCAAAACACCTAGTTAATAAGGAGGTATGCGAAACACCTAGAGATATTCTGATACACAAAGCAAAAACAGACGCATCTGTTTTAACTAGTATTCCAGAGCAAATTTACCAGTTACCGATTATCACGCAATATCATTATGGGTATAAACAATTCACTAAAATCATTCATAAGCACTGGCCAACTCTCCAGTCAGATAAAGTGATAGGTGAACTGTTACGAAAGCATCCAAAATTTGTTTTTAGAAAATCGCAAACAATAGGGAATATTATAGCCCCAACAATTAGCAAGGGTTCTATTAAAGGAACATCCTCAAAAATCCCAGGCTTTATGCCATGCCGTACTTGTTCCTGCTGTGTTCGTACAAATTTTTAAAAAATAAGACAATTTAAATTTCATAATTTTAATGGCACCCAGGAATTTGAAATTAAAGACTGTATATCATGTTGGTCATCAGGACTAATCTACTTAATCAAATGTCCTTGCAATAAAATTTATGTAGGCCACACTAAACACAGGCTGAAGGAACATTTTAATAATATAGAAAAAGACTTTGTTGGTCATCCCCTCTCCAGGCATTTTAGGGAGCACCACGGGAAGTCAACAAAAGGGTTGACATTTTGTGGTATTCAAGTGGTGCACAAGAATTGGAGGGGAGGTGACTACCTAAAATTAATGTCACACACCGAATCCAAGTGGATTTTTATGCTGGACAGTTTAGTCCCTGGGGCCTTAATCACGAGTTAGAATTATATGCTTTTAAATAATAATTGAGGTACATTTTATTGAATAAATAAACTATAGTTTTTTATTTACTCCATCACTCATAATAGCTTTTTTCCTTCCATTTTTTTTTCCTATTGTTCAGCGGGGGGGCTGCAATATGCACAGCTAAATGAAAGCCCCCTCATGACTGTGGTGCCAAGGGGAGTGGGAACATTTAAAGGCAGTGCAGTGGGATTGGTTGAAAGGGGACAAAGGAGGGGGCGGGTGTTTAGGCTGAGGAGGGTGTGGATATAAAGAAAAGTGTGTGGTTAGGGACAGTACATGTGGCATTAGCAGGGAAAGAAGAAACCAACCACCCTCCCTTGTTTTTGTGGGGATTAGTTGATTAGTGGGGGTTGCGGCATTCAGTTTTAACAGGATTATTTTACTTCTAGGGAGTTAGTGTTAGGGTACCGTCACACAGTACCATTTTGATCGCTACGACGGTACGATTCGTGACGTTCTAGCGATATCGTTACGATATCGCAGTGTCTGACACGCAGCAGCGATCAGGGATCCTGCTGAGAATCGTATGTCGTAGCAGATCGTATGGAACTTTCTTTCGTCGCTTGATCACCCGCTGACATCGCTGGATCGTTGTGTGTGACAGCGATCCAGCGATGTGTTCGCTTGTAACCAGGGTAAACATCGGGTAACTAAGCGCAGGGCCGCGCTTAGTAACCCGATGTTTACCGTGGTTACCAGCGTAAACGTAAAAAAAACAAACAGTGCATACTTACATTCCGGTGTCTGTCCCCGGCGTCTCAGCTTCTCTCCACTGAGTGAGCATCTGCCAGCAGGAAAGCGAGCACAGCGGTGACGTCTGACGTCACCGCTGTGCTTTCCGGCTATGGCGCTTACACAGTGGAGAGAAGCAGAATGCCGGGGACAGACACCGGAATGTAAGTATGCACTGTTTGTTTTTTTTACGTTTACGCTGGTAACCAGGGTAAACATCGGGTTACTAATCGCGGCCCTGCACTTAGTTACCCGATGTTTACCCTGGTTACCGGGGACTTCGGCATCGCTCCAGCGCCGTGATTGCAACGTGTGACCGCAGTCTACGACGCTGGAGCAATAATCATACGATCGCTGCGACGTCACGGATCGTGCCGTCGTAGCGATTAAAATGGTACTGTGTGACGGTACCCTTAGGTCATTGTCACAGTGGGTGCGGGGTGGTTGGGTTCTTGGAGTTGATGTTTTATGGGGTTGAACTGGCTTCGGTTTACGGGCTCTGGACGGGGTGTTTACCTCGGGAGCTTTTGGAGTTTGTTTGCCCAGAAATGGGTTACATGGTGCCCTCGAGCTGGTGGTTACGGCTGAGGGTAAAGAAGGTTAGGTTAAAAAAGTTTGTGGGGGTGCTTTTGCCCATGGTGTGCCAGTTTTGTTAGCTCCAAGAACCCTCCCCTTCAAGTTTTTTACACAATTGTATAAATAGTGTTATTATGTTTGTTTTGTTAATAAACGCCTCTGTGGCCAATTTGTCCAAATAAAAAATGGTCATGTGTAGGGTTGAGCGAAACGGATCGTTCATTTTCATAAGTCGACGACTTTTGGCAAAGTCGGCGTCTCATGAAACCGAGCCGATCCCTGTGTGGAATCTGCCATGCGGTACGCGACTTTCACGCCAAAGTCGCGTTTCAATGACGCTAAAAGCGCCATTTCTCAGCCAATGAAGGTGGACGCAGAGTGTGGGCAGCGTGATGACATAGATCTCAGTGCCCACCATCTTAGAGAAGGGCATTGCAGTGATTGGCTTGCTTTCTGTGGCATCACAGGGGCTATAAAGGGGCGTTCCCGCCGACCGCCATCTTACTGCTGCTGCTCTGAGCGTAGGAAGAGGTTGCTGCAGCTTCTTCGGAAGCAGGGATAGTGATAGGCAGGGTACATAAAGCTACAAACCGCTTGTGCTGTAGCGATTTCCACTGTCCAACACCACCTTTTGTTTGCAGGGACAGTGGAAGCTACATTTTTTTTCCTCAGCGCTGTCGCTCATTGGGCTGCCCTAGAAGGCTCCCTGACCCTGATAGCTGCGTTGCTGTGCCTGTGTGTACGCCGCTGTGCAAACCAACTGCTTTTTTCAAAGCACAAATCCTGTTTTTCCTTCCTTTCTGCACAGCTATCATGTGTGTTTGTCCACACTTTTGTGTGCAGCAGTCCTTATTATAGCTGCCTGCCATACTTTTCTGAGATTACTGCAGGGAGATAAATATTGGCAAGTCTGCCTCTGTGCCATTGCTGTGGGTGGCATCTCTCTCTCATTGTGTGCCACCGAAAAACACTGTGTGATACTTGGCCATTTTTATTTTTTTTTTGGCTAAATTCTCCCTTTTCCAAAAAAAAAATTAGTGGGAGATAAATATTGGCAAGTCTGCCTCCGTGCCATTGTTGTGTGTGGTATCTGTCTCTCATTGTGTGGCACCAAAAACACTGTGTAATACTTGGCCATTTTTTTTTTTTTGGGGTACATTCTCCCTTTTCCAAAAAAAAAATTAGTGGGAGATAAATATTGGCAAGTCTGCCTCCGTGCCATTGCTGTGTGTGGTATCTGTCTCTCATTGTGTGGCACCGAAAACACTGTGTAATACTTGGCCATTTTTTTTGGGGGGGGGGTACATTCTCCCTTTTCCAAAAAAAAAATTAGTGGGAGATAAATATTGGCAAGTCTGCCTCCGTGCCATTGCTGTGTGTGGTATCTGTCTCTCATTGTGTGCCACCGAAAACACTGTGTAATACTTGGCCATTTTTTTTTTTTTTTTTTGCTAAATTCTCCCTTTTCCAAAAAAAAAATTAGTGGGAGATAAATATTGGCAAGTCTGCCTCCGTGCCATTGCTGTGTGTGGTATCTGTCTCTCATTGTGTGCCACCGAAAACACTGTGTAATACTTGGCCATTTTTTTTTTTTTTTTGCTAAATTCTCCCTTTTCCAAAAAAAAAATTAGTGGGAGATAAATATTGGCAAGTCTGCCTCCGTGCCATTGCTGTGTGTGGTATCTGTCTCTCATTGTGTGGCACCGAAAACACTGTGTAATACTTGGCCATTTTTTTTTTTTGGGGGGGGTACATTCTCCCTTTTCCAAAAAAAAAAAATTAGTGGGAGATAAATATTGGCAAGTCTGCCTCCACGCCATTGCTGTGTGTGGCATCTCTCTCTCATTGTGTGCCACCGAAAAACACTGTGTGATACTTGGCCATTTTTTTTTTTTTGCTAAATTCTCCCTTTCCCCAAAAAAAATTAGTGGGAGATAAATATTGGCAAGTCTGCCTCCGTGCCATTGCTGTGTGTGGTATCTGTCTCTCATTGTGTGCCACCGAAAACACTGTGTAATACTTGGCCATTTTTTTTTTTTTTGCTAAATTCTCCCTTTTCCAAAAAAAAAATTAGTGGGAGATAAATATTGGCAAGTCTGCCTCTGTGCCATTGCTGTGTGTGGTATCTGTCTCTCATTGTGTGCCACCGAAAAACACTGTGTGATACTTGGCCATTTTTTTTTTTTTTGCTAAATTCTCCCTTTCCCAAAAAAAAATTAGTGGGAGATAAATATTGGCAAGTCTGCCTCCGTGCCATTGCTGTGTGTGGTATCTGTCTCTCATTGTGTGGCACCGAAAACACTGTGTAATACTTGGCCTTTTTTTTTTTTTGGGTACATTCTCCCTTTTCCACAAAAAAAAATTAGTGGGAGATAAATATTGGCAAGTCTGCCTCCGTGCCATTGCTGTGTGTGGTATCTGTCTCTCATTGTGTGCCACCGAAAAACACGGTGTGATACTTGGCCATTTTTTTTTTTTTGCTAAATTCTCCCTTTCCAAAAAAAAAATTAGTGGGAGATAAATATTGGCAAGTCTGCCTCCGTGCCATTGCTGTGTGTGGTATCTGTCTCTCATTGTGTGCCACCGAAAACACTGTGTAATACTTGGCCATTTTTTTTTTTTTTTGCTAAATTCTCCCTTTTCCAAAAAAAAAATTAGTGGGAGATAAATATTGGCAAGTCTGCCTCTGTGCCATTGCTGTGTGTGGTATCTGTCTCTCATTGTGTGCCACCGAAAAACACTGTGTGATACTTGGCCATTTTTTTTTTTTTTGCTAAATTCTCCCTTTCCAAAAAAAAATTAGTGGGAGATAAATATTGGCAAGTCTGCCTCCGTGCCATTGCTGTGTGTGGTATCTGTCTCTCATTGTGTGCCACCGAAAACACTGCGTAATACTTGGCCATTTTTTTTTTTTAAGGTAAATTCTCCCAGAAAAAAATAAATAAATAGTGGGAGATTAAGATTGGCATTTCTGCTTGAGTGCTGGTCCTGTGTGTGCCATCTGTCTCAAATTATTGGGGCACAGAAAACCTAGTGTGTAACATTGGGCCTGATTTTCCTTTCAGTGTCAGGCACCTATAAAGGTATATATAAATCCTACAGAAGTTTGAGTTCACCTGATAAGTTGTTTTACAGTAACAAATAGCATTACTTTGGTTACGTTTTGCAAACAATGAGGAAGTCTAGTGGAAGAGGTCGTGGCTGTGGGCGGTCATTGTCATCTGGTAATGATGGTAGTGGTGGTGGAGCATCAGGTGGTCATGGTAAAAGCAGTACAGCACCTAAGTCTCGAGTTGTTGAGCCAGGTTCGTTGTCTGGCTACACAAGGCCTCGAACGCTCTCTTTTCTGGGAGTAGGAAAACCACTTTTGAAGCCGGAGCAGGAAGAACAAGTATTGGCTTTCATTGCTGACTCTGCCTCTAACTCTTTCGCCTCCTCCTCGGAAAGTGCCAAATGTCAGAGCAGTGCATCGTCAGTGGATGCTCCCGGTCAGGAACAAGTCGTTTCCTTGTGTCCTTCACTAAAAACAACAGTGAAGGATGCGTCAGTCGACACAACAGGTTACTCCATGGAGCTCTTTACACATACTGTTCCAGGGTTACACAGTGAAACAGTTAACAGGCTGTGCCCATTAGAAGGTAAATCGGACATGGAGTGCACAGATGCACAGCCACAGCCAGATTACTATGCTGTTCCTTTGACTCAGACCAGAACATTGCCCTCGCAGTGTACTGAGGCAGAATCAAAACCAGCGGAAACTATGGTGCTCGGTCACGAACGCAATACCACCGGCTTACACGGTGACACAGACGAAGTTGCACACAACATAGAAGAGGAGGTCATAGATGACCCAGTTGTGGCCCCCGATTGGCAGCCATTGGGGGAACAGGGTGCAGGTGGCAGTAGTTCTGAAGCGGAGGAGGAGGAGCCGCAGCAGGCATCAACATCACAACAGGTTCCATCTGCCGGGCCCGTATCTGGCCAAAAACGCGTGGCAAAACCAAAACCAGTTGGAGGACAGCGTGGCCATCCGGTTAAAGAAGCTCAGTCTGCAATGCCTGAAAAGGTATCCGATAGTAGAAAGAGTGCAGTCTGGCATTTTTTTAAACAACATCCAAATGATCAGCGCAAAGTCTTCTGTCAAAAATGTTCAACTACCTTAAGCAGTGGTCAGAATCTTAAAAGTCTAAATACAAGTTGCATGCATAGACATTTATCCACCATGCATTTGCAAGCCTGGACTAACTGCCAAACGTCCCTAAAGTTTGCAGCACCCTCGGCCAATGAAGCTAGTCAGCAACGCTACATCCCTTCCCTCCCTGTAAGCCCACCATTTCTCGCGCCACCTGCAGTATCTGTGCAGCTTTCGTCGCCAGACCAAAGCAGTCAGGGAATCACCAGGTTAGTAGTAGGAAACACTGCATGTAGGGCACCGGCAAGAATACCATCTCCAACCCTCTCTCAGTCTGCCATGTCCACCGGCACCACCGCTAGTTCCACGATCTCCAGCTCTCCAGTCCAGCTCACCCTACATGAGACTCTTGTTAGGAAAAGGAAGTACTCATCCTCGCATCCGCGTACACAGGGTTTGAACGCCCACATTGCTAGACTAATCTCATTAGAGATGATGCCCTATCGGTTAGTTGAAAGCGAAGCTTTCAAAGCGCTGATGGACTACGCTGTACCACGCTATGAGCTACCCAGTCGGCACTTCTTTTCTAGAAAAGCCATCCCAGCCCTCCAACAGCATGTTAAAGACCGCATCGTCCATGCACTCAGGCAGTCTGTGACTACAAAGGTGCACCTGACAACAGATGCATGGACCAGTAGGCATGGCCAGGGACGTTACGTGTCCATCACGGCACACTGGGTGAATGTGGTAGATGCAGGGTCCACAGGGGACAGCAATATTGGGACAGTTCTGCCTAGCCCACGGTCAAGGAAAGAGTTGGCTGTAGCCGTTCGCCCCCCTCCTCCTCTTCCTCCTCCTTCTCCTGCAGAAGCGAGAGCTCGTCCACAGACCACAGTCGCACATCCACTCCATCTGCAGCTGCCACTGTTGCACACCAGGTGTGCCATTATGGGACAGCTAGTGGCAAGCGTCAGCAGGCTGTATTGGCAATGAAGTGTTTGGGCGACAACAGACACACCGCGGAAGTTCTGTCCGAGTTCTTGCAGAATGAAACTCAGTCATGGCTGGGCACTGTACATCTTGAGGCGGGCAAGGTTGTGAGTGATAACGGAAGGAATTTCATGGCTGCCATAGCCCTTTCCCAACTGAAACACATTCCTTGCCTGGCTCACACCTTAAACCTGGTGGTGCAGTGCTTCCTGAAAAGTTACCCGGGGTTACCCGACCTGCTCCTCAAAGTGCGCAGACTTTGCTCGCATATCCGCCGTTCGCCCGTACACTCCAGCCGTATGCAGAACTATCAGCGGTCTTTGAACCTTCCCCAGCATCGCCTAATCATCGACCTTGCAACAAGGTGGAACTCCACACTGCACATGCTTCAGAGACTGTGCGAACAGAGGCGTGCTGTTATGTTTTTGTGGGAGGATACACATACACGGGCAGGCAGTTGGATGGCAGACATGGAGTTGTCAGGTGTGCAGTGGTCGAAGCTACAAGACCTGTGTCAAGTCCTTCAGTGTTTTGAGGAATGCACACGGCTGGTTAGTGCAGACAACGCCATAATAAGCATGAGCATCCCCCTAATGCGTCTGCTGATGCAAAGTTTGACGCACATAAAGGAGCAGGCGTCTGCAGCCGAGGAAGAGGAAAGCCTTGATGACAGTCAGCCATTGTCTGGTCAGGGCCGTGTAGAGGACGCGGTAGCGGGCGAAGAGGAGGAGGAGGACGAGGAGGATGATGGGGATGAGTACTTTTTGAATGAGGAAGCTTCTCCTGGGCCAACAGAAATTAGTGGCATTGCAAGGCCGGGTTCTGTTTTTTTTAAGGGAGACAAGTGACGTAGATTTGCCTGTAACTGCCCCTCCAACCAGCACAACCGCAGATTTGACAACTGGAACTTTGGCTCACATGGCGGATTATGCCTTACGTATCCTCAAAAGGGACACACGCATTATAAAAATGATGAGCGATGATGATTACTGGTTGGCCTGCATCCTTGACCCTCGCTATAAAGGCAAATTGCAAAATATTATGCCACATGAGAACCTCGAACAAATATTAGCAACCAAACAAGCTACTCTTGTAGACCGTTTGATTCAGGCATTCCCAGCACACAGCGCCAGTGATGGTTCTCACACAAGCTGCAGGGGGGTACATGGCAGAGGTGTTAGAGGTGCACAGATCAGAAGTGGCGTTGGACAGAGGGGTTTTCTGACCAGGTTGTGGAGTGATTTCGCAATGACCGCAGACAGGACAGGTACTGCAGCAGAATATGCATTGCAGGAGCTTGCTTGCCCAGCAGCTAGTGTGCTATCAGAAAGAGTATTCAGTGCTGCTGGTTCAATATTAACTGAAAAAAGGACTCGTCTGGCTACCCAAAATGTGGATGATCTCACCTTCATTAAAATGAACCACTCCTGGATTTCAAATTATTTTGCCCCACCTTTCCCGGCTGACACCTAGCTTTCCTTTAAAAATTGCTTGCTTGTGGACTGGTCTTACTGAGTGTTCCAATCTGTTACTTTGCAGCAGCTGTTTGTCCAGCATACTACATGTTTACACCTCCCCCAATGGGAAAACTCCCCCCATGGGGCCGTGGTCTCGCCACTTGGCGCAAGCACCCGTTACAGTGCTGTTTGTCTGAAGAGGTGGGTGTGCCCGCTTTTGGTCGACGGCACTGCCACTGGGTCCCTCATAGTACAATGTAGTGTCTCTGGCGGTGGTGGTGCGCACCCAACGTCAGACACACCGTTGTAACATGAGGGGCCCTGGAGCGGTACTGCCGGCCACAAGAGAGTCCCCCCCGCTCAAACTGTGCTCTACCACGTGCAAAATTATCTCGCACAGCTCCACCAATGTTTAGTCTATGCGCTGACATCATTCAATGCCTGGCACTGACAAACAATACCAATTTGTTGACATCTATGATGCTAGTTAAAATAGTCTGGGTCAGTGTCCTATATTGACACCAGTAAATACTAATTTACTGCCAAATTACTTTGTCATAAACTCTGCAGATGAGCCCACCCCTGTACCTAAGCATGCCACCCTTTTTTTTATTTATAGTTGTTTTGCGAGACATTAACATCTATTTATTTTTTGGGAGTACTAACTGTATCAGACACTTCTTGCAGTACTCCTCCACTGACCACAATGCTGCCTGCCTGTGTATCCATGTAACCGATTTAAAACTGCCATGCCTGCCTATTGTTTATTATTTTAAGCCTTTGATAGCCTGTCTGCGGCCCCTACTTGCAATACTCCTCCACTGACCACAATGCTGCCTGCCTGTGTATCCATGTAACCGATTTAAAACTGCCATGCCTGCCTATTGTTTGTTATTTTAGGCCTTTGATAGCCTGTCTGCGGCCCCTACTTGCAATACTCCTCCACTGACCACAATGCTGCCTGCCTGTGTATCCATGTAACCGATTTAAAACTGCCATGCCTGCCTATTGTTTGTTATTTTAGGCCTTTGATAGCCTGTCTGCGGCCCCTACTTGCAATACTCCTCCACTGACCACAATGCTGCCTGCCTGTGTATCCATGTAACCGATTTAAAACTGCCATGCCTGCCTATTGTTTGTTATTTTAGGCCTTTGATAGCCTGTCTGCGGCCCCTACTTGCAATACTCCTCCACTGACCACAATGCTGCCTGCCTGTGTATCCATGTAACCGATTTAAAACTGCCATGCCTGCCTATTGTTTGTTATTTCAGGCCTTTGATAGCCTGTCTGCGGCCCCTACTTGCAATACTCCTCCACTGACCACAATGCTGCCTGCCTGTGTATCCATGTAACCGATTTAAAACTGCCATGCCTGCCTATTGTTTGTTATTTTAGGCCTTTGATAGCCTGTCTGCGGCCCCTACTTGCAATACTCCTCCACTGACCACAATGCTGCCTGCCTGTGTATCCATGTAACCGATTTAAAACTGCCATGCCTGCCTATTGTTTGTTATTTTAGGCCTTTGATAGCCTGTCTGCGGCCCCTACTTGCAATACTCCTCCACTGACCACAATGCTGCCTGCCTGTGTATCCATGTAACCGATTTAAAACTGCCATGCCTGCCTATTGTTTGTTATTTTAGGCCTTTGATAGCCTGTCTGCGGCCCCTACTTGCAATACTCCTCCACTGACTACAATGCTGCCTTCCTGTGTATCCATGTAACCGATTTAAAACTGTAATGCCTGCCTATTGTTTGTTATTTTAGGCCTTTGATAGCCTGTCTGCGGCCCCTACTTGCAATACTCCTCCACTGACCACAATGCTGCCTGCCTGTGTATCCATGTAACTGATTTAAAACTGCCATGCCTGCCTATTGTTTGTTATTTTAGGCCTTTGATAGCCTGTCTGCGGCCCCTACTTGCAATACTCCTCCACTGACCACAATGCTGCCTGCCTGTGTATCCATGTAACCGATTTAAAACTGCCATGCCTGCCTATTGTTTGTTATTTTAGGCCTTTGATAGCCTGTCTGCGGCCCCTACTTGCAATACTCCTCCACTGACCACAATGCTGCCTGCCTGTGTATCCATGTAACCGATTTAAAACTGCCATGCCTGCCTATTGTTTGTTATTTCAGGCCTTTGATAGCCTGTCTGCGGCCCCTACTTGCAATACTCCTCCACTGACCACAATGCTGCCTGCCTGTGTATCCATGTAACCGATTTAAAACTGCCATGCCTGCCTATTGTTTGTTATTTTAGGCCTTTGATAGCCTGTCTGCGGCCCCTACTTGCAATACTCCTCCACTGACCACAATGCTGCCTGCCTGTGTATCCATGTAACCGATTTAAAACTGCCATGCCTGCCTATTGTTTTTTATTTTAGGCCTTTGATAGCCTGTCTGCGGCCCCTACTTGCAATACTCCTCCACTGACCACAATGCTGCCTGCCTGTGTATCCATGTAACTGATTTAAAACTGCCATGCCTGCCTATTGTTTGTTATTTTAGGCCTTTGATAGCCTGTCTGCGGCCCCTACTTGCAATACTCCTCCACTGACCACACCAATGCTGCCCGTGTACCCCTGGAACCTATTTAAAAGTTCATAGAGCCTAGTTATATATTTTATTTTCTATTAATAAGGCCATGATGGACTATGCTGTACCACGCTACAAGCTAACCAGTCAACACTTCTTTTGCGAGAAAAGCCATCCCAACCCTCCACCAGCATGTAAAAGACCGCATTGTCCATGCACTCTGGCAATCTGTGAGTACAAAGGTGCACCTGACAACAGACGCATGGACCTGTAGGCATGGCCACGGAAGATTACGTGTCCATTACGGCGCAATGGGTTAATGTGGTGGATGCATGGTCCACAGGGGACAGCCTACTAAGTCTGTCTGCAGTCCCTAATTCAAATTGTCCTCCACTGTCTGAATCGGAGCTTCCACCTTCTGGCTTTCGGCCTATAGTATCAGATATTAAACTGCATTTGGCCTTCAACTTTGGTTACGGCCTACTAACGGTGTCTGCCCCTGCCTGGTGTTTTTCCTCAACTGAATAAAGCTGAGCTTCAACCTTCTGGCTCTCATTAAGTGCTGTGTTTTTAAAAATTGGTGGTTAGGGCCTACTAACGGTGTTTGCCCTCAACTGAATAAAGCTGAGCTTCCACCTTCTGGCTTTCGGCCTATAGTATCAGATATTAAACTGCATTTGGCCTTCAACTTTGGTTACGGCCTACTAACGGTGTCTGCCCCTGCCTGGTGTTTTTCCTCAACTGAATAAAGCTGAGCTTCAACCTTCTGGCTCTCATTAAGTGCTGTGTTTTTAAAAATTGGTGGTTAGGGCCTACTAACGGTGTCTGCCCCTCCCTGGTGTTTGCCCTCAACTGAATAAAGCTGAGCTTCCACCTTCTGGCTTTCGGCCTATAGTATCAGATATTAAACTGCATTTGGCCTTCAACTTTGGTTACGGCCTACTAACCGTGTCTGCCCCTGCCTGGTGTTTTTCCTCAACTGAATAAAGCTGAGCTTCAAACTTCTGGCTCTAATTTTTTTTTTTTTTTTTTTTTTTTAAGTGCTGGTTGGGGCATAATACCTCTGTTTGCTGCTCCCTGGTGTTGACCTCAACTGAATAAAGCTGAGCTTCCACCTTCTGGCTTTCGGCCTATAGTATCAGATATTAAACTGCATTTGGCCTTCAACTTTGGTTATGGCCTACTAACGGTGTCTGCCCCTGCCTGGTGTTTGTCCTCAACTGAATAAAGCTGAGCTTCAACCTTCTGGCTCTCATTAAGTGCTGTGTTTTTAAAAATTGGTGGTTAGGGCCTACTAACGGTGTCTGCCCCTCCCTGGTGTTTGCCCTCAACTGAATAAAGCTGAGCTTCAGTCTTAGGCTTTTGGCCTAAAGTATCAGATATTAAACTGCATTTGGCCTATTAGTGTGTTTGGGCCCTTAAAACAGTGTCTGCTGCTCCTGGGTTTGCTACTCCACTGAACAAAGCAATGCCGCCTGTTTAGTCCTGTTACCAATTTTTAACTGCATTTAGCCTACTTTATTCTTTGGCCCAATATCTGTTTCCTCCTCATCCTGCCCATTGCCCAGCCACTGCTAGATGAGTCTGCTGGTACATTGACCTAGACCACTACATTCCCCTTGCACTCTACACAGCCAGAATCTGACCCTCCTGAAAGTAAGGTTCCCCTTCCCGCATGTTATACCACCTTACACAGGGACAAAGAGGAAGGTGCAGTTGAAAGTGCAGGTTCCTTCATCAGGTGGGGGGGCATACTCGTTGGCGACGTCACTGGCACAGGGCCCCTCAGAGTACGCAAAAGTGTCGCTGCTGGTGGGAGGTGCCCCCGCCGTGCAAACACACTGCTGTACTTTGAGGGGCCCTGTGCCAGTGCCAATGCGAACAAGTGTGCCCCCCTGCTTGCTCAGGATCACAGCACTTGCAACGTTGAAATACTTACCTCTCCCTGCTCCACCACCGTGACGTAGTCCACGATTCCTGGACCCACTAAAACCTTGAACCAGCCCTACCCCCCACAACTTTTGCCAAATGACCCCCAAGTTCCATTGAACAACTATTATTATAAAGTTAATTAAGATTGACAAGCTTCAGAAACAAGAATGGATGTTTTTGGCATTAAAATGGGCACTGTAGGTGTTTTCCTGGCCTCCACTCACTGCCGACTATGCTTCCCCATTGACTTGCATTGGGTTTCGTGTTTCGGTCGATCCCCGACTTTTAGCGATAATCGGTCGACTGCACTTGACTCGACTCTGGACAAAGTCGGGTTTCACAAAACCCGACTCGATCTTTAAAAAATTAAAGTCGCTCAACCCTAGTCATGTGTTAATTTGTTCAGTATTAAGTTTTGGTTTTATGGGGAATTTGGTATGGTGGGATTATGATGTCATGAGAGAGAAGGACCAGTCTTGGCGATACACAGTCATGTTTTTGGTGGGATTTCATTACATTGCCACCCAACTTCTATCATAGAGTGTGGTTACATACTCTTTATAGACAAAGTAATCCAACCTTTAGTTTAATTATACATAATTTTTAAATTTTTAAATTAGTTTAATAAAGGTTTCATATATGTATGTTTCATTTAAAGAAAAAAGATATATATTGGGATATAACAGTGGTAAAATCTCAATTTAAAAGGGGATTTTACATCATATAATGCAACTTATTTTCAATGCAAACCCAGTCATATTCAATTCATAACTAGATCTCAAGTCCTCTCAATTGGGGGTCCAGTTCGGTTTACTTCATGACTAAATACCAAAGAAGAAAACACCCTCACACAAGAGCCAAGAAATAAAAGAATATATAACCTTTATTAGTACATACAGAATAATGTAAAAACAACAATAAAAATACTTAGGGCAGTAACCACCAGTGCAGCAGCAACAGTGGGTCCCACACAGGAAACAACCTCAATATAAGCAAATAAGGCAGTAGAAAGCTATTATAAAGAAAAAATACAACTAGATATTACATAAATATAGATATACATGGGATGCAAAATAAGTACACGTGTAACATAAGATCCATCAAAGTGATGTGTTCACATAAAGTATAACATGTGTCTATACCCATGAAACTAACAATGCCCCCATGCAGGGGTAAGACAGTCAGCTAAACAGCCTAACAAAACGCTATAGGTACTGCATGAATGTAAAATATAAGCATAATTACCAGGAGGAAGGACCCGGAGACCCTGTTTCCTGTGTGGGACCCACTGTTGCTGCTGCACTGGTGGTTACTGCCCTAAGTATTTTTATTGTTGTTTTTATATTATTCTGTATGTACTAATAAAGGTTATATATTCTTTTATTTCTTGGCTCTTGTGTGAGGGTGTTTTCTTCTTTGGTATTTTGTTATGGTTGTACCTTCATGGCCTTGTTAGGGTTATCATTTTGGTGTTTCTTACTTCATGACTAGTAGCGGTGGGTGGGCTCTATATAAGGAGCAGATGATATCCAGGACCAACAGCCCTGATGAAGAAGGTCCGGTGACCTTCGAAACACGTTGGTAAATTGGCCCTGTTCAGCTTCTGTCCCCTGCTCCATGCTTTCAGCTCTAGGTGACATCACCCAGGCCACGCCCCCTTCACACACCGCTAAAGTCCAGCAGCGCCTTCGGCCGAGGCACACCGCTTGTCGGTCTTCCTGGCGAGCGCAGTGGTACAATTCCAATAGTACTCCCCAGATTTCTGCCACCCTGCATCGCCGCTTTGACCCCCAACTCTGGACTAGACCCACGGAGGCATTGCACGCCAGTGTGTTTCATGTAGCAGCGGGCACATTTGTCTCTTTCAAGCACCAATTGTCTCTACATACTTGGAATCAGCCTACTGGTCTTTTCGCCGGCACATTATGATGCAAAAAAGACACAGCACCGACACTGCAGCGGCCCAAGACCAGTAGGTGTTCTTTTATACTTTTTGTGACAGGGACTTATTGTGCTATTTTTTTCTTGGTGCATGATTTCTATTATCGGTGGTGGGAAGAGATTGGCAATCAGCACATCTATTTTAGATTGGTTATGTACAGTATTAATTGGTATATCTCCAAAGCACCAAAGCATCAAGGCTTATATAAAGGCGGTCTTTTTACCAACTATTTATTTATTTATTTATTTTATTCTGAATAGGGTAGCGCGGTGACCTTTGTTTTAACTAAAATAATACAGGTTGAATATGATCAAAACATATGGCAGTTAACTATAACTGGCACAGGAAACTAACTATTAAGAGTTAATGTAGGGAACAGCACAGCAATACCAAATAGTCAGAAATCCATCTCTAAGTTTCCAGTTTGGGCAGAACTCCCAGAAGTCCCAGAAATAAAGTAGGACAACCATACAGTTGCTGTGCGTCGCCAGACAACCAAAACAGGAATAGAGGGGACAGGCACAAGCATAGATGTCACAATTACATTTTTTAAATTGAGCTTGTCGAATATAAAATGTGCTTAGCAAACCCAAGGTGCTGCAGAATGGGGCAGAGTAAGATTTCCTGGGAAATTTATTCCATCACCATCCGGCACTCTATGGAGCCATATGCGCTGCTTGATTGACGGGGAGAGCAGAGGTGATGTTGTGCAGCAGAGTCTGGCTTCAATGTCAATCCAGAAGCAGGCGCAAGACAAATTTGCATATGAATTAAACACCAATTTTGGCACAACAGCATCCCAGATGACAATGGAGTAAGTGTCCTTGGAAATGTGTTACACTATTCTGCATTACCCCAGGCTTCCTAGGCAGAAGTACCCTTTGTTACATAATGTTTCTAATTTTTAACAAATTTCTCAGTATCAATATTTTATAATGAACAGCCTTATGACAATACATTAAATACTTTGATTTTTACAAACTCACAAGCCCTGAATGCTTTGACTTTATTTTTGTTTCTATTGAATCTGTATGTAAAAGTGCTCCAGGAATCATCTCTGCAACCCGGCAATAGGATGAAACTCAAATGAAGCGAGACTAGTTGGCTGCTATTGGTTTTGCAAATCATTGAACATGTATAATCAAGTCATCATTGTTATTATTGTTCCTACTGCAATTATTATTGTTATTACTATTAAGCGTGTATTCTTCTTCACTGCACATCTTATTAGTTAGAACAATCCAGGACACGTAACTGCTGTTTAAGTATATTTAACTGTAGAATAATAGCTTAGGTTGTTTAAAAAGATGAGTACTCTATGGAATATTGCAAAATGCATTTTTTTAAATCAATTCCTTTTTGCTAGAACAGCTTGCTGATGAAATGGTCTCTTGTTGCTCGGTCATCTAAGGGTGAAGCCAGTAACAAGGTAGTAATATGGTCTAAGATGTCAGACCTTTTTTGCAGCATTGCTCCAAATCACTGTTTCCATTCATACAAGTATATTGTTTAATGGAAAAACATGGCTGCTTGTAGTACCAACCAAGGGAAATGTATTCAAGACTGACTTATATAGATCTCACTGAGAGTAGCACTCCAGTAATTATTTAGGAGTGCAATATAGGCTATTATTAAAGAGGACCTGACATATGTCGCCTAATCCGTGGGCAGAATGTATCAAAAACTGTCTGTATGATCTCAGCCATGTGTGTTGGACTCTGAAACTCTGCAATGTTTCAGAGAAAAATATACTTTTAATAACCACCAGGAACATAGCTGGGCTAATGACTTGTTGGATGGGCAGGTCCCTGGCCGCTATTCTCCACCTGCTGCCCTGTCTCTGCTTACATGCACATACAGTCTGAGATCTGGGGACCAACCTGTCTGACTACTCTACAACGTGCCTTGGTCCCCAGTGTCTATAAAAAACATCTTTCTCTAAAATGCTAGCGTTTCAGAGTCAAATATACCTGGATGAGGTCATAAAGCCCGTGTTCCATATGAGCTGCCCACAGATTGGGCAATACGTATCAGGTTTCAGGTTCTCTTTAAAGAATTATACAGAGGTTCTTGTGTATGTCTTGGATATACCTATTTTATTTGATGTGTTATTTCTAGGTCAACTTCCTTTTTGGTTTCTTATTTTCCTCTGATATGATTTCTTTAATGCAGTCTACATTTTCGATTATGTCCTTGGCTTTGCAAAGGGGTTTAAGTTTCATCACACGGCTCTTTCTTTGCTTGTGTATAATTGCCGCAATTAGTAAATGATTAACAGAGAATTTAATTTCTCTATACTGAAGAATTTGAGTGCATTCTAGGTGATGCTTGTCTTCCCTGTCTCTTGATGTAATAGGTACAGTGCTTTGTGAAAGTATTCGTCTCCCTGGAACTTTTCAACCTTTTCCCACGTATCATGCTTCAAACATAAAGATACCAAATGTAAATTTTTGGTGAAGAATCAACAACAAGCGGAACACAATTGTGAAGTTGAAAGAAATGTATTCGTTATTTAAAATTTTTGTGGAAATTCGAAAACTGAAAAGTGGGGCGTGCAATATTATTCAGCCTCTTTAACTCAATACTTTGTTGCGCCACCTTTTGCTGCGATTACAGATGCAGGTCACTTGGGGTATGTCTCTATCAGTTTTGTACATCAAGAAACAGAAATTCTTGCCCATTCTTCCTTGGCAAACAGCTCGAGCTCAGTGAGGTTTGATGGAGTTCATTTGTGAACAGCAGTTTTCAGCTTTTCCACAGATTCTCGATTGGATTGAAGTCTGGACTTTGACTTGGCCATTCTAATACCTGGATACATTTATTTGTGAACCATTCCATTGTAGATTTTGCTTTATGTTTGGGATCATTGCCTTGTTGGAAGACAAATCTCAGTCTCAGGTCTTTTGCAGACTCCAACAGGTTTTCTTCAAAAATGGTCCTGTATTTGGCTCCATCCATCTTCCCATCAATTTTAACCATCTTCCCTGTCCCTGCAGAAGAAAAGCAGGCCCAAACCATGATGCCGCCACCACCATGTTTGACAGTGGGGATGGTGTGTTCAGGGTGATGAGCTGTGTTGCCTTTATGCCAAACATATCGTTTGGCATTGTTGCCAAAAAGTTCGATTTTGGTTTCATCTGACCAGAGCACTTTCTTCCACATTTTTGGTGTGTCTCCCAGGTGGCTTTTTGCAAACTTTAAACAACACTTTTTATAGATATCTCTGAGAAATGGCTTTTTTCTTGCCACTCTTCTATAAAGGCCAGATTTGCGCAGTGTACGACTGATTGTTGTCCTATGGACAGACTGTTCCACCTCAGCTGTAGATCTCTGCAGTTCATCCAGAGTTATCATGGGCCTCTTGGCTGCATCTCTGATTAGTCTTCTCCTTGTTTGAGATGAAAGTTTAGAGGGATGGCCGGGTCTTGGTAGATTTGCAGTGGTATGATACTCCTTCCATTTCAATATGATCGCTTGCACAGTGCTCCTTGGGATGTTTAAAGTTTTGGAAATCATTTTGTATCCAAACCTGGCTTTAAACTTCTCCACAACAGTATCACGGACCTGCCTGTTGTGTTCCTTGCTCTTCATGATCCTCTCTGTGCTTCATACAGAACTCTCAGACTATCACAGAGCAGGTGCATTTATACAGAGACTGGATTACACACAGGTGGATTATATTTATCATCATTAGGCATTTAGGACAACATTGGATCATTCAGAGATCCACAATGAACTTCTGGAGTGAGTTTGCTGCTCTGAAAGTAAAGGGGCCGAATAATATTGCACGCCCAAATTTTCAGTTTTTGAATTTCCACAATAATTTATATTTGGTATCTTTATGTTTGAAGCATGATATGTGGGAAAAGGTTGAAAAGTTCCAGGGAGCCGAATACTTTTGCAAGGCACTGTATATCCCTGTCAACTTCCAGAAGCCAAATGCAAGGCAGAGCAGTGTGAATATGGAAACTTGACTTGAAAATACACCACAGATTCTCTACAAAGCATTTACAGATAATATTGACTGTGAGAGTTGTGGTCTTTGTAACTTTTTTCTGTGTTTCTCTGAAAATAAGTCAGGGTCCTATATTTTTTTGCCCGAAAATATGTCACGGCCTATTTTCAGGGAATGTCTAATGTTTTTTCCATGAACAATAATCCAAAAAAATCAACATTTATTGAAATATATTCACATCATTAAACACACACTGCACATACATATGTATATATACACAAATTCATTACACATACACATACACATGCATACATTGCACATACGGTTCATACCAGCCTGTCTTCTCTTCAGTTCCTCTAGACTTCTGCATGTAAAAGACCTCTGGTGACATCATGGCTACACGACTGTAATGTCACTAAAAGTCATAAAGCAGTCTGAACCATTGGAATAGAAGCATTGGTGGCTCCTAAAAGAGTGGGGGCCCTAAGCAATTGCCCACTTTGCAGCCCCCTAGCATTGGTCCTGACTAACTAGGGCTTAATTTTGGAGTAGGGCTTTAAATATGCAAATTGCCTCTGCTGAAAAAAAGAGGACTTAACTCTATAGCGCCACCTATTGGAAGTAGCGATCCTACAAGTCACAATCAACCCTTTAACGAGTCGCGCAATATGACTTAGGATAAAAGCCAAATCAGTATCTCAATTCGCAGACACAGTGTTTCGGGCTGGTGGCCCTCGTCAGTGCGAAGCATGAGAACTGATTTGGCTAGGTGAGAGGCTCTGGACTAGGGTCTAAGGGGTAACGTTTCTCCTTATGGAGAGTGACATACCAGCTGGCTTGTCAAGGTAAGGAGGCTTATTCGCCATGCAATGCTCCTCTGGGAATTTAAATATGCAAATTGCCTTTGCTGAAAAAAAGAGGACTTAACTCTATAGCGCCACCTATTGGAAGTAGCGATCCTACAAGTCACAATCAACCCTTTAACGAGTCGTGCAATATGACTTAGGATAAAAGCCAAATCAGTATCTCAATTCGCAGACACGGTGTTTCGGGCTGTTGGCCCTCGTCAGTGCGAAGCATGAGAACTGATTTGGTTAGGTGAGAGGCTCTGGACTAGGGTCTAAGGGGTAACGTTTCTCCTTATGGATAGTGACATACCAGCTGGCTTGTCAAGGTAAGGAGGCTTATTCGCCGTAGGGCTTATATTTCAAGCATACTCCAAAAATCCTGTAAAATGATACCAGGGCTTATTTTCGGGGAAACATGGTACATAGTCATTTTAGTTTGGTGCAGAATGTCAAATGTAGTGGGAGGGAATTGCGTGGATGTTAGTGAACTAATATGGAACACATTGCACAGCTAGAATATTGTTGGTGAGTTAGCATTATATGTGCAAAACAGAAAATGCTGGAGTCCTGCTTTGAAAGGAACATGTCAACTTCATTATGCCACCCTCTCAGAGCAGCATTGACAGACACGCTGATTTCAGCAGTCCTTCAATTATGTGTTAATATACCATAGTTTAGGAAAACATCTTAACCTTTGCAGTGCATAGCCAGCACATTGAAATTCCATTTAGGAAAAAAGGCTCCCACCAACCTCCAAAGTTTGATTGTCAGATTTCTCTGTCAATCAGGCGCTTAAGAGCAGGTGGATCATGCACTGGTAGGTTAAGTATGTAGGCCAGGTTCTGCAATCACCTGACCTTTTAATTACATAACAAATTACTTACAATTCTTGTTGTGGGTGCACAATGTGGGGCCTATTGTGAGATCTGTTTGTTACTTCGTTATATGCACTGATCAATCATAACATGAAAATATTGACAGGATTTAAAGCTTTACCACCCGAATGACTTCACAAGGGCCAAATTGATTTGATTACAGTGTCATTCATTTCCAAAATGCTGGCCCATTTATGCAGCTATTAGTACCTACCAAATATGGTCCGAGAAATTAAGGCAGGATGAAGAATTTGGGTGTGATTTCCTGATCTAATCCTACAGAAGGGCTCTTTCAGTAAGACATGTCCTCCCTCATTGCAATGGCTTGAGGAGCAGAACCCCTTAATGGTTTATTGTCATCTTGATTTTGTTTGTATCAGGACAGACGCAGATGAGCGTATTTTTGTCATGAGTGTTATCCGACAAAACCCATGCGGACCAATGTTAGTCTATGGGGCAATGCACGTCTGTTTTTTCCTCAGACAGAGCCTGTCTGAGGAACATATCACTGCATGCTTGAGTTTGATCTGATATTGGTACTGCACTTGGCCACGCAAGTCAATGAGTGCGTGGAAATCGTCAGACTGCATTCAGATGACATCTGAGTATAATTGACCCAATTCTAATGGATGAGAGAATCTACAACCATCTGCACCTACCTTTACAGCGATTTTCATTTAACTGTTATGTGATGCTATTTTTATTTTTCATTTTTACTGTGTAATTAACAAAATATTACTGTCTGCTTATCTGGGGCCTTGATTAAGGTTCATAACAGACTGAAATTTTTGCCATTCTGTACAGCATGAAGCATGCTATGCTGTCACCAAAATAATCTGCCTTCATTTGTTTAATTGATTTTTTACCCCATTTCTTAATTCTATCAAACATCTGATCTATGTGTGGGAAAAACCAAACTGATCCATGGAGACACCACCTTGTCACCTTGTAAACTACAGGACTGAAAGAGAACTTGTCACTTGCCATAAATATGACATTTTTAACTTGGGCTAAATGCTGATCTTTAACTGAATCAGACTTTGTTTTTATGTTCCTATGCCTGTCCATTACTAAGATGTGCCTCCTTGACCTTGTGTGTAAATTTAGTTTTTTGGCCAAAGGAGCATAAGAACAATGGCAAATAGATTTGCTGCTCTCCTCTCAGTTCTAGGTTCCGGACCACAGAACTAGTCCAAAGTCTTGTGGCGTGTGTGACAGAATGGAATGGGTCAAAGCTGTTTGCTGTTTTAGTGACATGAAGCAAATCTAAATAATATTTGCCATTTTGATATAACTTTATGACTGATCAGTGCATGAACAAGACCAGCAAGAATCACATAACACAATAAGAAGGAGGAAGAGTATGGCAATGGCAGGGCACTCACATTAGTAATCTTGGGTATGTGAGATGGGGGAGTAATATGGAAAAGTCAGGTTTACCAAGAGACAAATATTCCAATACATTGAGAAATCAAGTTTCGATGAATACATTTATTGGACATAAAAGCACTGAATTTTAGAGACTTATGCAGTAGGTGAAATAAGTATTAAACACCACCAATTTTTTAAGTAAAAATATTTCTAAAAGTGCTATTGACATGACATTCTCACCAGATGTCAGAAACAACTCATCCAATCTACACAGGCAAAGAAATCAAACCATAATTTATTTAATGACACCTGTGGGTTGAAGTTTTGACTGAGTAGATTGGATGCGTTGTTATCAACATCTAGTGAGAGACGGTACAACACCGATTCAATGTCACCTTCCATGCTTTAAGGCTGCATCTACAATGCTGTAAAGAACAAAAAACCTGACCAGCACCTCCATATATTATGAACAGGTGCCTACTGCAATGAATAAAAAACTTGCAAAAAGGAGGAACGCAGCAGCCCTCTCTAAAGACGAATATATATATACGAATGCATATTTGCTGAGTAAACTGTAATAAAAAGTAAAACATTTTTTTTTTAAATTACTAAGAAAGTGAAGGTTCTTGGCGTATAAATTGGCCAATTTAAGTGAGCCCATCAATTGCGACAAGGTGACAATTCTCTGATGGGTCCTATCATCTAATAAATGACTCCCTGGTGCTAAAAGTCTATAGTGTAAATTGGCAAACATGCCTCTCCTGGGTTGCAAACTTGCACATTAAAGTAAGCTGGTAGGAATCAGAGTTGATTATAAACACCCTTGGGCTGATGGGTGGGGTGCAGAGTGAGAAACGAGGAGGTAACAACTGCCAATGGATAACTGCATAGAACAAAAAACCTGACCAGAACCTGTAACACCCCAGGTAACCGGTTGTTACCAGGATGTTACCTTCCTTTCAGGGAGGGTGATATCCTGCATGGAGGCAAAGAGGATTCTCTTTACCAGGTAAGCACACACACATGCAACACATTCTGAATCCAGGCCAGGAGAGGGAGCTCAGGACCCGGACTCAGGGGAGCTTCCCCAGCTTTTAGTATCCTGGTCTGCAGGAGTTAATAAGTTGGTCCAGGGAGACCAAGGAGTGCAGTCAGAGAGAGACTGAGACAGAAGGAAGTCTGTGAGGCAAACAGCAGAGCCGTGTATCCAGGACTGAGCTGCGGCTCCTGGGAAGGAAGAGAACCTGAAGGGTTGTTGTATGCAGTGGAGCATTGAGGAAAGGAGCACAGGAGTGGCACAGGGCTCAGAGGGGAACTGTGACCAGGCACCCTCAGAGCCGAAGCGCAGAAACCGAGTACCGGGAGTCTGAGCCTTTTGTGGGACACATAGCAGAACCGGAGGGCACTAAATTACATGCTAACTGCCCACACCAAGCCTGAGGTACAGCAGTACTCTAAGAGCTCGGGTCATAGTAGAGACCCTATAAAAAGGCTCAAACTGCTTACCGTGCAGGCAGCTGTTCCAGGACAGGAGAGAGAGGATACCTTGCCAGCAAGCTACAAGCAGTATCCAGGACTGAGCTGCGGCTCCTGGGAAGGAAGAGAACCTGAAGGGTTGTTGTATGCAGTGGAGCATTGAGGAAAGGAGCACAGGAGTGGCACAGGGCTCAGAGGGGAACTGTGACCAGGCACCCTCAGAGCCGAAGTGCAGAAACCGAGTACCGGGAGTCTGAGCCTTTTGTGGGACACATAGCAGAACCGGAGGGCACTAAATTACATGCTAACTGCCCACACCAAGCCTGAGGTACAGCAGTACTCTAAGAGCTCGGGTCATAGTAGAGACCCTATAAAAATGCTCAAACTGCTTACCGTGCAGGCAGCTGTTCCAGGACAGGAGAGATAGGATACCTTGCCAGCAAGCTACAAGCAGCAGGGGCCTGGCCATCTTAGTGCAAGTAGGAAAGGCTTACGGACCTCACCTGGGAGAGGGATCACCTTTGCCTCCAAGCCGGCTGGACCACATCACCATCCGTACCTGGTACCCTGGACTGTGGACTACTACCATCAGTAAACCAGGTAAAGACTTTACAACTTGTGTCCTCTACTTACTTGTCAGCATACACCATCCTTGCCACACACCTTGGGAGCCCTGGGGACCCCGTTTCACCTGTGGGAAGCGTCACCATCCAGCCGCCATACCATCACCCCAGAGGACCCCTTTAAGCGGCGTCAGTCCCTACTGGCTGAGAACCACAGGTGGCGTCACAAACATAAATTTTAATAAATAACCCTTTTACATGGGTGCCCAGGGCCACAGTCCGTGTCGCCACTGTGACACATCCCCTTAAGTACTGGACCCGGTACCAACTACCCCATGGACATGGCTGGCAACTCACACCTCCATATAGTATGAACAGGTGCCTACTGCAATGAATACATAACTTGCAAAAAGGAGGAACACAGCAGCACTCTGTAGAGACCAATATATATGCAAATACAAAATCTATCATAATTGCTGAGTAAACTGTAATAAAAAGTGATTTTTTTAAAAAAATTACTTACAAAAGTGAAGGTTCTTAGCGCAAAAATTGGGCAATTCATGTGAGCCCATCAATCACGACAAGGTGACACTTCTCTCATGGGCCCTATCATCTAAAAAATGCCTCTTTTGTGCTTTAAAAGTCTACATTGATCCTAAGCACACAGCTAAAATAACAAAGGAGTGGCTTCAGAACAACTCTGTGACCATTCTTGACTGGTCCAGCCAGATTCCTGACCTAAACCCAATTAAAAATGTCTGTCCACCAGTGTTCATCATTCAACCTGACGGAACTGGAGAGGATCTGCAAGTAAGAATGGCAGAGGATCCCCAAATCCAGGTGTGGAAACCTGTTGCATCATTCCCAAGAAGACTCATGGCTGTACTAGCTCAAAAGGGTGCTTCTACTCAATACTGAGCAAAGGGTCTATACACTTATGACCATGTGATATTTGAGTTTCTCTTTTTTAATAAATTTGCAAAAATTACTACATTTCTGTCTTTTCAGTCAAGATGGGATGCAGAGTGTACAGAGTGTATATATTTATTTAACATGGAAATGTGTCAGTTACATAGAAACTTTCTCAAGCTTGGCTTGAGGAAGGTTCTATGTAACTGAAATGTTGCCACGCCACATGGGCTATGAGAGGTCCTTTTTCATTTTTGCTAAATTTGAATTGCAGCTTCTTTTTTATTTTTTATCTATTTTATACCTGGATATTTACTGGAGGGGCCCTGCATCCTATTTTTTCTACAAGGTATTAGTGATGTTCCAATTTTTCTGTTTGTATATCAGATTGGCTCACTTGGATGTTCACAAAGGTAGACACAAAAACATTGTCTTTTTAAATTTTCCATTGGTTTAATGAGGTACTGCATAAACCAAGGCAGGGTTAGCAACATAAATATGGCCTTTTTGGCCTAATGGTAAAACAAAACAAAAACAAATGACACAGTCTTTGTTGCTGAAGGGATCTGCCCGCTCAGGAAACAAACATAAAAAAGGTTCAACTTTTCTTATCCTCAAACACAATTTTGGAGCCCCGATCTCCAGCCACATCAAACAATGAATGAGCCTTAAGGCTGGGTATTTATCCTCTGGAGTCCACCCTGGGGTGGAGATATGGTGAACAGCCTCCCACCCACTCTTCATATGTTCACTAAACCTAGCCCTCAACATGGCAGAAAAACCCTTCTTAGTGTGCTGGAGCATTTTCCTAGGTGCATATCACTGAAGCTGATAACCTCAGTGATACATATCTCTCCTCCAGTACTTTGCCAGTGGCTTTGACACATACCCCCCTCTGCCCAAAGCCAGGGGTTTTGAAATCGTCAGTCACCAAACAGAAAAGTCTAGATAGGGCATCTGTGTTACCATGCAGCTTCCTAGGTCTGTGCTCCACTTGAAAGTTGAAGTCCTGGAGCTCTAGAAACCATCTAGTCACCAGTGCATTCTTCCCTTTCCTTTCCCCAATTCATCTCAGGGGCACATGATCTGACACTAGCCTGAAATTGTGGCCTAAAGGGTAGTACCTCAGGGTGTCAATTGCCCATTTGATAGCCAAGTATTATTTTTCTACAATGGCATAGTTTTTCCTCACATGATGAAAGCTTTAAAGCTTTCTACTTAAATACAGGACTGGATTTTCCTCCCTTTTTACATGCTGGGACAACACGGCTCCCAACCAAATCTCTGAGGCATCCAATTGGACCACCAATTCCTACTGAAGCCAGGAGTGTTTAAGACTGGCTGCTTACACAGGGCAAGCTTCAACTCTTGGAATGCCAACTCTATCTTAGGAGACCATTTTGCCCTTGATGTCTTTGCCATTGTGAGTGATGCACAGTCTCTCCCTTTTGCCAAGTAGTAAGATAGTGGAATACATATTACCCATCCCTTTATAATGCCATTTCAAACAAGCCTATTGGAATTTGGGGTTTTGCCCACCACCATGTACACCGCCATGTAATTATGCCTTACAATTTGCCGAGTGCCAGCAGGTGCTGTGAAACCAGAGTTTGGTAAGGGCCCTCAGTTGGCTCTGTATCACACATTTGGGAGAGCTCTCACTCCTACATTTGGGAGTTCCCTTCCTCATGCCAAATACTTAGCACGATAGGGGAATACTTATTTCCCATCCTATTGAATTTTGGGCTTCGCCCGCCACCACCACCACCATATCCACTGCCATCTCATTATGCAGCTCTCACTTCACATTTTCAGAGGGCCAGCAGGTGCTATGAAAACTGCATTTTGTAAGCTGAACAGTTCTGTTTTGCCAGCGAATTCCAATTGAACAACTGTCATAGCGGGTGAAGCCGCTGTAAGGTGAATATAATACAGCAGTTGGGGAGCTGTATGATCAATGTCAGGAAACCAGACACCAAAAGCATTAGAATTAAATTCTGAATACAGTGTATGCAAGCAAAAGCCTCTATTGTCAGTCTTTCAGGCCTGAAACCCATGTCAGGAACATGTACAAGCCTCATTTTATTTCAAAGCATTCTCCTCAAGAGGAAGAGACAGGAGTGCCATTGACCAACTGCAAAAGCCTACGCATTTCTTCTGGAAACTACCTAACCAGGCAGAATGTATCTTTTGCATGGTTTTGAGCAACAATGGAGTAATTACAAGATATGTCCCAGAGAGTGTAGAGGTCTGTGAAATATATTACTCAGGTGACAGGCAGTGCTACAGAGCTCAGGTAAAGGCCTTAGCATGGCAATGACCATATTCCAATATATGTAAGGCTGCGGCCTGAATAGGTCTGTGAAGCGTATTAACCCAGTCTCTTAGACGCGTTTAAATTATACAGAAACTGGTCAATACCCCACTACTAGGGTTGAGCGACTTTCATTTTTTTAAGATCGAGTCGGGTTTTGCGAAACCCGACTTTGTCCAGAGTCGAGTCGAGTGCAGTCGGCCGATTATCGCTAAAAGTCGGGGATCAATCGAAACACGAAACCCAATGCAAGTCAATGGGGAAGCATAGTCGACAGTGAGTGGAGGCCAGGAAAACACCTACAGTGCCCATTTTAATGCCAAAAACATCCATTCTTGTTTCTGAAGCTTGTCAATCTTAATTCACTTTATAATAATAGTTGGGCATTGGAAATTGGGGGTCATTTGGCAAAAGTTGTGGGGGGTAGGGCTGGTTCAAGGTTTTAGTGGGCCCAGGAAACGTGGACTACGTCACGGCGGTGGAGCAGTGAGAGGTAAGTATGTCAAGTTTTCAAGTGCTGTGATCCTAAGCAAGCAGGGGGGGCCTACTCGTTGGCATTGGCACTGGCACAGGGCCCCTCAAAGTACAGTGGTGTGTTTGCACGGCGGGGGTGCCTCCCACCAGCAGCGACACTTTTGCGTACTCTGAGGGGCCCTGTGCCAGTGACGTCCCCAACGAGTATGCCCCCCCACCTGATGAAGGAACCTGCACTTTCATCTGCACCTTCCTCTTTGTCCCTGTGTAAGGTGGTATAACATGCGGGAAGGGGAACCTTACTTTCAGCAGGGTCAGATTCTGGCTGTGTAGAGTGCAAGGGGAATGTAGTGGTCTAGGTAAATGTACCAGCAGACTCATCTAGCAGTGGCTGGGCAATAGGCAGGATGAGGAGGAAACACAGATATAGGGCCAAAGAATAAAGTAGGCTAAATGCAGTTCAAAATTGGTAACAGGACTAAACAGGCGGCATTGCTTTGTTCAGTGGAGTAACAAACCCAGGAGCAGCAGACACTGTTTTAAGGGCCCAACCACACTAGTAGGCCAAATGCAGTTTAATATCTGCTACTATAGGCCAAAAGCCTAAAGACTGAAGCTCAGCTATATACAGTGGAGGACAACACCAGGGAGCGGTAGACACCGTTAGTAGGCCGTAACCACCAATTTTTTTAAAAACAGCACTTAATGAGAGCCAGAAGGTTGAAGCTCAGCTTTATACAGTTGAGGACAAACACCAGGGAGCGGCAGACACCGTTAGTAGGCCGCAACCAAAGTTGAAGGCCAAATGCTGTTTAATATCTGATACTATAGGCCGAAAGCCAGAAGGTTGAAGCTCAGCTTTATACAGTTAAGGACAAATAACAGGGAGCGGCAAACAGAGGTATTAGGCCCCAAACACCAATTTTTTTTAAAAAAGCACTTAATGAGAGCCAGAAGGTTGAAGCTCAGCTTTATACAGTTGAGGACAAACACCAGGGAGCGGCAGACACCGTTAGTAGGCCCCAACCACCAATTTAAAAAAAATAAAAATAAAAATGAGAGCCAGAAGGTTGAAGCTCAGATTTATTCAGTTGAGGAGAACACCAGTGAGCGGCAAACAGAGGTATTAGGCCCCAAACACCAATTTTTTTTAAAAAAAAGCACTTAATGAGAGCCAGAAGGTTGAAGCTCAGATTTAGACAGTGGAGGACAATTTGAATTAGGGACTGCAGACAGACTTAGTAGGCTGTCCCCTGTGGACCATGCATCCACCACATTAACCCATTGCGCCGTAATGGACACGTAACCTTCCGTGGCCATGCCTACAGGTCCATGCGTCTGTTGTCAGGTGCACCTTTGTACTCACAGATTGCCAGAGTGCATGGACAATGCGGTCTTTTACATGCTGGTGGAGGGTTGGGATGGCTTTTCTCGCAAAAGAAGTGTCGACTGGTTAGCTTGTAGCGTGGTACAGCGTAGTCCATCATGGCTTTATTAATATTAAATAAAATATATAAATAGGCTCTATGAACTTTTAAATAGGTTCCAGGGGTACACGGGCAGCATTGGTGTGGTCAGCGGAGGAGGATTGCAAGGAGGGACCGCAGACAGGCTAACGAAGGCCTAAAATAACAAAAATTTGGCTCAAGGCAGTTTTAAATCGGTTACATGGATACACAGGCAGCATTGTGGTCAGCGGAGGAGGAGGATTGCAAGGAGGGACCGCAGACAGGCTAATGAAGGCCTAAAATAACACAAATTAGGCTCAAGGCAGTTTTAAATTGGTTACATGGATACACAGGCAGCATTGTGGTCAGTGGAGGAGTATTGCAAGGAGGGACCGCAGACAGGCTAATGAAAGCCCGCAGACAGGCTAATGAAGGCCCGCAGACAGGCTAATGAAGGCCTAAAATAACAAAAATTAGGCTCAAGGCAGTTTGAAATCGGTTACATGGATACACAGGCAGCATTGTGGTCAGTGGAGGAGTATTGCAAGGAGGGTCCGCAGACAGGCTAACGAAGGCCTAAAATAACCAAAAATAGGCTCATGGCAGTTTTAAATCGGTTACATGGATACACAGGCAGCATTGTGGTCAGTGGAGGAGTATTGCAAGGAGGGACCGCAGACAGGCTAACGAAGGCCCGCAGACAGGCTAATGAAGGCCTAAAATAACAAAAAATAGGCTCAAGGCAGTTTTAAATCGGTTACATGGATACACAGGCAGCATTGTGGTCAGCGGAGGAGGAGGATTGCAAGGAGGGACCGCAGACAGGCTAACGAAGGCCTAAAATAACAAAAATTAGGCTCAAGGCAGTTTTAAATTGGTTACATGGATACACAGGCAGCATTGTGGTCAGTGGAGGAGTATTGCAAGGAGGGACCGCAGACAGGCTAACGAAGGCCTAAAATAACAAAAATTAGGCTCATGGCAGTTTTAAATCGGTTACATGGATACACAGGCAGCATTGTGGTCAGTGGAGGAGTATTGCAAGGAGGGACCGCAGACAGGCTAACGAAGGCCTAAAATAACAAAAAATAGGCTCATGGCAGTTTTAAATTGGTTACATGGATACACAGGCAGCATTGTGGTCAGTGGAGGAGTATTGCAAGGAGGGAACGCAGACAGGCTAATGAAGGCCTAAAATAACAAAAAATAGGCTCAAGGCAGTTTTAAATCGGTTGCATGGCTACATAGGCAGCATTGTGGTCAGTGGAGGAGTATTGCAAGGAGGGACCGCAGACAGGCTAACGAAGGCCCGCAGACAGGCTAACAAAGGCCTAAAATAACAAAAAATAGGCTCAAGGCAGTTTTAAATCGGTTACATGGATACACAGGCAGCTGTTATGACCCCAATGGCAGAGGGTCTCAAAAGTACATACCAAGTCTGCAAACACAAAAAACCAGCTCATAGGGCAGTGGTAACTGGGCTGACCATATATCTAATCCTAGCACCACAAATAGCAGCAGCCGGGGAACGTGCCTACGTTGGTTCTAGACGTCTCGTGCCAGCCGGAGAACTAACTAACCCTAAAAGGGAAAAGATAGACCTTTCTTGCCTCCAGAGAAAAGACCCCAAAAGTTGGATACAAGCCCCCAACAAATAATAACGGTGAGGTAAGGAGAAAAGACAAACGTAAGAATGAACTAGATATTTAGCAAAACGCCATAACAGGGTAGGAGGACAATGAGCAAATTAAAGTCACAGACAAAATAAATTTAGGTTGCAAATTACCAATGGCGACAGGACTAACAACCCTAGTTAGGCATTTAGAGCATGCTGATATAACATGTGTAGAATCACCACAGTAAAAACACAACCCATTCTGACATCTATGATTTTTCCGTTCATTTCTAGTCTGAATTCTACCACATTGCATTAAATCAGGTGTTTGTTCAGACAACACCACCAGAGGATTCGCGGCTTTGCGCTCCCGCAAACGCCGGTCAATTTGAATAGCCAGCGCCATGGAATCATTCAGACCTGTAGGAATGGAGAAACCCACCATCACATTCTTAATGGCTTCAGAAAGGCCATTTCTGAAATTTGCGGCCAGAGCACACTCATTCCACTGAGTAAGCACGGACCATTTCCGAAATTTTTGGCAATACACTTCAGCTTCATCCTGACCCTGAGAAATAGCCAGCAAGGCTTTTTCTGCCTGAATTTCAAGATTGGGTTCCTCATAAAGCAATCCGAGCGCTAGAAAAAACGCATCAATATTTGCCAATGCCGGATCTCCTGGCGCTAGCGAGAAGGCCCAATCCTGAGGGTCGCCCCGTAAGAAAGAGATAACAATTTTTACTTGCTGAGCTGAGTCTCCAGATGAACGGGGGTCTCAGAGATAGAAACAATTTACAATTATTCCTGAAATTCCTAAACTTAAATCGGTCTCCAGAGAACAGCTCAGGAATAGGTATTTTAGGTTCAGACATTGGACTACTGGTAACAAAATCTTGTATACCCTGCACACGAGCAGCAAGCTGATCCACACTTGTAATCAAAGTCTGGACATTCATGTCTGCAGCAAGCACAAGCCACTCAGAGGTAAAGGGGAGGAAAAAAGAGAGGAAAGAAAAAAAAAAAAAAACTCAGACTTTCCTTTCTTGTAATCCCACTTCTGCAATGCATTAAACATTCAACCTTGGCCTGGCATACTGTTATGACCCCAATGGCAGAGGGTCTCAAAAGTACATACCAAGTCTGCAAACACAAAAAAACAGCTCATAGGGCAGTGGTAACTGGGCTGACCATATATCTAATCCTAGCACCACAAATAGCAGCAGCCGGGGAACGTGCCTAAATTGGTTCTAGACGTCTCGCGCCAGCCGGAGAATGAACTAACCCTAAAAGGGAAAAGATAGACCTTTCTTGCCTCCAGAGAAAAGACCCCAAAAGTTGGATACAAGCCCCCAACAAATAATAACGGTGAGGTAAGGAGAAAAGACAAACGTAAGAATGAACTAGATATTTAGCAAAGAGAGGCCCACTGACTAATAGCAGAATATAGTAAGATGACTTATATGGTTAGCAAAAACCCTGTCAAAATTTCCACGCTGGCTATTCAAGAACCCCCGAACCGTCTAACGGCCCGGGGGGAGAACACCAGCCCCTAGAGCTTCCAGCAAAATCAGGAATCAAATTTAGTACAAGCTGGACAAAAAATAAGAGCAAAGTAAATAACCAAAAAACAAGGAAGCAGGACTTAGCTTAATTTTGCAAGATCCAAGACCAGCAGACAGGAGCAAACAGAAAGGAACTGATTACAACGATGCCAGGCACTGGACTGAGAAACCAGGAAGTTTATATAGCAACACCCCTGGACTAACGACCCAGGTGGGTGCCAAACTGAGGAAAGACAATCCCAGAGTCATATCACTAGTGACCACAAGAGGGAGCCAAAAAAGTCTAAGTCTAGATTGCAAGGAGAGACCGCAGACAGGCTAACAAAGGCCTAAAATAACAAAAATTAGGCTCAAGGCAGTTTTAAATCGGTTACATGGATACACAGGCAGCATTGTGGTCAGCGGAGGAGGAGGATTGCAAGGAGGGACCGCAGACAGGCTAACGAAGGCCTAAAATAACAAAAAATAGGCTCATGGCAGTTTTAAATCGGTTACATGGATACACAGGCAGCATTGTCGTAAGTGGAGGAGTATTGCAAGGAGGGACCGCAGACAGGCTAACGAAGGCCTAAAATAACAAAAAATAGGCTCATGGCAGTTTTAAATCGGTTACATGGATACACAGGCAGCATTGTGGTCAGCGGAGGAGGATTGCAAGGAGTGTCTGACACAGTTAGTACTCACAAAAAATAAATAGATGTTAATGTCTCGCAAAACAACAAAAAAAAAAGTGTGGCATACTTAGGTACAGGGGTGTGCTCATCTGCTGAGTTTCTGACAAAGTAATTTGGCAGTAAGTATTTACTGGTGTCAATATAGGACACTGACCCAGACTACTTTAACTAGCATCATAGATGTCAACAAATTGGTATTGTCAGTGCCAGGCATTGAATGATGTCAGCGCATAGACTAAACATTGGTGGAGCTGTGCGAGATAATTTTGCACGTGGTAGAGCACAGTTTGAGCTGGGGGGGGGACTCTCTTGTGGCCGGCGATACCGTCCCAGGGCCCCTCATGTTACAACGGTGTGTCTGACGTTGGGTGCGCACCACCACCACCAGAGACACTTCATTATACTATGAGGGACCCAGTGGCAGTGCCGTCGACCAAAAGCGGGCACACCCACCTCTTCAGACAAACAGCACTGTAACGGGTGCTTGCGCCAAGTGGCGAGACCACGGCCCCGTGGGGGGAATTTTCCCATTGAGGGAGGTGTAAACATGTCGTATGCTGGACAAACAGCTGCTGCAAATTAAGAGATTGGGACACTCAGTAAGACCAGTCCACAAGCAAGACCTTTTTATAGGAAAGCTAGGTGTCAGCCGGGAAAGGTGGGGCAAAATAATTTGAAATCCAGGAGTGGTTCATTTTAATGAAGGTGAGATCATCCACATTTTGGGTAGCCAGACGAGTCCTTTTTTCGGTTAATGTTGAACCAGCAGCACTGAATACTCTTTCTGATAGCACACTAGCTGCTGGGCAAGCAAGCTCCTGCAATGCATATTCTGTCAATTCAGGCCAGGTGTCTAATTTGGATGCCCAGTAATCAAATGGGAATGACGGTTGAGGGAGAACATCGATAAGGGATGAAAAATAGTTAGTAACCATACTGGACAAATGTTGTCTCCTGTCACTTTGAATAGATGCTGCAGTACCTGTCCTGTCTGCGGTCATTGCGAAATCACTCCACAACCTGGTCAGAAAACCCCTCTGTCCAACGCCACTTCTGATTTGTGCACCTCTAACACCTCTGCCCTGTAGCCCCCTGCAGCTCGTGTGAGAACCATCACCGGTGCTGTGTGCTGGGAATGCCTGAATTAAACGGTCTACAAGAGTTGCTTGTTTGGTTGCTAATATTTGTTCTAGGTTCTCATGTGGCATTATATTTTGCAATTTGCCTTTATAGCGAGGGTCAAGGATGCAGGCCAACCAGTAGTCGTCATCGCTCATCATTTTAATAATGCGTGGGTCCCTTTTGAGGATACATAAGGCATAATCCGCCATGTGGGCCAAAGTTCCAGTTGTCAAATCTGCGGTTGTGCTGGTTTGAGGGGCAGTTACAGGCAAATCTACGTCACTTGTCTCCCTTAAAAAAACAGAACCCGGCCTTGCAACGCCACTAATTTCTGTTGGCCCAGGAGAAGCTTCCTCATTTAAAAAGTACTCATCCCCATCATCCTCCTCGTCCTCCTCCTCCTCTTCGCCCGCTACCGCGTCCTCTACACGGCCCTGACCAGACAATGGCTGACTGTCATCAAGGCTTTCCTCTTCCTCGGCTGCAGACGCCTGCTCCTTTATGTGCGTCAAACTTTCCATCAGCAGACGCATTAGGGGGATGCTCATGCTTATTATGGCGTTGTCTGCACTAACCAGCCATGTGCATTCCTCAAAACACTGAAGGACTTGACACAGGTCTTATAGCTTCGACCACTGCACACCTGACAACTCCATGTCTGCCATCCAACTGCCTGCCCGTGTATCCTCCCACAAATACATAACAGCACGCCTCTGTTCGCACACTCTCTGAAGCATGTGCAGTGTGGAGTTCCACCTTGTTGCAACGTCGATGATTAGGCGATGCTGAGGAAGGTTCAAAGAACGCTGATAGTTCTGCATACGGCTGGAGTGTATGGGCGAACGGCGGATATGCGAGCAAAGTCTGCGCACTTTGAGGAGCAGGTCGGGTAACCACGGATAACTTTTCAGGAAGCACTGCACCACCAGGTTTAAGGTGTGAGCCAGGAAAGGAATGTGTTTCAGTTGGGAAAGGGCTATGGCAGCCATGAAATTCCTTCCGTTATCACTCACTACCTTGCCTGCCTCAAGATGTACAGTGCCCAGCCATGACTGAGTTTCTTTCTGCAAGAACTCGGACAGAATTTCCGCGGTGTGTCTGTTATCGCCCAAACACTTCATTGCCAATAAAGCCTGCTGACGCTTGCCACTAGCTGTCCCATAATGGCACACCTGGTGTGCAACAGTGGCAGCTGCAGATGGAGTGGATGTGCGACTGCGGTCTGTGGACGAGCTCTCGCTTCTGCAGGAGGAGGAGGAAGAGGAGGAGGGGGGGCGAACACCTACAGCCAACTCTTTCCTTGACCGTGGGCTAGGCAGAACTGTCCCAATATTGCTGTCCCCTGTGGACCCTGCATCCACCACATTCACCCAGTGTGCCGTGATGGACACGTAACGTCCCTGGCCATGCCTACTGGTCCATACATCTGTTGTCAGGTGCACCTTTGTAGTCACAGACTGCCTGAGTGCATGGACGATGCGGTCTTTAACATGCTGTTGGAGGGCTGGGATGGCTTTTCTAGAAAAGAAGTGTCGACTGGGTAGCTCGTAGCGTGGTACAGCGTAGTCCATCAGCGCTTTAAAAGCTTCGCTTTCAACTGACCGGTAGGGCATCATCTCTAATGAGATTAGTCTAGCAATGTGGGTGTTCAAACCCTGTGTACGCGGATGCGAGGATGAGTACTTCCTTTTCCTAACAAGAGTCTCATGTAGGGTGAGCTGGACTGGAGAGCTGGAGATCGTGGAACTAGCGGTGGTGCCGGTGGACATGGGTGACTGAGAGAGGGTTGGAGATGGTATTCTTGCCGGTGCCCTACATGCAGTGTTTTCTACTGCAAACCTGGTGATTCCCTGACTGCTTTGGCCTGGCGACGAAAGCTGCACAGATACTGCAGGTGGTGCGGGAAATGGTGGGTTTACAGTGAGGGAAGGGATGTAGCGTTGCTGACTAGCTTCATTGGCCGAGGGTGCTGCAACCTTTAGGGACGTTTGGTAGTTAGTCCAGGCTTGCAAATGCATGGTGGATAAGTGTCTATGCATGCAACTTGTATTTAGACTTTTAAGATTCTGACCTCTGCTTAAGGTAGTTGAACATTTTTGACAGATGACTTTGCGCTGATCATTTGGATGTTGTTTAAAAAAATGCCAGACTGCACTCTTTCTACTATCGGATACCTTTTCAGGCATTGCAGACTGAGCTTCTTTAACCGGATGGCCACGCTGTCCTCCAACTGGTTTTGGTTTTGCCACGCGTTTTTGGCCAGATACGGGCCCAGCAGATTGAACCTGTTGTGATGTTGATGCCTGCTGCGGCTCCTCCTCCTCCGCTTCAGAACTACTGCCGCCTGCACCCTGTTCCCCCAATGGCTGCCAATCGGGGTCAACAACTGGGTCATCTATGACCTCCTCTTCTATGTGGTGTGCAACTTCGTCTGTGTCACCGTGTAAGCCGGTGGTATTGCGTTCGTGACGGGGCACCATAGTCTCCGCTGGGTTTGATTCTGCCTCAGTACACTGCGAGGGCAATGTTCTGGTCTGAGTCAAAGGAACAGCATAGTAATCTGGCTGTGGCTGTGCATCTGTGCACTCCATGTCCGATTCAACTTCGAATGGGCATGGCCTGTTAACTGTTTCACTGTCTAACCCAGGAACGGTATGTGTAAAGAGCTCCATGGAGTAACCTGTTCTGTCGACTGTCGCATCCTTCACTGTTGTTCTGGGTGAAGGACACAAGGAAGCGACTTGTTCCTGACCGGGAGCATCCACTGACAATGCACTGCTCTGACATTTGGCACTTTCCAAGGAGGAGGCGAAAGAGCTAGAGGCAGAGTCAGCAATGAAAGCCAATACTTGTTCCTCCTGCTCCGGCTTCAAAAGTGGTTTTCCTACTCCCAGAAAAGAGAGCGTTCGAGGCCTTGTGTAGCCAGACAACGAACCTGGCTCAACAACTCGAGACTTAGGTGCTGTACTGCTTTTACCACGACCACCTGATGCTCCACCACCACTACCATCATTACCAGCTGACAATGACCGCCCACGGCCACGACATCTTCCACTAGACTTCCTCATTGTTTGCAAAACGTAACCAAAGTAACGGTATTTGTTACTGTAAAACAACTTATAAGGTGAACTCAAACTTCTGTAGGATTTATATATACCTTTATAGGTGCCTGACACTGAAAGGAAAATCAGGCCCAATGTTACACACTAGGTTTTCTGTGCCCCAATAATTTGAGACAGATGGCACACACAGGACCAGCACTCAAGCAGAAATGCCAATCTTAATCTCCCATTATTTTATTTTTTTTTTATGGGAGAATTTTTTTTAAAAAAGGCCCAGTATTACACAGTGGTTTTCGGTGGCACACAATGAGAGACAGATGCCACACACAGCAATGACACAGAGGCAGACTTGCCAATCTTTATCTCCCACTATTTTTTTTTTTTTAAAAGGGAGAATTTAGAAAAAAAAAAAAAAGGCCCAGTATTACACAGTGGTTTTCGGTGGCACACAATGAGAGACAGATGCCACACACAGCAATGGCACAGAGGCAGACTTGCCAATCTTTATCTCCCACTAATTATTTTTTTTTTTACAGGGAGAATTTACCCCCCCCAAAAAAATGGCCCAGTATTACACAGTGGTTTTCGGTGGCACACAATGAGAGACAGATGCCACACACAGCAATGGCACAGAGGCAGACTTGCCAATCTTTATCTCCCACTAATTATTTTTTTTTTTACAGGGAGAATTTACCCCCCCAAAAAAATGGCCCAGTATTACACAGTGGTTTTCGGTGGCACACAATGAGAGACAGATGCCACACACAGCAATGGCACAGAGGCAGACTTGCCAATCTTTATCTCCCACTAATTATTTTTTTTTTACAGGGAGAATTTACCCCCCAAAAAAATGGCCCAGTATTACACAGTGGTTTTCGGTGGCACACAATGAGAGACAGATGCCACACACAGCAATGGCACAGAGGCAGACTTGCCAATCTTTATCTCCCACTAATTATTTTTTTTTTACAGGGAGAATTTACCCCCCCCAAAAAAATGGCCCAGTACTACACAGTGGTTTTCGGTGGCACACAATGAGAGACAGATGCCACACACAGCAATGGCACAGAGGCAGACTTGCCAATCTTTATCTCCCACTAATAATTTTTTTTTTACAGGGAGAATTTACCCTCCCCCCCAAAAAAATGGCCCAGTATTACACAGTGGTTTTCGGAGGCACACAATGAGAGACAGATGCCACACACAGGACTGGCACAGAGGCAGACTTGCCAATCTTTATCTCCCACTAATTATTTTTTTTTTTACAGGGAGAATTTACCCAAAAAAATAAATGGCCAAGTATTACACAGTGGTTTTCGGTGGCACACAATGAAAGACAGATGCCACACACAGGACTGGCCCAGAGGCAGACTTGCCAATCTTTATCTCCCACTAATTTTTTTTTTTACAGGGAGAATTTACCCCCCCCAAAAAAAATGGCCAAGTATTACACAGTGGTTTTCAGTGGCACACAATTAGAGACAGATGCCACACACAGGACTGGCACAGAGGCAGACTTGCCAATCTTTATCTCCCACTATTTTTTTTTTTTTTTAAAGGGAGAATTTAGAAAAAAAAAAAAGGCCCAGTATTACACAGTGGTTTTCGGTGGCACACAATGAGAGACAGATGCCACACACAGGACTGGCACAGAGGCAGATTTGCCAATCTTTATCTCACACTAATTTTTTTTTTTTTTTTAAAGGAAGAATTTAGAAAAAAAAAAAAAGGCCCAGTATTACACAGTGGTTTTCAGTGGCACACAATAAGAGACAGATGCCACACACAGGACTGGCACAGAGGCAGACTTGCCAATCTTTATCTCCCTGCAGTAATCTCAGGAAAGTATGGCAGGCAGCTATAAAAAGGACTGCTGCACACAAAAGTGGGGACAAACACACAAGATAGCTGTGCAGAAAGGAAGGAACAACAGGATTTGTGCTTTGAAAAAAGCAGTTGGTTTGCACAGCGGCGTACACACAAAGCAACGCAGCTATCAGGGAGCCTTCTAGGGCAGCCCAATGAGCTACAGCGCTGAGGAAAAAAAAATGTAGCTTCCACTGTCCCTGCAAACAAAAGGTGGTGTTGGACAGTGGAAATCGCTACAGCACAAGCAGTTTGTGGCTTTATGTACCCTGCCTATCACTATCCCTGCTTCTGAAGAAGCGGCAGCAACCTCTCCCTACGCTCAGATCAGCAGCAGTAAGATGGCGGTCGGCGGGAACGCCCCTTTATAGCCCCTGTGACGCGGCAGAAAGCAAGCCAATCACTGCAATGCCCTTCTCTAAGATGGTGGGGACTGAGATCTATGTCATCACGCTGCCCACACTCTGCATCCACCTTCATTGGCTGACAAATGGCGCTTTTAGCGTCATTGAAACGTGACTTTGGCGCGAAAGTCGCGTACCGCATGGCAGACCCCACACAGGGATCGGGTCGGTTTCATGAGACGCCGACTTTGCCAAAAGATGGCGACTTATGAAATTGAACGATCCGTTTCGCTCAACCCTACCCACTACCATTATTTTGTAAGGACCCAAATTTAGAAAATGTAAGGGAAGCAACAGTTTAACAAAGAGACAGAAGTCTCATGTATGATCCTGAAAAAGTCAGCACTGTTCTTTGTCCAGCACCATACAATGTAAATTTATAACAAATATGTAGGCCCTATCTAACTAACAATTTGTGAACAGACATATATTCTGACAAGAGACAACTGAATGATGCACTGGACAATGAACAGGACGTGGTTGCTCACTGTTGTGTCTGTGCAACTGCTGGTTGTGGACAGGAAGCATCAGCGTCCTTCCTGGACAGCAGTTTGGTAAGGGCATAACACAGGGCCAGAAGTTTCACTGTCAGACACAGATTTTGTACCCAGTTGTTCCGCCCACATACTGGGGTGCTGCTTATATGAGGAGTTTATGGCGTATGCTAACAGAGGTATTATGTCGAATTTCAGCATATATGTAGAGCATGTTTCATTACTCATATTATTATTCTGTGTAAGGCTGAAACCTGAAGAATTGTGTGGAGCATGTTAATGCATTCATGTTCAAAACTGTGCAGATGCAGACCCAAAAATCAACATCAGGCTGCCAGATACACGCTTAAAGAGATCGTGAGAAGGGCAACACAATAAACAAATTATAATAATAGAATATATAGAGATTGAGAGTAGAAATGTGATCTTTGCACAATGTCCAAAGGTTTCAGAAAATTACCCCAAAGGTTCTGTATCAAACCAGCTGATAGATGCCGTGATGGGGACTGTTATGATCTGGTGACCTTGGAGCCGCATGAAACTTTCTCTGGAGTCGGTGGAACCTGTACTGACCGCAAATCCTGAACTAACACCGCAACTAGAAGTAGCCGTGGGGTGTGCTTAACATACTCTAGACACCTCGACACAGCCGGAGGACTAAATACCCCTATAGATGGAAATAGGAATGCTACCTTGCCTCAGAGCAGACCCCCAAAGGATAGGCAGCCCCCCACGAATAATGACTGTAAGTAGGAGAAGAATAGACACACGCAGGTAGAAAACAGGATTTAGCAAAAGAGGACACTCTAGCTAAATAGGAAAGGATAGGACAGATTACTAGGCGGTCAGTATTAAAACCCTTCCAAAAATATCCACAGCAGATAATACAAAAAGTTCCACAATCTAACTAAAGACATGGAATGTGTATCTGCCACTCCAGAGAATCCAACAGGACTGAGAAAATACTGACACACTCTAAGCTGGACAAGAAAACACAAAGAATAGCACTGAATTGTGAAGCACATAGCATGTGTGCCACAGGAAAAAAACCAGACACTTATCTTTGCTGATTTGGCAGAAAGGCAGGATGAACCAAGCAGAGGTCCAACACCTCCCAACAACAATTGACAACTGGCAAAGAATAATGAATCCTGCACGCCTAAATACCTGTTGTGAATTCTGCTCTTGGGCTCCCTCCGGTGGTTGTTGGTGGTAGTGCAGTTGTCTTGGGGTTGTAATCCGGGCAGGTGTTTCTGCTGATTGCAGCTCTATTAGGTATATAGGTGTGCAGGATCCATGAGTCTGTGCCAGTTGTCCATTGTACTTGGAGGGATTGCATCTCTCTCTGGCTCCTCATGCCCTGCTGCAGATTCAGCTAAGATAAGTGTCTGTTTTTTTGTCTCTGTGCACACATGCAGTGTGCTTTGCAATTCAGTGCAATTTATTGTGTTTTTGTCCAGCTTAGACTTTGTTTGGATTTTTCAGTCATGCTGGATTCTCAGGAGATGCAGATATACTTTCTATGTCTTTAGTTAGATGTAGAATATTTGTATTATCTGCTGTGGATATTTTTAGGATTTTAATACTGACCGCTTAGAATTCTGTCCTATCCTTTTCTATTTAGCTAGAAGTGCCTCTTTTGCTAAATCCTGTTTTTCTGCCTGCTTGTGTCTTTCCTCTTATACTCACAGTCAATATTTGTGGGGGGCTGCCTATCCTTTGGGGTTCTGCTCTGAGGCAAGATAGAATTCCCATTTCCATCTATAGGGGTATTTAGTCCTCCGGCTGTGTCGAGATGTCTAGGACGTGTTAGGTACATCCCACGGCTACTTCTAGTTGCGGTGTTAGTTTAGGGTTTGCGGTCAGTACAGGTACCACCTACTCCTGAGAAAGTCTCTCATGCAGCTCCAAGGTCACCAGATCATAACAGTACAACTGGCCAACAATGAGATAAATGCATCTCAGAAGAAGGGAAGAAAGAGCCATTTTTGTTTCTGTAGCCTGCTGTGTCTTTTCTTCCCTCTTTTCCTCTGGGTGACTGAGGAGTCTTGTGCTAGCATGGATGTTCAGGGATTAGTTTCTCGTGTAGACCAGCTTGCTGCTAGGGTACAGGATATTTCTGATTATATTGCTCAGACTCCGCTTTTAGAGCCTAGGATTCCTACTCCTGATTTGTTTTTTGGGGACAGGTCCAAATTTTTGAGTTTTAAAAACAACTGTAAACTGTTTTTTGCTCTGAAGCCTCGTTCCTCTGGTGATCCCATTCAGCAGATTAAAATTGTCATCTCCCTGCTGCGTGGCGACCCTCAGGATTGGGCATTTTCCCTGGAATCTGGGAATCCGGCCTTGCTTAATGTAGATGCCTTTTTTCAGGCTCTAGGATTATTATGTGATGAACCAAATTCTGCGGATCAAGCGGAGAAGACCTTGTTGGCCCTGTCTCAGGGTCAAGAAGCGGCAGAATTGTATTGTCAGAAATTTAGAGAATGGTCTGTGCTGACTAAATGGAATGAGGATGCTTTGGCGGCAATTTTCAGAAAGGGTCTTTCTGAATCTGTTAAAGATGTTATGGTGGGGTTTCCCACGCCTGTTGGTCTGAGTGATTCTATGTCTCTGGCCATTCAGATCGATCGGAGCTCGCGGGAGCGCAGAACTGTGCGTGCTGTGGCGTTGTCCTCAGAGCAGATGCCTGAGCCTATGCAGTGTGATAGGATTCTGTCTAGAATGGAACAACAAGGATTCAGATGTCAGAATAGGTTGTGTTTTTATTGTGGCAATGCTTCTCATGTCATTTCAGTCTGCCGAAAGCGTACAAAGAGAATCGCTAGTTCAGTTACCATCGGAACTGTACAACCTAAATTTCTGTTATCTGTGACCTTGATCTGCTCATTGTCGTAATTTTCTGTCATGGCGTTTGTGGATTCAGGCGCCGCTTTGAACTTAATGGACTTTGAATTTGCCAGGCGTTGTGGTTTCCCCTTGCAGTCTTCGCAGAACCCTATTCCTTTAAGGGGCATTGATGCTACACCTTTGGCTAAAAATAAACCCCAGTTTTGGACACAGGTGACCATGTGCATGGTGCCAGCCCATCAGGAAGATTGTCGTTTTCTGGTGTTGCATAATTTGCATGATGCTATTGTGCTGGGTTTTCCATGGTTGCAGATACATAATCCTGTGCTGGATTGGAAGTCTATGTCTGTGACTAGTTGGGGTTGTCAGGGGGTTCATAATGACGTTCCTGTGATGTCAATCTCCTCTTCCTCCTCTTCTGAAGTTCCAGAGTTTTTGTCTGATTTTCAGGATGTATTCGATGAGCCCAAGTCCAGTTCCCTTCCACCGCATAGGGACTGTGATTGTGCTATTGACTTGATTCCAGGCTGTAAGTTTCCTAAGGGCCGACTTTTTAACCTGTCTGTGCCGGAACATACCGCCATGCGGAGTTATGTTAAGGAGTCTTTGGAGAAAGGGCATATTCGGCCATCTTCTTCACCGTTGGGAGCGGGATTTTTTTTGTTGCTAAGAAGGATGGCTCCTTGAGACCCTGTATTGATTATCGCCTCTTGAATAAGATCACGGTCAAGTTTCAATACCCTTTACCTTTGCTTTCCGATTTGTTTGCCAGGATTAAGGGGGCTAGTTGGTTTACTAAAATTGACCTTTGGGGGGCATATAATCTTGTTCGTATTAAGCAGGGTGACGAATGAAAAACTGCGTTTAATACGCCCGAAGGCCATTTTGAATACCTTGTGATGCCATTCGGGCTCTCTAATGCTCCATCTGTTTTTCAGTCCTTCATGCATGATATCTTCCGGAATTATCTTGATAAATTCATGATTGTATATTTGGATGACATCTTAATTTTTTCTGATGATTGGGAGTCTCATGTGAAACAGGTCAGGATGGTATTTCAGATCCTTCGTGATAATGCTTTGTTTGTGAAGGGGTCTAAGTGTCTCTTTGGAGTGCAGAAGGTTTCTTTTTTGGGCTTCATTTTTTCTCCCTCATCTATAGAGATGGATCCGGTTAAGGTTCAGGCCATTCATGATTGGATTCAGCCCACATCCGTGAAGAGCCTTCAGAAATTTTTAGGCTTTGCTAATTTTTATCGCCGTTTCATTGCTAACTTCTCCAGTGTGGTTAAACCCCTGACCGATTTGACGAAGAAAGGCGCTGATGTAACGAATTGGTCCTCTGTGGCTGTCTCTGCCTTTCAGGAGCTTAAACGCCGATTTACTTCTGCCCCGGTGTTGCGTCAGCCAGATGTTTCTCTTCCGTTTCAGGTTGAGGTTGACACTTCTGAGATTGGGGCAGGGGCCGTTTTGTCTCAGAGGAATTCTGATGGTTCCTTGATGAAACCGTGTGCCTTCTTTTCCCGTAAGTTTTCGCCTGCTGAACACAATGATGATGTCGGCAATCGGGAGTTGTTGGCTATGAAGTGGGCGTTTGAGGAATGGCGACATTGGCTTGAGGGAGCCAAGCACCGTATTGTGGTCTTGACCGATCATAAAAATCTGATTTACCTCGAATCTGCCATACGGCTGAATCCTAGACAGGCTCGATGGTCCCTGTTTTTCTCCCGTTTTGATTTTGTGGTTTCGTATCTTCCGGGTTCTAAGAATATTAAGGCTGATGCCCTCTCTAGGAGTTTTTTGCCTGATTCTCCTCAGGTACTTGAGCCGGTCGGCATTCTGAAGGAAGGGGTGGTCCTTTCTGCCATTTCCCCTGATTTGCAACGGGTTCTGCAGGAATTTCAGGCTGACAAACCTGACCGCTGTCCAGTGGGGAAACTGTTTGTTCCTGATAGATGGACTAGTAGAGTGATTTCTGAGGTTCATTGTTCTGTGTTGGCTGGCCATCCTGGTATTTTTGGTACCAGAGATTTGGTTGGTAGGTCCTTTTGGTGGCCTTCTTTGTCGCGTGATGTGCGTTCTTTTGTGCAGTCCTGTGGGACTTGTGCGCGGGCCAAGTCTTGTTGTTCCTGTGCTAGTGGGTTGCTTTTGCCTTTGCCGGTCCCTGAGAGGCCCTGGACGCATATTTCTATGGATTTTATTTCAGATCTTCCAGTTTCTTAGAGGATGTCGGTTATCGTGGTGGTTTGAGACCGGTTTTCTAAGATGGTTCATTTGGTGCCTTTGCCTAAATTGCCTTCCTCTTCAGAGTTGGTTCCGTTGTTTTTTCAGCATGTGGTTCGTTTGCATGGTATTCCGGAGAATATTGTGTCCGACAGAGGTTCCCAGTTTGTTTCTAGGTTTTAGCGGGCCTTTTGTGCTAGGCTGGGCATTGATTTGTCTTTTTCTTCTGCATTTCATCCTCAGACAAACGGCCAGACCGAGCGAACTAATCAGACTTTGGAGACTTATTTGAGATGTTTTGTGTCTGCCGATCAGGATGATTGGGTGGCCTTTTTCCATTGGCCGAGTTTGCCCTTAATAATCAGGCTAGTTCGGCTACTTTGGTTTCGCCTTTTTTTTGTAGTTTTGGTTTTCATCCTCGTTTTTCTTCTGGGCAGGTTGAGCCTTCTTACTGTCCTGGTGTGGATTCTGTGGTTGACAGGTTGCAGCAGATTTGGGCTCATGTGGTGGACAATTTGGTGTTGTCTCAGGAGGAGGCTCAACGTTTTGCTAACCGTCATCAGTGTGTTGGTTCCCGGCTTCGGGTTGGGGATTTGGTCTGGTTGTCTTCCCGTCATGTTCCTATGAAGGTTTCTTCCCCTAAGTTTAAGCCTCGGTTTATTGGTCCTTATAGGATTTCTGAGATTATCAATCCGGTGTCTTTTCGTTTGGCCCTTCCGGCCTCTTTTGCCATCCATAATGTTTTCCATAGATCTTTATTGCGGAAATATGTGGTGCCCGTTGTTCCCTCTGTTGATCCTCCTGCTCCTGTGTTGGTTGATGGGGAGTTGGAGTATGTGGTTGAGAAGATTTTGGATTCTCGCTTTTCGAGGTGGAGGCTTCAGTACCTTGTCAAATGGAAGGTTTATGGCCAGGAGGATAATTCTTGGGTTTTTGCCTCTGATGTCCATGCTGCTGATTTGGTCCGTGCCTTTCATCTGGCTCGTCCTGATCGGCCTGGGGGCTCTGGTGAGGGTTCGGTGACCCCTCTTCAAGGGGGGGGTACTGTTGTGAATTCTGCTCTTGGGCTCCCTCCAGTGGTTGTTGGTGGTAGTGCAGTTGTCTTGGGGTTGTCTAGGACTGCACAAAAGAACGCACATCACGTGACAACGAAGGCCACCAAAAGGACCTACCAACCAAATCTCTGGTACCAAAAATACCAGGATGACCAGCCAACACAGAACAGTGAACCTCAGAAATCACTCTACTAGTCCATCTGTCAGGAACAAACAATTTCCCCACAGGACAGCGGTCAGGTCTATCAGCCTGAAATTCCTGAAGAACCTGCCGTAAATCAGGGGAAATGGCAGAAAGGACCACCCCTTCTTTCAGAATGCCGACCGGTTCAAGGACCTCAGGAGAATCAGGCAAAAAACTCCTAGAAAGGGCATCAGCCTTAATATTCTTATAACCCAGAAGATACGAAACCACGAAATCAAAACGGGAAAAAAACAAGGACCATCGAGCCTGTCTAGGACTCAGCCATTTGGCAGACTCGAGGTAAATCAAATTCTTATGATCGGTCAGGACCACAATACGGTGCTTAGCTCCCTCAAGCCAATGTCGCCACTCCTCAAACGCCCACTTCATAGCCAACAACTCCTGATTGCCGACATCATAAATGCGTTCAGCAGGCGAAAACTTGCGGGAGAAGAAGGCACACAGTTTCATCAAAGAACCAACAGAATCCCTCTGAGACAAAACGGCCCCTGCCCCAATCTCAGAAGCATCAATCTCAACCTGAAACGGAAGAGAAACATCTGGTTGGCGCAACACCGGAGCAGAAGTAAATCGGCGTTTAAGCTCCTGAAAGGCAGAGACAGCCGCAGAGGACCAATTCGCCACATCAGCGCCTTTTTTCGTCAAATCAGTCAAGGGTTTAACCACGCTGGAGAAGTTAGCAATGAAACGGCGATAAAAATTTGCAAAACCCAAAAATTTCTGAAGGCTCTTCACGGATGTGGGTTGAATCCAATCATGAATGGCCTGAACCTTAACTGGATCCATCTCCATAGATGAGGGAGAAAAAATAAAGCCCAAAAAAGAAACCTTCTGCACCCCAAAGAGACACTTAGACCCCTTCACAAACAAGGCATTATCACAAAGGATCTGAAATACCATCCTGACCTGTTCCACATGAGACTTCCAATCATTGGAAAAAATCAAAATATCGTCCAAATATACAATCAAGAATTTATCAATATAAGTCCGGAAGATATCATGCATGAAGGATTGAAAAACAGATGGAGTGTTAGTGAGCCCGAATGGCATCACAAGGTATTCAAAATGGCCTTCGGGCGTATTAAACGCAGTTTTCTATTCATCACCCTGCTTAATACGAACAAGATTATATGCCCCCCGAAGGTCAATCTTCGTAAACCAACTAGCCCCCTTAATCCTAGCAAACAAATCGGAAAGCAAATGTAAAGGGTATTGAAACTTGACCGTGATCTTATTCAAGAGGCGATAATCAATACAAGGTCTCAAGGAGCCATCCTTCTTAGCAACAAAAAAAAAACCTGCTCCCAATGGTGAAGAAGATGGCCGAATATGCCCTTTCTCCAAAGACTCCTTAACATAACTCCGCATGGCGGTATGTTCAGGCACAGACAGGTTGAAAAGTCGGCCCTTAGGAAACTTACTGCCTGGAATCAAGTCAATCGCACAATCACAGTCCCTATGCGGTGGAAGGGAACTGGACTTGGGCTCATCGAATGCATCCTGAAAATCAGACAAAACTCTGGAATTTCAGAAGAGGAAGAAGAGGAGATTGACATCAAAGGAACATCATTATGAACCCCCTGACAACCCCAACTAGTCACAGACATAGATTTCCAATCCAACACAGGATTACGTACCTGCAACCACGGGAAACCCAGCACGATAACATCATGCAAATTATGCAACACCAGAAATCGACAATCTTCCTGATGGGCTGGCGCCATGTGCATGGTCACCTGTGTCCAAAACTGGGGCTTATTTTTAGCCAAACGTGTAGCATCAATCCCCCTTAAAGGAATAGGGTTCTGCAAAGGCTGCAAGGGAAAACCACAACACCTGGCAAACTCAAAATCCATTAAGTTCAAGGCGGCGCCTGAATCCACAAACGCCATGACAGAAAATGATGACAATGAGCAGATCAAGGACACCGATAACAGAAATTTAGGTTGTACAGTACTGATAGTAAATGAACTAACGATCCTTTTTGTCCACTTAGGGCAGACTGAAAAGACATGAGAAGCGTCGCCACAATGACTTTGCTCTAAGGACGACGCCACAGTGTGCACAGTTTGACGCTCCCGCAAGCGCCGATCAATCTGAATGGCCAGAGACATAGAATCACTCAGACCGGAAGGCGTGGGAAACCCCACCATAACATCTTTAACGGATTCAGAAAGACCCTTTCTGAAAATTGCCGCCAAAGCATCATCATTCCATTTAGTCAACACAGACCATTTTCTAAATTTCTGACAATACAATTCTGCCGCCTCTTGACCCTGAGACAGGGCCAACAAGGTTTTCTCCGCTTGATTCACAGAATTCGGTTCATCATATAATAATCTTAAAGCCTGAAAAAAGGAATCTACATTAAACAAGGCCGGATTCCCAGATTCCAGGGAAAATGCCCAATCCTGTGGATCGCCACGCAGCAGGGAGATGACAATTTTAACCTGCTTAATGGAATCACCGGAGGATCGCGGTCTCAGAGCAAAAAACAGTTTACAATTGTTTTTAAAACCCCCAAATTTGGACCTATCACCAAAAAACAAATCAGGAGTAGGAATCTTCGGCTCTAAAGCAGGAGTCTGAACAATATAATCAGAAATACCCTGTACCCTAGCAGCAAGCTGGTCTACACGAGAAGCTAATTCCTGAACATCCATGCTGGCACAAGACTCCTCAGCGACCCATAAATAAAGAGGGAAGAAAAGACAAAACAGACTACAGAAAAAAAATGGCTCAACACCTTTCTTCTCTTCTTCTGAGATGCATTTAACTCATTATGGGCCAGTTGTACTGTTATGATCTGGTGACCTTGGAGCCGCATGAAACTTTCTCTGGAGTCGGTGGAACCTGTACTGACCGCAAATCCTGAACTAACACCGCAACTAGAAGTAGCCGTGGGGTGTGCCTAACATACCCTAGACACCTCGACACAGCCGGAGGACTAAATACCCCTATAGATGGAAATAGGAATGCTACCTTGCCTCAGAGCAGACCCCCAAAGGATAGGCAGCCCCCCACAAATAATGGCTGTAAGTAGAAGAATAGACACACGCAGGTAGAAAACAGGATTTAGCAAAAGAGGCCACTCTAGCTAAATAGGAAAGGATAGGACAGATTACTCAGCGGTCAGTATTAAAACCCTTCCAAAAATATCCACAGCAGATAATACAAAAAGTTCCACAATCTAACTAAAGACATGGAATGTATATCTGCCACTCCAGAGAATCCAACAAGACTGAGAAAATACTGACACACTCTAAGCTGGACAAGAAAACACAAATAATAGCACTGAATTGTGAAGCACATAGCATGTGTGCCACAGAAAAAAAAAACAGACACTTATCTTTGCTGATTTGGCATAAAGGCAGGAGGAACCAAGCAGAGGTCCAACACCTCCCAACAACAATTGACAACTGGCAAGGACTAATGAATCCTGCATGCCTAAATACCCCAGTCAGAACTGCAATCAGCAGATACACCTGACCAGGACTGCAACTCAGGGGCAACTGCATTACCACCTACAACCACCGGAGGGAGCCCAAAAGCAGAATTCACAACAGGGGACATCACAATACACTTTGCAATTATTACAAGAGTTAGAGATAGGGAGCATAAAGTTGACAATTTCACAATGTACACAGGGTTCTAAAACTTACCCCAAGGGGTCTGTATCATAGACGCTGAAAGAGGCCATGATGGGGACTTCACATTACAATTAGCAGTACTTATTACAAAAGGTAGAAAGAGATAGCACAAGTTTCCCCATTGCACAATGTGCACAATGTGCAAAGGTTTAAAAAAATTAGCCAAGGAGTCTCTCTCAAACCAGCTGAAAGGTGCCATGATGGAGACCTCACATTACACTTTGTAGTTATTACAAGAGGTAGAGATAGGGAGTAGAAATGTGACCATTGCACAATTTACAAAGGTTTCAAAAATTACCCCAAAGGGTTTGTATCATACACGCTGAAAGAGGCCATGATGGGGACATCACAATTCACTTAGCAGTTGTTACAAAAGGTAGAGATAGAGAGTACAAGTTGTACCATTGTACAATGTGCATAGGTTTTAAAAAGTACAAAACATTACCATGTTGGGTATACATAGCTGAACACTAAGTACTTGTTGCTGAATCAGGAAGATGAGGAGTGGGTGATTTCCTGAGCAAAATTATTTTGGATAGAGAGGGATAGACATCAAGACAACTAACAAAAAAAAAAATTGGCCTGCATTTACATAATGTTGCTGTCAGCCGTAGGGCTTGCAAAGTCAGAGGACATCCAGCCCTTGTTCAAAATTAGAAGAGTTAGCCTGTCTGCATTTTCCGTTGACAGGCGTGTGCGCCTCTCCATTAACATTGCACATGCCAAGCTAAAACCCCTCTCAGAATACACACTCATGCAGCAGGGCATGGCAGCATCTCCAAGGATTAGAAAGAAAGGTCAGGCCAAGTGTGCAGCTTGGACAACCAACAGTTAAATGGCACTGAAGACTCAAGAAAGACGCTGGTATGGTCACTTAAAGGGAACCTGTCACCCCCCCCCCAGGCGTTTTTAACTAAAAGAGCCACCTTGTGCAGCAGTAATGCTGCATTCTGACAAGGTGGCTCTTTTAGTTCTGGGTGCTGTAACTGCCGAAATAATCAGTTTTATAATTTGTCCTAAATACCTTGTCTTCAGTCAAGGAGGCAGGCGTTTCCCCCTGCTTCAGACGCTAGACTGCATATGAGGATGGACAGGCAGCGCTTACTGCGCCTGCTCAACGCAGGAGAAAAGAGCGCAGGCATTGGCAGATTTCAAAACAGCGGTGGGGTGGCGCCCGGCGCCAAGAAGATTTGAGTGATGGCTGTGTGGCGTCTGAAGCAGGGGGGAAACACCTGCTTCCTTGACTGAAGACAAGGTATTTAAGACAAATTATAAAACTGATTATTTCGGCAGTTACAGCACCCAGAACTAAAAGAGCCACCTTGTCAGAATGCAGCATTACTGCTGCACAAGGTGGCTTTTTTAGTTAAAAACGCCTGGGGGGGTGACAGGTTCCCTTTAAGTAGTCCTTCACCATCTTGGTCAACTTCTCCCTCCTTGTCATAGTTACACCCACAGATAGCCCTTGCTGATGGAACGGTTTCATGAAAATGGCCCAGTTGGTGGACATTTCTCCCCCCCTGAGTTGCACCTGGTGTGCTTGGCCCTCCCCTGTAATCCTGGTTGGTTAAAAGAGACAGTACCTCTGCCATCTGCATTGTCTGAAGATAGTATCTTGAGCAAGTCTTTCACTACAGCCTGCATGCACTGAACATGGCATGTCTGCCTCCGACATTAGAGTAGAAAATTTCTCCTTGTACCATTGGTAAATAAAGGTTTATAGCCAGTACTTCATGTTGGAAAAAATGTGTTTTGTGTGAGGGTCTTGGGAAAGGCATCTGGACATGAACTCTGCCATGTGTGGCAGAGTACAAAGAGCCAAACATTCAGTGTTCTCACCAGGAAGAACACTAACCATCCTCCTCCTCCTTAGCCCATCCATGCTGGACAGGCATGATGCTTGTATTGGGAATCCCCTCTGTAGCGTAGAGCAAAAACTCCTGTTCCTCTTCATCCTTCTTCCCCTGTTCCTGGTCATCAACCAATGTGGGCTGAGAATACTGTGTGAGGCTGGGCTGTGTGGTATCAGCCACTGTACAATCTTGCTCCATAGCCACCTGCTCGGCATTCAATGCTTCCTCTTTGAGATTCTGCAGCAAACGTTTTAATATACAGAAAAGTGGGATAGTTATGCTCATAATAGTGTCATGAGAGCTCACCATCTTGGTGTAGTACTCAAACTTTTGAAGAACCTCACATATGTCAGCAATCCACACCCACTCTGCAGTTATGTCTGGGAGCTGAGTGTTAGGCCAATGTCACACTTGCATGTGCAATGCGAGAAACTCGCACAAGTCTCTCTAATTAATACCCGGCACTGTGGCCGGCACTCGGGACCAGAGCGTTCAGCTGCATGTATTTCTATGCAGTAGCATGCTCTGGTCCAAGTGCCGGCAGCAGTGTTGGGTACTGATGCGAGAGATTCGTGGGAGTTTCTCACATTGCACACGCAAGTGTGACCTCTGCCTTACTCTGATGGGCATTGAGAAGCTGGATATCAGACACTGCCCTCTGCTGCTCACTAAACCTTGCCAACATATGGAAGGTAAACTCCAATATGTGGGCAGGTCACAAATCTGTCTGTGACAAGGTAAATTAAAGCACTGCTGCAGCGAAACTTGACCGGCAAAAACCTGAGATGATTTTCTAAAAAGTGTACTGACACAGCGTACCTTGGCAAGTATGTCAGGCAAGTCAGGGTATATTTTTAAAAAAGTGCTGCAGATTTCCAAGCTGGGGAGTGATGGGGAGGCTAGTTCCTCTGAGAATGAGGAGGAGAGACAGGAAGTGGAATACTAGAAGACTGAAACCCTGATGGAAGATGGGCCCACTATTCTTGATGTGGGTAAGATGTGTGATGTCCTATCCTCTCACTCTGTCCCAGACTCCACCAAGCTAACCCAGTGTGCTGTCAGGGAAATGTATCGTCCCTGTCCACAAGAACTTGCCCATGTGTCTGTGGTTAGGTGGGCTTTCCCTGTGACTGCGTTGGCCAGAGCACGACAGATATTGTGTAACATGTGCTTATGTAACATGGAGATGGCACACCTGGAAAAAAATGTCTGCTTGGAATTGAGTACCGCGGTTCTGCCACCACCAAGAGGTCATGGAAAAACTCAGTTCCCGTGAGTCTAAACAGCAACATTTCCAGGGCTAGCAATCTGGTAATGTGGGTGTTTAGCATTTGAGCCTGTGGGAGGGTGGCTGGATATTTCTGCTTTCTGATAAAAGTCTGGGACAGGAACAGCGGAACGCTCTGCTGGGACAATGAACTGGACGTGGTTGCTGACTGTTGTGTGTGTGCAACAGCTGGCTGTGGGCAGGAGGCATCAGCACCTGCTTCATGGTCAGCAGATTGAGAAGGCCGTAACACAGGGAAGGGGCAGTGGTTTGACCCTCAGACACAGATTTTATACCCAGGCGTTCCGCCCTCCTACTGGGGTGCTTGGCAGCCATGTGCTTTTGCTTGCTGGTGGCACTCAGGTTGGCAGTGTTCTTGCCTCTTCTTAGCTTGGTTTGGCAGATGCTGCAAATTACAGTTGTTTTATTTGATGGACTTTCAGAAAAAAAAACTGCCATGCAGGGGAACAACACAACCCTTCCCCTGTTATCTAGCCAAGGGGGAAGCTCTATGGAACAGTTGATTGAGTTCTACCTCTGGTCAAACCACTACCTGTTCTTGCCTGTTTTTATGCTATGGATCCATCCCTCTTTATACTGCTGTGCTCACTAGGCATGCCCCTGTGCCACATTGAATCAGTGGCCTTATCATCGACCAATTCCTCAATCTGATCCTCATTCTCAGCTGCAATTTGAGGCTGACGAAATGGCAACTGTGCATCATGGTTATCCTCCACCTCTTCATACATGAATTGACCTTCCCCAATGTGGCTTTCTCCAGGCCATGGGTGCTCAATTATTTGGGCATCATTGCACTCCACCTCCTCATGACCCTCTTTAATGGTGCACGTTGAGAGGCCGGACAAATTACAAGGGAACATAAATAGTTCCTCAAAGTGGCCAGCATTGGGGTCATGTGTCTCCTGGGACTCTTGATGGTGGGAGGACGGAGGACCAGGCTGAGGATTTAGAGGCCCAGTCTCTTGGCTACTGAGACTGTCGCATGTGGAAGACTATGTGGTGCTGCTTGTCAACACACTGGAGCCTTTGTCTCCATCCAACCCACAACATCCTCGCACTTATCTGGGTTCGTTAGTGCTGTAGCGCGCTGACAAAATTTTGACAGGAACCTAGAATGAGATACACTCACCTTTGGATCTGTTACACGGCGGGCACCACCACATCCACATATCTTAACATAACCCTTTCTCATCTTGAATGCGTTATGCTTATGAAACAAAAAATACTGTCTTTATTTTTCACAAGTACACTTACAAAGGTCTTATGCAAAAATTCACTGTATCTAAAATTGGGTGTCTACTTTCTTTGGAGATCGCAGCTTGATTATACACTATAACAGCATAGTGACGCAAATTACAGGTAAATAGTCACGTTTGCGTATCTCTGCAGGCTTTGTACCAGTGAGACTGCTAGATAAACATATGCTATCTCTACCCAGATTGCGCCAATGGAACAACTGCTAGATAAAGATACGCTATTTTTTAAACCAATAAAAAATTATGATTTTTTAAAAGATCACCTTGCTGACAGACTCCATATGAGGAGTTATGAAGATTATAGCCCCTGCTATATTGTCACGTAAGATTATCTCTACCTGGATTGTGCCAGTCTCACAACTGCTATATTAGGTAAACAATAGACAAGGAAAATTATTTAGCAACTAAATTGTAAAATCGATGTTACTATATGCTGCAACTGAGGAATACTATTTGGCGGTAAAAAGATTAAAAAAATGATAGGTTGCTACACAGGAATATTACATAGCTCCCAAAAAATGGTTTTGTATTTGCTGTTACTTTGATTTTTATATTTTGTTAGTGGATGAAACCCTCCTTATTTCACCCTTATCCCTCAGTTTGTTCCTAATACTAACTACTCTACAACACAATGGAAAATAGCAGACATCTGCAGCATGTATTTGCAATAATGAGAACACCAAGGTGCCTGCCTTTCAGTCTTAACCCTACTAAATCTCTCCCTACTAAATCCCCACCTAACAAAGAACTAACCTTGACAATCTTCATCTCTTAAAATAGCTTTTTGTAATGAATAATGCTTAATATAAGCTCCTATTACTCTCACTACACTCCTTTCACTCTCCCTACACTCAAACTATGCTCTCCTTATGCAAGATGGCGTCGGCAGCCTTTAAATATCCCCTATGATGCTGGAAGGCCTGCCAATCACAGTAATGCCACACCAAAGATCACGTCGGCATTACTGTGATTGGCAAGCCAGCCCAGCATGTTCATTGGCTGCAAATAAAGTGCCAAACATGCTGGGCAGATCAGTTGAATATACCAAGGTTATTACCTAATTGCTTTCCGAGTAACGAATAGCCCAAATACCATAACATTTGTGCGAGTGACGAATAGTGACGAGTGTTTTCGCTCATCACTGGTTCTCGCTAATGAAACAAAAGGTTGCCATGATGGGCCATTAAACAGAACTATTTTTTCCATTTTGCACAGTGTGCTGCCTCCAATCCTTGAATATCTACTTAAAAACGGATGAAACGTGTGGCCATCAGGCGCAATCCGGCGCAAATACAATGAGAAAAAACGGATCCGGTGGAAAAAAACGGATCTGGTGGAAAAAAGGATCTGGCGGTAAAAAAACAGATCCAGTGGAAAAAACGGATCCTGCAAATGTGCTCGCAGGATGCGTTTTTTACCCATAGACTTGTATTAGCAACGGATCGCGACAGATGGCCACATGTCGCGTCCGTCGTGCAACGGATTCGTCGGCACGAAAAAACGTTCAAGTGAACGTTTTTTTGTCCGTCGCGTCCGCCATTTTCTACCGCGCATGCGCTGCCGAAACTCCGCCCTCTCCTCCCCGGACTTCAGAATGGGCAGCGGATGCATTGAAACACTGCATTCGCTGCCCACGTCGTGCACAAATTTCACAACGTGCGTCGGTATGTTGGCCCGACGCATAGTGACAGACCCGTACAGACGCAAGAGTAAAATGAGAGTTGAATTTAAAAAAAAAAGAAAACGGAAAAAAACGGTGTGGGCTCCCGTGCAATTTTCTGCACCAGAGGGGGAAAGCCGATGGCCAATATTTGTAGCCTGCTACGAATAGCAGCCCACAGCTGTCGGTGTAGCTTTTACTGGCTATTAAAATAGGGGGACCTAATGACGTGGGGTCCCCCTATATTTTATAGCCAGTAAGGCTACGCAAACAGCTGCGGGCTGATATTCATAGCCTAGAGAGGGGCCATGGATATTGGCCCCTCCGGCTACAAATACCAGTCCGCAGCCGCCCCAGAAATGGCGCATCTGTAAGATGCACCAATTCCGGCACTTATCCCTTCTCTTCCCACTCCCGTGTAGCGGTGGGATATGGGGTAATAAGGGGTTAATGTCACCTTGCTATTGTAAGGTGACATTAAGCTGGGTTAATAACGGAGAGGCATCAATCAGTTATCAGAAGCTATCAGTTATCAGCAGCCTATCAGTTATTAATCCAATACTAGTAAAGGGCTAATAAAACACACACACATTAGGAAAAAAGTATTTTAATATTCTTCATTTCACCATACTTACCATACTTCAGCGCCTGCAAAAAAAAGGAAAATAATAAACCGTATACTACCTGTCCGCCGTAGTCCAATTAATAACGAGTGTCACATGACGATCTCCCCTATAGAACAGTGAAATCCGGTGATGTCACTGTTCTATACAGTGACACACTGGCAGGAGACAATGGCTCCTGCAGTGCATCACTGAGAGGTTACTTGAGTTCAAAGTCTTACTTTTACTTCATGGCAATTGCTGCATGGGAAAATTTCTCACACAGCAATGGCATAAAGTGAGACTAGGGACTATTTTTTTTACAGCGGCGGAGAAATACAGTGCGGAAGGATACCTTCCTCCCGTCATTGTGTTCCTGGAGCCCCTGGAGAGCGGTCGCATCAGCTGATGCTGCTGTTCTCCACAGAAGATCGTCGTGGGACACTCGTGGATTTCTGCGGACAGGGAGTATATTGGTTGTTTGTTATTTTAATCTTCTTTACAGATGACACTGGCTTTGGGGAACAAAGTGACAAGTAATGGTGAGTATGTACTCTATGTTATATGTACTGTATATCTATATGTATGTATTGTATGTAATGTATGAATGTATTGTATGTAGTATGTATGTAGTATGTATGTATGTAGTATGTTGTATGTACAGTATGTAGTGTGTATGTAGTATGTATGTAGTATGTATGTAATGTATGTAGTATGTATGTAGCATGTATGTAGTATGTATGTAGTATGTATGTAGTATGTAGCATGCATGTAGCATGTAGTATATATGTAGTATGTATGTAGTATGTATGTAGCATGCATGTAGCATGTAGTATGTATGTAGTATATATGTAGTCTGTATGTAGCATGTAGTATGTATGTAGCATGTACAGTATGTAGTATGTATGTAGTATGTATGTAGCATGTATGTAGCATGTAGTATGTAGGTAGTATGTATGTAGCATGTATGTAGTATGTATGTAGCATGTAAGTAGCATGTAAGTAACATGTAGTATGTATGTAGCATGTATGTAGCATGTATGTAGCATGTAGTATGTATGTAGTATGTATGTAGCATGTGTGTATGTAGTATGTATGTAGCATGTATGTAGCATGTAGTACGTATGTAGTATGTATGTAGCATGTATGTAGCATGTATGTAGTATGTATGTAATATGTAGCATGTATGTAGCATGTATGTAGTATGTATGTAGCATGTATGTAGCATGTATGTATGTATGTAGTATGTATGTAGCATTTTTTTTTACATTCAACACATTAGCCGGATGATGGGACTACTACTGTCCCATCATTGGCTAATGTGTCAATCACTGTCACTGTAGCAGGCATCATCCGATTGGACATGTAGTCCCATCGGACGATGCCTGCACACCGCACAGAGCCCGGGCAGCCCATACAGAGCCCCGGCAGGCCCGCACAGATCACGGGCAGCCCATACAGAGCCCCTGGAGGCCCGCACAGACAACCGGCAGCCCATACAGAGCCCCAGGAGGCCCGCACAGACCACCGGCAGCCCATACAGAGCCCCAAGAGGACCGCACAGACCACCGGCAGCCCATACAGAGCCCTGGGAGGCCCACACATAACACCGGCAGCACATACAGAGCCCTGGGAGGCCCACACAGACCACCGGCAGCACATACAGAGCCCTGGGAGGCCCGCACAGACCACCGGCAGCACATACAGAGCCCTGGGAGGCACGCACAGACCCCGCCCGCACAACCAGACACACACAGTGTCCGCCCACGCACTGCCCATGCACTGCCCACACTCTTCCCCCCTCTGGAACAAGATGTAAAAGGACAGAAAGGGCTTATTTACATTCCGATATTTGTGTCCCATTGACTTGCATTGGTATCGGGTATCGGTCTTGGCGATATCCGATATTTTTTGGATATCGACCGATCCAATCCGATACCGATACTTCTGGATATCGGAAGGTATCGCTCAACACTAGTTATCAGGCAAAAATCACCAGGGATTGTCAACTTTTGATCAGGGTCATTTGGATGTTTTGGGCTGTCATCATGATTTAAAAAGAGAAAACAGTGGAGAAAAAGATTTGGTGCCATCATTCATATTCTCTGGAAAAAGGCCAAGAAAGCAAAAATTCTGCTGGGGTATTTAAACTTTTGAGCACAACTGTATATATAAAGAAAAAGTCTAAAAAAGGAAGGAAAAAGAAAAAGAAAGAGCAGCATTAAAAATCACAAGTTCGGTGCAGAGACCCCCAGGGGATATCATGCTGTCTATCACCGCCTGTATATATGCGGCATTGTCTGTCACTTTTTAGCCATATTTTTTGTGAGTTGACCTTTTTGCACTAATAAATGTATTTTTTGCAATATATTTATGATTTATTTTGGACTTATTTTTCACTGAATCCTTTTTGTAGAGCCCGCAGGCAGAGACCAATCCTTAAGTACATATTCAAGGATTGGATGCAGCACATCGTTCAAAATGAAAAAATAACTTCTGTTTCAATGGCCCATCATGGCAACATTCCTGCACATCCAAATAATTGCATATATATATAAGTAAGCAAATCGGAGGCACAGAGTACACGAGGGATAACATTGTTCTTTTAGATAATGGTATACATTTATGTTTAGCGCCTCTACATGTTAAGGATAAAAATAATAATAATAATAATAATCTTTATTTATATAGCGCCAACATATTTCGCAGCGCTTTACAGTTTAACAGTTTCAAACACAACAGTCATAGGTAACAATGTTAACAATACAGTAATAAAGCAAAATAAGACAAAATAAGACGACCCTGCTCGTGAGAGCTTACAATCTACAATGAGGTGGGGGAGATACAAAGCACAGGTGTGTATTTACAATGATGTATTTACAATGATGGTCCAGCCATCTTCAGGGAGTGGGGGGTAGATGGAGATAGTGAATGGGCTACACAAACACAAACCTAAAATTACTGATTAGGGAACGTGATAGGCCGCTCTGAACAAATGAGTTTTGAGCGAGCGCCTAAAACTATGCAAGTTGTGGATGGTCCTAATATCTTGTGGTAGAGCATTCCAGAGGATTGGCGCAGCACGGGAGAAGTCTTGGAGTCGGGAGTGGGAGGTATGGATTAGTGCAGAGGTTAGTCGAAAGTCGTTTGCAGAGCGCAGCGGTCGGCTAGGCCGATAGACAGAAATGAGGGAGGAGATGTAAGGGGGTGCCGCACTGTGGAGCGCTTTGTGGGTGAGAACAAGTAGTTTGAATTGTATCCTGTAATGAATGGGCAGCCATTGTAACGACTGGCGAAGAGCGGACACGTCCGAGTAACGATTAGCCAGATGGACGACCCTAGCTGCTGCATTAAGGATAGACTGGAGAGGGGAAAGTCACGTGAGGGGGAGGCCAATTAATAGAGAGTTGCAGTAGTCCAGATGGGAGTGGATTAGGGCGACAGTGAGAGTTTTTGTTGTCTCCATGGTGAGAAAAGGGCGTATTCTAGAGATGTTTTTTAGGTGTAAGCGGCACGAGCGGGCAAGAGATTGTATGTGGTAGGTGAAGGAGAGATCGGAGTCAAACATAACACCCAGACAGCGTGCCTGCTGCCTAGGCGTTATTATGGTGCCACCCACAGAGAGGGAGATGTCAGATTTAGGGAGGCTAGTAGAAGGCGGGAGCAGAAGAAGTTCAGTTTTGGAGAGGTTGAGTTTCAGATAGAGAGCGGACATGATGTTAGAGACTGCGGACAGACAGTCAGTGGCGTTCTGTAGTACAGCGGGGGTAAGGTCATGGGCTGACGTGTATAGTTGTGTGTCATCAGCATAAAGATGGTACTGAAAGCCAAATCTGCTAATGGTCTGTCCAATTGGGGCCGTGTAGAGGGAGAAGAGAAGGGGGCCAAGGACTGAGCCCTGAGGTACCCCGACAGTGAGAGGAAGAGGAGATGAAGGGGAGCCGGAGAACAGAACACTGAAGGAGCGTTCAGAAAGATAGGAAGAGAACCAGGAGAGAGCAGTGTCCTTAATGCCTAGTGACTGGAGCCTAGAGAGTAGGAGAGGGTGGTCAACAGTGTCGAAAGCTGCAGAAAGATCGAGGAGAATGAGCAGAGAGTGGTCACCGTTACATTTTGCTGTCAGAAGGTCATTGGTCACCTTGATGAGTGCAGTTTCTGTTGAATGTAGGGGGCGGAACCCGGACTGTGAAGGGTCTAGGAGGGAATGAGTGGAGAGGCAACGGGTAAGGCGGGAGTAGACTAGGCGCTCCAGGAGTTTTGAGATGAAGGGAAAATTGGAGACCGGTCTGTAGTTGTTTGCGCATGATGGGTCAAGGGTGGGTTTTTTTAGTAATGGAGTAATGATAGAGTGTTTGAAGGAGGAGGGGAAAATGCCAGAGGAGAGGGAGAGATTAAAGATTGTAGTTAGGTGAGTTGTGACGACTGGAGAGAGAGACTGGAGGAGGTGTGAGGGAATGGGGTCGGTGGTGCATGTAGTCGGACGAGAAGAGGAGAGGAGCTTGGAGACTTCTTCTTCTGTGATGGGATCGAATGTGGAGAGTGAGCCAGGGGAGATGCAGGGAGGAATGGGAGTCATTGCACTTGGTGTCTGGGAGCGGATTTCCAGACGGATATTGTCTATTTTCTCTATAAAGTGGGAGGCCAGGTCATCAGCACAAATGTCTGTGATAGGGTCTTGTGCTTTTGGCCTGAGGAGGGAGTGAAAGGTGTCAAAAAGTTTCTTGGGGTTGTTGGATAGTGATGAGATCAGAGTGGTGAAGTAGGTCTGTTTGGCAAGGTGAAGGGCAGAGTTATAGGTCCTTAACATAAATTTGAAGTGTATGAAGTCTTCTGGGGTGCGAGTTTTCCTCCATAAGCGTTCAGCACACCTGGAGCATCGCTGGAGAAATCTGGTTTGCGATGTGAGCCAGGGTTGTTTCACTCTGTGTTTGGAGGTTCTGAGGGTGAGGGGAGCTACTTGGTCTAGGGTGCTTCTAAGAGTGTTGTTGTAGTGATGTACAGCCAGATCAGGACAGGAAAAAGAAGAGATTAGGGACAGTGATGAGTGTAAGGAGTCTGAAAGTGTATGAGGGTTAATGGTATGTAGATTTCTGAATGTGTGGTAGGTAGGAGGGTGCTGGGGTGGGCGAGGAGTTGTGAGTGTGAAGGAGAGAATGTTGTGGTCAGAGAGGGGAAGTGGTGAGTTATCTAGGTAAGAGATTGAACAGAGCCGGGCAAAGACCAGGTCCAGGGTGTTCCCGTCTTTGTGTGTTTCAGAGGTTGAGAGCTGTGAGAGGCCTAGGGAAGTGGTTAGTGATAAAAGCTGGGATGCAGATGTGGAAGTGGGGCTGTTAATGGGAATGTTGAAGTCTTCAATTTTTTTTAAGCATTTATTAAAACCTTTAACCATACAACAAATGATACACACAACCGTGCTCACTGTAACTGACCCTCACACTGTGAACACTCACTTACCCTGCCTATACAGCGGAGGTTGGCACCCTAATAAAATATCGAGAGAGGCGCCCCCGCTCCTCGACGACTGATCCTAAAGCTCCTACTCAAATCACTGGGAAAGGTGATACAGCTATACCCCAGTCTCACGCGGCAGGAAAGTAATAAATAGGCATGGTAGATTGCTTGATGGAGCGCATTATAAACAATGTGAAGAAAAGTGATGCCGTACCTTAAAGTGCAGACAAACAGTGCAGACAAAAACAAACTTGACTAAAACTGACCCCTGTACTGTAACCAACTACCTACCTGTGGGGGTTGGCGCCCTACTGTGCAGCGGAGGTGGCGCCCTGTCATGAATCCCCAATGGCTAGGGATAGCACAGGATAAGCAAAGTATAATAAATATCGAACGAGCTCTAGGGTGATGGAACCTGGGCTGACCGCTGCCCTACGCCTGACAAACGCAACTAGAGATAGCCAGGGAGCGTGCCTACGTTGGTTCTAGACGCCACGCACCAGCCTAAGAGCTAACTAGTACTGCAGAGAAAACAAAGACCTCACTTGCCTCCAGAGGAATTAACCCCAAAGGTATAGTTGCCCCCCACATGTATTGACGGTGAAATGAGAGGAAGGCACACACATAGAGATGATGTATATAGCTTTAGCAAATAGAGGCCCGCTGAAAACTAGAAAGCAGAATGACACAAAAGGGGACTGAGCGGTCAGCAAAAAACCCTAATCAAAAAAACCATCCTGAGATTACAAGAACCCATGTGCCAACTCATGGCACATGGGGAGAACCTCAGTCCACTAGAGCAACCAGCTAACAAAGAGACATTCTAAGCAAGCTGGACAAAAAACCAAACAACTGAAAATCAACACTTAGCTTATCCTGAAAGATCTGGGAGCAGGTAGGCAGGAACCAAACAGAGCACATCTGAACACATTGATAGCTGGCAAGGGAAATGACAGAAAGGCCAGGTAAAATAGGAAACACCCAGCCTCTGATGGACAGATGGAAACCAAAGGCCGCAACCCACCAAAGTCACCCAGTACCAGCAGTAACCACCAGAGGGAGCCCGCAAACAGAATCCACAACAGAACCCCCCCTTGAGGAGGGGTCACCGAACCCTCACGAGAACCCCCAGGGCGATCAGGGCGAGCCCTATGGAAGGCGCGGACCAAATCAGTCGCATGAACATCGGAGGCGACCACCCAGGAATTGTCCTCCTGACCATAACCCTTCCACTTAACCAAATACTGGAGTTTGCGTCTGGAAACACGAGAATCCAAGATCTTTTCAACAACATACTCCAATTCTCCCTCCACCAGCACCGGAGCAGGAGGTTCGACCGAAGGAACAACAGGCACCTCATACCTCCGCAACAACGACCGATGGAACACATTATGAATAGCGAACGATGCTGGGAGATCCAAACGGAAAGATACAGGGTTAAGAATCTCCGAGATCCTATAAGGACCGATGAACCGAGGCTTGAACTTAGGAGAAGAGACCTTCATAGGGACAAAACGAGAAGACAACCACACCAAGTCCCCAACAAGAAGTCGGGGACCCACGCGGCGACGGCGATTAGCAAACTGCTGAGTCTTCTCCTGAGATAACTTCAAATTGTCCACCACCTGATTCCAAATGTGATGTAGCCTGTCCACCACCACGTCCACTCCAGGACAATCCGAAGACTCCACCTGACCAGAGGAAAGACGAGGATGAAACCCCGAATTACAAAAAAAAGGAGAGACCAACGTGGCCGAACTAGCCCGATTATTAAGAGCAAATTCGGCCAGTGGCAAAAAAGCAACCCAGTCATCCTGATCAGCAGAAACAAAACACCTCAAATAAGTTTCCAAGGTCTGATTAGTTCGCTCCGTCTGGCCATTCGTCTGAGGATGGAATGCAGACGAGAAAGACAAATCAATGCCCATCTTGGCACAAAACGTCCGCCAAAATCTAGACACAAACTGGGATCCCCTGTCAGAAACGATGTTCTCCGGAATCCCATGCAAACGAACCACGTTCTGAAAAAACAAAGGAACCAACTCAGAGGAGGAGGGCAACTTAGGCAAGGGCACCAAATGAACCATCTTAGAAAAGCGGTCACACACAACCCAGATAACGGACATTTTCTGTGAAACCGGGAGATCAGAAATAAAATCCATGGAAATGTGCGTCCAAGGCCTCTTCGGGATGGGCAAGGATAACAACAACCCACTAGCCCGTGAACAGCAAGGCTTAGCTCGAGCACACACTTCACAAGACTGCACAAAGGTACGCACATCCCTAGACAAGGAAGGCCACCAAAAAGACCTGGCCACCAAGTCTCTTGTACCAAATATTCCAGGATGACCAGCCAACACAGAAGAATGGACCTCGGAGATGACTCTACTGGTCCAATCATCCGGAACAAACAGTCTTTCTGGTGGACATCGATCCGGTTTATCCACCTGAAACTCCTGCAATGCGCGTCGCAAGTCTGGGGATACGGCGGACAATATTACCCCATCCCTAAGGATACCAGCAGGCCCAGTGTCTCCAGGAGAGTCAGGCACAAAACTCCTGGAAAGAGCATCTGCCTTCACATTCTTTGAACCTGGCAGGTATGAAACCACGAAATTGAAACGAGAAAAAAATAACGACCAATGAGCCTGTCTAGGATTCAAACGCCTGGCAGACTCAAGGTAAATGAGATTCTTGTGATCAGTCAAGACCACCACGCGATGTTTAGCACCCTCAAGCCAATGACGCCACTCCTCAAATGCCCACTTCATGGCCAAAAGCTCCCGATTACCCACATCACAATTGCGCTCGGCGGGCGAGAATTTTCTAGAGAAGAAAGCACATGGCTTCATCACCGAGCCATTAGAACTTCTCTGTGACAAAACCGCCCCCGCTCCAATCTCGGAAGCATCAACCTCCACCTGAAAAGGAAGTGAAACATCTGGTTGACACAACACAGGAGCAGAAGAAAACCGGCGCTTAAGTTCCCGAAAGGCCTCCACGGCCGCAGGAGACCAATCAGCAACATCAGCACCCTTTTTAGTCAAATCAGTCAAAGGTTTAACAATACTGGAAAAATTAGCAATGAACCAACGATAAAAATTAGCAAACCCCAAGAACTTCTGAAGGCTCTTAACAGATGTAGGTTGTGTCCAGTCACAAATAGCCTGAACCTTAACGGGATCCATCTCAATAGTAGAAGGAGAAAAAATGTACCCCAAAAAAGAAATCTTCTGGACTCCGAAGAGACACTTTGAGCCCTTCACAAACAGAGAATTGGCCCGCAAAACCTGAAACACCTTCCTGACCTGTAGAACATGAGACTCCCAGTCATCAGAAAACACCAAAATATCATCCAAATACACAATCATAAACTTATCCAGATATTCACGGAAAATATTGTGCATAAAGGACTGAAAGACTGACGGAGCATTGGAGAGTCCAAAAGGCATTACCAAATACTCAAAATGGCCCTCAGGCGTATTAAATGCGGTTTTCCACTCATCACCCTGTTTTATCCGCACCAGATTATACGCACCACGAAGATCTATTTTAGTGAACCACCTAGCCCCCTTAATGCGAGCAAACAAATCCGTAAATAATGGCAATGGATACTGGTATTTGACTGTAATCTTATTCAGAAGGCGATAATCTATACAAGGCCTCAGGGAACCATCTTTTTTTGCCACGAAAAAAAAACCTGCTCCCAGAGGGGACGAAGATGGACGAATATGTCCCTTTTCCAAGGACTCCTTAATATAATTCCGCATAGCAGTATGCTCTGGCAGTGACAGATTAAATAAACGACCCTTAGGGAACTTACTGCCAGGAATCAATTCTATAGCACAGTCACACTCTCTATGAGGAGGGAGCGAATTAAGCTTAGGCTCCTCAAAAACATCCCTATAATCCGACAAAAACGCAGGGATCTCCGAAGGAGTAGATGAAGCGATAGAAATCGGAGGTGCATCATCATGATGCCATGATGCCCAGCATCATTTATCCGGGCCTCCTGATGATCCAGTTTGGTGAAACGCGTTGAGGCGTGAGGCATGGGTCCTCAAGAACATCATCCATTTATGATGAGTATCCTGTGACTTTAACTGATACTGTTTTTTTGGTATCATACCCTGAGTGTGCAGTTTTATCTATACCGCATTATAATCTTAAAACCATCCTACCTTTATTATTGATTATCAAGTGATGTGGCTCCCTTTTTTTGCATATATCAATTAAGCCTGGTGGCTATATTGTGGCGGTGTGGTATTCCTCCGTTTATTACATCTAAATTATTATCTGGAATTTATATCTATCTGTATTTTATCATATATATGAGTTTTACCACCAATAGTCACATCTAGAGATTTCAGGGCTATTGCTAGGGAGAGCCTTCGTTGAGTGGGGGCGCCACCTCCGCTGCACAGTAGGGCGCCAACCCCCACAGGTAGGTAGTTGGTTACAGTACAGGGGTCAGTTTTAGTCAAGTTTGTTTTTGTCTGCACTTTGTCTGCACTTTAAGGTACGGCATCACTTTTCTTCACATTGTTTATAATACGCTCCATCAAGCAATCTACCATGCCTATTTATTACTTTCCTGCCGCGTGAGACTGGGGTATAGCTGTATCACCTTTCCCAGTGATTTGAGTAGGAGCTTTAGGATCAGTCGTCGAGGAGCGGGGGCGCCTCTCTCGATATTTTATTAGGGTGCCAACCTCCGCTGTATAGGCAGGGTAAGTGAGTGTTCACAGTGTGAGGGTCAGTTACAGTGAGCACGGTTGTGTGTATCATTTGTTGTATGGTTAAAGGTTTTAATAAATGCTTAATAAAAATTGAAGATTTTATCTACTATCATTTTAGTGCTATAAGGTTCTTGCTAGTTCTTGAATATTACAACCTTATTTATTGATTTAAGTTTCTGAGTTTGAATGTTGAAGTCTCCCAGGATAAGAGTTGGTAGTTCTGAGAACATGAAGTGCGGTAGCCAGGCTGAGAAGTGGTCCAGGAAGTGGGTGGGTGAGCCTGGGGGCCGGTATATGACCGCTACTCTGAGGGAGAGGGGACGGAAGAGCCTGATGGTGTGGACCTCAAAAGAAGGGAATGAAAGTGAAGGAACTGGGGGTATAACCTGGAACGTGCATTGGGGGGACAAGAGTATGCCGACTCCACCACCAGGTCTGTTAGTGGGTCTTGGGGAATGGGAGAATTCTAATTCTAATCATTCCAATGGCCAAGAGAAGAATATTCTGGAAGCCATGCATATTAGACCTTGTTCACATTGTTTTTTGTCTGTCTTTAGCTTATATGTTGAGAAAAGCTTTCCATGAATATCTTATTAGAAGGCTGTGTCAAATGTATTCAGCATTTTTGATCCATAGGCTATAATGGCATCCTTTTATTGGGTATGCATTTATGTTAGGCAGTAGCATTTTAAAGTTATCTATTACTCATAGGTTGTAACACTATCCATTTAATGTGTTCATTATGAACAACTATTGAACAGCTCTTGATGTACTGTAAACACTTAATGGATATCTGTGGTGTATGCTATACTAGCATAGGCGGTAGTCGTGTCTGTGGTCGGCCATTTCCACATCGGGGCCAGCTACAGGAAATTGTGTTGTTAGGGAGGGTGTGTGACATTGTACCTAGATCTGCTGCTTCCACCGATGATTCCATTCCACTTAGTGTAGTTCCTTTCCCGTTAACCATTTCATTCATTAAGCCAGACTAGTCATTAAAAACAATATCCATTTTATATTTGGCCAAACTGATGAACAGGAGATTATAGGTTCTTCATTCTGTTCCTTCGTCTTTCACATAATACACACTGGCTCCATTCAGAGTTGCAGTCTGCACATTGTTCCCGGCAACAGGTACCGCAGGGGGTTTGTGGAGATGTTTGCTCTGCCTGCGATTCCTTAGGGGTAGGGTCATACGGGTCCACGTGTAAAGGCCCCGTCTCACTAAGCGATTTACCAACGATCACGACCAGCGATACGACCTGGCCGTGATCGTTGGTAAGTCGTTGTGTGGTCGCTGGGGAGCTGTCACACAGACAGCTCTCTCCAGCGACCAACGATCAGGGGAACGACTTCGGCATCGTTGAAACTGTCTTCAACGATGCCGAAGTCCCCCTGCAGCACCCGTGTAACCAGGGTAAACATCGGGTTACTAAGTGCAGGGCCGCGCTTAGTAACCCGATGTTTACCCTGGTTACCAAAAAAAACAAACAGTACATACTCGCCTTTCGGTGTCCAGGTCCCTTGCCGTCTGCTTCCTGCTCTGACTGAGCCGCCGTACACTGAGAGCAGAGCGCAGCGGTGACGTCACTTCTGTGCTCTCACTTCTCACTGTACGGCCGGGAGTCAGTGAGAGCAGGAAGCAGACGGCAAGGGACCTGACGGACGTCAGAAGGCGAGTATGTACTGTTGGTTTTTTTTCTACATTTACGCTGGTAACCAGGGTAAACATCGGGTTACTAAGCGCGGCCCTGCGCTTAGTAACCCGATGTTTACCCTGGTTACCAGTGAAGACATCGCTGGATCGGTGTCACACACACCGATTCAGCGATGTCAGCGGGGCCTCAACGACCAAAAAAAGGTCCAGGCCATTCCGACACGACCAGCGATCTCGCAGCAGGGGCCTGATCGCTGGTACGTGTCACACATAGCGAGATCGCTATGGAGGTCGCTGTTGCGTCACAAAACTAGTGACTCAGCAGCGCTCTCGCTAGCGATCTCGCTATGTGAGACGGGGCCTTAACGCTATGATCCTGATACCCAAACCCCAAACCTTTAGCTAAAACAGTCCTATGGGCCGCTTGTTGACACTAAGGCTTCCTGTTTCTTGTGTTCACAGCAGGGCACTACCTTTTCCTAAGGTCCCCCTCTTCCACTAGACTGTACTTTTCCTGGACTTCTAAGCTCTTTTCTCCTCTTTCCCCCATTTGACTCTGATGCTCTGCTACACCTGTAACTAGCTTCTTTCCATGCTGAGCCTTATAGTTCCATAAACAATGATTCGGTTCTCCTGCTATCACCTCCTCTGCAGCACATAGTTTATTCCACACTCTTCCCACTGAACACTGACTACTTCCTGTATACCTTATAGCCTTTCTACTGGTACCCCTAGTGGACCGCCCTCCCTCTTCTTGGCGACAGCCTTGAGGTTAACCCTCTAGAAACCTGACACAAACCAGCCATAAGGATAAAATACACTTTTATATATAATATATGCAAATACTGTCATCACACAAAAACAACTTTTAGCCATTTTAACCCACTTGACATAATGTTTTCTTGAGGGGTACAGCGCTTTTGTCCACCCTCTCACATAGTGGCATCCATATAGGCTTCCATCTTACAGATACATAGAGGTACATACATTTTTACTGGACTTCATGGACTGATGCCATGTAGTCTACAATGCCATTCCATTCTCAATTTTGTGTTATACTAATATTCTGGCCAGACAGATGATGAAATGCTGCAAAAAATTAAATAAAAAGGAAACAAATAGTAACAAAGTACTTATTATGGTGGATTTTAACTATCCAGACATTCAGTGGGACAAATAATCATCTGGCTTTGCTAAAAGCTGCAAGCTATTATCTGCGGGATCTGGTCCTGTCAATTAGACCAGATACAATTCCAGATCTACTGAGAGCATTTGGTATGCAGCCTCCATAATATGGTAAGTTTCAATGTAATATTCAATAAAATATTTCAAAGGGGAAATTCAAAAACTTGAAACTTTAGGTAAGCTGATTTTTTACAAATTAAGGGAAGAGCTTAATAGTATACGTTCTGGTAATAAGATGTACAGGAATAAAAAGAAACCATTATGGATACCTAATACAGTACACATTTTAATAAGGCAAAAACAAAGCAGATTCAAAATCTTGAAGGCCGAGATTACAGAGAAAACATTTCAGATATTAAGATCTGAATAAGAAATGTAAAAAAGAAATTAAGATAGCAAAGTTAGCTGCTGAAACACAAATTGCCAGCAACATAAAAAATAAATCCCAAAAATGTTTATAAATACATCAATGCCAAAAAAATAAATAAATGGTTTTGGCCCCTTAAAAGATAATTCCAAGATAATTATAGAGGACAAAGAAACAGCTGAGATATCAACCCCTTCATCCCCCAAGGTGGTTTGCACGTTTATGACCAGGCCAATTTTTACAATTCTGACCACTGTCCCTTTATGAGGTTATAACTCTGGAACGCTTGAACGGATCTTGGCGATTCTGACATTGTTTTCTCATGAAATATTGTACTTCATGTTAGTGGTAAAATTTATTCGATATAACTTGTGTTTATTTGATAAAAAACCGGAAATTTGGTGAAAATTTGGAAAATTTCGCAATTTTCCAAATTTGAATTTTTATGCCCTTAAATCACAGAAATATGTCACGCAAAATACTTAATAAGTAACATTTCCCACATGTCTACTTTACATCAGCACAATTTTGGAACCAAATTTTTTTTTGTTAGGGAGTTATAAGGGTTAAAAGTTGACCAGCAATTTCTCATTTTTACAACACCATTTTTTTTAGGGACCACATCTCATTTGAAGTCATTTTGAGGGGTCTATATGATAGAAAATACCCAAGTGTGACACCATTCTAAAAACTGCACCCCTCAAGGTGCTCAAAACCACATTCAAGAAGTTTATTAACCCTTCAGGTGTTTCACAGGAATTTTTGGAATGTTTAAATAAAAATGAACATTTAACTTTTTTTCACACAAAATTTATTCAGCTCCAATTTGTTTTATTTTACCAAGGGTAAAAGGAGAAAATGGACCCCCAAAATTGTAGTACAATTTGTCCTGAGTGTCCTGTTTGGGCGCATGGCAGAGCTCGGAAAGAAAGGAGCGCCAATTGACTTTTCAATGCAAAATTGACTGGAATTGAGATGGGACGCCCTGTTGCGTTTGGAGAGCCCCTGATGTGCTTAAACATTGAAACCCCCCACAAGGGACACCATTTTGGAAAGTAGACCCCCTAAGGAACTTATCTAGATGTGTGGTGAGTACTTTGACCCATCAAGTGCTTCACAGAAGTTTATAATGCAGAGCCGTAAAAATAAAAAATCATATTTTTTCACAAAAATGATCTTTTCGCCCCCAATTTTTTATTTTCCCAAGGGTAAGAGAAGAAATTAGACCACAAAAGTTGTTGTGCAATTTGTCCTTCCTGAGTACGCTGATACTCCATATGTGGGTGTACACCATTGTTTGGGCACATGGCAGAGCTCGGAAAGGAAGGAGCGCCATTTGACTTTTCAATGCAAAATTGACTGGAATTGAGATGGGATGCCATGTTGCGTTTGGAGAGCCCCTGATGTGCCTAAACATTGAAACCCCCCACAAGTGACACCATTTTGGAAAGTAAACCCCTTAAGGAACTTATCTAGATGTGTGGTGAGCACTTTGACCAAACAAGTGCTTCACAGAAGTTTATAGTGCAGAGCCGTAAAAATAAAAAATCATATTTTTTCACAAAAATGATCTTTTCGCCCCCAATTTTTTATTTTCCCAAGGGTAAGAGAAGAAATTAGACCACAAAAGTTGTTGTACAATTTGTCCTGAGTACGCTGATACCCCATATGTGGGTGTAAACCATTGTTTGAACACATGGCAGAGCTCGGAAGGGAAGGAGCGCCATTTGACTTTTCAATGCAAAATTGACTGGAATTAAGATGGGACGTCATGTTGCGTTTGGAGAGCCCCTGATGTGCCTAAACATTGAAACCCCCCACAAGTGACACCATTTTGGAAAGTAAACCCCTTAAGGAACTTATCTAGATGTGTGGTGAGCATTTTGCCCCAACAAGTGCTTCACAGAAGTTTATAGTGCAGAGCCGTAAAAATAAAAAATCATATTTTTTCACAAAAATGATCTTTTCGGCCCCAATTTTTTATTTTCCCAGGGGTAAGAGAAGGAATTTGACCACAAAAGTTGTTGTGCAATTTGTCCTGAGTACGACGATACCCCATATGTGGGGGTAAACTACTGTTTGGGTGCATAGCAGAGCTCGGAAGTGAAGGAGCGCCATTTTACTTTTCAATGCAAAATTGACTGGAATTGAGATGGGATGCCATGTTGCGTTTGGAGAGCCCCTGATGTGCCTAAACATTGAAACCCCCCACAAGTGACACCATTTTGGAAAGTAAACCCCTTAAGGAACTTATCTAGATGTGTGGTGAGCACTTTGACCAAACAAGTGCTTCACAGAAGTTTATAGTGCAGAGCCGTAAAAATAAAAAATCATATTTTTTCACAAAAATGATCTTTTCGCCCCCAATTTTTTATTTTCCCAAGGGTAAGAGAAGAAATTAGACCACAAAAGTTGTTGTACAATTTGTCCTGAGTACGCTGATACCCCATATGTGGGTGTAAACCATTGTTTGAACACATGGCAGAGCTCGGAAGGGAAGGAGCGCCATTTGACTTTTCAATGCAAAATTGACTGGAATTAAGATGGGACGTCATGTTGCGTTTGGAGAGCCCCTGATGTGCCTAACCATTGAAACCCCCCACAAGTGACACCATTTTGGAAAGTAAACCCCTTAAGGAACTTATCTAGATGTGTGGTGAGCATTTTGCCCCAACAAGTGCTTCACAGAAGTTTATAGTGCAGAGCCGTAAAAATAAAAAATCATATTTTTTCACAAAAATGATCTTTTCGGCCCCAATTTTTTATTTTCCCAGGGGTAAGAGAAGGAATTTGACCACAAAAGTTGTTGTGCAATTTGTCCTGAGTACGACGATACCCGATATGTGGGGGTAAACTACTGTTTGGGTGCATAGCAGAGCTCGGAAGTGAAGGAGCGCCATTTTACTTTTCAATGCAAAATTGACTGGAATTAAGATGGGACGTCATGTTGCATTTGGAGAGCCCCTGATGTGCCTAAACATTAAACCCCCCCACAAGTGACACCATTTTGGAAAGTAGACCCCCTAAGGAACTTATCTAGATGTGTTTTGAGAGCTTTGAACCCCCAAGTGTTTCACTACAGTTTATAACGCAGAGCTGTGAAAATAAAAATTCTTTTTTTTTTTTCACAAAAATGATAATTTAGCCCCCAGTTTTGTAATTTCACAAGGGTAACAGGATAAATTGGACCCCAAAATTTGTTGTCCAATTTGTCCTGAGCACGCTGATGCCTGACATGTGGGGAAGAACCACTGTTTGGGCGCATGGCAGAGCTCGGAAGGGAAGGAGCACCATTTGGAATACAGACTTAGATGGATTGGTCTGCAGGCGTCAAATTGCATTTGCAGAGCCCCTGATGTACCCAAACAGTACAAACCCCCCACAGGTGACCCCATATTGGAAACTAGACCTCCCAAGGAACTTATCTAGATGTGTTGTGAGAACTTTGAACTCCCAAGTGTTTCACTACAGTTTATAAGGCAGAGCCGTGAAAATAAAAATTCCTTTTTTTTTCTTCACAAAAATGATTTTTTAGCCCCCAGTTTTGTATTTTCACAAGGGTAACAGGATAAATTGGACCACAAAAGTTATTGCCCAATTTGTCCTGAGTACGCTGATACCCCATATGTGGGGGGAACCACTGTTTGGGCACATGGCAGAGCTCGGAAGGGAAGGAGCGCCATTTGGAAAGCAGACTTAGATGGATTGGTCTGCAGGCGTCACATTGCATTTGCAGAGCCCCTGATGTACCCAAACAGTAGAAACCCCCACAAGTGACCCCATATTGGAAACTAGACCTCCCAAGGAACTTATCTAGATGTGTTTTGAGAACTTTGAACCCCCAAGTGTTTCACTACAGTTTACAATGCAGAGCCGTGAAAATAAATATTATTTATCCCACAAAAATTATTTTTAGCCCCCCAAATTGTTATTTTCCCAAGGATAAAAAGAGAACTTGGACCCCAATAGTTGTTGTCCAATTTGTCCCGAGTACGCTGATACCCCATATGTTGGGGTAAACCCCTGTTTGGGCGCACGGGAGAGCTCGGAAGGGAAGGAGCACTGTTTTACTTTTTCAACGCAGAATTGGCTGGAATTGAGATCGGACGCCATGTCACGTTTTGAGAGCCCCTGATGTGCCTGAACAGTGGAAACTCCCCAATTCTACCTGAGACCCTAATCCAACAACACCCCTAACCCTAATCCCAATGGTAACCCTAACCACAACCCTAACCCTGACACGCCCCTAATTCTAATCCCAACCCTAATCCCAACCGTAAATTTAATCCAAACCCGAACCCTAACTTTAGCCCCAACCCTAACCCTAACTTTAGCCCCAACCCTAACCCTAACTTTAGCCCCAACCCTAACCCTAACTTTAGCCCCAACCCTAACCATAACTTTAGCCCCAACCCTAGTCACAACCCTAACCCTAGCCCTAGCCCCAACCCTAGCCCCAACCCTAATCCTTGCCCTAGCCCTAACCATAGCCCCAACCCTAACCCTAGCCCTAACCCTAACCCTAGCCCTAACCCTAGCCCCAACCCTAACCCTAGCCCTAACCCTAACCCTAGCCCTAACCCTAGCCCTAACCCTAGCCCCAATCCTAACCCTAACCCTAGCCCTAACCCTAGCCCTAACCCTAACCCTAGCCCTAATGGGAAAATGGAAATAAATACATTTTTTTTATTTTATTATTTTTCCCTAACTAAGGGGGTGATGAAGGGGAGTTTGATTTACTTTTATAGCGTTTTTTATATCGGATTTTTATGATTGGCAGCTGTCACACACTAAAAGACGCTTTTTTATAGCAAAAAAGTTTTTGCGTCTCCACATTTTGAGACCTATAATTAGTGTTGAGCGATACCGTCCGATACTTGAAAGTATCAGTATCGGATAGTATCGTCCGATACCCGAAAAGTATTGGATATCGCCAATACCGATACCGATACCCGATACCAATACAAGTCAATCGGACACCAAGTATCGGAAGGTATCCTGATGGTTCCCAGGGTCTGAAGGAGAGGAAACTCTCCTTCAGGCCCTGGGATCCATATTACTGTGTAAAATAAAGAATTAAAATAAAAAATATTGATATACTCACCTCTCTGGAGGCCCCTGGACATCACCGCTGGTAACCGGCAGCCTTCTTTGCTTAAAATGAGCGCGTTTAGGGCCTTCCATGACGTCACGGCTTCTGATTGGTCGCGTGCCGCTCATGTGACCGCCAAGCGACCAATCACAAGCTGCGACGTCATTCTCAGGTCCTAAATTCCTAGAATGAGGAGTTTAGGGCCTGAGAATGACGTCACGGCTTGTGATTGGTCGCGTGGCGGTCACATGAGCGGCACGCGACCAATCAGAAGCCGTGACGTCATGGAAGGCCCTAAACGCGCTCATTTTAAGCAAAGAAGGCTGCCGGTTACCAGCGGTGATGTCCAGGGGCCTCCGGAGAGGTGAGTATATCAATATTTTTTATTTTAATTCTTTATTTTACACAGTAATATGGATCCGATACCGACTCCCGATACCACAAAAGTATCGGATCTCGGTATCGGAATTCCGATACCGCAAGTATCGGCCGATACCCGATACTTGCGGTATCGGAATGCTCACCACTACCTATAATTTTTCCATATTTTGGTCCACAGAGTCATGTGAGGTCTTGTTTTTTGCGGGACGAGTTGTCGTTTTTATTGGTAACATTTTCGGACACGTGATAGTTTTTGATCACTTTTTTATTCCGATTTTTGTGAGGCAGAATGACCAAAAACCAGCTATTCATGAATTTCTTTTGGGGGAGGCGTTTATACTGTTCCGCGTTTGGTAAAATTGATAAAGCAGTTTTATTCGTCGGGTCAGTACGATTACAGCAATATCTCATTTATATCATTTTTTTATGTTTTGTCGCTTTTATACGATAAAAGCTATTTTATAGAAAAAATAATTATTTTGGCATCGCTTTATTCAGGGGACTATAACGTTATTATTTTTTTGCTTATGATGCTGTGTGGCAGCTCGTTTTTTGCAGAACAAGATGACGTTTTTAGCGGTACCATGGTTATTTGTATCCGTCTTTTTGATCGTGTGTTATTCCACTTTTTGCTTGTCGGTATGATAATAAAGCGTTGTTTCTTGGCTCGATTTTTTTTCTTGCGGTGTTCACTGAAGGGGTTAACTAGTGGGACAGTTTTATAGGTTGGGTCATTACGGTCGCGGCAATACTAAATATGTGTACTTTTATTTTTTTATTTTTTTTTAGATAAAGAAATGTATTTATGGGAATAATATATTTTTTTTCTTAATTTAGGATTTTTTTTTTTTTTTTTACACATGTAGAAATTTTTTTTTTACTTTTTTTACTTTGTCCCAGGGGGGGACATCACAGATCGCCGATCTTACAGTTTGCATAGCACTCTGTGAGATCGGCAATCTCACTCATCACTGCAGGCTTACTGAGCTGCAGCTGCAGCCTGCTCCTGACCCGGAAGTACTCCCTGCAGGACCCGGATGCAGCCCCGCGTCCATTTTGGATCCGGGGCCTGCAGGGAGGAAATGCTCGGTACAATGTGAGTACATTCCCTTGTACCGATCGTCTCAGGGAAGCCCGCAGGGAGCCCCCTTCCTGCGCGATGCTTCCCTGTACCGCCGGCACACTGCGATCATGTTTGATCGCGGTTTACTGGGGGTTAATATGCCGGGGGCGGTCCGTGACCGCTCCTGGCACATAGTGCCAGATGTCAGCTGCGATAGGCAGCTGACACCCGGCCGCGATCGGCCACGCCCCCCCCCCCCCCCCGTGAGCGCGGCCGATCGCTATGACGTACTATCCCGTCGGTGGTCATACGGGCCCACCCCACCTCGACGGGATAGTACGTGCAATGTCAGAAAGGGGTTAAATAAGCTGTCTTCCAGGTACAAAAATTAAAGATGTGACTGACAGGATATCAAAACTCTTCAGACCTACAGGCGACCATCCATTCTAGCTAATATATGTGGGGACAAATTACACTGCAAGAAAGGACCTGGAAACCATCTGCAGTGTGTTTGAAAACTTAGGTAAGAAAGTGAAACAACTGGAAGGGCAGGTGGTCTTCTGTTCCATCCTCCCAGTAGATGACCATGGAACGTGGAGGTGGAAGATTCTGCAGGTGAACAACTGGCTACATCGATGGTGCCGTCAGCAAGGATTTGGATTTCTGGATCATGGAGTGAATTACCTATGTGATGGACTGCTTGCTAGAGATGGGGTGCACCTTACAAAGACTGGAAAACACGTATTGGAAGTTGCCTTGCTGCACTCATCAGGAGAGCTTTAAACTAGAACAATGTGGGAAGGGAAGCAAAAGGCCAGAAAAAGCCATACACCTGACAAATACTATTGAGAACTCTGCTGTTATAAGTGGAAAGGAAGAACAAAGGCAAACAAATCTAAATGAGAAAAGTATTGGAGGGAGAGATACCAATCACAAAATAAAATGTTTCTGTACAAATGCACAAAGCATGGGCAACAAACAAGGAGAATTGGAAATACTAACACAGGAGAAGAAATATGATGTTATTGGAATCACTGAAACTTGGTGGGACGATACACATGACTGGAATACAAGGCTAGAAGGATACAACTTATTAGCAAGAAACAGACTTGATAAACGAGGAGGAGATGTCACATTGTATGTTAGAAAAGCGTATATCTGCACAGAGATTGAAGCTTCAGAGTTCTGTGGAAACTGTTTGGGTAAGAATATAAGGAGAGAACAACGGAAAGGACACCATTGTAGGCATTTACTACAGGCCGCCTGTGCAAGCTGAATATATGGATGAACTCTTTATGCATCAAATGGCCAAGTTCTCCAAAAAATATGGCATAGTGGTCATGAAAAATTTCAACTATTCAGACATTTATTGGGAATCTCTCTCAGGCACAATTAGCAGGTCAAACAAATTCTTATCCTCTCTTGCTGACAACTTTATCTTCCAAAAGGTAAGGGAGAAAACAAGGGGATCTGCTACCTTGGATTTAATTCTTATAAACAGGGAGGAAATGGTTGGGGAGGTAAGAGTGGCTGGGACCCTAGGAGGTAGCGACCATGCTCTTTTAGAATTTTGGATAACTAGAGAAGGAAGACTGTCATGAATCCCAATGGCTAGGGATAGCAAGGGAAAAGCAAAGTAATACAAAATATCCGACGAGCTCTAGGGTGATGGAACCTGGGCTGACCGCTGCCCTACGCCTGACAAACGCAACTAGAGATAGCCAGGGAGCGTGCCTACGTTGGTTCTAGACGCCACGCACCAGCCTAAGAGCTAACTAGTACTGCAGAGAAAATAAGACCTCACTTGCCTCCAGAGGAATGAACCCCAAAAGGTATAGTTGCCCCCCACATGTATTGACGGTGAAATGAGAGGAAGGCACACACATAGAGATGATATATATAGGTTCAGCAAATTGAGGCCCGCTGTAAACTAGAAAGCAGAACGATACAAAAGGGGTCTGAGCGGTCAGCAAAAAACCCTAATCAAAAAACCATCCTGAGATTACAAGAACCCATGTGCCAACTCATGGCACATGGGGAGAACCTCAGTCCACTAGAGCTACCAGCTAGCATAGAGACATAATAAGCAAGCTGGACAAAAAAACAAACAACTGAAAATCAGCACTTAGCTTATCCTGAAAGATCTGGGAGCAGGTAGGCAGGAACCAAACAGAGCACATCTGAATACATTGATAGCCGGCAAGGGAATGACAGAAAGGCCAGGTAAAATAGGAAACACCCAGCCTCTGATGGACAGGTGGAAACCAAAGGCCGCAACCCACCAAAGTCACCCAGTACCAGCAGTAACCACCAGAGGGAGCCCACAAACAGAATCCACAACAGAAGACCTGTGAAGACTCAGACTTCAAGGTTAGATTTCAGAAAGGCAGATATTAAGGGACACAGAAAGATAATCGGAGGGATCCAATGGCTGGATATCTTTAAGGCCAAAAATGTCCAGGAAGGATGGGAAATCTGGAAAAATGAGATTCTCAAAGCACAATCATTAACAATTCCAAAAAGAGAGAAGAATATGAAGCATTTAAGGAAACCAGGATGAAAGCAGAATTTAAACACATGCAAAAAGGAAGAAAGAAATGTTTATCAAATGGAAAGAGGGTGGCATATCTAAAGAAGAATATAATGCTGTATGCAAAAACTGCAGGGCACGAATCAAATTAGCTAAAGCTGACAATGAATTAAGGCTTGCAAGAGACATCAAATGCAATAAAAAAGGATTTTGGGAATAAGTCAAAAGTCAAAGAAAAGTCAAAGACGCTATAGGATTTTTACAGGATAAAAATGATGAAATGGTAAGAAAGTATTTTGAGAAGGCAGAACTTTTTGCATCTGTTTTCTCTCAGAAAGGAAATGTAACATCAATTGATGTTTACTGTCCTATTAAAGGAATAGAAGAATCCAGGATATCTATAAACCTAAATATAGTGAGGAAACACTTAGCTAACATAAATGAATTCAAGTCTCCAGGTCTAGATGAATCACAACCCAGTGTACTGAAGGAGATAGCAGAAGACATTTTTGAACCACTCTCCGTAATCTTTGAAAATTCTTAGGAAGCAAGAGAAGTCCCAGAAGACTGGAGAAGAGCAAATGTTCCTATCTGGACCAAGGGAACTATGGGCTGGTGAGTCTGACTTCTATACCAGCAAAGATCTTTGAACAAATTATTAAACAACATGTATGTAAGAACCTGGATAAGAATGAAGTGATTAACCAGAGTCAACATGGGTTTGTAACTAATAAGTCATGTCAGACTAACTTAATTTCCCTCTATGACAGAATCACTGACTGAGTGGATCAGGGAAATGCTGTATAGTATATCTTGACTTCAGCAAAGCATTTGACAAAGTATCTCACACCATCCTTTTTGAAAAAATGACTAACTATGGAATGGACAAGGCAACAACTGTAAGGTGAATTGACAACTGGCTTATTGATCGTACCAGTTAGTAAATGGCTGCACATCCAGTTGGAAGAATGTCTCAAGTGGGGTACCACAGGATTCTATCCTGGTCCCTGCATTGTTCAACACTTTTATCAATGATTTAGATGAAGGAATTGAGGGTACACTGATTATATTTGCTGATGACACAAAGCTAGGAGGGATAGCTAATACTAGAGGAGAGAGAGAGTATTCAAAAAGATATAAATAAACTAGAGCATTGGGCCACAACTAACATAATGGTTTTTAACAGGAAAAAATGCAAAGTACTACATCTGGGCAATAAAAATGAAAAAACATATACAGAATGGGGGGAATAGGGCTAAGCAACATCACATGTGAAAAAGACTTGGGTATACTAATAGATCTTAAACTAAACATGAGTCAACAGTGTGTTGCAGCAGCAAAAAGGCAAATACAATTCTGGGATGTATTAACAGAAGCATACAGTCTTGATCACGTGAAGTCATTATTGCCCTGTACTCCTCTTTGGTCAGACCTCACCTGGAATACTGTGACCAGTTTTGGGCACCACATTTTAAAAAAGACATCAACAAACTCGAGCAAGTACAGAGAAGAGCGACCAGAATGATGACCAATCTGCAAACAATGTCCTATCAGGAACAGTTACAGGATTTGGGAATGTTTAGCTTGCAAAAAGAAGACTGAGACAAGACTTAATAGCTTAATGAACTGACTGTTCAAGAGATCATTCAACAAGGCAAAAGTCAAAGTTCACCACTTGATGTAACAAGTTCAACACAAGAAGAAGGATCAATAATTGTACTAAAGAAAAGGAGTGCTGACTTCCTAAAATAATACAATTTATTAAACATACATAGTAATTCAATAAAACATAATATACAATTATGAGATAGACAAAGAATGATTCATGAAATCACCCAAGGAAACAGAGCCTATAAACAGTGGAAGTGTCTCTGATTGTACTACACCAATATAAATAAGAGTTTCATGTAAAAAATGTAAGACGTGAGGATCTCATTGAACATAAGTAAATTGTTATAATATCACTACAATTCATCATCATATAATAAATTTGCTGTGACAGCCTATTAGGACCCACAATGGATAGAGTAAAGAGCAGCAGAAAGTTAAAGTGCACAGTACATGTGTTAAAGGGTTATGATCAGTAACACTCACCCTCACAGCCCTGGATGCGCGTTTCACGTTAGCTTTTTCAATAGGATCTAGACATATTTGCCTGTTGTTAGGGTTGGCAGAACACACCAAATAAAGTATAATAATAATAAGGTGCGTTTGAAATCCAGGGTCCACCGTTCAGAGATGGAAACTGTTGCTAAGCAATGGCAGATACTATATGGCGGTAGAGCACCAAATACACGTGGGTTAAACGTCACCCGTGTGAACAGCAGCGAAACTCTGTTGCTCAATAGAGTCGCAACAAAATACAATAATGCTGTTCCCTGTTAGCTGTCACAGGGCACAGCAGATTTAGTGCAAGTGAAGTTTCAAGACTAAGACCCTAGGATGTGGGGGTTAGAGTCAGACGGGACCCACTGTGCGAACGGCATCGCCCTTGCGATGCCACTAATCGGTGAAGTCACTACAGATTTGGTGCACGTGCGGCCTCTAGACTCAGCCCCTAGGACACAGGGGTTAGAGTCTGACTGGACACACTGTGCAAATGGCATTACACTGGCGATGCCACTACTCGGTGCTGTCTCTAACTCCAATCACTCTATTCACATGCAGAACCAGAGGGTAGGGGATCATTATGAGCTAGCACCAGAGACATTCACACATGCACACACGTGACATGTTTAGACTATACTAGCGCACGGCCATGCGGCCGTGAGACCCTGTTATAGATGCCAATCTGTAAGGACCTTGATAGAGAGCCAATCCGGACTCGCTTGAGGACCTGGGCATGTGCCCTCTGGCCACCAATGAGTGGTCGTCTCGCGGCATGCTCAGAAGGGCAAAAGGTGGACTTAGTCCCAGGAATGTCTGCTCGCCACTGTCTAATGCTGGTTGCTATAGCTGAACCTGTAGAGGCAGCAGCAACCAGAAGCACAGCTCGAGACTGAGCAAGACGCTGGAACCGATGTCTCTGCTGAGTAGTATCATCTGCGGCCGAGATAGAATGGGAGACTGCAGAAGACATGGCTTGGGATTCTTCCTGTGCAGCGGGAGAATCCTGACGCCTAACACCTGTCAGCCCCTTTTAAATCCCATGCTCCATAATGCCGGTATTGCAGTGTAGGTGGTGTGCGGCCGCAACCCGGAAGTAACCACCGCGTACTCGGCGTCTCTGAGAGAGTGCATGACAGGGAGAAATTCCCTGGTGACGTCACAGACATGGCCACAATCGGATCAGACACTGGGCATGATGTTAAGGTGTATGTGGTCACACAGCACAAGCGCACACCAGCAGCCAATTTTATGGAGCTCATAGTGATTCCCCATCTTTTAGGAAAGCAAGTTTATCTCCATAGTGCCTGCGATAGTGGAATGCATAGTGTAAAAGATTATTAAATTTCCCAGAGGAGCATTGCATGGCGAATAAGCCTCCTTACCTTGACAAGTCAGAGCTGGTATGTCAGTCTCCACAAGGGGAAACCTTACCCCTTAGACCTCAGTCCAGAGCCTCTCACCTAGCCAAATCAGTTCTCATGCTTCACACTGATGAGGGCCAACAGCCCAAAACACTGTGTCTGCAAATTGAGATACTGATTTAACTCTTGCCCTTAATCATATTGCAAGACTCGTTAAAGGGTTGATTGTGACTTGTAGGATAACTACTTCCAATAGGTGGCACTAAAGAGTTCAAGTCCTCTTTTTTTCTGAAGATGCAATTTGCATAGTGTAAAAGAAAAAGATGAAAGAAGAAATTACAGGTAATGTGCATAACGGGAACCCAGTTGATCAAATGTAAATCAGTATCCCATAATATATATATGCCAAAGATATGATGCAGTACTAATAATTCTTTAATGAATTATTCATCAATGAATTATTAGTGCTGCATCATGTCTTTGGCATATACATCTCTTGCAAAAATTAAGAGACCATTGCAAAATTGTCAGTTTGTCTGATTTTTCTCTTTATAACTATAAAGAGAAAAATCTTTCAAATTCCATCTTTCAAATTACAGATTTTTAATTACACTACTTTGAATTAGACTGAATTGGACTAGAGTTGACTGGAAGGTAAAAGAATCAAAACCACTACAATGATTTGGTTTCTTTTCACCTTCACCCCCACTACTCTATTTTTTCCAATCTCCTGTAATCCCTCCACCAAGTAAGGAAGTAGTCATTTCTCCCTCCATCCTCCCCAGCCATCTCACCTTCTCCTCTGAACTGTTCCTTCACATTCAAGCCTTTTTCTCCAGAAAAACATGGCCACACCATGTCCTATCCTGCTCCCACCTTCTAACACTCTGTTTGCTGCTCCTCATTGCTGGCAACATATCCCCAAATCCTGGCCCTCCTCAACACATCCCCACACTCATTTCTAACCACCTGCCATGATCCTCTACACTTTTTCGCAATGATGATAACCTCATACCCATTCATCCAGCCCCCACTCCCCCAGTTCCCTTACCTGTAGCTCTATGGAACGCATACACTGTCTGCAACAGACTGTCATTTATCCATGACCTCTTTATCACTAACAAACTCTCCTTCCTTGGCATCACTGAACCTGGCTCACCCCTCTGACTCTGCCTCTCCAGCTGCACTTTCCTATGGTGGATTCAATCTATCCCACACTCCCCGCCCCAGCAACAAACGTGGAGGAGTTGGCTTGCTCCTGTCCGACACCTGCTCCTTTACCCCAATTCCACTACCCCCCTCTGCTACTCTCCCCTTGTTTGAGGTGCACTCCATCCGCATCTACTCCCCTTCCAACCTTCAGAACTATCTCCACCTTTCTCGACCACTTCACCACCTGGCTGCTTCATTTCCTCTCTGTTGACATCCCCACTATTATCATTGGTGACTTCAACATCCCCATTGACACTTTCACCTCACCTGCTTCTAAACTTTAATCGCTCACTGCCTCCTTTGGCCACACTTAATGGTCCTCTGCAGCCACTCACAAAGATGGTCACATGCTGGACCTTACTAATCTCACTAACTCACCCCTCCCCCTGTCTGACCACAACTTAATGACATTCTCTTCCCTCTCCTCTACTAGCGCGCAACCCCCACTCCACAAACTCACTTGCAGAAATCTCAAACACTTAAATTTACAAACACTCTCTGAGTCCTTTCTCCCTTTTACAGACATAACTTTCCTTCATGACACAGATGCTGCTGTGACTTTTTATAACACCACAATAACAGCAACACTTGACTCGGCTGCCCCCTCATGCATAGCAAAATTCATACAATCAACAGGCAGCCCTGGCTGACCAACCTGACCAAAGAACTGAGACAGGCTTCCAGGGTCGCTGAGCGGAAATAGAAGAGATCCCACTCTACCGAGTACTTCATCGCATACAAGCAGTCTCTCACCACACTCACTGCTGCAAAACAAACTTACTTCTCATCTCTCATATCCTCTCTGCCTCACAACCCTAAACAGCTTTTCAACACTTTCAATTATCTTATCCATCCCCCAGCACCTCCTCCCTCTCCTCTTATTTCTACCATAGACTTTGCCTTCTTTAAGCAGACGATCAATACAATCAGAGAAAGCTTTGGCCCACAGCCCCCAATGCCCCTCTTCACTTCTCAGCCCTGTTCCTCCAAAACCAGCTTCTCCACCATGACAGAAAATCAGCTCTCCATCCTTCTGTCATGATCACATCTCACTACTTGCACGCTTGACCTACTCCCGTCCCACCTCATCTCTAACCTTGCCACAGTCTTCAACCCAACCCTAACACACCTCTTCAACCTCTCACTTACAAGTGGTGTCTTCCACTCATCCTTCAAGCATGACTCGATCACACCCATCCTCAAAAAAGCCCTCCCTTGACCCATCTTCTGTATCTAGCTATCACCCGATATCTCTTTCCCCTTATGCCTCAAAACTACTGGAACAGCATTGTCAGGATGTGGTTGACCCGGTATGAAATGACCCAACCATAGGTCTGTCACAAACAGCACAACAAACAAGGTAACCCCGGGGACACAATTACAATAGTGGGCCCTGTCTGTAGGGACTGGGGGAATGGGCACCTCCTGCACTGGTCTGCAGATGTGCCCCAATCCCTATACGGGTTCTTTCACCCCATCGCTGACCAGGATACCTAGTCCTTCACTTCCCCTGCACCTATCACTACGTAGGGAACTGGCAGGTCAGAGCACTGGTCCCACCGCTGCACTAATACAACAAAGGGTAAGGAAAGACAGACAAGGTATAGGAAAACAACACTTAGCTTATTGCTGCAAAGCACAGCACAGCGGGAAGAAACACCAGATTCACCAGACTCAGCAGAAGAACAACTGTTCCCAGCAAGCTCCTTCTCCCAGCTTGGTCGCTGCAGAATGAACTAACACCGACAGTCAGCTGATGCATCAGGTGACCTCTTAAAGGATGGTGGTAGTGGTCACCACCAACATCAGCTGACCCAGCAGCAATGCAATGCAATAACACCAGCGGCCACCGGGGGGAACTGCATTAACCCCTGATGACCAGAACGGAAAAAAGGTCTTAAACTGAAGGAAACCAGATCTGCCACAAATCCAAAAATGGATCGTGACAGTACCCCCCTTTCAATGAGGGGCCACTGGACCCTCAAAACTGGACCTCACCAGTAAAAAACCTACAGCGAGGATGTCTCTATTCACCAGAGTTCAGCTCGGCAGTCACCTGACCCTCAGGTTTGCAGTGAACACAGCACGATGGAGATGACAACGTAGGTGGCACAAATCTCCTGAGCGCCGACCTGTGGAATGAGTTGTGTATGGGCATTACTTTAGGTAACTGCAACTAGTAATTCTCCAGGCTGACAATGGCTAACACCCGATATGGCCCAATTACCCTCGAACTCCAGATTCCAGTACAACACTTCCACCTGATATTTTTGGTGGACACCCATACGTATTCATTCACACACAGGTCCGAACTTGAATGTTTATTTTCACACATGTGTCTGCCACAAGATGGAGAACTCTTTACAGAACTGACAACAGAGGCGTCCCTCTGTGTCACCAAACTCACACCCCCACTGCCCCGAGAGAACCACCACCCTCCTTTGACCCCTCCTCCTAAAAGGTCTCTGACATACCGGGTTAATATGTAGTGAGGGTAGAGTCTTGCCCCTACTCCCTGGCAGCACCTCTACTGCCCCCACTGGAGAAGAAGGGGTAGGTTGTAGAAGGATCATCAGGTGACCTCTTAAAGGATGGTGAGAGTGGTCACCATCAGCATCAGCTGACCCAGCAGCAATGCAATGCAATAACACCAGCGGCCACCGGGGGGAAACTGCATCAACCCCCAATGACCGGAAAGGAAAAATGGTCCTAAACTGAGGGAAACCAGATCTGCCACAAATCTAAAAATGGATCGTGACAAGTATGTTCATCTTGACCTGTCCTCCCACCTCTCTTCCTGCTGCCTCTTTGACCGCTTACAATCTAGCTTCCGACCACATCACTCAACTGAAACTGCCCTAAGTAAAGTCACCAATGACCTACTAACCACCAAGAGCAAGTGACATTACTCTGTCCTCCTTCTCCTGGACCTGTCTTCTGCCTTCTACACTGTTGACCATTCCCTCTTGCTACAGATTCTCTCATCTCTTGGCATCACAGACTTGGCCTTATCCTGGATCTTGTCATATCTAACAGACCAAACATTCAGTGTCTCCCTCTACCACACCACCTTCTCACCTCGCCCCATCTTTCCTCATCTCACTCTACCCCTGCACGAGACATATCCATCATTGTCAATTGCTGCTCACCTTCGCCAGTCCCACACGCTCGGTGCCTCGGAGTGATCCTCGACTCTGCCCTCTTTTTCAAGCCACATATCCTAGCCTTTGCCTCCTCCTGCCAACACAAACTCAAAAATATTTCTGTGCATTCCTTGACCATGAAACCACAAAAACACTAGTGCATGCCCTTATCATCTCCTGCCTTGACTACTTAAACCTCCTGGTCTCTGGCCTCCCCTCTAGCACTCTGGCACCTCTCCAATCCATCCTACACTCTGCTGCCTGAATAATCCACCTGTCTGCCCATTATTCCCCAGCCTCCCCTCTCTGCCAAGCTCTTCACTGGCTTCCTATTGTCCAGAGGCTCCAGTCCAAAACCCTAAATATGACATAAAAAGCCATCCACAACCTGTCTCCTCCATACATCTGTGACATAGTCTCCTGGTACTTACCCCACACAACCTTCAATCCTCTCAAGATCTCCTTCTCTACTCCCCTCTTATCTCTTTTTCCCTCAACCGCATATAAGTTTTCTCCTGTGCTTCCCCCATACTTTGGAACTCTCTACCCCAACATATCAGACACTCGCCTACCATGGAAACCTTCAAAAAGAACCTGAAGACCCACCTCTTCCGACAAGCCTACAACCTGCAGTAATCCTTAGTCTGCTGAACCGCCACACAAATAGCTCTACCCTCTCCTAGTGTATCCTCACCCATCCCCTGTAGACTGTGAGTCCTTGCAGGCAGGGTCCTCTCTCCCGCTGTATTTGTGTGTGCCTTGTTTTGCTAATGTTTATTGTACTTGTCTATATTTGCCCCTTCCACGTGTAAAGCGCCAAGGAATAAATGGTGCCATGGAATAAATGGTGAAATAAAAATGAATAATAATAATAATAATAATAATCATTTCTGACAACTTCTGACAACATGTCTCTGAAAAAAAAAAGTGCTTTCAGACCTCAAATAATGCAAAGAAAACAAGTTAATAATCATTTAGAAACAACAATACTATAGTTTTAACTCAGGAAGAGTTCAGAAATCAATATTTTGTGGAATATCCATGATTTTTAATCACAGCTTTCATAAGTCTTGGCATGCATTCCACCAGTCTTTCACACTGCTTCTGGCACAAAAATTTTTGCATTTCTTTTTTGTTTGATGGATTGTGATTATCCATCATCCTCTTGATTACATTCTAGAGGTTTTCAATGGGGTTTAGGTCTTGAGATCGGGCTGCCCATGACAGGGTTTTGATGTGGTGGTCTCTTAATTTTTGCCAGAGCTGTATACAGACGTGTTTTGTCTATTGATGCTTTCTCTTAATTATGTAACTACTAGACTGTGGCCCGATTCTAACGCATCGGGTATTCTAGAATATGCATGTCCCCGTAGTATATGGACAATGATGATTCCAGAATTCGCGGCAGACTGTGCCCGTCGCTGATTGGTCGAGGCAACCTTTATGACATCATCGTCGCCATGGCAACCATTATGACATCTACGTCGATACTGTGCCCGTCGCTGATTGGTCGAGGCCTAGTGGCCTCGACCAATCAGAGACGCGGGATTTCCAGGACAGACAGACAGACAGACAGAAAGACAGACAGACAGACAGACGGAAAAACCCTTAGACAATTATATATATAGATGTAAGATAGGGTTACAGTTGATTATTATTGTTGGAGCCCCATGGACAAACCTGGACTCATCATTTACCACTGTCTGCTGTGTAAACTAAGTATTAGGCCGGCCTCACACTAGCGAGTTTTACGGACGTATGAGCGCATAAACCACGTCCATAAAATACGCATAACACATGGCCCAATGATTCCCTATGTTCCAGCTCCTATCAGCCGTATTTTACTGATCCGTATTATACGGTCTTGTACGGCCGTACAAAATCGCAGCATGCAGCGTTTGTCACCGTATTGCGCAAAAAAATCACAAATGAAAGTCTATGGGGGCGAGAAAAATACGGATTACACACGGACCAGCAGTGTGACCTGCGAGAAATACGCACCGGTGTTAGAGAGAAAAGCCGGTAATTCAATTGCCGGCTTTTCATTTCTCCTTCACAAACCCGACAGGATATGAGACATGGTTTACATACAGTAAACCATCTCATATCCCTTTTTTTTTTGCATATTTCACACTACTAATGTTAGTAGTGTGTATGTGCAAAATTTGGGCGCTGTAGTTGCTAAAATAAAGGGTTAAATTGCGGAAAAAATTGGCGTGGGCTCCTGCGCAATTTTCTCCGCCAGAGTGGTAAAGCCAGTGACTGAGGGCAGATATTAATAGCCTAGAGAGGGTCCATGGTTATTGGCCCCCCCTGGCTACAAACATCTGCCCCTAGCCACCCCAGAAAAGGCACATCTGGAAGATGCGCCTATTCTGGCACTTGGCCACTCTCTTCCCACTCCCGTGTAGCGGTGGGATATGGGGTAATGAAGGGTTAATGTCACCTTGCTATTGTAAGGTGACATTAAGCCAGATTGATAATGGAGAGGCGTCAATTATGACACCTATCCATTATTAATCCAATAGTACTAAATGGTTAATAAAACACACACACATTATTACAAAGTATTTTAATGAAATAAAGACACATGTTGTTGTAATATTTTATTAGACTCTTAATCCACCTGGACCATCGTCCTGAAACAAAGTAAAAAAAACAAATAACAATATTCCATACCTTCCGTCGTTATGTCCCATGATGTAAATCCATATGAAGGGGTGAAATCATTTTACAGCCAGGAGCTGTGCTAATGCACTCGCTCGTGCCTGTAAACCCCGGGTACTGAAAGGAAAGCTGGGTGATCTGTAGTTAGCTTGAGTTGCGGTGATGCACCCTCTGCTGGATGTCCTCATGAACTGGAGCCTTGGAAAAGTTCCCACGCTCGAGTTCATATGAGGACATCCAGCAGAGGTCTTCAGGTGGATTAAGAGTCTAATAAAATATTACAACAACATGTGTCTTTATTTCATTAAAATACTTTGTAATCATGTGTGTGTTTTATTAACCATTTAGTACTATTGGATTAATAATGGATAGGTGTCATAATTGATGCCTCTCCATTATTAATCTGGCTTAATATCACCTTACAATAGCAAGGTGACATTAACCCATCATTACCCCATATCCCACTGCTACACGGGAGTGGGAAGAGAGTGGCCAAGTGCCAGAATAGGCACATCTTCCAGATGTGCCTTTTCTGGGGTGGCTGGAGGCAGATGTTTGTAGCCAGGGGGGCCAATAACCATGGACCCTCTCTAGGCTATTAATATCTGCCCTCAGTCACTGGCTTTACTACTCTGGCGGAGAAAATTGCGCGGGAGCCCACGCCAATTTTTTCCGCGATTTAACCCTTTATTTTACAAGCTACTGCGCCCAAATTTTGCACATACACACTACTAACATTAGTAGTGTGGAATATGAAAAAAGAAAGGGATATGAGATGGATTACTGTATGTAAACCATGTCTCATATCCTGTCAGGTTTGTGAAGGAGAAATGAAAAGCCGGCAATTGAATTACCGGCTTTTCACATATATCGCGCTGAATTAAATATAAATACAGAATATATATATGTGTCTCAATGACATATATATATATATATATATATATATATATATATATATATATACTGTATATATACTGTATATATGTTTTAATGAACATTTGAGCACATAAATCCATTAGATGTCGGTTTTGCAAGCCTGCGAGAAAATATCGCAGTACGGGTGCCATACGGATTACATACGGAGGATGCCATGCGCAAAATACGCTGACACACCCTGCCTACGGACGACATACGGATCACTATTTTGGGGACTTTTCTGCATATTACGGCCATAAAAAATGGACCGTATTTACATACGCTGAGTGTGAGGCCGGCCTTAACCCCTTCACCCCAAAGCCTGTTTTCACCTAAGTGACAGGGCCAATTTTTACAATTCTGACCACTGTCACTTTATGAGGTCATAACTCTAAAATGCTTCAACGGATCCTGCTGATTCTGAGATTGTTTTCTCGTGACATATTGTACTTCATGATAGTGGTAAAACTTCTTCGATATGACTTGCATTTATTTGTGAAAAAAACAAAAATTTGTCGAAAATTATGAAAATTTAGCAATTTTCAAAATTTTAGTTTTTATGCCCTTAAATTAGAGAGGTATATCTCATAATATAGTTAATAAACAACATTTCCACATGTCTGCTTTACATCAGCACAATTTTGGAAACATTATTTTTTTTGTTAGGGAGTTATAAGGGTTAAAAGTTAACCAGCGATTTCTCATTTTTGCAACAAAATTTGCAAAACCATTTTTTTTACGGACCACCTCACACTTGAAGTGACTTTGAGGGGTCTATATGACATAAAATGCCCAAAAGTGACACCATTCTAAAAACTGCACCCCTCAAGGTACTCAAAACCACATTCAAAAAGTTTATTAACCCTTCAGGTGCTTCACAGGAATTTGTGGAATGTTTAAAAAAAATTGAACATCTAACTTTTTTTTTCACAAAATTTTTAATTCAGATCCAATTTGTTTTATTTTACCAAGGGTAACAGGAGAAATTGGACCAAAAAAGTCGTTGTACAATTTGTCCTGAGTACGCCAATACCCCACATGTTGGGGTAAACCATTGATTGGGCACATGGCAGAGCTCGGAAGGGAAGGAGCGCCATTTGACTTTTCAATGCAAAATTGGCTGGAATTGAGATCGGAACCCATGTCGTGTTTGGAGAGCCCCTGACGTGCCTAAACAGTGGAAACCCCCACAAGTGACACCATTTTGGAAAGTAGACCCTCTAAGGAACTAATCTAGTTGTGTGGTGAGCACTTTGAACCTCCAAGTGCTTCACAGAAGTTTATAATGTAGAGCCGTAAAAAAAAATTCATATTAATTTTCACAAAAAATGATCTTTTTGCCCCAAATTTTTTATTTTCCCAAGGGTAACAGGATAAATTGGACCCCAAAAGTTGTTGTGCAATTTGTCTTGAGTACGCTGATACTTCATATATGGGGATAAACCACTGTTTGGGCGCATGGCAGAGCTCGGAAGGGAAGGCGCACCATTTGACTTTTCAATGCAAAATTGGCTGGAATTGAGATCGGAACCCATGTCGTGTTTGGAGAGCCCCTGACGTGCCTAAACAGTGGAAACCCCCACAAGTGACACCATTTTGGAAAGTAGACTATCGAATGAACTAACCTAGATGTGTGGTGAGCACTTTGAACCTCCAAGTGCTTCACAGAAGTTTATAATGTAGAGCCGTAAAAAAAAAATAATATTAATTTTCACAAAAAATGATATTTTTGCCCCAAATTTTTTATTTTCCCAAGGGTAGCAGGATAAATTGGACCCCAAAAGTTGTTGTGCAATTTGTCCTGAGTACGCTGATACTTCATATATGGGGATAAACCACTGTTTGGGCGCATGGCAGAGCTCGGAAGGGAAGGAGCGCCATTTGACTTTTCAATGCAAAATTGGCTGGAATTGAGATCGGAACCCATGTCGTGTTTGGAGAGCCCCTGACGTGCCTAAACAGTGGAAACCCCCACAAGTGACACCATTTTGGAAAGAAGACCCCCTAAGGAACTTATCTAGATGTGTGGTGAGCACTTTTAACCCCCAATTGTTTCACTAAAGTTTAGAATGTAGCGCTGTGAAAATTAAAAAATCATTTTTTCTTTCCACAAAATGATGTTTTAGCCCAAGGGTAACAGGAGAAATTGGACAACAAAAGTTGTTGTCCAATTTGTCCTGAGTACGCTGATACCCCATATATGGGGGGGAACCACTGTTTGGGCGCACGGCAGAGCTCGGAAGGGAAGGAGCGCCGTTTGAAATGCAGACTTAGATGGATTGGTCTGCAGGTGTCATGTTGCATTTGCAGAGGCCCTGATGTACCTAAACAGTAGAAACCCCCCACAAGTGACCCCATATTGGAAACTAGACCCCCCACGGAACTTATCTAGATGTGTTGTGAGAACTTTGAACCAACAATTGTTTCACTACAGTTTATCACGCAGAGCCGTGAAAAAAAAATATTTTTTTTTCCACGAAAATTATATTTTAGCCCCCCTGTTTTTTTTTCCCCAAGGGTAACAGGAGAAATTGGACAACAAAAGTTGTTGTACAATTTGTCTTGAGTACGCTGATACCCCATATATGGGGAGGAACCACTGTTTGGGCGCACGGCAGAGCTCGGAAGGGAAGGAGCACCGTTTGAAATGCAGACTTAGATGGATTGGTCTGCAGGTGTCATGTTGCATTTGCAGAGCCCCTGATGTACCTAAACAGTAGAAACCCCCCACAAGTGACCCCATATTGGAAACTAGACCCCCCAGGGAACTTATCTAGATGTGTTGTGAGAACTTTGAACCCCCAAGTGTTTCACTACAGTTTATAACGCAGAGCCGCAAAAATAAAAAATATATTTTTTTCCATGAAAATTATATTTTAGCCCCCACGTTTTTATTTTCCCAAGGGTAACAGGACAAATTGGACCCCAAAAGTTGTTGTACAACTTGTCCTGAGAACGCTGATACCCCATATGTTGGGGGGAACGACTGTTTGGGCGCACAGGAGAACTCGGAAGGGAAGGAGCACTGTTTTAGTTTTTCAAAGCAGAATTGGCTGGAATTGAGATCGGACGCCATGTCGCGTTTGGAGAGCCCCTGATGTGCCTAAACAGTGAAAACTCCCCAATTCTAACTGAAACCCTAACCCCAACCCTAACCCCAGCCCTAACCCTAGCCCTAACCCCAACCCTAACCCTAACCCTAGTCATAACCCTAGCGCTACTTTCACACTAGCTTTTTTTTGCATACGTCGCAATGCGTCATTTTGGCGAAAAAACGCATCCTGCAAAGTCATCTGCAGGATGCGTTTTTTCCCCATAAACTAACATTAGCGACATATTGACACACGTCGCAAGCGTCGTGCGACGGTTGCGTCGTGTTGTGGCGGACCGCCGGCAGCAAAAAACGTTACATGTAACTTTTTTTGTGCCGACGGTCCACCATTTCCGACCGCGCATGCGCGGCTGGAACTCCGCCCCCACCTCCCCGCACCTCACAATGGGGCAGCGGATGCATGGAAAAACAGCATCCGCTGCCCCCGTTGTGCGGCGCTTGCACAGTATGCGTCGGTATGTCGGGCCGACGCAGCGCGACGGCCCCGTACCGACGCTAGTGTGAAAGTAGCCTAACGGGAAAATGGAAATAAATATATTTTTAAAAATTTTATTATTTTTCCCTAACTAAGGGGGTGATGAAGGGGGATTTGATTTACTTTTATAGCGTTTTTTGGGCGGATTTTTATGGTTGGCAGCCATCACACACTAAAAGATGCTTTTTATTGCAAAAAATAGTTTTTGCATCACCACATTTTGAGAGCTATAATTTTTCCATATTTTGGTCCACAGAGTCATGTGAGATCTTGTTTTTTGCGAGACGAGTTGACGTTTTTATTGGTATCATTTTCGGGTACATGACATTTTTTGATCGCTTTTTATTCCGATTTTTGGGAGGTGGAATGAACAAAAACCAGCAATTCCTGAAATTCTGTTAGGGGGGGCGTTTATACCGTTCCGCGTGTAGTAAAAAGGATAAAGCAGTTTTATTCATTGGGTCAGTACGATTACACCGATACCTCATTTATGTAATTTTTTTATGTTTTGGCGCTTTTACACAATAAAAACTATTTTATATAAAAAAATAATTGTTTTTGCATTGCTTTATTCTGAGAGCTATAACTTTTTTATTTTTCTGCTGATATGCTGTATGGTGGCTTTTTTTTTGCAGGACAAGATGACGTTTTCAGTGGTACCATGGTTATTTATATCCGTCTTTTTGATCGCGTGTTATTCCACTTTTTGTTTGGCGGTATGAGAATATAGCGTTGTTTTTTGCCTCGTTTTTTTTTTTTTTTTTACGGTGTTCACTGAAGGGGTTAACTAGTGATATAATTTTATAGGTGGGGTCGTTACGGACGCGGCGATTCTAAATATGTGTACTTTTATTGTGTGATTTTTTTTTTATTTAGATAAAGAAATGTATTTATGGGAATATATATATATATTTTTTCTTTATTTAGGAATTTTTTTATTTATTTTTTTTACACATGTGGACATTTTTTTTTTTACTTTTTTACTTTGTCCCAGGGGGGGACATCACAGATCGATGATCTGACAGTGTGCACAGCACTCTGTCAGATCACCGAGCTTAGAGGCACATTGCAGAGGCCGGCAAGCAGGGTCATCTCATGACCCGGAAGGAGTCCCGCGGCCATCTTGGATCCGGGGACTCCTTCCAGGTCACTGGAGCAGCGTGATCTCATCGCGTTGCTCCGGTGGGAGAGCGCAGGGAGCCCCCGTCCCTGCGCGATCCCCCTCTATGCCGCTGTCACTATTGACAGCGGCATCAGAGGGGTTAAATGCCCGCGATCGGCTATAGCGCTGATCGTGGGCATTGCTGCGGGGTGTCAGCTGTCATATACAGCTGACACCCGCAGCCAATCACCGCGGCGCTCAGCGCGAGACCGCGGTGATCGGCCCGCCGTACTAGTACTGCGGCTGGCACTAATGCAGTGCCGGCAGCGCCGTACTAGTACGGCGGGTGGCACGAAGGGGTTAAATGACTGCTGATTTGTAAATGTTTACCAATCTGGTGTCCCTTAGTTCCTCTGTTCAGTGTAAATGGACCCTTACTTAACAGTTAATTGTAGCTGTTAGACATGCCTGTTCACTGTATTATTTGTTGCTTCTTAAATAATGCACTATGTTGACTGGTTTGTCACTAGGAAGCATTATTTTATCTATATAACGCTACATACTGTAGGTATATTTCTTAATTGGAGTGTGGGATCCCAGATATTTCTTTTAGATTATACTGTAATTTTGCATTATGTGTAAAGCTACGTAAACAACTTCATTGTCCTGGTATGTTGCATGACAAGAATAGCTTAATGTTCAACACTGTTTATAAAATCAAATATACAAGAACAGAATCATGGCAGAGCATATTTGAAGTAAATAGGATCTCCTGGGATTAAATAAAATGCATTCAAAATTGATTTTGTCACAGACTCATGGTTCACATGGCTCTGCAGCTGTATTTTTTTCATTGTGGCGAGTATTTCTTTCAAATAAAGGAGTCTGTGTTTTTTTTTTAAATAAAGGACTTTTCTCTGTGTCTGTCTTTGTATTACATTTGACTATGGGGTTTGTAATGGGGTGTCTTATAAACACTTCTCCATTACTAACCTGTGGGTTTGATGTCAGCTAACATTACAGAGGTATGTAGAAAAGCCGCGGAGACACAATCACGTGTTTCTCAACGCAAGCAATGAATAGCCAGGTCTTTCACCGGGAAGGAACAACCACGGGAAGGGCAGCATCCAATAAGGAAAACCACCTATGCCAAAACATGGTATCCATCCACAGACAGCTGTTTCGGGGTATTTGCCCCTCATCAGTGTGGAGTAGGGAACAGGCTATTAGGAGCAGTGCCTAGTGAAAAGGCTATAAACATAAGGATGAATGGCCTCGGGAAGATCAAAACATCCAACACCGTGGAGACACCATCACGTGTTTCTCAATGCAGTGATCCAGTACACTGCCCCCATCCCTAAAGGGAAATATGTGGCTTTTCTACATGCATTTGCATATTTCCCTTTAGGGATGGGGGCAGTGTTCTGGACCACTGCGTTGAGAAACACCTGATGGTGTCTCCGTGGTGTTGGATGTTTTGATCTCCCCGAGGTCATTCATCCTTATGTTTATAACATTACAGAGGTGACATCAATCCCACAAATATTACCCCACTCGCACCAGGGCAAGTGGGAAGAGCCGGGCAAAGCGCAAGAATTGGTGCATCTAATAGATGTGCCTTTTCTGGGGCAGCAGCGGTCTGGTAATTTTAGGCTGGAGAAGGACAGTATCCATGGCCCTTTCCTAGACTGAGAATTCCAGCCCCCTGCTGTCTGCTTTAGCTTGGCTATGTGTCAAAAATGGGGGAGACACCACACTTTTTTTTAGTAATTAATTAATTGTAAAAAAGCGGCATGTGGACCCCTCTATTTTTGATAACCAGCCAATATAACACTGACAGTTGAGGGCTGCACCTCACAGCTGTCGGTTTTGCCTGTGCTGATTAGCAAATATATAGAGTCTCCCAAGCCATTTTTTTTAATTTTAGTTATTTATTTATTGCACAGGCACTGGCTGAATACTCTCAACTTCATACTCCTGCTTTCACTGATATCAGAAAGACCGGGCATACGGTGATGAGAGTAGTATAAGTAACTAACTTTTAGCCTATCAGAGCCGGCATTTCTCATGTTGTCACACAGATGACAGCATGGGAAACACTGGATGTTTGAGCTGCTGAACCTGAACAGTAACACAGACTTCAAAGAGAAGTCCATATTCGGTGTCCATGTACGGACACTAGGTGTTCGATACAAACACCCTGAATTGAAAGAATTTTCCAAGGAAGAATGGATGAAAATCCTTCAAACAAGAATTGAAAGACTGTCGGCAAAAAAGCTTTACAAGCTGTGATACTTGTAAAATGGGATGCTACTATGTATTAACTATGCAGGATTCCCAAACTTTTGCATTGGCCCATTCTCATTTTTGTAATTTTTAAAATGTAAAACATTACAATATATACATTTTTTGGCATAAAATAAAAAAGAAATGTCTCATCATTAGCTTTAGCCCTTTTCAAGATCATTTAATTCATATCTTGCTTAACTGTTCACAATAACATTAATTTTGACCAGGGGTGACCATAGATACATTGATGATAAAAGACCTAGGTCTGTCAAGTTCAACATTTTTCAACCAATTGTACATTTTGTCACTAAATTAACTATAACCCACAATGTTATGCTTATTGATGAAATCATCCAGTCGTTTTTTAAAAGCTGTTATCCTGTCTGCGATTACTACCTCTTGTGGTTGGGCATTCCACAGTCTGACTGCTCTAACTGTAAAGAACCCTTTTCTATTTAGCTGCCTGAATTGCTTTTCTTCCACTCGTAATGAGTGCCCCCTGGTCCTTAGTATGGTCTTTGGAAGGAGTAAGTCATGTGCCAGTCCCTTGCAATGACTATTCATTAGTGATGAGCGAGCGTGCTCGTCACTCGCTCAAACATCAATGTGCTCGTTCGGCAAGTATCTTTTTAACACTCAAGTGGGAGCTGTTTGCAGCACTTAGGGAGAGATTATACTGAAGGGATCATGTAGGACAGGATAGGGTGAATTGCAAATCATTTATGCTGCAGCCTGCAACTGATACCAAAACATTCTTTCAAGGCTAATAATATTCTTTTTCTTCTAAATCCTGCAAATTGTTCTGAGCAGGGAACTATTATACACCATTTTTACTGTGGCAGATGTGTGTCAAAAGCATACAGCCAGACTTAGTTGGATTTCAATAGCATTGCTATATTGCTACTGCAGTCTCATACGTCCATCTCAATTGGGCAAATTTGCCTGGCATTGTAATACTGCAATTTTTTGATCAGTGAAATTTTATACAGCACTTAGCGTTGTACAGTTTTGCCTCAAAACCCCCCTCAAAAAAGAAATTGTTTGCTTAAAAAGACGCATTTCAATATTTATACTGCAGTATAATACGACTGCTATGATACATGGATCTGAGGTGTTGAAATATTCCTGGCATTATAATTCTGCCCTTTTTTTGAGCTATGAAATTTTATACGTTAGTCGGTGCGGGGGCTCTTGGATATTCAGCGTGGATATTTTTGTAGGGTTTTTGCTGACCGTATAAGTCTCCTTCCTATTTTCTTCTATTAATTAGTGGGCCTCTCTTTGCTAAATCTAGTTCATTCTTACGTTTGTCTTTTCTTCTTACCTCACCGTTATTATTTGTTGGGGGCTTGTATTATAACTTTGGGGTTCTTTCTCTTGAGGCAAGTGAGGTCTTATTTTCTCTGAAAGGGTTAGTTAGTTCTCCGGCTGGTGCGAGACGTCTAGAATCAACGTAGGTACGTTCCCCGGCTACTTCTAGTTGTTGTGCTAGGATTAGATATACGGTCAGCCAAGTTACCACCTCCCTATGAGCTGGTTTTTGTGTTTGCGGACTTAGCTTGAACTTCTGAGATCCTCTACCACTAGGATCATAACAGTATTCCAGGCCGAAAGTGAATATTTATTGCATTGCAGAAGCGGGATTAAAAGAAAAGAAGTTCTGAGTTTTTTTTTTTTTTTTTTTTCTTCTTCCCCTTTTTCCTCTGAGTGGCTTGAAGCTCTGCTGCAGACATGAATGTTCAGACTCTGATTACTAGTGTGGATCAGCTTGCTGCACGAGTGCAGGGCATTCAGGATTTTGTTATTAGTAGTCCTATGTCAGAGCCTAAGATACCTATTCCTGAGCTTTTCTCTGGTGATCGATTTAAATTTGGGAATTTTAGGAATAATTGTAAATTGTTTCTATCTTTGAGACCGCGTTCGTCTGGAGACTCAGCTCAGCAAGTTAAAATTGTTATCTCTTTCTTGCGTGGCGACCCTCAGGATTGGGCTTTTTCATTGGCGCCAGGAGATCCGGCATTGGCAAATATTGATGCGTTTTTTCTGGCTCTCGGATTGCTTTATGAGGAGCCCAATCTTGAAATTCAGGCAGAAAAAGCGTTGCTGGCTATCTCTCAGGGCCAAGATGAGGCTGAAGTGTATTGCCAAAAATTTCGGAAATGGTCCATGCTTACTCAATGGAATGAGTGTGCTCTGGCTGCAAATTTCAGAAATGGCTTTTCTGAAGCCATTAAGAATGTGATGGTGGGTTTTCCCATTCCTACAAATCCGAGTGATTCTATGGCTCTGGCCATTCAGATAGATCGGCGTTTGCGGGAGCGTAAATCTGCTAATCCTCTGGCAGTGTTGTCTGAACGGACACCTGACTCAATGCTATGTGATAGAATTCAGACTAGAACTGAACGACAAATTCATAGACGTCAGAATGGGTTGTGTTTTTACTGTGGTGATTCTACACATGTTATCTCAGCATGCTCTAAACGCCTAACAAAGATGGTTAGTCCTGTCGCCATTGGTAATTTGCATCCTAAGTTTATTTTGTCTGTAACTCTAATTTGCTCATTGTCTTCCTACCCTGTAATGGCATTTGTGGATTCAGGTGCTGCCCTGAGTCTTATGGACTTGTCGTTCGCCAAGCGCTGTGGTTTTGTCCTGGAGCCTTTGTAAAATCCTATTCCTCTTAGAGGAATTGATGCTACGCCATTGGCGGAGAATAAACCGCAGTATTGGACACAAGTGACCATGTGTATGACTCCTGAACATCGGGAGGTGATTCGTTTTCTTGTTCTGCATAAAATGCATGATTTGGTCGTTTTAGGTCTGCCATGGTTACAGACCCATAATCCAGTTTTGGATTGGAAGGCAATGTCTGTGTCAAGTTGGGGTTGTCAGGGAATTCATTGCGATTCCCCGTCGGTGTCTATTGCTTCTTCTACTCCTTCTGAAGTTCCGGAGTATTTGTTGGACTATCAGGATGTATTCAGTGAGTCCAGGTCCAGTGCCCTTCCTCCTCATAGGGACTGTGACTGCGCTATAGATTTGATTCCTGGTAGTAAATTTCGTAAGGGATGATTATTTAATTTATCTGTACCTGAGCATGCTGCAATGCGTTCTTATATAAAGGAGTCTTTGGAGAAGGGACATATTCGTCCATCCTCTTCCCCTCTTGGTGCGGGATTCTTTTTTGTAGCCAAGAAAGACGGGTCTTTGAGACCTTGTATAGACTATCGGCTTCTGAATAAAATCACGGTCAAATTTCAGTATCCTTTGCCACTATTGTCGGACTTGTTTGCTCGGATTAAGGGTGCCAAGTGGTTCACCAAGATAGATCTTCGTGGTGCGTACAACCTTGTGCGCATTAAGCAGGGAGATGAATGGAAAACTGCGTTTAATACGCCCGAAGGTCATTTTGAGTACTTGGTGATGCCTTTTGGGCTTTTTAATGCTCCTTCAGTCTTTCAGTCTTTTATGCATGACATCTTCCGGAAGTATCTAGATAAAATTAAGATTGTTTATCTGGATGATATTCTGGTTTTTCTGATGATTGGGATTCTCATGTAAGGCAAGTCAGGATGGTGTTTCAGGTTTTGCGTGATAATGCTTTGTTTGTGAAGGGCTCAAAGTGTCTCTTTGGAGTGCAGAAGGTTTCCTTTCTGGGTTTCATTTTCACCCCTTCTACAGTAGAGATGGACCCAGTCAAGGTCCGAGCTATTCATGATTGGACTCAACCCACGTCTGTTAAGAGTCTTCAGAAGTTCTTGGGTTTTGCTAATTTCTACCGTCGTTTTATTGCTAATTTCTCTAGCGTTGTTAAACCTTTGACGGATATGACCAAGAAAGGTTCTGGTGTGGCTAATTGGGCTCCGGCAGCCGTGGAGGCTTTCCGGGAGCTGAAGCGCCGGTTTACTTCGGCGCCTGTTTTGTGCCAGCCTGATGTCTCACTTCCCTTTCAGGTTGAAGTGGACGCTTCTGAGATCGGTGCAGGGGCTGTTTTGTCGCAGAAAGGCTCTGGTTGCTCTGTGATGAGACCTTGTGCTTTTTTTTCTAGGAAATTTTCGCCTGCGGAGCGGAACTATGATGTTGGTAATCGGGAGTTGTTGGCCATGAAGTGGGCATTTGAGGAGTGGCGTGATTGGCTCGAGGGAGCTAAGCATCGTGTGGTGGTCTTGACGGATCACAAAAATTTGATGTATCTCGAGTTTGCTAAGCGCCTGAATCCTAGACAGGCTCGTTGGTCGTTGTTTTTCTCCCATTTTGACTTTGTGGTCTCGTACCTGCCTGGTTCGAAGAATGTGAAGGCCGATGCTCTTTCTAGGAGTTTTGTGCCTGACTCTCCGGGAGTCTCAGAGCCAGCTGGTATTCTTAAAGAGGGAGTAATCTTGTCGGCCATTTCTCCTGATTTGCGTCATGTGTTGCAGAGATTTCAGGCTGGTAGACCTGACCCTTGCCCACCTGATAGACTGTTTGTTCCTGATAAATTGACCAGCAGAGTTATCTCCGAGGTTCATTCCTCAGTGTTGGCGGGGCATCCTGGGATTTTTGGTACCAGAGATTTGGTGGCTAGGTCCTTTTGGTGGCCTTCCTTGTCACGGGATGTGCGTTCTTTTGTGCAGTCCTGTGGGATTTGTGCTCGGGCTAAGCCTTGCTGTTCTCGTGCCAGCGGGTTGCTTTTGCCCTTGCCCGTCCCGAAGAGGCCCTGGACACACATTTCCATGGATTTCATTTCAGATCTTCCGGTGTCTCAAGGTATGTCTGTCATCTGGGTGGTGTGTGATCGCTTTTCCAAGATGGTCCATTTGGTGCCCTTGCCTAAGTTGCCTTCCTCTTCTGATCTGGTTACTTTGTTCTTTCAGAATGTGGTTCGCTTGCATGGCATTCCTGAGAATATCGTGTCTGACAGAGGATCCCAGTTTGTGTCCAGATTCTGGCGTTCTTTTTGTGCTAAGATGGGCATTGATTTGTCGTTTTCATCTGCCTTTCATCCTCAGACTAATGGCCAAACGGAGCGAACCAATCAGATGCTGGAGGCTTATTTGAGATGTTTTGTTTCTGCGGATCAGGATGATTGGGTGACCTTCTTGCCATTGGCTGAGTTTGCCCTCAATAATCGGGCTAGTTCCGCTACTTTGGTTTCGCCATTTTTCTGCAACTCTGGTTTTCATCCTCGTTTTTCTTCGGGTCATGTGAACCTTCTGACTGTCCTGGGGTGGATTCCGTGGTAGATAGGTTGCAGCGGATTTGGAATCATGTGGTGGACAACTTGAAGTTGTCACAGGAGAAGGCTCAGCGTTTTGCCAACCGCCGCCGCGGTGTGGGTCCCCGACTTCGTGTTGGGGATTTGGTTTGGTTATCTTCTTGGTATGTCCCTCTGAAGGTTTCCTCTCCTAAGTTTAAGCCTCGCTTTATTGGTCCTTATAAAATTTTGGAAGTCCTTAATCCGGTGTCTTTTCGTTTGGATCTTCCGGTGTCATTTGCCATTCACAATGTGTTCCATAGGTCTCTGTTACGGCGGTACGTTGTGCCTGTGGTTCCTGCTGTTGACCCTCCGGCTCCGGTCTTGGTTGAGGGCGAGTTGGAGTACGTGGTGGAGAAGATCTTGGATTCTCGTCTCTCTAGACGGAGGCTTCAGTATCTGGTCAAATGGAAGGGCTATGGTCAGGAGAATAATTCCTGGGTGGTCGCCTCTGATGTTCATGCGGCCGATTTGGTGCGTGCCTTTCACGCTGCTCATCCTGATCGCCCTGGTGGTCTTGGTGAGGGTTCGGTGACCCCTCCTTAAAGGGGGGGTACTGTTGTGAACTATATTTCTTGGCTCCCTCTTGTGGTCACTAGCGGTATTACACTTGGATCATCTTTCTCCAGGTTGGTACCCACCTGGTTCGTTAGGCCTTGGGTGTTCCTATTTAGACTTCCTGGAAACTCAGTCTAGTGCCTGGAATCGATGTAGTCAGCCTATGTCTGTTTGCTCCTGACTCCTGGTCTCTTGTTCTTTGCAAGATAAGCTAAGTCCTGCTTTCTTATTTTTGTTTATTCGCTTTGCTTCTATTTTGTTCCAGCTTGTTCATAATGTGATTCCTGATTTTTGCTGGAAGCTCTAGGGGGCTGATATTCTCCCCCCACACCGTTAGTCGGTGCGGGGGTTCTTGGATATTCAGCGTGGATATTTTTGTAGGGTTTTTGCTGACCGTATAAGTCTCCTTCCTATTTTCTTCTATTAATTAGTGGGCCTCTCTTTGCTAAATCTAGTTCATTCTTACGTTTGTCTTTTCTTCTTACCTCACCGTTATTATTAGTTGGGGGCTTGTATTATAACTTTGGGGTCCTTTCTCTTGAGGCAAGTGAGGTCTTATTTTCTCTGAAAGGGTTAGTTAGTTCTCCGGCTGGTGCGAGACGTCTAGAATCAACATAGGTACGTTCCCCGGCTACTTCTAGTTGTTGTGCTAGGATTAGATATAAGGTCAGCCAAGTTACCACCTCCCTATGAGCTGGTTTTTGTGTTTGCGGACTTAGCTGGAACTTCTGAGATCCTCTACCACTAGGATCATAACACTTAACCCCCTACAAAAAAAACCTTGCTATATTGATACTGCAGACTTATACTTCTATCTGAAGTGGGCTAATTTTGCTGGCATTGTAATACTGTCTGCAACATTTTCTCAACAGCGATATATAATTGAAAATGGACAATGCAAGTAGAAAGGGACAGGGAAGTGGGCATGATGCTGATGGTGAGAGCAGAGGTCCAATCTCAGTAGCTGTGATTCTGGACCACATAATCCTCACCCTGATCCTCCTTCCTCCCTCCATGCTGAGTGCTCGGAGACAAGTGATTGCAAACTTGGACACGCCAAAGAGCTGTCCACATTTCTCTTTTGAGATTCTGGCCTCTTGCCCTGTCTGTTCCAACGACGGCGGGAAAATGCAATTACTATCTCAAGAGCTGAATGATTATGAGATACAATTGCCAGCAAGTGGTGTCTTCACATCAGCAAGTGAGCAGGAGGACCAGGGTGCAGAAGTGGAAGACAAGGTGGTGGATCATGAAGTCAGTGACTCAACCTGGGAAGGTGACATGCAGAGCGATGACAGCAGCACACAGGGGGAGGCATCTGCTGCACCACAACAAGCAGTAAAAAGCAGTGGATTTGCCAGAGACACAAGGTGGGCAACTGATCCCCAGAGCACCAATAGGGGTGAAGTTGCTGAGCCACTGGCTACAATGCTATATGACCACATTTTCAGAATGCTTCCGGAGACAGAACCTTTCTGCAACCTCATGGTGGTGGCCATCCCTTGGTACACAGTCCCAGCCACAACTGTTTCTCCCAGTGTGCAGTCCCTGCCTTACACAAGCATGTGTCGCATAATATCTGCCATGCCCTGACCAGCACTGTGACTGGGAAGGTCCATTTAACCATGGACACCTGTACAGGTTCTTGTGGCCAGGGATGTTACATTTCTCTGACAGCACACTGGGTGAACATTGTAGAAGCTGAGGCCCAGTCGAACCCTGAGACGGAATATATGCTACCTGAGGATTGTGGGCCCTGGTTCAGTCAAGGTTGACCCTACTTCCTACAGCAGTTCATGCGCCTCCTCCTCCTACTGCACACCCTCCATCTCACAAACCTCAACATCATTTGAAAGCTGGAAGCACTGCAGCACTGCCTTGGCCAAGCGGCAAAAAGCTCTGCTGAAGCTAATCTGCCTAATTGACAAACCAAACACAGCCGCGGAGTTCAAATGTCTAACAGACCACACTGATCTGTGGATATTGCCCCTGAATCTACAACCAGGCATGGTCATGTGTGACAAGTACCGTAACCTGGTGGCAGCTCTGAAGCTTGGTAACTTTGCACATGCATGTACCATGCCTGGCCCATGTGCTCAACTTAATGGTTCAGCGGTTTCTCAGAACCTACCGAGATTTGTCTGAGCTACTTGTGAAAGTATGCCATGTTTGTGCCCATTTCCACATGTCAGCTACAGCTGCCACTACTCTGGCAGTGCTGCAGCAGCGTTTGCAACTTCCAGCTTACCAACCAGTGTGGGATGTCACCATGTGTTGGAACTCAATGTTACATATGTTGGCAAGGCTGTGTCAGCAGTAGAGGACAGTAGTTGAATACCAGCTACACCATGCATGTCGGTATTCAGGTGAGCCTCTGCACATAAGAGCTGATAAGCGGGCATGGATGTCTGAGATCTAAGCTGCTCTCCAAAACTTTGAGGACTCAAGATGGTGAGCGGCAATGATGCCATAATTAGCATCACAATCCCACTTCTCTGTCTACTGAAAAGCTCACTGTCAACAATTAAAGAGGAGGCTTTGCAGGGGGAGAAAGTTGAGATAGAGCAAGAAACTATACTAGGTGATGCTACATAGCCCAGCCTCATCTCATCTTCCGATTGCCTGTGCTACAGATGACAGTACCTACACTACATTCATCCCATCTGTTCATCGTGGATGGTCTAAAGACAAGGAGGAGAGTGAGAACAAGAAGGAGGATGAGGAGGACAACATGGACAGTAGTCCTTTTCGTGGGAGCAGGGAAGTCTTGTCAGTCTGGCACACATGTTCAGCAGCCTTTCCCATGACCCTCTCATTGTGCGCATTTTGGCCAACAGTAATTACTGGTTGGTCATCCTTCTGGACCCATGCTACAAGGAGAATTTATGTCTCTCCTTCCTGCGGCAGAGAGATTTAATAAAATATAGCAGTACCAGATTACTTCCAATGTGTCTGATCATGTCTCACGCACCAAATGACCAGATAAGATATTACAATTATTAAATAATAAAAAAAAATTCACCATTGAAAGCAATGCAAACATGCAAAAACACAGCAAAACACTGCATGTGAATTTAGCCCAAGGTGTGGAGGAGAATTTTTTTTCCTTATTTATTTAGCATTTTATACAATTCATTATCCTGTAAAGAATGTTTCTTGTCAGTCCACAAAAGTGGCATAATGCTCCTGACAACATTGTTCCCAGCAGCAACCTGGGAATAAGAGATGCTTCCAGGGGTCTTCCCATTGCTGTTCCAATGACATTTCAGCTGTTTCCATGGTTTTCAGCAATTTGTTTGCCCCCTCCAGATCTCCAAGGGGGCACTGTAAAAATGCTCGAGTTTGAATTGGCTTCCATTGAACTCATTACTCGGGTCTAGCACACGAGCATTACTATTTGCTTGACTTGAGTAATGAGTACCCAAGCATTTTAGTGCTCGCTCATTACTACCACACATATATTTATGCGTGTAAATTAGATCTCATCTGAGGTGTCTTTTTTGTAAGCTAAACAAGTCTAAATTTTCCAGTTTCTCATCATATGAGAGGCCTTCCATCCCTTTTAATAATCTAGTTGCATGCATTTGAACTAACTACTGAATATCATTTTTAAAATGTGGAGCCCAAAACTGCATTCCTTACTGTAGATGTGGCCTCACAAATGATTTATAAAGGGGTAAAAATATGTTGGGATTGCAGGATTTCATCTCTCTTTTTATACATTTTAAAATTGTGCTGCTTGACATTCAATACTGCTGCTCAGCTTACTTGTAACCAGAATACCCAAGCTCTCCTCCTGTTCTCTAGTCCCAAGTGTACTCCCATTTAATGTATATGCATCAATAGGATTACTCCATCCCAGGTGCATTACTCTACATTTATCTACATTAAATCTCATTTGCCAGATCATTTTGTGATTTTGCAATGTCAAGCTGAGATTTAAATATCCTACATTGCTTGGTGTCGTCAGCAAAGACTGACACTTAATCAACCCTGAATCAACAAAAACATTAGTGCATGCCCCATCATGTCCCATCTCCATTACTGCAGCATCCTTCTCTTTGGCCTCCCTTCTAACACTGTTTTGCGACTTTGATTCATCTATAACTCTGCCTCTCCCTACTGCCAATCTTTTTGCTGGTTACCCATTAAGAATAATTTTAATATAAACTAGTAACACTGACATGCAAGGCTGTCCATAACTGGACCCTTTTATAAAACTCTGAACCACTTTTTGGCTACCGCTCTGCCCATACTCTCTAATTGCTTTTCACACAATAATCTCCAAGATTTTTTTTCATTCCACATTCTCTGGAACTTGCTACCTAAGCACATCAGATCCACCACAATTGAAGCCTTCATATGCAACTTAATACTTATACCTAGAAAAGTCTACTACTTTAGTAATTCTGCTGCCTCATTATTATCACTTGAGCTGTTTTCAACCTCCTGACCTACGATCTCTTTTCCCCTAGCTTATGGATTCTAAGCCCACGATGGATGTATCCTCCCTCCATGTGTACTATTTTGTCACCCTTAAAATTTACTTTATTTCATTTATATATTATGCAAATAAACTGTCTGAATAAGTACAGAACCCAGGAAACAACAATGTCTTAAAATTAATAAATAATAACTGTGGGTTTCGCTTAGACCCTTAAAACCTTTAGCATACTAATTAGTGCACGTAGCAACAAAGAGTACTCTGGTTTGCCACATTTGTACAGATGGTAGAGTCTAGTTAGAATTACAAATGGATTATCAATCTAAAGCACAATTATAGCAATTCTCAAACAGCTATCGTAAAAATGAACTCATTTTTTCAGTGGCTCTCCACTCATGCTAAAGTGAGGATACGAGCCCTAAGACAGTAACCACCATTAATTACAATATGATTTTTTTTAGCTTATTAACTGGAGTCATAAATAATGAATGGCTAAAACATACGCATAAATAATGAAAAATGAACAATCACAATTCACAATGTTATACTTCTCTTGATCTTGTGAAGTCAATAATTTATTGCCATTGGATTTTTGATTGTTGACCTGAGACAATTTAAAGGGAATCAGTCAGTAGGACAGGATTTTGTCACTATTTTCAGTGCATGTAGCTCCTACTAAAACAAGTCAATCAATACCATTACAGGGCCATTCTGTTCTTACGTTACTTAGAAATCAGGAACCAGGAAAACGACTGCTATAGGAAGGAGGGAGATAGAAGTGCAGCAAAGGCCAGGCAGATGTTGATGGTAGGGGCCTCCATAATTAGGAGGACAGATATGATCGTCTGCCACCGAGTCCATGAATGCCGAACAGTTTGCTATCGGCCAGGTGCTCACGTTCAATATATCAATTCAGACAGACAGATTGCTGGGTGGAGCTGGGGAAAATTCAGCAGTTCTCGTACACATTGGCATCATTGACAAAGTTAGAGGGAGTACCACCAAGGAGATGTTTTCAGAAATACTGCCAGTGCCACGAGCATCACTAGAAAGACAGTGAGAGCTTAGGTAGATAAATATGTGGCTTAGAAATTGAAGCAAGAAGGAAGGGTTTGGGTTCATAGAGAACTGACTCAACTTCTCAGTATGCTACAGGATCAATGGTAGGGACAGGATGCACCCCAGTGAGGAGGGTGGAGTGTGCTTAGTGAAAAAATAGTCGTATGGATGGAGGAGCTTTTAAACTAGAATTTGGAGGGAGGGAGGGGCATTGTGCTTAAAAGGGGATAGATAGAGTAGACAGAGAGAGACAGTAGGAGTTAGTGGGGATTAAGGGTGAGCTAGGATATGCAAGGAAAGTAGGGAGGTGAGTAGGAGCAATAAATGTGCTAATAGTATTAAATGTCTGTTGGCAAATTCAAGAAGTCTTCCAAACAAAATTGAATGAATTGGTGACTCTTATGTTAGCAGCAGCACAGATTACGATGTGGTGGACATCACAGAGGCTTGGCTGGATGAAAGCCATGACTGGGTGCAAACGTAGAAAGTTCAAAACATTTAGAAAAGACAGGAAAGACAAAAAGGGTAGAGGGGTGTATATTTTTGTCAAATCCAAATTTAGACATGTGCTCAATGATAACATTGGGGGGAGCTGTGACAATGTAAAGTAAATGTGCATGGGTTGGCAATAATGTAAAACTAATAATTGGAGTTTGCTATAAACCTCCTTATCTAACTGAAAAAGTAGAGAATGAAATGCTGAAACAAATTAAAAAGGCAGCAAATTATAATAGGGTACTTATTTTGGGGAATTTTAACTATCTAGACATTCAATGGAACATAGAATCTTCTGGTTGTGCTAAAAGCTGCAAGTTCTAATCTGCAGTTAATGACAATTACCTCTCTCAGCAGGTAGATGAACTAACCAGTTGTTAGGGCTGGTGGAACGCACCAAATAATTATAAGGATGGTATAAGGTGTGTTCGCAGCCCGGGGTCCACCGTGCAGAGATGACACCTGCTCCTCGGTAATGGTGGACAGTATATGGCGGTATAATGTGAACAAACACGGGTTAGCTTCACCCGCTTTCTAAGGAAGCAAACCATGTTGCATCACAGGGCCGCAATAGAGTGAACGCTAGTATTGGGTCACAGGACTCCACCCCAAGGACACGGGGTTAGAGTCCCTCTAGACCACTAGCGCTCGGCACCGCAAATGCAGTGCCAGGGAAAAACCTAAAAACCACTAACCACTCTAACTAGGGACAGGTAAGTGCACTGGTTGCGCATGGTGCCGCACTGGCTAGTGCTGCTGATAGAGGCTATAGATTGTGCCTGGTGCTGGATGACACTAACTGGCGCTAGACAGCTCCAACATTCGCGAGCATTCATCAACACTAGGGATGGGAATGATTCAGAGCTTTCACCAGAACTGGCCATGCAAACCTTTTATATCTGTAGCCTTCCAGGACCTTCCTAGCTCTCCAATCAGAGCCGCTACAGGATCTGAGCATGTGACCCCCGACCACCAATGAGAGGTAGTCCCGTGGGCATGCTCAGTAGAAGAAAAGCAGGACTTGGCATGTCTGCTTGCCTCTAATCAATGCTGGTTACAAAGGCTGAGCCTAGAATGGTAGCTGTAACCAAATGCACAGTGCTTGAGCAAGACGCTAGGACCGACGTCTCTGCTGAGCAGGCTCCACTGCGGCTGAAGGAGAATGGGAGACAGCAGCGGACATGGTTCAAGATTCCCCCTGTGCAGTGGCAGGAACTCGACACCTAACACCAGTGGAGATAATCTGCTGGAACTGGTTCTTTCATATAGACCAGATACAATTTCAGATTTACAGGTCAGGGAGCATTTGGGAAGCAGTGACCATAACATGGTAAGTTTTAATATAATTTTCAATCAAACAATCAAATGGGGAAATGGAAAAACCTGGAACATTAAGTAAGCTGTTTTCAGCAAATTAATGGAAGAGCTTAGTCGTGTAGACTGACACTATGTCAGGGTAACTGTGGATACCAAACATAAATGGGGCATGTTTAAGGATATACTACTACAGTAGATTCCTGTAGAAAACTCACTGGGAATAAAAATAAACCATTATAGATAATTAAGCCAGTAAAAAGTTTAATAAGACAAAAACAAATGGAATTCAAAATCATGAAAGCTGAGAATACAAAAAATAGCATTTCAGGAGTATAAAGATCTCAATAAGAAATGTAGAAAAGAAATTAAACTAGCAAAGTTGTCTACAGAGAAATAAACCACCAGCAACATTAAAATAAATCTCCCCCCAAAAAATAAAAAATACATCAATGACAGAAAGAAAAAAACGGATGGTATCGGCCCCTAAAAGGCGATAATAACAAGATAATTATAAAGTGCAAAGAAAAGGCTGAAATATTAAGCAGGGACCTCTTATCAGTGTTCAGCAATGAACTGACTGTTCCAGAGATTATTCAGCAGAGCAAAAATCACACCTCATCACCTGGCATAACTGGTTTACCACGAGAAAAAGTACACCTGCGTCTGAGCAAATTAAACATTGACAAATCCCCCAGCCAAGATGGCATTCATCTGCAGATATTGAGGGAATTGAGCTCAGTAATTGACAGACTGCTGTATGTTATATTCTTAGACTCTCTTGTAACAAGGTCGGTGCCACACGATTGGAGGATGGCTCACGTGGTATCAATATCTAAGAAAGGTAAAAAGGTAGATCCAGGTTACTACCGTTCGGTATCTGTGACATCAGTATTGTACAAAGTTTTTGACGGAATTATAAGAGATGACCTGCAGAAATATATTGCAGCGAATAACATAATAATTGACAACCAGCACGGATTCATGAAGAATAAATTAAGTCTCACTAACATTTCGGGTTTCTATGAGGAGGTAAGTGCAAATCTGAATGTTCGTAATGTGGCTGATGTGATTTATCTGGACTTTGCAAAGGCATTTGATACTGTACCACATAGTAGTCTTATACTGAAGCTATGGAAGTAGACACTAAGGGAAACAATATGCAGATGGGTAAGGGATTGGCTAAAAGACAGGAAGCAAAAAGTCAATGCAAATGGGATATAGTCTTCAGTGGGGTACCGCAGGGATCTGTACTAGGACCCATTCTTTTTAAACTCTTTAATAATGACGTTGTGGATAGGGTTAAAGCAGGCATGAGGAAATGTTATTTATTAATATTTTTGTGTGGTATGACTATGTGAATTAAAGGGATAATCATTCAAAGTTTGAATTTTTTTATTTTTTTTTACATTTATTTCAAATTTCTGATTTTTTTTATAAACAAACACAAAATATATTGACCTAAGTTTACCATTATGATAAAGTATAATGTGCCATAAAAAAAAACAATCTCAAAATCACTGGATCACTATTTTTTTAAGAAATCCAGAGTTATTACTACAGAAAGTGACACTGGTCAGATTTTAAAAATTTGGCCCAGTCACTAAAGGGTTAAGAGGTGGGTTTGAAAATGTTTATGAGATGGAGATGGCAAGAGATTGTAAGGTCTTGGATGTTCCAAATGTGTAAGGGGATACAGATAAAACCAATATTTATTCCAAAATTGTTAAGAAACCTAAACATCTTCATAAGTGTATATCTTGTAGATTGTGAGCCCTCGCGGGCAGGGTCCTCTCTCTTCATGTGCCAGTCGTGACTTGTATTGATTAAGATTATTGTACTTGTTTTTTATTATGTATACCCCTTTTCGCATGTAAAGCGCTATGTAATAAATGGCACTATATTAATAATAATAACAATATCCCATAGCAATATCAGGCAAAATACCTCTAAGACATGTGAGTTATAACATGTTTTGAACCTCATGACTCGCTGGTTCTTAGTCATATTCATTGTAAGGGATAGATTGTGGTTCTATAGTGGTTCTATAGCACCTTGTTTATGGTTCCCTTTCTACTTGTAGTGGCCACCACAGGTTACTGCACATCTGTCTGCTATGCAAATCTATAGGAGGCAGATGTGCAGTAACAAGCCTTGGCCACTACAAGAAGATGTGCAGCTTCGCAAGTAAGTACTATCGGCTGGCAGACGCCGCTGTTGCCATGGATAAGATCTGATCGGCCAGACAGCAGTTTTTAGCTTTGGGGGGCAACAATGTCCCATCATCCCTAAAGATTCCCATAGATAGAGAATAAAAAGTTGGAGAGGTTAAAATGTTGCGTAGTTTGGTCACAGAAGAAACTTGTGAAAGTAGATTATATGGGGTAATTCAACTTTTATCTTCACAGAACATGAGGTACATGCATCAGCTTTTTAATACAGCGTAACAGGAAGTCCAAGTGACCTTTTACCAGAGAGAAAGTGAAACCAAAGTACAACAAGTATATCCATTACATTCAGCTAAGTATATAACAATTACAACATTGCCATCTACTGTCAGAAAAGTGTAAACTCCTCCTGCACACAAATAAGTCTGTATCTGTTCCATATCTGCCATCACCCTTTCTCAACAGTAAGGACCTATTCAGTTAAGCCTAATTTCTTCATCAGTCTCTGATGTCTTTCAATATTTAATGCCTTTGTGAAAATATCTGCTATCATATCTTCAGTTGGACAGTATTCTAAATTTAGGATTTCTTGTTCCTGTGATCTCTCAAGAAGTGAAACTTTACATCAATGTGTTTAATTCTTGGATTAACTCTTTCCATCTGAGCAAGAACTAGACATCCTTGATTGTTCTCATACATCTTTGTTGGTCCCAATTGTTGTTGTCTTAAGTCTGTTAGCAGTTGTCTTAACCATAGAACTTCTTGACTGGCATGTGCTGCGGTCATTGCTTCTGTCGATGACAGTGTTACTATAGATTGTTTCTTACTAGTCCAACTAATTGGTCCACCTGAGAGCAAGAAAAGATAGCCACTGGTAGATTTCCTGTCAATTGGATCTCCAGCCCAGTCTGCATCAATGTATCTAGTTAAAATGCATTTCTCACTTGTAGGTAGTTTCAGTTTAACACTGCTAGTCCCTTTCAAATAGCAGATTACTCTCTTCACTGCATTCCAATCCATTTTATTTGGCTTTGACACCTTCCTGCTCAAAATTCCCACTGCTGCTGCAATGTCTGGCCTTGTAACAGTCGCAGGATATAATAATTATCCCATTGTCTTTCTGTATTGTTCATTATTCGGTAGCAGATTCTGTTCACTATTTATTTCCTTCAGATAGTTGGTTTCCATTGGAGACGTCACTGGATTTGCATCTTTTAATCCAAATTTTTCGATTATGCATTGAATCATGTGATTTTGACTAATAAGGAATCTCCTGTCTTCTCTTTCTATCTGTATTCCTAGGTACTGTTTCACATTTCCCAGATCTTTGATCTCGAAGTGTTGATCCAAAATTTTCACTGCCTCCGCATCATCCCTTTCTTTTTCAAAACTAACTAAAATATTGTCCACATATTTCAGGACATAGATCCATCTGTCTGTCAGTCTCTTTTTATATAGACAAAGATCCGCTTTGCCTCTTTGAAAATGTTCATTTAAGAGTACTGTGATTTTATCATTCCACTCTTTAGCGGCGTGTTTTAAACCACATGTACTTTTCCATAGCTAACAAACCATGTTTGGTTTCCTATTATCCTTGAACCCTGGGGGTTGTTTCATGTAAATGTCTTCTGTTAAGTCCATTCAGAAATGCTGCCTTTACATCCAGATGTTTCAACTGCATTTGGTTAGCTGCTGCAACAGCAAAAAAAGTTCTGATTGTGGTGTGTTTGACAACTGGATCAAGTGTCTCATCATAGTCTTCTCCATATTTCTGAGAATAGCCTTTAGCTATGAGTCTTGCTCGGTAACGATCAGCTGTGCCATCTGCTTGGTATTTTACTTTAAAAACCCATTAGCATCCTATAGCATTTTTTCTATTGGTAGTTCTGTCAGTGTCCATGTCTTTGAATCATGCATGGATTTTATTTCTGTTTCTGCAGCCTTTATCCATTTGTTGGCCTCTTCTTCTGAAAGTTGAGCTATGTCATCTCAAAATGTAGGTTCATAAATTTTATTTGCACTTGACTTGTATGAAACATGTTGAGGTGGTCTTCCCTGGTTTTCTCTTATTGAGCGTCTTGGTTCTGTGTCTGTATGGAGCTGTATCTCTTAACTTTCAGCTTTTTGATTTTCATCTATTTTCACTTCCTCATCAGATGTTCCTGCAGTTATATCACAGTCATTTCTCTCATTTTTCACTTCCAGTGATGTCGATATGTCATCATTTAGATCTTCAATTAATGTTACACTGTTACTGTGATTTTGTCTGTCTTTGGATCTAGGATTCTGTATCCTTTGCAATTCTTACTATATCCAACAAATATTCCTTCAATGGCTCGGTTTTGAAATTTGGAGTGTTTTTCTTCTAGAATAAACACAAAAGCTTTGCAACCAAAAACTCTTAAAGATTTACACTTGGTTTCTTTCCTTGCCACAGTTCATATGGGTTTTTTTCAGTTTTCTAGAAAAAAGTCTGTTTTGCAGATAAGAAGCTGACATTGCTGCTTCAACCCAGTATTTCTCTGGTAGTTTGGAGTCTGTTAGCATACATCGTATCTTTTCAGTCACAGTTCTGTTTTTCCTTTCTGCTAGCCCATTCTGTTCAGGTGTGTATGGAACAGTCTTTTGATGCTCTGTTCAATTCTGTCTTAAGTAGTTTTCTATTTGGTGTCCTGTAAATTCACCTCCATTATCACTTCTGATGATGATTGGCTTCCTCTGAAACTTGTTATTTGACTTTGTCACATAGTCTTCTAATTTTTCAAAAACTTCATTTTTGTTCTTTATCAAGTATGTGACTGTGTATCTTGAGTAGTCATCTATGAAGATCACTATACTGTATATCTATTACCTCCTGATTGATATGGTCACTTTCATGGGTCCACATACATCAGTGTGTACCAAGTCAAGCGGTCTTGTGATTTTTGTCTCACTCTCTTTAGGTATAGATACTCTTGTAGCTTTAGATTTTATACAACATTCACATTTTATGGTAATTGAACAATCAGATATCAATATGTCTTTTGTTAAATTCTTCTTTTGTAATACCATTATACTCTCAGGATGTCTGTGTCCTTAACGTCTATGCCACATGTAAATACAATTCTTGTGATCATGTGTACATAACTTCATCTGTTCAATTAATGTGTCTAGATGGTATAATTGTTCACCTGCTTTGACATTAATTATTACCTTATCTCCCACTAGGATTGTACATTTATCATCTTTGAATTTTACAGTAAGTCCTCTGGTTGTTAGACGCTTTACGGAAAGCAATCCCCCTTCTAGTCCTTGAACATATAACACATCCTTTACTAGTAATTTTGAATTATTCCCAAATCTATCAGGACAGATTAGCATTCCTTGTCCAATGGATTCTGTGGTTATTTTCCCCCATCTGCAAGATAAATTGCTTCCTTTTTATTTTCATCAAGTTCAGTAAAGAAGCTTTTATCACTAGTCATGTGACTTGTTGTTCCTGAGTTAATAAATCAGCCTGACGATAACGCTTTTTATCAGTTACTTTAACTGTACCATTCCAGTGATCTGCATGTGGGTTAGAAATTGTGCTGTTTTACTTTCTGTTTATTCTCCTTTTGGTGTTATTTCTGTTGTTCTACTTTCCATATAGCACAGTCTTTCTTTAAAAGTCCTTTTTTCTTACATAATTCTCTTGTCTCTGTATTATGGGGCTTCTTTTCTGTCGCTTTAAGAGCATTTTCACTATCCATTTCAGTGGAATCGTAGGTTTGCTCTTTCCTTCTATGATATTCATCTATAAGTCTGGTATTTACAAACTCTAGTGTAATGACTAGTACCAATAGAGCAAGTGAAGTGGCAACACGATCAGAATTATAAAACATATAAATAGCTTTATTTTTTGGACAATTCCATCAATTAGAACAAAGAAATTATTCAATACAAATAATCACATATAATATGCAACATGGGTACATAAACCCTGTTGCTCATGGACAATAATAACTGGTAACAAAGAAAATAGAGACCTATGACCCATATATATCCTGACACTACTATCTACCAAAATATTCATCAGCATAAATATATCTAGATGTTGTATTTAAATAGTAGATGTACCTTAAGATGTCAATCTACATAGCTGCTAGTTTTATGACTCTCATATACCATAAGTGCTTGAAAAACAGATATTAAATCCGTCTTGCCCAAAATAGGGCTATAAAGATAATATACAGTTGTGGCCAAAAGTATTGACACCCCTGCAATTCTGTCAGATAATACTCCGTTTCTTCCTGAAAATGATTGCAAACACAAATTCTTTGGCATTATTATCTTTATTTAATTTGTCTTAAATGAAAAAAAAACACAAAAAGAATTGTCCTAAAGCCAAATTGGACATAATTCCACACCAAACATAAAAAAGGGGGTGGACAAAAGTATTGGCACTGTTCGAAAAATCATGCAATGCTTCTCTAATTTGTGTAATTAACAGCACCTGTAACTTACCTGTGGCACCTAAAAGGTGTTGGCAATAACTAAATCACACTTGCAGCCAGTTGACATGGATTAAAGTTGACTCAACCTCTGTCCTGTGTACTTGTGTGTACCACATTGAGCATGGAGAAAAGAAAGAAAACCAAAGAACTGTCTGAGGACTTGAGAAACCAAATTGTGAGGAAGCATGAGCAATCTCAAGGCTACAAGTCCATCTCCAAATACCTGAATGTTCCTGTGTCAACCGTGTGCAGCGTCATCAAGAAGTTTAAAGCCCATGGCACTGTGGCTAAACTCCCTAGATGTGGACAGAAAAGAAAAATTGACAAGAGATTTCAACGGAAGATTGTGCGGATGTTGGATAAAGACCCTTGACTAACATCCAAACAAGTTCAAGCTGCCCTGCAGTCCGAGGGTACAACAGTATCAACCCATACTATCCGTCAGCGTCTGAATGAAAAGGGACTGTATGGTAGGAGACCCAGGAAGACCCCACTTCTTACCCCGAGACATAAAAAAGTCAGGCTGGAGTTTGCCAAAACTTACCTGAAAAAGCCTAAAATGTTTTGGAAGAATGTTCTCTGGCCAGATGAGACAAAAGTAGAGCTTTTTGGGCAAAGGCATCAACATAGAGTTTGCAGGAGAAAAAAAGAGGCGTTTAAAGAAAAGAACACGGTCCCTACAGTCAAACATGGTGGAGATTCCCTGATGTTTTGGGATTGCTTTGCTGCCTCTGGCACTGAACTGCTTGACCGTGTGCATGGCATTATGAAGTCTGAAGACTACCAACAAATTTTGCAGCATAATGTAGGGCCCAGTGTGAGAAAGCTGGGTCTCCCTCAGAGGTCATGGGTCTTCCAGCAGGACAATGATCCAAAACACACTTCAAAAAGCACTAGAAAATGGTTTGAGAGAAAGCACTGGAGACTTCTAAGGTGGCCAGCAATGAGTCCAGACCTGAATCCCATTGAACACCTGTGGAGAGATCTATAACTGGCAGTTTGGAGAAGGCACCCTTCAAATATCAGGGACCTGGAGCAGTTTGCCAAAGAAGAATGGTCTAAAATTCCAGCAGAGCATTGTAAGAAACTCATTTATGGTTACCGGAAGCGGTTGGTTGCAGTTATTTTGGCTAAAGGTTGTGCAACCAAGAATTAGGCTGAGGGTGCCAATACTTTTGTCTGGCCCATTTTTGGAGTTTTGTGTGAAATGATCAATGTTTTGCTTTTTGCTTCATTCTTTTTTGTGTTTTTTTCATTTAGGACAAATTAAATGAAGATAATAATACCAAAGAATTTGTGTTTGTAATCATTTTCAGGAAGAAACTGAGTGTTATCTGACAGAATTGCAGGGGTGTCAATATTTTTGGCCACAACTGTATAAAGCCTAATGGCTCATTATATTGATCATGCACAATTAAAAATAAATCAGTTACCTGTGGCCATCATAGTACCAGGATAGTGGTCAAAAACTACACCTCAATGCACGTTTCACTGTCCCCGCAGCTTCGTCAGGAGGTAAGTAGTATTGTATCTGGTGTCTTTTTATATCATTCCATAAATTACCTGGGTGTCGGCAACTGTAGCAGCGCGTTCCCGGCATGTTGTCGCTCCGTAATGGGAGCGGCGCTCAAGGATCGCGTCTTCCGGTCACATGACACGGTCAGCTGACCAGGCCCGTAGCCAAGTCAACACAACGCCAGTATAGAGCGCCGACACTCATACCGAGCGGCAGCGCATGCTCGGCTCGCGCACAAGTCTGCACTATCAATTTAACCCTATCAGGTATGTATGTCCTAGATATAATATTCACATGCTCAAACATATACTCATAATAAAGCTGGGCCATTGTAAAAAGATGTCCTATGTAAGAATACAGTATTTGTGAAAAACTATTGCCACTATTCCCACAGATTGCATACTAACAATTACTATATAAAGAGCTTAGTGTAAAACACATAACAATAACAAGTACAATATCAGATATATATCAATAATTATCCTATTATAATCTAAATGTGCAATTCAATTGTACATATAATATAATATAGGTACTGTATAAACACCTACTACATAAAACAATTAGCTAATAATGGCCCTGGGATCCATATTCATGTAAAAACTAAAGAATTAAAATAAAAAATATGGATATACTCACCCGTCCGGCGGCCCCTGGACCTTACCGATTGTAACCGGCAGCCTCCGTTCCTAAGAATGAGGAGTTTAGGACCCTCGATGACGTCGCGGCTTGTGATTGGTCGCGTGCCGCTCATGTGACCGCTCACGCGACCAATCACAAGCCGCGACGTCATCGCAGGTCCTAAACTCCTCATTCTTAGGAACGGAGGCTGCCGGTTACAATCGGTAAGGTCCAGGGGCCGCCGGACAGGTGAGTATATCCATATTTTTTATTTTAATTCTTTATTTTTTACATGAATATGGATCCCAGGGCCTGAAGGAGAGTCTCCTCTCCTCCAGATCCTGGGAACCATACACTGGGAACTTCCGATTTTTATTTCCGATACCACAAAAATATCGGAACTCGGCATCGGAATTCCGATACTGCAAGTATTGGCCGATACCCGATACTTGCGGTATCGGAATGCTCAACACTAATCATCATCTGTAGAGCACCACATCAATAATTCTGTGACTCTAGGAACCGAGACCAAGGGAAAATATAGATCCTGTAATACCTAAACAGACAAATATAAATGTAATCACATAAATTTACTACAAAAACAATTAAAAACAATTATACACAATACAAAAATTTGCGCCATTATTCAATAAAGGGTTTGAAGCTCAGTGTTTAATTAAGGCCATTGGGTGTAAGGGTGTTAAAGGATACAATCCATTTTGTCTCTCTTTTTAACAACTCTCTTTGATAATTACCCCCTCTAATACCTAATTGTACTCTATCAATTCCTCTTACTTTGAGTCCTCTGGGGTCGCTTTTATGGAAAACCTTAAAATGCCTCGGGATTGATTTGAGTAGTGTTAAATCTTGTGCCTCAGCAGCATTTTGTATGGCCCTAACATGTTCCAATGTTCTAACTCTCAATTGGTGTGTGGTCATCCCAATATAAATCTGATTACAGGGACAAGATGCAAAATAGATGACCATATCAGTTTTGCATGTAATATGATGAGTTATTGTGTACGTGCGAGACTGGTCACTATTGTAGAATGTAAATGTTCGCTCTATAAAGCTACAGGCTGAACAATCACCGCATTTAAAGCAGCCCCATTTTGGACCCATTTGTACTGAAAAAGAATTACTTTTTTGGAGCCACATAGTGGCTATGAGTTTATATATCTTTAAGGTTTTTCGATTGTCTTTAAGTGATCGATGGAGTTTCAGGGAGGTATTTGACTAAATCCTTATCAACTCTGAGAACTGGCCAGTGTTTTCTCAATATTTGTAATATATCTGTCCATCTTGAATTAAAATCAGTTATCAATCTCACTGGTTGTTCTTGTTGTTGTGGGGTTTTCTTCTTTTTTACCAATAGCTGATTCCTAGATGTAAATTTAGCTCTCTGTACGAATATTCTTATGATTATATCCCCGTTGTTTCAGATTAGATCTCAAAATTTGAGCCTGGTTTTCAAACTTTGCGTCATCAGACCAGATGCGTTTCATGCATAGAAATTGCCCCATAAGGACGGCCCTAATAGTCTGCAGGTGATGTGATGAACCTGCATGAAGAAGTGCGTTGGTAGCAGTATATTTCCGAAATAGATCAGTTGTCAAGAATTTATCACCATCAACTTCAATGAGGACATCCAAAAATTCCACCTGTTTTTTACTGTATTTCAATGTCAAATTTATATTAAACGGATTGTCATTCAATCCATTAAGAAATGATGTAAAACGATCTTCAGTACCTTGCCAAACAAACAAGATGTTGTCGATATATCTAGACCATGAGATCACGGCTGAGAAGTCATCCAAATTATAGACCACTTCTCTTTCCCACAGCCCCAGGAACAGGTTAGCATATGAGGGCGCACAAGTCGCCCCCATAGCTGTGCCCTGGAGCTGTAGGAAGAAGCGGTCCTTACATGTAAAAAATGATGTGTTAAAGAAAATTGTAAAAGATCAATAATAAAATTGATCTAATCATAATCAAAATTAGTCATAATTAAGAAGGACCTCGATGCCACGATCCCATGGTCGTGACATATAGATGTACAGTACAGACCAAAAGTTTGGACACACCTTCTCATTTAAAGATTTTTCTGTATTTTCATGACTATGAAAATTGTAAATTCACACTGAAGGCATCATCAAGAGAATGCCAAGAGTGTGCAAAGCAGTCCTCAAAGCAAAAGGTGGCTACTTTGAAGAACCTAGAATATAAGACATATTTTTAGTTGTTTCATACTTTTTTTGTTAAGTATATAATTCCACATGTGTTAATTCATAGTTTTGATGCCTTCAGTGTGAATTTACAATTTTCATAGTCATGAAAATACAGAAAAATCTTTAAATGAGAAGGTGTGTCCAAACTTTTGGTCTGTATTGTATATAATGATTCGGCATCACATGTAACTAGAAACATATCTTGTTCAAGTTGTACATCATTCAATCTCCTCAGAATATCAGAGGTGTCCCTAATGAAGTGTGGCAGTTCTCAACACATCTCTGCAGATAAAAATCGATAAACCGACACACCGTCTCACACAGGCCACCAATCCCAGAGAATATAGGCCGTCCCGGTGGGTACTGAGCATCTTTATGAACCTTAGGGGTAAGGTAAAACGTTGGAACGACTGGCAAGTTGTTTACAAATCCCTCTAACATCTTATTTGAAATAATCCCCTGTTGACAACCTTGTTGGAGAATTTTGTCCAATTCATTTTTATATTTGTTAAGGGGGTTATTATCCAATTTAGCGTAACAATGTCTAGTATGTAGTTGTTTAAAGGCTTCACGCTCGTACATATCTACAGGCCATAACACAACATTTCCCCCCTTATCTGCAGGTTTAATTACAAGATGTTTCATTTTTTTGAGTTCTTGAATGGCCTTATTTTCTGCAGCAGATAAATTATGCTGAGAAACATCTTCAGGCAACAACGATATATCATTTTTTACAAGTTTGGCAAAGATATCAACATTAGGACAAATACCTGTAGGGGGGAAATGTTGTGAACGGCCATGCAGATAAGTAGGAAAGTGTTTGTCACCCAAAGCCCTCTGTTCTTCTAAAAGGACCTCCAAGTCTGCTAGAGCTTGTTGCTCCAAATCTGTTGGAAACAATTTTTTTGACTGATTAACAAAATATTTTTTGAAGGAAAGTTTTCTAGCAAACAACTCCAGATCCTTCGCTATTGTAAAATAATTAAATTTTGCTGAAGGGGAAAATGAAAGCTCTCTTTCCAACACCCGCATTTGTGCAGTAGATAACTGTGTTAGAAAGATTAATTACCTTTAGTTTTTTCATGCTTTCTTGGTGTTTTTCTTGTAGTAATTGCGTGTGTGAATAGGAGGGAATGAAGTTGAGGGTTTGTGAGCCTGTTGTTCAAAGCTGTTTCCCTCTCCTGGCCCACTCCACTTGCCTAAAAAATGTTCGCCACATGATTCTTCTGATCTTAATGAAGTAATAGATGATGATCGTGACACCGATTTTTGGTGTGCCTTTTTATATTGCCACCTATAGATTTTGTTTGATGAATAATCTTGTAGATCACGCTGGAACTTACGGACTTTCAATTCCTGTATCTCTTTTTCCCACTTGTTTAGATCAGTGTCTAGTTCCTTATCAAATGTGTTACACTCCTCTACTGGTAACGCACTCTGAATTTTATTTCTTAAGGCATCAATTTCCCCTTCAATATTTTCTAGTGATTTGTGATCTGCTCCGATAAGTAGTTCCAACAGTGTACGTGAACATTTATTAAGGGATTCATCCCACTTATTGGTAAATATCGGATCACTGATATCCAAAGTGGGATGTATCTGAATCCTTAAACCCCTGGGGATAATATCCTTTTGTAAATAGTTCTGAAGAGCCACCTTGTTCCACCACAATTTTGTGCGTTTTTTAAGCAAATCCTTAATACTAAGCTTCAAATCCTTAACATCTCTATTTTAAGACTCTGTTACCACTTGCTCACCAAATAGAGACCCTAATTGGGTAATCCAGTTTTTATCATGTTTCCTAAAGTCCATGTACTCAGTATTAGAGGCATCTGTTAAGTTAAGCATACAACCAAAACAACTCCTCTAGATTCAACAAATATGATGCTCTTCACAATTAAACAACTAATACCAATAGAGCAAGTGAAGTGGCAACACGATCAGAATTATAAAACATATAAATAGCTTTATTTTTTGGACAATGTCTGCTTCAGTTCTTGTCGCTAGTGGATTTATCAGGGTAGTGTATGCATCTGGTAAACTGCACAATAATATTGATGCTGTATGGCTTTCCTTAATGTCTTCACCGACTGATCTCAGCTGTGTTACCACCTCCATCATGGAGTTTATATGCTCCTGCATATCTTTCTTTGCATTTAAGCTCATCTTGTAAAGTTTTCTTAGCAGGAAGAGTTTGTGATTTAAGCTGGATCTCTCATGTAGCTTTCTCAATGCTTCTCACATTCCTTTTGCTATATTCTCATTACTTATGTGGATTAACTAATCATTCTCCACTAATAAACTGATAGTAGCTCATGCTTGTCTGTTTTTCTTATCCCATGTCTGATTATTATCATTGGGTCTGTCGGTAGTGATTACCTTCCATAAATGATCTTTAGACAACATCTCCACTTTGAACTTCCATGACTGAAAGTTCTCATTTTTCATCTTAGCTACTGTGAGTCTCAGCTCTAATCTGCTGCTCATCTTTAAATTATTTGTCTTAATTGTTTGGAGAGAATTGCTCTGAAGTATTCTTTTGCATTCAACAAGTCGTTTTTGTCTTCTATGTTGGGCCCATAACATGTTGCATAGTTTGGTCACAGAACAAACTTGTGAAAGTAGATTATATAGGGTAATTCAACTTTTATCTTCACAGAACATGAGGTACATGCATCAGCTTCTTAATACAGCATAACAGGAAGTCAAAAGGACCTTTTACCAGAGCGAAAGTGAAACCAAAGTACAACAAGTATATGCATTACATTCAACTAAGCATATAACATAACAGTAACAACATCACAATCTACTATCAGTAAAGTGTAAACTCCTCCTGCACACAAATAAGTCTGTATCTGTTGCATATCTGCCAAAATAAAATATATGTGGGCCTCTTGACTCATCTATGACAGATGATCTCTTGGGGAGGCATAGGATCTGGACTGCTGAATTTCCAATGGCCGATCATTTTGTTCTAGGTCAGATAAGCCACCACCAGGGGTGTCTGGCAGTGGCTCTGTCATAGAAAATACAGCTGAGCCACATTTTCTTGTGTATAGACGAGTAAGAGGAGATAGTCCAAAACCTATCGTTCAGCTGACAGTTATCTAACGTATATAGGTGCTTTAACTATTTACCTCTGTGTGCCTTATGCTGACAGTAGAAGCAACAGGGCTTGAATTCAACTACTGTTAATAACACAACAATGATAGCAAGCAACAAGTGTAAATGGGATGAAGGTATTGTTACAGAGCATCAAGATGGAAAAGTCGAGCATGGGACTGTTACGCAATACAAAGAAGACAAAGCTATTGACAACTGTCAGGTATAACAGGTACTCATTTGAGATATATGGTGATGAACTGGAAGCTGTAAAGGACTTCAATCTACTGGGTTCAATGATCTCTCAAGATGCAGCAACAGTACCAGAAGGCAATACAAGAATAAATATATGGTATTTACCTGATTTTATGAGTTGGTTTTATTCTGCTATCTTGTGTTTTATTACCACCATTTTGCGAGTAGAGGCTGTAGTTATATTTGCTTTTAAATATTTTTTAATTTTATATATATATATATATATATATATATATATATATATATATATATATATATATATTGTATATGTTTTTCTTCCATATATATTTTTACTTGTCAGTCTTTTGTGTTATGGGTAGCTTGTTATTGTGTTTTCTATGTGTTATACTTTTTTATTTTTGTTTTTTCAGAGGCTTATTCCATGCCATTTTTTCCTCCATTCACCTTTCTCTGCTACAGGATGACTGCTATGGATGGAATCAATACTGGCCGGATACTCCATGCCATATTTATCAATATTATTCACGTTGTGTATATTTATACACTTATGCACGTTATGTGTTCATTATACTTGGTAATTGTTTTATTTTGATAACAAAATATTATCTTTTTTTTCTCACGTGCACGTTATATGTTTATTTTATTCGCTAATTGTTTTATTTTGATAACAATAATTTATTCATATATATTTTTTCTCACTTTTTCTCAAATTATACATATTTTTTTTTTTTTATTCTTACCTTTTTCTTTCTTATTTTTATGGTTTTGCTTATTTAGCATGTTGTGTCATATATGGCTTAGATGTTCTTGAACCTGCAGTCTTCCCGGGATTCCTTTCTGTTGCGTACCTGTTTTATCCCTTGCACCACGGCTATAGGTTGGACTGATATACCTACTCATTTTTGTACTGAGAAGACACTTTGTTACCATGGATACGCTTTTGTGTGGTCGAGCCGTAACCAGAGAAGCTGTTATGTTGCCGGATATCTGTTGCACACGTGTCCGGACTATGACACCTTGTGTATGGCAGGTTATTATCGTTACTTTGCAGTATCAATCATTCCAGGACCGGAGATGACATCACTGGGCCGGATCTCTGTTGGTCATGTGACCGGACTATGATACCCTGGTTACGGAGTTCTGGTTGCATGTACAAATTGTAAAGTTCCTGCATTTATTTTGGACATTTACTAGTTATATGAATGTATTATTGTGCTATGATCATCCGGTCATGTTCTGTTCTGTTCTTGTAGGTATCCTTATTCGTGACCTGGAAGTTTAACTTAGACATTCAGGAAGTGATTCTGCCAGTGGTCACAGAAAAGTGTTTATATGGGTTTATATAATGTTTTTCTATATGATATTTGTACTTACCGCTAGTTTATAATATTTGATAGTTATTATGTGATGATCATTAAACTTTTTTGTGTTTTGTAAGTGGAGGCAATCTGCCTTCCTGTCATTGGCCAATGACTGACATAAATAAGCCTCTTTCCCAGCTACCCACCACCCCTGGACGAAGCTTTCCTAGCGAAACGCGCGTTGGGTGTGGTCGGGTCCCTGGCTGGTGGCATCTATTAGGTAAATAAGTTCCTCCTGGTATGTACTAATGTATGTATGATATACTTTCCGATATGCTGACTGATGCTTTTTACATACTTCTTATAATATATAATATATAATATACCACTTGGTATTACCTCACATTTGTGAATATTTATTAATTTATTGTCTGATTGATTGCACTGTTGCACTTTTTCAGTCACCATATCGGTAGTTATATTTTGGAACTGGTTGAGTGCTATTACTATCTGCTTTGATATCGTATTGGGAGGTAGTTGTTCTATGTTAGCCACTTATTTTCCAGCCATCCCTTCCAGTTGTCTGTTCTCTGTGGTGTCTCATTTTTTATGTATTCGGTTTTACCTGTTCTTTAATAAAGTTGACATTACATTATTAGTACAGTCTAGCATCCCTTTTTGGTGTGTATGATTAATATTGCTTAGACGTAATTAAATTCGCTATTTATAGGTGTTTATTGTGTATAGACAAGTAAGAGGAGATAGTCCAAAACCTATCGTTCAGCTGACAGTTATCTAACGTATATAGGTGCTTTAACTATTTACCTCTGTGTGCCTTATGCTGACAGTAGAAGCAACAGGGCTTGAATTCAACTACTGTTAATAACACAACAATGATAGCAACAAGTGTAAATGGGATGAAGGTATTGTTACAGAGCATCAAGATGGAAAAGTCGAGCATGGGACTGTTACGCAATACAAAGAAGACAAAGCTATTGACAACTGTCAGGTATAACAGGTACTCATTTGAGATATATGGTGATGAACTGGAAGCTGTAAAGGACTTCAATCTACTGGGTTCAATGATCTCTCAAGATGCAGCAACAGTACCAGAAGGCAATACAAGAATAAATATATGAAAATCAGCAGTGAAGTCACTGAACAAGGTCTTCAAATCGAGAAATATTTAACTGGTGAAGAACACTGCTTGTACATAGGCTGATATTTTCTGTAATATCATATGGATGCATAACCTGGATGTTAATGATGCAAGAGAGAAGAAGAATCAACATCTTCGAAATGTGCTGCTGGAGAAGGATGTTATCAATACCATGAATGACAACAAGAACAAACAAATCAATCTTGGACCATATCAAGCCAGACATGTAACTTGAAGAAAGGATTACCAAACTACAACTTGCATACTCTGAACACAACATACGAAGAGAGCAATCACTGGTGAAGAGGAAGACAAAGAACCTGATAGCTTCATACAATCAAAATTATGGCAGAAAAGACCCCAGTGGAGCTACGTATCTAGACTTGCACAAGATCAATCTTCCTACAGATAGTTCATTCATCGAGTCGCCATGACTCGGGATCGTGCAGAAGGCCGTTAAATAAATTATAGCATAACTAGCCCATGTGTAATCCCAAATACTTGATTCAGCTGACTACACAGAAAGAGGAACAAAAACCAAGCTAAAAGTGAACCGGTCTAGTAGAAAAACACTATTTACCAAAGGATGTACAGATTACAGGATATACGGTTAATCTGTAAATAAATATCAGTGCAATGCTGCCTGACCACGTTACTGAAAACACGGATATTGGGAAGAAATTAAGTTATATAGTCCTGGAAGAAGTTCTCTTCCATTCGTAGAGGCATGGAAGTAGCGGTTATTGTCACCGCTCACTAAACAATTAGAGAACTGTAGGCACTCATGGCACTTTGATTAACAGTTGGCTGTATTTGTAGAGTGAGCTATTAATCAAGGTGCTGAGAAAACATTTCTGCTGCCACTCACAGAACAGTGAGTAGCGAGTAGTAGTTTGCCAAGACCTTATGACTAAAACCTAGTGAAGGATATAAAGTGGGTATCAAAAGTCCCGTGTAGATTGTCTGTTTTTTGTCATGTAAAAAAATAATTTCAAGATGAATAATTTCAGCATTATTTCAGCCCATAATCTGTGCAATTCAATTGAAAAATAAACTGAAATATTTTTTTGGGGGAAAGCAAAAAATAACTCTTATGAATTGGCAAATTTATGCACTAAGTCTAAGACCTTTTAATAATTATATCCTGTAAAGCAGTGATGCAGTAAAAAACTCATATATTTAATGTTTGTATACATCTTAGTGCTTAGAGTGTTCTGCTGAATTATTTTGGTTGTTTATAATGTAGTCATAGCAGCTGGTAACTGTTCACACTCTGAGATGCTGGTCATTTTTTTTTGTATTGTACAATTACATAGTTATTAAGGTTGAAGGAAGACTTTAAGTCCATCTAGTTCAACCCATAGCCTAACCTAACATGCCCTAACATGTTGATCCAGAGGAAGGCAAAAAAAAAACCATGTGGCAAAGAGTAAGCTCCACCTTGGGGAAAAAAATTCCTTCCCGACTCCACATACGGCAATCAGACTAGTTCCCTGGATCAACGCCCTATCAAGGGCGTATCAAAAGCTTTTGAAAAGTCTGTATACACTACATCCACTGGGTTCCCTTGGTCCAGGCCGGAACTTACCTCTTCATAGAAGCTGATCAAATTAGTCTGACATGAACGGTCCCTAGTAAACCCGTGCTGATACTGGGTCATGAGGTTATTCCTCTTCAGATACTCCAGTATAGCATCCCTTAGAATGCCCTCCAGGATTTTACCCACAGTAGAGGTTAAGCTTACTGCCCTATAATTACCGAGTTCAGTTTTTGTCCCCTTTTTGAATATTGGCACCACATTTGCTATACGCCAGTCCTTTGGTACAGACCCTGTTATTATATAGTCATTAAAGATTAAAAATAATGGTCTATCAATGACTGTACTTAATTCCTGCAGTACTCGAGGGTGTATCCCATCCGGGCCCAGAGATTTGTCAATTTTAGTGTATATACCCTGTAACATTGTTCTTTTCCAGAAAGGTATCCAGTCCCCTCTTAAATTTAAGTAATGAATCACTCATTACAACATCATACGGCAGAGAGTTCCATAGTCTCACTGCTCTTACAGTAAAGAATCCGCGTCTGTTATTATGCTTAAACCTTTTTCCTCCAGACGTAGAGGATGCCCCCTTGTCCCTGTCTCAGGTCTATGATTAAAAAGATCATCAGAAAGGTCTTTGTACTGTTCCCTCATATATTTATACATTAAAATAAGATCACCCCTTAGTCTTCGTTTTTCCAAACTAAATAGCCCCAAGTGTAATAACCTATCTTGGTATTGCAGACCCCCCAGTCCTCTAATAACCTTGGTCGCTCTTCTCTGCACCCGCTCCAGTTCAGCTATGTCTTTCTTATACACCGGAGACCAGAACTGTGCACAGTATTCTAAGTGTGGTCGAACTAGTGACTTGTATAGAGGTAAAATTATGTTCTCCTCATGAGCATCTATGCCTTATTTAATGCATCCCATTATTTTATTTGCCTTTGTAGCAGCTGCCTGACACTGGACACTGAATATGAGTTTGTCATCCACCCATACACCCAGGTCTTTTTCATTGACGGTTTTACCCAGAGTTTCAGCATTAAGCACATAGTTATACATCTTATTACTTCTACCCAAGTGCATGACCCTACATTTATCCCCATTAAAGCTCATTTGCCATTTATCAGCCCAAGCTTCTAGTTTACATAAATCATCCTGTAATATAAAATTGTCCTCCCCTGTATTGATTACCCTGCAGAGTTTAGTGTAATCTGCAAATATTGAAATTCTATTCTGAATGTCCCCTACAAGGTCATTAATAAATATGTTAAAACGAAGAGGGCCCAAAACTGACCCCTGTGGTACCCCACTGCTAACCGCGACCCAGTACGAGTGTGCTCCATTAATAACCACCCTTTGTTTCCTATCCCTGAGCCTGCTTTCAATCCACTTACACATATTTTCCCCTATCCCCATTATTCTCATTTTATGTAACAACTAGTGTTGAGCGATACTTTCCGATATCGGAAAGTATCGGTATCGGAAAGTATCGGCCGATACCGTCAAAATATCGGATCCAATCCGATACCGATACCCGATCCCAATGCAAGTCAATGGGACGAAAATATCGGAATTAAAATAAACCCTTTATACACTTGTAGGTTCATTCTACATGAAGGAAAACAACTAAGAATAATGTAGGATGTATTGGGGGACGTGGCGGAGACATTAAAGGCACAGAGGTTTAGCCCAATGTAATAGAATAGCAGGATTTTTTTTTTTTTGGATGACGTTCGGCGTTAGAAAGAATTTGACTATGTTAATTTTTTTTTTTTTTTTATGCCACATATTGATGTTTCACTACTTCAATGCCCTTCACCTTCTTTTTTTCTTCTCCCACGCTTTCTTCTTCATTATCCTCATCATCAGCTTCTTTGACATCAACTTCTTCACCTTATTCATCTTCTTCTTCATCTTCTACCTATTATTTTTTGGGTTACATTGTTCATATTCTTTTTATTTTACTATTATCTTCATCATATTCTACTTCTTCATCATATTCTTATTTGTGACAGGCATTCCTGTAGTTGTTATCTATAAAAGTTTGAAGATTACACCTTCCGTTCTGCCTGTCACAAAACAGTTACATTTGTCCGCGTTCAGTTTGGCCTGCAGCATCAGGCTTTATCCAGGGGCACCACGAGGAGGAACGGACTCACCCCCATACACTGCTTAGTCTTCTTCTGCTTATAATTTAGATAATATTTTTTGCTCTGATATTTAGTGTTATGCTTAATGTTCTTCTGCTCTTTGTTCTGCAGCCTCTTGTTCTTCTGCTTCTCGGTCTTCCAGGTCGTCGTCGTCTCCAGGGTCGTCGTCTCCAGGGTCGTCGTCTCCCGGGTCGTCGTCATCGGGATGGTCTTCAGGGTCGTCGTCTCCGGGGTCGTCGTCATCACGGTGGTCTTCAGGGTCATCGTCTCCAGGGTCGTCGTCATCACGGTGGTTGTCGTCTCTGGTGTCGTCGTCATCTTAGGGGTGTTCTTCCGGGTCATCGTGTTTAGTCTCTTGAACTTGGAAATGTAGCAGAAGGTACAAGAAGGCTGAGAAAATGCCGAGAACCAGCTGATGGAACTGGAACTCGGATGGCTACCCAAAGGTCCAAGAGCCAATGGAACTACCGAGGACCAGCTGACGTTACTGGAACCCGGTTACTAAGCAGGAGGTACCCGTGCCTGAAAGCACTACCAAGGACCACCTGACGTTGGTGGAACTCGGATACCCAGAGGGAGGCACCTAAGCCAAAGGCTCTGCCCGGAACCAGCTGACGGTACTGGAACCAGGATGGGGAGCAGAAGGTACAAGAGCAAGTGTCTGCGTGGCTTTTGCAGGACACGATGCCGGCTGCACAGCAGGGGAACAGCTGGCGGTGCTGAACCCCACTGACACATTGGCGAGGTGTTTTTCTCTGTGCAGCTAGCAGTACCGGGCCCCAACTGGCGGTGTTGGAGCCCGGGCTCTGCAGGGGGAGCAGAGTGTAGGCCGAAGCCTAATCGAACCAATTTCAAAGGTAACCTTTAACCCCCCCTCAGGGGTTACAAAGTAGAAGAGCCACAGCTTATGCAGCAGTAGTGGTGCACAAGTCAAAGGTTGCTCTTTTAATTTGGCTCCTTGCACACGCTGAATGGAACACGTATAACATTTAGCCCTTTATACAGTCAAACTGTGTTGGAGGCGCGAGTTCCCTTTGTAATGAGACGCAGCACAGATGTCAAGAATCCCACCTTGGTGCTGGGTGCAGCCTCCTGAGCGTTGTTATTTGCTGTACAGGAGTCTGCGCTGTCGTGTTATCCCCTGGCCTAGCGTTGTTAGCGCTGCCCATCTTCTGACCTCATTTAATGTTGGCTGGTGCGGTTCGCGATGCCCATGAATCACAGCCCCGCAGTGTATTGACATAGTTAAAACACTGCGGGGCTGGGATTCATGGCCTGGCGCAGTACATATGTTCGCCTCTCGCTTGGGTTCTTACACCTGCTTCAGACTATGTGGCGTCAGCTGATCCCTTATCGCATGCCACGGCCATGAAGCCGCACAGTCTGAAGAAGGCGGAAGGAGATGAGGGACAGGCGAACTGATGCACTGCTCATGCCCATCAAACACACCCTCGCAGTCCCAAGAAATAAGACACCGAGGGGCGTTGTGTGGGTCAGGGCGGCCGCAGAGGCGCAGGCAGCCAAACAATGATGCCAGAAGACGGGCAGCGCTACCAAGGGGGTTGCAGCGTGTCATTACAAAGGAAAGTCACACCACCGGGACGGTTAAATGGTCACACAGAGGACACATTTTAGACGTGTTTTCCGTTCCACATGTGCGAGGAGAATACGTTTATCAGCCACCTTGCACACATGCAGCATTACCGCTGTACAAGGTGGCCTTAAAAACGTACAAACGCCTGGGGGAGGGGGGACAGGTTCCCTTCAATTTCAGTTCTGGTGTCTGCGTGGCTTTTGCAGGACACGATGCCGGCTGCACAGCAGGGGAACAGCTGGCGGTGCTGAACCCCACTGACACATTGGCGAGGTGTTTTTCTCTGTGCAGCTAGCAGTACCGGGCCCCAACTGGCGGTGTTGGAGCCCGGGGTCAGCAGGAGGAGGAGAGGGAGCAGAGTGTAGGCCGAAGCCTGCACTGGCGGCAGCTTTGGGTCTGTTGTGCCTGCGTGGCTGTTGCAGGACACGTTGCCGGCTGCACAGCAGGGGAACAGCTGGCGGTGCTGAACCCCACTGACACATTGGCGAGGTGTTTTTCTCTGTGCAGCTAGCAGTACCGGGCCCCAACTGGCGGTGTTGGAGCCCGGGCTCTGCAGGGGGAGCAGAGTGTAGGCCGAAGCCTAATCGAACCAATTTCAAAGGTAACCTTTAACCCCCCCTCAGGGGTTACAAAGTAGAAGAGCCACAGCTTATGCAGCAGTAGTGGTGCACAAGTCAAAGGTTGCTCTATTAATTTGGCTCCTTGCACACGCTGAATGGAACACGTATAACATTTAGCCCTTTATACAGTCAAACTGTGTTGGAGGCGCGAGTTCCCTTTGTAATGAGACGCAGCACAGATGTCAAGAATCCCACCTTGGTGCTGGGTGCAGCCTCCTGAGCGTTGTTATTTGCTGTACAGGAGTCTGCGCTGTCGTGTTATCCCCTGGCCTAGTGCTGTTAGCGCTGCCCATCTTCTGACCTCATTTAATGTTGGCTGGTGCGGTTCGCGATGCCCATGAATCACAGCCCCGCAGTGTATTGACATAGTTAAAACACTGCGGGGCTGGGATTCATGGCCTGGCGCAGTACATATGTTCGCCTCTCGCTTGGGTTCTTACACCTGCTTCAGACTATGTGGCGTCAGCTGATCCCTTATCGCATGCCACGGCCATGAAGCCGCACAGTCTGAAGAAGGCGGAAGGAGATGAGGGACAGGCGAACTGATGCACTGCTCATGCCCATCAAACACACCCTCGCAGTCCCAAGAAATAAGACACCGAGGGGCGTTGTGTGGGTCAGGGCGGCCGCAGAGGCGCAGACAGCCAAACAATGATGCCAGAAGATGGGCAGCGCTACCAAGGGGGTTGCAGCGTGTCATTACAAAGGAAAGTCACACCACCGGGACGGTTAAATGGTCACACAGAGGACACATTTTAGACGTGTTTTCCGTTCCACATGTGCGAGGAGAATACGTTTATCAGCCACCTTGCACACATGCAGCATTACCGCTGTACAAGGTGGCCTTAAAAACGTACAAACGCCTGGGGGAGGGGGGACAGGTTCCCTTCAATTTCAGTTCTGGTGTCTGCGTGGCTTTTGCAGGACACGATGCCGGCTGCACAGCAGGGGAACAGCTGGCGGTGCTGAACCCCACTGACACATTGGCGAGGTGTTTTTCTCTGTGCAGCTAGCAGTACCGGGCCCCAACTGGCGGTGTTGGAGCCCGGGGTCAGCAGGAGGAGGAGAGGGAGCAGAGTGTAGGCCGAAGCCTGCACTGGCGGCAGCTTTGGGTCTGTTGTGCCTGCGTGGCTGTTGCAGGACACGTTGCCGGCTGCACAGCAGGGGAACAGCTGGCGGTGCTGAACCCCACTGACACATTGGCGAGGTGTTTTTCTCTGTGCAGCTAGCAGTACCGGGCCCCAACTGGCGGTGTTGGAGCCCGGGCTCTGCAGGGGGAGCAGAGTGTAGGCCGAAGCCTAATCGAACCAATTTCAAAGGTAACCTTTAACCCCCCCTCAGGGGTTACAAAGTAGAAGAGCCACAGCTTATGCAGCAGTAGTGGTGCACAAGTCAAAGGTTGCTCTTTTAATTTGGCTCCTTGCACACGCTGAATGGAACACGTATAACATTTAGCCCTTTATACAGTCAAACTGTGTTGGAGGCGCGAGTTCCCTTTGTAATGAGACGCAGCACAGATGTCAAGAATCCCACCTTGGTGCTGGGTGCAGCCTCCTGAGCGTTGTTATTTGCTGTACAGGAGTCTGCGCTGTCGTGTTATCCCCTGGCCTAGCGCTGTTAGCGCTGCCCATCTTCTGACCTCATTTAATGTTGGCTGGTGCGGTTCGCGATGCCCATGAATCACAGCCCCGCAGTGTATTGACATAGTTAAAACACTGCGGGGCTGGGATTCATGGCCTGGCGCAGTACATATGTTCGCCTCTCGCTTGGGTTCTTACACCTGCTTCAGACTATGTGGCGTCAGCTGATCCCTTATCGCATGCCACGGCCATGAAGCCGCACAGTCTGAAGAAGGCGGAAGGAGATGAGGGACAGGCGAACTGATGCACTGCTCATGCCCATCAAACACACCCTCGCAGTCCCAAGAAATAAGACACCGAGGGGCGTTGTGTGGGTCAGGGCGGCCGCAGAGGCGCAGGCAGCCAAACAATGATGCCAGAAGACGGGCAGCGCTACCAAGGGGGTTGCAGCGTGTCATTACAAAGGAAAGTCACACCACCGGGACGGTTAAATGGTCACACAGAGGACACATTTTAGACGTGTTTTCCGTTCCACATGTGCGAGGAGAATACGTTTATCAGCCACCTTGCACACATGCAGCATTACCGCTGTACAAGGTGGCCTTAAAAACGTACAAACGCCTGGGGGAGGGGGGACAGGTTCCCTTCAATTTCAGTTCTGGTGTCTGCGTGGCTTTTGCAGGACACGATGCCGGCTGCACAGCAGGGGAACAGCTGGCGGTGCTGAACCCCACTGACACATTGGCGAGGTGTTTTTCTCTGTGCAGCTAGCACATCTGGGCCCCAACTGGCGGTGTTAGAGCCCAGGGTCAGCAGGAGGAGCAGGGGGAGCGGAGTGTAGGCCGAAGCCTGCACTGGAGCAAGTTGAAAGGAAACCTTTAACCCCCCCCCCAGGCGTTTGTAGCTGGAAGAGCCATCGTGTACAGCACTAATGCTGGAAAAGGTAAACTTAGCTCTTTTAATTATGGTCCTTGCAGATGCTGAACCTAACACTTATGAAATGTGTCCCCTCACAGCGTTCAACCGTCCGGTAGGTGGAACTTTCCTTTGTCATGTGACGCAGCACAGCCGTCATTTTTACCCCCTTGTCGCCGTGCGCCGCCTCCTCAGCGTTGTTTGAATCTGTCCTGGAGCCTGCGCTGTTAGGTTACCCCTTGGCCATGCACACATTTTGCGCTGCCCGTCTTCTGACATCATTTGCTGTCAGGCTGGCTGCGCCTGTGCGGGTGCGCTGTCCGAGATTCAGCCTCGCGGTGTCGTCTAATGTAATCCCACCGCGGGCCTGGGATCCGTGTCCATGCGCAGTGCATATCCTCGCCTCTCACTCCCCTCCCTACGGCTTCTTAAGACTGTGCGGTGTCACGGCCGTGGCATGCTATTAGGGATCAGCTGACACCGAACAGTCTTTAGAAGCCGTAGGGAGGGGAGTGAGAGGCGAGGATATGCACTGCGCATGGACACGGATCCCAGGCCCGCGGTGGGATTACATTAGACGACACCGCGAGGCTGAATCTCGGACAGCGCACCCGCACAGGCGCAGCCAGCCTGACAGCAAATGATGTCAGAAGACGGGCAGCGCAAAATGTGTGCATGGCCAAGGGGTAACCTAACAGCGCAGGCTCCGGGACAGATTCAAACAACGCTGAGGAGGCGGCGCACGGCGACAAGGGGGTAAAAATGACGGCTGTGCTGCGTCACATGACAAAGGAAAGTTCCACCTACCGGACGGTTGAACGCTGTGAGGGGACACATTTCATAAGTGTTAGGTTCAGCATCTGCAAAGAGCACCACGAAAAGAGGCACTTTTTCCCTTTGCATCATTACTGCTGCACAAGGTGGCTCCTTCAGTAACAAACGCCTGGGGGGGGGACAGGTTCCCTTAAATTTAACTTGTTGTGCCTGCGTGGCGGTCGCAGTACACGTTGCCGTATACACAGCAGGGGAACAGCTGGCGGTGCTGAACCCCACTAACACATTGGCGAGGTGTTTGGCTCTGTGCGTACAGCACTTCTGGACGGCAACTGGCGGTGTTGGAGCCCAGGGGCAGGTGGAGGAGGAGGAGGTTGGAGGAGGTAGGAGGGATTGCCACACACACAGCAGGGGAACAGCTGACGTTACTGAACCCCAATAACAGAGGAGGGACTGTTGACTGTGCGTACAGCACTTCTGGACGGCAACTGGCGGTGTTGGAGCCCAGGGGCAGGTGGAGGAGGAGGAGGTTGGAGGAGGTAGGAGGGATTGCCACACACACAGCAGGGGAACAGCTGACGTTACTGAACCCCAATAACAGAGGAGGGACTGTTGACTGTGCGTACAGCACTTCTGGACGGCAACTGGCGGTGTTGGAGCCCAGGGGCAGGTGGAGGAGGAGGAGGTTGGAGGAGGTAGGAGGGATTGCCACACACACAGCAGGGGAACAGCTGACGTTACTGAACCCCAATAACAGAGGAGGGACTGTTGACTGTGCGTACAGCACTTCTGGACGGCAACTGGCGGTGTTGGAGCCCAGGGGCAGGTGGAGGAGGAGGAGGTTGGAGGAGGTAGGAGGGATTGCCACACACACAGCAGGGGAACAGCTGACGTTACTGAACCCCAATAACAGAGGAGGGACTGTTGACTGTGCGTACAGCACTTCTGGACGGCAACTGGCGGTGTTGGAGCCCAGGGGCAGGTGGAGGAGGAGGAGGTTGGAGGAGGTAGGAGGGATTGCCACACACACAGCAGGGGAACAGCTGACGTTACTGAACCCCAATAACAGAGGAGGGACTGTTGACTGTGCGTACAGCACTTCTGGACGGCAACTGGCGGTGTTGGAGCCCAGGGGCAGGTGGAGGAGGAGGAGGTTGGAGGAGGTAGGAGGGATTGCCACACACACAGCAGGGGAACAGCTGACGTTACTGAACCCCAATAACAGAGGAGGGACTGTTGACTGTGCGTACAGCACTTCTGGACGGCAACTGGCGGTGTTGGAGCCCAGGGGCAGGTGGAGGAGGAGGAGGTTGGAGGAGGTAGGAGGGATTGCCACACACACAGCAGGGGAACAGCTGACGTTACTGAACCCCAATAACAGAGGAGGGACTGTTGACTGTGCATACAGCACTTCTGGACGGCAACTGGCGGTGTTGGAGCCCAGGGGCAGGTGGAGGAGGAGGAGGTTGGAGGAGGTAGGAGGGATTGCCACACACACAGCAGGGGAACAGCTGACGTTACTGAACCCCAATAACAGAGGAGGGACTGTTGACTGTGCGTACAGCACTTCTGGATGGCAACTGGCGGTGTTGGAGCCCAGGGGCAGGTGGAGGAGGAGGAGGTTGGAGGAGGTAGGAGGGATTGCCACACACACAGCAGGGGAACAGCTGACGTTACTGAACCCCAATAACAGAGGAGGGACTGTTGACTGTGCGTACAGCACTTCTGGACGGCAACTGGCGGTGTTGGAGCCCAGGGGCAGGTGGAGGAGGAGGAGGTTGGAGGAGGTAGGAGGGATTGCCACACACACAGCAGGGGAACAGCTGACTTTACTGAACCCCAATAACAGAGGAGGGACTGTTGACTGTGCGTACAGCACTTCTGGACGGCAACTGGCGGTGTTGGAGCCCAGGGGCAGGTGGAGGAGGAGGAGGTTGGAGGAGGTAGGAGGGATTGCCACACACACAGCAGGGGAACAGCTGACGTTACTGAACCCCAATAACAGAGGAGGGACTGTTGACTGTGCGTACAGCACTTCTGGATGGCAACTGGCGGTGTTGGAGCCCAGGGGCAGGTGGAGGAGGAGGAGGTTGGAGGAGGTAGGAGGGATTGCCACACACACAGCAGGGGAACAGCTGACGTTACTGAACCCCAATAACAGAGGAGGGACTGTTGACTGTGCGTACAGCACTTCTGGACGGCAACTGGCGGTGTTGGAGCCCAGGGGCAGGTGGAGGAGGAGGAGGTTGGAGGAGGTAGGAGGGATTGCCACACACACAGCAGGGGAACAGCTGACGTTACTGAACCCCAATAACAGAGGAGGGACTGTTGACTGTGCGTACAGCACTTCTGGACGGCAACTGGCGGTGTTGGAGCCCAGGGGCAGGTGGAGGAGGAGGAGGTTGGAGGAGGTAGGAGGGATTGCCACACACACAGCAGGGGAACAGCTGACGTTACTGAACCCCAATAACAGAGGAGGGACTGTTGACTGTGCGTACAGCACTTCTGGACGGCAACTGGCGGTGTTGGAGCCCAGGGGCAGGTGGAGGAGGAGGAGGTTGGAGGAGGTAGGAGGGATTGCCACACACACAGCAGGGGAACAGCTGACGTTACTGAACCCCAATAACAGAGGAGGGACTGTTGACTGTGCGTACAGCACTTCTGGACGGCAACTGGCGGTGTTGGAGCCCAGGGGCAGGTGGAAAAGCAGAGGAACACAATGTAGGCCGAAGCCTGAGAAAGTCGAAAGGGAACCTTTAACCCCCCCCCCAAGGCGTTTGTAGCTGAAAGAGCCAGCTTGTGCAGCACAAAAGATGCAAAAGGAAAAGGTGGCTCTTTTCATCATGCTCCTTGCAAACACAGAACTAAACACTTATAAAATGTGTCCCCTGCAACCGTAAAACCGTCCCGGAGGTGGGACTTTCCTTCGTAATGTGACGCAGCACAGCCGTCATTCCTACCCCCCCGGCGCCGCGCACCGGCTCCTCAGCGTTGTTTTATTCCGTCCCGGAGCCTGCGCTGTTATGTTATCCCGTGGCCAGGCACACTTAGCGCTGCCCGTCTTCTGGCATCATTTGGTGTCAGGATGGCTGCGCCTGTGCGGCCGCGCTGGCAGAGAGCCCGCCTCGCAGTGTCTTCTGATTTAATCCCACTGGGGGCCTGGGATCCATGGACATGCGCAGTGCATATCCTCGCCTCTCACTCCCCTCCCTACGGCTTCTTAAGACTGTGCGGTGTCACGGCCGTGGCATGCTATTAGGGACCAGCTGACACCGAACAGTCTGAAGAAGCCATAGGGAAATGAGTGAGAGGTGGAGGTTCAGATATGCACTGCGCATGTCCATGGATCCCAGGCCCCCAGTGGGATTAAATCAGAAGACACTGCGAGGCGGGCTCTCTGCCAGCACGGCCGCACAGGCGCAGCCATCCTGACACCAAATGATGCCAGAAGACGGGCAGCGCTAAGTGTGCCTGGCCACGGGATAACATAACAGCGCAGGCTCCGGGACGGAATAAAACAACGCTGAGGAGCCGGGGCGCGGCGCCGTGGGGGTAGGAATGACGGCTGTGCTGCGTCACATTACGAAGGAAAGTCCCACCTCCGGGACGGTTTTACGGTATCAGTGGACACATTTTATAAGTGTTAAGTTCTGCGTGTGCAAGGAGCTAAACAAAAATAGCTACCTTTTCCTTGTGCAGCATTACTGCTGCACAAGGTGGCTCTTTCAGTAACAAACGTCTTGGGGGGGGGGACAGATTCCCTTACATTTCAGTTGTTGTGTCAGCGTGGCGGTCGCATGACACATTGCCGGCTACACAGCTGGGGATCAGCTGACGTTACTGAAACCCAATAACACTGGGTCGTATGTTTTGACTGTGCAGACGGCACTTCTGAGCCTCAACTGGCGGTGTTGGAGCCCAGGAATTTAAGTTCAGGTGGTAGAAAGATGAACACAACAGGAGACCTGGATAACGTATACAGTGACCTAATTATTTAATCAGGAGGAGGAGTGGCAAATTCCTGCGAGATCCAGGCCTTGTTCATTTTCAGGAAAGTAAGCCGGTCAACGTTATCGGAGGATAGTCGCATGCGACGGTCAGTTAGTACACCACCTGCAGCACTAAAGACACGTTCCGATAATACACTGGCCGCAGGGCAAGACAGCACCTCCAATGCATACTGGCTTAGCTCTGGCCATGTATCCAGCTTTGAGACCCAAAACTTGAAAGGGGAAGAGCCGTCTGGGAGTACAGCAAGAGGGCAAGACATGTAGTCTGTCACCATCTGACGGAACCGTTGCCTCCTGCTGACTGGAGCCGTCTGTGATGGTGTAGACTTTTGTGGGGGGCACAGAAAACTGTGCCACAGTTGGGCCATACTGGTCTTGCCTTGGGCAGAGGCACTGCTTCTGCTCCCTCTTTGTGCAGAGCCTCCTCCACTGCCTGGACGCACTGAGCTGCTTTGTAATGCACTAGCAGCACTTCTCTCAGTTGGAATGGAGAAGATGATGGAATTGACCAGTGTGTCTTGGTACTCCCGCATTTTTCGCTCCCGGTTCAACGGTGTGATGAGGCTTTCTACGTTGTCCCGGTAGCGAGGATCGAGGAGGGTGAACACCCAATAATCAGACATGTTGAGAATGTGGGCGATGCGGCGGTCGTTTCTCAGGCACTGCAGCATGTAATCCACCATGTGCTGCAGACTGCCAACTGCCCAAGAAACGCTGTCCCCTGCTGGAGGCGTGATCTCTGCCTGCTCGTCATCACCCCACCCTCGCTGTACACACTGAGTACTGGACAATTCGGTAACTCCCTCCTCTGGACGGACGTCTTCCTCCTCCATTGACTCCTCCTCATCCTCCTCACAAACTGTCCCCTGCCTACGCGTTTGTGAGGAACCACGTGGCGCTGACTGTCCAGAAGATGATGGAAATGGTGAATCCTCATCCTCCACCTCTTCCACAACATCATCCCTTAGCGCTTGCAGCGATTTTTCAAGCAGGCAGATAAGGGGGACAGTCATGCTGACTAGTGCATCATCTGCACTCGCCATCCGCGTGGAATAATCAAAGGGACGCAAAACCTGGCAGACGTCATTCATAGTGGCCCACTCTGTGGTTGTGAAGTCTGTACGGCGCTGACTGCGACTTTTTTGCGCCTGAAGCAGCTGGTACTCCATTACAGCTTGCTGCTGCTCACACAACCGCTCCAACATATGTAACGTGGAATTCCACCTGGTAGGTAGGTCACATATGATGCGATGTTCCGGCAGGCGGTGTCGGCGCTGCAGAGCCGCAATGCGCGCTTTTGCCGTGCTGGAACGCCGCAAGTGAGCACACTCTAGGCGGACCTTGTGCAGCAGTGCATCAAGATCCGGATAGTCCCTCAAAAAGCTCTGCATGACCAAATTGAGCACATGTGCCAGACATGGGATGTGAGTGAGGTTGCCGAGGCCCAGAGCTGCCACCAGATTTCGGCCATTATCACACACTACCATGCCTGGCTGGAGATTCGCTGGCACAAACCACACATCGCTCTCCTGCTTGATGGCATTCCAGAGCTCCTGCGCTGTGTGGCTACGATTCCCCCAAAAAATTAATTTCAAGACGGCCTGTTGACGTTTGGCCACGGCTGTGCTCATGTCGGTCGTAACAGGTACACGTTCATCACGGGTCCATGTGGAGGTGGACTGTGACGGCTCCTGCAGCGATGATTCTGAGGAACTGGTGTAAGAGGAGGAGTCAATGCGTACAGAATGGATTCCTGCAATCCTTGGAGTGGGCAGGACACGTCCTGCGCCACTCGCACGGTCTGTACCTGGCTCAACGACATTAACCCAATGGGCAGTGAGGGAAAGGTATCGCCCCTGTCCATGTTGACTGGTCCACGCATCGGTGGTGAGGTGGACCTTGCTACTGACGGCGTTCAGAAGCGCGTGTTTTATGTGTCCCTCCACATGCTTGTGCAGGGCAGGGACGGCTTGCCTGCTGAAGTAAAAGCGGCTGGGCACATTGTACTGTGGGACTGCAAATGACATCAAGTCACGGAAGCTGTCAGTCTCCACCAGCCTGAATGACAGCATTTCCAGTGACAGCAGTTTGGCAATGCCTGCAGTCAGAGCCTGTGCTCGTGGGTGGTTTGACGAGAAAGGCCGCCTTTTCTCCCATGCCTGTACTACCGATGGCTGTAGACTGGGCTGGGAGTGTGTGGATGACTGGGAAAGTGGTGCTGCGGGTGGAATTACAGCAGGTCTCTGGACAACAGGGCCAGAGGTTCTTCCACGGCGATCCTGGGAGGAAGCCGAACCAGCTGCGTGTGAGCTAGAGGAAGAGGCAACACGAGCTGAAGAGGTGGTAGCTGCCGCTGTTGGTTGGCCTACCTCTTCAGTGTGTTTTTCTAACTCCGCCGGGTGCCTGTTGCGCACATGTTTCCACATGTTGGAGGTATTGAGGTTGCTGACATTTCGACCTCTTTTGACTTTTTGATGACACACGTTGCATCTGACATAGCAAATGTCATCTGCAACTGTGTCAAAAAAGGACCAGGCACTGCAAGTCTTGGGAGCGCCCTTTTTGGCTTTTGGAAGAGACATGCTCCTAACGGGTGCCAAAGCGGAGGCTGCAGGATCCGCAGTCTTCCCCCTCCCTCTCCCTCTTTGGGCCGTACGGGGAATCTCTTCCTCAGAGCTGCTCCCACCACCTTCCTGTCCCTCACGCCAAGATGGGTCGAGGACCTCATCATCTACACTACCCTCTGCCCCCAACTGCTCCTCCTGGGTAGTCTCAGCTGCAGAGCACGCACCAGTAAGTGGCACCTGAGTGTCATCATCAGCTGATGCGGCCTGCGATGTGGTGACCGGAGCCACTGGCCCACCCGCCTCTTCAGAGGAAGACAGAAAAAGCTGTTGGGCATCACTGCACCCTGCCTCTTCTTCCATTTCTCCAATGCTGCTTGGCTGGCCCCCTGTTTCCAAGCCAAGAGATTCAGAGAACAGAAGTAGAGACGGCTCCTGTCCTGGGCTCTCTGTCTGCCTGGGCAATTTGGCAGGTGGTGAAGAGACAGATGGCTGCTCTCCAGTGCTCTGTGTCTGAGAGGATGTGGCACTAATGGAAGTTGATGCATTAGCTGCCATCCATCCGACAACAGCTTCAATTTGGTCTTGACGCAGCAGCGGTGTACGGCGCTCTGACACAAAGCTGCGCATGAACGACTGTTGCCTGGTGAAAGTGGGTGCTGATGAGTCACCGGTGCCCGCAGCAGGCACAGAATCCCCACGTCCCCTCCCTGCTCCGCGCCCACGCCCACGCCCACGTGCCTTACTCACTGCCTTCTTCATCTTGGTTGACTGATAAAGATAAGCAGAAAAGTACTAACGGATTTGTGTGCTTATTCCTGAGCAACTCCTCCTAACAGGTATAAGAAACACTAATTTTCTAAAGTGTGGACTAGACTTTAATATGAGCTAATGTGGCCTACAGAAATGTAAAGTGGTGTAACTGGTGTGTTTGGTGAACTTTATTATTTATTTCTTTTTTGGGGGCTGAACTGACAACAGATAGAGCTGCAGTCACACAGAGACCGTGCAGACAGACGTAAACGGCGCTGCAAGGCCCAAAAACCCTCCTCTACTTTATCCTATGTAGTGTTTTTCCACAAATTAGCTGGAGACGGGTGGAAAGACACTAATAGGATTTTTTTAAATTAATTAGCAGCAGACTACACTACTTGAAAAAAAATTAAAATTGATTTGGCGGTATGACGCAGTGAACAACCCTGAGCTGGAGACAACCAGGCTACGGCTGCTCACAGACTACAGGGCGAGCTGCAGTCACACGGAGACCGTGCAGACAGCCGTAAACGGCGCTGCAAGGCCCAAAAACCCTCCTCTACTTTATCCTATGTAGTGTTTTTCCACAAATTAGCTGGAGACGGGTGGAAAGACACTAATAGGATTTTTTTAAATTAATTAGCAGCAGACTACACTACTTGAAAAAAAATTAAAATTGATTTGGCGGTATGACGCAGTGAACAACCCTGAGCTGGAGACAACCAGGCTACGGCTGCTCACAGACTACAGGGCGAGCTGCAGTCACACGGAGACCGTGCAGACAGCCGTAAACGGCGCTGCAAGGCCCAAAAACCCTCCTCTACTTTATCCTATGTAGTGTTTTTCCACAAATTAGCTGGAGACGGGTGGAAAGACACTAATAGGATTTTTTTGAATTAATTAGCAGCAGACTACACTACTTGAAAAAAAATTAAAATTGATTTGGCGGTATGACGCAGTGAACAACCCTGAGCTGGAGACAACCAGGCTACGGCTGCTCACAGACTACAGGGCGAGCTGCAGTCACACGGAGACCATGCAGACAGCCGTAAACGGCGCTGCAAGGCCCAAAAACCCTCCTCTACTTTATCCTATGTAGTGTTTTTCCACAAATTAGCTGGAGACGGGTGGAAAGACACTAATAGGATTTTTTTGAATAAATTAGCAGCAGACTACACTACTTGAAAAAAAAAAAAAAAAAGAACAGTATGAGGCAATGAACCACCCTCCCTGAACTGAATACAACCAGCTATGGATGGCCTATGTGGCTGCACTCAGACTAGAGAGTGGGCTGCACTCACACACACACACACACACAGACCTTGCAGATCGCTGTGAAAACAGCGCTACAAGGCAAAAGCAAGGTGAATAGTAGGTGAACACAGCGGTTGCTAAATTAGCCTTTGGAAAGCACAAAGAAGCAAATCGCTATCTCTAAACTGTCCCTCAGTCAGCAAACAGCGTCCTGTCACTAACTGAATTCACAGCAGAGTGATCGCAAAATGGCGCCAGCGACTTTTAAACTGCAGCATGACATCATTTCAGCAGCCAATCACAGCCTTGCCAGTAGTTTCATGCCCTCCATGCTAAACAGGATGTGCCCACACTTGGAATCATTCTCATTGGCTGAATTTCGGAATTTTGAATCTGGGAACTTCCGATTCCGGTATCCGATACGCGGCAAGTATCGGAATCCCGGTATCGGAATTCCGATACCGCAAGTATCGGCCGATACCCGATACTTGCGGTATCGGAATGCTCAACACTAGTAACAACCTATTGTGTGGCACCGTATCAAAAGCTTTTGAAAAGTCCGTATACACTACATCCACTGGGTTCCCTTGGTCCAGGCCGGAACTTACCTCTTCATAGAAGCTGATCAAATTAGTCTGACATGAACGGTCCCTAGTAAACCCGTGCTGATACTGGGTCATGAGGTTATTCCTCTTCAGATACTCCAGTATAGCATCCCTTAGAATGCCCTCCAGGATTTTACCCACAGTAGAGGTTAAGCTTACTGCCCTATAATTACCGAGTTCAGTTTTTGTCCCCTTTTTGAATATTGGCACCACATTTGTTATACGCCAGTCCTTTGGTACAGACCCTGTTATTATATAGTCATTAAAGATTAAAAATAATGGTCTATCAATGACTGTACTTAATTCCTGCAGTACTCGAGGGTGTATCCCATCCGGGCCCAGAGATTTGTCAATTTTAGTGATTTTTAGACGCCGCCATACTTCCTGCTGGGTTAAGCAGGTGACATTTAATTGGGAATTTTTATCACTAGTCATTTTGTCTGCCATGGGATTTTCTTTTGTAAATACTGATGAAAAAAAAATCATTTAGCATATTGGCTTTTTCCCCATCCTCATCCACCATTTCATCCAGACTATTTTTAAGGGGGCCAACACTATCATTTTTTAGTTTCTTACTATTTATGTAGTTAAAGAATATTTTGGGATTATTTTTACTCTCTCTGGCAATGAGTCTCTCTGTCTCAATCATTGCTGCCTTGATTAGCTTTTTACAGAATTTTTTAAATTTTTTGTATTTATTTAATGCCTCCTCACTACCTACTTCCTTTAATTCTCTAAATGCTTTCTTTTTGTCACTTATTGCACCCCTTACAGCTCTATTGCGCCATATTAGTTTCCTCCTATTTCTAGTATTTTATTTCCATACGGTATATACTGTGCACAGGTCCTATCCAGGATGCTAATAAACGTCTCCCATTTTCTTTGTGTATTTTTATGTCTCAGGATATCGTTGGAAATTTGCCCTCCTGAAGTTTAGTGTCCTTGTAACCCCCCTACTACCCATCTTATTAAAGGATACATGAAAACTTATTATTTTGTGATCACTATTCCCCAAGTGACCCCCAACCCTTATATTTGATATGCGGTCTGGCCTGTTGGTTAATATTAGGTCTAGCAGTGCCACCCTCCTTGTTGGGTCCTGAACCAGTTGTGAAAGGTAATTGTCTCTCATAGTTGTCAAAAACCGATTACCTTTGCTGGAACTGCAGGTTTCTGTTCCCCAATCTATTTCAGGGTAATTGAAGTCCCCCATAATAATGACTTCTCCTTGAGTCGCAGCTTCATCTGTTTGCTTTACGAGGATATTCTCCATTGCTTCCATTATTTTTGGAGATTTATAACAAACCCCTAACAGTAATTTATAATTTTTTCCCCCTCCCCTTATCTCCACCCACAGAGACTCTACATTTTCATTAAATTCACCTATATTATCACGCAGGATGAGTTTTAAGGACGATTTTACATATAGACACACCCCACCCCCTCGCTTATCTGTACGGTCATTTCTGAAAAGGCTATAGCCCTGCAAGTGAACAGCCCAGTCATGGCTCTCATCCAGCCATGTTTTAGATATCCCCACCATGTCATAATTATGCTCCAACAACATTAGTTCTAATTCGCCCATTTTGTTGGTGAGGCTTCTGGCATTAGTATACATGCACTTGATGTTCCTCTCTGTAACCCTATTCTTTCTTAAATTATTATCTGTTCTAACCCCACCCCCCATGCCACCGCCACCCCCAACTTCCTTATTTGTGCCCAGGTCTCTATCTGCACTATCTTCCCCTCCTAAAAAGTGAATACCCTCCCCCCCAATCCCTAGTTTAAACACTCCTCCAACCTTCTAGCCATTTACTCCCCCAGCACAGCTGCACCTTCCCCATTGAGGTGCAGCCCGTCCCTAGCGTAGAGCCTATAGCCAACTGAGAAGTCAGCCCAGTTCTGCAGGAACCCAAACCCCTCCTTCCTACACCAATTCTTGAGCCACTTATTAACCTCCCTAATCTCCCGTTGCCTCTCTGGCATGGCACGTGGTACAGGCAGTATTTCAGAAAATACCACGTTGGAGGTCCTTGCTTTCAGCTTGCAGCCTAATTCCCGGAAATCATCTTTAAGGACCTTCCACCTACCTCTAACTTTGTCATTTGTGCCAATGTGCACCATGACCGCTAGGTCCTCACCAGCCCCTCCCAGTAATCTGTCCACCCGATCAGCGATGTGTTGGACTCGAGCGCCAGGTAGGCAGCACACCGTTCGACGATCCCTGTCTTTGTGACAGATTGCCCTATGTGTTCTCCTAATAATTGAGTCCCCCACTACCAGCACCTGTCTGGCCTGCCCTGCTCTCCTATTTCCCTCCTTACTGGAGCAGTCACTCCTCTGGCTTTCAGAGGACATGCCTGGCTGCAGCAGTGCTACCCCTGTACTGGCACCCCCCTCATCTGCCAACTTAGCAAACTTATCGGGGTGTGCCAGATCAGGACTAGCCTCCCTGGCACTCTTCCCTCTACCCTGCTTTCTAACTGTCACCCAGCTTGCTACTCCATTTTCCTGCAGCTCCATCCTACCATCCCCCCCATCTATCCCATTGAGCGTCTGCTCAGTGAGCAGAAGACTCCTCTCCATATTGTCTATGGATCTCAGTGTTGCCAGCTGCAAATTTAGATTCAGAATCTGGGTTTCCAAATGCACAACATGCTCACATCTCGCACAGCAGTATGCACCCTCGACCGGCTGGTCAAGGATTGCATACATGTGTCAAGATGTGCACTGGATGGCATTAACAATAGTGGAGCACATTTCCTAATGGGGATGGCGCCACACAAATGTTAAATAAAAAATAAATACAAAGTATTAATAAAAAAACAGACAGCAATTCCTCCCTTGGAAACTCCCTGTGTGAATCACAAGTCACACTTACCGCCGTTCACACTTACATTCAGGTCATACTCAGCTCGTTCACACTCGCTATGCTGAAGATTTATAGATTTTTTTTCTCTATTTCCCCTCAACAGCAATCCACCTTGCTGTTCAAATGCACTTCCAAAAAGAGTTTGAGGTTGGAGGTTTTGACTGACTCCTTTTCTGACTGAGCACTCCTCTCATCATCCTAAAGGCTCATTCAGATGACGTCCGTGCAAATCGGTCCGAAATCACACTGCAATGCATGGACTAAACAGAAAACAGCCAAGGAAAGCAGTCATGAAGTCCAGCATATATAGAAAAGTTACAAATCTTTATTTCAAAATAGATACAGAGCAAGGTAAAGGGGGTGGGGGGGGGTTAAAAGTGCGGAGACAAAATCAGCACCCAATAGACTCCGCGTGACAATAAAAGGATGTATACTTATGTTTAACTAAAATATAGTATAATCATAACATCATCTGTATAAGCCCTCATTAGATGACAAAAATTCCCGCAGTGCGTAAATATGCGCATCATAGCGCTGGCAAACATTAATACAAATACAACATGTAAGTAAATACCAGTACCTTGCACAATAGCAACAATGGGAACACACGTGGACACGCTGGATCACCCCATGCATGGAATGCTTATGGGTTTCTCAATTCAAGCCTGATAGCTTCGTAGAAAAATATGAAGCTAACATTCTCGAATCAGGAGAGTTATGGCCAGTATGTATATTAGCGGCCTGTGAACTGACCAATTGGAATGGATATCTGAATGGGTCTTTACGCTGTTTATAAAAAGTGGTGGATACTTCCTGTCCTTTAAATTTGTAGGTATTTAATATTGGAGAGGCATGTTTGATAAATATTAGGTATAGGTTCCCATTAATAAAGGTATACCTTGTCATCTCTGTTGGGCTCTGTGAGGTAGTGACCGGTGTCACATGTGAGGGTCGCTGTGTGTTCCCTCAGGATGAGCATGGAGGCATATTGAGGCCATGGGAGTGCATTGCAGTCACAGGTGTAGCTGTGATTGCAATGCAGACAATGCAGAATAAAAGTGAGTATAAGTCTTAGACAAGCTATTTGTCCAAGGCAGATTTAAGAAAACCTGCGGGGCTTTTATTTTTTTAAATGGACTACAGGATGGTAGTAGTGCAGTCCATTTCCTTCCTGGCCGGGTTTTCCATGTGGCTGAATGCCACAGGTTGCTTGTAAAAAACCCTGAAGCAGAGGGTTGGGTGCGTCTGTATCAGTGTCAATTTGGTTTTTGCAAGAAGGCAGGGCAGAAGGCTCTGCAGAGCTTCACCTGTGTGAGGCAACACAGGCAAGTGGAACCAAACAGCCAAGGGAGCTGAAAGGCCTGGTACCCACAGCATACACGGCGGTTGAGTCGCCCACAGCAACCTGTCTCGGAGGTGGATTGGTGTGATTATTGGCTGCAACCTGGAGGATGTGTTTCCCAGCTGCGATCTGGAGGATATAATGTGCTGTGCATTTCTGTGAGTTGAGCATTAAAGAGACTTTTGTTTTGGAAATTTCCTGGGTCACTGCCTCATCACTGCATAGCGTGGATACCACTGTACTACAGCTCTCATGAATTGGCTTATTCATGTGCTAAGTACCTTCATTTTTATAACTATATATTATATTGCAGTAATGCAGTCCGAATCTCATATATTTAATGTTTGCATACATTTATGTGCTTATAGAGGTCGAGGCTGCTGTATTCTTTTGTTTGTATATTTTCCATTCATAGATACTTGTGCCTGTTCACACTTGCTTGATTCTGTTCGGTTGAGCTGGTCAGAACATATCTATTCATATAGTTAGCCATAGTCTCTGTTGTTTGTTTGCAGTGCTGTCGGCACATTGACGTGAGACTAAATAAACCATTGACCTTACTAATTGGTTGCAGTGCTGTTGATGTGCTTTCGATGTGACATCAGCAATGCAAACAAACAATAGAGAGTGGGGCAATACTTTTTTCCTGTGTCATTTCTCATTATTCAACATAGCTTAACCCCTTCATGACCTTGGGATTTTCCGTTTTTCCGTGTTCGTTTTTCACTCCCCTCCTTCCCAGAGCCATAACTTTTTTATTTTTCTGTCAATTTGGCCATGTAAGGGCTTATTTTCTGCAGGACGAGTTGTACTTTTGAAAGACATAATTGGTTTTACCATGTCGTGTACTAGAAAACGGGAAAAAAATTCCAAGTGCGGTGAAATTGCAAAAAAAGTGCAGTCCCACACTTGTTTTTTGTTTGGCTTTTTTGCTAAGTTGACTAAATGCTAAAACTGACCTGCCATTATGATTCTCCAGGTCACTATGAGTTCATAGACACCTAACATGACTAGGTTATTTTTTATCTAAGTGGTGAAAAAAAAATCCAAACTTTGCTAAAAAAAAAATTTGCGCCATATTCCGATACTCTTAGCGTCTCCATTTTTCATGATCTGGGGTCGGTTGAGGGCTTATTTTTTGCGTGCTGAGCTGTCATTTTTAATGATACCATTTTGGTGCAGATATGTTCTTTTTATGGCCCGTTATTGCATTTTAATGCAATGTCGCGGCGACCAAACCAAAAAAACGTAATTCTGGCGTTCAGAATGTTTTTATCGCTACGCCGTTTAGCGATCAGGTTAATGCTTTTTTTTATTGATAGATCGGGCAATTCTGAACGCGGAAATACCAAATATGTGTAGGTTTGATTTTTTTTTATTGATTTATTTTGATTGGGGTGAAAGGGGGGTGATTCAAACTTTTATATTTTTTTTAATTTTTTTTCCCATTTTTGTTTACTTTTTTTTACTTTTGCCATGCTTCAATAGCCTCCATGGGAGGCTAGAAGCTGGCACAACGCGATCGGCTCTGCTACATAGCAGTGATCTGATGTTCGCTGCTATGTAGCAGAAATGCAGGTGTGCTGTGAGCGCCGACCACAGGGTGGCGCTCACAGCAACCGTGGATCAGTAACTATAGAGGTCTCAAGGAACTCTATGGTTACAATGTAGAAGCATCGCCGACCTCCGATCATGTGATGGGGGTCGGCGATGCGCTAATTTCCGGCCGCCCGGCCGGAAGCGCCGGTTAAATGCCGCTGTCTGCGTTTGACAGTGGCATTTAACTAGTTAATAGGCACGGGCAGATCGCGATTCTGCCCGCGCCTATTACGGGCACGCTGTTCAAAACAGCTGACATGTCCCGGCTTTGATGCGGGCTCACCGCCGGAGCCCGCATCAAAGTGGGGCTTCTGACCTCGGACGTACTATCCCGTCCGAGGTCAGAAAGGGGTTAAAGTGGTTGTCTGCTACTTTTACATTCATGGCCTATCCTTAGGATTAGTGATTGGCTAACCTGTTTATGTTCGGGTCTGGTGGGTTTGGCCGAACATCTAACAAAAGTTTGGTTTGGGTACCAGAACGGTGCTCAAACCTGAACCCAAAACCTATACAGATGAATGGGGGGTCCAAACATCTGTTGATTGCAATGCTAACATTTGCTCTGTCATAAACTGTAATCAGCGGCAAGATCATTACCGCCGGTCAGTGAGCTGTGGTTCCCATGCTGTAAGATGACAACATGAGCCAGCAGCTGTGACAGATGGCAAAAAGTTTACCACCATTCACGGGTGTTGGCTGATGAGAGAGTACTACTCTCATCATCGTACACCTGCTGCCACTGATAACAGTAAGGGCAGGTGCCGCTGATGGGAGTATTCATCAGCTGGTGCCATGAATAAATAAATAAATATTAAAAATAACATGGGGCCTCTTCTATTTTTGATAACCAACTGAAACCCTAACTGTCAGCTTTAAGCAGGCTGCTTATTAAGAATATAGAGGTTCCACACCGTTTTTTTAAATTATTTAAATAAATAATTTTTAAAAATGGCTTGGGGTCCCCCCATTTTTGACAACCATGTAAGCTAAAGCAGACAACTGAGAGATGGTATTCTCAGACTGGTAAGGGGTCATAAATATTGCCCCTCCCCATTCTAAAAATAGCAGTCCACAGCTGCCCTAGAAAGGGTGCATCTATTAGATGCAACAATTCTGGTGATTTGCCTGGCTCTTGCCACTTGTCCTAGTGTGGTAACAAATGGGGTAATATTTGAGGGGTTGATGTCAGCTGTTTGATGGCTGCTGACATCAAGCCCAGAGTTTAGTAATGGAGAGAAAGACATCTATAACACTCCCCCATTACTAATCTCAGTTAAGTTGTAAAAAAAACACAGCCAGATTAAAATCCTTTAATTGAAATAATCACACAGACTCATTTATTTTAAATAAAAATAAATAATCACGGTTATACTCACCTTTATGCCTAATCCACTCAAGCCCATGTCACCTGTAAAATACAGAAAAAAAATAAACAACTATGATACTCACCTATACGCCGCATTCAGAAAAATGATAAACAACCATGTCCTTGACTTGTCCGACGTGAATATAATCCATATCTGTCCCATGAAGATTGTGATGATTTGCATAGAAGTCACATCAGTGATGTGACTGCTATCTATGACAGCTGGCTCACAAGGAGACAGAAGAGTTATCATGCAAGCATGAGGAGACTTGAATGTTTTGCATGCTCCTCTGTGAAATTAAATATGCAAATTGTTTTTTCAGAGAGGATGAGGACTTAAACTTCAGTATCACTTATTGGAGGTAGTAATCCTACAAGTCAATATTGATCTTTTAACGAGCCTTGCAATATGACTTGCATTAAAAGACAAATCAGAATTTCAATTTACAGACACGGTATTTTCGTCAGTGCAAAGTATGAGATCTATTTTGGCTGGTTGAGAAGCTAAGACTGGGAACTAAGGGGTTGCTTCTTTCCTTATGGAAAGTGACATGCCAGGTCTGGTATGCCAGGTCTGGTATGCTTATATGAATTGCATGCTCCTCTGGGAAATTAAATATGCAAATTGTTCATTCAGAGAGGAAGAGCTTGAACTCTATCGACACTTTAACGAGCCTTGCAATATGACTTAGCCTCTCACCCTGAAAAATCAGATCTCATACTTTGAACTTATGAGGGGCAATACCTCAAAACTCTGTGTCTGCAAGATAAGATTCTAATGTGGCTTTTACCCTAAGTCATATTGCATATATACATGTGACTAAACAGCTTAATATACAGCCATTAATGTCTAAACTACTGGCAACAAAAGTGAGTACACCCTTTAGTGAAAATAGTCAAATTGTGAACAAAGTGTCAATATTTTGTGTGACCAGTATTTTGAAGCACTGCCTCAACTCATGGAGTTCACTAGAGCTTCATAAGTTGCCACTGGAATCCTCTTCCATTCCTCCATGACACCATCACGGAGTTGGTGGATGAGACCTTGCCCTCCTTCACCTTTCATTTGAGGATGCATCACATATGCTCAATAGTGTTTAGGTCTGGTCTGGAGACATGCTTGGCCATTCCAGCACCATAACCTTTAGTTTCTTTAGCAAGGCAGTGGTTGTCTTGGATGTGTGTTTAGGGTCATTATCATTTTGGAATACTGCCCTGCGAACCAGTTTCCAAAGGGAATGGATCATGCACTGCATCTGTATGTCACTGTCACAGTACATGTTGGCATTCATGGTTCCCTCAACAAACAGTAGCTCCCCACTGCCGGCAAAACTCATACATCCAAAAACCATGACACTTTCACCAGCATGCTTGAAGGCAGTGAAGACACACTTGTCTTTTTACTCCTCACCTGACTGCCGCCACACACGCTTGACACCATCTCAACCAAATAAGTTTGCCTTTGTCTCTTCAGACCACAGACATGGTTCCAGTAATCCATAGCCTTAGTTATGAGGTATTTTTCTCTTACACAATCGCATACAAGATTTCTCCCGTCCATCCCTCCTACTCCTACTCCAACATATCAGACTTTCACCTACGGTAGAAACCTTCAAAAGCAATCTGAAGACCCACCTTTTCCAACAAACGTACAACCTGCAGTAAACCTCCTTCCACCATATGGCTGCATGACCAGCTCTCACCTCCGATATCCTGACCATCCTTTTCAGACTTTGGGTCCTTACGGGCAGTGTTCTCTCTCCTCTTGTACCAGTCGGTGACTTGAGTGATGATGTCAGAGCTTCAATCAGCTCACGCTTGGTCCTTGGCTGTTTTCTATGTATCTCTAATGATACATTGTGCCACAAATTTTCAATTGGATTGAAGTATGGGGACTGAGCTGGACAATCAGTAATAGCAAACTTGCTGTTTTTTTCCTACTTTATTACTCTCTTAGCTCTGTAACAAGGAGCATTATCATCCTAGAAGATGAAAGCAGGTGTTGAGCAGAAGGCAGCATATTCTTAGAAAGGATGTGCAAGGTTTTTTTTGCATTAACCATATCTTCCACAATACGAAGCCTGCAATACAGCGTCAGGCCATTGCTTTCATTGGATGTTTCACAGAGAAGCTCAAACAATCTGGCTTGTACTGTTCATGTGGCAACCTTTTCTCGTAAGACTTGCCATCATTTTCCAAGATTCAAAAAGTGATTCCATCATTAAATATCACATTCTCCCAATCCTCCTTTCTCCATTTTGAATAATTCAATGCCCACAGTTTTCACCTTTGTCTTTTTATGGCTGTCATCAATGGATTCTTTCGGGTCTTGCACCCTGTCACACCTGCTTCAAAATATCTCTTCATAACAGAGCATGAGTATGGGGAGCAGTGAATATTAATTTTCCTTAATAGTGGACACATGTAATCATCCAGCATCTGCAGGAGCCTGCAGCTGTGGCTAACACATGTGCCCTCTATTAACCCCTTTCTGACCTCTGACGGGATAGTATGTTCGAGGTCAGAACCCCCGCTTTGATGCGGGCTCCGGCGGTGAGCCCGCATCAAAGCAGGGACATGTCATCTGTTTTGAACAGCTGACATGTGCCCGCAATAGCAGCGGGTGAAATTGCAATTCACCCACCGCCATTAACTAGTTAAATGCAGCTGTCAAACGCTGACAGCGGCATTTAACCGGCGCTTCCGGCCATCCGGCCAGAAATGAGCGCATCGCTAACCCCCGTCACATGATCGGAACCACATCAGAATGGTAACCATAGAGGTCCTTGAGATGTCTATGGTTACTGATCCCAGCTAGCTGTGAGCGCCACCTTGTGGTCGGCGCTCATAGCACACCTGCAATTCAGCTACATAGCAGCGATCTGATGATCGCTGCTATGTAGCTGACCCGATCGAGTTGTGCCAGCTTCTAGCCTCCCATGAAGGCTATTGAAGCATGGCAAAAGTAAAAAAAAAAGTTAAAAAAAATGTGACCAAAAAAAAAAAAATATATAAAAGTTTAAATCACCCCCCCTTTCGCCCCATTCAAAATAAATCAATAAAAAAAAAATCAAACCTACACATATTTGGTATTGCTGCATTCAGAATCACCCGATCTATCAATAAAAAAAGGATTAACCTGATCACTAAACGGTGTAGCGAGAAAAAAATTTGAAACGCCAGAATTACGTTTTTTTGGTCTCCACGACATTGCATTATAATGCAATAACGGGCGATCAAAAGAACGTATCTGCACCAATATGGTATCATTAAAAACGCCAGCTCGACACGCAAAAAATAAGCCCTCAACCGACCCCAGATCATGAAAAATGGAGACGCTACGGGTATCGGAAAATGGCACAATTTTTTATTTTTTTTTTAGCAAAGTTTTGAATTTTTTTTCACCACTTAGATAAAAGAGAACCTAGACATGTTTGGTGTCTATGAACTCATAATGACCTGGAGAATCATAATGGCAAGTCAGTTTTAGCATTTATTGAACCTAGTTAAAAAAACAAACAAAAAAATTGTGGGATTGCACTTTATTTGCAATTTTACCGCACTTGGAATTTTTTATCCCGTTTTTAAGTACACGACATGCTAAAACCAATGATGTCGTTCAAAAGTAGAACTTGTTTCGCAAAAAATAAGCCCTCCCATGGCCATATTGATGGAAAAATAAAAAAGTTATGGCTCTGGGAAGGAGGGGAGTGAAAAACGATCACGTAAAAACGGAGAATCCCAATGTCATGAAGGGGTTAAAGAGAATGAAAATTCGCTACTCCACACATCACGGTTTCAAAATATTTTGTTTTAATGTAATTATTAAAAGGCCTTTCAGCTAAATGTTATTTGAATGATATTTTTAGTGACAAATGTTGAAAATTAATCTTCTTTTACACTTGTCACATGCTAATAGTACATTTAAATGATTCCCTCTATACCAACTTATTTCTAGCAAATAACCAATTTCTGCAGATAAAGTGTTTTACAAACATGAAATTTTGCTGCAATCTCCATTGTTTCCACATCAGCTGAATACAGAACAAAATATGTCAAGTCATATATGAAAGCTCAGACTTTGACAGATAAAGTGACCCTTCAAAGTACAAATATGACTTGCATGCACAATTTTCAAATGTAGAATGATAACGCTCTTGAAATCTTACTTGTAAAAGCTAGAACCATTAAATCAATGATAAAAGCAAGCTTGCAATGCATATTTCCTATATTGCACATTCAATGCATTTATTTGAAAAATGTTCAATTTTTGCCATTTTCTTTCAATTAGATGTAGTCTGTATGTCAATGTGAAAATATAAAACATACATAAAATAGTAATAAATAATTTTTGTGTCCTTCTTTCACACTTTCATTGTGTACTTTTGGCACCAAATGCTCTGTGGTATTTTTTCAATGTTTTTCATTTTCTCACACAATACACATGAAATAATGGGTAGTAGGGTTGAGCGACTTTTATTTTTATAGGATCGGGTCGGGTTTCACAAAACCCGACTTTCTCAAAAGTCGGGTCGAGTGAAATCGGCCGATCCTATAAAAAAGTCGGGGTCGGGGTCGGCCGAAACACGAAACCCAATGCAGAGCAATGGGATACTATGGTTCCCAGGGTCTGAAGGAGAGGAAACTCTCCTTCAGGCCCTGGGATCCATATTTAAGTGTAAAATAAAGAATCAAAATAAAAAATATTGATATACTCACCCTCGGACGCGCCCTGGTACTAACTGGCAGCCTTCCTTCCTAAGAATGAGCGCGTGAATGACCTGCGGTGACATCACGGCTTGTGATTGGTCGCGTGAGCGGTCACATGGGCGGCCGTGACCAATCACAAGCCGTGACGTCATCTAAGGCCCTTCATGCGCTCATTCTTAAGAAGGAAGGCTGCCGGAAAGAAGCAGGGCGCGTCCGAGGGTGAGTATATACCTAATAGGAATATACTCACCCTCGGCTTCTTTCCGGCAGCCTTCCTTTCTAAGAATGAGCACGTGAAGGGCCTTAGATGACGTCACGGCTTGTGATTGGTCGTTTCATACACTTAAATATGGATTCCGATACCAATTTCCGATATCGCAAACATATCGGAACTCGGTATCGTAATTCCGATACCAGATTCAGAAGATCGCCGACCTCATGGCCGACCCCACACAGGGGTCGGGTTTCATGAAACCCGACTTTGCCAAAAGTCGGCGAATTCTGAAAATGGCCGACCTGTTTCGCTCAACCCTAATGGGTAGGGTTGAGCGAAACGGATCGGTCATTTTCATAAGTCGCCGACTTTTGGCAAAGTTGGGTTTCATGAAACCCGACCTGATCCCAGCGTGGGATCGGCCATGCGGTACACGATCTTCGCGCCAAAGTCGCGTTTCATATGACGCTTAAAGAGCCATTTTTCAGCCAATGAAGGTGCACGCAGAGTGTGGGCAGCGTGATGACATAGGTCCTGGTCCCCACCATCTTAGAGAAGGGCATGGCAGTGATTGGCTTGCTTTCTGCGGCGTCACAGGGGCTATAAAGGGGCATTCCCACTGACCGCCATCTTACTGCTGCTGATCTGAGCGTAGGGAGAGGATGCTGTTGCTTCGTCAGAAGCAGGGATATCGTTAGGCAGGTTAAATTGACTCCAAAACCGCTTGTGCTGTAGCGATTTCCACTGTCCAACACCACCTTTTCTTTGCAGGGACAGTGGAGGCTAGATTTCTCAGCTCTGTAGGTTATAAGGCTCCCTGATAGCTGCGTTGCTGTGTGTACGCCGCTGTGCAAACCAACTGCTTTTTTCAAAGCACAAATCCTGTTGCTCCTTCCTTTCTGCACAGCTATCTTGTTTGTTTGTCCACACTTTTGACTTTTGTGTGCAGCACTCCTTTTTATTGCTGCCTGCCACACTTTTCTGAGATTACTGTAGGGAGATAGTAATTGTAGTCCTTTTTTTTTTTCGTTATATCTCTTCAAGCCACTTTCTGCCACAGAAAACCTACTGTATAACAATGTGCCTGATTTCTTCCTAATTCTCCCATAAAACAAAAAAAAAAAATTGGGAGATTAAGACTGGCAAATCTGCATTAGTGCCAGTCCTGTGTGTGGCTTCTGTCTTTTTTTTCTGCCACAGAAAACCTACTGTATAACAGTGTGCCTGATTTCTTCCTAATTCTCCCATAAAACAAAAAAAAGTGGGAGATTAAGACTGGCAAATCTGCATTAGTGCCAGTCCTGTGTGTGGCTTCTGTCTTTTTTTTCTGCCACAGAAAACCTACTGTATAACAGTGTGCCTGATTTCTTCCTAATTCTCCCATATTAAAAAAAAAGTGGGCGCTTAAGACTGGCAAATCTGCATTAGTGCCAGTCCTGTGTGTGGCTTCTGTCTTTTTTTTCTGCCACAGAAAACCTACTGTATAACAGTGTGCCTGATTTCTTCCTAATTCTCCCATATAAAAAAAAAAAAAAAAGGAAATTAAGACTGGCAAATCTGCATTAGTGCCAGTCCTGTGTGTGGCATCTTTTTTTTTTTCTGCCAAAGAAAACCTACTGTATAACAGTGTGCCTGATTTCTTCCTAATTCTCCCATAAAAAAAAAATATTGGGAGATTAAGACTGGCAAATCTGATTAGTGCCTGTCCTGTGTGTGGCTTCTGTCTTTTTTTTCTGCCACAGAACACCTACTGTGTAGCAGTGGGCCTGATTTCTTCACAATTCTCCCAGAAAAAAAAATAAAAGTGGGAGATTAAGATTGGCAAATCTGCATTAGTGCCAGTCCTGTGTGTGGCATTTATTTTTTTTTCTGCCACAGAAAACCTACTGTGTAACAGTGGGCCAGATTAAATCACTTGTCTTACATATCCCCCCAAAAAATTAAAATAAAGGGAGAATAATCTTGCCAAACCTGTGCATGTGTGCGAGTGCTGTCTGTGGTATCTGTCAGTCATTTTGTGCCACAGGAACTATACCGTGATATAGTGGGCCTGATTCAATCCCTTGTCTCCCCTATAAAAAAAGAGGGACATTTCTATTGCCAGTGTGTACATCTGCGTTAGTCCGGCTAGTGCCATATCTGCCAGCCTTTTTCTGCTAATCAAACTGTGTGTTGTGTAATACAGTGGGCCTGATTTTTCCCTGCATTCTCCCACACATAAAGAGGGCCATTTCTATTGCCAGTGTTTTTATCTGCGTCACTCCTGTTAGTGCCATATCTGCCAGCCTCTTTCTGCTAATCAAACTGTGTTGTGTAATACAGTGGGCCTGGTTTTTCCCTGCATTCTCCCACACATAAAGAGGGACATTTCTATTGCCAGTGTTTTTATCTGCGTCAATCCTGTTAGTGCCATATCTGCCAGCCTCTTTCTGCTAATCAAACTGTGTTGTTGTGTAATACAGTGGGCCTGATTTTTCCCTGCATTCTCCCACACATAAAGAGGGACATTTCTATTGCCAGTGTTTTTATCTGCGTCAATCCTGTTAGTGCCATATCTGCCAGCCTCTTTCTGCCAATCAAACTGTCTAGTGTAATACAGTGGGCCTCATTTTTCACTGCATTCTCCCACACATAAAAAAGGGAGATTTACATTCCCAACAAGTTCACGCACACCTTGTACAAGGTTTTACAGGACCACATAACGGTTGTTAGTTTGGTAACATTTTTCCAAGAATGAGGAAGTCTGGTGGAAGAGGTCGTGGCCGTGGGCGGTCATTGGCAGCTGGTAATGCTGGTAGTGGTGGTGGTCGTGGGAAAAGCAATATAGCCCCTAAGTCTCGAGATGTTGAGCCAGCATCATCGTCTGGCTGCACAAGGCTTCGAAGACTCCCTTTTCTGGGAGTAGGAAAACCACTTTTGAAGCCGGAGCAGCAATAACAAGTATTGGCTTTCATTGCTGACTCTGCCTCTAGCTCTTTCGCCTCCTCCTCGGAAAGTGCCAAATGTCAGAGCAGTGCATCGTCAGTGGATGCTCCCGGTCAGGAACAAGTCGCTACCTTGCGTCCTTCACCCAGAACAACAGTGAAGGATGCGTCAGGCGACACAACTGGTTACTCCATGGAGCTCTTTACACATACCGTGCCTGGGTTAAAAAAGGGAAATTGTTAACAGGCCATGCCCATTACAAGATGAATCGGACATGGAGTGCACAGATGCACAGCCACAGCCAGATTACTATGCTGTTCCTTTGACTCAGATCAGAACATTGCCCTCGCAGTGTACTGATCCAGAATCTGACCCCGATGAGACTATGGAGCCCCGTCACGAACGCTATAGCACCGGCTTACACGGTGACCCAGAGGAAGGTGCACAGAACATAGAAGAGGAGGTCATAGATGACTAAGTTGTTGACCCCGATTGGCAGCCATTGGGGGAAACAGGGTGCAGGCGGCAGTAGCTCTGAAGCGGAGGAGGAGGAGCCGCAGCAGGCATCAACATCGCAACAGGTTCCATCTGGCAGGCCCATATCTGGCCAAAAACGTGTGGCAAAACCAGTTGTAGGACAGCGTGGCCATCAGGTTAAAGTAGCTCAGTGTGCAATGCCTGAAAAGGTATCCGATAGGAAGTGTGCAGTCTGGAATTTTTTTAACCAAGATCCCAATGATCAGCACAAAGTCATCTGTAAGAAATGCTCAAGGACCTTCAGCAGAGGTCAGAATGTTAAAAATTTAAATACAAGTTGCATGCATAGACATTTAACCACCATGCACTTGCAAGCCTGGACAAACTACCAAACGTCCCTCAACGTTGTAGCACCCTCTCACAATGAAGCTAATCAGCAAGGCGACATCCCTTCCTTCACTGTAAGCCCACCGTTTACCACACCACCTGCAGGTAATGTTGCGGTTTCGTCGCAAGGCCAAAGCAGTCAGGGAATCACCAGGTTCGTGGTCGGAAAAACTGTATGTAGGGCACCATCAAGAATACCATCACCAACCCTCTCTCAGTCATCCATGTCCACCGGCACCCCCGCTAGTTCCACCGTATGCAGCTCTCCAGTCCAGCTCACCCTACATGAGACTCTCGTTAGGAAAAGGAAGTACTCATCCTCGCATCCGCGTACACAGGGTTTGAACGCCCACATTGCTAGACTAATGTTGTTAGAGATGATGCCCTACCGGTTAGTTGAAACCGAAGCTTTCAAAGCCCTGATGGACTACGCTGTACCACGCTACGAGCTACCCAGTCGACACTTCTTTTCGAGAAAAGCCATCCCAGCCCTCCACCAGCATGTAAAAGACCGCATTGTCCATGCGCTCAGGCAATCTGTGAGTAGAAAGGTGCACCTGACAACAGATGCATGGATCAGTAGGCATGGCCAGGGGTGTTACATCTCCATCACGGCACACTGGGTTAATGTGGTGGATGCAGGGTCCACAGGGGACAGTAATATTGGGACAGTTCTGCCTAGTCCATGGTCTAGGAAACAGTTGGCTGTAGGCGTTCGTCCCCCCTCCTCCTCGTCCTCCAGCAGTAGCGAGAGCTCGTCCACAGACCGCAGTCGCACGACCACTCCATCCGCAGCTGCCACTGTTTCACACGAGGTGTCCAATTATGGAACAGCTAGTGACAAACGTCAGCAGGCTGTATTGGCAATGAAGTGTTTGGGTGACAACAGACACACCGCGGAAGTTCTGTCCGAGTTCTTGCAGCAAGAAACTCGGTCATGGCTGGGCACTGTACATCTTGAGGCAGGCAAGGAAGGAAGGAATTTTATGGCTGCCATAGCCCTTTCACAACTGAAACACATTCCTTGCCTGGCTCATACCTTAAACCTGATGGTGCAGTGCTTCCTAAAAAGTTATCCGGGGTTACCCGACCTGCTGCTGAAAGTGCGCAGACTTTGCTCTCACATCCGCCGTTCGCCCGTACACTCCAGCCGTATGCAGAACCATCAGCGGTCTTTGAACCTTCCCCAGCATCGCCTAATCATCGACGTTGCAACAAGGTGGAACTCCACACTGCACATGCTTCATAGACTGTGTGAACAGAGGCGTGCTGTTATGTATTTGTGGGAGGATACACATACACGGGCAGGCAGTTGGATGGCAGACAGGGAGTTGTCAGCTGTGCAGTGGTCAAAGCTCCAAGACCTGTGTCAAGTCCTTCAGTGTTTTGAGGAATGCACACAGCTGGTTAGTGCAGACAACGCCGTAATAAGCATGAGCATCCCCCTAATGCGTCTGCTGATGCAAAGTTTGACGCACATAAAGGAACAGGCGTCTGCAGCCGAGGAGGAGGGAAGCCTTGATGACAGTCAGCCATTGTCTGCTCAGGGAAGTCTACAGGACGAGGTGGTGGGCGAAGAGGAGGAGGACGAGGAGGATGATGGGGATGACTATTTTTTGGATGAGGAAGCTTCTCAGGGGGCAATAGAAACTGCTGGCGGTGCAAGGCCCGGTTCAGGGTTTTTGAGGGAGACAAGTGACGTTGATTTGCCAGAAAGTGCTCCTCAACCCAGCATTTGCACTGACTTGACAACTGGAACATTGGCCCACATGGCGGATTATGCCTTGCGTATCCTCAAAAGGGACCCACGCATTATAAAAATGATGACAGATGACGATTACTGGTTGGCCTGCCTCCTTGATCCTCGCTATAAAGGCAAATTGCAAAATATCATGCCACATGAGAACCTCGAACAGATATTGGCAACCAAACAAGCTACTCTTGTAGACCGTTTGATTCAGGCATTCCCAGCACACAGCGCCGGTGATGGTTCTCACACGAGCTGCAGGGGGCAACAGGGCAGAGGTGTTAGAAGTGCACAGGTCAGAAGTGGCGTAGGACAGAGGGGTTTTCTGACCAGGTTGTGGAGTGATTTCGCAATGACCGCAGACACGACAGGTACAGCAGCATCCATTCAAAGTGACAGGAGACAACATTTGTCCAGTATGGTTACTAACTATTTTTCCTCCATTACCGATGTTCTCCCTCAACCGTCATTCCCCTTTGATTACTGGGCATCCAAAATAGACACCTGGCCTGAATTGGCTGAATATGCATTGCAGGAGCTTGCTTGCCCAGCAGCTAGTGTGCTATCAGAAAGAGTATTTAGTGCTGCTGGTTCAATACTGACCAAAAAAGGACTCGTCTGGCTACCCAAAATGTTGATGATCTAACCTTCATTAAAATGAACCACTCATGGATTTCAAATTATTTTGCCCCACCTTTCCCGGCTGACACCTGTAAAAAGGTCTTGATTTGGGACTGGTGTTACTGACTGTTCCAATCTCTTAATTTGCAGCTGCTGTTTGTCCAGCATACGACATGTTTACACCTCCCTCTCCCTTGCCACTTGTCGCAAGCACCCGTCAGAGTGCCGTTTGTCTGAAGAGGTGGGTGTGCCCACTTTTGGTCGACGGCACTGGGTCCCTCATAGTACAATGAAGTGTCTCTTGCGGTGGTGGCACGCACCCAACGTCAGACACACCGTTGTAACATGAGGGGCCCTGGGCTTGTACCGCTGGCCAGGAGAGAGTGTCCCCCCCAAGGTCAAACAGTGCTCTACCACTTGCAAAATTATCTGTCGCTGCTCCACCACTGTTTAGTCTATGCGCTGAAATCCTTCCATGCCTGGCACAGACAATAACAATTTGTTGACATGTATGATGCTAGTTAAAATAGTCAGGGGTAGGGTTGAGCGAAATGGGTTGGCAATTTTCAGAAGTCGCCGACTTTTGGCAAAGTCGGGTTTCATGAAACCCGACCCGACCCCTGTGTGGGGTCGGCCATGAAGTCGGCGATCTTCTGAATCTGGAATCAGAATTCCGATACCGATTCCCGATATGTTTAAGATATCGGGAATTGGTATCGGAATTCAGATTTAAGTGTAAAATAAAGAATTAAAATAAAAAATATCGCTATACTTACCCTCTGATGCGCCCTGGTACTAACCGGGAACCTTCCTTCCTTAGAATCAGCCTTCCAGGACCTCGCGGTGACGTCGCGGTGACGTCGCGGCTTGTGATTGGTGCGCGGCCGCCCATGTGACCGTGACGTCACCGGAGGTCCTGGAAGGGCTGATTCTTAGGAAGGAAGGCTGCCGGAACGACGCAGGGCGTGTCCGAGAGTGAGTATATACCTAATAGGAATATACTCACCCTCGGCTTCTTTACGGCAGCCTTCCTTCCTAAGAATCAGCCCTTCCAGGACCTCCGGTGACGTCACGGTCACATGGGCGGCCGCGCACCAATCACAAGCCGTGACATCGCGGCTTGTGATTGGTGCGCGGCCGCCCATGTGACCGTGACATCACCGGAGGTCCTGGAAGGGCTGATTCTTAGGAAGGAAGGCTGCCAGAACGACGCAGGGCGTGTCCGAGAGTGAGTATATACCTAATAGGAATATACTCACCCTCGGCTTCGTTCCGGCAGCCTTCCTTCCTAAGAATCAGCCCTTCCAGAACCTCCGGTGACGTCACGGTCACATGGGCGGCCGCGCACCAATCACAAGCCGCGACGTCACCGCGACGTCACCGCGAGGTCCTGGAAGGCTGATTCTAAGGAAGGAAGGTTCCCGGTTAGTACCAGGGCCCGTCAGAGTGTAAGTATAGCGATATTTTTTATTTTAATTCTTTATTTTACACTTAAATATGGATCCCAGGGCCTGAAGGAGAGTTTCCGCTCCTTCAGACCCTGGGAACCATTGGAAACCCAATGCACTGCATTGGGTTTCGAGTTTCGGCCGACCCCGACCCCGACTTTTTTATAGGATCGGCCAATTTCACTCGACCCGACTTTTGAAAAAGTCGGGTTTCGTGAAACCCGACCCGATCCTATAAAAGTTAAGGTCGCTCAACCCTAGTCAGGGGCCCTGTCCTACATTTACACCAGTAAATACTTTGCGCCAAATTACAATGTCTGAAATTCAGCATAGGAGCACACCCTTGTACCTAAGTATGCCACCCTTTTTTTTTTTTGGGTTTTGGTTTTGTTTGGGATACATTAACATCAATTTAGGTTTTGCGACTCGGAGTACTTACTGTGTCAGACACTCCTTCCAATTGTCCTCCGCTGACCACACCAATGCTGCCTGTGTACCCCTGTTGCCAAATTTAAGCTGCATAGAGCCTATTTTATTATTTTAGGCCTAGGAAGTCTGTCTGCGGTCCCTCCTTACAATTGTCCTCCACTGACCACACCAATGCTGCCTGTGTACCCCTGTAGCCAAATTAAAGCTGCATAGAGCCTATTTTAATATTTTGGGCCTAGAAAGTCTGTCTGCGGTCCCTCCTTCCAATTGTCCTCCACTGACCACACCAATGCTGCCTGTGTACCCCTGTAGCCAAATTAAAGCTGCATAGAGCCTATTTTAATATTTTGGGCCTAGAAAGTCTGTCTGCGGTCCCTCCTTCCAATTGTCCTCCACTGACCACACCAATGCTGCCTGTGTACCCCTGTTGCCAAATTTAAGCTGCATAGAGCCTATTTTATTATTTTAGGCCTAGGAAGTCTGTCTGCGGTCCCTCCTTCGAATTGTCCTCCACTGACCACACCAATGCTGCCTGTGTACCCCTGCCACCTAATGGAAGCTGCATAGAGCCTATTTTATTATTTTAGGCCTAGGAAGTCTGTCTGCGGTCCCTCCTTCCAATTGTCCTCCACTGACCATACCAATGCTGCCTGTGTACCCCTGCCACCTAATGGAAGCTGCATAGAGCCTATTTTATTATTTTATGCCTAGGAAGTCTGTCTGCGGTCCCTCCTTCCAATTGTCCTCCACTGACCACACCAATGCTGCCTGTGTACCCCTGTTGCCAAATTTAAGCTGCATAGAGCCTATTTTATTATTTTAGGCCTAGGAAGTCTGTCTGCGGTCCCTCCTTACAATTGTCCTCCACTGACCACACCAATGCTGCCTGTGTACCCCTGCCACCTAATGGAAGCTGCATAGAGCCTATTTTATTATTTTAGGCCTAGGAAGTCTGTCTGCGGTCCCTCCTTCCAATTGTCTTCCACTGACCACACCAATGCTGCCTGTGTACCCCTGTTGCCAAATTTAAGCTGCATAGTGCCTATTTTATTATTTTAGGCCTAGGAAGTCTGTCTGCGGTCCCTCCTTCCAATTGTCCTCCACTGACCACACCAATGCTGCCTGTGTACCTCTGTTACCAATTTAAAACTGCATAGAGCCTATTTTATTATTTTAGGCCTAGGAAGTCTGTTTGCGGTCCCTCCTTCCAATTGTCCTCCACTGACCACACCAATGCTGCCTGTGTACCCCTGTAGCCAAATTAAAGCTGCATAGAGCCTATTTTAATATTTTGGGCCTAGAAAGTCTGTCTGCGGTCCCTCCTTCCAATTGTCCTCCACTGACCACACCAATGCTGCCTGTGCACCCCTGTAACCAATTTAATACTGCATAGAGCCAACTTTTTTAGTTAACACATACTACCTTTGTCTGTCTGCGCCACTAAATCACGCTGTCCTCCACTGCAAAAGCTGAGCTTCAACCTTCAGGCTCTCATTAAGTATTTTTAACTGTAACGCTTTTGTTGCTCTACTACTTGGGTTGGGGCCTAGTAATGGTGTCTGCCGCTCCTTGGTGTTCTCCTCCTCTTTGGTGTTCTCCAGGTTTCCTTGTCTGAGCTTCAACCTTCTGGCTCTCATTAAGTATTTTTCACTGTAACACTTTTTTTGCACTACTACTTGGGTTGGGGCCTAGTAATGGTGTCTGTCGCTCCTTGGTGTTCTCCTCCAGGTTTCCTTGTCTGAGCTTCAACCTTCTGGCTCTCATTAAGTATTTTTAACTGTAACACTTTTGTTGCCCTACTACTTGGGTTGGGGCCTAGTAACGGTGTCTGCCGCTCCTTGGTGTTCTCCTCCTCCTTGGTGTTCTCCTCCAGGTTTCCTTGTCTAAGCTTCAACCTTCAGGCTCTCATTAAGTATTTTTAAATGTAACACTGCAGTTGCCCTACTACTTGGGTTGGGGCCTAGTAACGGTGTCTGCCGCTCCTTGGTGTTCTCCTCCTTTTTGGTGTTCTCCTCCAGGTTTCCTTGTCTGAGCTTCAACCTTCTGGCTCTCATTAAGTATTTTTAAGTGTAACACTTTTGTTGCCCTACTACTTGGGTTGGGGCCTAGTAACGGTGTCTGCCGCTCCTTGGTGTTCTCCTCCAGGTTTCCTTGTCTGAGCTTCAACCTTCAGGCTCTCATTAAGTATTTTTAAATGTAACACTGCAGTTGCCCTACTACTTGGGTTGGGGCCTAGTAACGGTGTCTGCCGCTCCTTGGTGTTCTTCTCCTCCTTGGTGTTCTCCTCCAGATTTCCTTGTCTGAGCTTCAACCTTCTGGCTCTCATTAAGTATTTTTAACTGTAACACTTTTGTTGCCCTACTACTTGGGTTGGGGCCTAGTAACGGTGTCTGCCGCTCCTTGGTGTTCTCCTCCTCCTTGGTGTTCTCCTCCAGGTTTCCTTGTCTGAGCTTCAACCTTCTGGCTCTCATTAAGTATTTTTAACTGTAAGGCCGGCGTCACACTCGGCGTAAGACAATATGGTCCGTATTTTACGGCCGTAATACGGCCGTAATACGGAGAAATGTTCCCAAAATAGTGATCCGTAGGCAGGGTGTGTCAGCGTATTTTGCGCATGGCATCCTCCGTATGTAATCCGTATGGCATCCGTACTGCAATATTTTCTCGCAGGCTTGCAAAACCGACATCTAATGGATTTATGTGCTCAAATGTTCGGGAAAACATATATACAGTGTATATATATATATATATATATATATATATATATGTCATTGAGACACATATATATATATATATATATATATATATATATATATAGTCTGTATTTATATTTACTACAGCGCGATATCTGTGAAAAGTCGGTAATTCAATTGCCGGCTTCTCATTTCTCCTTCCCAAACCCGACAGGATATGAGACATGGTTTACATACAGTAAACCATCTTATATCCCCATTTTTTTTGCATATTCCACACTACAAATGTTAGTAGTGTGTATGTGCAAAATTTGGGCGCTGTAGCTGCTAAAATAAAGGGTTAAATCGCTGTAAAAATTGGCGTGGGCTCCCGCGCAATTTTCTCCGCCAGAGTAGTAAAGCCAGTGACTGACGGCAGATATTAATAGCCAGGAGAGGGTCCATGGTTATTGGCCCCCCCGTGGCTAAAAACATTTGCCCCCAGCCACCCCAGAAAAGGCACATCTGGAAGGTGCGCCTGTTCTGGCACTTGGCCACTCTCTTCCCATTCCCGTGTAGCGGTGGGATATGGGGTAATGAAGGGTTAATGTCACCTTGCTATTGTAAGGTGACATTAAGCCAGATTAATAATGGAGAGGCGTCAATTATGACACCTATCCATTATTAATCCAATTGTTTGAAAGGGTTAAAAAACACACACACACATGATTTAAAAGTATTTTAATGAAATAAACACAGCGGTTGTTTTAATATTTTATTGCTCTCTCAATCCATTTGCAGACCCTCGCTTGGCAAAACAATAAACCCACAATATACATACCTTCTGCTGACCTGTCACGTCCCACGAGGTAATCCATCTGAAGGGGTTAAAATAATTTACAAGCAGGAGCCCTGCAAATGCAGCTGTGCTCGTGCTTGTAATTCCCCGGCGAATGAAGGAAATGTAGGTCATTGACCTACATTTCCTTCAGTCGCGGTGATGCGCCCCCTGGTGGATGTCCTCATATGACCTGGAGCGTGGGAAAAAGTTCCCAGGCTGCAGTTCATGAGAACATCCAGCAGGGGCGCATCACCGCAACTTTTGACAAAGTCGGGTTTCGCAAAACCCGACTCGACCCAAAAAAAGTAAAAGTCGCTCAACCCTAATAATGGGTAATAACTAGTGATGAGCGAATAGTGAAATATTCGGATTCAGGAAAATCGGCAAGAATAATTTCTAATATCCATGTATTCGTACCGAATAACAAATCCAATGCAAGTCAATGGGAAAGCTGAATATTTTTCTGCTGGATCCAACAATCTAAATAGAGAAGATGCCTTTCTGACTCACATGTGGTACCTGGGAATAATGTTGTCATACTATTATGTTGGTTTTACAGTTTTATAGAAAGACCTCCCAAAGCAAACCAAAAACTTTTTTAAAAGGAAAAATGATAAAAAAAAACATTTTTTTCCTTCATAATTACATTTATATAACACAAAATAAAAGTGAAAAAAAAAAATAAAATGATACCTCCGTTTTAGCAAATGTTCAAATGGAGCATTTTGGCTTTAGCTTTTCCTTTAACAATTGTGAGGGCTCTCACTCCTACATTTGGGAGGTCCCTCCCTCATGCAAAATACGTAGCAAAATAGTGGATTCCTCATCCCTTTACAATGCCATTTGAAACATGTCCACTTGAATTTTTGGGCTTCGCCCGCCAGCACCGCCATGTCATTATGTGGGCCTCGCTTACAATTTTCAGAGGGCCAGCAGATGCTGTGACGCCTGCATTTTATAAGCTCCACAGTTCATTTTTCCCACCGAATCAGAATAGAACAACAGTCATTGCGAGTGAAGCCACTGTAAGGTGAATATAATACAGGAGTTGGGGGAGCTGTATGAGCAATGTCTCTAAATTGGATTCTACCAGACAACAAAAGCATTAGAATTAAATTCGGAATAGAGTGTATGCAAGTGAGGGCCTGTATTGTGCTCAGTCTGTCAGGCTTGAAACCCATGTTAGAAACATGTGCAAGCCTCATTTTACTTGGAAGCAACCTCCTCAAGGGAAAGAGACAGAAGTGCCATTGACCAATATGCACAAGTCTACGCATTTCTTCTGGAAACTACCTAACCAGGCAGAATGTATCTTTTGCATGGTTTTGAGCAACAATGGAGTAATTACAGGATATGTCCCAGAGAATGATGAGGTCTGTGGAGTGTATTACTAAGGTGACTGGTAGTGCTACAGAGCTCAGGTAAAGGCCTTAGTGTGGCAATGACCATGTTCCAATATGTGTAAGGCTGCGGCCTGAATAGGTCTGTGGAGCGTATTAACTCAGTCTCTTAGACGAGCTTAAAATATACAGAAACTGGCCAATACCCCACCACCTTTTTTTTTGTAATGACCCAATTTTAGAAAATGTAAGGGAAGCGACAGTTTAATAAAAAGACAGACATCTTATTTAGGATCCTGGAAAAGTCAGCAATGGTCTTTGTCCAGCACCGGACAATGTATATTGCTAATTAAAATGTTTGCCCTATCTAACTAACAATTTATGAACAGACATATATGCTGACAAGGAACAACTGAATGCTGGGCTAGGACATCGAACTGGATGTGGTTGCTGACTGTTGTGTCTGTGCAACTGCAGGTTATGAATAGGAAACATCAGCGTCTCCTTCCAGGACAGCAGATAGGGAAGGGTGTATCAAAGGGAAGGGCCAGTGGTTTAACTGTCAGACACAGTTTATGTACCCAGGCATTCCGCTCACCTACTGGGGTGCTGCGTATATGAGGAGTATATGGCATATGCTACCAGGTATTATGTCGAACTTCCCTTTATAAAGGAATGTGTGGGTAAGCAGCATATATACAGTATATATATACACTCACCGGCCACTTTATTAGGTACACCTGTCCAACTTCTTGTTAACACTTAATTTCTAATCAGCCAATCACATGGCGGCAACTCAGTGCATTTAGGCATGTAGACATGGTCAAGACAATCTCCTGCAGTTCAAACCGAGCATCAGTATGGGGAAGAAAGGTGATTTGAGTGCCTTTGAACGTGGCATGGTTGTTGGTGCCAGAAGGGCTGGTCTGAGTATTTCAGAAACTGCTGATCTACTGGGATTTTCACGCACAACCATCTCTAGGGTTTACAGAGAATGGTCCGAAAAAGAAAAAAAATCCAGTGAGCGGCAGTTCTGTGGGCGGAAATGCCTTGTTGATGCCAGAGGTCAGAGGAGAATGGGCAGACTGGTTCGAGCTGATAGAAAGGCAACAGTGACTCAAATCGCCACCCGTTACAACCAAGGTAGGCCTAAGAGCATCTCTGAACGCACAGTGCGTCGAACTTTGAGGCAGATGGGCTACAGCAGCAGAAGACCACACCGGGTACCACTCCTTTCAGCTAAGAACAGGAAACTGAGGCTACAATTTGTACAAGCTCATCGAAATTGGACAGTAGAAGATTGGAAAAACGTTGCTTGGTCTGATGAGTCTCGATTTCTGCTGCGACATTCGGATGGTAGGGTCAGAATTTGGCATAAACAACATGAAAGCATGGATCCATCCTGCCTTGTATGGAGCATCTTTGGGATGTGCAGCCGACAAATCTGCGGCAACTGTGTGATGCCATCATGTCAATATGGACCAAAATCTCTGAGGAATGCTTCCAGCACCTTGTTGAATCTATGCCACGAAGAATTGAGGCAGTTCTGAAGGCAAAAGGGGGTCCAACCCGTTACTAGCATGGTGTACCTAATTAAGTGGCCGGTGAGTGTATATATATATATATATATTATATATATATATATATATATATATATATATATATCATGTTTCATTACTCATATTATTATTCTGTGTAAGGCTGAAATCTGAAGAATTGTGTGGAGCTTATTAATGCATTCATGTTTCAAAATATCCAAGTGCAGACCCAAAAATCAACATCAGACTACCAGATACACCCTTAAATAGACAGTGAGAAGGGCAACACAATAAAGAAATTCCAATAATAGAATATGTAGAGATAGAGGGTACAGTTTTCATCAATGCACAATGTGCAAAGGTTTAAAAAAATTACCCAAGCGGTCTCTCTCAGACCAGCTGAAAGACGCCATGATGGGGACATCACAATACACTTTCCACTTATTATAAGGGGCAGAGATAGAGAGTGCAAGTTTCACTACTGCACAATGTGCAAAAGTTTCAAAAAGTACAAAACATTACCCATCTGGGGTAAACATAATGAACACTAAGTACTTGTTGCAGAGGGTGATTTCCTGGTTTTGGATGGTAAGGGACCTGCAGTAACCTCAACGCTAGTCACTGATGCTGCATTCGCAGCAGCTCATTCTTTAGTGGTTCTCAGCCTGGACAGTTGCATATTGGCACAGTCCAGGTTGAAAACTGTTTATCCCCCATACATGGATTATGGCTTGAGACAGAATGATGGACAGGTGTGGGATATTGTTGTATTTTATTTTAGTTTTATTACAGGAGATGAGGGATTCAGTGGAATTGGGTGTTGGGTGTTGAGTTCCTGCCTCTGCACAGGGGGAATCTCAAACCATGTCTGCTGCGGTCTCTCATTCTGCATCAGCCGCAGTGGAGCCTGCTCAGTGGAGACATCAGTCCCAGCATCTTGCTCAGTCTGGTTCTGTGCAAAGGGTTACTGCTGCTTTTCCAGGCTCTGCCATTGTAGCCAGTACTGATCAGCGGCGAGCAGACGTCTCTGGGACTAAGTCCGGCTTTTCCCCTTCTGAGCATGCCCAAAGGAAGACCTCTCAGGGGAGGTCTGGGGTCACATGCTCAGGTACTGCAGTAGCTCCTATTGGTCCTCTGGGAAGGTACTGAACTTGCAGCAGCTATAAAAGGTTTGCATGGCCGCACGGCCATGCGCTAGTATGCATTTGTTTATGTGTGTGTGTTGTGAGTGAAAGTCGCCCTTTAATCATCCCCTCCCTTGTGTATGAATGCTCACGTAAGGAGGATGATTGTAATTTAGTGCCCGACTTGTTACCAACACTGGTACACAAACAGCATATATTACTGTAACCGCCAGTGCGGTGCCGTGCGCTATCACCGCGCTTTTCAAACCCAAGTCTGGGTGGTTAGTGGCGTCCGCCAGTGCAGCACCGCATGCACTCTCGTGCTACTTAATTATTATTTCTGTTACGTGCGGTACAGCGGCCCTGTGACGCAACAGGGTTCGCTTCTTTCACACAGGGTGAAGCTAATCCATGTGTGAATCTTCATTGTACCACCATATAGTCCGTCATTGCTTAGCAGCAGGTTCCATCTCTGCACGGTGGACCCTGTGCTGCGAACGCACCTCATTCCTTTTCTCTAATTATTTGGTGCGTTCCGCTAGCCCTAACATTAGGTGAGTATAACTGTGTTTATTATTTTTAAATAAAAATGGAAAACTGTGTTTTGATTTATTTCTAATAAAGGACTTTATTCTTGCTGTGTCTTTATTTACCATACAACTATAGGATTAGTAATGGATTGGTGTCTTATAGATTCCTCTCAATTACTAATCCGCTTGATGTCACTTGACAATACAAAGGTGACATCAACCCCACAAATATGAACCCCACTTGCCACCACTATAGGGCAATTTGAAAGAGATGGGCAAAGCGCCAGAATTGGCACATCTATTAGGCTAGTTTCACATTTGCGTCTAAATTTGCAGCGTTTAAAACGCATCCGCAAGTGGTGGAAAAAACACGTGTAAACGCGTACAAACGTAGCGTTTTTTTGACACATGCGTTGACGCATGCGTTTAAAAAAACGCTGCGTTTGTACGCGTTTACATGCGTTTGTTCCTGCGTTTGCGTTTTTGGTGCGCATGATGAGAAATTTCACAAGAGAAAAATCAAGATAACCAGACACCGCCAATGGGACTACAGAGGGTGTGTGTTATGGAATCTCTATATATAGACCCTAGGGCTACTGAAATTTTTACAGTTTGCTACTGTATCCTGTGTCATGATGGATCTTCGCATGGAGAGCTTTTATTTCAACCTGGATTTCAGCTTCAAGCTGTTTCTTGCCTGTGCTTTCGCTTGGGAGCAAGACAGAAATCGCCAAAGATGGAGAAGGAGACAACGTAGGCGTTTTTGAAGGCACCCCATTATCGAACTACGTGAGAGCCGTGGAGCCTGCCACACGCTCTATGCCGAGCTTAATGCCAACCCGGAGAAATTCCAGGAATACACACGAATGTCGCAAGACTCATTCCTGGATTTGTTGTCTCGTGTCCAAGGAGCCATACGGCGACAGGACACCCAGCTCCGTAAAGCTATTCCACCCGAGGAACGTCTGCTGGTTACATTAAGGTACGTTCAAAATCTAAACCAATGACAGTCCAAATTTAATGTTTTCTGACATGTATTTTTGGGGTATTTTCCTTTCTTTCTTGAGCGTAATCACACCATAAAAAGAATAGATTGTAATGGTTTTTGTGTTTGTTTTTCTTACAGATTTCTGGCCACCGGAGAGAGTTTATCATCCCTCCACTTCCAGTACCGGCTTGGAATATCCACCCTGTCCGGAATAGTTGTGGACACCTGCCGGGCTTTGTGGAATGTACTCCAGGAAGAGTTTATACCCCTACCCACCTTGGACATGTGGCTAGAAATTGCAGAGAAATTCTGGAGTGTGTGTGATTTCCTCAACTATTTAGGAGCGGTGGATGGAAAGCACATTCGCATTATCAAACCAGCCAGAACAGGATCGGAGTACTTCAATTACAAAAAATATTTTTCTGTTGTGCTCATGGCAATAGCCGATGCGAACTGTCGCTTCATCGCCGTGGACATTGGAGATTTTGGCCGTGGCAACGATTCCCAGACTTTCAAGAACTCGGATATGGGCCGCCATGTGTATGGCAAAAATTTCAATTTTCCCCCACCACAACCTCTTTCCAACACTCAAGGACCACCGATGCCATTTGTTATGGTTGGGGATGAGGCCTTTCAGATGTGTGAAAACCTACTGAAGCCCTATTCCAGTCGGGATTTGAACCACCCTAGAAGGATCTTTAACTACAGACTGACCAGGGCCCGGAGAACTGTAGAGTGTACCTTTGGCATTCTGGTCGCTAAATGGCGCATTCTTGCATCAGCCATAAATCTAAAAGTGGAAACAGTCGACGAGGTGGTCAAAGCCTGTGTGGTGCTGCATAATTATATAATGATTAAGGAGCAACCCCACATTGAACTTGATGAACCAGTTGCACACCCACTGCCCGATTTCCAGCATCACCCGTTGCGGTCAACAGAAGCAGTTGGTCAAATGCGGGACCAATTTGTGGCCTTTTTTGATTCAGATATTGGACGTGTGTCATAGCAGGACAATGCAGTGTAAATGTCCTGTTGTAATTCGATCTGTACCAGTTATTTTCTACAATGATAATAATATTTCTCATTAATAAACTTTAGAATATTTCTCATTAATAAACTTTAGTTTTGGTTGAGTTGACCGTGTCTCCTATCTTTTTCCTCTCCAAACCCAGGGTGTCCTAAACTTCCAATATTTGATCTGTATGTAATATCAGTTTTTATAATCCAAAACCAGGAGTGGGTGATAAAAGCAGAAGTGCTAGTTAATATGTTAATATCATAATTTAACTATAATGGTTCCACTCCTTGTTTTGGCTTACAAATACTGATATACAACACTGGCCACATACTGCTAGTAGTTGCAGCCATGTTGCTTTATTGGTAAGCTTGTTGACGTCATTGCGTCATGATTCTCCTGTATCCATTGGACACAAGATGAAGAGACAATCACTGTCACACAATCTATACTCATCAAGTCAGGTGTCAGAAATAATGAATTCATGATAAACATATACAGGCTCATGAATTCACTATTTCTGACACCTGTGCAGGTGAGCATAGACCACCATTGTCCCTCAAATTGTGTGTAATATAAGAAGAGAAAATGGTGGTTATACAAGGTATTTCTCTAATCAACAGGTCAGGTGTCAGAAATAAAGAGTTTTTGACACCTGACCTGTTTAGTAGAGGTCTGCACTGTATTTCCACCATTTTCTCTTCAGAGTGGCACACTAAGCACAGACCAAAAGAGATTATGGAGATACATGTAATATTTTTTGGGCCACCTCATATCTGTATACTAAAGACACATAAAGCTGCAGTCTTTTTATTTTTAACTAGTGGAGATATGATGTTGCCCAAAAAATTAGTGTGTGGCGAAGTTTCATGGCGCACGGTGTGTGTTGCCGGCAGCAGAAGACACAATAAGCCAAACATAATTGTGGCAAATCAAACTTTTTTTATTTTGTTAACAACTGAAAAAATATTATTTTTTACTGCGACGGCTTGGGGTAGAGTGATGTAAACGGGGGGTGTGAAATACTGAGGCCTGGCTAACCGTGGATGACGCAGAGGTGGCAGGAGAAGGGGCAATGAAACTAGATGGGTCTGGAAGTTCGGGGATGGGGCTTGACACATGAGAGGCTTCAGACGCACTGGAAGGGTGAGACAAACCTGATATTACAGACACATTGGGAGGTGAAGGGGGAGGAATGCTAAGAGTCCTCGATTTTTTAGTTTTTGGTCCTTTTTTTTTGGCTTGCCTGGTTGTGGGAGGTCTTGGTGGGCTCATATGGCGTGGTGTGGTGGCGGGTGACCTGTCAGGGTCCGGCTGCACTGTGCCAGAGTCCCTAGTGCTCGCAGAGGGTGCAGCCATGCCAGAGTCCCTAGCGCTCGTAGAGGGTGCAGCCATGCCAGAGTCCATAGCGCTCATAGAGGGGAAGGCCATGCCAGGGTCCTGCTGCATCGTGGAGGAGGCGTTATGGAATGCCATGCCAGGGTCCTGCTGCATCGTGGAGGAGGCGGTACGGAATGCCATGCCAGGGCCCTGCTGCATCGTGGAGGAGGCGGTACGGAATGCCATGCCAGGGTCCTGCTGCATCGTGGAGGAGGCGGTATGGAATGCCATGCCAGGGTCCTGCTGCATTGTGGAGGAGGCGGTACGGAAGGCCATGCCAAGGTCCTGCTGTATCGCGGAGGAGACGGTACGGAAGGCCATGCCAGGGTCCTGCTGCATCATGGGGGAGGCGGTAAGGAATGCCATGCCAGGGTCCTGCTGCATCGTGGAGGAGGCGGTATGGAATGCCATGCCAGGGTCCTGCTGCATCGTGGAGGAGGCGGTACGGAATTCCATGCCAGGGTCCTGCTGCATCGTGGAGGAGGCGGTACGGAATGCCATGCCAGGGTCCTGCTGCATTGTGGAGGAGGCGGTACGGAAGGCCATGCCAGGGTCCTGCTGCATCGCGGAGGAGGCGGTACGGAAGGCCATGCCAGGGTCCTGCTGCATCGTGGAGGAGGCGGTAAGGAATGCCATGCCAGGGTCCTGCTGCATCGTGGAGGAAGTGGAGGAGGTCCAAGCAGGAGCAGCGGATGTCATGGTGGTGGCGGTGGGATGTCCAACTGCACTCGGTATGGTTGTGGTACTGTAGTGGTGTCCGGCTGTGGAAGGAATTGAGGTGGCCGTGCAGTGGGATGCAGCAGAGGAGGACATCAAGCGTGACAGTGAAGGCACAGGTGGATAAGCCCCCACTGGCTGCTGAAAATACCGACTCTGCTGCATAGCCTGCATGTAAGCAGCATTGCAGGCCTGCATGACACTCAGCTGGAGATCAGGAGTAAGGTGTTCCGACATGCCCTGCTCAATTTGATTAAAAAAATGATGTGCTGGCCTCTGGAGATCGGCTTTCACTTGATCAAGGCTTTTGCTGACCTCCTGGATACGTGCATTTAAGAGGTTATGCGAAGCATCCATTCAGTCACCCAAAGCCTTGATCGCATCGTGTAAAACCGAGCTCAAGTGCAAAAACTCGGGCATGAGTGACCTGTCCGAAGCCCTCTGCCGCTGCCGGGATGAGCCCAAAAAAAAGGGGGCAGTGGAAGAGGACTGCGAAAGGGGAAGACCTGATGGACCAGCTCCCTGGTCTCCAGTTAGTGTGGAAGGCCCACTTGCTGCTGCGCTGGTGGATGGCTGGGACGGGTCCATGGCTGTCGAATGAAGGACCACTCCAGAACCTGGACCGACAGTCGTTCTGTATGTGCTGTGGAAAAAGATAATTAATATCAAAAAAATTACCAGACGCAATATTCTGTGGAATTAAAAAATACAGATTATGGCAATACAATACAACCTAATGCACGTGATAAATATTTACGTTCTCTGGGCAAGGACCGGTCTTAAAAATGCCAGAACTCGATGGTATTTGTAGCGTCTGATCTGTCATGTTCCCAATGGCAGGGAATTAAACACATAACACGGGCAAAAACAGGACGAGCTCTAGGGTGATGGAACCTGAGCTGACCGCGATCCTGAACCTCAACACTCAACTAACAGCAGCCGGGGAACGTTCCTGGGGGGACTCTAGACGTCTCGCGCCAGCCGGAGATCTAGCTACCCCTATCAGAAGAATCACAGACCTATCTTGCCTCCAGAGAAATATTCCCACAGAAATAGCAGCCCCCCACATATAATGACGGTGAAATGAGAGGAAGGCACAAACGTAGTTATGAAAACAGATTCAGCAAAATGAGGCCCGCTTAAGCTAGATAGCAGAGGATACAAAAGGTGAACTGCGCGGTCAGCTTAAAACCCTTCAAAATACCATCCTGAAATTACTTGAACTCATGTGCCAACTCATGGTACATGAGTGGTAATTTCAGCCCACTAGAGCAACCAGCAGCAGAGATTTACATATCTGCAAGCTGGACAAAAAACATGAAAGCAAACATGAAACAGGGAAATCCAGACTTAGCTTGTCTTGAAGGCCTAGGAGCAGGTAGCAAAGGTAACAGAGACACACTGATACATTGATAGCCGGCAAGGGAATGACAGGAAAGCCAGGTTAAATAGGAAACACCCAGCCTCTGATGGACAGGTGGAAACCAGAGACCGCAACCCACCAAAGTCACCCAGTACCAGTTGTAACCACCAGAGGGAGCCCAAAAACAGAATCCACAACACTGATCCTCTCTCCTGAACCACTGGGAACACGGCTCTCTTGACGCAGGTCCTTGTTGAAGCGATCCTTCATCGAACGCCAACGTGTTTTGACTTTGGCTACTGTTAAAAAAAATTGTGGTCAGAAAAAGTACTTTTGGCCGTGCTCACACAACTGTGTGTGATGAGTTTCTTTCATCACACACAGTCAAGTGAGCATGGCCAATGTCTCTGCTACTTCACACTGCAGTGCAATACTTACCAAATGCAGCTCGGACCCGTGTCGGGGCGTTGTCCCAGCCATCCCACATCGCTTGGGCCACCTCATTCCATAACCGCCAGATCGTGACATTGTTCGAGTGCAGTGGATCCCGGGTGTCCCACAACGGGACTCGCTCCTGGACCAGGGTGATAAGGAGGTCATTCTCAATTAGGTCATCCTCCCGTTGTAAAACCTGAAAATTAAAGAAAGTCTTAAAAGTTTGCTCAATTTACATAAGGAAAAGAAAGAAAAAAGATGCTGAGAAATGGCATGAATAGGAAAGCAAACATACAAAAGGATTCCAGAAGAAAAAAGTTAAGAAATACGAATGGAAAGAAAGGAAGATTCACATGTGTCGATGTGACAGTGAATACTTACCAATCTGACGAGGCAAGTACTCACCTCAATGACATGCTCCACTTCCGACTGTCCTGGCCGAAACTCCTCACCAGATGAAGAATCCAAAGAAGACATTCTGATGCATGTAGAAAGAAAGAAATGGCAGAAATTGGGACATGTAGAGACAGAAAATAGAAAATGAAGGCATTGGCTAGGATATACTCACATTGTTCAGGGTCTTGTTTTCCTCCAAGATGTAGCCTGTCTGTGTCCCGTCTGCTTCAGAATCTGGTGAGAAGTGACCTGCAACTGTCCACACCCTCCCTTTTATCACCTTGATGGTGGGGGGTGGCTTATCAGTGTCTAGACATGTTTTTCTCAATTGAAACGCATGCGTTCAAAAACGCAACCAAACGCATGTGCAAAAAAACGCATGACAGCAATGCGTTTTTTTTGCCGCAATCCTTGCGCAATCGACCGCATGCGTTTCCTGGCGGCAAATAGACGCCTCTAGAAATTACTACATGTTGCATTTCCGCGCCAAGCCGCAAACGAAGAGAAGACGCATGCGTCGTCAAACGCGAACAAAAAAAAATGCATGCGTTTTTAATGTTAAATATAGGAAAACACGACGCATGCGTTTATATGCGGTACAAACGCTGCGGCAACAAATGCAAATGTGAAACCAGCCTTACATATCCTTTTTCTGGGTGGCTACGGGTTGCTATTTTTTGGCTGGGGGGTCAAAATTCATGGCCCATTACCAGCCTGAGAATACCAGCCTCCAGCTGTCTGCTTTAGCAAGGCTGGTCATCAAAAATGGGGGGACCCTACATGTTTTTTAATAAATTATTTATTTAGATAAAGAAAAAATATGGCGTGGGGACCCCTCTATTCTTGATAATCAGACTTGCTAACACTGACAGCTGAAGGTTGCAGCCCCCAGCTGTCAGTTTTGCCTGGCTAGTTATAGAAAATATAGGGGAACCCCACCATTTTTTTCATGTATGTATTTATTTTTAGCGCTGGTGGCAGATGAGTAATACTTCTGCTGTCACTGTAATTAGCAACAGCAGGTGTAGGCTGATGGGAGTAATAAACTCAAAAGCTGTCTGTCATGGTTGTGGACAGGGTTCCTTCCCTGCCCTCTCGAGGTTAATTTGTATAGCCTACTTCTGGTTTTGGGAGGGCTATATTTACCAGCCTTCATCTGGGATCCTTGTCAGTGATACAGCTGTCTTGGCTGTGTGTCTGACCCCCTGATGTTCTTGCATACTGTTTAGCGCCATTTAACTTTTGAATGAAAAATTAGCTACAATCGTTAGCAGACACCATTTCACGTTTGGAGAGCCCCTGTGTACCTAAACATTGGAGCTCCCCCACAAGTGACCTCATTTTTTTAAACTAGACCCCCCAAGGAACTTATCTAGATGCATAGTGAGCACTTTGAACCCCCAGGTGCTTCACAAATTGATCTGTAAAAATGAAAAAGTATTTTTGTTTCACAAAAAATTTCTTTTAGCCTCAATGTGTTCATTTCCACATGGGCAACAGGATAAAATGGATCATAAAATTTATTGGGCAATTTCTCCTGAGTACACTGATACCTCACATGTGGGGGTAAACCACTGTTTGGGCACACGTCAGGGCTCGGAAGGGAAGGAGCGCCATTTGACTTTTTGAATGAAAAATTAGCTCCAATTGTTAGCGGACACCAAGTCGCGTTTGGAGAGCCCCTGTGTGCCTAAACATTGGAGCTCCCCCACATGTGACCCCATTTTGGAAACTAGACCTCCCATGGAACTAATCTAGATGTGTGGTGACCACTTTAAACCCCCACGTGCTTCACAGATGTTTATAACGCAGAGCCGTGAAAATAAAAAATCATTTTTCTTTCCTCAAAAATTATTTTTTAGCCCTCATTTTTTTATTTTCACAAGAGCAACAGGAGAAATCGGACCCCAAAAGTTGTTGTCCAGTTTGTCCTGAGTAATCTGATACCCCATATTGGGGGGAACCACTGTTTGGACACACGTCGGGGCTCAGAAGGGAAGTAGTGACGTTTTGGAAAGCAGACTTTGATGGAATTGTCTGCGGGCATCATATTACGTTTGCAAAGCCCGTGATGTGCCTAAACAGTAGAAACCCCCCACAAGTGACCCCATTTTGGAAACTAGACCCCCAAGGAACTTATCTAGACATGTGGTGAGCACTTTGATCCCCCAAGTGCTTCACCAAAGTTTACAACGCAGAGCCGTGAAAATAAGAAATCATTTTTCTTTCCTCAAAATTGTTTTAGCAAGCAATTTTTTATTTTCACAAGGGTGTCAGGAGAAATTGGACCCCAATAGTTGTTGCCCAGTTTGTCCTGAGTATGCTGGTACCCCATAAGTGGGGGTAAACCACTGTTTGGGCGCACATCAGGGCTCAGAAGGGAGGGAGCACCATTTGACTTTTTGAACGCAAGATTGGCTGGAATCAATGGTGGCGCCATGTTGCGTTTGGAGACCCCTGATGTGCCTAACTAGTGGAAACCCCTCAATTCTAACTCCAACACTAACCCCAACACACCCCTAACCCTAATCCCAACTCTAGCCATAACCCTAATCACAACCCTAACCCCAACACACCCCTAACCACAACCCTAACCCTGACACACCCCTAACCCTAATCCCAACCCTTACCCTAATCCTAACCCTAATCCCAACCCTAACCCTAATCCCAACCCTAACCCTAATCTCAACCCTAACCACAACCCTAACCCCAACACACCCCTAACCCTAACCATAACCCTAACCACAAGCCTAATCTTAACCCTATTTCAAACCCTAGCCCTAATTCCAACCCTAAAACGAATTCCAACCCTAACCCTAAGGCTATGTGCCCATGTTGCGGATTCGTGTGAGATTTTTCCGCACCATTTTTGAAAAATCCGCAGGTAAAATGCACTGCGTTTTACCTGCGGATTTACCGCGGATTTCCAGTGTTTTTTGTGCGGATTTCAACTGCGGATTCCTATTGAGGAACAGGTGTAAAACGCTGCAGAATCCGCATAAAAAATTGACATGCTGCGGAAAATACAATGCAGCATTTCCGCATGGTATTTTCCGCACCATGGGCACAGCGGATTTGGTTTTCCATAGGTTTACATAGTACTGTAAACATGATGGAAAACTGCTACGAATCCGCAGCAGCCAATCCGCCACGGATCCGCAGCCAAATCCGCACCGTGTGCACATAGCCTAATTCTAACCCTAACCCTAATTCTAACCCTAACCCTAATTCTAACCCTAACCCTAGCCCAAACCCTAACCCTAGTTCTAACCCTAACCCTAGTTCTAACCCTAACCCTAGTGGAAAAATAAAAGTAAATATATTTTCTTTATTTTATTATTGTCCCTACCTATGTGGTGATAAAGGGGGTTCATTTACTATTTTTTTATTTTGATCACTGTGATAGGTTTTATCACAGTGATCAAAATGTACCTGGAACGAATCTGCTGGCCGGCAGATTCGGCGGGCGCACTGTGTATGCGCCCGCCATTTTGGAAGATGGTGGCGCCCATGGAGCAGACGGACGGACACCGGGAGGCTTGGTAAGTATGAGGGGTGGGGAATCGGAGCACGGGGGGAATAAGAGCATGGGGGAGTGGACAGGAGGATGGGGAAGTGGACAGGCGGATGGAGGGGAGCGGAGCACAGGACGGAGGACTGGGGAGTAGATCGGTGGCAGTGGCAAGGGCAGATTAGGGTTTCCAGCCATGGCCGATGATATTGCAGCATCGGCCATGGCTGGATTGTAATATTTCACCAGTTTTCAAAGGTGAAATATTACAAATCGCTCTGATTGGCTGTTTCACTTTCAACAGCCAAACAGAGCAATCGTAACCACAGGGGGGTGAAGCCACCCCAACTGGGCTGAAGTACCACTCCCCCTGTCCCTGCAGATCGGGTGAAATTGGAGTTAACCCTTTCACCCGATCTGCAGTGACGCGATCCCTCCATGACTCATATTTTGCGTCATAGGTCGGATTGGCACTGACTTTCATGACACAGCGCATGCGTCATAGGTTGGGAAGGGGTTAACATCAGCCCACAACTGTCTGCATAGCCTTTGAAGGTTATTAATTATAGGGGAGACCCTGCATCATTTTTTGAGGGTCCCCAATTTTAATCATCAGTGTTGAGCATTCCGATACTGCAAGTATCGGGTATCGGCCGATACTTGCTGTATCGGAATTCCGATACCGAGATCCGATATTTTTGTGATATCGGGTATCGGTATCGAAACAACATTAATGTAAAAATGTGTAAAAGAGAGAATTAAAATAAAAAATATTGCTATACTCACCTCTCCGACGCAGCCTGCACCTTACCGAGGGAAGCGGCAGCGTTCTTTGTTTAAAATTCGCGCTTTTCTTTCCTTTACGTGAGTCCCGGCTTGTGATTGGTTGCGTGCCGCCCATGTGACCGGGACGCAACCAATCACAGCAAGCCGTGACGTAATTTCAGGTCCTTCAGGATTTTAAAATTACGTTCCGGCGTTGTGATTGGTTGCGTCGCAGTCACATGGGAGACGCAACCAATCACAGCAAGCCGTGACATAATTTCAGGTCCTTAAGGATTTTAAAATTACGTCCCGGCTTTGTGATTGGTCCGCGTCCCGGCAACATGGCCGCCATTAACCAATCACAAGCCGTGACGTCACGGGAGGCTGGACACGCGCGCTTTTTAAAATGGGCGCGTGTCCAGCCTCCCGTGACGTCCCGGCTTGTGATTGGTTGCGCCGCGGTCAACCAATCACAAGCCGGGAGGCTGGACACGCGCCCATTTTAAAAAGCGCGCGTGTCCAGCCTCCCGGCTTGTGATTGGTTAATGGCAGCCATGTTGCCGGGACGCGGACCAATCACAGCAAGCCGTGACGTAATTTCGTCACGGCTTGCTGTGATTGGTCCGCGTCCCGGCAACATGGCCGCCCTGACCAATCACAAGCCGGGACTTCACGTAACCAAGTAAAAGCGCGAATTTTAAACAAACAACGCTGCCGGTTCCCTCGCTGAGGTCCAGGCTGCATCGGACAGGTGAGTATAGCGATATTTTTTATTTTAATTCTTTCTTTTACACATTTATATGGATACCAGGGCCTGAAGGAGAGTTTCCTCTCCTTCAGACCCTGGGAACCATCAGGAATACCGTCCGATACTTGAGTCCCATTGACTTGTATTGGTATCGGGTATCGGTATCGGATTGGATCCGATACTTTGCCGGTATCGGCCGATACTTTCCGATACCGATACTTTCAAGTATCGGACGGTATCGCTCAACACTAATCATCAGTAAAGGCTAAGTATACAGCGGTGAGCTGATATTAATAGCCTGGGAAGCTCCATGAGTATTACCCCCTGCCGAGGCAATAAACATCTACCCTCAGCTGTCGGCTTTCCTTCTGCTGATTAAGAACATTAAGCGGGAGCCCACACCATTTGTTTCTGAAAAATAATCTATTAATAATTAAATACATTTACAGTAAGCTGCACACACACTGTACTAATTGTATCTGTCACTGACTTCTGTATATCTATCTATTCTATGTGTATATAATGTGTGTAATCCATCTATTCTATGCTGTCGGCTCATGCTGTGATTTTACAGTGTATGGCTGCTGAATTGCTGGCATTTCTTAGATAGATTCAATATATACATTTTTGGAGTTTTACTCACTTTGGTGCAACATGAGGAAGCCAGGAGGCTTGTTCGATTAAAAGTTCATGTGGATTTAATGCTTCATACACACAGAAACCAAACAAAAAGCAAACAGCCTTCAGATCAGGCAAACAGAATACAAATGTCCATAGCAGGGCTCTGCTCCACCAGGCCTGTGGGAACACATGCTGGGGAAGCGTCCAGTATTCAGGTTCAGTCTGGAGCCAAACACAAACAGGAGGCCTTCTAAATCCCTATATACAGAGCATATGCCAAACAACAGCCTCCTTTATATAGATTGTTAACCACACCCAGAGGTGAGGTATGAGGGTAGCTAGACTAGCCCATCTCTCACAGCCACTTGTAACCTGATCCCAGGTGCAACAAATGAACCTCTTAGTGATTTCATGCACTAGAGAAAATACTCTGAGTTAGGGTACCGTCACACATTGAAATTTCCATCGCTACGACGTTACGATTCGTGACGTTCTAGCGATATCGTTACGATATCGCTGTGTCTGACACGCTACTGCGATCAGACACCCTGCTGAGAATCGTACGTCGTAGCAGATCGTTTGGAACTTTCTTTCGTCGCTTGATCACCCGCTGACATCGCTGGATCGTTGTGTGTGACAGCGATCCAGCGATGTCTTCGCTTGTAACCAGGGTAAACATCGGGTAACTAAGCGCAGGGCCGCGCTTAGTAACCCGATGTTTACCCTGGTTACAAGCGTAAACGTAAAAAAAACAAACAGTACATACTCACCCGTCGGTGTCCTTCAGGTCCCTTGCCGTCTGCTTCCTGTTCTGAGTGCCGGACGGAAAGTGAGAGCAGATCACAGCGGTGCTGCGCTCTGCTCTCACTGTACGGCTGCACTCAGAGCAGGAAGCAGACGGCAAGGGACCTGAAGGACACCGACGGGTGAGTATGTACGGTTTGTTTTTTTACGTTTACGCTGGTAACCAGGGTAAACATTGGGTTACTAAGCGCGGCCCTGCGCTTAGTTACCCGATGTTTACCCTGGTTACCCGGGGACTTCGGCATCGCTCCAGCGCCGTGATTGCAACGTGTGACCGCAGTCTACGACGCTGGAGCGATGATTATACGACGCTGCGACGTCACGAATCGTGCCGTCGCAGCGATGAAAATTTCAATGTGTGACGGTACCCTTACATCACAGAGATAAGCCATCTATGTGACACCTACCTCCCATCGATTATGCGACCATTAGCCACACTACAACATATATATGTGTGTGTCACTGACATCTATGTATCTATTATATGTGTACATACTGTGTGTAGTCCTCCTATTCTATGCTATCGGCTTCTGCTGTGATTTTACAGCACGTGGTTGCTGAATTGCCAGCTTTTCTTAGACAGATAGATGTACTATTAGGCTGTTCATGCTTCCCGAAGCGTGAATTAAATTCCGCTGTCAGAGATTGACAGCGGCATTTAATGGACTAACAGCTGCAGGTGGATCTCGATTCCACCCTCGGCTGTTAGAGGCACATGTCAGCAATTCAAAACAGCTGATGTGCTGGGAAAGTTGTTGGCTCAGTGCCAGAGGCCACATCAAAGGGAGGGAGTATGAGGTGGGCATATTATTACACCCAATGTCGGAAAGGGGTTAGTAGCTGTCTACAAATATCTAGGGGGATGTCACAGTGTTGAGGGATTATCCTTATTGTCATTTACAAATGAAAGCATGAGAATCAAAGGAACGAAACTGAAAGGAAGAAGATACATATTAGATCTTAGAAAAAATGTTGTTTTTTTGCTCCCCTTCTTCCCATAACTTTTTTAACTTTCCATCAATATGGCCATGTGAGGGCTTGTTTTTTGTGGGATGAGTTGTACTTTTGAGCAATGCCATTGCTTTTACCATATTGTGTACTGGAAAATGGGGAAAAAAATCTATATGTGGTAAAATTTCTAAATTCTAAATGCTAAAGCTGACTGGCCATTATGATTCTCAAGGTCATTACAAGATTGTAGATACCAAACATGTATAGATTCTTTTATAGGTGAAAAAAAATCCAAAGTTTGCAAAAAAATAATAAAAAATTGTGCCATTCACCGAGACCTTAGCATCTCAATTTTCCAAGATATGGGGCTGAGTGCAAGCTTATTTTTTGCACACCGAGCTGATGTTTTTATTGACACCATTATGGGATAGATACAATGTTTTGATTACCCGATGCTTTTTTTTAATTGCTTTATTTTGAAAGGAGCAAAAGGGGGGTGATTTGAAGTTTTATATTTTTTAAATATTTTTTAAAACTTTTTTTTACTTTTCACTTGCTTCAATAGTCTCCAATGGAGACTAGAAGCTACGATGATCCGCTTCAGCCCTGCTGTGTGTAGTAGAAATGTTCACTTGCTTTGAGTGCCGACTGCCGGATTCCACTCATAGTCATCAGGGTATGACAACCACAGGGGTCTCCTGCAGACCCCGAGTTGTCATGCGAACCCATCAGCAACCCACAGTCATGTGACATTTAACTAGTTAACAACCATGGGTGGATTTCACCTGTGGCTGTTAGGCGCACATGTCAGCTGATTAGATTAGCTGTCATGTGCTGGAAAAGGAGCAGGTTAATTGCCAAAGACATCACTAAAGGAAGGGTAACCAATGATGGACACTGCACATCACAGGTCATCTAAGGGTAAATATACATTTTTAATTTGAAATAACAATAAATGAATTAACATGACATTTTTTCTGATGAAGCAACAAAGAGAAATGCAAATTCACCTATTATTTCTTAAGAACAATTTAATGTCCTAATAATGTATATTTCTATTGTGTAATTTTTTCAGTAAAGTAGAATACCCACATTATTTTTTCTTGCGCAATTCTTAGTCTTGAGAAATAAACAAAAAAATAGAACATATTTTGCAATGATTCAAAATTGTTTTGAGCTAGGAAACATCTTTGTATTTCATCTACAGCAACTTAGATTCATTTCCTTTGATATTTCAATGAGACAGAGACAATTGATATGTTAACAGTTGCAAACTACTTCCCCATTTAGTTGGCCAATTAAGCTTCTTACTGACTGATTCTTTATATAGCTTTTTGTGTTTCTGAACATTACCACATTATTTTGCTTTGTGTACTTCCTGCTTTTTATCTTTCTACTATATTCAGTATGATTTTGTTTCAAGCTTAGTAATAATCTTTTATGATATTCCAACAGTTTAGAAAGTTTTTGCCACACAAGATAGTAATGGCATTTCAAAGTTGTGCCATACAGTCTAATGTATGGGGATCTCACATTGAGGAGTGGGTGTCTTGTGATCTCCATTTTGCAAGCTTGGTTGCTGTCATTGACCGGTTTAAGGCAAAAACAGAATTCCGAGATGGCCATGCAGTCCTTAAAGCAATGCTCACACATTCAGTATTTGGACAGTATTTTACCTCAGTATTTCTAGTCTACAGAAAATGTTCATATGGCCTATGGCATATGGTCATAAAAAGTATGGTTTACTAAGACCATGTATATTATGTGTATATTATGTATTATGATAATAGTAGTGATCTGCCATTCTCTGATGGGAAAGCATTATTTGGTTAGTAGTTGACAAATTTAGTAAACAATGTTACTTTATCCCTTTGTCCAAATTACCTAACTCTCAATCTTAATTACGGTAAGTTGTTCATATTGTCCATCCCCATGGTATTCCAAAAACTATTGTTTCTGAATAAGATACTCAATTATCTTCCAGATTCTAGAAAGCATTTTGTAATAATGTCTAAATTGTGTTGACTATTTCTTCTGACTACCACCCAGAAACCAATGGTCAGACTGAACATATTTTTGGCTATGTCTCTGATTTTTTTTTCAAGTGCCAAAGTTTTTTTTAAAGGATTTAGGCTGTGTGCCATCATTACTCAGCAGCAGGTTCCATCTCTGCATGGTGGATTCTGGGCTGCGAACGCACCTTATACCATCTTTCTAATTATTTGGTGCATTCTGCTAGCCCTAACATTACACTAGTGCCAGGGTCTGGCTAGTAATGGCAGACGAACAGCGATTACAACGGTACATCTAGCAGCTGGGGGGTAGGTTGGCGGCTCTTGAGCGCACAACCTCTGCTGTGTATGTTACCGCGGTCGCTGTTCAGGCTGCTAGCGTAGCTGCAGCCAGTTTGTCCACTGCCACCCCTGCTCCGACTTTATCCCGTCTCCCGCTACCTGATAAGTTTACTGGTGACAGTAAGCTGTGTTGGGGATTCGTGAGTCAGTGTGCCATACACCTTGAGCTCCTGGCTGCACATTTTCCCACGGACTGGGCGAAGGTGGGATTTATTGTATTCCCTGTTGTCAGGCAGGGCATTAGAATGGGCAATGCTGCTGTGTGAGCGTGACGATCATGTGGAGTGCGTTCAGGTTGCCACAACAGAGGTACCCACAGATCTTACCTCTCTCCCCAAACACTATTGGTCTTATGCGGACGTATTCTCCAAGAGAGCTGCAGAGACTCTTCCACCTCACCGCCCCTATGACTGTCCTATTGATCTCTTGCCTGGGTCAGAGCCTCCTCGGGGACGAGTCTATACCCTGTCTCTCCCGGAGACGGAGGCAATGTCCCTATACATCCAGGAAAATCTGGCAAGAGGATTCATTAGGAAGTCAGTGTCACCTGTGGGGGCGGGGTTCTTCTTTGTGCAAAAGAAGAATGGAGAATTACGTCCATGAATAGACTACTGAGGTCTTAACGCCATCACCGTTAAGAATAAGTACCCTCTGCCTTTGATATCTGAGCTCTTCGATAGACTACGAGGGTATTTACTAAGTTAGATCTGCGTGGTGCACACAACCTGATTCGTATCCGTGAAGGGGACGAATGGAAGACAGCTTTTAATACCAGGGATGGGCACTATGAGTATCTGGTGATGCCCTTTGGGCTCTGTAATGCCCCAGCCATCTTCAAAGACTTTGTGAATGACATCTTCCGGGTTATGCTCTCCACCTCAGTGGTAGTCTATCTGGATGATATTCCCATCTGCTCTCCAGATACAGATTCCCTCCGGAGAGATGTTTGCAGAGTATTCGACTTCCTATGGGTAAACTCCCTCTATGCCAAATTGGAGAAGTGTCTGTTTGAGCAGGAGTCCTTGCCTTTCCTGGGTTATACTATCTCAGCCCAGCCCGGGGATTAGCTATGGATCCTGCCAAGCTACAAGCAGTGATGGACTGGCAGAAACCTCATTCTCTCAAAGCGGTGCAGCCCTTTATGGGGTTCATTAATTATCACCAGTTCATTCCCCACTTCTCCACTTTGGTAGCTCCCTTGGTAGCCCTCACCAGGAAGGGTGCAAATCCCAAATTGTGGTTGGAGGAAGTCTCCAAGGCCTTCTTATCTGTTAAGTCCCATTTTGCCAGTGCTCCCATTCTGCATCGTCCTGATGTAGATAAGCCCTTCATTATTGAGGTGAATGCCTCATCCGTTGGTGCTGGACCATGTATATTATGATAATAGTAGTGATCTGCCATTCTCTGATGGGAAAACCATTATTTGGTTAGTAGTTGACAAATTTAGTAAATAATGTCACTTTATCCCTTTGTCCAAATTACCTAACTATCAATCTTAAGTACGGTAAGTTTTTCATATTGTCCATCCCCATGGTATTCCACAAACTATTGTTTCTGAACAAGATACTCAATTGACTTCCAGGTTCTAGAAAGCATTTTGTAGTAATGGCAAAATTGTGTTGACTATTTCTTCTGACTACCACCCATAAACCAATGGTCAGACTGAACATATTTTTGGCTATGTCTCTGTTTTTTTTTTCAAGTGCCAAGGTTTTTTTTCCAAGGATTTAGGCTGTGTGCCATCATTACTCAGCAGCAGGTTCCATCTCTGTACGGTGGACCCCGGGCTGTGAACGCACCTTATACCATCTTTCTTATTATTTGGTGCATTCTGCTAGCCCTAACATTACACTAGCACCAGGGTCTGGCTAGTAATGGCGGACGAACAGCAATTACAAAGGTACATCCAGCAGCTGAAGGGTAGGTTGGCGGCTCTTGAGAGCACAACCTCGGCTGTGGATGTTACCGCGGACGCTGTTCAGGCTGCTAGCGTAGCTGCAGCCAGTTTGTCCACTGCCACCCCTGCTCTGACTTTATCCCGTCTCCCGCTACCTGATAAGTTTACTGGTGACAGTAATCTGTGTTGGGGATTTGTGAGTCAGTGTGCCATACACCTTGAGCTCCTGGCTGCACGTTTTCCCACGGAGCAGGCGAAGGTGGGATTTATTGTATTCCCTGTTGCTGGGCAGGGCATTAGAATGAGCAGCGCCGCTGTGGGAGCATGATGATCATGTGGAGTGCCTTCAAGTTGCCACAACAGAGGTACCCACAGATCTTATCTCTTGCCCCAAACACTATTGGTCTTATGCGGACGTATTCTCCAAGAGAGCTGCAGTGACTCTTCCACCTCACCGCCCCTATGACTGTCCTATTGATCTCTTGCCTGGGTCAGAGCCTACCCGGGGATGAGTCTATCCCCTGTCTCTCCTGGAGATGGAGGCAATGTCCCTTTACATCCAGGAAAATCTTGTAAGAGGATTCATTAGGAAGTCAGTGTTACCTGTGGGGGCAGGGTTTTTCTTTGTGCAAAAGAAGAATGGATAATTGTGCCCATGAATCGACTACCATGGTCTTAACACCATCACCGTTAAGAATAAGTACCCTCTGCCTTTGATATCTGAGCTCTTCAATAGACTACGAAGGTATTTACTAAGTTAGATCTGCGTGGTGCTTACAACCTGATTCGCATCCGTGAAGGGGACGAATGGAAGATGGCTTTTAATACCAGGGATGGGCACTATGAGTATCTGGTGATGCCCTTTGGGTTCTGTAATGCCCCAGCCATCTTCCAAGACTTTCTGAATGACATCTTCTGGGATATGCCCTCCACCTCGGTGGTAGTCTATCTGGATGATATTCTCATCTACTCTCCAGATATAGATTCCCTCCAGAGAGATGTTTGCAGAGTATTTGACCTCCTATGCCAAATTGGAGACGTGTCTGTTTGAGCAGGAGTCCTTGCCTTTCCTGGGTTATATCATCTCAGCCCGGGGATTAGCTATGGATCCTGCCAAGCTACAAGCAGTGATGAACTGGCAGGAACCTTATTCCCTCAGAGCGGTGCAGCGCTTTATGGGGTTCATTAATTATTATCACCAGTTCATTCCCCACTTCTCCACTTTGGTAGCTCCCTTGGTAGCCCTCACCAGGAAGGGTGCAAATCCCAAATTGTGGTTGGAGGAAGTCTCCAAGGCCTTCTTGTCTGTTAAGTCCCATTTTGCCAGTGCTCCCATTCTGCATCGTCCTGATGTAGATAAGCCCTTTATTATTGAGGTGGATGCCTCATCCATCGGTGCTGGAGTGATCCTCTTCCAATAGGACGCTCAAGGTCGGAAGCATCCTTGCTTCTTCCACTCCAAGACCTTCACTCCGGCAAAGAGGAATTATTCCATCGGGGACATGGAGTTGCTAGCAATGAAGTTGGCTTTTTCAGAGTGGAGACACCTCCTGGAGGGAGCTCACTTTCCCTTCCAAGTTTACACTGACCACAAGAATTTGGTGTATTTGCAAACAGCCCAGCGGCTAAATTCTCGCCAGGCTAGAAGGTCCCTGTTCTTCTCCCGATTCCACTTCACACTTCATTTCCTATCTGGGGAGAAGAACATTTGTGCTGTGGTGTCATCATCATCAGAGGAGGTGCCTTGGCTAATTGTCCCCTCCGAGAGTCTGAGAACTGTGGCTCCGGTGTCGCTAGAGTCTGTGCCCCTGGGCAAGACTTTCGTGCCATCTAATTTGCGATCGGAGGTTCTCTCTTGGGCTCACTCATCCAGGGTGGGTGGACATTTCAGGATCAAGAGGACATTAGAGCTTCTGGCTAGGATGTACTGGTGGCCCCACATGGCCTGTGACGTCGAAGACTAAATTCGGGCGTGTGTATCCTGCACCAAGAATAGGTCTTCTCAACAACAGCCTGCTGGGCTACTTTACCCCTTACCGGGGGCTGAGAGGCCCTGGGAGATGGTCAGGATGGATTTTGTGGTTGGCTTACCCAAGCATTATTATTTGGGTAGTTAGCGACCATTTCTCTAAAATGGTGCATTTGATGCCTCTCCCACGGTTACCTTCTGCACGGGCCTTGGCGGCGTTGTTTGTCAAACATGTCTACCACTTACACGGTATGCCTGATAAGATTGTCAGTGACTGGGGTCCCCAGTTTGCGTCTCGGTTCTGAAGAGAGCTTTGTCGCCTATTTAGTATTGAGCTGAATCTCTCTTCAGCGTACCTTCCCGAGACGAATGGGTTGGTAGAGAGGGCCAACCAGACCCTGGTCACATACCTACAACATTTTGTCTCAGCCAGGCAGGATGTCTGGACATCCCTGCTACCGTGGGCGGAGTTTTCCTTGAACAACGCCGTAGCAAACTTCACTGGGCAGACCCCATTCCTCCTTAATTAAGGCCAGGATCCGCGGGTTCCTGTGCCCATGCCCGTGTCTTCCGCCGACTCTAGGGTGGCAGACTGGGCAGTGGAAGCACGGGACATCTGGGACTGCACAGAGGATGCCATCCGGGCCTCCAAGGAGAGAATGAGGGTCTCGCTCATCTGCACCCTGCTGTCACGGGAGACCTAGGTAGGAAAGAGCTAATAAACCGGGCCCCTGCGATTTCCCTCAGACTAGGGAAACCCTGACTGACCCTCTCCCAGAGTTTACACTGATGGTGTGCATGTCTGGGCCTCCACCCTCGCCCTATCTCCTGTTTCAACTCTAGGCTGAAACCACCACCCCCCACCAGTGAAGAGACCACACTCCAATACCCACAGTTAGCACAGACAAGGATAACGGAAAAATAAGCACCACGCCGCAGTCACTCAGGAATACACTATAAATGCAAAGGGCAAAACAAATACAAATATGGGAAGGAGAAAATAAGACAAAGGGAAATACACCACCAGCAACGATACTCCAACTCTTTTTGGAAGTGCATCTGAACAGCAAGGTGGATTGCTGTTGAGGGGAGATAGAGAGAAAAAAAAAATCTATAAATCTTCAGCACAGCGAGTGTGAGCGAGCTGAGTGTGACCTGAGCGTAAGTGTGAACGGCGGTAAGTGTGTGACTTGTGATTCAGTGAGGAGGTATTTGGAAGGCCTTTAACAAATACCTGTGTGAATTTGTGTGTGTTGCTGAATTGGGAGTAGCTATATTCATAAGGAGTTAACTTAGGGTGGGGGCTCATAATTAAGGGGATATAAGAGGCAGCTGTTTGGGGCTCAAGTCCTTTTTGGAAGTGCATCTGAACAGCAAGGTGGATTGCTGTTGAGGGGAGAGAGAGAAAAAAAAAATCTATAAATCTTCAGCACAGCGAGTGTGAGCGAGCTGAGTGTGACCTGAGCGTAAGTGTGAATGGCGGTAAGTGTGTGACTTGTGATTCAGTGATTTTGGAATCAGGGAGTTTCCAAGGGAGGAATTGCTTCTGTTTTTTTTTTTTTTTTTTTTTTTATAATTAATACTTTGTATTTATTTTTAATTAACGTTTCTGTGTGGTGCAATCCCCATTAGGAAATGTGCTCCACAATTGTTAATGCCATCCAGTGCACATCTTGCCACATGTATGCAGTCCTTGACCAGCCGGTCGAGGGTGCATACAGCTGTGCGAGATGTGAGCACATTGTGCATTTGGAAACCCAGATACTGGATCTAAATGTGCAGCTGGCAACACTGAGATCCATAGACAATATGGAGAGGAGTCTTCTGCTCACAGAGCAGATGCTCAATGGGATAGATGAGGAGGGGGATGGTAGGATGGAGCTGCAGGACAGTGTGGCAGTTAGCTGGGTGACAGATAGAAGGCGGGGTAGAGGGAAGAGTGCCAGGGAGGCTAGTCCTGATCTGGCACACCCCAATAAGTTTGCTAAGTTGGCAGATGAGGGGTGTGCCAGTGCAGGATTAGCACTGCTGCAGCCAGGCATGTCCTCTGAAAGCCGGAGGAGTGACTGCTCCAGTAAGGAGGGAAATAGGAGAGCAGGGCAGGCCAGACAGGTGCTGGTAGTGGGGGACTCAATTATTAGGGGAACAGATAGGGCAATCTGTCACAAAGACAGGGATCGTCGAACGGTGTGCTGCCTACCTGGCGCTCGAGTCTGACACATCGCTGATCGGGTGGACAGATTACTGGGAGGGGCTGGTGAGGACCCAGCGGTCATGGTGCACATTGGCACAAATGACAAAGTTAGAGGTAGGTGGAAGGTCCTTAAAGATGATTTCAGGGAATTAGGCTGCAAGCTGAAAGCAAGGACCTCCAACGTGGTATTTTCCGAAATACTGCCTGTACCACGTGCCACGCCAGAGAGGCAACGAGAGATTAGGGAGGTTAATAAGTGGCTCAAGAATTGGTGTAGGAAGGAGGGGTTTGGGTTCCTGCAGAACTGGGCCGACTTCTCAGTTGGCTACAGGCTCTACGCTAGGGACGGGCTGCACCTCAATGGGGAAGGGGCAGCTGTGCTGGGGGAGAAAATGGTTAGAAGGTTGGAGGAGTGTTTAAACTAGGGATTGGGGGGGAGGGTATTCATTTTATAGGAGGGGAAGATAGTGCAGATAGAGACCTGGGCACAAATAAGGAAGTTGGGGGTGGCTGTGGCATGGGGGGTGGGGTTAGAACAGTTAGTAATTTAAGAAAGAATAGAGGTACAGAGAGTAACATCAAGTGCATGTATACTAATGCCAGAAGCCTCGCCAACAAAATGGATGAATTAGAACTAATGTTGTTGGAGCATAATTATGACATGGTGGGGATATCTGAAACATGGCTGGATGAGAGCCATGACTGGGCTGTTAACTTGCAGGGCTATAGCCTGTTCAGAAATGACCGTACAGATAAGCGAGGGGGAGGGGTGTGTCTATATGTAAAATCTTCCTTAAAACCCATCCTGCGTGATAATATAGGTGAATTTAATGAAAATGTAGAGTCCCTGTGGGTGGAGATAAGGGGAGGGGGAAAAAATAATAAATTACTGATAGGGATTTGTTATAAATCTCCAAAAATAATGGAAGAAATGGAGAATAGCCTCGTAAAGCAAATAGATGAAGCTGCGACTCAAGGAGAAGTCATTATTATGGGGGACTTCAACTACCCTGAAATAGATTGGGGAACAGAAACCTGCAGTTCCAGCAAAGGTAATCGGTTTTTGACAACTATGAGAGACAATTACCTTTCACAACTGGTTCTGGACCCAACAAGGAGGGGGGCACTGCTAGACCTAATATTAACCAACAGGCCAGACCGCATATCAAATATAAGGGTTGGGGGTCACTTGGGGAATAGTGATCACAAAATAATAAGTTTTCATGTATCCTTTAATAAGATGGGTAGTAGGGGGGTGACAAGGACACTAAACTTCAGGAGGGCAAATTTCCAACGGATGAGAGAGGATCTTGGTGCAATTAACTGGGACGATATCCTGAGACACAAAAATACACAAAGAAAATGGGAGACGTTTATTAGCATCCTGGATAAGACCTGTGCACAGTATATACCGTATGGGAATAAACATACTAGAAATAGGAGGAAACCAATATGGCTAAATAGAGCTGTAAGGGGCGCAATAAGTGACAAAAAGAAAACATTTATAGAATTAAAGGAAGTAGGTAGTGAAGGTAGAGGTAAGGTAATTCTGTAAAAAGCAAATCAAGGCAGCAAAGATTGAGACAGAGAGACTCATTGCCAGAGAGAGTAAAAATAATCCCAAAATATTCTTTAACTATATAAATAGTAAGAAACTAAAAAATGACAGTGTTGGCCCCCTTAAAAATAGTCTGGGTGAAATGGTGGATGAGGATGAGGAAAAAGCCAATATGCTAAATGAATTTTTTTCATCAGTATTTACAAAAGAAAATCCCATGGCAGACAAAATGACTAGTGATAAAAATTCCCCATTAAATGTCACCTGCTTAACCCAGCAGGAAGTACAGCGGCGTCTAAAAATAACTAAAATTGACAAATCTCCAGGCCCGGATGAGATACACCCCCGAGTACTGCAGGAACTAAGTACAGTCATTGATAGACCATTATTTTTAATCTTTATAGACTCCATAATAACAGGGTCTGTACCACAGGACTGGCGTATAGCAAATGTGGTGCCAATATTCAAAAAAGGGGCAAAAACTGAACTCGGTAATTATAGGCCAGTAAGCTTAACCTCTACTGTGGGTAAAATCCTGGAGGGCATTCTAAGGGATACTATACTGGAGTATCTGAAGAGGAATAACCTTATGACCCAGTATCAGCACGGGTTTACTAGGGACCGTTCATGTCAGACTAATTTGATCAGCTTCTATGAAGAGGTAAGTTCCGGACTGGACCAAGGGAACCCAGTGGACGTAGTGTATATGGACTTTTCCAAAGCTTTTGATACGGTGCCACACAAAAGGTTGTTACATAAAATGAGAGTAATGGGGATAGGGGAAAATATGTGTAAGTGGGTTGAGAGCTGGCTCAGGGATAGGAAACAAAGGGTGGTTATTAATGGAGCACACTCGGACTGGGTCGCGGTTAGCAGTGGGGTACCACAGGGGTCAGTATTGGGCCCTCTTCTTTTTAACATATTTATTAATGACCTTGTAGGGGGCATTCAGAGTAGAATTTCAATATTTGCAGATGACACTAAACTCTGCAGGGTAATCAATACAGGGGAGGACAATTTTATATTACAGGATGATTTATGTAAACTACAAGCTTGGGCTGATAAATGGCAAATGAGCTTTAATGGGGATAAATGTAAGGTCATGCACTTGGGTAGAAGTAATAAGATGTATATCTATGTGCTTAATTCTAAAACTCTGGGCAAAACCGTCAATGAAAAAGACCTGGGTATATGGGTGGATGACAAACTCATATGCAGTGGCCAGTGTCAGACAGCTGCTACAAAGGCAAATAAAATAATGGGATGTATTAAAAGAGGCATAGATGCTCATGAGGAGAACATAATTTTACCTCTATACAAGTCACTAGTTCGACCACACTTAGAATACTGTGCACAGTTCTGGTCTCCGGTGTATAAGAAAGACATAGCTGAACTGGAGCGGGTGCAGAGAAGAGCGACCAAGGTTATTAGAGGACTGGGGGGTCTGCAATACCAAGATAGGTTATTACACTTGGGGCTATTTAGTTTGGAAAAACGAAGACTAAGGGGTGATCTTATTTTAATGTATAAATATATGAGGGGACAGTACAAAGACCTTTCTGATGATCTTTTTAATCATAGACCTGAGACAGGGACAAGGGGGCATCCTCTACGTCTGGAGGAAAAAAGGTTTAAGCATAATAACAGACGCGGATTCTTTACTGTAAGAGCAGTGAGACTATGGAACTCTCTGCCGTATGATGTTGTAATGAGTGATTCATTAATTATATTTAAGAGGGGACTGGATGCCTTTCTGGAAAAGTATAATGTTACAGGGTATATACACTAGATTCCTTGATAAGGCGTTGATCCAGGGAACTAGTCTGATTGCCGTATGTGGAGTCGGGAAGGAATTTTTTTCCCCATGGTGGAGTTACTCTTTGCCACATGGGTTTTTTTGCCTTCCTCTGGATCAACATGTTAGGGCATGTTAGGTTAGGCTATGGGTTGAACTAGATGGACTTACAGTCTTCCTTCAACCTTAATAACTATGTAACTATGTAACTATGTAACTACTTAGCTCACCACTCCAGACCGAGATAACCACGCACAAGACTAAAGCTATAATCGGCGACGCCCAATGTTCAGGAGAACTATTTTAAAGGCAGTGGGCATGGCCCAGCTTCCAATCCGAGCACCAGGTAAATTAACCGCGGACCAGCTAGAAAAAATCTAGCCAACGCCAATGAGCGCATAATGGACAAAAGCGGAATTACCGCTGTCTGTCGGACGACCTGGTCTGAACAGCGTCCGACATGACACCTGCTCCGACCTTTGCTCCTGGCGACTTAGTGTGGCTCTCTGCCCACAATATCAAGCCGCAAGTTGATTCCACTAAGTTTGTGCCTTGCTACTTAGGTCCCTTCAAGGTTCTGGAACAGCTTAATCCTGTGTGTCTATCGTCTGGCTCTTCCTCCATGCCTGGGTATCACCGACACCTTTCATGTGTCACTCCTAAAGCCCGTTTACATGTCCCGGTTTTCCGAGTTATCTGCCGGGACATCGGGTTCGTCCACAGATGATTATGAGGTGAATGCTTTCTTGGAGTGCAAGGTTGTACGTGGCAAAAAGTACTATCTGGTGGACTGGAAGGGTCACGGCCCAGAGGACAGAACCTGGGAACCTGTGGAGTGCAATCGAGCTCCGCTGCTCATTGCAGTCTTTGAACGTAGAGAGACCCAGGAAGGGGGGCCCTAGGAGGGGGCATAATGTTAGCTGTCCAGTTCCCACCTCTTCACAGGGTGAATCTCGAACCATCTCCGCTGCGCTCTCCCATTCTTCTCCAGCCGCAGTTGAGCCTGCTAAGCGGAGACGTCGGTCCCAGCATCTAGCTCAAGCTGATACTGTGCGACTGGTTACTGCTGCCGTTCCAGTCTCTGCCCTTGTAGCCAGCACTGATCAGCAGTGAGCAGGTCTTTTTGGGACTAAGTCCTGCCTTTCCCATACTGAGCATGCCCATGGGACGACCTCCCATTGGAGGTCAGGGGTCACATGCTCGGGTCCTGTTGCTACTCCTATTGGACCATATGGAAGGTCCCGTAGCACTGCTGCTATAGAAGGTTTGCATGGCCGCTCGGCCATGCGCTAGTGTATACTTGATAATGTGAGAGAGTGTAGATGTGTGACTGTCGCTCCTTAATAGTGTTGAGCGATACTTTCCGATACTCAAAAGTATCGGTATCGGATTGGATCGGCCGATATTCGAAAAATATCGGATATCGCCGATACCCGATACCAATGCAAGTCAATGGGACCAAAATATCGGAATTAAAATAAACCCTTTCTTTCCTTGTAGGTTCATTCTACATGAAGGAATACAACTAAGAATAATGTAGGATATATTGGGGGAGGTGGAGGAGACATTAAAGGCATAGAGGTTTAGCCCAATCAAATTCAAATGTAATAGCAGGAATTTTTTTTTTTTTTTAAGACGTTCGGAGTTACAAGGATATTGACTATGTTAAGCTTTTTAATATTTTGTCAGATATTGATGTTTCACTAATTCCATGCTCTTCACCTTCTTTTTTACTTCTCTGACACTTTCTTCTTCATCGTCGTCAGCAGCAGCATCTTTTACATCTACTTCTTCTTCACCTTATTCATCTTCTTCACCTTCTTCCTATTATTCTTTTTTGCTACATTCTTCATATTCATTTTATGAAACTATTATTCTTCTTCATATTCTACTTCTTCATCATATTCTTATTTGTGACAGGCATACCTGTAGTTATCTAAAAAAGTTTGAAGATTACACCTTCCATTCTGCCTGTCACAAAAGAGTTACAACAGCATTTGTCTGCGTTTAGTTTGGCATGCAGCAGCAGGCTTTTTCCAGGGGCACCACGAGGAGGAACGGACTCAACCCCATACACTGCTTAGTCTTCTTCTGCTTATAATTTTAATAATATCTTTTGCTCTGATGTTTAGTCTTATGCTTGATGTTCTTCTGCTCTTTGTTCTGCAGCTTCTTGTTCTTCTGCTTCACGGTCTTCAGGGTCGTCGTCTCCAGGGTCGTCGTCTCCAGGGTCGTCGTCTCCGGGGTCGACGTCGTCTTCGGGGTGATCTTCAGGGTCATCGTCTCAGGGGTCGTCGTCTCTGGGGTGGTCTTCATCTTAGGGGTGGTCTTCAGGGTCGTCGTCTTCAGGGTCTTGAACTTGGAAATGTAGCAGAAGGTACAAGAAGGCTGAGGAAATGCCGAGAACCAGCTGATGGTACTGGAACCAGGATGGGGAGCAGAAGGTACAAGAGCAAAAGACACTGCCGAGAACCAGCTGACGGTACTGGAACCTGGATGGCTAGCCGAAGGTACAAGAGCCAATGGAACTACCGAGGACCAGCTGATGTTACTGGAACCCGGTTACTAAGCAGGAGGTACCCGTGCCAGAAAGCACTACCAAGGACCACCTGATGTTGGTGGAACTCGGATACCCAGAAGGAGGCACGTAAGCCAAAGACTCTGTGCCCAGAACCAGCTGACGATACTGGAACCAGGATGGGGAGCTGAAGGTACAAGAGCCAAAGACACTGCCGAGAACCAGCTGACAGTACTGGAACCCGGATAGGTAGCCGAAGGTACAAGAGCCAATGGAACTACCGAGGACCAGCTGACGTTACTGGAACCCAGTTACTAAGCAGGAGGTACCCATGCCAGAAAGCACTACCAAGGACCACCTGACATTGGTGGAACTCGGATACTCAGAAAGAGGCACCTAAGCCAAAGACTCTGCCCGGAACCAGCTGACGAAACTGAAACCAGAATGGGGAGCAGCAGGTCCAAGAGCAAAAGACATTGCCGAGAACCAGCTGACAGTACTGGAACCTGGATGGCTACCCGAAGGTCCAAGAGCCAATGGAACTACCAAGGACCAGCTGACGGTACTGGAACCCGGTTACTAAGCAGGAGGTACACGTGCCAGAAAGCACTACCAAGGACCACCTGACGTTGGTGGAACTCGGATACCCAAAAGGAGGCACCTAAGCCAAAGGCTCTGCCCGGAACCAGCTGATGGTACTGGAACCAGGATGGGGAGCAGAAGGTACAAGAGCAAAAGACACTGCCGAGAACCAGCTGACAGTACTGGAACCCGGATGGCTACCCGAAGGTCCAAGAGCCAATGGAACTACCAAGGACCAGCTGACGGTACTGGAACCCGGTTACTAAGCAGGAGGTACACGTGCCAGAAAGCACTACCAAGGACCACCTGACATTGGTGGAACTCAGATACCCAGAAGGAGGCACCTAAGCCTAAGGCTCTGCCTGGAACCAGCTGACGGAACTGGAACCAGGAGGACCTATTCAAGATTGTCTTCCTAAGAACCAGCTAATGGTGCTGGAACTTGGATAGGCAGCAGAAGGTCCACAGGAAAAACAAAAGTTGCTAGGCCGTGAGCCTGCCGTAGTTTCTGAAAATCCACAGTCCTACAGGGGGAGCTTGTCATATTGGCACTGCGGAACCAGCCTTTATTGCCAGTTCCCGCAGCCCACATAGGAAGCGCCAAAACTGCAGGCACCAGAGTCGGCTAACCCGACTGCAACATGACAGGACAACGTATTGGAGGCAAAGTGACCTTGACACAACCCGGACACAGCTGGCGTGCTGGAACCAGGCTGGGAAGGAGGGAGTACCCGTGCCAAAGACACTTCAGAGCAGCAACTGGTGGTGTTGGAGCCGAGGGATTACATGACAAGCAGAGTGTAGGCTGAGGCCTAATTGGAGCAAGTTGAAAGGGAACCTTTAACCCCCCAGGCGTTAGCAACTAGAAGAGCCACCTTGTGCAGCAGTAATGCTGCACAAGGAAAAGGTGGTTCTTTTAATTATGCTACTTGCACACGCTGAACGAAACACTTATAAAAATTTGGCCCCTCATAACATGAAACCATCATGGAGGCGGGACTTTCCTTCTTAATGAGATGCAGCACAGCTGTCATTCATACACCCTTGGTGCCAGGCGCAGCCTCCTGAGCGTTGCTTGTTTGTGTATTGGAATCTGCGCTGTTATGTTATCCCTTGGCCATGCGCAGTTAGCGCTGCCCGTCTTCTGACATCATTTGATGTCAGCCTGACTGCGCCTGTGCGGTCGCGCTGCCCAAGATCACGCCCCGCAGTGTGTTCTGATTTATTCACACTGCGGGGCTGGGATTCATGGCCTTGCGCAGTACATATCTTCGCCTCTCACTCATGTCCTTATGCCTTCTTCAGACTGTGCGGCGTCAGCTGATCCCTAATCACATGCCACGGCCATGACGCCGCACAGTCTAAAGAAGGCGGAAGGAGATGAGTGAGAGGCGAAGATATGCACTGCGCATGCCCATGAATCCCAGCCCCGCAGTGTCTTCTGATTTATTCACACTGTGGGGCTGGGATTCATGGCCTTGAGCAGTAAATATCTTCGCCTTTCACTCATGTCCTTATGCCTTCTTCAGACATGCAGCATCAGCTGATCCCTAATCACATGCCATGGTCGTGACGCCGCACAGTCTAAAGAAGGTGGAAGGAGATGAGTAAGAGGTGAAAATAAGCACTGTGCATGCCCATGAATCCCAGCCCTGCAGTGTCTTCTGATTTATTCACACTGCGGGGCTGGGATTCATGGCCAGTTAGCGCTGCCCGCCTTCTGACATCATTTGTTGTCAGGCTGGCTGCATCTGTGCGGCCGCCCTACCCGAGATCACGCCCCACAGTGTCTTATTTATTCTCACTGTGGGGCTGGGATTCATGGGCATGCGCAGTGCATATCTTCGCCTCTCACTCATGTCTTACGCCTTCTTCAGACTGTGCAGCATCAGCCGCACAGTCTGAAGAAGGTGGAAAGAGATGAGTGAGAGAGGTGAAGATATGCACTGCGCATGCCCATGAATCCCAGCCCCGCAGTGAGAATAAATAAGACACTGCAGGGCGTGATCTCGGGTAGGGCGGCCACACAGATGCTGCCAGCCTGACAACAAATGATGTCAGAAGACGCTGCGTAGTGCATGCATTTACATTTGCGTTGTGCGTTGCGTCGCTGATGCTGCACCGCACACCGAAAATGTGAACGTAGCCTTATATCTGTTGTAGTGTCAGCGTGGAGGTAGCAGGCCACATTGCCCAATACACAGCTGGGGATCAGCTGACATTACTGAAACCCAATAACACGGTAGCAAGTGTTGACTGTGCAAACGGCACTTCCAAGCAGCAACTGGCGGTGTTAGAGCCCAGGGAATGCAGGAGAAGCAGAGTGTAGGCCGAGGCCTGCACTCGAGTCAGTTTAATATCTGTTGCAGTGTCAGCGTGGTGGTCGCAGGACACATCGCCAGATACACAGCTGGGGATCAGCTGACTTACTGAAACCCAATAACACGGCAGCAAGTGTTGACTGTGCAAACGGCACTTCCAAGCAGCAACTGTGTCATGGTTCCCAATGGCAAGGGAACGTAAGAAACATATAAATAACGAACGAGCTCTCGGGTGATGGAAACTCGAGTTGACCGTGAGCTAAATCTACCACACAACTAATAGTAGCCAGGGAGCATACCTACGGCTTCCTAAATGCCACGCGCCAGCCGGAGGACTAACTAAGCCTGGTAGAGGAAGAAACAGACCTGGCTTACCTCTAGGGAAATACCCCAAAAGATGATAGCAGCCCCCCACATGTAATAACGGTGAAATAAGAGGAAAAGACATACACAGTATGAAAGTAGATTTAGCAAAGAGAGGTCCACTGTTATGGTTCTCAATGGCAAGAGAACATAGCCCAGCAAACATAAGTACTAGCTCTTGGAAGGATGGAAACTAAACTGACCATGAACTAAACCTGCCGCACAACTAACAGTAGCCGGGTAGCGTTGCCTACGTTTTTTATCCCTAGACGCCCAGCGCCGGCCGGAGGACTAACTAATCCTGGCAGAGGAAAATATAGTCCTGGCTCACCTCTAGAGAAGTTTCCCCGATAGGCAGACAGAGGCCCCCACATATATTGGCGGTGATTTTAGATGAAATGACAAACGTAGTATGAAAATAGGTTTAGCAAAATTGAGGTCCGCTTACTAGATAGCAGGAAGACAGAAAGGGCACTTTCATGGTCAGCTGAAAACCCTATCAAAATACCATCCTGAAATTACTTTAAGACTCTAGTATTAACTCATAACATCAGAGTGGCAATTTCAGATCACAAGAGCTTTCCAGACACAGAAACGAAACTACAGCAGTGAACTGGAACAAAATGCAAAAACAAACGAGGACTAAAGTCCAACTTAGCTGGGAGTTGTCTAGCAGCAGGAACATGCACAGAAAGGCTTCTGATTACAATGTTGACCGGCATGGAAGTGACAGAGGAGCAAGGTTAAATAGCAACTCCCACATCCTGATGGAAACAGGTGAACAGAGGGGATGATGCACACCAGTTCAATTCCACCAGTGGCCACCGGGGGAGCCCAAAATCCAATTTCACAACAGTACCCCCCCCTCAAGGAGGGGGCACCGAACCCTCACCAGAACCACCAGGGCGATCAGGATGAGCCCTATGAAAGGCACGGACCAGATCGGAGGCATGAACATCAGAGGCAGTCACCCAAGAATTATCCTCCTGACCGTATCCCTTCCATTTGACCAGATACTGGAGTTTCCGTCTGGAAACACGGGAGTCCAAGATTTTTTCCACAACGTACTCCAACTCGCCCTCAACCAACACCGGAGCAGGAGGCTCAACGGAAGGCACAACCGGTACCTCATACCTGCGCAACAATGACCGATGAAAAACATTATGAATAGAAAAAGATGCAGGGAGGTCCAAACGGAAGGACACAGGGTTAAGAATCTCCAATATCTTGTACGGGCCGATGAACCGAGGCTTAAACTTAGGAGAAGAAACCCTCATAGGGACAAAACGAGAAGACAACCACACCAAGTCCCCAACACAAAGCCGAGGACCAACCCGACGCCGGCGGTTGGCAAAAAGCTGAGTCTTCTCCTGGGACATCTTCAAATTGTCCACTACCTGCCCCCAAATCTGATGCAACCTCTCCACCACAGCATCCACTCCAGGACAATCCGAAGATTCCACCTGACCAGAAGAAAATCGAGGATGAAACCCCGAATTACAGAAAAAAGGAGACACCAAGGTGGCAGAGCTGGCCCGATTATTGAGGGCAAACTCCGCTAAAGGCAAAAAAGCAACCCAATCATCCTGATCTGCAGACACAAAACACCTCAAATATGTCTCCAAGGTCTGATTCGTCCGCTCGGTCTGGCCATTAGTCTGAGGATGGAAAGCAGACGAGAAAGACAAATCTATGCCCATCCTAGCACAGAATGCTCGCCAAAATCTAGACACGAATTGGGTTCCTCTGTCAGAAACGATATTCTCCGGAATACCATGCAAACGGACCACATTTTGAAAAAACAGAGGAACCAACTCGGAAGAAGACGGCAACTTAGGCAGGGGAACCAAATGGACCATCTTAGAGAAACGGTCACACACCACCCAGATGACAGACATCTTCTGAGAAACAGGAAGATCCGAAATAAAATCCATCGAGATGTGCGTCCAGGGCCTCTTCGGGATAGGCAAGGGCAACAACAATCCACTAGCCCGAGAACAACAAGGCTTGGCCCGAGCACAAACGTCACAAGACTGCACAAAGCCTCGCACATCTCGAGACAGGGAAGGCCACCAGAAGGACCTTGCCACCAAATCCCTGGTACCAAAGATTCCAGGATGACCTGTCAACGCAGAAGAATGAACCTCAGAAATGACTTTACTGGTCCAATCATCAGGAACAAACAGTCTACCAGGTGGGCAACGATCAGGTCTATCCGCCTGAAACTCCTGCAAGGCCCGCCGCAGGTCTGGAGAAACGGCAGACAATATCACTCCATCCTTAAGGATACCTGTAGGTTCAGAGTTACCAGGGGAGTCAGGCTCAAAACTCCTAGAAAGGGCATCCGCCTTAACATTCTTAGAACCCGGCAGGTAGGACACCACAAAATTAAACCGAGAGAAAAACAACGACCAGCGCGCCTGTCTAGGATTCAGGCGTCTGGCGGACTCAAGATAAATTAGATTTTTGTGGTCAGTCAATACCACCACCTGATGTCTAGCCCCCTCAAGCCAATGACGCCACTCCTCAAAAGCCCACTTCATGGCCAAAAGCTCCCGATTCCCAACATCATAATTCCGCTCGGCGGGCGAAAATTTACGCGAGAAAAAGGCACAAGGTCTCATCACGGAACAATCGGAACTTCTCTGCGACAAAACTGCCCCAGCTCCGATTTCAGAAGCGTCGACCTCAACCTGAAAAGGAAGAGCAACATCAGGCTGACGCAACACAGGGGCGGAAGAAAAGCGGCGCTTAAGCTCCCGAAAGGCCTCCACAGCAGCAGGGGACCAATCAGCAACATCAGCACCCTTCTTAGTCAAATCAGTCAATGGTTTAACAACATCAGAAAAACCAGCAATAAATCGACGATAAAAGTTAGCAAAGCCCAAAAATTTCTGAAGACTCTTAAGAGAAGAGGGTTGCGTCCAATCACAAATAGCCTGAACCTTGACAGGATCCATCTCGATGGAAGAGGGGGAAAAAATATATCCCAAAAAGGAAATCTTTTGAACCCCAAAAACGCACTTAGAACCCTTCACACACAAGGAATTAGACCGCAAAACCTGAAAAACCCTCCTGACCTGCTGGACATGAGAGTCCCAGTCATCCGAAAAAATCAAAATATCATCCAGATACACAATCATAAATTTATCCAAATAATCACGGAAAATGTCATGCATAAAGGACTGAAAGACTGAAGGGGCATTTGAAAGACCAAAAGGCATCACCAAATACTCAAAGTGGCCCTCGGGCGTATTAAATGCGGTCTTCCACTCATCCCCCTGCTTAATTCACACCAAATTATACGCCCCACGGAGATCTATCTTAGAGAACCACTTGGCCCCCTTTATGCGAGCAAACAAATCAGTCAGCAGTGGCAACGGATATTGATATTTAACCGTGATTTTATTCAAAAGCCGATAATCAATACACGGTCTCAAAGAGCCATCTTTCTTAGCCACAAAGAAAAAACCGGCTCCTAAGGGAGATGACGAAGGACGAATATGTCCTTTTTCCAAGGACTCCTTTATATATTCTCGCATAGCAGCATGTTCAGGCACAGACAGATTAAATAAACGACCCTTAGGGTATTTACTACCCGGAATCAAATCTATGGCACAATCGCACTCCCGGTGCGGAGGTAATGAACCAAGCTTAGGTTCTTCAAAAACGTCACGATATTCAGTCAAGAATTCAGGAATCTCAGAGGGAATAGATGATGAAATGGAAACCACAGGTACGTCCCCATGCTTCCCCTTACATCCCCAGCTTAACACAGACATAGCTTTCCAGTCAAGGACTGGGTTATGAGATTGCAGCCATGGCAATCCAAGCACCAACACATCATGTAGGTTATACAGCACAAGAAAGCGAATAATCTCCTGATGATCCGGATTAATCCGCATAGTTACTTGTGTCCAGTATTGTGGTTTATTACTAGCCAATGGGGTGGAGTCAATCCCCTTCAGGGGTATAGGAGTTTCAAGAGGCTCCAAATCATACCCACAGCGTTTGGCAAAGGACCAATCCATAAGACTCAAAGCGGCGCCAGAGTCGACATAGGCATCCGCGGTAATAGATGATAAAGAACAAATCAGGGTCACAGATAGAATAAACTTAGACTGTAAAGTGCCAATTGAAACAGACTTATCAAGCTTCTTAGTACGCTTAGAGCATGCTGATATAACATGAGTTGAATCACCGCAATAGAAGCACAACCCATTTTTTCGTCTTAAATTCTGCCGTTCACTTCTGGACAGAATTCTATCACATTGCATATTCTCTGGCGTCTTCTCAGTAGACACCGCCAAATGGTGCACAGGTTTGCGCTCCCGCAGACGCCTATCGATCTGGATAGCCATTGTCATGGACTCATTCAGACCCGCAGGCACAGGGAACCCCACCATAACATCCTTAATGGCATCAGAGAGACCCTCTCTGAAATTCGCCGCCAGGGCGCACTCATTCCACTGAGTAAGCACAGCCCATTTACGGAATTTCTGGCAGTATATTTCAGCTTCGTCTTGCCCCTGAGATAGGGACATCAAGGCCTTTTCCGCCTGAAGCTCTAACTGAGGTTCCTCATAAAGCAACCCCAAGGCCAGAAAAAACGCATCCACATTGAGCAACGCAGGATCCCCTGGAGCCAATGCAAAAGCCCAATCCTGAGGGTCGCCCCGGAGCAAGGAAATCACAATCCTGACCTGCTGAGCAGGATCTCCAGCAGAGCGAGATTTCAGGGACAAAAACAACTTGCAATTATTTTTGAAATTTTGAAAGCAAGATCTATTCCCCGAGAAAAATTCAGGCAAAGGAATTCTAGGTTCAGATATAGGAACATGAACAACAAAATCTTGTAAATTTTGAACTTTCGTGGTGAGATTATTCAAACCTGCAGCTAAACTCTGAATATCCATTTTAAACAGGTGAACACAGAGCCATTCCAGGATTAGAAGGAGAGAGAGAGAGAGAAAGGCTGCAATATAGGCAGACTTGCAAGCGATTCAATTACAAGCACACTCAGAACTGAAGGGAAGGGGAAAAAAAAAAAAAAAATCTTCAGCAGACTTCTCTTTTCTCTCCTTTCTCTGTCAATTAATTTAACCCTTTTTTTTTTTTTTTAGGCCGGTCAAACTGTTATGGTTCTCAATGGCAAGAGAACATAGCCCAGCAAACATAAGTACTAGCTCTTGGAAGGATGGAAACTAAACTGACCATGAACTAAACCTGCCGCACAACTAACAGTAGCCGGGTAGCGTTGCCTACGTTTTTTATCCCTAGACGCCCAGCGCCGGCCGGAGGACTAACTAATCCTGGCAGAGGAAAATATAGTCCTGGCTCACCTCTAGAGAAGTTTCCCCGATAGGCAGACAGAGGCCCCCACATATATTGGCGGTGATTTTAGATGAAATGACAAACGTAGTATGAAAATAGGTTTAGCAAAATTGAGGTCCGCTTACTAGATAGCAGGAAGACAGAAAGGGCACTTTCATGGTCAGCTGAAAACCCTATCAAAATACCATCCTGAAATTACTTTAAGACTCTAGTATTAACTCATAACATCAGAGTGGCAATTTCAGATCACAAGAGCTTTCCAGACACAGAAACGAAACTACAGCAGTGAACTGGAACAAAATGCAAAAACAAACGAGGACTAAAGTCCAACTTAGCTGGGAGTTGTCTAGCAGCAGGAACATGCACAGAAAGGCTTCTGATTACAATGTTGACAGGCATGGAAGTGACAGAGGAGCAAGGTTAAATAGCGACTCCCACATCCTGATGGAAACAGGTGAACAGAGGGGATGATGCACACCAGTTCAATTCCACCAGTGGCCACCGGGGGAGCCCAAAATCCAATTTCACAACAGTCCACTTACTAGATAGCAGAAGGATACAAAAGAGGACTTCACGGTCAACTGAAAACCCTTTCAAAAAAACCATCCTGAAATTACTTTAAGACTCCTGTGTCAACTCATGACACAGGAGTGGCAATTTCAGCCCGCAAGAGCTTCCAGCTACAGAGAATTACAAAAACTGCAAACTGGACTAAAAATACAAAACAAAAGGACAAAGTCCACTTAGCTGATCAGCAGACTAGTAGCAGGAACATGCAACCGAAGGCTCTGGTTACAATGATGACCGGCAAGGAAATGACTGGAGAGCAAGGCTAAATAGGAAACTCCCAAACGCTGATGGAAGCAGGTGAACAGAAGCAGCAAAGTGCAAACAAGTCACCAGTACCACCAGCAACCACCAGGGGAGCCCAAAAAGCGGAAACACAACACAACTGGCGGTGTTGGAGCCCAGGAAATGCAGGAGAAGCAGAGTGTAGGCCGAGGCCTGCACTCGAGTCAGTTTAATATCTGTTGCAGTGTCAGCGTGGCGGTCGCAGGACACATTGCCAGATACACAGCTGGGGATCAGCTGACGTTACTGAAGCCCAATAACAGAGGAGCAACTGTTGACTGTGCAAATGGCACTTCCGGGCAGCAACTGGCGGTGTTGGAGCCCAGGGACAGCAGGAGGAGGAGACTTGAGTTATTGCCGCACACACAGCATGGGAGCAGCTGGCGTTAGTGAACTCCACTAACACAGGAGCGAGTGTTTTTCTCTGTGCAGACAGCACTTCCGAGCAGCAACTGGTGGTGTTGGAGCCCAGGGACAGCAAGAGGAGCAGACTTGAGTTATTGCCGCACACACAGCAGGGGAGCAGCTGGCGTTACTGAAAACCACTAACACAGGAGCGAGTGTTTTTCTCTGTGCAGACAGAACTTCCGAGCAGCAACTGGCGGTGTTGGAGCCCAGGGACAGCAGGAGCAGCAGACTTGAGTTATTGCCGCACACACAGCAGGGGAGCAGCTGGCATTACTGAACCCCAATAACAGAGGAGCAACTGTTGACTGTGCAGACAGCACTTCAGGGCAGCAACTGGCGGTGTTGGAGCCCAGGAAAAGCAGGAGGAGCAGACTTGAGTTATTGCTGCACACACAGCAGGGGAGCAGCTGGCATTACTGAACCCCAATAACAGAGGAGCAACTGTTGACTGTGCAGACAGCACTTCCAGGCAGCAACTGGCGGTGTTGGAGCCCAGGGACAGCAGGAGGAGCAGACTTGAGTTATTGCCGCACATACAGCAGGGGAGCAGCTGGCGTTACTGAACCCCACTAACACAGGAGCGAGTGTTTTTCTCTGTGCAGACAGCACTTCTGAGCAGCAACTGGCGGTGTTGGAGCCCAGGGACAGCAGGAGGAGCAGACTTGAGTTATTGCCACACACACAGCAGGGGAGCAGCTGGCTTTACTGAACCCCACTAACACAGGAGCTATTGTTTTTCTCTGTGCAGACAGCACTTCCAAGCAGCAACTGGCGGTGTTGGAGCCCAGGGACAGCAGGAGGAGCAGACTTGAGTTATTGCCGCACACACAGCAGGGGAGCAGCTGGCGTTACTGAACCCCAATAACAGAGGAGCAACTGTTGACTGTGCAGACAGCACTTCCAAGCAGCAACTGGCGGTGTTGGAGCCCAGGGACAGCAGGAGGAGCAGACTTGAGTTATTGCTGCACACACAGCTGGGGATCAGCTGACGTTACTGAACCCCAATAACATGGCAGCAAGTGTTGACTGTGCAGACAGCACTTCCGGGCAGCAACTGGCAGTGTTTGAGCCCAGGGAATGCAGGGGAAGCAGGGTGTAGGCTGAGGCCTAATTGGAGCAAATTGAAAGGGATCCTTTAACCCCCCAGGCATTAGTAACTGAATGAGCTACCTTGTGCAGCATTAATGTATCTTTCAGATACAAACGCCTGGGGGGAGGGGGCAGGTTCTCTTTAATATCTGTTGTAGTGTCAGCTTGGCGGTCGCAGGACACATTGCTGGATACACAGCAGGGGAGCAGCTGGCGTTACTGAACCCCACTAACACAGGAGCGAATGTTTGTCTCTGTGCAGATGGCTCTTCCAAGCAGCAACTGGCGGTGTTTGTCATGATCTCTGCAGGCAGAGATCATAGCAAGCCTATAGAGGGACAAGCTCTCGGAAGATGGAACTATACTGACCATGAACTAAGCCTGCCGCGCAACTAGAAATAGCCAGGTAGCATTACCTATTTATTGCTAGATGCCCAGCTCTGGCCTAAGACCTAAATAGCTAGCAGAGGGAAATATAAGACCTGGCTCACCTCTAGAGAAATATTCCAAAGAAGACAGTAGCCCCCCACATATAATGACGGTGAGTTCAGATGAAACAACAAACGCAGCAGGAAAATAGTCTTAGCAAATTTGAGGTCCGCTTACTAGATAGCAGAAGACAGATAGTATACTTTCATGGTCAGCAGAAAAACACTAACAAAACACCATCCAGAGATTACCTTAAACTCTGGCATTAACTCATAACGCCAGAGTAGCAATCCCTGATCAACGAGAGCTTTCCAGACACAGTAACAAAACTTCAGCTGTGAACTGGAACAAATAGGCAAAACGAAACATGGACAAAAGTCCAACTTATCTAGTAGTTGTCAGAAGCAGGAACAAGCACTGAGAGGCATCAGATAACATTGTTGACCGGCAAGAAACCACCAGAGAAATGAGCTTAAATAGCGACACCCACTACTGATGGAACCAGGTGAAACAGGAAAGAGGATGACAAGTCCAATTCCACAAGCGGCCACCGGGGGAGCCCAGAATCCAAATTCACAACAGTACCCCCCCCTCAAGGAGGGGGCACCGAACCCTCACCAGATCCACCAGGGCGACCAGGATGAGCCCTATGGAAGGCACGAACAAGATCAGAAGCATGAACATCAGATGCATTGACCCAAGAATTATCCTCCTGGCCGTAACCCTTCCAGTTGACCAGATACTGGAGTCTCCGTCTGGAAACACGAGAGTCCAAAATTTTCTCCACAACGTACTCCAACTCACCCTCAACCAACACCGGAGCAGGAGGCTCAACTGAAGGTACAACAGGTACCTCATACCTGCGCAATAACGACCGATGAAAAACGTTATGAATGGAAAAGGACGCAGGGAGGTCCAAACGGAAAGAAACAGGATTAAGAATCTCCAATATTCTATAAGGGCCGATGAACCGAGGTTTAACGACATCCGAAAAACCAGCAATAAATCGGCGGTAAAAGTTGGCAAAGCCCAAAAATCTCTGAAGACCCTTAAGAGAGGAGGGCTGAGTCCAGTCACAAATAGCTTGCACCTTGACGGGATCCATCTCAATGGAAGAGGGAGAAAAAATATACCCCAAAAAGGAAATTTTCTGGACCCCAAAAACGCACTTAGACCCCTTCACACATAAAGAATTAGACCGCAGAACCTGAAAAACTCTCCTGACCTGCTGGACATGAGAGTCCCAGTCATCAGAAAAAATCAGAATATCATCCAGATATATTATCATAAATTTATCCAGAAAATCGCGGAAAATATCATGCATAAAAGACTGGAAAACTGAAGGGGCATTAGAAAGACCAAAAGGCATGACCAAATACTCAAAGTGGCCCTCGGGCGTATTAAATGCGGTCTTCCACTCATCCCCCTGCCTGATCCGTACCAAATTATACGCCCCACGAAGATCAATTTTAGAGAACCACTTAGCACCCTCTATACGAGCAAACAAATCAGTAAGCAATGGCAATGGGTATTGGTACTTAACAGTGATCTTATTCAGAAGCCGATAATCAATACATGGTCTCAAAGAGCCGTCCTTTTTTGAGACAAAGAAAAACCCAGCTCCCAAGGGAGAAGAAGATGGACGAATATGTCCCTTTTCCAAAGACTCCTTTATATATTCCCGCATAGCAGCATGTTCCGGCACAGACAGATTAAACAAACGACCCTTTGGATATTTGCAACCCGGTATCAAATCTATGGCACAATCGCACTCACGGTGCGGAGGTAACGACCCAAGCTTGGGTTCGTCAAAGACGTCTTGATAATCAGAGAGGAACTCAGGGACTTCAGAGGGAATGGACGACGAAATAGAAACCAAAGGTAAGTCCCCATGAATACCCTTACATCCCCAGCTCAACACAGACATTGCTCTCCAGTCCAAGACTGGATTGTGAGACTGCAACCATGGCAATCCCAGTACCAAATCGTCATGTAAATTATACAGCACCAGGAAACGAATAATCTCCTGGTGATCCGGATTGATACGCATGGTTACTTGTGTCCAGTATTGTGGTTTATTATTAGCCAATGGGGTGGAGTCAATCCCCTTCAGAGGAATAAGAGTCTCCAAAGGCTCTAAATCAAAACCACAACGATTGGCAAAGGACCAATCCATAAGACTCAGAGCGGCGCCAGAGTCAACATAGGCGTCCGTGGCAATGGATGACAAAGAGCAAATCAGGGTTACAGACAAAATAAACTTAGACTGAATGGTGCCAATGGAAACAGACTTATCAAGCTTCTTTGTACGCCTAGAGCATGCTGATATAACATGAGTAGAATCCCCACAATAGAAGCACAATCCATTCTTCCGTCTAAAATTCTGTCGCTCGCTCCTGGACAGAATTCTATCACACTGCATACTTTCTGGCGTCTTTTCCATAGACACCGCCAGATGGTGCACCGGTTTGCGCTCCCGCAGACGCCTATCAATCTGAATAGCCATTGTCATGGACTCATTCAGACCTGCAGGCACAGGGAACCCCACCATAACATCCTTAACGGCATCAGAGAGACCTTCTCTGAAAGTTGCCGCCAAGGCGCACTCATTCCACTGAGTAAGCACAGACCATTTACGGAATTTTTGGCAGTAAACCTCAGCTTCGTCTTGCCCCTGAGATAGTGCCATCAAAGTTTTTTCTGCCTGAAGTTCCAAATGAGGTTCCTCATAAAGCAAGCCCAAGGCCAGAAAAAACGCATCCACATCGCGCAACGCAGGATCCCCTGCTGGCAATGAGAAGGCCCAATCTTGAGGGTCACCCCTGAGCAAGGAAATCACAATCCTAACCTGCTGAGCAGGGTCTCCAGCTGAACGAGACTTCAGGGACAAATAAAGCTTACAATTATTTCGGAAATTCTGGAAGCTAGCTCTATTCCCTGTGAAGAACTCCGGCAAAGGAATTCTCGGCTCAGATACTGGAGCATGTACCACAAAATCTTGTAAATTTTGTACTTTCGTGATGAGATTATTCAAACCCGCAGTTACACTCTGAAGATCCATTATTGTCAGGTGCACACAGAGCAATACAGAGATTAGGAGGAGAGAGAGAAAAAAGACTGCAGCAAGGCAAACTGGAGGAAAAAAAAAAAAAAAAAAAAAAATTCCAGCAGACTTCTTATAACTCTCCTTTCTCAACCTGGGTGTTTAACACTTTATTGGCCGGTCAAACTGTCATGATCTCTGCAGGCAGAGATCATAGCAAGCCTATAGAGGGACAAGCTCTCGGAAGATGGAACTATACTGACCATGAACTAAGCCTGCCGCGCAACTAGAAATAGCCAGGTAGCATTACCTATTTATTGCTAGATGCCCAGCTCTGGCCTAAGACCTAAATAGCTAGCAGAGGGAAATATAAGACCTGGCTCACCTCTAGAGAAATATTCCAAAGAAGACAGTAGCCCCCCACATATAATGACGGTGAGTTCAGATGAAACAACAAACGCAGCAGGAAAATAGTCTTAGCAAATTTGAGGTCCGCTTACTAGATAGCAGAAGACAGATAGTATACTTTCATGGTCAGCAGAAAAACACTAACAAAACACCATCCAGAGATTACCTTAAACTCTGGCATTAACTCATAACGCCAGAGTAGCAATCCCTGATCAACGAGAGCTTTCCAGACACAGTAACAAAACTTCAGCTGTGAACTGGAACAAATAGGCAAAACGAAACATGGACAAAAGTCCAACTTATCTAGTAGTTGTCAGAAGCAGGAACAAGCACTGAGAGGCATCAGATAACATTGTTGACCGGCAAGAAACCACCAGAGAAATGAGCTTAAATAGCGACACCCACTACTGATGGAACCAGGTGAAACAGGAAAGAGGATGACAAGTCCAATTCCACAAGCGGCCACCGGGGGAGCCCAGAATCCAAATTCACAACAGGTGTTGGAGCCCAGGGAATGCAGGAGAAGCAGAGTGTAGGCCAAGGCCTGCACTCGAGTCAGTTTAAGGCTACGTTCACATTAGCGTTGTGTCAGGCGCAGCCGCGGCAACCATGCGTCATGCGCCCCTATATTTAACATGGGGGGCGCATGGACATGCGTTGCACTTGCATTTTGTGATGCATGCATCACTGTGGTGCATGCGTCAGGGTGCAGAGGACGCTGCATGATGCAGTTTTTTCTGCACCAAAAAACATGCAAAAGTGGACGCATGCATCACAAAACGCTGCGTTGTGCATGCGTTTACATTTGCGTTGTGCGTTGCACCGCACACCGAAAATGTGAACGTAGCCTTATATCTGTTGTAGTGTCAGCGTGGAGGTAGCAGGCCACATTGCCCAATACACAGCTGGGGATCAGCTGACATTACTGAAACCCAATAACACGGTAGCAAGTGTTGACTGTGCAAACGGCACTTCCGGGCAGCAACTGGCGGTGTTGGAGCACAGGGAATGCAGGAGAAGCCGAGTGTAGGCTGAGGCCTAATTGTAGAAAGTTGTAAGGGAACCTTTAATCCCCCCCAGGTGTTAGTAACTGAAAGAGCTACCTTGTGCAGCATTAATGCTGCACAAAGAAAAGGTGGCTCTTTTAATTATGCTCCTTGCAAACGCAGAATTGAACACTTATAAAATGTGTCCCCTGATACCGTGAAACCGTCCCGGAGGTGGGACTTTCCTTCGTAATGAGACGCAACACAGCTGTCATTCCTACCCCCTTGGCATCGGGTGCCGCCTCCTCAGCGTTGTTTGAATCTGTCCCGTAGCCTGCGCTGTTTTGTTCAACCTTGGCCATGCGCAGTTAGCGCTGCCCGTCTTCTGACATCATTTTGTTGTCAGGCTGACTGCACCTGTGCGGCCGCGCTGCCCGATACCCCGCCTTGCAGTGTCTTCTGATTTAATCACACTGCGGGCCTGGGATTCATGGCCATCCGCAGTGCATATCTTCGCCTCTCATACATCTCCTTCCGCCTTCTTCAGACTGTGTGGCGTCACGGCCGTGGCATGTGATTAGGGATCAGCTGATGCTGCACAGTCTGAGGAAGGTAGAAGGAGATGAGTGAGAGGCGAAGGTATGCACTGCGCAAGGCCATGAATCCCAGGCCCGCAGTGTGATTAAATCAGAAGACACTGCGAGGCCAGATCTCCGGCAGCGCGGCCGCACAAGCGCAGTCATCCTGACACCAAATGATGTCAGAAGACGGGCAGCACTAACTGCGCATGATGAAGGTTGAACATAACAGCGCAGGCTCTGGGACAGATTCAAACAACACTGAGGAGGCGGCGCCCGGCGCCAAGGAGGTAGAAATGGCGGCTGTGTTGCCTCTCATTACGAAGGAAAGTCCCACCTCCAGGACGGTTTCACTATATGAGGGGACACATTTTATAAGTGTTAAGTTCAGCGTGTGCAAGGAGCATAACTAGAAGTGCCACCATTTCCTTGTGCAGCATTACTGCTGCACAAGGTGGCTCTTTCAGTAACAAACGCCTGGGGGGACAGGTTCCCTTAAATTTCTGTTGTAGTGTCAGCGTGGAGGTAGCAGGACACATTGCCGGATACACAGCAGGGGATCAGCTGACGTTACTTAAACCCAATAACACTGGGTCATGTGTTGACTGTGCAGACGGCACTTCTGAGCAGCAACTGGTGGTGTTGGAGCCCAGGGATTGCAGTTCAGGTGGTAGAAACATGAACACAACAGGAGACCTGGATACTGTTTCCAACCAATTATTTAATCTGGAAGAGGAGTGGCAAATTCCTGCGAGATCCAGGCCTTGTTCATTTTCAGAAAAGTAAGCCAGTCAACATTATCGGAGGATAGTCGCATGCGACGGTTTGTTAGTACACCACCTGTGGCACTAAAGACGCGTTCCGATAATACATTAGCAGCAGGGCAAGCCAGCACCTCCAATGCATACTGGCTAAGCTCTGGCCATGTATCCAGCTTAGAGACCCAAAAATTGAAGGGGGAAGAGCCGTCTGGGAGTACACTGAGAGGGCAAAACATGTAGTCTGTCACCATCTGATGGAAACGTTGCCTCCTGCTGACTGGAGCCGTCTGTAATGGTGTAGACATTTGTGGCAGGCACACAAAACTGTGCCACAGTTGGGCCATACCGGTCTTGCCTTGTGCTGAGGCACTGCTTCTGCTCCCTCTTTGTGCAGAGCTTCCTCCACTGCCTCAACGCACTGAGCTGCTTTGTAAAGCACTAGTAGCACTGCTCTCAGTTGGACTGGAGAAGATGATGGAATTCACCAGTGTGTCTTGGTACTCCCGCATTTTACGCTCCCGGTTCAACGGTGTTATGAGGCTTTGTAAGTTGTCCCGGTAGCAAGGATCTAGGAGGGTGTACACCCAATAATGAGCCATGTGGAGAATGTGGGCGATGCGGCGGTCGTTTCTCAGGCACTGCAGCATGAAATCAACCACGTGCTGCAGACAGCCAACTGGCCAAGAAATGCTGTCCCCTGCTTGAGGCGTGATCTCTGCCTGCTCTGCATCACCCCACCCTCGCTCTTCACACTGACTACTGGAGAATTGTGTAACTCCCTCCTCTGGACTGATGTCTTCCTCCTCCATTGACTCCTCCTCATCCTCCTCACAAAGTGTCCCCTGCCTAGGCCTTTGTGAGGAACCACGTTGTGCTGATTTTCCAGAAGCAGATGGAATTGGTGACTCCTCATCCCTCACCTCTTCCACAACATCATCCCTTAGCACTTGCAGTGTTCTGTCAAGCAGGGAGATAAGGGGGACAGTCATGCTGACTAGAGCATCATCTGCACTCGCCATCCGCGTGGAATCATCGATGGCATGCAAAACCTGGCAGACGTCCTTCATAGTGGCCCACTCAGTGGTTGTAAAGTCTGAATGGCGCGCAATGCGACTTCTTTGAGCCTGATGCAGCTGGTACTCCATTACTGCTTGCTTCTGCTCACACAACCGCTCCAATATATGTAACGTGGAATTTCACCTGGTGGGTAGGTCACATATGATGCGATGTTCCAGAAGGCAGAATCGGCACTGCAGAGCTGCAATGCGCGATCTTGCCATGCTGGAACGCTGCAAGTGAGCACACTCTAGGCGGACCTTGTGCAGCAGTGCATCAAGATCCGGATAGTCCCTCAAAAAACTCTGCACGACCAAGTTGAGCACATGTGCCAGACATGGGATGTGAGTGAGGTTGCTTAGGGCCAGAGCTGCCACCAGATTTCGGCCATTGTCACACACTACCATGCCTGGCTGGAGATTCGCTGGCACAAACCACACGTCGCTCCCCTGCTTGATGGCATTCCAGAGCTCCTGCGCTGTGTGGCTTCGATTCCCCAAAGAAATTAATTTCAAGACGGCCTGTTGATGTTTGGCCACGGCTGTGCTCATATCGGTCGTAACAGGTAAATGCTCACGGGTCCATGTGGAGGTGGACTGTGATGGCTCCTGCAGCGCTGATTCAGAGGAACTTGACTATGAGGAGGAGTCAATGTGTACAGACTGGATTCCTGCAATCCTTGGAGTTGGCAGAACACGTCCTGCGCCACTCGCACGATCTGTACTCGGCTCCACAACATAAACCCAATGGGCAGTGACGGAAAGGTATCACCCCTGTCAATGGTGACTGGTCCACACATCGGTGGTGAGGTGGACCTTGCTACTGACGGCGTTCAGTAGCGCGTGTTTTATGTGTCCCTCCACATGTTTTTGCAGGGCAGGGACGGCTTGCCTGCTGAAATAAAAGCGGCTGGGCACATTGTATTGTGGGACTGCCAATGCCATCAAGTTATGAAAGGAGTCATTCTCCACCAGCCTGAATGAGAGCATTTCAAGGGACAGTAGTTTTGCAATGCCAGCATTCAGAGCCTGTGCTCGGGGGTGGTTTGCCGAGAATGGGCGCCTTTTCTTCCATGCCTGTGCTACCGATGGCTGTAGACTGGGCTGGGAGTGTGAGGATGACTGGGAATGTGGTGCTGTGGGCGGAATTACACTGGGTCTCCGCACAACAGTGCCAGAGGTTCTTCCATGGCGATCCTGTGAGGAAGCCGACCCAGCTGTGTGTGAGCTGGAGGAAGAGGCAATAACACGAGCTGAAGATGTGGTAGGTGCCGCTGTAGGTTGGCCTAGGTCTTCAGTGTGTTTTTGTAACTCCACCGCGTGCTTGGTACGCACATGTTTCCACATATTTGTGTTATTGAGGTTGCTGACACTTTTACCTCTTTTGACTTTCTGATGACACACCTTGCATTTGACTAAGCAAATGTCATCTGCAACTGTGTTAAAAAAGGACCAGGCACTGCAAGTCTTGGGAGCGCCCATTTTGGCTTTTGGAAGAGGCATGCTCCTAATGGGTGCTGAAGTGGAGGCTATAGGTACCGCAGTCTTCCCCCTCCCTCTCCCTCTTTAGGCCGTTTGGGGAATCTCTTCCTCAGAGCTGCCCCAACCACCTTCCTGTACCTCACGCCATGATGGGTCAAGGACCTCATCATCTACACTACCCTCTTCCACCAACTGCTTCTCCTGGGTAGTCTCGGCAGCACAGTATGCACCAGAAAGTGGCACCTGAGACTCATCATCATCAGATGCGTACTGAGGTGTGCTGACCGGAGGCACTGGCCCACCCGTCTCTTCAGAGTCAGAGAGACAAAGCTGTTGGGCATCACTGCATACAGCCTCTTCTTCTATTTCTCCAATGCTGTTTGGCTGGCCCCCTCTTTCCAAGCCAAGAGATTCAGAGAACAGAAGTAGAGATGGCTCCTGTCCTGGGCTCTCTGACTGCCTGGGCAATTTGGCAGGTGGTGAAGAAACAGATGGGTGCTCTTCAGTGCTCTGTGCCTGAGAGGATGTGGCACTAATTGAAGTCGATGTGTTAGCTGCCATCCATCCGACAACGGCTTCAATTTGTTCGTCCCGCAGCAGCGGGGCACGGCGAGCTCCTACAAAGCTGCGCATGAAGGACTGTTCCCTGCTAAAACTGGGGGATGATGAGTCACCGATGCCCGCAGCAGGCACAGAATCCCCACGTCCTCTCTTTGCTCCACCTCCACGCCCACGCCCATGTGCCTTACTCCCTGCCTTCTTCATCTTGGTAGACTGATAAAGATAGGCAGAAAAGTACTAAGGCCTTAGTGTGCTTATTCCTGAACAGCTGCTAACAGGTATAAGGAACACTAATTTTATAAAGTGTGGACTAGACTTTAATATGAGCTAATGTGGCCTACACAACTGTAAAGTGGAGTGTTTGGTGAACTTTATAAACTTTTTGTTTTTTACGCAGAACAGACTACAGAGTGAGCTGCACTCACACTGAGACCGTGCAGACAGCCGTAAACGGCGCTGCAAAGCCAAAAAAATCTCCTCTATGTAATCCTATATAGTGTTTTTCCACAATCTAGCAGGAAACGGATGGAAAGCCACTAATAGGATAAATTTCAAAAAAATGTGCAGCAGGCTGCACTAATTGAGAAACGGACAATGGAACGGTATGAGGCAGTGACGCACCCTGAGCTGACTACAACCGGCGGTGGCGGCAGAACAGACTACAGAGTGAGCTGCTGTAACGAATGGAAATGGAGGCACAGATGTAAAAGTTCACATTTGTATTTATTAAGGTTTGATGTGGAACCACTAGACCACAGTCCGGGGGGCTCCAAAGGGGGCATTACTGCATGAGCCCCAGACACCCGTAGTAAGTCCCCTCGAACAGGGACAGAATAGAATGCCTGGAGGACACGGATGCTACCTTCAGTTAGACCCCGTACTCGTGGCGGCTGTCCCAGCGGAACAGATGGACCAGCAATGTTAGCGGGTGTTGCAGAGCTGACTGGAGGATACCGGGTGTATGAGCAGAAGCTGGCACCGGGAGTACTGGCGTGGTTCAGAAGTGAGGTTGGCGGACTGGCAGGACTAGACGGGTCCAGCGTAGATACTGTGGATGCAATCCAGAATAACCGGGTAACTGGTAGCAGAAGATCTGTGGAGACAAACAGAATAAGCAGAGTTCCTTGCAGATACTTCAGAAACAGAAGCACATGATAACAGGAACCGGAAGTTAGCAACAGTAGATAGTTGTTGCTCCGGCACTCTCCCTATGGTGGAAGGGCTAGAAATAGTAGATAAACACACGCCATTGGTTAGAGGCAACATTTGGAAAATGCACACTGTCTCTTTAAGAGACCGGGAGCAATGCGCGCGTGTGATCTAAGAACCCTGCCAGGGAACCTGCTGGCCGCATGCCAGGAAGCAGGAGAGGAAGGAGGGGTGGGGGCTGTGTCCATACAGCGTGAAGCCGGCACAGAGCGAGAGTCCCGACGGAGACCCCCTGGAGGTACAGTAAACAGACCAGGTGTAACAGTATCCCCCTCTTTACGCCCCCTCTTTTTCAAGCCTGCGTAGAATTTTTTCAGAAGAAGAAGAGCATGGATATTCTCTCCCATGACCTCTCTTCAGGACCGAAGCCCCTCCAATCCACCAAAAAATAGATCTTACCCCTTATCCTTTTAGTGGCCAAGATATTCTCTACCTCAAAAACATCCTCCTCACTAACGGGATCTGGAGTGGAAGCAGGATCTTTAAAAAATGAACTCAAAAGTATGGGTTTGAGGAGGGAAACATGAAAAGAATTAAGCAGTCGTAAGGAAGCCGGCAGTTTCAATTTGTACGAGACTGCATTAATCCGTTTCAGGACTTCAAATCGACCAATGAAGTGGGAACCCAGTTTGTAAGAGGGCATCTTCAGACGGATATACTTGGAGGAGAGCCATACCTTATCCCCTGGCCGGAAGGAGGGAGCCTCCAGACGTCTTTTGTCCGCATGCTTCTTCATACGTAGTGAAGCTCTCTCTAAGGCAACCTTGGTGTCGCTCCATACTTTCGAGAATTCCTCCGTAAATGTATCAGCTGCAGGAACACCAGAAGACCTAGAGATGGGAAGCAAAATCCTGGGTTGGAGCCCAAACACAATCTGAAAGGGAGATTTATCAGAAGACTCACTTACTTTATTGTTGTACGAGAATTCTGCCCAAGGCAGCAACTTGATCCAGTCATCATGATGTACGTTGACGAAGTGACACTAGAATCCTGTCAGAATTTGATTGGTCCTCTCTACTTGCCCATTGGATTGAGGGTGATATGTGGAAGAGAAGTCCAGCTCCACTTGTACAGACTTAAAAAGTGCTCTCCAGAACTTGGAGGTGAACTGGACACCCCTGTCGGATACGATGTGGAGAGGAAACCCATGAAGACGGAAGATATATTGAATGAAATGATCAGCAAGCTCTGAAGCAGACGGGAGACCAGGTAACGGAACTAAATGCGCCATCTTTGAAAAACGATTCACCACAACCCAGATGACTGAACAGCCAGAGGAGACGGGGAGATCAGTAATAAAGTCCATTGCGATGTGCTGCCAGGGTACTGAAGGAACAAACAGAGGTAATAACCGCCCGGAGGGCAAACGCTTATCAGTCTTGTTGCGAGCACACGAAGGACAGGCAGCAACATACTCCTGAACATCTTTGCCTATGGTAGGCCACCAGTAGTAATGGGAGATGAGTTGCAGAGTCTTCCTTTGTCCGGCATGACTGGCCAACTTAGAAGAATGACCCCACTGAAGAACTCGTTTCCGATCTGAAGTAGACACTTTAGGTTTTACCTGGAGGGAGTCGAGCAAGATTAACCGCGGCCACCGACACTAATCTGGATGGTTCAATGATGTGGTGCGGTCCTTCCACAAAATCGGGAGGCAAAAACGCTCTGGAAAGTGCATCGGCTTTAATGTTCTTATCAGCTGGTCGGGAATGAAGAACAAAATTAAATCGAGCAAAAAACAAGGCCCACCGGGCTTGACGAGGATTCAGTCTCTGAGCAGATTGAAGATAAGCAAGATTCTTATGATCTGTGTAAATGATAACCTGATGAGCAGCACCCTCAAGAAGGTGATGCCACTCCTGCAGAGCTAACTTGATAGCCAATAATTCACGATCTCCTACGGAGTAATTTCTCTCAGAAACAGAAAAGACTTTCGAGAAAAATCCACAGGTGACCATCCGGCCGAACGACAACTTCTGGGTGAGAACTGCGCCAGCATCTATGGAGGAAGCATCTACCTTCAGCAAAAATTGTTTTTTGGAGTCCGGTCGATGAAGTACGGGTGCAGAGGAAAAGGCATGCTTTAAGGAAGTAAAAGCCTCCTCAGCCTCAGGTGTCCATCCCTTGGCATTTGTGCCTTTCCGGGTCAAAGCTGAAATGGGTGCCACTCGAGTGGAAAAATTTGGAATGAACAAACGGTAATAATTGGCGAACCCCAGGAACCGTTGTATTGCCTTCAGACCGCATGGGTGAGGCAACTTTAGAATGGCGGATACCTTCTCTGGATCCATCTGTAAACCTGTAGGCGAGACAATATAACCCAGGAAAGGCAGAGAGGATTGCTCAAAGAGACACTTTTCAATTTTAGCATAAAGTCTGTTCTCCCTGAGTCTTTGTAAGACCATACGTACTTGTCTCCGATGGGAAGCTAAATCAGCAGAGAAGATCAGAATGTCGTCCAGGTAAACAACAACACAAGAATAAAACAGATCTCTGAAAATGTCATTTACAAATTCCTGAAACACTGCTGGTGCATTACTTAGCCCAAAAGGCATTACCAGGTATTCGTAGTGTCCGTCCCGGGTGTTAAAGGCGGTCTTCCATTCGTCTCCCTTACGAATGCGTATCAGATTGTAAGCCTCTCTGAGATCCAGTTTGGTGAAAATTTTAGACCCCCTAAGACAATCAAACAATTCTGAAATTAACGGCAACGGATACCTGTTCTTTATCGTAATCTGGTTCAGACCCCTGTAATCGATACAGGGTCGTAGAGATCCATCCTTTTTCTTCACGAAGAAGAATCCAGCTCAAGCAGGAGAGGAAGACTTCCGGATGAATCCTCTGTCCAGGTTCTCCTGAATGTATTCAGACATGGACTGAGTCTCTGCTTGAGAAAGAGGATAGATCCGTCCACGTGGAGGAGATGCTCCGGGAAGCAGATCAATGGGGCAATCATATGACCTGTGTGGAGGTAATCTCTCTGCCTCCTTTTTCCCGAAGACATCAGCGAAGGACCAGTAAGGAGACAGCAAACTTGGCAGGGCTTTAGGTTGTACTGGAGGAAGAGCAGAACGAATCGGAATGAAACATCGATCAAAGCAAGAATCTCCCCAGCGCAGGATCTCTCCCGTCCTCCAGTTTAGAACAGGTTCATGCATCCGGAACCAGGGTAGACCTAGAAGCAAGGGGTGATACAAATCTGGCAACACATAAAAACGGATTCTTTCAGAATGGGTTAGACTTACCCGGAGTTCCAAAGGCAAAGTCTGGAACCATATGGACTCCGACAGGGGTCTGCAATCCACAGATGTCACTTGCAATGGTTCTGATAAATGCTGGACTGGAATCTGATAATGATCCACTACCTCCTGCCGAATAAGGTTCCCGGCAGCACCAGAATCCAGGTGACAGAACTCCAAAAATCTCATCTTGCTGAAGGCTACAGATATTGTTATTTGCAGAGCTGGAGAGAGATGATCCTTACCTAGGGTAGCCTCTCCTACAGACCCTAGGCACTGGAGTTTCCCGGTCTCTTAGGACAAGAGCGGATATAATGCTTGGCACTGCCACAGTAGAAACAGCTCCCCTCCAGGTGACGCACCTCCTGGCGATGGTTGACCAGATTTACACGATCCACCTCCATAGCCACAGGAGCGGGAGACAAAGTTGGAGAGTTCGCAGATTTAGGAGCACAAGCAACCTGGTGATTGGATTATTTTTCACGTCTGATCTCGTTGGACCGTTCCTGAAACCGTAGATCAACCCGAACTGCCAGGGAAATCAGGTCATCCAGAAGAGTAGGCAAGTCTCGTCCCGCCAACTCATCCTTAACTCGTCCAGAGAGTCCCTGCCAGAAGGTAGCCACCAAAGCCTCATTGTTCCAGGAAAGTTCAGACAAAAGAGTACGGAACTGCATCGCATACTGAGCCACCCTAAGAGCCTCCTGTCATAGTCGAAGAAGAGCAGAAGCTGTCGACGTAGTACAACCAGGTTCATCAAAGGTCTTGCGGAATGCCTCTAGAAAAGACTGGAGATTAGTAACCAACGGATCCACCCTCTCCCACAGCAGATTCATCCAGGCGAGCGCCTCTTCATCAAGGTGGGACATGATGAAGCCAACTTTGGCCAAATCAGAAGCAAACCTATGCCCCAATAGGTCGAAGTGCAGTGTGCACTGATTTATGAACCCTTGACACAAAACGGGGTTGCCTCGGAAGCGGGTGGGAGCCGCCAAGCGAGAATCCTTACTTGCTGTGCAGTTAGATACCTGGACATAGGTGGCAGGAGCAGGTGCAATCGAAGAATCCAGACTATCCATGAGAGCAGATATGTTGTGCAGGAAAGGCATGATTTTATCCTGTTGCTCCCTCAGCTGGGAGATCTCCTGACGTAACTCCATGACTGGTGATTTCCGGGATCCAGCGGGTTCCATGGCCGGAGCAACCTGTATTGAATGGAAACGGAGGCACAGATGTAGAAGTTCACATTCATATTTATTGTTTGATGTGGAACCACTAGACCACAGTTTGGGGGGCTCCAAAGGGGGCGTTACTGCGTGAGCCCCAGACACCTGTAGTAAGTCCCCTAGAACAGGGACAGAATGGAATGCCTGGAGGACATGGGTGCTACCTTCAGTTAGACCCTGTACTCGTGGCGGCTGTCCCAGCAGAAACGACGGACCAGCAAGGTTAGCGGGTGTTGCAGAGCTGACTGGAGGATACCGGGTGTATGAGTAGAAGCTGGCACCGGGAGTACTGGCGTGGTCCAGAAGTGAGGCTGGCAGACTGGCAGGATTAGATGGGTCCAGCGTAGATACTGCGGATGCAGTCCAGAATAACCAGGTAACTGGTAGCAGAAGATCTGTGGAGACAGACAGAATAAGCGGAGTTCCTTGCAGATACTTCAGAAACAGAAGCGCATGATAACAGGAACCGGAAGTTAGCAACAGTAGATACTTGTTGCTCCGGCGCCCTCCCTATGGTGGAAGGGCTAGAAATAGTAGATAAACACACGCGATTGGTTAGAGGCAACATTTGGAAAATGCACACTGTCTCTTTAAGAGACCGGGAGCGAGCGTGCTTGTGACCTAAGAACCCTGCCAGGGAACCTGCTGGCCTCACGCCAGGAAGCAGGAGAGGAAGGAGGGGTGGGGGCTGTGTCCAGACAGCGTGAAGATGGCACAGAGCGAGAGTCCCGACGGAGACCCCCTGGAGGTACAGTAAACAGACTGGGTGTAACAGCTGCACTCACACAGAGACCGTGCAGACAGCCGTAAACGGTGCTGCAAGGCCAAAAAAGCTCCTCTATGTAATCCTATATAGTGTTTTTCCACAATCTAGCAGGATATGGATGGAAAGCCACTAATAGGATAAATGTCAAAAAAATGTGCAGCAGGCTGCACTAGTTGAGAAACGGACAATGGAACGGTATGTGTCATGGTTCTCAATGGCAAGAGAACGTAGTAAAGCATACAAAAGGACTAGCTCTTGGAAGATGGGAACTTGAGCTGACTGTGAGCTAAACCTACCGCACAACTAACAGTGGCCGGGTAGCGTGCCTACGTTTTATCCCTAGATGCCCAGCGCCAGCCGGAGGACTGACTGACCCTAGCAGAGGAAAATACAGACCTGACTTACCTCTAGAGAAATTTTCCCCAAAAGGCAGACAGTAGCCCCCACATATATTGTCGGTGATTTCAGAGGAAATTGACATACGAAGTATGAAAATAGGTTTAGCAAATTGAGGTCCGCTTACTAGATAGTAGGAAGACAGAAAAGGGAACTACACAGTCAGCTGAAAAACCCTTTCAAAACACCATCCTGAAATTACTTTAAGACTCTAATATCAACTCATGACACCAGAGTGGCAATTTCAGCTCACAAGAGCTTCCAGCCTCAGAAATATTCAATCACAGAGAACTGGAACAAAAATGCAAAACAAACTTAGGACTAAAAGTCCAACTTAGCTGATAGTAGTCTAGGAGCAGGAACATGCAACAGAAAGGCTTCTGGTAACATTGTTGGCCGGCATAGAAATGACTGAGGAGCAAGGTTAAATAGAAAACTCCCACATCCTGATGGAAACAGGTGAACAGAGGAGATGAAGCACACAAGTTCAGTACCACCAGTGACCACCGGGGGAGCCCAGAAACCAAATTCACAACAGTACCCCCCCCTCAAGGAGGGGGCACCGAACCCTCACCAGAACCACCAGGGCGATCAGGATGAGCCCTATGAAAGGCACGGACCAAATCGGAGGCATGAACATCAGAGGCTGTCACCCAAGAATTATCCTCCTGACCGTAGCCCTTCCACTTGACCAGATACTGAAGTCTCCGTCTGGAAACACGGGAGTCCAAGATCTTCTCGACAACGTACTCCAACTCACCCTCAACCAACACCGGAGCAGGAGGCTCAACGGAAGGCACAACCGGTACCTCATACCTGCGCAACAATGACCGATGGAAGACATTATGAATAGAAAAAGATGCAGGGAGGTCCAAACGAAAGGACACAGGGTTAAGAATCTCCAATATCTTGTACGGGCCGATGAACCGAGGCTTAAACTTAGGAGAAGAAACCTTCATAGGGACAAAACGAGAAGACAACCACACCAAGTCCCCAACACAAAGACGAGGACCAACACGACGACGACGGTTGGCAAACTGCTGAGTCTTCTCCTGGGACAACTTCAAATTGTCCACCACATGCCCCCAAATCTGATGCAACCTCTCCACCACAGCATCCACTCCAGGACAATCCGAAGACTCCACCTGACCAGGATGAAACCCCGAATTACAAAAGAAAGGAGAAACCAAGGTGGCAGAACTAGCCCGATTATTGAGGGCAAACTCCGCCAAGGGCAAAAAGGCAACCCAATCATCCTGATCCGCAGACACAAAACACCTCAAATAAGTCTCCAAGGTCTGATTAGTTCGCTCGGTCTGGCCATTAGTCTGAGGATGGAAAGCAGACGAAAAAGACAAATCAATGCCCATCCTAGCACAGAATGCTCGCCAAAATCTAGACACGAACTGAGTTCCCCTGTCAGAAACGATATTCTCCGGAATACCATGCAAGCGAACCACATTTTGAAAAAACAGAGGAACCAGCTCGGATGAGGAAGGCAATTTAGGCAAGGGGACCAAATGGACCATCTTAGAGAAACGGTCACACACCACCCAGATGACAGACATCTTCTGAGAAACAGGGAGATCAGAAATAAAATCCATGGAGATGTGAGTCCAAGGCCTCTTCGGAATAGGCAAAGATAACAACAATCCACTAGCCCGAGAACAACAAGGATTGGCCCGAGCACAAACACCACAAGACTGCACAAAACCTCGCACATCTCGCGACAGGGAAGGCCACCAGAAGGACCTAGCCACCAAATCCCTGGTACCAAAGATTCCAGGATGACCAGCTAACGCAGAAGAATGGACCTCCGAGATGACTCTACTGGTCCAATCATCCGGAACCAACAGTCTACCAGGCGGGCAACGATCAGGTCTATCCGCCTGAAACTCCTGTAAGACCCGTCGCAAGTCTGGGGAAACAGCAGATAATATCACTCCATCCTTAAGGATACCTTTAGGTTCAGAATTACCAGGGGAATCAGGCTCAAAACTCCTAGAAAGGGCATCCGCCTTCACATTTTTAGAACCCGGTAGGTAAGAAACCACAAAATTAAACCGAGAGAAAAATAACGACCAGCGCGCCTGTCTAGGATTCAGGCGCCTGGCAGACTCAAGATAAATCAAATTCTTGTGGTCGGTCAATACCACCACCTGATGTCTAGCCCCCTCAAGCCAATGACGCCACTCCTCAAAAGCCCACTTCATAGCCAAGAGCTCCCGATTACCAATATCATAATTTCGCTCAGCGGGCGAAAATTTACGAGAAAAGAACGCGCAAGGTCTCATCACGGAGCAGTCGGAACTTTTCTGCGACAAAACCGCCCCAGCTCCGATTTCTGAAGCGTCGACCTCAACCTGAAAAGGAAGAGTAACATCAGGCTGACGCAATACAGGGGCGGAAGAAAAGCGGCGCTTAAGCTCCCGAAAGGCCTCCACAGCAGCAGGGGACCAATCAGCAACATCAGCACCCTTCTTAGTCAAATCAGTCAACGGCTTAGCAACATCAGAAAAACCAGTTATAAATCGACGATAAAAATTAGCAAAGCCCAAAAACTTCTGAAGGCTCTTAAGAGAAGAGGGTTGCGTCCAATCACAAGTAGCCTGAACCTTGACAGGGTCCATCTCAATGGAAGAGGGGGAAAAAATGTACCCCAAAAACGAAATCTTTTGAACCCCAAAAACACACTTAGAACCCTTTACACACAAGGAATTAGAGCGCAAAACCTGAAAAACCCTCCTGACCTGTTGGACATGAGAGTCCCAGTCATCCGAAAAAATCAAAATATCATCCAGATACACAATCATAAATTTATTCAAATATTCACGGAAAATGTCATGCATAAAAGACTGAAAGACTGAAGGGGCATTTGAAAGACCAAAAGGCATTACTAAATACTCAAAATGGCCCTCAGGCGTATTAAATGTGGTTTTCCACTCATCCCCCTGCTTAATTCGCACTAAATTATACGCCCCACGAAGATCAATCTTAGAGAACCACTTGGCCCCCTTTATTCGAGCAAACAAATCAGTAAGCAGTGGCAAAGGATACTGATATTTAACCGTGATTTTATTCAAAAGCCGATAATCAATACACGGCCTCAAAGAGCCATCTTTTTTAGATACAAAGAAAAAAACGGCTCCTAAGGGAGATGACGAAGGACGAATATGTCCCTTTTCCAAGGACTCCTTAATATATTCCCGCATAGCAGCATGTTCAGGCACAGATAGATTAAATAAACGACCCTTTGGAAACTTACTGCCCGGAATCAGATCTATAGTACAATCGCAATCTCTGTGCGGAGGTAGTGAACCAAGTTTAGGCTCCTCAAAAACGTCACGATAATCAGATAAAAATTCCGGAATCTCAGAGGGAATAGATGACGAAATGGAAACCAAAGGTACGTCCCCATGAGTCCCCTGACATCCCCAGCTTAACACAGACATAGCCTTCCAGTCGAGGACTGGGTTATGAGATTGCAGCCATGGCAATCCAAGCACCAACACATCATGTAGATTATACAACACAAGGAAGCGAATAATCTCCTGGTGATCCGGATTAATACGCATAGTTACTTGTGTCCAGTATTGTGGTTTATTACTAGCCAATGGCATGGAGTCAATACCCTTCAGAGGTATAGGAACTTCCAGAGGCTCGAAATTAAACCCACAGCGTTTGGCAAAGGACCAATCCATAAGACTCAAAGCGGCGCCAGAGTCGACATAGGCGTCCGCGGTAATAGACGATAAAGAGAAAATCAGGGTCACAGATAGAATAAACTTAGACTGTAAAGTGCCAATTGAAACAGACTTATCAACCTTCTTAGTACGTTTAGAGCATGCTGATATAACATGAGTTGAATCACCACAATAGAAGCATAACCCATTTTTTCGCCTAAAATTCTGTCGTTCGCTTCTGGACAGAATTCTATCACATTGCATAATCTCTGGCGCCTTCTCAGTAGACACCGCCAAATGGTGCACAGGTTTGCGCTCCCGCAAACGCCGATCAATCTGAATGGCCATTGTCATGGACTCATTCAGACCTGTAGGCACAGGAAACCCCACCATAACATCTTTAATGGCATCAGAGAGACCCTCTCTGAAATTCGCCGCCAGGGCGCACTCATTCCACTGAGTAAGCACAGACCACTTGCGAAATTTTTGGCAGTATATTTCAGCCTCATCTTGCCCCTGAGACAGGGCCATCAAGGCTTTTTCAGCCTGAATCTCTAAATGAGGTTCCTCATAAAGCAACCCCAATGCCAGGAAAAACGCATCCACATTGAGCAACGCAGGATCCCCTGGTGCCAAAGCAAATGCCCAATCCTGAGGGTCGCCCCGGAGCAAGGAAATTACAATCCTGACCTGCTGTGCAGGATCTCCAGCGGAGCGAGATCTCAGAGACAAAAATAATTTACAATTATGTTTGAAATTCTGGAAGCGAGATCTATCCCCGGAGAAAAATTCAGGTAAAGGAATTCTAGGTTCAGATATAGGAGCATGAATTACAAAATCCTGTAAACTTTGAACCTTCATAGCGAGATTATTCAAACCTGTAGCTAAACTCTGCTGATCCATTTTTATCAGGTGAAATCAGAACCATTCAATGATTAGAAGGAGAGAGAGACGAAGGCTGCAGTAAGCAGAGATGCAAGTGAATCAACTAATGAGCAAACTCAGAGAAAAAAAAAAAAAAAATCTCTGCAGACTTCTTTTCTCTCCTTTCTTCTGCAAATTATTTTAACCCTTGGCCGGCCAAACTGTCATGGTTCTCAATGGCAAGAGAACGTAGTAAAGCATACAAAAGGACTAGCTCTTGGAAGATGGGAACTTGAGCTGACTGTGAGCTAAACCTACCGTACAACTAACAGTGGCCGGGTAGCGTGCCTACGTTTTATCCCTAGACGCCCAGCGCCAGCCGGAGGACTGACTGACCCTAGCAGAGGAAAATACAGACCTGACTTACCTCTAGAGAAATTTTCCCCAAAAGGCAGACAGTAGCCCCCACATATATTGTCGGTGATTTCAGAGGAAATTGACATACGAAGTATGAAAATAGGTTTAGCAAATTGAGGTCCGCTTACTAGATAGTAGGAAGACAGAAAAGGGAACTACACAGTCAGCTGAAAAACCCTTTCAAAACACCATCCTGAAATTACTTTAAGACTCTAATATCAACTCATGACACCAGAGTGGCAATTTCAGCTCACAAGAGCTTCCAGCCTCAGAAATATTCAATCACAGAGAACTGGAACAAAAATGCAAAACAAACTTAGGACTAAAAGTCCAACTTAGCTGATAGTAGTCTAGGAGCAGGAACATGCAACAGAAAGGCTTCTGGTAACATTGTTGGCTGGCATAGAAATGACTGAGGAGCAAGGTTAAATAGAAAACTCCCACATCCTGATGGAAACAGGTGAACAGAGGAGATGAAGCACACAAGTTCAGGACCACAAGTGACCACCGGGGGAGCCCAGAAACCAAATTCACAACAGGTATGAGGCAGTGACGCACCCTGAGCTGACTACAACCGGCTGTGGCAGCAGAACACACTACAGAGTGAGCTGCACTCACACAGAGACCATGCAGACAGCCGTAAACGGCGCTGCAAGGCCAAAAAAAGCTCATCTATGTAATCCTATATAGAGTTTTTCCGCAATCTAGCAGGATACGGATGGAAAGCCACTAATAGGATAAATTTGAAAAAATGTGCAGCAGATTGCACTAATACAAAAATGGACTATGGAATGGTATGAGGCATTGACGCACCCTGAGCTGACTACAACCAGCGGTCTCTGCAGACCAGACTACAGAGTGAGCTCCACTCACACAGACACCTTGCAGACAGCCGTGAGCAGTGCTGCAAGGCAAAAACAAGGTTCTCACACAGCGGTTGCTAAATTAGCCTGGGTAAAACACAATGAAGCAAATCACTATCTCTAAACTGGCCCTCAGTCAGAACACAGCGTCCTGTCCCTAACTGAATTCACAGCAGAGTGAACCCAAAATGGCGGCGGCGACTTTTATACTGCATCATGACATCATTTCAGCAGCCAATCACAGCCATGCCAGTACTTACATGCCTACCATGCAGAACAGGATGTGCCCACACTTCTAATCTTTCCTCATTGGCTGAATTCTGGCTCTTTGAATTATGGGAACTTCCGATTCCGGTATCCGATATACTGAAAGTATCGGAACTCGGTATCGGAATTCCGATACCGCAAATATCGGCCGATACCCGATACTTGTGGTATCGGAATGCTCGACACTACTCCTTAATGACTCCCTTCCTAGTGTTGTTGACTTCTCACGAATGGTGCTACCTGCACACCTAGCACACAATACAGCATCTGATTGCAGTGACCACCAGTGCGGCGCCGTGCGCTAATAGAGCGCTTTCCTGGCCCAGGTCCGGGTGGTTAGTGGCGTCCGCCAGAGCGGCACTGAACGCACTCTTGTGCATTTAATTATTAGTTCTGTTAAACTCTGACACCCCAGTAGCGGTGTCGAGCACAAGAGGTCTAGAGGAACTCTTTCCATTAGTCTTGGGTCAGAGTTCTGTGACTCCTTGCTTGCGCTCTTTGTGCAGTACCGCGGCCCTGTGACGCAACAGGGTTCGCTTCCTTCATACCGGGTGAAGCTAACCCGTGTGTATCCACATTATACCGCCATATAGTCCGTAATTAGTGTTGAGCGATACCTTCCGATATGCAAAGGTATCGGATTGGATCGGCTGATACCCAAAAAGTATCGGATATCGCCGATACCGATACCCGATACCAATGCATATCAATGGGACACAAAATATCAGAATGGTTCCCAGGGTCTGAAGGAGAGGAAACTCTCCTTCAGGCCCTGGGATCCATATTCATGTATAAAATAAAGAATAAAAATAAAAAATATTGATATGCTCACCCCTCTGACGGCCCCGGCTCTCACCGGTCCAAGCGTCTGCCTCCGTTCCCTAAGAATGCAGAGTGAAGGACCTTCGATGACGTCGCGGCTTGTGATTGGTCGCATGACCGCTCACGCGACCAATCACAAGCCGCTGCCGGTTACATCGCTAAGGTCCAGGGTCCACCGGAGGGGTGAGTATATCAATATTTTTTATTTTTATTATTTATTTTTTACATGAATATGGATCCCAGGGCCTGAAGGAGAGTCTCCTCTCCTCCAGACCCTGGGAACCATACGCACCGCACACTTCCGATTCCGATTTCTCAAAAATATCGGAACTCTGTATCGGAATTCCGATACAGCAAATATCGGCTGATACCCGATACTTGCAGTATCGGAATGCTCAACACTATCCGCAATTACTTAGCAGCAGGTTCCATCTCTGCACAGTGGACCCCGGGCTGCGAACGCACCTTATACCATCTTTCTAATTATTTGGTGCGTTCCCCTAGCCCTAACAGGCGCCCCTGAGAGCTTTATGATCCTGACACAAGAGGACGGTTGTGGTTTCTTTTCTAGCCCTTTCCTGCATATAATATTTTTCAATTTATGTCAGTCTGTTCTGAGAAGGCAGGTAGCCACTTATTACCTGTTTAGATAAGCAGGGTGGCTGGAATGCAAATGGACGGTATGCTATATAACAACAATAGAGGCAGCCCGTCACATGACTCCAGGAACATACAAAGCCTCATTCCTCTTATTAGAAGAGGAATGTCTATTAAGTTGTTATTCGTTTTTTATATGTAGTTGGGTTAGGGAACTACTGTATGCATGACCAGCTACCTGCCAGTGTGCTCTCTCTGCAAGTGGAAACAATAGTGATATCATATGCTAGATACTTTGCTTTTTGTCCAAAATGTCCAAAAAACATAAATTTTATAGAGTGGAATTTCAGAGTACTGGTTGACCCATCCAAGAAATGCGCAATACTTTCATGGTTGCGTACTTACCAACCAGAAATAATATGCTTAATGGAAACACATATGGTGAAGGAAAAGAAGCATCTATTGCATAGGTCATGGATGTTATTTGAATATAATTTGGTCTATAGCACACACTCAAGAGGAGTGAGTCTTCTGGTTCATAGGAACATCCCGTTCACGTGCATCAAAGTCATGGTAGACTCAGAGGGTCACTTTGTCTCTATATTCTGTACTGTACATAACACCCCAATCCTTATAGTAGCCATTGATATGCTGAAAAAAATACTCAGTCTCTCTTCTACACATCCACACGTGCTTTTGCCCATGTGGGAGATTTCAATATGTATTTACATCCGAACTGGGATAAATTTCATACAGGAACCATATCTGAGTCAGCATCACAGACCTCTCTATCCAGAGTTCTGCCGGAGCTGGGGTTGATAGATATTTGGCGCACTAAGCACCCAATATCAACCAATACTCTTGTTATTCAATGTCTTACCATTCATTATCCAGAATTGACTTGGCCATTGGAAATGTGAATATGATGTCTTTGGTAAAGGAGGTTGAATATTTCCCAAGAACCGTGTTGGATCATTGCCCCATAAGGGTACAGCTGAGGTTGGGCACCGAGGGCTTGGTCACCAAGAACATACGGCGGTTAAATTCATTTTGGATTCAGACTATTGGGGGCTGTCTACAGGACAGATTGATGGAATACTTTAACATTAATTATTTTAATAATTAACTTCGAGGTTAATGGTATGGAATGCTATGAAAGCATTTGTTAGAGGGCTCTATATTGGTGAAATTAGTAAACAGAAAACTAAAAGAAGAGAATGCACCCAAAAGTTACAAAAGCAGGTCAGCCAAGCAGAATCGGAATTTATATCAAACCCCTCAGCTAACACTGTGGAAAATATGAAAGAATCTCAAAAACTAATGAAAAATCACCTATTGGGACTAGCTACACAAAAATGTTTTTTTTTTTTGCAAAACAAACATATTTTACGGAAGGTGAAAGTGTGGGCCACTTGCTAGCAATTATTGTTAAAGCTCAAAATGGGTCCTCGTACATTTCTAGACTAGTCTCTGACACTGGGGTCGTAGTTACAGAGGATGCAGATATTCTCCACACTCTGCATAACTTTTTGAGTATTTATTCTTCTAGAAGTGTCACCAATTCAGAAGACATAGAGAACTTTTTAACAACCATTCCATTACCACAATTATCAAATCTACAGAGGGATATACTAGACAAACCAATTGAACTTGAGGAATTGGAGGAGGCCATTCAAGGGTCCCAAAATGAGAAGGTCCCAGGCTCAGATAGGTTACATGGGGAATTCTTCAAAACATATCAAGAGCATGCACGTTCTCTTCTTATTCTTACCCCCACCATGTGCTGAAACCCAGGACCTCTTCACGTTTTGCCAGGACTTCTGGCAACGGTCAGGCCAGAGACCTCCAGGGCAGAAAGTATAGTTAAGGACATTCAATTTGCAGAGAATTATTCAAATTTCACTGTAAAATCACCGGTGCGCGCATTTCCGACTGAATGGCCAGAAGCGCTTGTTAAATGCTGACAAGGGGAAAGGATAATGAGGGCCTGGCAGTTCCAAATGTTTGGTTATACTTCATAGCCTCCCAGCTACAGCAGTTTCAGGGCTGGGGTACAACTGACCACTGTGGAGCTTCGGGTCTGCTAATAAAGGAGGGCACTGAATGGGAGATCCCACTATTAGCTCTTGAGGCTGGTTTTCTCAGGGAAAATGAGTCAACAGTTCACACTCTAAATTTGATCTATAAAATCTGGAATAGGGACAAGGACATTCTTCATATCAAGGGATTCACAAACTATTCCCCTCTGTAGCACAATTCCAAACTAAGTGAAATAGCTAAACTAGAAGGCTTTGGTGAGTGGGAACGCAGAGGGATTTTGCTATTGACCCAAATAATATGTGACGGATCAATCCAAAGTTTTAATCAGATTTGCTCTGGGTTTGCCATTCCACATAGAGCCTTCTATCAGTATTTGCAGCTTTGTCATGCCTTCCAGACACAAATTAAAGGGAACCTGTCACCTGAATTTGGCGGGACCAGTTTTGGGTCATATGGGTGGGGTTTTCGGGTGTTTGATTCACCCTTTCCTTACCCGCTGGCTGCATGCTGGCCGCAATATTGGATTGAAGTTCATTCTCTGTCATCCGGAGTACACGCCTGCGTAAGGCAATATTACCTTGCGCTGGTGTGTACTCCGGAGGACAGAGAATGAACTTCAATCCAATACTGCGGCCAGCATGCAGCCAGCGGGTAAGGAAAGGGTGAATCAAACACCTGAAAACCCCGCCCATATGACCCAAAACTGGTCCCGCTAAATTCAGGTGACAGGTTCCTTTTAAGACTACTAAGGTAGATATCACTAATCACTGTACCTTAGATTTAATCGCTACAGAATCTAATATGAAGGGCCTTGTTTCCTTCATTTACAGGACATTATTACCCTTGTACCTAGATAAGCATCCCATGTTGGTCAGATCAAAGTGGGAAGAGGATGTTGTCCCCATATCTGAAAGACAATGGAATTAAATACTAGAAGCAACACCTATACTATCTCTATCTGAGTCCCAAAGAATGTCCCAAATTTTCCTTATCCACAAGGTATATAAGACACCTAATATATTGTTTAAAATTGGGACTTGGTCTGATGACTCATGTCCGATATGCAGTACGAATGGGGCCCATCTGATGCATATGCTATGGGAATATGTTGATATAAGCCACTACTGGGTGGGAGTGACCTCTCTGATTAAACAAGTATTCGGCATACACATGCAATTTGATCCTAGGGTGTGCATACTGGACCTTCTGAGGGTGGGGGTACATCCCCTGTAACTACTGCCATTCAGAGAATACTGTTTCTGACCAGGAAATTGTTAATATTGCAATGGTAAGACCATAATTCCCCAACATTGGAGGAATTGAAAGCTAAAATTAATAATACCATAAGCCTGGAGAGAGGTACTTACATTAAAAGGAACTCAATAAGAAACTTTATAAATATATGGGAATGGTGCCTGGTCACCCCTGGGGTGGCATCTGTGGACCTACTCAGAATAACTGTACTAGACCGGTTGGCTATTTTGGCTTTTTAATTATTGAATGTTGAGGACATATAGATACCAATTATTTTCTGTTCGTAAACATGTTGTTAGTAGTGTTGATTGATACCTTCCGATACTTGAAAGTATCGGTATCGGATAGTATTGGCCGATACCCGAAAAATATCGGATATCGCCGATACCGATACCCGATACCAATACAAGTCAATGGGACACAAGTATCGGAAGCTATCCTGGATGGTTCCCAGGGTCTGAAGGAGAGGAAACTCTCCTTCAGGCCCTGGGATCCATATTCATGTAAAAAATAAAGAATTAAAATAAAAAATATGGATATACTCACCCGTCTGGCGGCCCCTGGACCTTACCGATGTAACCGGCAGAATCCGTTCCTAAGAATGAGGAGTTTAGGACCTCCGATGACGTGGTGGCTTGTGATTGGTCGCGTGACCGCTCATGTGACCGCTCACGCGACCAATCACAAGCCGCGATGTCATCGCAGGTCCTAAACTCCTCATTCTTAGGAATGGAGGCTGCCGGTTACATCGATAAGGTCCAGGGGCCTCCGGAGGGGTGAGTATTGTTGTGAACTCCGGTGGTTGTAAGTAGCACTTTTGTGAATTCTGCTCTTGGGTTCCCTCGTGTGGTTTTGAGTGGTATAGCTGCTTCTTGGATTTAGCATCAGCAGCTGCTTCCACTGATCGTCTTTCTGGCTCGGCTATTTTAGTCTGGCCTTATCCCCCAATCAATGCCAGTTGTCAATTGTTCCTGCTTGGAGTCACGGCTCTTTTGGATTTCCCTGACACTCTGACCCGTTCAGCAAAGATAAGTCCTTGGTTGTCCTTTTGCAGTCCACTTGTTGTGGACTTATTGTTCAGCACATTCTATGTTTTGTTCATTTGTCCAGCTAATCAGTATGGATCTATTCAGCTAAGCTGGAAGCTCTGGGCTGCAGATTTTGCCCTCCACACCTTTAGTCAGGTGTGGAGATTTTTGCATATCTCTGCGGTGGACTTTTTCTAGTTTTTTATTACTGACCGCACAGTGTTCTTTCCTGTACTATCTATCTAGCTAGAAGTGGCCTCCTTTGCTAAATCTTGTTTCATACTACGTATGTCATTTCCTTCTCCTCTCACAGTCATTATTTGTGGGGGGCTGTCCTATCCTTTGGGGATTTTCTCTGAGGCAAGATAGCTTTCCTATTTCTACCTTTAGGGGTAGCTAGTTCTCCGGCTGTGACGAGGTGTCCAGGGAGTGACAGGAACATCCCACGGCTACTTCTAGTGTTGTGTTAAGATCAGGAACTGCGGTCTGTATAGTTACCACCTGCTCAGAGCTAGTCGCATGTCGCTCCTAAATTACCAGTCCATAACAGTACAACTGGCCTTGCCCTAAGCATATTAAGAGGGTCGCTAGATCTGTTACTAGTGTTGAGCATTCCGATACCGCAAGTATCGGGTATCGGCCGATACTTGCGGTATCGGAATTCCGATACCGGGATTCCGATACTTGCCGCGTATCGGATACCGGAATCGGAAGTTCCAAGATTCAAAATGCAGAAATTCAGCCAATGAGAATGATTCCAAGTGTGGGCACATCCTGTTTAGCATGGAGGGCATGAAACTACTGGCAAGGCTGTGATTGGCTGCTGAAATGATGTCATGCAGCAGTTTAAAAGTCGCTGGCGCCATTTTGCGATCACTCTGCTGTGAATTCAGTTAGTGACAGGACGCTGTTTGCTGACTGAGGGACAGTTTAGAGATAGCGATTTGCTTCTTTGTGCTTTCCAAAGGCTAATTTAGCAACCGCTGTGTTCACCTACTATTCACCTTGATTTTGCCTTGTAGCGCTGTTTTCACAGCGATCTGCAAGGTCTGTGTGTGTGTGTGTGTGAGTGCAGCCCACTCTCTAGTCTGAGTGCAGCCACATAGGCCATCCATAGCTGGTTGTATTCAGTTCAGGGAGGGTGGTTCATTGCCTCATACTGTTCTTTTTTCTTTTTTTTTTTTTTTCAAGTAGTGTAGTCTGCTGCTAATTTATTCAAAAAAATCCTATTAGTGTCTTTCCACCCGTCTCCAGCTAATTTGTGGAAAAACACTACATAGGATAACGTAGAGGAGGGTTTTTGGGCCTTGCAGCGCCGTTTACGGCTGTCTGCACGGTCTCCGTGTGACTGCAGCTCGCCCTGTAGTCTGTGAGCAGCCATAGCCTGGTTGTCTCCAGCTCAGGGTTGTTCACTGCGTCATACCGCCAAATCAATTTTAATTTTTTTTCAAGTAGTGTAGTCTGCTGCTAATTTATTTAAAAAAATCCTATTAGTGTCTTTCCACCCGTCTCCAGCTAATTTGTGGAAAAACACTACATAGGATAAAGTAGAGGAGGGTTTTTGGGCCTTGCAGCGCCGTTTACGGCTGTCTGCACGGTCTCCGTGTGATTGCAGCTCGCCCTGTAGTCTGTGAGCAGCCATAGCCTGGTTGTCTCCAGCTCAGGGTTGTTCACTGCGTCATACCGCCAAATCAATTTTAATTTTTTTTCAAGTAGTGTAGTCTGCTGCTAATTTATTTAAAAAAATCCTATTAGTGTCTTTCCACCCGTCTCCAGCTAATTTGTGGAAAAACACTACATAGGATAAAGTAGAGGAGGGTTTTTGGGCCTTGCAGCGCCGTTTACGGCTGTCTGCACGGTCTCCGTGTGATTGCAGCTCGCCCTGTAGTCTGTGAGCAGCCATAGCCTGGTTGTCTCCAGCTCAGGGTTGTTCACTGCGTCATACCGCCAAATCAATTTTCTTTTTTTTTCAAGTAGTGTAGGTTGCTGCTAATTTATTTAAAAAAATCCTATTAGTGTCTTTCCACCCGTCTCCAGCTAACTTGTGGAAAAACACTACATAGGATAACGTAGAGGAGGGTTTTTGGGCCTTGCAGCGCCGTTTACGTCTGTCTGCACGGTCTCCGTGTGACTGCAGCTCTATCTGTTGTCAGTTCAGCCCCCAAAAAATAAATAAATAATAAAGTTCACCAAACACACCAGTTACACCACTTTACATTTGTGTAGGCCACATTAGCTCATATTAAAGTCTAGTCCACACTTTAGAAAATTAGTGTTTCTTATACCTGTTAGGAGGAGTTGCTCAGGAATAAGCACACAAATCCGTTAGTACTTTTCTGCTTATCTTTATCAGTCAACCAAGATGAAGAAGGCAGTGAGTAAGGCACGTGGGCGTGGGCGTGGGCGCGGAGCAGGGAGGGGACGTGGGGATTCTGTGCCTGCTGCGGGCACCGGTGACTCATCAGCACCCACTTTCACCAGGCAACAGTCGTTCATGCGCAGCTTTGTGTCAGAGCGCCGTACACCGCTGCTGCGTCAAGAACAAATTGAAGCTGTTGTCGGATGGATGGCAGCTAATGCATCAACTTCCATTAGTGCTACATCCTCTCAGACACAGAGCACTGGAGAGCAGCCATCTGTCTCTTCACCACCTGCCAAATTGCCCAGGCAGACAGAGAGCCCAGGACAGGAGCCGTCTCTACTTCTGTTCTCTGAATCTCTTGGCTTGGAAACAGGGGGCCAGCCAAGCAGCATTGGAGAAATGGAAGAAGAGGCAGGGTGCAGTGATGCCCAACAGCTTTTTCTGTCTTCCTCTGAAGAGGCGGGTGGGCCAGTGGCTCCGGTCACCACATCGCAGGCCGCATCAGCTGATGATGACACTCAGGTGCCACTTACTGGTGTGTGCTCTGCTGCTGAGACTACCCAGGAGGAGCAGTTGGGGGCAGAGGGTAGTGTAGATGATGAGGTCCTCGACCCATCTTGGCGTGAGGGACAGGAAGGTGGTGGGAGCAGCTCTGAGGAAGAGATTCCCCGTATGGCCCAAAGAGGGAGAGGGAGGGGGAAGACTGCGGATCCTGCAGCCTCCGCTTTGGCACCCGTTAGGAGCATGTCTCTTCCAAAAGCCAAAAAGGGCGCTCCCAAGACTTGCAGTGCCTGGTCCTTTTTTGACACAGTTGCAGATGACATTTGCTATGTCAGATGCAAGGTGTGTCATCAAAAAGTCAAAAGAGGGAAAAATGTCAGCAACCTCAATACCTCCAACATGTGGAAACATGTGCGCAACAGGCACCCGGCGGAGTTAGAAAAACACACTGAAGAGGTAGGCCAACCAACAGCGGCAGCTACCACCTCTTCAGCTCGTGTTGCCTCTTCCTCTAGCTCACACGCAGCTGGTTCGGCTTCCTCCCAGGATCGCCGTGGAAGAACCTCTGGCCCTGTTGTCCAGAGACCCACTGTAATTCCACCCGCAGAACCACTTTCCCAGTCATCCACACACTCCCAGCCCAGTCTACAGCCATCGGTAGTACAGGCATGGGAGAAAAGGCGGCCTTTCTCGTCAAACCACCCACGAGCACAGGCTCTGACTGCAGGCATTGCCAAACTTCTGTCACTGGAAATGCTGTCATTCAGGCTGGTGGAGACTGACAGCTTCCGTGACTTGATGTCATTGGCAGTCCCACAGTACAATGTGCCCAGCCGCTTTTACTTCAGCAGGCAAGCCGTCCCTGCCCTGCACAAGCATGTGGAGGGACACATAAAACACGCGCTACTGAACGCCGTCAGTAGCAAGGTCCACCTCACCACCGATGCGTGGACCAGTCAACATGGACAGGGGCGATACCTTTCCCTCACTGCCCATTGGGTTATTGTCGTTGAGCCGGGTACAGACCGTGTGAGTGGCGCAGGACGTGTCCTGCCCACTCCAAGGATTGCAGGAATCCATTCTGTACGCATTGACTCCTCCTCTTACACCAGTTCCTCAGAATCATCGCTGCAGGAGCCGTCACAGTCCACCTCCACATGGACCCGTGATGAACGTGTACCTGTTACGACCGACATGAGCACAGCCGTGGCCAAACGTCAACAGGCCGTGTTGAAATTAATTTTTTTGGGGAATCGTAGCCACACAGCGCAGGAGCTCTGGAATGCCATCAAGCAGGAGAGCGATGTGTGGTTTGTGCCAGCGAATCTCCAGCCAGGCATGGTAGTGTGTGATAATGGCCGAAATCTGGTGGCAGCTCTGGGCCTCGGCAACCTCACTCACATCCCATGTCTGGCACATGTGCTCAATTTGGTCGTGCAGAGCTTTTTGAGGGACTATCCGGATCTTGATGCACTGCTGCACAAGGTCCGCCTAGAGTGTGCTCACTTGCGGCGTTCCAGCACGGCAAAAGCGCGCATTGCGGCTCTGCAGCGCCGACACCGCCTGCCGGAACATCGCATCATATGTGACCTACCTACCAGGTGGAATTCCACGTTACATATGTTGGAGCGGTTGTGTGAGCAGCAGCAAGCTGTAATGGAGTACCAGCTGCTTCAGGCGCAAAAAAGTCGCAGTCAGCGCCGTACAGACTTCACAACCACAGAGTGGGCCACTATGAATGACGTCTGCCAGGTTTTGCGTCCCTTTGATTATTCCATGCGGATGGCGAGTGCAGATGATGCACTAGTCAGCATGACTGTCCCCCTTATCTGCCTGCTTGAAAAATCACTGCAAGCGCTAAGGGATGATGTTGTGGAAGAGGTGGAGGATGAGGATTCACCATTTCCATCATCTTCTGGACAGTCAGCGCCACGTGGTTCCTCACAAACGCGTAGGCAGGGGACAGTTTGTGAGGAGGATGAGGAGGAGTCAATGGAGGAGGAAGACGTCCGTCCAGAGGAGGGAGTTACCGAATTGTCCAGTACTCAGTGTGTACAGCGAGGGTGGGGTGATGACGAGCGGGCAGAGATCACGCCTCCAGCAGGGGACAGCGTTTCTTGGGCAGTTGGCAGTCTGCAGCACATGGTGGATTACATGCTGCAGTGCCTGAGAAACGACCACCGCATCGCCCACATTCTCAACATGTCTGATTATTGGGTGTTCACCCTCCTCGATCCTCGCTACCGGGACAACGTAGAAAGCCTCATCACACCGTTGAACCGGGAGCGAAAAATGCGGGAGTACCAAGACACACTGGTCAATTCCATCATCTTCTCCATTCCAACTGAGAGAAGTTCTGCTAGTGCATTCCAAAGCAGCTCAGTGCGTCCAGGCAGTGGTGGAGGCTCTGCACAAAGAGGGAGCAGAAGCAGTGCCTCTGCCCAAGGCAAGACCAGTATGGCCCAACTGTGGCACAGTTTTCTGTGCCCCCCACAAAAGTCTACACCATCACAGACGGCTCCAGTCAGCAGGAGGCAACGGTTCCGTCAGATGGTGACAGACTACATGTCTTGCCCTCTTGCTGTACTCCCAGACGGCTCTTCCCCTTTCAAGTTTTGGGTCTCAAAGCTGGATACATGGCCAGAGCTAAGCCAGTATGCATTGGAGGTGCTGTCTTGCCCTGCGGCCAGTGTATTATCGGAACGTGTCTTTAGTGCTGCAGGTGGTGTACTAACTGACCGTCGCATGCGACTATCCTCCGATAACGTTGACCGGCTTACTTTCCTGAAAATGAACAAGGCCTGGATCTCGCAGGAATTTGCCACTCCTCCTCCTGATTAAATAATTAGGTCACTGTATACGTTATCCAGGTCTCCTGTTGTGTTCATCTTTCTACCACCTGAACTTAAATTCCTGGGCTCCAACACCGCCAGTTGAGGCTCAGAAGTGCCGTCTGCACAGTCAAAACATACGACCCAGTGTTATTGGGTTTCAGTAACGTCAGCTGATCCCCAGCTGTGTAGCCGGCAATGTGTCATGCGACCGCCACGCTGACACAACAACTGAAATGTAAGGGAATCTGTCCCCCCCCCCAAGGCGTTTGTTACTGAAAGAGCCACCTTGTGCAGCAGTATTGCTGCACAAGGAAAAGGTAGCTATTTTTGTTTAGCACCTTGCACACGCAGAACTTAACACTTATAAAATGTGTCCACTGATACCGTAACACCGTCCCGGAGGTGGGACTTTCCTTCGTAATGTGACGCAGCACAGCCGTCATTCCTACCCCCCCGGCGCCGCGCACCCGCTCCTCAGCGTTGTTTGATTCCGTCCCGGAGCCTGCGCTGTTATGTTATCCCGTGGCCAGGCACACTTAGCGCTGCCCGTCTTCTGGCATCATTTGGTGTCAGGATGGCTGCGCCTGTGCGGCCGCGCTGGCAGAGAGCCCGCCTCGCAGTGTCTTCTGATTTAATCCCACTGGGGGCCTGGGATCCATGGACATGCGCAGTGCATATCTGAACCTCCACCTCTCACTCATCTCCCTATGGCTTCTTCAGACTGTTCGGTGTCAGCTGGTCCCTAATAGCATGCCACGGCCGTGACACCGCACAGTCTTAAGAAGCCGTAGGGAGGGGAGTGAGAGGCGAGGATATGCACTGCGCATGTCCATGGATCCCAGGCCCCCAGTGGGATTAAATCAGAAGACACTGCGAGGCGGGCTCTCGGCCAGCGCGGCCGCACAGGCGCAGCCATCCTGACACCAAATGATGCCAGAAGACGGGCAGCGCTAAGTGTGCCTGGCCACGGGATAACATAACAGCGCAGGCTCCGGGACGGAATCAAACAACGCTGAGGAGCCAGTGCGCGTCGCCGGGGGGGTAGGAATGACGGCTGTGCTGCATCACATTACGAAGGAAAGTCCCACCTCCAGGACGGTTTTACGGTTGCAGGGGACACATTTTATAAGTGTTTAGTTCTGTGTTTGCAAGGAGCATGATGAAAAGAGCCACCTTTTCCTTTTGCATCTTTTGTGCTGCACAAGCTGGCTCTTTCAGCTACAAACGCCTTGGGGGGGGTTAAAGGTTCCCTTTCGACTTTCTCAGACTTCGGCCTACATTGTGTTCCAATGCTTTTCCACCTGTCCCTGGGCTCCAACACCGCCAGTTGCCGTCCAGAAGTGCTGTACGCACAGTCAACAGTCGCTCCTCTGTTATTGGGGTTCAGTAACGTCAGCTGTTCCCCTGCTGTGTGTGTGGCAATCCCTCCTACCTCCTCCAACCTCCTCCTCCTCCTCTACCTGTCCCTGGGCTCCAACACCGCCAGTTGCCGTCCAGAAGTGCTGTACGCACAGTCAACAGTCCCTCCTCTGTTATTGGGGTTCAGTAACGTCAGCTGTTCCCCTGCTGTGTGTGTGGCAATCCCTCCTACCTCCTCCTACCTCCTCCAACCTCCTCCTCCTCCACCTGTCCCTGGGCTCCAACACCGCCAGTTGCCGTCCAGAAGTGCTGTACGCACAGTCAACAGTCCCTCCTCTGTTATTGGGGTTCAGTAACGTCAGCTGTTCCCCTGCTGTGTGTGTGGCAATCCCTCCTACCTCCTCCTACCTCCTCCAACCTCCTCCTCCTCCACCTGTCCCTGGGCTCCAACACCGCCAGTTGCCGTCCAGAAGTGCTGTACGCACAGTCAACAGTCCCTCCTCTGTTATTGGGGTTCAGTAACGTCAGCTGTTCCCCTGCTGTGTGTGTGGCAATCCCTCCTACCTCCTCCAACCTCCTCCTCCTCCTCCACCTGTCCATGGGCTCCAACACCGCCAGTTGTCGTCCAGAAGTGCTGTACGCACAGTCAACAGTCCCTCCTCTGTTATTGGGGTTCAGTAACGTCAGCTGTTCCCCTGCTGTGTGTGTGGCAATCCCTCCTACCTCCTCCTACCTCCTCCAACCTCCTCCTCCTCCACCTGTCCCTGGGCTCCAACACCGCCAGTTGCCGTCCAGAAGTGCTGTACGCACAGTCAACAGTCCCTCCTCTGTTATTGGGGTTCAGTAACGTCAGCTGTTCCCCTGCTGTGTGTGTGGCAATCCCTCCTACCTCCTCCTACCTCCTCCAACCTCCTCCTCCTCCACCTGTCCCTGGGCTCCAACACCGCCAGTTGCCGTCCAGAAGTGCTGTACGCACAGTCAACAGTCCCTCCTCTGTTATTGGGGTTCAGTAACGTCAGCTGTTCCCCTGCTGTGTGTGTGGCAATCCCTCCTACCTCCTCCTACCTCCTCCAACCTCCAACTCCTCCACCTGTCCCTGGGCTCCAACACCGCCAGTTGCCGTCCAGAAGTGCTGTACGCACAGTCAACAGTCCCTCCTCTGTTATTGGGGTTCAGTAACGTCAGCTGTTCCCCTGCTGTGTGTGTGGCAATCCCTCCTACCTCCTCCAACCTCCTCCTCCTCCTCCACCTGTCCCTGGGCTCCAACACCGCCAGTTGCCGTCCAGAAGTGCTGTACGCACAGTCAACAGTCCCTCCTCTGTTATTGGGGTTCAGTAACGTCAGCTGTTCCCCTGCTGTGTGTGTGGCAATCCCTCCTACCTCCTCCTACCTCCTCCAACCTCCTCCTCCTCCACCTGTCCCTGGGCTCCAACACCGCCAGTTGCCGTCCAGAAGTGCTGTACGCACAGTCAACAGTCCCTCCTCTGTAATTGGGGTTCAGTAACGTCAGCTGTTCCCCTGCTGTGTGTGTGGCAATCCCTCCTACCTCCTCCAACCTCCTCCTCCTCCTCCACCTGTCCCTGGGCTCCAACACCGCCAGTTGCCGTCCAGAAGTGCTGTACGCACAGTCAACAGTCCCTCCTCTGTTATTGGGGTTCAGTAACATCAGCTGTTCCCCTGCTGTGTGTGTGGCAATCCCTCCTACCTCCTCCAACCTCCTCCTCCACCTGTCCCTGGGCTCCAACACCTCCAGTTGCCATCCAGAAGTGCTGTACGCACAGTCAACAGTCCCTCCTCTGTTATTGGGGTTCAGTAATGTCAGCTGTTCCCCTGCTGTGTGTGTGGCAATCCCTCCTACCTCCTCCAACCTCCTCCTCCTCCTCCACCTGTCCCTGGGCTCCAACACCGCCAGTTGCCGTCCATAAGTGCTGTACGCACAGTCAACAGTCCCTCCTCTGTTATTGGGGTTCAGTAACGTCAGCTGTTCCCCTGCTGTGTGTGTGGCAATCCCTCCTACCTCCTCCTACCTCCTCCAACCTCCTCCTCCTCCACCTGTCCCTGGGCTCCAACACCGCCAGTTGCCGTCCAGAAGTGCTGTACGCACAGTCAACAGTCCCTCCTCTGTTATTGGGGTTCAGTAACGTCAGCTGTTCCCCTGCTGTGTGTGTGGCAATCCCTCCTACCTCCTCCTACCTCCTCCAACCTCCTCCTCCTCCACCTGTCCCTGGGCTCCAACACCGCCAGTTGCCGTCCAGAAGTGCTGTACGCACAGTCAACAGTCCCTCCTCTGTTATTGGGGTTCAGTAACGTCAGCTGTTCCCCTGCTGTGTGTGTGGCAATCTCTCCTACCTCCTCCAACCTCCTCCTCCTCCTCCACCTGTCCCTGGGCTCCAACACCGCCAGTTGCCGTCCAGAAGTGCTGTACGCACAGTCAACAGTCCCTCCTCTGTTATTGGGGTTCAGTAACGTCAGCTGTTCCCCTGCTGTGTGTGTGGCAATCCCTCCTACCTCCTCTAACCTCCTCCTCCTCCTCCACCTGTCCCTGGGCTCCAACACCGCCAGTTGCCGTCCAGAAGTGCTGTACGCACAGTCAACAGTCCCTCCTCTGTTATTGGGGTTCAGTAACGTCAGCTGTTCCCCTGCTGTGTGTGTGGCAATCCCTCCTACCTCCTCCAACCTCCTCCAACCTCCTCCTCCTCCACCTGTCCCTGGGCTCCAACACCGCCAGTTGCCGTCCAGAAGTGCTGTACGCACAGAGCCAAACACCTCGCAAATGTGTTAGTGGGGTTCAGCACCGCCAGCTGTTCCCCTGCTGTGTATACGGCAACGTGTACTGCGACCGCCACGCAGGCACAACAAGTTAAATTTAAGGGAACCTGTCCCCCCCCCCCCAGGCGTTTGTTACTGAAGGAGCCACCTTGTGCAGCAGTAATGATGCAAAGGGAAAAAGTGCCTCTTTTCGTGGTGCTCCTTGCAGATGCTGAACCTAACACTTATGAAATGTGTCCCCTCACAGCGTTCAACCGTCCGGTAGGTGGAACTTTCCTTTGTCATGTGACGCAGCACAGCCGTCATTTTTACCCCCTTGGCGCCGTGCGCCGCCTCCTCAGCGTTGTTTGAATCTGTCCCGGAGCCTGCGCTGTTAGGTTACCCCTTGGCCATGCACACATTTCGCGCTGCCGGTCTTCTGACATCATTTGCTGTCAGGCTGGCTGCGCCTGTGTGTGTGCGCTGTCCGAGATTCAGCCTCGCAGTGTCGTGTAATGTAATCCCACCGCGGGCCTGGGATCCGTGGCCATGCGCAGTGCATATCCTCGCCTCTCACTCCCCTCCCTACGGCTTCTAAAGACTGTTCGGTGTCAGCTGATCCCTAATAGCATGCCACGGCCGTGACACCGCACAGTCTGAAGAAGCCGTAGGGAGGGGAGTGAGAGGTGAGGATATGCACTGCGCATGGCCACGGATCCCAGGCCCGCAGTGGGATTACATTACACGACACCGCGAGGCTGAATCTCAGACAGCGCACCCACACAGGCGCATCCAGCCTGACAGCAAATGATGTCAGAAGACGGGCAGCGCGAAATGTGTGCATGGCCAAGGGGTAACCTAACAGCGCAGGCTCCGGGACAGATTTAAACAACGCTGAGGAGGCGGCGCACGGCGCCAAGGGGGTAAAAATGATGGCTGTGCTGCGTCACATGACAAAGGAAAGTTCCACCTACCGGACGGTTGAACGCTGTGAGGGGACACATTTCATAAGTGTTAGGTTCAGCATCTGCAAGGACCATAATTAAAAGAGCTAAGTTTACCTTTTCCAGCATTAGTGGTGTACACGATGGCTCTTCCAGCTACAAACGCCTGGGGGGGGTTAAAGGTTTCCTTTCAACTTGCTCCAGTGCAGGCTTCGGCCTACACTCTGCTCCATCTCCTCCTCCTGCTGACCCCGGGCTCCAACACCGCCAGTTGGGGCCCGGTACTGCTAGCTGCACAGAGAAAAACACCAGCCAATGTGTCAGTGGGGTTCAGCACCGCCAGCTGTTCCCCTGCTGTGCAGCCGGCAACGTGTCCTGCAACTGCCACGCAGGCACAACAGACCCAAAAGCTGCCGCCAGTGCAGGCTTCGGCCTACACTCTGCTCCATCTCCTCCTCCTGCTGACCCCGGGCTCCAACACTTCCAGTTGGGGCCCGGTACTGCTAGCTGCACAGAGAAAAACACCAGCCAATGTGTCAGTGGGGTTCAGCACCGCCAGCTGTTCCCCTGCTGTGCAGCCGGCATCGTGTCCTGCAAAAGCCACGCAGACACAAGAACTGAAATTGAAGGGAACCTGTCCCCCCTCCCCCAGGCGTTTGTACGTTTTAAAGGCCACCTTGTACAGCGGTAATGCTGCATGTGTGCAAGGTGGCTCATAAACGTATTCTCCTCGCACATGTGGAACTGAAAACACGTCTAAAATGTGTCCTCTGTGTGACCATTTAACCGTCCCGGTGGTGTGACTTTCCTTTGTAATGACACGCTGCAACCCCCTTGGTAGCGCTGCCCGTCTTCTGGCATCATTGTTTGGCTGGCTGCGCCTCTGCGGCCGCCCTGACCCACACAACGCCCCTCGTTGTCTTATTTATTGGGACTGCGAGGGTGTGATTGACGGGCATGATCAGTGCATCAGTTCGCCTGTCCCTCATCTCCTTCCGCCTTCTGCGGACTGTGCGGCTTCATGGCCGTGGCATGCGATAAGGGATCAGATGACGCCGCACAGTCTGAAGCGGGTGTAAGGACCCGAGTGTGAGAGGCGAACATATGTGCTGCGCCAGGCCCTGAATCCCAGCCCCGCAGTGTTTTAACAATGTTAAGACACTGCGGGGCTGGGATTCATGGTCATCGCGAACCGCACCGGCCGACATTAAATGATGCCAGAACATGGGCAGCGCTAACAGCGCTAGGCCAGGGGATCACACGACAGCGCAGACTCCTGTACAGCAAATAACAACGCTCAGGAGGCTGCACCCAGCACCAAGGTGGGATTCTTGACATCTGTGCTGCGTCTCATTACAAAGGGAACTCGCGCCTCCAACACAGTTTGACTGTTTAAAGGGCTAAATGTTATACGTGTTTCATTCAGCGTGTGCAAGGAGCGAAATTAAAAGAGCAACCTTTGACTTGTGCAGCACTACTGCTGCATAAGCTGTGGCTCTTCTACTTTGTAACCCCTGAGGGGGGGTTAAAGGTTACCTTTGAAATTGGTTCAATTAGGCTTCGGCCTACACTCTGCTCCCCCTGCAGAGCCCTGGGCTCCAACACCGCCAGTTGGGGCCCGGTACTGCTAGCTGCACAGAGAAAAACACCAGCCAATGTGTCAGTGGGGTTCAGCACCGCCAGCTGTTCCCCTGCTGTGCAGCCGGCAACGCGTCCTGCAACTGCCACGCAGGCACAACAGACCCAAAAGCTGCCGCCAGTGCAGGCTTCGGCCTACACTCTGCTCCATCTCCTCCTCCTGCTGACCCCGGGCTCCAACACCGCCAGTTGGGGCCCGGTACTGCTAGCTGCACAGAGAAAAACACCAGCCAATGTGTCAGTGGGGTTCAGCACCGCCAGCTGTTCCCCTGCTGTGCAGCCGGCATCGTGTCCTGCAAAAGCCACGCAGACACAAGAACTGAAATTGAAGGGAACCTGTCCCCCCTCCCCCAGGCGTTTGTACGTTTTAAAGGCCACCTTGTACAGCGGTAATGCTGCATGTGTGCAAGGTGGCTCATAAACGTATTCTCCTCGCACATGTGGAACTGAAAACACGTCTAAAATGTGTCCTCTGTGTGACCATTTAACCGTCCCGGTGGTGTGACTTTCCTTTGTAATGACACGCTGCAACCCCCTTGGTAGCGCTGCCCGTCTTCTGGCATCATTGTTTGGCTGGCTGCGCCTCTGCGGCCGCCCTGACCCACACAACGCCCCTCGTTGTCTTATTTATTGGGACTGCGAGGGTGTGATTGACGGGCATGATCAGTGCATCAGTTCGCCTGTCCCTCATCTCCTTCCGCCTTCTGCGGACTGTGCGGCTTCATGGCCGTGGCATGCGATAAGGGATCAGATGACGCCGCACAGTCTGAAGCGGGTGTAAGGACCCGAGTGTGAGAGGCGAACATATGTGCTGCGCCAGGCCCTGAATCCCAGCCCCGCAGTGTTTTAACAATGTTAAGACACTGCGGGGCTGGGATTCATGGTCATCGCGAACCGCACCGGCCGACATTAAATGATGCCAGAACATGGGCAGCGCTAACAGCGCTAGGCCAGGGGATCACACGACAGCGCAGACTCCTGTACAGCAAATAACAACGCTCAGGAGGCTGCACCCAGCACCAAGGTGGGATTCTTGACATCTGTGCTGCGTCTCATTACAAAGGGAACTCGCGCCTCCAACACAGTTTGACTGTTTAAAGGGCTAAATGTTATACGTGTTTCATTCAGCGTGTGCAAGGAGCGAAATTAAAAGAGCAACCTTTGACTTGTGCAGCACTACTGCTGCATAAGCTGTGGCTCTTCTACTTTGTAACCCCTGAGGGGGGGTTAAAGGTTACCTTTGAAATTGGTTCAATTAGGCTTCGGCCTACACTCTGCTCCCCCTGCAGAGCCCTGGGCTCCAACACCGCCAGTTGGGGCCCGGTACTGCTAGCTGCACAGAGAAAAACACCAGCCAATGTGTCAGTGGGGTTCAGCACCGCCAGCTGTTCCCCTGCTGTGCAGCCGGCAACGTGTCCTGCAACTGCCACGCAGGCACAACAGACCCAAAAGCTGCTGCCAGTGCAGGCTTCGGCCTACACTCTGCTCCATCTCCTCCTCCTGCTGACCCCAGGCTCCAACACCGCCAGTTGGGGCCCGGTACTGCTAGCTGCACAGAGAAAAACACCAGCCAATGTGTCAGTGGGGTTCAGCACCGCCAGCTGTTCCCCTGCTGTGCAGCCGGCATCGTGTCCTGCAAAAGCCACGCAGACACTTGCTCTTGTACCTTCTGCTCCCTATCCTGGTTCCAGTACCGTCAGCTGGTTCCGGGCAGAGCCTTTGGCTTAGGTGCCTCCCTCTGGGTATCCGAGTTCCACCAACGTCAGGTGGTCCTTGGTAGTGCTTTCAGGCACGGGTACCTCCTGCTTAGTAACCGGGTTCCAGTAACGTCAGCTGGTCCTCGGTAGTTCCATTGGCTCTTGGACCTTCGGCTACCCATCCGGGTTCCAGCACCGTCAGCTGGTTCTCGGCAGTGTCTTTTGCTCTTGTACCTTCTGCTCCCCATCCTGGTTCCAGTACCGTCAGCTGGTTCCGGGCAGAGCCTTTGGCTTAGGTGCCTCCCTCTGGGTATCCGAGTTCCACCAACGTCAGGTGGTCCTTGGTAGTGCTTTCAGGCACGGGTACCTCCTGCTTAGTAACCGGGTTCCAGTAACGTCAGCTGGTCCTCGGTAGTTCCATTGGCTCTTGGACCTTCGGGTAGCCATCCGAGTTCCAGTTCCATCAGCTGGTTCTCGGCATTTTCTCAGCCTTCTTGTACCTTCTGCTACATTTCCAAGTTCAAGAGACTAAACACGATGACCCGGAAGACCACCCCTAAGATGACGACGACACCAGAGACGACAACCACCATGATGACGACGACCCTGGAGACGATGACCCCGAAGACCACCCCGATGACGACGACCCCGGAGACGACGACCCTGAAGACCACCCCGATGACGACGACCCCGGAGACGACGACCCTGGAGACGACGACGACCTGGAAGACCGAGAAGCAGAAGAACAAGAGGCTGCAGAACAAAGAGCAGAAGAACATTAAGCATAACACTAAATATCAGAGCAAAAAATATTATCTAAATTATAAGCAGAAGAAGACTAAGCAGTGTATGGGGGTGAGTCCGTTCCTCCTCGTGGTGCCCCTGGATAAAGCCTGATGCTGCAGGCCAAACTGAACGCGGACAAATGTAACTGTTTTGTGACAGGCAGAACGGAAGGTGTAATCTTCAAACTTTTATAGATAACAACTACGGGAATGCCTGTCACAAATAAGAATATGATGAAGAAGTAGAATATGATGAAGATAATAGTAAAATAAAAAGAATATGAACAATGTAACCAAAAAAATAATAGGTAGAAGATGAAGAAGAAGATGAATAAGGTGAAGAAGTTGATGTCAAAGAAGCTGATGATGAGGATAATGAAGAAGAAAGTGTGGGAGAAGTAAAAAAGAAGGTGAAGGGCGTGGAAGTAGTGAAACATCAATATCTGACAAAAAAAAAAAAAAAATTAACATAGTCAAAATCTTTCTACCGCCGAACGTCATAAAAAACCCCCAAAATCCTGCTATTCTATTACATTGGGCTAAACCTCTGTGCCTTTAATGTCTCCGCCACGTCCCCCAATACATCCTACATTATTCTTAGTTGTTTTCCTTCATGTAGAATGAACCTACAAGTTTATAAAGGGTTTATTTTAATTCCGATATTTTCGTCCCATTGACTTGCATTGGGATCGGGTATCGGTATCGGATTGGATCCGATATTTTGACGGTATCGGCCGATACTTTCCGATACCGATACTTTCCGATATCGGAAAGTATCGCTCAACACTATCTGTTACCATTAGTACTGTACAGCCTAAGTTTCTCCTGTCTGTGACCCTGATTTGCTCATTGTCATCTTTCTCTGTCATGGCATTTGTGGATTCAGGCGCTGCCCTGAACTTAATGGACTTAGACTTCGCCAGGCGCTGTGGTTTTTCTTTGCAGCCTTTGCAGAGCCCTATTCCTTTGAGGGGTATTGATGCTACACCATTGGCCAAGAATAAACCTCAGTATTGGACTCAGCTGACTATGTGAATGGCTCCAGCACATCAGGAAGATTGTCGTTTTCTGGTGTTGCATAATTTACATGATGTTGTTGTACTGGGTTTTCCATGGTTACAAGTACACAATCCAGTGTTGGATTGGAAATCGATGTCTGTGACTAGTTGGGGTTGTCAAGGGGTACATAGTGACATTCCTTTAATGTCAATTTCCTCTTCCCCCTCTTTTGATGTTCCTGAATTTTTGTCAGATTTCCAGGATGTATTCGATGAGCCCAAGTCCAGTTCCCTTCCTCCTCATAGGGACTGTGATTGTGCTATCGACTTGGTTCCTGGCTGTAAGTTCCCTAAGGGCCGACTCTTCAATCTGTCTGTGCCAGAGCATGCCGCTATGCGGAGCTATGTTAAGGAGTCTTTAGAGAAGGGGCATATTCGGCCGTCTTCGTCACCATTGGGAGCAGGATTCTTTTTTGTTGCCAAGAAGGATGGCTCCTTGATACCCTGTATTGATTATCGCCATCTTAATAAGATCACGGTCAAATTCCAATACCCGTTACCTTTGCTCTCTGATTTGTTTGCTCGGATTAAGGGGGCTAGTTGGTTTACCAAGATTGACCTTCGAGGGGCGTATAATCTTGTTCGTATTAAACAGGGTGACGAATGGAAAACTGCATTTAATACGCCCAAAGGCCACTTTGAATACCTGGTGATGCCTTTCGGGCTTTCTAATGCTCCTTCTGTATTTCAGTCCTTCATGCATGATATTTTTCGCAATTATCTTGATAAATTCTTGATTGTGTGTTTGGATGATATTTTGATTTTTTCCAATGATTGGGAGTCTCACGTAAAGCAGGTCAGGATGGTATTCCAGATCCTTCGTGATAATGCTCTATTTGTGAAGGGGTCTAAGTGCCTATTTGGGGTGCAGAAGGTCTCTTTTTTGGGGTTTATTTTTTCTCCTTCGTCTATAGAAATGGATCCTGTTAAGGTCCAAGCCATTCATGACTGGGTTCAACCCACATCTGTGAAGAGCCTTCAGAAATTTTTGGGCTTTGCTAATTTTTATCACCGTTTCATTGCCAACTTCTCTAGTGTGGTTAAGCCCCTGACCAATTTAACAAAGAAGGGCGCTGATGTGGCAAATTGGTCCTCTGAGGCTGTGGAGGCCTTTCAGGAGCTTAAGAGCCGATTTACTTCTGCCCCGGTCTTGCGTCAGCCTGATGTGTCTCTTCCTTTTCAGGTTAAGGTTGACGCTTCTGAGATTGGGGCAGGGGCCGTTTTGTCACAGAGGAATTCTGATGGTTCCTTGATGAAACCATGTGCCTTCTTTTCCTGAAAGTTTTGGCCTGCAGAACGCAATTATGATGTCGGCAATCGGGAGTTGTTGGCTATGAAGTGGGCATTTGAGGAGTGGCGACATTGGCTTGAGGGAGCCAAGCACCGCGTTGTGGTCTTGACCGATCATAAGAATCTGATTTACCTCGAGTCAGCCAAGCGGCTGAACCCTAGACATGCTCGATGGTCCCTGTTTTTCTCCCGTTTCGATTTTGTGGTCTCATATCTTCCGGGATCTAAGAATGTTAAGGCGGATGCCCTCTCTAGGAGTTTTTTGCCTGATTCTCCTGGAGTTCTTGAGCCGGTTGGCATTCTTAGGGAAGGGGTGATTCTTTCTGCTATCTCCCCTGATTTACGGCGGGTGCTTCAGGAATTTCAGGCTGATAAACCAGACCGCTGTCCTGTGAGGAAGCTGTTTGTTCCTGATAGATGGACAAGTAAGGTAATTTCTGAGGTCCATTGTTCTGTGTTGGCCGGTCATCCTGGGATTTTTGGTACCAGAGATTTGGTTGCTAGGTCCTTTTGGTGGCCTTCCTTGTCGCGGGATGTGCGTTCTTTTGTGCAGTCCTGTGGGACCTGTGCCCGGGCTAAGCCTTGCTGTTCCCGCGCTAGTGGGTTGCTTTTGCCTTTGCCTGTCCCTGAGAGGCCCTGGACGCATATTTCCATGGATTTTATTTCGGATCTTCCTGTGTCTCAGAGGATGTCTGTTATCTGGGTCGCTTGTGACCGGTTCTCTAAAATGGTCCATTTGGTACCTTTGCCTAAATTGCTTTCCTCCTCTGATTTGGTTCCATTGTTTTTTCAGCATGTGGTTCGTTTGCATGGCATTCCGGAGAATATTGTGTCTGACAGAGGTTCCCAGTTTGTTTCCAGGTTTTGGCGGTCCTTTTGTGCTAGGATGGGCATTAATTTGTCTTTTTCTTTGGCGTTCCATCCTCAGACAAATGGCCAAACTGAGCGAACTAATCAAACCTTGGAAACCTATTTGAGATGCTTTGTGTCTGCTGATCAGGATGATTGGGTGGCTTTCTTGCCGTTGGCCGAGTTTGCCCTTAATATTCGGGCCAGTTCAGCTACTTTGGTTTCGCCTTTTTTTTTGTAATTTTGGTTTCCATCCTCATTTTTCTTCAGGGCAGGTTGAGCCTTCTGATTGTCCTGGTGTTGATTCCGTGATGGACAGGTTACAGCAGATTTGGACTCATGTGGTAGACAATTTGACGTTGTCTCAGGAAAAGGCTCAGCGTTTTGCTAACCGCCATCGGTGTGTTGGTCCTCGGCTTCGTGTGGGGGATTTAGTCTGGTTATCTTCTCGTCATGTTCCTATGAAGGTTTCTTCCCCTAAGTTCAAGCCTCGGTTTATTGGTCCTTATAAGATTTCTGAGATTATCAATCCAGTGTCTTTTCGTTTGGCCCTTCCAGCCTCTTTTGCCATCCACAATGTTTTCCATAGATCGTTGTTGTGGAGATATGTGGTACCCGTGGTTCCCTCTGTTGATCCTCCTGCCCCGGTGTTGGTTGAGGGGGAGTTGGAATATGTGGTTGAAAAAATTTTGGATTCTCGTTTTTCGAGGCGGAGGCTTCAGTATCTTGTCAAGTGGAAGGGTTATGGCCAGGAGGATAATTCTTGGGTGGTTGCCTCCGATGTCCATGCCGCCGATTTGGTTCGTGCTTTTCACTTGGCTCGTCCTGATCGGCCTGGGGGCTCTGGTGAGGGTTCGGTGACCCCTCCTCAAGGGGGGTGTACTGTTGTGAATTCTGCTCTTGGGCTCCCTCCGGTGGTTGTAAGTAGCACTTTTGTGAATTCTGCTCTTGGGCTCCATCCTGTGGTTTTGAGTGGTATAGCTGCTTCTTGGATTTAGCATCAGCAGCTGCTTCCACTGATCGTCTTTCTGGCTCGACTCTTTTGGATTTCCCTGACACTCTGACCCGTTCAGCAAAGATAAGTCTTTGCTTGTCCTTTTGCAGTCCACTTGTTGTGGACTTATTGTTCAGCACATTCTATGTTTTGTTCATTTGTCCAGGTAATCAGTATGGATCTATTCAGCTAAGCTGGAAGCTCTGGGCTGCAGATTTTGCCCTCCACACCTTTAGTCAGGTGTGGAGATTTTTGCATATCTCTGCGGTGGACTTTTTCTAGTTTTTTATTACTGACCGCACAGTGTTCTTTCCTGTACTATCTATCTAGCTAGAAGTGGCCTCCTTTGCTAAATCTTGTTTCATACTACGTATGTCATTTCCTTCTTCTCTCACAGTCATTATTTGTGGGGGGCTGTCCTATCCTTTGGGGATTTTCTCTGAGGCAAGAAAGCTTTCCTATTTCTACCTTTAGGGGTAGCTAGTTCTCCGGCTGTGATGAGGTGTCCAGGGAGTGACAGGAACATCCCATGGCTACTTCTAGTGTTGTGTTAAGATCAGGAACTGCGGTCTGTATAGTTACCACCTGCTCAGAGCTAGTCGCATGTCGCTCCTAAATTACGAGTCCATAACAGAGTATATCCATATTTTTTATTTTAATTCTTTATTTTTTACATGAATATGGATCCCAGGGCCTGAAGGAGAGTCTCCTCGCCTCCAGACCCTGGGAACCATACACTGGGAACTTCCGATTCCGATTTCCAATATCACAAAAATATCGGAACTCGGTATCGGAATTCCGATACCGCAAGTATCGGCCGATACCCGATACTTGCGGTACCGGAATGCTCAACACTAGTTGTTAGTGAACATACAACCAATACTAGTTTGGGTATAATCCGTGTATTTAATAATGTGTCACCAGTCTTTGGGAAAATCTTCGTTTGGACAAAATTGATAACTTTGTTTGGCATGGAATACCTTGGCCTAGTTATAGGACTATATAAACTTTAAGGGTTAAGCTTGTGTTTGTTAAGTTTATTGTGCTTGTACTATATTGTATAATGTAAATGTACTGTAATTGTTTATAAAATTAGATAATCAATAAAAATGATCTGATTTAACAAAAAAAATCTCAGAAACTCGAACCAAGCTGGCAAAACTAAAGTCATTTGCTTACTCAGCACCATAAACTTAATATAAAACCGTCCAGAGAGCGTTTGCGCCAAAATCGCTGTATACCAATGAATTATCAGTCTTCCATTGGCTAAGTTTGCTATGAATAATTCATATTTAGAGATGAGAGGATCTGATGATATTCACATTCACCAAATCTGCTAGATTTTAGAGTGAAATTTGATATATTCTCTGCAAATTGAATGTCCTTAATTCTACTTTCTGGTCTGGAGGTCTCTCGCCTGACCTTTGCCAGACGTCTTGGCAAAACATGAAGAGGTCCTGGGTTTCAGCACATGGTGGTGGTAAGATAACGTGCATGCTCATACCCTACTATCATGAATATTGATATGACATGATACTGAATAAATGTTTTTTAAATTTTTTACATTTTATTATCATTTGAATACTATTAACATCTATCGATCTCGTGATTTCCATAATTCCTTCCTTTTTTTTAATTGCCGTAACACTCCTTTAAGCCATCTTCAAGGTCAAGGTATCTGGTAGTTCTCACCTTAAGGCTGGTTTTACATGTCCTGATATTTCCGGTACCGGTAAACACGGTACCAGAGATATCCATCTCCGTGTGTCCATGTGTGTACTACATGTGGCACACGTGTGGCAACTGTGTGCTGCCCGTATGCCGCATCAGTACTCACAGATGGCTGCCAGGGAAGAAGCGCTACAGTAAGCACTGTTCCCCTGCGTGAGTTGCTGAAGCAGGCTGTCATCCCTTCTCCCCTGCTCAGCCGGCGAGCAGGGGAGAATGAATGAAAGAAAAAAACAACGTGGGGACCCCCCTATATTTTTAAACCAACCCGGCAAAATCACAGGTGCGGGCTGCTATTCTCAGGCTGGTAAGGGGCCATGGATATGGGGCCCCCCAGCCTAAAAACAGCAGCCCACAGCTGCCCAGAAAAGGCACATCTATTAGATGCGCCAATTCTGGAGCTTTGCCCGGTTCCTCCCACTTGCCCTGTAGAGGTGGCAAGTGGGGTAATGAGGGTTAATGTCACCTTCCTTTTGTAAAGTGACATTAAACCGACTTAGTAATGGAGAGGTGTCAATAAGACTCCTCTCCATTACTAATCCTATAGTTGTTAAAGGGTAAATAAAACACCACACAGTAAGAAAAAATATTTTAATAAAATCAAACAATAAACACAGTTTTGCCATATTTATTAGTCTGCCATTCTAAGCGAAGCCCTCGATCTCCTGTAAAAAAAAGTAAAACTAAAAAAACAACAATATACCCATACCTGTCCGGCGTACAGTAAGTCTCATGCAGTAATCCATATCTAGGGGAGTGTACAGTTTACAACTGGGAGTGGTGCTAATGCAACCGATCCCAGCTGTAAACTACTGGGGAATGAATGAGATGCTGTGGACACAGGCTCAGTAACTAGCGGTGACATCACTGAGTCTGTTCTCGCTGCTTCTCATTAATACAGTCCAACGATGGAACTCTGTTTCCACGGATGTTGGCTCGTACAGGAATCGTTGCTGCACTTTAATGTCACAATCAAAGCAAAATTCCCCCAGTAACAAGACTGTCATGTACTTCTTACCAGTTGAACCACAGTATCCCCTCAAAATAGTTCTGTAAATAATCTATTAGTAGTGGAAACACAAATGCCAGCAGGATGCAGTCACTCCTTGATACAGCAACTCTCTGGTTAGACTGGTCTCAAACTGGCTGTAGACTTCAGAAACCTGGGAAAATATGGAGTGTGGGAAGGGTCCTTTCCTGGGGTGGACCAGGTGACAGTGGTCAACTCCTAGAAACCTTACTTGTCTGAAAATGTGGTTCAGCTCCAGGTTTATCTTCTCAACCTCACACACTGAGATGCTGAGCTGTATGCACTCATTCTCTGATCTCCAATGTAAGACTTTCAGAAATGGACGAGCACATATATGTCCTCTTGCCAAGCTAGTCGTCCTTTCTTCTCCAACTTTTTCAGCCAAATAATTTTTCCTATTCCTCCTCTTCTAGGAAGTAAGGAGGAGCAAAGGCGGCTGGGAATTGTTGTCCAGGGCAGTGCAGTAAAATAAACATTGATATCTGCTGCTGTTATTCCCAGCTGCAGTAGTATCTGTACATAATGCTCCCAATGCAGGTGTTACATTGGTGTAGCAATTTCAATGTCAAGGAAAATTTATACGTTCTCCTCAAATATTTATCTCACCCTCAACAGCCTACATTTTTGTCCCACTGATGCTTTTGTACATTTAGCAAAAATATTTGCAAAACACTACCATAACTGAAATAATTAATGCATTTTGAAGGGGTATTTTTAAATGACATTACTAAATAAATAGTCCAGTAATATACTATGTGTGTTCTGAAATCAAAAAAAACATGCCCATATAAAATTTATCTAGTGTGGAATTGGTCAATTAAATGTAGCCACATTATTCACAATATCATAAACTTCATCATTTGCAGTTTTTCACAAAGTTTCATCCAAAAATGTCATACTACATAATGTCATCTCAATAACGGCAACATGAGGCCAATAAATGTTTTTGGCTGCCTGTACATTACAGAACCTTTTACAGATGGTTTCCATAAACTTTAGTCCCTTAGCCCAGTGCTACTAACCACTTGAGTGCCTTATTACTATGTGATGCATTCATAACTACCAGAATCACTTATGCGTTTTAGTATAATATGCTCATATAGTGTGTTGCAGTAAATAAAGTTATTAAATCAGGCTTTTCTATGAAGGTTGTTAAATGTGCAATACTACTTGAGTTGTATCAACGTGCAACACTATTATGATGTTTATCATCATATAATGTATTATAGTTTTCTCACCTATAAACAAACTAAAATAAAAGCATAAAAATAAAATGTAATGATCAATAAAACACAAATAAGTATAGTATTAGCTAGTTAGAACCATACATATAGTTTGCTGCACAAATAAATGTAAAATTATTATTAAAAGTTAGATCAATTCTTGTGTTATACACTCTCATTGATTCATATTGATGCCTTTGTGACAGGTGGAAAGTACAGTATTGAGAATCAGAGATGTAGGATAGGTAGGCACAAGGGTTGAGCGAAACGGGTCGGCCATTTTCAGAAGTCGCAGACTTTTGGCAAAGTCGGGTTTCATGAAACCCGACCCGACCCCTGTGTGGGGTCGGCCATGAGGTCGGCGATCTTCTGAATCTGGTATCAGAATTCCGATACCGAGTTCCGATATGTTTGTGATATCGGGAATCGGTATCGGAATCCATATTTAAGTGTTAAATAAAGAATCAAAATAAAAAATATTGATATACTCACCCTCGGACGTGCCCTGGTACTAACCGGCAGGCTTCCTTCCTAAGAATGAGCGCGTGAATGACCTGCGGTGACGTCGCGGCTTGTGATTGGTCGCAAGCGGTCACATGGACAAGCCGCGACATCATCTAAGGTCCTTCACGCGCTCATTCTTAGGAAGGAATGCTGCTGGAAAGAAGCAGGGCGTGTCTGAGGGTGAGTATATACCTAATAGGAATATACTCACCCTCGGACGCGCCCTGCTTCTTTCCGGCAGCCTTCCTTCCTAAGAATGAGCACGTGAAGGACCTTAGATGACGTCGCGGCTTGTCCATGTGACCGCTCGCGACCAATCACAAGCCGCAACGTCACCGCAGGTCATTCACGCGCTCATTCTTAGGAAGGAAGCCTGCCGGTTAGTACCAGGGCGCGTCCGAGGGTGAGTATATCAATATTTTTTATTTTGATTCTTTATTTTACACATTAATATGGATCCCAGGGCCTGAAGGAGAGTTTCCTCTCCTTCAGACCCTGGGAACCATAGTATCCCATTGCACTGCATTGGGTTTCGTGTTTTGGCCGACCCCGACTTTTTTATAGAATCGGCCGATTTCCGTTTCGTGAAACCCGTCCCGATCCTATAAAAATAAAATTCGCTCAACCCTAGTAGGCAGTAGTGATGAGCGAATATACTCGTTACTCGAGATTTCCCGAGCACGCTCGGGTGACCTCCGGGTGACCTATTTTTTAGTGCTCAGAGATTTAGTTTTTATTGCCGCAGCTGAATGATTTACATCTGTTAGCCAGCTTGATTACATGTGGGGATTCCCTAGCAACCAGGCAACCCCCACATGTACTTATGCTGGCTAACAGATGTAAATCATTCAGCTGCGGCAAGAAAAATGAAATCTCCGAGCACTAAAAAATACTCGGAGGACGCCCGAGCATGCATGGAAATCTCGAGTAACGAGTATATTCGCTCATCACTAGTAGGCACCATTACTACAGATGCCTAAGATAAGACTGCCTGATGAAAATATGAAGAGCTGATGAACTGCTACATTTACACTGTAAGTAAATAAATTGCTATGGCACTCTGCATGATGAGCTCCAGAACTGACAGTGAAGTGCTCACGTTACAGAGCGCAGTACAATGAGGATCATAGGAAGGAAAGGCCGAAGGCATGTAGACTACATCAAAATGGGGTGTGGTGGCACTGATTGTATCCCACTCAAGAGACAGTGGGGCAAAGGCCCTTTTCTGGGACTATTACGCTGTATCAGGGACAGTTGGCACATATTCACAGCCCAATTTGCAAAGTATGGGCCTTTTCAACACCAACATGGAAAGTGTGCATATATTATGCTCACTAACTGTGATGCAATATGTGATGGATGGGTGGATGGATGGATGGATAGATAGATGATAGATGGATGGAAAGGTAGATAGATATATTGATTGACCATGGGCCAAGTGCTGACTTCTTTTGGTTTTTGGATATTTATACAAGTATCTGATGACTTGCACCCTTATATTGGATGTACTCTGCTGCTGCACTTTTTTATTCGTCCAGGTAGTTTGATAGATTGACAGGCAGTCGGAAAGATAATTTCAGCTACAAAATATTCACTTCTGCTTATCAGTTTTATCATTTATTTTTTTGTTATTTGCAGTAAATTCCTGTAATAATATTCACTTCATACCTTATCCATCATTGAAGAGCAATAAGTAATAGATTTATAGATTCTGCACACTATTTTAATTCTTTTTTTTTTTTAAGTTCAGCCCCCTTTTACAATTTGTGTTCATGTAGGCCAGGGGTGGGGAACCTTAGGCCCCAGGGCCATTTACGGCCCTCGATCACCTTTTATCAGGCCCCCCGAGCAGATTCTCAGGGACAGCATTCTTGGGCAGGTAGCTGTATTTTGATTTCAACCAGCTCATTAATTTCTTCTTGGTCTGTTAGCACACACATGCAGTGTTGACTACTGAAAGCTGAAGGGCATGCAATGAACGATTACGTCCTGACATCAGTGCCAGAGTCAGGATGCACTTTGTGGGTGGAGCTTGTATGGCCCCCGAAGGATGGTATCAATATCCAAATGGCCCTTGGCAGAAAAAAGATTCCCCACCCCTGATGTAGGCGATCGATAGATAAATGCATTGATATCTTTCTAATTGCTTTTTCTAGTGTTATTCTGGAGAAACTTATAATTTTATAAATATATAAATGACTCGCTAGGCACCATGACTACAGATGCCTAAGATAAGACTGCTTGATGAAAATATGAAGAGCTGATGAACTGCTACTTTTACACAGTAAGTAAATAAATTGCTATGGCACTCTGCAAGACGAGTTCCAGAACTGACAGTGAAGTGTTCATGTTACAGAGCGCAGTACAATGAGCAGCAATGCAAAATAGAAGAAAATGAGTAATCCAGCACAGCAACCCAGCAAATAAAAAGTCGATCTTTAATAGTTAAATGTCTCCATAAAATCAGCAAAATGTCCAATGCATGACAAAAATATGTACAGTCTTACTTGTTTCCGATAGGGTTGAGCGAAACAGATCGGCACTTTTCAAAAGTCGCCGACTTTTAGCAAAGTCGGGTTTTGTGAAACCCGACCAGATCCCACTCTGGGATCGGGTCGGCGGTACACGATCTGTAATCCAAAGTCGGGTTTCGTTTTTTATATATATATTTATATATATATATCATAGAGACACATATATATATTTATTTATATTTACTTCAGCGCGATAATGTTGAAAAGCCGGTAATTCAATTTCCGGCTTTTCATTTCTCCTGCCTAAACCCGACATGATATGAGACATGGTTTACATACAGTAAACCATGTCATATCCCCCTTTTTTTTGCATATTCCACACTAATAATGTTAGTAGTGTGTATGTGCAAAATTTCGGCGCTGTAGCTATTAAATTTAAGGGTTAAATCGCAGAAAAAATTGGCGTGGGCTCCCGCGCAATTTTCTCCGCCAGAGTGGTAAAGCCAGTGACTGAGGGCAGATATTAATAGCCAGGAGAGGGTCCATGGTTATTGGCCCCCCCGTGGCTAAAAACATCTGCCCCCAGCCACCCCAGAAAAGGCACATCTGGAAGATGCGCCTATTCTGGCACTTGGCCACTCTCTTCCCACTCCCGTGTAGCGGTGGGATATGGGGTAATGAAGGGTTAATGCCACCTTGCTATTGTAAGGTGACATTAAGCCAGATTAATAATGGAGAGGCGTCAATTCTGACACCTATCCACTATTAATCCAATTGTATGAAAGGGTTAAAAAACACACACACACATGATTAAAAAGTATTTTAATGAAATAAACACACAGGTTGTTTTAATATTTTATTGCTCTCTCAATCCACCTAAAGACCCTCGCTTGGAAAAATAATAAACCAACAATATACATACCCTCTGATGAACTGTCATGTCCCACGAGGTAAATCCATCTGAAGGGGTTAAAATAGTTTACAGGCAGGAGCTCTGCTATAATGCAGCTGTGCTCGTGCCTGTAAACCCCGGCGAATGAAGGAAATGTAGGTCAATGACCTATAGTTACCTTCAGTCGCGGTGATGCGCCCTCTGCTGGATGTCCTCATGAACTGCAGCCTGGGAACTTTTTCCCACGCTCCAGGTCATATGAGGACATCCACCAGGGGGCGCATCACCGCGACTGAAGTTAACTGTAGGTCATTGACCTACATTTCCTTCATTTGCCGGGGTTTACAGGCACGAGCACAGCTGCATTATAGCAGAGCTCCTGCCTGTAAACTATTTTAACCCCTTCAGATGGATTTACCTCGTGGGACATGACAGTTCATCAGAGGGTATGTATATTGTTGGTTTATTATTTTTCCAAGCGAGGGTCTTCAGGTGGATTGAGAGAGCAATAAAATATTAAAACAACCTGTGTGTTTATTTCATTAAAATACTTTTTAATCATGTGTGTGTGTGTTTTTTAACCCTTTCATACAATTGGATTAATAATGGATAGGTGTCAGAATTGACGCCTCTCCATTATTAATCTGGCTTAATGTCACCTTACAATAGCAAGGTGGCATTAACCCTTCATTACCCCATATCCCACCGCTACACGGGAGTGGGAAGAGAGTGGCCAAGTGCCAGAATAGGCGCATCTTCCAGATGTGCCTTTTCTGGGGTGGCTGGGGCAGATGTTTTTAGCCATGGGGGGGCCAATAACCATGGACCCTCTCCTGGCTATTAATATCTGCCCTCAGTCACTGGCTTTACCACTCTGGCAGAGAAAATTGCGCGGGAGCCCATGCCAATTTTTTCCGCGATTTAACCCTTAAATTTAATAGCTACAGCGCCGAAATTTTGCACATACACACTACTAACATTAGTAGTGTGGAATATGCAAAAAAAAGGGGGATATGACATGGTTTACTGTATGTAAACCATGTCTCATATCATGTCGGGTTTAGGCAGGAGAAATGAAAAGCCGGCAATTGAATTACCGGCTTTTCAACATTATCGCGCTGAAGCAAATATTAAAAAAGTATGCTTCCCCATTGAATTGCATTGGGTTTCGTGTTTTGGCTGATCCCCGACCCCGACTTTTCAATAAGATCGGCCGATTTCACTCGACCCGACTTTTGAGAAAGTCGGGTTTCGTGAAACCCGACTCGATCTCAAAAAATGAAAAGTCGCTCAACCCTAGTTTCCGACTAGCAGTAGTTCATAGTCATAGACATAGTAGACCCATATGATTTCAAACAGAATCAACATGTTATGTTTAGATTTGGAAGGCAAAAAGCACCTAATTAAGCTACACCTGCTAATTGCAATCCACATGTTTAACCCTTAATTTTACTAAATATATTTAAATCACCTTAAATAATCATAACACTATACATGTCTAAACATTGGCAGAAATTAATACATATACATTACATCTGTGTGATAATTTAAACCCCCAAAAAGCACGGACATTTAATTTGAGAATCCAATATGCTTTGCGTGCAAGTAAGAGCTTAGCCCAATCACCCTCTCTCTTGGGATTGTTCACACATTCAATGCCAACCACTGTTGAAGAGGCCAAATTGTTTTGATGAATGTCCAAAAAATGTTTAGATAAACCAGATGAAGATGAAGAGCAGCTAATTTGTGTTGAAATTGGTAATGCTGCAGTAATATGTTTCCACTAGATGGTGGCCCGATTCTAACGCATCGGGTATTCTAGAATATGTATGTATATGGCCTGTGCTATATAGTATGTGGCTGCTATATACAGTCATGGCCAAACGTATTGACACCCCTGCAATTCTGTCAGATAATACTCAGTTTCTTCCTGAAAATGATTGCAAACACAAATTCTTTGGTATTATTATCTTCATTTAATTTGTCTTAAATGAAAAAAACACAAAAAGAATTGTTCTAAAGCCAAATTGGATATAATTCCACACCAAACATAAAAAAGAGGGTGGACAAAAGTATTGGCACTGTTCGAAAAATCATGTGATGCTTCTCTAATTTGTGTAATTAACAGCACCTGTAACTTACCTGTGGCACCTAACAGGTGTTGGCAATAACTAAATCACACTTGCAGCCAGTTGACATGGATTAAAGTTGACTCAACCTCTGTCCTGTGTCCTTGTGTGCACCACATTGAGCATGGAGAAAAGAAAGAAAACCAAAGAACTGTCTGAGGACTTGAGAAACCAAATTGTGAGGAAGCATGAGCAATCTCAAGGCTACAAGTCCATCTCCAAAGACCTGAATGTTCCTGTGTCTACCGTGCGCAGTGTCATCAAGAAGTTTAAAGCCCATGGCACTGTGGCTAACCTCCCTAGTTGTGGACGGAAAAGAAAAATTGACAAGAGATTTCAATGCAAGATTGTGCGGATGTTGGATAAAGATCCTCGACTAACATCGAAAACAAGTTCAAGCTGCCCTGCAGTCCGAGGGTACAACAGTGTCAACCCGTACTATCCGTTGACGTCTGAATGAAAAGAGACTGTATGGTAGGAGACCCAGGAAGACCCCACTTCTTACCCCAAGACATAAAAAAGCCAGGCTGGAGTTTGCCAAAACTTACCTGAAAAAGCCTAAAACGTTTTGGAAGAATGTTCTCTGGTCAGATGAGACAAAAGTAGAGCTTTTTGGGCAAAGGCATCAACATAGAGTTTACAGGAGAAAAAAAGAGGCATTCAAAGAAAAGAACACGGTCCCTACAGTCAAACATGGCGGAGGTTCCCTGATGTTTTGGGGTTGCTTTGCTGCCTCTGGCACTGGACTTCTTGACCGTGTGCATGGCATTATGAAGTCTGAAGACTACCAACAAATTTTGCAGCATAATGTAGGGCCCAGTGTGAGAAAGCTGGGTCTCCCTCAGAGGTCATGGGTCTTCCAGCAGGACAATGACCCAAAACACACTTCAAAAAGCACTAGAAAATGGTTTGAGAGAAAGCACTGGAGACTTCTAAGGTGGCCAGCAATGAGTCCAAACCTGAATCCCATAGAACACCTGTGGAGAGATCCAAAAATGCAAGTTTGGAGAGGGCACCCTTCAAATATCAGGGACCTGGAGCAGTTTGCCAAAGAAGAATGGTCTAAAATTCCAGCAGAGCATCGTAAGAAACTCATTGATGGTTACCGGAAGCAGTTGGTCGCAGTTATTTTGGCTGAAGGTTGTGCAACCAAGTATTAGGCTGAGGGTGCCAATACTTTTGTCTGGCCCATTTTTGGAGTTTTGTGTGAAATGATCAATGTTTTGCTTTTTGCTTCATTCTGTTTTGTGTTTTTTTTAATTTAAAACAAATTAAATGAAGATAATAATACCAAAGAATTTGTGATAGCAATCATTTTCAGGAAGAAACTGAGTATTATCTTACAGAATTGCAGGGGTGTCAATACTTTTGGCCATGACTGTACATACATATTGTAGAATACCCGATGCGTTAATACAGGCCACGCAATATATAACAGTGGCCACGCAGTATATAACACACCCAAACAGTATATAACACAGCCCACATACTATATAACACAGGCCACACAGTATATAGCAGCCACGCAGTATATAACACTGGCCATGTAGAATATAACACAGGCCACGCAATATATAGCACAGCCCATGCAGTACAAAACACAGGCCACATAGTATGTAACACTGGCCATGTAGTATATAGCAGCCATGTAGTATATAACGCAGCCCACACAGTATCTAACACTGCCCACGTAGTATATAGCAGCCATGTAGTACTGTATATAGTACTGTCCATGTAGTATATAGCAGCCATGTAGTATAGAGTACTGCCCACGTAGTATATAGCAGCCATGTAGTATATAGTACTGTCCACGTAGTATATAGCAGCCATGTAGTATATAGTACTGCCCACATAGTATATAGCAGCCATGTAGTATATAGTACTGCCCATGTAGTATATAGACCGCTAAGTCTTCTGGGTAATTTTGCAATGCGTCTCTGGGACCAGAAGCTGGCGGAAGGCGTGAACGCATCCTCGGACCAAGGAGGGTGAGTATAGCAGGTTTTTTTTTTTTATTATTATTTTTAACATTAGATTTTTTTACTATTCATGCTGCATAGGCAGCATCAATAGTAAAACGTTGGGGACACACAGGGTTAATAGCAGCGGTAACGGAGTGCGTAACCCGCGGCATAACGCGGTCCGTCACCGCTGGCATTAACCCTGTGTGAGCGGTGACCAGAGGGTATTATGGAGCGAGCGGGCGCCGGGCACTGACTGTGGGGGAGTAGGGAGGGACTAATCGGACTGTGCCCATTGCTGATTGGTCGCGGCAGCCATGACAGGCAGCTGGCGAGACCAATCAGCGACGCGGGATTTCCGTGATGGAAGTTACCGACAGAAAGACAGACAGACAGAAAGACAGACAGATGGAAGTACCCCATAGACAATTATATATATAGATAATTATATATATAGATAGTCTCTTCTTTAATGTACATATAGTATACCCTATATAATATTTATGGGAAGATAGACATGTGACCATATAAATAATATGTAATATTGTAGTTAATACATGATTTAATATGAAATATTTTGTTGTCATGACTCCCAAAGTATTGGTTTCGGACATGAATTTACAGTGATTGCATTTTTAGCACCACATTTTGTATGAACCGCTCAATTAATGTCCTTAGAAATAATTTTGGACTGTTTTTTGTCTTAATCTAACATAGGTAGTGTCACGCTGTCACAGTCTTCAGTAAGGAAAAGTCCCTGGAGCTGGGCCCCTAACTATTCCTGTCCCCAGGAAACTCTTAAAGGTAGAGAGGTCTGAGTCTCCTACTTTACTATGCTTCTATAAAAACCCTAATCTGTCTCCTCCCCCTACCCATGAGGCATGGGACAGCAATGAAAGGTAAACCAGACACAAAGACAAAACAGGGATAACAGAAACCCTCTATCATACAAAAGCACTAACCAATAATAGGGAAGAGGATAGTGTAGTGCGGAGGTGCCGTGATGAGGCAGTGACAAAGTAAAGTTCCAAACAAAACATTTCTTTAATGTTCAACTCAGCAAAACACAGCACATGATATCCTCCAAATCGCAGCCAGGCACATATCTTCTGGTGTACAGTCACTAAACATGCCAGTCCACCTGTAACCGGTTGCCGTGGGTGACTGAAATGCTGTGTTAATGTGCTACTCTTTAATCACAGCTTTACAGAGTACATGATATCCCTCAGGTTACAGTCACTAAACACGCCAGCCCTCCTCTTGAGACCAGTTGCCGTGGGCGACTGCACCACCATGTTAATGTCCCTTTACTCACAGCATTACACAGTACACAATATCCTCTGGATTGCAGCCTGGAACCATATTCTCCAGTTTACATTCACTTAACACACCAGTCCTCCTCTGGGCACAGGACTGTCTACCTCCGGTTCACAGCTGGGCACGAGACAGTCCACCTCTGAGACCAGTTACCATGGGTGATTGCACCGCTGTGTACACTGTGGGTGCCAGGCGTCTCAGCTCCCCTGGTTGCTTGGCTCTGGTTGCCTGTGTTGCCTCACACAGGAGCACTGCAGAGCTGACTGGTCAGCCCTTTAGCATACACCAGACTGATACTGACTGTGATACTGACACAGCCAAACCCTATGCTGCAGGGTTTTTAACTAGCAACCTGTGGCCTTCAGCCACATGGTAAACCCAACCAGGAATGAAATGGACTGTAACTACCATCTTGCAGTCTGCTTCAATACACAAAAGGCCAAAAATAGTTTTCCCTAAATCTGCCTTGAGCAACCAGCATGTCCAAGACCTATACTCACTTTAGTCTGCATTGCAACCACAGCTATGCCTGTGACTGCAGTGTCCTCTCATGACCTCAATAAGCCTCCGTGCACATCCTGGAGGGAACATACAGTGGCCACTACAGGTTACACCAGTCACTGCCTCACAATAGGGACTGGGAGAAATAAACTAAATGGGTAAAGGGACAAGGAGATAAACACACACAAACAACAGCAACCTACAGAACACCACAACTCCAGCTTAAACTCCAATTACTTAGCTTTACCATACAGAAATGGTGCACGACAAGTTTTGTTTTTGCGATCTGCAAATTGAATCTCACAATGCTTAACCCCTTCGTGACATGCGCCGTACTAGTACTGCGCTGCCGGAACTGCATTTGTGCCAGCCGCAGTACCAGTACGGCGCACCGATCACAGCGGTCTCGCGCTTAGCGCCGCGGTGATCAGGTGCGGGTGTCAGCTGTATATGACAGCTGACACCCCGCAGCAATGCCCACGATCGGCGCTAGCATTTTAACCCCTCTGATGCCGCTGTCAGTAGTGACAGCGGCATAGAGGGGGATCACGCAGGGACGGGGGCTCCCTGCGCTCTCCCACCAGAGCAACGCGATGAGATCGCGTTGCTCTGGTGATCCGGGAGGAGTCCCCGGATCCAAGATGGCCGCGGGACTCCTTCCGGGTCATGAAATGACCTGGCTAGCCGGCGCCTGCTGAGAGTTGCTGAGAGCAGGTGCCGGAAAACCTCCTGAACTTGCCTGTCAGATCGCTGATCTCACAGAGTGCTATGCACACTGTCAGATCAACGATCTGATCTAATACAGTGATGTCCCACCCTGGGACAATGGTAGAAAGTAAAAAAAAAAAACCAGAATGTATAAAAAAAAAATCTCCAAATAAAGAAAAAAAAAACATTTCCCAGTAAATCCATTTATTTATGTAAATTAAAAAAAAAACAATAAAAGTACACATATTTGTTATCGCCGTGTCCGTAACGACCCGCTCTATAAAACTATCCCACTAGTTAACACCTTCAGTGAACACCGCAAAAAAATAAATAAAAAACAGGGTAAAAAAACAATGCTTTATTATCATATAGGCGAACAAAAAGTGGAATAACACGCAATCAAAAAGACGGATATAAATAACCATGGTACCGCTGAAAACGTCATCATGTCCCGCAAAAAAAAACCCACCATACAGCATCATCAGCAGAAAAATAAAAAAGTTATAGCTCTCAGAATAAAGTGATGCAAAAACAATTATTTTTTTATATAAAAAAGTTTTTATTGTGTAAAAGCGCCAAAACATAAAAAAATTACATAAATGAGGTATCGCTGTAATCATACTGACCTGAAGAATAAAGCTGCTTTATCAACTTTACCACATGAGGAACGGTATAAACGCCCCCCTAAAAGAATTTCAGGAATTGCTGGTTTTTGTTCATTCCGCCTCCCAAAAATCGGAATAAAAAGCGATCAAAAAATGTCATGTGCCCGAACATGGTACCAATAAAAACATCAACTCGTCCCGCAAGAAATAAGATCTCACATGACTCTGTGGGCCAAAATATGGATAAATTATAGCTCTCAAAATGTGGTGATGCAAAAACTATTTTTTGCAATAAAAAGCGTCTTTTAGTGTGTGATGGCTGCCAACCATAAAAATCCACCAAAAAAACGCTATAAAAGTAAATCAAACCCCCCTTCATCACCCCCTTAGTTAGGGAAAAATAATAAAATTTTAAAAAAATGTATTTATTTCCATTTTCCCATTAGGGCTAGGGTTAGGACTAGGGTTAGGGCTAGGGTTAGGGTTAGGGTTGGGGTGAGGGCTAGGGTTAGGGCTTGGGTTAGGGTTGGGGTTAGGGTTTTAGTTAGAATTGGGGAGTTTCCACTGTTTAGGCACATCAGGGGCTCTCCAAACGCGACATGGCGTCCGATCTCAATTCCAGCCAATTCTGCTTTGAAAAACTAAAACAGTGCTCCTTCCCTTCCGAGTTCCCCTGTGCGCCCAAACAGTGGTTCCCCCCAACATATGGGGTATCAGCATTCTCAGGACAAGTTGGACAAAAACTTTTGGGGTCCAATTTGTCCTGTTACCCTTGGAAAAATAAAAACGTGGGGGCTAAAATATAATTTTTGTGGAAAAAAAAATAATTTTTATTTTCATGGCTCTGCGTTATAAACTGTAGTGAAACACTTGTTGGTTCAAAGTTCTCACAACACATCTAGATAAGTTCCTACAGGGGTCTAGTTTTCAATATGGGGTCACTTGTGGGGGGTTTCTACTGTTTAGGTACATCAGGAGCTCTGCAAATGCAACATGGCGCCTGCAGACCAATCCATCTAAGTCTGCATTTCAAACGGCGCTCCTTCCCTTCCGAGCTCTGCCGTGCGCCCAAACAGTGGTTCCCCCCATATATGGGGTATCAGCGTACTCAGGACAAATTGGACAACAACTTTTGTGGTCCAATTTCTCCTGTTACCCTTGGGAAAATAAAAACGTGGGGACTAAAATATCATTTTCGTGGAAAAAAAATATTTTTTATTTTCACGGCTCTGCGTTATAAACTGTAGTGAAACATTTGTTGGTTCAAAGTTCTCACAACACATCTAGATAAGTTCCTTGGGGGGTCTAGTTTTCAATATGGGGTCACGTGTGGGGGTTTCTACTGTTTAGGTACATCAGGGGCTCTGCAAATGCAACATGATGCCTGCAGACCAATCCATCTAAGTCTGCATTTCAAACGGCGCTCCTTCCCTTCCGAGCTCTGCCGTGCACCCAAACAGTGGTTCACCCCCATGTATGGGGTATCAGCGTACTCAGGACAAATTGGACAATAACTTTTGTGGTCCAATTTCTCCTGTTACCCTTGGGAAAAAAAATTGCGGGCTAAAACATCATTTTGTGGAAAGAAAAAATTATTTTTTAATTTACACAGCGCTACATTCTAAACTTTAGTGAAACAATTGGGGGTTAAAAGTGCTCACCACACATCTAGATAAGTTCCTTAGGGGGTCTTTTTTCCAAAATGGGGTCACTTGTTGGGGGTTTCCACTGTTTAGGCACGTCAGGGGCTCTCCAAACGCGACATGGGTTCCGATCTCAATTCCAGCCAATTTTGCATTAAACAGTCAAACGGCGCTCCTTCCCTTCCGAGCTCTGCCATGCGCTCAAACAGTGGTTTATCCCCATATATGAAGTATCAGCGTACTCAGGACAAATTGCACAACAACTTTTGGGGTCCAATTTATCCTGTTACCCTTGGGAAAATAAAAAATTTGAGGCAAAAATATCATTTTTTGTGAAAATTAATATGAAATTTTTTTTACGGCTCTACATTATAAACTTCTGTGAAGCACTTGGAGGTTCAAAGTGCTCACCACACATCTAGATTAGTTCCTTAGAAGGTCTACTTTCCAAAATGGTGTCACTTGTGGGGGTTTCCACTGTTTAGGCACATCAGGGGCTCTCCAATCGCGACATGGGTTCCGATCTCAATTCCAGCAAATCTTGCATTGAAAAGTCAAATGGCGCTCCTTCCCTTCCGAGCTCTGCCATGTGCCCAATAAATGGTTTACCCCAACTTGCGGGGTATCGTCGTACTCAGGACAAATTGTACAATGACATTTGTGGTCCAATTTCTCCTGATACCCTTGGTAAAATAAAACAAATTGGATCTGAAGTAAAAATTTTGTGAAAAAAAAGTTAAATGTTCAATTTTTTTTAAACATTCCAAAAATACCTGTGAAGCACCTGAAGGGTTAATAAACTTTTTGAATGTGGATTTGAGTACCTTGAGGGGTGCAGTTTTTAAATGGTGTCACTTTTGGGCATTTTCTGTCATATAGACCCCTCAAAGTCACTTCAAGTGTGAGGTGGTCCGTAAAAAAAATGGTTTTGCAAATTTTGTTGCAAAAATGAGAAATCGCTGGTCAAATTTTAACCCTTATAACTCCCTAACAAAAAAAAATTATGTTTCCAAAATTGTGCTGATGTAAAGCAGACATGGGGGAAATGTTGTTTATTAGCTATATTATGTGATATAACTCTCTAATTTAAGGGCATAAAAACTAAAAGTTTGAAAATTGCTAAATTTTCATAATTTTCGACAAATTTTTGTTTTTTTCACAAATAAACGCAAGTTATATCGAAGTTTTCCGACTATCATGAAGTACAATATGTCTCGAGAAAACAAAGTCAGAATCACCAGGATCCGAAGCGTTTCAGAGTTATGACCTCATAAAATGACAGTGGTCAGAATTGTAAAAATTGGCCCTGTCACTTAGGTGAAAACAGGCTTCGAGGTGAAGGGGTTAAATTCATGTGATACCATGAATTACAGGAAATTCAACCTAAGCTCCATTCTCTGATCTCTATTAATATGTCTTTATGGTTCAGTTTTTCTCTTAAAGACTTGAGCACTGCTGATTAGCTGCAGTGAATCTAAATAATATAGTGAGGAAATAGTTGTAAACGTAGTGTCCTAATCAGTTTATATTTGGGTCATCACCAGAGGTAGCCTTCAAGGAAAACACAAACATTTTCATTTCACGTTATGCACTTTGTTTTGTCCTGTTAAACCTTCTGTATCTTAAAAAGATAAGTAGGCCTAACATTACCAATTTTTTCCTTATATTGGCTTTTAGCTTTTATTTGCTAGTATTTAGTACAGTTTTCATGGTATGATTTCATGGGTGATTCATTAACATCCTTCCAAAGCAGAGTAAACTACACTTGGGAATGATGCAATTTTTGTGTTTGATGTTAAAATTATTTAGCATAACTCATAGAAAAATGTGTCTAAATTAGCAAAATTACTCTCATGAGCAATAAAATTAGTATGCTCATAGTGGTCTCTCTGCAAAGCACAAACACAGGGACTGATTAGCTTAGGGCTTCTCATAAGCTTCTTGATAACTTTAATTTTTCTTAAGTTTAGCCATTTAAAGTTTGTACATTGGGATTTCAACCCCTATGTAGCAGATCACTATAGGCTAAATTCAGTAAAAATCTGCATCCTTCATTTTAAATCTTTGTTTTCACCAGTTTAAAGAAAGTATATTAAAATATTTTGAAATATTTTGCTATAGTAATGGTATTAAGGGAAATCTGCTAGTAGAATCAACCCACCTAAACCATCTTTGAGCATGTAGGTAATGGGAAGATGAATAAAATGATACCTTGATATCTGCAATCCAATGTATAATTCCAGAGATATCCACATTTTTCTTATATGTAAATGAGTATCTGATTTGCATGATAATCTACCTCCAGAGATTATTTTAAATGAAAGGGGGAGTTATCTTTGTGAGAAAGGTTAACTAATAGTGATGGGGCAAGCACTAAAATGCTCGGGTGCTCATTGCTCGGGTTGAGCAAATTGGAATGCTCGGGTACTCGACCCGAGCAACGAGCCTGTCTTGGGAAACTCGAGCATTTCTCTGGCTGCCCCTTCCCCCCGGCAGTCTTCAGAGGGACTAGAAATTGCAGAAATCGATGGAAACAGTGCTTAAATGACATGGGAACAGCATGGGGAAGACCCCTGGAAGCACTTCTGACTCCCAGGTCACTGCGGTGAACAATGTTGTCAGAGTCTTATGCCACTTATACAGACTCACAAAATAACATACAAAAACAAAACCAAAATGGATTTTCCTGGGAAATATGTTAAGGAACATCATTTCCAGGGTAATTACTTAGATATAAGGCAACATTAATAACCAAAAACAAAAATACTACTCCACATCTTGGGCTATGTTCACATGTAGCGTTTTTGGTGCATTTTTGAACTTTAGCATTACTTTCAACCAAGACAAATGAATTCACTGGGAAATGTCATATTAACATATTACAGCCTTATCTGGCATGTGGTGTTTGACACATCATCAGTCACATCCTGTTTCATTTATGAAAGAGGGAAATCACCTATATCTTTACTATTCTTAAAGGACCAGCAGTCGGCCCTCACTATTCTTAGAGAGCTATCAGCCTGCAATGCTTTGTTGTTCCCATTATTAAACAGTGGGTCTACTATACTGTTATTGCGTACGTAGTGAGTGGCAGGGCTGTCCAAAATTTGGATGCACCCCAATATCCTTTTGAAGAAACATGCAGGAAGGCCTCCTGAAAACAATGTTCCCATTATTAGAAAGTGGGTCTCCCATACTGTTTGCCTATGCAGTGAATGCAAGGGCTGCCAAATACTTAGACCTACTCCAAAGCCCCTTGGAAGAGATGTAGAGGAGGGCCCCATGAAAAAATGTTTCCATTATTAGGAAGTGGGTCTCCCACAGTGTTTGCTTATGCAGTGAAGCAACAGCTGCCAAAAACTTGGAGGAACTCCAATGCCCCTTGGAAGAGACGTAGAGATCAGAGGGCCTCCTGAAAACAATGTTCCCATTATTAGTAAGTGGGTCTCCCATAGTGTTTGCCTATACAATGAATGCAAGGGCTTCCAAAAATTTGGAGGCACTCCAATGCTCATTTGAAGAGATGTAGAGGAGGGCCTCATGAAAAAATGTTCCAATTATTAGGACGTGGGTCTCCCATAGTGTTTGCCTATGCAGTGAATGCAAGGGCTGCCAAAAATTTGGAGGCACTCCAATGCCTGTTGTAAAAGACGTGGAGGAGGGCCTCATAAACAATGTTCCTATTAGAAAGGAGCTGGTCTCCTTGACTCGTAATGCCCATGCACTAAGTGTATGGGCTGACAAACATTTACCCTTGGGAGGTATACATGAGCATACTGTATATCAATATTTTTTTTTACGGACATCATAATCACCCTTTAAAAAAATTATGTGGGTGTTGCATAGCAGACCACGGTCACCCTGGTGATATGGTGGTGGAGGATGAAGATGAGGAGGAGGACAACAACAAATAGCCAAAATCAGGAAGCGTATATGGTAATGCACCTCCCAAAAAAAAAGACTCTGGATTTGAGTTTATGTTACGCTGCTATCATTAGGTTGTGTTGACAAGTCTGGCCCAATCCAGCCTTGTTCATTTTTATAAGAGTCGGCCTGTCAGCATTTTCATTTGACAGGCAGATGCGCTTATCAGTTATAATTCCACCAGCGGCACTAAAAGCCCACTCTGACAAAATGTTAGAGGCCTGGCAAGCCAGGCCCTCCAAGGCATAGATAGCCATTTTATGCCACATATCCAGCTTGGATACCCAATAATTATAAGGCACTGAGGTATCACGAAGGGCGTTTGTATGGTCAGCAAGGCACTCCCTCAGCATCTTCCCAAACTTTGCACTCCTTGTGAGAGTACCCCGCGCCTCAGGGCCTGTGCAATGGGAGGGCCAGAGAAAAGTCTCCCAGAACTTTGCCAGTGTTCCCCTGCCTCTGCTGGACTGAAGTTGTGTCTCTCTTGCCTATTGGTTGTCCAACAAACTGTGACCTCTGCCGCTTTCAGATGGGAATTTAAAAAATTAAACCAATAAGTGCCTTCTGGTACTGCCCCATTTTAGTAGATTTGTCTGCCTCGGGAATAAGAGATAGAAAGTTCTCCTTGTAGCATGGGTCTAGAAGTGTCACCAAACAGTAATGACTGTCACCCAATATTTTGAGAACAAAAGGGTCATGGGAAAAGCAGCGTAACATAAACTCAGCCATGTGTGCCAGACTGCTAACAGGCAAGACTTTGTGTCCTCACCAAATGGATGACTGAATATGTCCTCAGGCTATCAACACTGAACAGACTGTATGACAGTTGTGCAGGTAGTACCATCTATAGCTCATGAAACTAGCTCCTGTTCTTCCTCCTCCTCCTCAGGCTGGAGTCACACACAACGTATAAAAATACAGTCCGTTTTTTACAGTCCAAATACGCAGAAATGTTCCCTGAACAGTGATCCGTATGTCATCCGTTGGCAAGGTGTGGCTGTGTATTTTGAGCATGTAAACCTCCGCATGGCATCCGTACGGTGAGATTTTCTCGCCAGCTTGCAAAATGGACATATAATAGATCCATGGTCTCAAATATTCCTGAAATATATATAAATATCTTTCCTCTAGTGTTAGGGTCGTGACCGACCCGTTTTAGGTTTTAAATGCATACAAATTCTACATACATTTGTTTATTGCATCAAGACTTTTTGACTTTTTCAGGAACTTATTTTAAAACAAAATACAATAAAACAAAACTATTTTACTAAATTGTAAAATGCTCTTATTAAAATTATAACATTTGTGTTGTTGGGGTCAATTTCGACCCAGGTCTAATATAAGAGTAAAAAAACAATAATAAGTCCCAAAACTGAACTTATAAACACAATATAAACCAACAGCCCACAGCCAGCTCTACCTCCAACAACTTGAGTTAGGGACATGTCCAAGCATATATGGCCAAATCAGCTTAGAGTTGGTACTTTGCAGAGTATACATCTCCAGTTTACACATGCAACAATGAGGAGAATATTTGATGTAAGCCAAATTCTGGATTATATCTTAGATGATAATGAATCAGAGGACACACACAGCAGCAAACTGATACAGATGAACAGGTTTCTGAGGAGGAAGATGATGTGGAGTATCAACCGGAAGACACAGACAGTTCTGATCAGTCTGATGAGGCGGTCACTGGTGCTGAAGCTGCTCCTGCTGAAAGATTCAAATCCAAAAGTGGTAAGATCAGTTGGAGCTCAGTACCTCCAGATGTACATGGCAGGGCAGATGCTGCAAATGTCATAAAAATGACCCCTGGGATCACAAGGTTTGCTGTGACAAGAGTAAGTGACATCAAGACATGCTTTGATCTGTTTATGCCATTGTCAATAAAAAAAAAAGTCATTATTGCTATGAGAAACCTTGAAGGAAAAAAAGTCCACGGCAACATGGGGAATGACCTTCATGATGATGTCCTGGATGCCTACATTGGTGTTCTTCTCCTTGCTGGAGTGTACAAATCCTGCAATGAGGCCACCGATAGTCTCTGGGACGCATCGACAGGCAGGAATATTTTCCGGGCAACAATGTCACTTCAACAGTTTCAAATGATATCAAGAGTCCTGAGATTTGACAACAGAGACACCAGAACAAAATCTGACAAACTTGCTCCCATCAGGGATGTTTGGGAGAAATGGGTGCAGCTCCTTCCACTGATGTCCAACCCAGAGCCAGAGGTGACAGTGGACGAACGTTTTCTCCCTTTCCGCGGAAAATGCCCCTTCCGGCAATACATGCCAAGTAAGCCAGGCAAATACGGCATAAAAATCTGGGCAGCCTGTGATGCAAAAACTAGCTATGCATGGAATCTACAGATTTACACAGGCAAGTCTGCAAGCGGCATCCCTGAAAAAAACCAAGGAAAACGTGTAGTCCTCGATATGACTACTGGACTGCAGGGTCACAACATTACTTGTGACAATTTTTTTACCAGCTATGACCTTGGACAAGAACTTCTTAGGAGGAAAATCACCATGGTGGGCACAGTGAAAAAAAACAAACCTGAGCTGCCCGCTGAACTGTTGCAGATGAAGGACAGGGCTCCACTTTCCTCAAAGTTTGTTTTTACAGACACCACCACTGATGTTTCATACTGCCCCAAAAAACGACGGAATGTGGTACTGATGTCCACACTTCACAAACATGCAGCTGTGTCATCAGGAAGTGACAAAAAGCCCAGAATCATCCTGGACTATAACAAAAACAAAGGAGGAGTGGACAACCTGGACAAGCTGACTGCCACCTACACTTGCCAGTGAATGACTAGAAGATGGCCAATGGTTGTATTTTACAACATCCTTGATGTTTCAGCATGCAATTCATTTGTGTTGTGGACCCACATTCACCAAGTATGGAATTCAAAGAAAAAAAACAAGCGGAGGATGTTTCTTGAGGAACTAGGAAGCTCCCTTGTCAAGGTGCACATTGACCAAAGGCCTGAGACCCAGCCGCTGCAGCCTTGGTCCGACAACTCCAGAGCTCAACAAGTGCTTCGTCCACACCCACAGCAACACAAAGAGCATCATCACCAGCATCCTCCTCAACCAGCCCTGCCTCAACATCAACCACAACAGCCACAACCCCAGTGAGACCACCTGATTCTAAAAGAAAGAGGTGTCAGGTCTGCCCTAGCAATAACGAAAGAAAGACAAACACATCATGCTTCGCCTGCAAAAAATACCTCTGCAAAGAACACACAAAAAGTGTCACTTTTTGCCAGACATGCATCTAAATACTAATGCATCTAAAAACTAGTACTTGATTTCTGTTGATTTGATTTGCTTGATTGTTGTTTGTTTGTTTGACCTAGAAAAGCTACTTTTTATTATTATTGCTATTAATGTTAATATAATTTTTATCTTTTATTTGTATTAAAGTTCTATAAAAAAAAATATCTGTTTTTTGCCTTTTTCATAAAGTAGTTAGATATGGGTCAAAATTGACCCGTAACACCATAGATGTTACTAGAGTTAATAATATAAAATATATATATATATATATGTATATTTTTTTTACATTTAAGAAATGTGTTCTAAAACCTTTCAGTAATAGTCAGGTAATATAACAAACTTTTTTAAGTTTATATTATTCTCTTGAGGTTCATTTGACAATATTTTTATATTGAAAATGAAGGGTATGCTCTCAAATGAAAGGCCCAGGGGGCCACAACAAAAATATTAAAATCAATCCTTCCATGGATGAGAAACCCTAACAAGGTAACTAAGAGGTAAGAAACAAATTGGATCATAAATAACTGTTTTTAGGGTATCCTAGGGGTGATTTAAGACACGGGTCAAAACCTACCCGTTAACATAAGAAAGAGTAACAGAAAGCTAACACTAGAGGAAAGATATATATATATATATATATATATATATATATATATATATATATATATATATATATGTCAGTGAGACACACACATACAGTATATATTTCATACAGAGCTAGATAGCTTAAAAGCCAGTAATTCAATTGCCGGCTTTTGCTATCTCCATATCAAACCCGTCAGGATATGAGACATGGTTTACATACAGTAAACCATTTCATATCCCTTATATTTTTACATACTCCTCACTAATAATGTTAGAAGTGTCTGTGTGTAAAATTTGGGAGCTCTAGGTGTTAAAATAAAGGGTTAAATCATGGAAAAATCTGGCGTGGGCTCTCGCGCAATTTTCTCCGCCAGAGTGGGAAGACCAAAAACACAATAATATACAGCATAGCAAAGATAAATGTTATTTCAATAATTGAACTATTTATGCTAAAACATGTACAAAAACAAACGACTACATATAAGGACTAGTCGCTATCAAATATAGAGAAAGGATTATGGATCTCAAGGACCCAAAAAAACGACCAAAATGTCCAAACATCGATGTATAAAAAGTTTAAATTTTATTATTTCACAACAATTGTGGAAAATATATAAATATACATCACATAAATATGACACAGGTGGAGTACAGTACTGCAGGATGTGCATAGACACCACACAGAAGCATGCTAAGGGCGCACGGAGCCGGGAACCAAAGACCCACCCATACCTAAGAATGGTCAGCAAGGGGTTAGAAAAACTCCAGTAATCAAATACATACAGCCACCTTGCTATAGCTAATAAAATGCTTCCATCATACAACTACATACAGAGACCCAAAGGTCCAGGTATCCAATGTGATCGACAAGTGTCCATTACCTTTTTGATAGAAAGAGCGGGTGAATTGTATCCAGGGTCCGTGCGCCCTCCCCGACGCACGTTTCGGTAGTTACACCTTCCTCAGGGGGAGTAATGAAGGAGATCTAATACGCTGTTATATATCCTCTAAAACCGGAAGTAACCGGGAACAACCCGGAAATGACTCATTATTACCATGGTGACCAGTATACATTCCCCCTTTTTTAACAAACATAAATATACAGAAGTGGCCATATTCTGTCGCAGCATATAGCCGCGGATGCGCCGCACACCGCCGCCCACTGCGCTGACACAGGGCCCTGTGTCACACAGCGGTGGACGCGTAGCGGCGCAGGCGCAGATAAGAGCACGACAGAAAATTACAATGCGCATGCGCAGTAAGTATTCAGATGCCGAAGCCACCATTTTGGAAAGGGGGAAATGCCTGCACCAACCCAAAACCATAAATACATAAATAATCAGCATAACTAATGTACATACAAAAAAAAATAACAAACATTTACAAGCAAATGGGACATTTGCTGGACATAATGTCACAGAAGAACATTCCATCCACTCCTTGGCATAAACAGGCTGAAATAACAAAGGAATAAATACTATGTCACTCCTATACATAAAAAAGGAAGAAGGGGCATTTAAACCAAAGTCCAATGTCAATTAATATATTTTTTCTCTGCCCAGAACTTGCTGAAATATCATAGTTCAAAGTATTCAGCCACAGATATCTTCGAAATAAGATAGAAACTATAGATGTAATATATCCGCAGCCATTCCATGAAGACAACCATCGATACATCAGATAGTGGAGGGTGTCCCAAACCCCGAACATGTCCATATGTCCACAAAACTCCAAGGTAACGACATAAAGGAAAACAACATAACTCGACCTAAAATATGAATAATATAAATTAATTGATTATACGCATAAAAACAAAAGGAATAAAAACATCAAAACCAAAGCAGTGTCCTGCTCAGATGTAAAACAGGCGGAGATCACAAGAAGGATGAAAAATTGAAATTCTCATTAAGGCCCCGTGGATGGACTGTGCCCAAGGTTCAGATCCATCGAGACTCCAATTGTGCCAGGCACTGAGAAATGTTACCCCCTCGAATACCCAAATCGATACCATCGATACCCTTCACACGTAGTCCCCTACTATTGCACATATGGTGTGTCTTGAAGTGTCTAGGTATTGTTTTCAGGAGGGCTGTATCCTCTTGCTCGCTGGCTGCCTCAATGCCACGAACGTGCTCCCTGACCCGCACCTTAAGTTGGCGTGTAGTAAGGCCAACATAGATCAGTGAGCACGGACAAGTGGCATAGTAGATAACATTCTTAGACTCACAAGTTATTGACTTCTCAATTTTGAACTTATTATGACCAGAAGAGTCAACAAATGAGTCACTACAATCGATGTTTATACAGGCGACACAACGACCACAAGGCCTACAACCACTCCTGACAGGGACATCATCAAGAAATGTTCTAGGGGAGACACCATTGTAGTGACTACGTATCAGGCGGTCCCGCAGGTTCTTAGCACGACGAAACGTGATAGCAGGCTTTTTGGGAAGAATCTTGGCAATAGTATTATCGGTCATTAGTATGGGCCAAGCTCTCATAAGAGCAGCACGCACTGACTCAGACTGAGTATTAAAATTGGTGATAAATCTCACCACATTTGAGTCATTTGTGCCAGTGTGGGCCTGGTATAGCAAAGAGTCCCTATCTGACCACTTAGCTCTATGATAGGCCCGTTTTATGGCCCTACGGCTGTACCCCCTCTCTAAAAACCGTTGCCTGAGTTTCTCAGCTTCTACCTCAAACAGCGATTGTGTGGAACAAATACGCAGAAGATGTTGAAATTGGCCCACGGGTACAGCACGAACCATATGACCAGGATGTGAGGAGGAGGCATGTAGCAGCATGTTAGTGGACGTTGGCTTACGGTAAATATTACTACTAATCTTCCCATCAGACTCTCTATGTAGAGCCACATCCAAAAACTCAATTTCATCTGGATGTTGTTTGACAGTAAGGCGTATATTCTGATCTTTATTATTAACTCCCTCAAAGAATAGATCCAAAGATGAAGAGGTACCCTGCCAGATGAGAAAAACGTCGTCGATGTACCGCGCCCATAAAAGGGCGCAGTCCACCGATGACGGTCGCTCATCCGACAGGAAGAGGTCCCTCTCCCACAGCCACAGGAACAAATTAGCATATGAGGGGGCAAAGGCCGCCCCCATAGCAGTGCCCTGGAGCTGGAGGTAGAGGGACCCCTTAAAAGTAAAAAAATTATGGGTGAGAGTAAATTCTAACACCTCTAAAACAAAAGCCCTGAAGCTGGAGGAGTAGTTGGATGTGTCCAAAAAGAATTTAACAGCACGTAACCCGTCATGATGACGGATACTCGTGTACAGAGACTCGACATCAGCTGTAACAAGAAGAGTATCTGGATCAAGGGAAAGACCGTCAATCATCTGGAGCAGCTGTGTCGTGTCTTTAAGGAAGGAGGGGAGACCCACCACCAATGGCTGTAAGATGGAATCAATCAATTTATTAATATTCTCCAGGAAATTCCACCGTCCCGACACAATTGGATGCCCAGGGGGGACATTGATGTTTTTGTGTATTTTAGGGAGGAGATAAAACGTAGGAAAAGTAGGTTCTTTAACTACCAGCGCTGTAGCCAGCTCCTTTGAAATAATTTCACCATCAACAGCAGCCGACAGGATAGTGGACAATTGTGCACACTAGGCGGACAAGGGGTTAAACATGAGCTTCTTATAGCAAACCGAATTTCTTAGTTGGTAAAAGGCCTCACGTTCATACATAATAGTGGGCCAGATAACAACGTTACCCCCCTTGTCCGCCGGTTTGAGCACCACACCCGGAAGCTGCTGTAGATGGTGCAAGCGCTGTCTCTCCTCCCTAGTGAGATTGTCCCCCCGGATGTGCTTGGGAATTTTCAAAAAGTCATTTGTGACTACCTGCACAAAAAGATCAATTGCGCTACAACTGGAGAGGGGGGGAATTTCCTGGAGCGAGGTCTAATAGATGGGGTATCCTACCTCCCTTCGTAGACTTGTGCTCATCCGACAACTCCTCCAACACCCTCAGGGCAGTTTGCTCTTCGTCTGTAGGAAAAAGAACATGTAGATTGTCATCAAAAAATGTCTTTTAAAGAGTAGAGAACGGGCAAAAAGATGTAAATCCTTAACAATAGAGAAAGTATCTAGGCCTGCTGCAGGTGAAAAAGAGAGGCCTCTATTGAGTAAGGACAAATCAGATGAAGTTAGTTTGTGCTCACTTAAGTTAATTACCTTATTCCCACTCTGTCCACTCTCTGGAGAGCGACCGCCCTGACGTCTGTACGGATGAAAATTGTGTTTACGAGGTCTCTTGTATCCCATCCCAGAACGGGTCACCATAGAAGATGCAGAAGCATCTGAGATATCAACAGCTGAGGAAATTGATGAAAAGGATCTCGCCTGATTCCTCATATACGGTTGTGATGCAATTTTAACCCACCGATAAACGGTTTTAAGCTGATAGTCCTTGGTGTCCCTATTAAATTTCTGGGTTTGATTTTCATGAATTTTTTTCAATGTTTGATCTAAGGATTTCTCCAAGTTCACTTCAAAATTATGTATTTTATCTTCCGTACCAATCGCACGGAGGTCCACTTGTGCAACGTCAATCTGTTTATCAAGATCCTCGATTGATTTGGTATTCAACTTAATAAGTAGTTGCATCAGAACTTTAGAACAGCTACTACATGCCTCCTCCCACTCACTAATGAAAACCGCATCCTCAACTGGATATGCAGGAGTTACTCTCACTCTTAGACCCCTAGGGATCATGGAGCGTGACACATATTTCTCCTCAACCAGCCCTGCCTCAACACTCAACATCAACCACAACAGCCACAACCCCAGTGAGACCACCTGATTCTAAAAGAAAGAGGTGTCAGGTCTGCCCTAGCACTAAGGAAAGAAAGACAAACACATCATGCTTCGCCTGCAAAAAATACCTCTGCAAAGAACACACAAAAAGTGTCACTTTTTGCCAGACATGCATCTAAATACTAATGCATCTAAAAACTAGTACTTGATTTCTGTTGATTTGATTTGCTTGATTGTTGTTTGTTTGTTTGACCTAGGAAAGCTACTTTTTATTATTATTGCTATTAATGTTAATATAATTTTTATCTTTTATTTGTATTAAAGTTCTATAAAAAAAAATATCTGTTTTTTGCCTTTTTCATAAAGTAGTTAGATATGGGTCAAAATTGACCCGTAACACCATAGATGTTACTAGAGTTAATAATATAAAATATATATATACCGTATATACTCGAGTATAAGCCGACCCGAGTATAAGCCGACCCCCCTAATTTTGCCACAAAAAACTGGGAAAACTTATTGACTCGAGTATAAGCCTAGGGTGGAAAATGCAGCAGCTACCGGTGAATTTCAAAATTAAAAATAGATACTCCATACCGTTCATTATGGCCCCATAGATGCTCCACATAAAGCTGTGCCACATATAATGCTCTGCACCATTCATTATGGCCCCATAGATGCTCCACATAAAGCTGTGCCATGCCATATATAATGCTCTGCACCATTGCCCCATAGATACTCCACATAAAGCTGTGCCATATATACAATGCTCTGCACCGTTGCCCCATAGCTGTGCCATATATATAATGCTCTGCACCGTTGCCCCATAGCTGTGCCATATAGTGCTCTGCACCGTTGCCCCATAGCTGTGCCATATATATAATGCTCTGCACCGTTGCCCCATAGCTGTGCCATATAGTGCTCTGCACCATTGCCCCATAGCTGTGCCATATAGTGCTCTGCACCATTGCCCCATAGCTGTGCCATATAGTGCTCTGCACCATTGCCCCATAGCTGTGCCATATAGTGCTCTGCACCATTGCCCCATAGCTGTGCCATATAGTGCTCTGCACCGTTGCCCCATAGCTGTGCCATATAGTGCTCTGCACCATTGCCCCATAGCTGTGCCATATAGTGCTCTGCACCGTTGCCCCATAGCTGTGCCATATAGTGCTCTGCACTGTCCATTATTGCCCCATAGCTGTTGCTGCTGCTGCAATAAAAAAAAAAAAAACACATACTCACCTGTCTTGCTTGCAGCTCCTCGGCGCCATCTTCCCGGCGTCTCTCCGCACTGACTGATCAGGCAGAGGGCGGCGCGCACACTATATGCGTCATCGTGCCCTCTGACCTGCACAGTCAGAGCGGAGAGAGAGATGCCGGGAAGATGGCGCGACGCCCGGCGTGTGGAACGAGGACAGGTGAATATGTCATACTTACCTGCTCCCGGCGTCCAGCTCCTTCACCCTGCCTGTCTTCAGTGCCGCAGCCTCTTTCTCTATCAGCGGTCACCGGCACCGCTTCATTAGAGAAATGAATTATGCGGCTCCGCCCCTATGGGAGGTGGAGCCGCCTATTAATTTCTCTAATGAGCGGTCCCACGTGACCGCTCAGGGGAAGAGGCTGCGGCACCTTAGACAGTGTGACAGGCAGGGGGAGCGCCAGGATCGCCGGGACTAGGTAAGTATATGACAGTGCTCACCCACCGACCCCACCACCGATCATGACTCGAGTATAAGCCGAGAGGGGCACTTTCAGCCCCAAAATTTGGGCTGAAAATCTCGGCTTATACTCGAGTATATACGGTATGTATATTTTTTTTACATTTAAGAAATGTGTTCTAAAACCTTTCAGTAATAGTCAGGTAATATAACAAACTTTTTTAAGTTTATATTATTCTCTTGAGGTTCATTTGACAATATTTTTATATTGAAAATGAAGGGTATGCTCTCAAATGAAAGGCCCAGGGGGCCACAACAAAAATATTAAAATCAATCCTTCCATGGATGAGAAACCCTAACAAGGTAACTAAGAGGTAAGAAACAAATTGGATCATAAATTACTGTTTTTAGGGTATCCTAGGGGTGATTTAAGACACGGGTCAAAACCGACCCGTTAACATAAGAAAGAGTAACAGAAAGCTAACACTAGAGAAAAGATATACATATATATATATATATCAGTGAGACACACACATACAGTATATATTTCATACAGAGCTAGATAGCTTAAAAGCCGGTAATTCAATTGCCGGCTTTTGCTATCTCCATATCAAACCCGTCAGGATATGAGACATGGTTTACATACAGTAAACCATTTCATATCCCTTATATTTTTACATACTCCTCACTAATAATGTTAGAAGTGTCTGTGTGTAAAATTTGGGAGCTCTAGGTGTTAAAATAAAGGGTTAAATCATGGAAATATCTGGCGTGGGCTCCCGCGCAATTTTCTCCGCCAGAGTGGGAAAGCCAGTGACTGAGGGCAGATATTAATAGCCAAGAGAGGGACCATGGTTATTGCCCCCCTGGCTAAAAATATCTGCCCCAGCCAACTCAGAAAAGGCACATCATATGAACTTTAGCGTGAGAAAATATTCAGAAAAATTCCCACGATAGAGTTCATTTGAGTTTATGCCACCAGGGGGCGCAGCACCGCAAGTAAACGAAGCTGCATTCCATTCATTCCCCAGTTTTTACAGCCAGGGGCAGCTGCATTAGCAGGATCCTTGGTTGTAAAATTACTTAACCTTTTCAGATGGATTTACATCGTGGGACATGAGTGTACGCCGGACAGGTATGGGATATTGTTTTTTTATTTTTCCTTTTTTTCAGAAGATCAAGGGTCGTCAGTTGGACTGAGAGTACAATAGATATTAAAACCCCATGTATTTATTTATTTAATTAAAATACTTTATTCATAATGTGTGTTTATTTTCACCCTTTATTACTATTGGATTAATAATGGATAGGTGTCTAATTGACATCTCTCCATTATTAATCTGGCTTAATGTCATCTTACATTAGCAAGGTGACATTAACCCCTTATTACCCCATATCCCACCGCTACTCGGGAGTGGGAAGAGAGTGGCTAAGTGCCAGAATAGGCACATCTTACAGATGTGCCTTTTCTGGGGTGGCTGGGGGCAGATGTTTTTAGCCAAGGGGGTCAATAACCATGGTCCCTCTCTAGGCTATTAATATCTTCCCTCAGTCACTGGCTTTCCCACTCAGACAGAGAAAATTGCGCAGGAGCCCATGCCGTTTTTTTCCTTGAGTTAACCCTTTATTTTAACACCTAGAGCTTCCAAATTTTACACACAGACACTTCAAACATTATTAGTGAGGAATATGTAAAAATATAAGGGATATGAAATAGTTTACTGCATGTAAACTATGTCTCATATCCTGTCGGGTTTGATAAGGAGATAGCAAAAGCTGGCAATTGAATTACCGGCTTTTAAGCTATCTAGCTCTGTATTAAATATAAATATGTATATATGTGTGTGTCAATGACATGCAGTTAGGTCCATATATATTTGGACAGAGACAACATTATTCTAATTTTGGTTCTAGACATTACCACAATAAATTTTAAACAAAACGATTCAGATGCAGTTGAAGTTCAGACTTTCAGCTTTCATTTGAGGGTATCCACATTAAAATTGGATGAAGGGTTTAGGAGTTTCAGCTCCTTAATATGTGCCACCCTGTTTTTAAAGGGACCAAAAGTAATTGGACAGATTAAATAATTGTAAATAAAATGTTCATTTCTAGTACTTGGTTGAAAATCCTTTGTTGGCAATGACTGCCTGAAGTCTTGAACTCATGGACATCACCAGACGCTGTGTTTCCTCCTTTTTGATGCTCTGCCAGGCCTTCACTGCAGTGGTTTTCAGTTGCTGTTTGTTTATGGGCCTTTCTGTCTGAAGTTTAGTCTATAACAAGTGAAATGCATGCTCAATTGGGTTCAGATCAGGTGACTGACTTGGCCATTCAAGAATATTCCACTTCTTTGCTTTAATAAACTCCTGAGTTGCTTTGGCTTTATGTTTTGGGTCATTGTCCATCTGTAGTATGAAATGGCTGCATTTGGCTGGATCTGAGCACACAGTATGGCTCTGAATACCTCAGAATTAATTCGGCTGCTTCTGTCCTGTGTCACATCATCAATAAACACTAGTGACCCAGTGCCACTGGCAGCCATGCATGCCCAAGCCATCACATTGCCTCTGCAGTGTTTTACAGATGATGTGGTATGCTTTGGATCATGAGTAGTGTTGAGCATTCCGATGCTGCAAGTATCGGGTATCGGCCGATACTTGCTGTATCGGAATTCCGATACCGGGATTCCGATACTCTTGTGGTATCGGGTATCGGGTATCGCAACAACATTAATGTTAAAATGTGTAAAAGAGAGAATTAAAATAAAAAATATCGCTATACTCACCTGTCCGACGCAGCCGGGACTTCAGCGAGGGAACCGGCAGCGTTGTTTGTTTAAAATTCGCGCTATTACTTGGTTACGTGAATTCCCGGCTTGTGATTGGTCAGGTCGGCCACGTTGCCGGGACGCGGACCAATCACAGCAAGCCGTGACGAAATTACGTCACGGCTTGCTGTGATTGGTCCGCGTCCCGGCAATATGGCCGCCCTGACCAATCACAAGCCGTGACGTCACGGGAGGCTGGACACGCGCCCATTTTAAAATGAGCGCGTCCAGCCTCCCGGCTTGTGATTGGTTGACCGCGGCGCAACCAATCACAAGCCGTGACGTCACGGGAGGCTGGACACGCGCCCATTTTAAAATGAGCGCGTCCAGCCTCCCGGCTTGTGATTGGTTGACCGCGGCGCAACCAATCACAAGCCGTGACGTCACGGGAGGCTGGACACGCGCCCATTTTAAAATGAGCGCGTGTCCAGCCTCCCGTGACGTCACGGCTTGTGATTGGTCAGGGCGGCCATATTGCCGGGACGCGGACCAATCACAGCAAGCCGTGACGTAATTTCGTCACGGCTTGCTGTGATTGGTCCGCGTCCCGGCAACATGGCCGACCTGACCAATCACAAGCCGGGAATTCACGTAACCAAGTAATAGCGCGAAGTTTAAACAAACAACGCTGCCGGTTCCCTCGCTGAAGTCCCGGCTGCGTCGGAGAGGTGAGTATAGCGATATTTTTTATTTTAATTCTTTCTTTTACACATTTATATGGTTCCCAGGGCCTGAAGGAGAGTTTCCTCTCCTTCAGACCCTGGGAACCATCAGGAATACCGTCCGATACCTGAGTCCCATTGACTTGTATTGGTATCGGGTATCGGTATCGGATTAGATCCGATACTTTGCCGGTATCGGCCGATACTTTCCGATACCGATACTTTCAAGTATCGGACGGTATCGCTCAACTCTAATCATGAGCTGTTCCACGCCTTCGCCATACTTTTCTCTTTCCATCATTCTGGTAGAGGTTGATCTTGGTTTCATCTGTCCAAAGAATGTTCTTCCAGAACTGTGCTGGCTTTTTTAGATGTTTTTTAGCAAAGTCCAGTATAGCCTTTTTATTCTTGATGCTTATGAGTGGCTTGCACCGTGCAGTGAACCCTCTGTAATTACTTTCATGCAGTCTTCTCTTTATGGTAGATTTGGATATTGATACGCCGACCTCCTGGAGAGTGCTGTTCACTTGGTTGGCTGTTGTGAAGAGGTTTCTCTTCACCATGGAGATTATTCTGCGATCATCCACCGCTGTTGTCTTCCGTGGGCACCCAGGTCTTTTTGTATTGATGAGTTCACCAGTGCTTTCTTTCTTTCTCAGGATGTACCAAACTGTAGATTTTGCCACTCCTAATATTGTAGCAATTTTTTAGATGGGTTTTTTTCTGTTTTCGCAGCTTAAGGATGGCTTGTTTCACCTGCATGGAGAGCTCCTTTGACCGCATGTTTACTTCACAGCAAAACCTTCCAAATGCAAGCACCACACCTCAAATCAACTCCAGGCCTTTTATCTGCTTAATTCAGAATGACATAATGAAGGGATTGCCCACAACTGTCCATGAAATAGCCTTGGAGTCAATTGTCCAATTACTTTTGGTCCCTTTAAAAACAGGGTGGCACATGTTAAGGAGCGGAAGCTCCTAAACCCTTCATCCAATTTAATGTGGATACCCTCAAATGAAAGCTGAAAGTCTGAACTTCAACTGCATCTGAATTGTTTTGTTTAAAATTCATTGTGGTAATGTCTATAACCAAAATTAGAAAAAGGTTGTCTCTGTCCAAATATATATGGACCTAACTGTATATCTACTATATAATTGTCTAAGGGGTACTTCCGTCTGTCTTTCCCAGAAATCCCGCATCGCTGATTGGTCTCACCAGCAGCCTGTCCTGGCTGCCGCGACCAATCAGCGACGGGCATAGTCCGATTAGTCCCTCCCTACTTCCATCCAGTCAGTGCCCGGCGCCCGCTCCATACTCCCGAGTGCCCCACAGTCAGCGCTCACAGAGGGGTAATGACAGCATTAATGGAGCGCGTTATGCCGTGGGTAACACACTCCGTTAACGCTGCTATTAACCCTGTGTGTCCCCAACTTTTTACTATTGATGCTGCCTATGCAGCATTAATAGTAAAAAGATGTAATGTTAAAAATAATAAAAAAACAAAAAACCTGCTATTCTCACCTTCCGTAGTAAGCTGAGACGCGCGCGGCCTCCGCCATCTTCCGTTCCCAGAGATGCATTGCGAAATTACCCAGAAGACTTAGCGGTCTCACGAGACCACTAAGTCATCTGGGTAATGTCGCAATGCATCCTGGGAAAGGAAGATGGCGGCAGCTGCGCGCGTCTCGGCACAGCTTCGCTGGATCCCGGTGGGTGAGTATAGAACTATTTTTTATTTTAAATATTTTTTTTAACAGGGATATCGTGCCCACACTACTATATACTGCATGGCTGCTATATACTACGTGGCCAGTGTTAGATACTGCGTGGGCTGTGCTATATATTATGTGGCCAGTGTTATATACTGCGTGGGCTGTGTGATATACTACGTGGGCTGTGCTACATATTACGTGGGCTGTGTTATATACTCTTTGGCCTGTGTTATATACTGTGTGGCTGCTATATACTGCGTGGGCTGTGTTATATAGTACGTGGGCTGAGTTATATACTACGTGGGCTGTGTTATATACTGCGTGGCCACAGTTATATACTGCGTGGCCTGTATTAACGCATTGGGTATTCTACAATATGTATGTATGTATATAGCAGCCACATAGTATATAGCACAGGCCACGTAGTATTTGTCTGCTATATACTACATGGCTTTTCTATAAAACATCGCTGCATCTTTCTCGCACGTCACATGCATGGTATGTGTGTAATCCATATTGTTCTCGCTCCCATAGACTTTCATTGGTGGATTTCTTGGGCAATACGCTGAAAAACGCAGCATGCTGCGATTTTCTCAACCCGTAAAATACGGCCGAGTAATATACAGCTGATGGGATCTGCCACATAGAGAAACATTGGTCCGTGTGCAATGCTTTGTTTTTGCGCCTCTCATACCGTCCGTATTTCTCTCTAGTATGTCCCCGACCTCATTGTCACTTAATCCACATTGGGATGAGATGAGGCTGGGCTGTGTGTAATCACCCTGTATGGTTTCTTGCTCCATCTCATCGTACTCCGTCTACAATGCATCCTCTTTGATTGTCAGCAGAGAGCATTTCAGAACACAGAGAAGCGGGATGGTGATGCTAATTAGGGCATCATCTCCGCTCACCATCTTGGTGGAGTCCTCAAAGTTTTGGAGGATGGTACATATGTCTGACATCCATGTCTACTCCTGAGGTCTAATGTGTGGAGTCTGAACTGAACACCGACGGCCTTGCTGATTCTGGTATTCAAATAAATCCATCTTCTGCTCACAAATCCTTTCTAACATCTGCATTGTAGAGTTCCAATGCAAGGAGACATCACACAACAGTTGATGACCAGGAAGCTGCAAACGCTGCTGAAGCACGGCAAGGGCGACGGAAGCTGTAGCTGACTTTCTAAAATGGGCACAGGGGTGTACTTTGACAAGGAGATCCGGCTGCTGTGGGTAGGTTTTGAGAAACTGCTGAACCACGAGGTTAAGCACTAGGGCCATGGGCCAGGCATGGTACGTGTGTGAGCTCGCCGCGCCTCATTGCAGCCACCAGGTTCCGGCCATTATCACACATGACCATGCCTGGCTATAGGTTCAGCGGTGTCAGCCACAGATCTGCCTGCTCTTTCAGAGCTGTCCACAACTCTTCTGCATTGTGAAGTTTGTCACCTAAGCATATAAGCTTCAGCACAACCTGTTGCCACTTGGCTGAGGTAGTGCTGCAGTGCTTCCAGTTTGTGACTGATTTGCTAATTTCGGAGATGGAGGCTGAAGAGGAGGATGAAGTACAGGAGCTGTAGATTGTGAGGGCAACCCTGATTGACCTAGGGCCTGCAATCCTCGGCATTGTGAGGACGTGTTCCATCCCAAGGTCCGACTGGGTCTCAGCTTCCACTATGTTAACACAGTGTGGCATCAGCGAGATGTACCATCACTACCAGGGCCGGCGTCAGCACCCGGCGCACCCGGGCAAGTGCCGGGGCCCTGACAAGACAGGGGGGCCCACTCACGCAGTCATAGATCCATCTGGCCGCTTTAACCCTTTCTACCCTTTCAATTTGCGCTGCCTGGCACAAGCATCTTCTCAGTCAGTGCAGGGCCAGGCACATAGGGGTTAAGGACACAGCCAGCATGACATTGTGGGCGGAGAGTTCTCCTGCTCTGCTGCTCTCCTGGCTGGGTGCAGTGCTGAACTAATCAGGCACAGGCAGATTCCGGACTGGAGGAGCTCCTACCGGCGCCTGAGTGAGTGCCATGCTATCGTTGTATGTTCTGACAGTCTGGGTGACCTGGGGCGGCCATGGGCTGGGCAGCTGCAGCTGACATATATATATATATATATGTATACTACAGCAGCCGCCCAGCCCAGGCCCCCAGCACAGCCTGTATAGATAGAGTGTATATAATATATATACAGGACAGGTGCTGGGGGCCTGGGCTGGGTGGCTGTTGAAGCCTATACACCGCACAGTACCTCTCCCCTGTATATATACACCGCACAGTACCTCTCCCCTGTATATATACACTGCACAGTACCTCTCCCCTGTATATATACACCGCACAGTACCTCTCCCCTGTATATATACACCGCACAGTACCTCTCCCCTGTATATATACACCGCACAGTACCTCTCCCCTGTATATATACACCGCACAGTACCTCTCCCCTGTATATATACACCGCACAGTACCTCTCCCCTGTATATATACACCGCACAGTACCTCTCCCCTGTATATATACACTGCACAGTGCCTCTCCCCTGTATATATACATCGCACAGTACCTCTCCCCTGTATATATACACTGCACAGTACCTCTCCCCTGTATATATACACCGCACAGTACCTCTCCCCTGTATATATACACCGCACAGTACCTCTCCCCTGTATATATACACCACACAGTACCTCTCCCCTGTATATATACACCGCACAGTATCTCTCCCCTGTATATATACACCGCACAGTACCTCTCCCCTGTATATATACACTGCACAGTACCTCTCCCCTGTATATATACACCGCACAGTACCTCTCCCCTGTATATATACACTGCACAGTACCACTCCCCTGTGTATATACACTGCACAGTACCTCTCCCCTGTATATATACACTGCACAGTACCTCTCCCCTGTATATATACAATGCACAGTACCTCTCCCCTGTATATATACACTGCACAGTGCCTCTCCCCTGTATATATACACTGCACAGTACCTCTCCCCTGTATATATACACTGCACAGCACCTCTCCCCTGTATATATACACCGCACAGTACCCCTCCCCTGTATATATACACTGCACAGTACCTCTCCCCTGTATATATACACTGCACAGTACCTCTCCCCTGTATATATACACCGCACAGTACCTCTCCCCTGTATATATATACTGCACAGTACCACTCCCCTCTATATATACTCCGCACAGTACCTCTCCCCTGTATATATACACCGCACAGTACCACTCCTCCTGTATATATACACTGCACAGTACCGCTCCTCCTGTATATATACACTGCACAGTACCACTCCTCCTGTCCTGTATATATACACTGCAGAATTTACAATAGCTATCACTCATGTAAGAAGTGAAATCTGGCATTGTACTCTACCTATATTTCTCTGCTGTATCTGGGCATCATGAATCGTAGTAAGTGTTAAAGGGGGGGGGCCCACTGAGACTCTTTCGCCCGGGGCCCTCAAAAACCTGGAGCCAGCCCTGATCACTACCCACGTGTCCGTGGTCAGGTGGACTTTCCCAGTAATTGCATTGTTGAGGACATGGCTAATGTTATGGGACACGTACTTATGTAATGCGGAGATGGCACACCGGGAGAAATAGTGGCGGCTGGGGACCGAGTACCGAGGGATGGCCACCGCCATCAAGTTGCGGAAAGCTTCCATCTCCACAAGCATAAAAGGCAACATTTCAAGTGCAAGCAGTCAAGAAATGTGGGAATTTAGTAGTGTGGCAAATGGGGCATTGGCTGCGTATTTGCGCTTGTGTTCCAATGACTGGGATATGGACAACTTAACACTGCTGGGAAAAGGAGGTGGACGTGCTTGCTGATGGTGATAGTGGAGTGTGTATAATGACAGATGCAGGGGAGGAGGCATCTTCACATGCACCATGGACAGGGGATTGGCTTGCACACACAACATAGGAAGAAACAGCGGTGTCACCCGCAGACACTCTTCCAAGACCCTGGGGTTCGGCCCACAAATTCGGGTGCGTTGCTGCCATGTGCCTGATCATGCTGGTAGTGGTCAGGCTGGTAGTTCTGCTACCCCTGCTGATGCTGCCCTGGCAGGTGGTGAAAATGGCCTTTTTGTGGTTATCGGCAGATTCCTTAACCCCTTTACCCCCAAGGGTGGTTTGCATCTTAATGACCAGGCCATTTTTTACATATCTGAGCACTGTCCATTTATGAGGTTATAACTCTGGAATGCTTCAACTGATCCTCATGATTCTGACATTGTTTTCTCATGACATATTGTTCTTCGTGATAGTGGTAAAATTTCTTTTGATATGACTTGCGTTTATTTGTGAAAAAAAATGGAAATTTGGTGAACATTTTGAAAATTTCGCAATTTTCCAACTTTGAATTTTAATGCCCTTACATCACAGAGATATGTCACAAAAATACTTAATAAGTAACATGTACCACATGTCTACTTTACATAAACACACATTTTGGAACATTTTTTTTTCTTGTTAGGGAGTTATAAGGGTTAAGAGTTGATCAGCGATTTCTCATTTCTACAACACCATTTTTTTTAGAGACCACATTACATTTAAAGTAACTTTGAGGGGTCGATATGACAGAAAATTCCCAAAAGTGACACCATTCTAAAAACTGCACCCTCAGTTCAACCACATTCAAGAAGTTTATTAACCCTTCAGGTGATATACAGAAATTTTTGGAATGTTTAAAAAAAAATGAACATTTCACTTTTTTCCCCAAAAAATGATTTCAGATCCAATTTGTTTTATTTTACCAATTGTAATAGGAGAAATTGGACCCCAAAAGTTGTGGAATTTGTCCTGAGTACGCTGATACCCCGTATGTTGGGGTTAACCATGTTTGGCCACATGGCAGAGCTTGGAAGGGAAGGAGCGCCGTTTAACTTTTCAAAGCAAAATGGGCTGGAATTCAGACCGGTTGTCATGTCGTGTTTGGAGAGCTCCTGATGTGTCTAAACAATGGAAACCCCCCCACAAGTGACATAATTTTGGAAAGTAGACCCCCTAAGGAACTTATCTAGATGTGTGGTGAGCACTTTGAAGCCCCAAGTGCTTCACATAAGTATATAATGTACAGCCATGAAAATACAAAAAATATTTTTTTTTCCACAAAAATTATCTTTTAGCCCACAATTTTTTATTTTCCCAAGGGTATCCGGAGAAATTGGACCACAACCGTTGTTGTGCAATTTGTCTTGAGTATGCTAATTCCCCATATGTGGGGGGGTACCACCGTTTGGGTGCATGGCAGAACTCGGAAGGGAAGGAGCGTCATTTTGGAATTGATGGAATGTCTGCGGGCGTCATGTTGCATTTGCAGAGCCCCTGATGTACCTAAACAGTTCAAACCCCCACAAGTGACCCCATATTGGAAACTAGACCCCCAAACTTATCTAGATGTGGATCACATAAATAGAACTACTGGCCTATGTATATGACACTTCCATTAAGTCAGCACATTTCAAAGATAGATCAAAAACGGAAGTCAATGTCATAAGATCTATAAACTCATAAACTTTATTAAATATTTAAAAACATAGAATCCAAATATAAATTTTTTTTTAACAATGGAGACAACATATGCAAAAAAACCGCACAAAAACAATCACTTAGCACATATAGTATAAATATGTATATATGACTGTCTATACACCTGCATGGAATGCCTATTTTAATGGTTTTTATCCCTTTTGCTGTTACTGAGGTGCTGGATATAGAAATTAATTTGCTCATATGTATAGAGCTATCCCAGCACTGAAGTGGTGCTGCACCACTCCTATGGAGGTATAATGGTAGTACATACAAAAATAAAGTGCATAGTGCATTACATCCAACTATTGCCACCACATGGCCACCACAGAGATGGAAATGCCTCTAGGGCTCTGGACCGCACAATCAGGTTATGTAGCACAGTTATCTCTTACATATTTACTTCCTGTCTATTACGTATGCACTATCAGTATATGGGGCCAATAGATTGCTGGTTATCAATATATTCCCTCATTAGCAGAGGCATTTCCATCTCTGTGGTGGCCATGTGGTGGCAATAGTTGGATGTAATACACTATGCACTTTATTTTTGTATGTACTACCATTATACCTCCATAGGAGTGGTGCAGCGCCACTTCAGTGCTGGGATAGCTCTATACATATGAGCAAATTAATTTCTATATCCAGCACCTCAGTAACAGCAAAAGGGATAAAAACCATTAAAATAGGCATTCCATGCAGGTGTATAGACAGTCATATATACATATTTATACTATATGTGCTAAGTGATTGTTTTTGTGTGCTTTTTTTGCATATGTTGTCTCCATTGTTAAAAAAAAAAATTATATTTGGATTCTATGTTTTTAAATATTTAATAAAGTTTGAGTTTATAGATCTTATGACATTGACTTCCGTTTTTGATCTATCTTTGAAATGTGTTATCTAGATGTGATATGAGAACTTTGAACCCCCAATTGTTTCACTAAAGTTTAAAAAGCAGAGCCGTGAAAATAAAAAATCATTTTTTCCCACAAAAATGATTTTTAGCCCCCAAATGATTATTATCCCAAGGGTAGCAGGAGAAATTGGACTGTAAAAGTTGTTGTCCAATTTGACCTGAGTGTTCTGATACCCCATATGTGGGGGTAAACCACTGTTTGGCCTCACGGCAGAGATCAGAAGGGAAGGAGCACCGTTTGACTGTTTCAATTCAGAATTGGCTGGAATTGAAATCTAACTCCTACCCTAACCCCAACACACCGTTAGCCCTAATCCCAATGCTAACCATAACCCTAACCACAACCCTAACCCTAATCCCAACCGTAAACATAATCTTAACGCTAACTTTAATCCAAACCACAGCCCTAACCCTAACTTAGCCCCAACCCTAACTTTAGCCCCAACCATAACCCTTACTCTAGCCCCAATCATAATCCTAACTTCAGCCCTAACCCTAATGGGAAAATGGAAATAAATACTTTTTTTAATTTTATTACTTTTTCCTTACTAAGGGGGTGATAAAGTGGGTTTGATTTACCATTTATAGCGGGTTTTTATGTTTGGCAGCTGTCACACATTACCAGGCACTTTTTATTGCAAAAAATAGTTTTTTGCATCACCACATTTTGAGAGCTATAATTTTTCAATATTTTGGCCCACAGTCTTGTTTTTTGCGGGACAGGTTGACGTTTTTATTGGTACCATTTTCGGGCACATGACATTTTTTGATCGCTTTTTATTACAATTTTTGAAGCAGAATGAACAAAAACCAGCAATTTATGAATTTCTTTTGGGGTGGCATTTATACTGTTCCATGTGTGTTAAAATTGATAAGGCAGTTTTTTTCTTCGGGTCAGTAGGATTGCAGCGATACCTCATTTTTGTGTTTTGGCGCTTTTATACAATAAAAACTATTTTATATAAAAATAATTATTTTTGCATCACTTTATTCTGAGAGCTATAACTTTTTGATTTCTATGCTAATGATGCTGTATGGCGGCTAGTTTTTTGCTGGACAAGGTGATGCTTTCAGCAGTACCATGATTATTTATATTCATCTTTTTGATCGCGTGTTATTCCACTTCTTATTCGGCGGTATAATAATAAAGCATTGTTTTTGGCCTTGTTTTTAATTGGGTTCACTAAAGGGGTTAACTAGTGGGACAGTTTTATAGGTCGGGTCGTTACCGACGCGGCAATACTAAACGTGTACTTTTATTGTTTTTTTTATTTACATAAAGAAATATATTTAATAGAACAATATTTTTTTTCTTTATTTAGTAATTTTTTTGTTAATATTTTTACCCAGTATAATTTTTTTTTAGCTTTTTTACATTGTCCCAGGAAGGGACATTACTGTAAAAAGTCAGATTGCTGATCTGATACTTTGCACAGAACTGTGTCAGATCAATGATCTGACAGGCAGTGAAGGATACTTGCCGATGCCTGCTCTCAGCAGGCACTGAGAAGCCACCTCCCTGAAGGACCTGGAAGGACCCCGAGGCCATCTTGGATCCGAGGTCTGCAGGCAGGGAGAACCTCAGAACAACGCGATCACACGATTGTTCTGAGTGTCTGAGGGAAGAACGCAGGGAGCCCCCTCCATTCGCGATGCCTCTCTATGCCACCGGAAAGCTGCAATCTTGTTTGATGGCACTCCTGGCACTTGTTCTCCTGGCATTTAGTACCGGGTGTCAGCTGTGATAATCATCTGACACCCGGTCATGATCAGCCGTGCTCCAACCGTGAGCACGGCTGATCGCATGTGACATACTATTCTGTCTATGGGAATTAGGGCCCAGGTCACATGGATGGAATAGTATGTCTGATGGCAGAAAGGGGTTAAAAAACAACCATACCTCGGAAGACTTAACAGTTGTACTGGTAACTTCCGTAGTGTTGGTCTAAACGGAAACGGTTGCCCGCCTGCGCCCATCACACTGTTTCTTCCTGTCTGTATGGGTGCTACGCCTCCCTCCCCGTGTGCTGCTTTACTCGCTCTGCATGTCCTGCCTGCCAGGTTGGGTCAGTTACTATATCATTAACCACCTAGTCTTCTACTTCCGCACCCTGGTCCTCCTCCTGACTTTCTTTCTAGCAATTGTGTCTCATCATCGTCCACCTCTTGTGACACTTTCCTACCATCACTTTCGTGTGACCATGGCTGCTCAAATATTTGGGCATCGCTACATGAGATCTCCTATTGCCCCTCTTCAAGTGGCCCGGGCGAGAGGCCCGAATCTATAAATGGAAAAGAGAACAGCTCTTCGGAGTGTCCAAGTGTGGGATCAGTTGTCTCCAGGTACTCAGCATAGCAGGAGGAAGGAGGATAAGGGTGAGGAATATGTCATACAAACTCACAGCTACTGAGACTTGACCATGTGGAAGACAGGGTGGTGGTGGTGGTGGCAAAGTGACTGACATTATTCGCTATCCAACCAACAACCTTTTAACACTGCTCTGGGTTCAATAGTAACTGGGACAGGAAGGTTGGGCAAGAAGATGTAGGTGTTTGTTGTGGCACAATTTCAGCTTGCCCACGGCCTCTGCATGCACCATCACCATCACATCTAGGTCCCCATCCCTTGCCTCGCGCCTTGCCCATTTTAAATGAAGGACAATATTTTTCAGTAGAAATGGCTGAATTTGGAGCGATCTTATACACCTCTGGCAAAAATTAAGAGACCACTGCAAAATGTTCAGTTTGTCTGATTTTTCTCTTTATAGGTATGTTTTTGAGTAAAATGCAAATTGTTCTTTTATTCTATAAACTTCTGACATGTTTAAGAATTTACAAGCAATAATTTTTATATTTCTTTCCTGACAAAGAAAAATGGTCAAAATAAAAAAAAAAAAAACAGGGCTTTCAGACCTCAAATAATGGAAAGAAAACAAGTTCATAATCATTTAGAAACAACAATACTAATGTTTTAACTCAGGAAAAGTTCTGAAATCAATACTTTGTGGAAAAAACACTATTTTTAATCACAGCTTTCATGCATCTTGGCATGCTTTACACCAGTCTTTCACATTGCTTCTGGCACAAAATTTAAGCAGTTCTTTGTTTGATGGCTTGTGACTATCCATTATCCTCTTGATTACATTCCAGAGGTTTTAAATGGGGTTCAGGTCTGGTGATTGGGCTGCCCATGACTGGGTTTTGATCTGGTGGTCTCTTAATTATTGCCAGAGCTGTAAGTGATCCGTGTGACGGACAAACCACAGTTTTATATAGCTGGCCTGTAGGTAACTATTTTTACCAGAAAACTGATGTCAATAACTTCGCTGACACACTGCAACCAAATTTAAATGGAGGCCAGAAATGACAGAATTTAGGGAGCAATTATATGTGATCCGTGTGACGGACAAAACACAGTTTTAAAAAGATGGATTTTTAGCATGGTAATATGGAAAGGATCTGGCTGTATTCTGCAGTGCCAACAAGCAAATGAAGCAGAAAAACTGTGTTCTCTGGAAATAATCAGGATTAAGATAAAAAAAATATTCCTGGCCCCTGATACCTGGGGCTGGAGTCGGACTGGGGTGTCTAGGGCCCACCAGTAGAAGGCTGCCATCCAGGGGTGGATTAAGGGTAGCCAGGACCCTGGGCTTTTCAGACACTGTGGGCCCCCGGTCATGTGACGGGGTCATGTGACGGGGTCATCATATACCTGAACCAGATTATTCCAGAAAAATAGTTGAAACAGTCGCTGTGTGAAACTATAACCTGTCAAACATCCATTGATCTAGTCAATTTACCCTTCAGTTAGGAAGAAAAAACAAAAAAAACAAAAAAACACAATACTATCACCATAAGTGTCAGTTTTCACAGGAGATCTGTACTTAGTATGCAGTGTCTGTGTAGAGGTAATACAGTGATCACCAGTGACATTATACACAGGAGCTCTGTATATAGTATAGTATACAGTGTATAGTGTATAGTGTCAGTGTATAGGTAGCACTGACTCACCAGTGATGTCTCTAGGTGAAGTCCTTCATCTTTTATCCAGCACAGACCGCCATCACTTCATCCAGCCAGGACTCATCTCTGCAAGAAATAACAGTTATCTACAGCTCCGCTTGCAGAACAGATTACTTAATTTTTCCCAACTTCTACATTACACCACATGAAGAAAAAGAGGCAACATAGTGTCACTCTACACAGTAGCAGGACCACCCCCCCATTTAAAACAGTGTCCTCAAAAATAAAATAAATACATCACTGCAGTAATAATATCCTTTAATTAGCCCCTATGGTAATAATATCCCCCATCCTGGCCCCGTGTATCTCATTCCTGGCATCAGACATATGTTCTCCCACCCTGCCCTCATGAGTAGTGTTGAGCATTCCGATACCGCAAGTATCGGGTATCGGCCGATACTTGCGGGTATCGGAATTCCGATACCGAGATCCGATACTTTTGTGGTATCGGGTATCGGTATCGAAACAACATTAATGTAAAAATGTGTAAAAGAGAGAATTAAAATAAAAAATATTGCTATACTCACCTCTCCGACGCAGCCTGCACCTTACCGAGGGAAGCGGCAGCGTTCTTTGTTTAAAATTTGCGCTTTTCTTTCCTTTACGTGAAGTCCCGGCTTGTGATTGGTTGCGTCGCAGTCACATGGGCGACGCAACCAATCACAGCAAGCCGTGACGTAATTTCAGGTCCTTAAGGATTTTAAAATTACGTCCCGGCTTTGTGATTGGTTGCGTCGCAGTCACATGGGCGTTGCAACCAATCACAGTAAGCCGTGACGTAATTTCAGGCCCTTAAGGATTTTAAAATTACGTCCCGGCTTTGTGATTGGTTGCGTCGCAGTCACATGGGCGACGCAACCAATCACAAGCCGTGACGTCACGGGAGGCTGGACACGCGCGCATTTTAAAATGCGCGCTTGTCCAGCCTCCCGTGATGTCCCGGCTTGTGATTGGTTGCGTCGCGGTCAACCAATCACAAGCCGGGAGGCTGGACACGCGCGCATTTTAAAATGCGCGCGTGTCCAGCCTCCCGGCTTGTGATTGGTTGACCGCGACGCAACCAATCACAAGCCGGGACGTCACGGGAGGCTGGACAAGCGCGCATTTTAAAATGCGCGCGTGTCCAGCCTCCCGGCTTGTGATTGGTTGACCGCGACGCAACCAATCACAAGCCGGGACGTCACGGGAGGCTGGACAAGCGCGCATTTTAAAATGCGCGCATGTCCAGCCTCCCGGCTTGTGATTGGTTGACCGCGACGCAACCAATCACAAGCCGGGACGTCACGGGAGGCTGGACAAGAGCGCATTTTAAAATGCGCGCGTGTCCAGCCTCCCGGCTTGTGATTGGTTGACCGCGACGCAACCAATCACAAGCCGGGACATCACGGGAGGCTGGACAAGCGCGCATTTTAAAATGCGCGCGTGTCCAGCCTCCCGTGACGTCACGGCTTGTGATTGGTTGCGTCGCCCATGTGACTGCGACGCAACCAATCACAAAGCCGGGACGTAATTTTAAAATCCTTAAGGACCTGAAATTACGTCACGGCTTGCTGTGATTGGTTGCGTCGCCCATGTGACTGCGACGCAACCAATCACAAAGCCGGGACTTCACGTAAGGAAAGAAAAGCGCGAATTTTAAGCAAACAACGCTGCCGGTTCCCTCGGAGAGGTGAGTATAGCAATATTTTTTATTTTAATTCTTTCTTTTACACATTAATATGGTTCCCAGGGCCTGAAGGAGAGTTTCCTCTCCTTCAGACCCTGGGAACCATCAGGAATACCGTCCGATACATGAGTCCCATTGACTTGTATTGGTATCGGGTATCGGTATCGGATTGGATCCGATACTTTGCCGGTATCGGCCGATACTTTCCGATACCGATACTTTCAAGTATCGGACGGTATCGCTCAACACTACTCATGAGTATCGATCCTGCCCCATATGATCTCCCCATCCTGCCCCATCAGGCTCCATCATATCCATCCTGCCCCATGATCCTGCACGATCTGTCTCCAATCCTGCCCCATGTCTTTCATTCTGCCCAGTGTCTCCAATCATGCCCCGTATCTACATTCTGCCCATGTCTCCAATCCTGCCCCATCTGTCTCAAGTCCTGCCCCCAGTGTGTCCAGCATCTCTGCCCCCAGTGTCCAGCATCTCTGCCCCCAATGTCCAGCATCTCTGCCCCCAGTGTCCAGCATCTCTGCCCCCAGTGTCCAGCATCCCTGCCCCAAGTGTCCAGCATCCCTGCCCCCAGTGTCCAGCATCTCTGCCCCCAGTGTCCAGCATCTCTGCCCCCAATGTGTCCAGCATCTCTGCCCCCAATTTGTCCAGCATCACTGCCCCCAGTGTCCAGCATCTCTGCCCCCAGTGTCCAGCATCTCTGCCCCAGTGTCCAGCATCTCTGCCCCCAGTGTCCAGCATCTCTGCCCCCAATGTGTCCAGCATCTCTGCCCCCAATGTGTCCAGCATCTCTGCCTCCAATGAGCCCAGCATCTCCGCCCCCAATGTGTCCAGCATCTCTGCCCCCAGTGTGTCCAACAATCTGCCCCCAATGTGTCCAGCAATCTGCCCCTATGTCTCCAGCATATTGCCCCCAGTGTGTCCAGCATTCTGCCCCCAGTGTGTCCAGCATTCTGCCCCCCAGTGTGTCCAGCATTCTGCCCCAGTGTGTTCAGCATTCTGCCCCATGTCTCCAGCATATTGCCCCAGTGTCTCCAGCATATTGCCCTAGTGTCCCCAGCATTCTGCCCCCAGTTTGTCCAGCATTCTGCCCCAGTGTTTCCAGCATATTGTCCCCAGTGTGTCCACCAATCTGCCCCAGTGTCTCCAGCATATTGCCCCCAGTGTGTCCAGCATTCTGCCTCCAGTGCTCCAGCATTCTGCCCCCAGTGTGTCCAGCATATTGCCCCCAGTGTGTCCAGCGTATTGCCCCCAGTGTGTCCAGCATATTGTCCCCAATGCATCCAGCATATTGCCCCCAGAGTGTCTAGCATATTGCCCCCAGTGTGTCCAGCATTCTGCCCCGTGTCTCCAGCATATTGCCCCAGTGTCTCCAGCATATTGCCCTAGTGTCCCCAGCATTCTGCCCCCAGTTTGTCCAGCATTCTGCCCCAGTATCTCCAGCATATTGTCCCCAGTGTGTCCACCAATCTGCCCCAGGTCTCCAGCATATTGCCTCCAGTGTGTCCAGCATTCTGCCTCCAGTGCTCCAGCATTCTGCCCCCAGTGTGTCCAGCATATTGCCCCCAGTGTGTCCAGCATATTGCCCCCAGAGTGTCCAGCATATTGCCCCCAGAGTGTCTAGCATATTGCCCCCAGTGTGTCCAGCATTCTGCCCCCAGTGTGTCCAGCATTCTGCCCCCAGTGTGTCCAGCATTCTGCCCCAGTGTCTCCAGCATATTGCCCCCAGTTTGTCCAGCATATTGTGCCCAGTGTGTCCAGCATTCTGCCCCCAGTGTGTCCAGCATTCTGCCCCCCAGTGTGTCCAGCATTCTGCCCCCCAGTGTGTCCAGCATTCTGCCCCATGTCTCCAGCATATTGCCCCAGTGTCTCCAGCATATTGCCCTAGTGTCCCCAGCATTCTGCCCCCAGTTTGTCCAGCATTCTGCCCCAGTATCTCCAGCATATTGTCCCCAGTGTGTCCACCAATCTGCCCCAGGTCTCCAGCATATTGCCTCCAGTGTGTCCAGCATTCTGCCTCCAGTGCTCCAGCATTCTGCCCCCAGTGTGTCCAGCATATTGCCCCCAGTGTGTCCAGCATGTTGCCCCCAGTGTGTCCAGCATATTGCCCCCAGAGTGTCCAGCATATTGCCCCCAGAGTGTCTAGCATATTGCCCCCAGTGTGTCCAGCATTCTGCCCCCAGTGTGTCCAGCATTCTGCCCCCAGTGTGTCCAGCATTCTGCCCCAGTGTCTCCAGCATATTGCCCCCAGTTTGTCCAGCATATTGTGCCCAGTGTGTCCAGCATTCTGCCCCCAGTGTGTCCAGCATTCTGCCCCCCAGTGTGTCCAGCATTCTGCCCCAGTGTGTCCAGCATTCTGCCCCGTGTCTCCAGCATATTGCCCCAGTGTCTCCAGCATATTGCCCTAGTGTCCACAGCATTCTGCCCCCAGTTTGTCCAGCATTCTGCCCAGTGTCTCCAGCATATTGTCCCCAGTGTGTCCACCAATCTGCCCCAGGTCTCCAGCATATTGCCCCCAGTGTGTCCAGCATTCTGCCTCCAGTGCTCCAGCATTCTGCCCCCAGTGTGTCCAGCATATTGCCCCCAGTGTGTCCAGCATATTGCCCCCAGTGTGTCCAGCATATTGCCCCCAGTGTGTCCAGCATTCTGCCCCCAGTGTGTCCAGCATATTGCCCCCAGTGTGTCCAGCATTCTGCCCTCAGTGTGTCCAGCATTCTGCCCCCAGTGTCCAGCATCTCTGCCCCCAGTTTCCAGCATCCCTGCCCCCAGTGTCCAGCATCTCTGCCCCCAGTGTCCAGCATCTCTGCCCCAATATGTCCAGCATCTCTGCCCCCAATGTGTCCAGCATCTCTGCCTCCAATGTGCCCAGCATCTCTGCCCCCAATGTGTCCAGCATCTCTGCCCCCAGTGTGACCAGCAATCTGCCCCCAATGTGTCCAGCAATCTGCCCCTATGTCTCCAGCATATTGCCCCCAGTGTGTCCAGCATTCTGCCCCCAGTGTGTCCAGCATTCTGCCCCCCCAGTATGTCCAGCATTCTGCCCCAGTGTGTCCAGCATTCTTCCCCCAGTGTGTCCAGCATTCTGCCCCGTGTCTCCAGCATATTGCCCCAGTGTCTCCAGCATATTGCCCCAGTGTCTCCAGCATATTGCCCTAGTGTCCCCAGCATTCTTCCCCCAGTTTGTCCAGCATTCTGCCCCAGTGTCTCCAGCATATTGTCCCCAGTGTGTCCACCAATCTGCCCCAGGTCTCCAGCATATTGCCCCCAGTGTGTCCAGCATTCTGCCCCCAGTGTGTCCAGCATATTGCCCCCAGTGTGTCCAGCATATTGCCCTCTGTGAGTCCAGCATATTGCCCCCAGTGTGTCCAGCATATTGCCCCCAGAGTGTCCAGCATATTGCCCCCAGAGTGTCTAGCACATTGCCCCCAGTGTGTTCAGCATATTGCCCCCAGTGTGTCCAGCATATTGCCCCCAGTAAGTCCAGCATTCTGCCCCAGTGTCTCCAGCATATTGCCCCCAGTTTGTCCAGCATATTGTGCCCAGTGTGTCCAGCATTCTGCCCCCAGTGTGTCCAGCATATTGCCCCCAGTGTGTCCAGCATTCTGCCCTCAGTGTGTCCAGCATTCTGCCACCAGTGTCCAGCATCTCTGCCCCCAATGTCCAGCATCTCTGCCCCCAGTGTCCAGCATCTCTGCCCCCAGTGTCCAGCATCCCTGTCCCCAATGTCCAGCATCTCTGTCCCCAGTGTCCAGCATCTCTGCCCCCAATGTGTGCAGCATCTCTGCCCCAATGTGTCCAGCATCTCTGCCCCCAGTGTCCAGCATCTCTGCCCCCAGTGTCCAGCATCTCTGCCCCCAGTGTCCAGCATCTCTGCCCCCAGTGTGTCCAGCATCTCTGCCTCCAATGTGTCCAGCATCTCTGCCCCAATATGTCCAGCATCTCTGCCTCCAATGTGTCCAGCATCTCTGCCCCAATGTGTCCTGCATCTCTTCCCCCAATGTGTCCAACATCTCTGCCCCCAGTGTGTCCAGCAATCTGCCCCCAGTGTGTCCAGCAATCTGCCCCTATGTCTCCAGCATATTGCACCCAGTATGTCCAGCATTCTGCCCCCAGTGTGTCCAGCATTCTGCCCCCCAGTGTGTCCAGCATTCTTCCCCAGTGTGTCCAGCATTCTGCCCCCAGTGTGTCCAGCATATTGCCCCAGTGTCTCCAGCATATTGCCCCAGTGTCTCCAGTATATTGCCCCAGTGTCTCCAGCATATTGCCCTTGTGTCCCCAGCATTCTGCCCCCAGTTTGTCCAGCATTCTGCCCCAGTGTCTCCAGCATATTGTCCCCAGTGTGTCCACCAATCTGCCCCAGGTCTCCAGCATATTGCCCCCAGTGTGTCCAGCATTCTGCCTCCAGTGCTCCAGATTTCTGCCCCCAGTGTGTCCAGCATATTGCCCTCAGTTTGTCCAGCATATTGCCCCAGAGTGTCCATCATATTGGCCCCAGAGTGTCCTGCATATTGCCCCAGAGTGTCTAGCATATTGCCCCCAGTGTGTCCAGCATGTTGCCCCCAGTGTGTCCAGCATATTGTCCCAGTGTGTCCAGCATTCTGCCTCCAGTGCTCCAGCATTCTGCCCCCAGTGTGTCCAGCATATTGCCCCCAGTGTGTCCAGCGTATTGCCTCCAGTGTGTCCAGCATTCTGCCTCCAGTGCTCCAGCATTCTGCCCCCAGTGTGTCCAGCATATTGCCCCCAGTGTGTCCAGCGTATTGCCCCAGTGTGTCCAGCATATTGCCTCCAGTGTGTCCAGCATTCTGCCTCCAGTGCTCCAGCATTCTGCCCCCAGTGTGTCCAGCATATTGCCCCCAGTGTGTCCAGCGTATTGCCCCCAGTGTGTCCAGCATATTGCCCCCAGTGTGTCCAGCATATTGCCCCCAGTTTGTCCAGCATATTGTCCCCAGTGTGTCCAGCATTCTGCCCTCAGTGTGTCCAGCATATTGCCCCCAGTGTGTCCAGCATATTGCCTCCAGTGTGTCCAGCATATTGCCCCCAGTGTGTCCAGCATTCTGCCCCAGTGTCTGCAGCATATTGCCCCCAGTGTGTCCAGCATATTTTCCCCAGTGTGTCCAGCATTTTGCCCCCAGTGTGTCCAGCATTCTGCCCTCAGTGTGTCCAGCATATTGCCCCCAGTGTGTCAAGCATATTGCCTCCAGTGTGTACAGCATATTGCCCCCAGTGTGTCCGGCATTCTGCCCCAGTGTCTCCAGCATATTTCCCCCAGTTTGTCCAGCATATTGTGCCCAGTGTGTCCAGCATTCTGCCCCCAGTGTGTCCAGCATATTTCCCCCAGTGTGTCCAGCATTCTGCTCTCAGTGTGTCCAGCATTCTGCCCTCAGTGTGTCCAGCATTTTGCCACCAGTGTGTCTAGCATATTGCCCCCAGTGTCCAGCATGCTGGCCCGGGCCCCCCGGATTGCCGTTCGCAATTAAAAAAAAAAAAAAAAGAGTTCGCTTCACCTGTCCGGGCTCCTTCGGTGAAGCAGCTCCCTCCAGCAGCGCGCTCTCGCCGGCGACTGACAATGACGTCAGACGCCGGCAACGTGCGCACTGCGGCTGATATCAGCTGCCAGCCTCCGATTGGCTGGTGGCTGTTAACTATTGACGTGCGGGCACGCGCCCACACATCAATAGCGTTTAACTGCCACAGCGCCGGTAGGGGCCCGGTGAGCAGATGAGACGGGGCCCAATGCGGACCCCCTCTGCCCACATACGCCAGTCAGGGCAGTAATGCCCTAATGGCGGTGGGCAATCTGAGCAGTAGCCCAGGGCCCCCCACACCACTGGGCCCTGGGCTACCGCCCAGATTGACCCTATTATAATCCGCCCCTGCTGCCGTTACACTAGCAGTATTTGGTCAGTATTTTACCTCAGTATGTGTAAGCCAAAACCAGGAGTGGAACAATTAGAGGAAAAGTATAATAGAAACATATGCACCACTTCTGCATTTATCACCCACTCCTGGCTTTGGCTTGCAAATACTTATGTAAAATACTGACCAAATACTGCTAGTGTGACGGCAGCCAAATTGACTCTAGGGGCCCACCCTATGGCTACCATAAACTGTTTTATTACTTGTTCATTTTGTGGCCTCTCACTGAAATATGTGCCTTTTAGCCAACTATACAGTGTGCAAAAGAGAACTGTATTGTGCACTGCACTGTTTCAAAATGTTTCTTGTTAAGCAACTTATTTATTATATTTGATAACAGAATTTGTTATTTACCATCAGTAGTTGTTCTTCTGTCACATGGACATTCCTTGTCCTAGGTAGACCACCTAGCCCCTCAGCCAATTTACAGGGAACCTGTCATGTCCCCCACACCCTAAGAACCACCACAGTTGTGTCTGCACATATAAATACCCTACCTAACAGTCCCTTTATTACATTATATAAAGAAACAGATCTGTAGAAAAAGTATTTCTAAAGTTCATTTATCATATGTAAATAAGGCCTTTGACCAGTCTATCTGCACTCCCTTTCATGCTCAGTGCGTTTCTCTGAAACACCCAACTTCAGAGGATCAACGCAGTGAGGGGAAGAGGCCGTACAAACGAGAGGTAAGTATAGAGCTGGTGATGACACCGATGCTTGTAAGTCATGTCATCACACCCATAGGGGCCGGATAACATCTGAGAGGGCCAATTACTCTGGGGACACTGAAACCCCCTCAATTACATATCATACACGGACTTTACAAATGCTTTTTCTAAAGATCTGTTTATGTGTTAAATGTCATACAGGGACTGTTAGGCAGGAAGTCTGTTCTTTTTTGTCCTTGTTATCATAGTGGTTGTGAAATCTGGCAGGCACCTCTGTCTGGGAAGAGCTGGACGGATTTCACAGGATCCGCCAGATCAGCCAGATGCTCCCATTGACTATAAGGCGAGACTACCTGGATCTGGCATTCAGCCAGCAAAACGGCCAACCCTCAGCATGGTGTGATGTCCAGCCACCTGTTTTGCTGGCTCATGACCGGCTTCCTATTATAGTAAATAGGAGCATCTGGCTGTAGTATCAGGAAAGTGCTGGATCCTTTGAATTCTATCCTGCTTTTCCTAGACAGAAGAGCCTGCCGGATTTCACAACACAAGTGTGAATGTAGCCTTACAGTGCAAATGACTTTGATGCTGCAGGTTCAGATGCAACACCTGTCCCAGCATCATCCCTGCAGTAACAAAACTACAACTCCCAGCAGGCCCTGAAGGTAAGAATCTGACAGGACATGCTGGGAGTTGTGATATTCAGGGGGTAAGGTTAGCAATATAATCTCTCAATATGGCCGCAGTCCGGCTTGCCTGAAGCATGTCCCTCTCTCCTCAGCCAGGATCACATGCAGTGAAAGCCTGCCGCCGCACTCTGCATACTGGGAGTGGGTCACGGGGGTCCTCACTGTCTGCCTTGTTCCCCATGCGCAAGAAGCAGGGAGTAGAGAAAGTACATGTCAGGAGGCTGGGGCCAGAGTCAACAGTACAGGACGCTGCTCCCTGTCCGTGCCGTTCCGGACCCCCGCACCTCCCAGTTCCCCTGTATATTTTGTGGTATGTGTTTGTTATTTTCTTTGCTGGTCTGTACTGAAGCATTAGTACTTTGCCTTATTCTGTTTAACTCTCCATAGGAGCGTCTGTCTCCATCCACCGGACAAGTGTCCCCCTCTCTCTTCCATCACTCTCTGCTCACCAAGGTCAGTCTTGCTCTACTCCCTCTGCATATCTATTTCGCATCTGATTTTTTCAATTGCTTATGAAGCCAGCCGTCCCCCGTTTTTTGCCTGCCTGGACGCTTTAGTATCGCTCGCATTGATTACGTACTCCTTTGGGCTTTGCTTACTTATTGTTATATTATGTACATATGTAAATTATTGGCTACTTGCTTATGGTTTTGTTTTTTTGTTTTTTTGTTTGTCTTGGCATTTTTTCCTTTTGTATCAGTGTATATACTGTATCTCTTGATATTCGTCACGATGATTCTATTGTAGTTACTACATGCCGCTTTGTTCTGCTGTTTTTTGCTGTACTCTCTTGGCCATATCATGTCTAATACAGTGTATTTTATGTTTTTTACAGTGAGGTTTTATAAAGACCCCAAGGGTCGAAACGTTACCTCTGAACTCTATTGACCACTGTGGTGTTACTTAATAAATACTTCACATTTCTGATGCTATTGTCTGAGTGCGGTTGTTGGTCCAAAATCAACGGCACAGGATGGCCAGCATGCCCACGTACAGGGCCAGACTGGGAAAAAAAAGTAGCCCTGCCACACAAACCCTACCAGCCCACACATTACAACACTCCCCACTCCAATCAATGGATTTTCCTTTACTCGGTTGTGCCCCGTAGCACTCATTAAAAGAGTTATTTGAAGAGTCACATGTGAATGGCACCGCACAGCTCCATTACATGGTGCACTTCAGAGCGCTGATTCTCAGGATCGTGGTGGTCCCAGCAGTCGGACTCCAGCCATTGGAAAGGTTTCGCCTATCCAGAGGAGAGGGGATAATTTTTATTTGCCTGTAAGCATATAGAAAATTATAAACAAATAATTTGCCCACGACTCATATTGCGTCCAAAGATCACATTACTAACCGTCCTCAAAGCACCAGAACGTAAGTAAATGTGATCACTGGTCGCTGGTGCAAAAAATCAAAATGATTTGGGTTTTTTCCACTTGTGTGCCATGGTCCTGAAAACTTGCTGGATGTAATGCAGCTACATTCCCTTACATTATACTGTATTGTAACTTGTATGTGTACTTGCATTGTAACTGCAGCATAATGGGATTATTGGCCGCACGCTGTATTACGGCCAAAGTAGACGAGTAGCCAAAGCAAAATATCACCTCTGTGCAGTATAAGCTGAGCAATGAAATTCTTATGCAGCCTCTTACTAAGGTCTCGCTCACACGGCCGGAGAAATCAGAAAGTAATGTACTGTACATGCTGCTGTCTGGAGGGAGCGCCACATGTCCATCTCCACAGGTGAGCTGCTGGGGTCTGGATGTATAGTGGACATGGGGTTTCTTGAAATCCCATCCACTATGCTGTAACATCTGGGCGCTGCAGGTTCAACGCTAGTCTCACAAGCACCACGCATGCTAGTCTCACAAGCACCACGCACTCTCGTCACACAAGCACCACGCACGCTAGTCTCACAAGCACCACGCATGCTAGTCTCACAAGCACCACGCACTCTCGTCACACAAGCACCACGCACGCTCGTCACACAAATACCATGCATGCTCATCACACATGCAGCAAGCACGCTCGTCACACATGCAGCACGCATGCTCGTCACACAAGCATCACACACACAAGTGCAGTGCACACAAATATACAGTACAGAATATACACAGCACAAGCACATTCTAGACATGACAGTAAAGTCACATTGTTGCTTACTTACTTCATCGGATCCTGTCTCCATTACACCAAGCTGCATCCTGCACTTAGAGTAGTGGGCCCTAAATGGTAAGCTCCGCCCCCAGTTTAACAAATTTAAAGAAGTTATAAGACCCATCTTAAAACTTTATGGCTCATACTGGTCACTGTCAGCTGCTCTGAGCCTGGAGACTCCTCACTGCTCACAGACACAGAAGTCTACAGAGTCTCCCATATTAATCAGGCTGAACACAGCATGAGAAGAAGAGTTGGAGAGTGAAGCAGCCATAGTTCCGCCCTCTCAGGGCTTCCTACTGCCGGAGCCACATGCTGAGAAGGACACTATGCTCTACTGACTGCAGGAGCTGTCAGGAAATGAAGATGTATCCCTCTCTCAGCAAGGACCCACCAGGAATTTCACCGATACCCCCCAGGCCAGACCGAGCCTGCCTGGGGCTATGTATAGAAATATCTGTCAAAGCACCAGCAGCAGACAGAACTGTAATGGACCCTCTTGCTATATACCCTGCAGTCTGCCACATACACTGCCTGCCTAACACTGATATCTATGCAGATGGATTAGTCCTCAGAAGGACTGTTAGTTGAGATAGATATGTGTCTAATATATTGTAGTATACCTACACTAAGTAAGACACAAGAAGATCTCTCCCTAGCTCATCATCAACTTTCCCTACACTGCCTGATTCCGGAGCAGACTGTGACGAGAATGGCGGCACCAGGTCTGATATAGACCTGATGATGCTGTGCAGCCAGCCAATCACTGTAATGCCACAACCAACATGGTTGCAGCATTGCAGTGTGTGGCAGACAAACCCTGCATGTTCATTGTCTCTCTAAAGAGCGCCAAACATGCATGGAGGAGATCCAAGCTCCAATTGAGCAACCCCGGAAATATTCTGCGAGCTCCGAGCATCTTGAGCAGTTAGATGCTCCGGTGAGTACCGAGTAGTGGCAAGCATGCTCGCTCATTGCTATTAGCTAACACAGAACAGTAGAACTGAACTTTGTGTCCTTACAAACATATTTGTTGCAGCTTTCACAGCTCTGGTGTATTGGATATTCTCTGCCTGTGGGATGAAAGCTGTAGCACTGCAGATGTGTCAGCTATAATCACAAAGATTTATGCAATAAGATCCGGAGAGCAGAGAGCGGTCATTACTAAGCACATTGGTAATGTCTTCTTTAATTTAAAATAATCTCTGGAAGCAGATTCTCATGCAAATCAGTGTTCGGCCAATAGTCCTGAACATTTCATTTCCATGTAATAGGAACATGGATTTCTCTGGAATAAGGCATTGGAATCGCTGATTTCAAGGTATCATTTTATTTAACTTCCTATGACCTGTGTGCCCATATACATGGCTTAGGACTCGAAGAGTTGATCCTACTGACAGATTCCCTTTAATGTCCTAGATCAGTGCTCCCCAACTCCGGTCTTCAAGAGCCACCAACAGGTCATGTGTTCAGGATTTCCTTAGTATTGCACAGGTGATGGAATTCTTGCCTTACCAAGTAATGCAATGATCACCTGGGCAATACTTAGAAAATCCTGAAAACATGACCTGTTGGTAGCTCTTGAGGACCGGAGTTGGGAAACACTGTCCTAGATGCTATTCAACAGAATGCTCAAAAAAGTTGTTTTAATTAGTACAAATTTACAAGTATAATTATATTGTGTAACATCTTCATTTTAATAATCAAATATGAAAATTAGCAAATTCAGTACTAAATTTTCAAATTTGACATATCTCATACAGTAGGGCCTTAGTATCTGATTTTGATATTGTATATCAATCCATTTTTATGATAAAACATATTTTTATACAACAATGAATGCAAATATAAAATATATACAGTACTGATTAAAAGATTGGACCCACCTGCTCATGGTTTTCCTCATTTTTATTGGAATCTGCACATTGGACTGAAGGCAGCAAAAGCACGAATGAAAACATATGGAAACAAACAGTAAAAAACAAATATGAAACAAACCTAAATGTGTGTTAAACTTTAGCTTTCTCAAAGTAGCCCCCTCTTACTTTGATGACAGTTTTACACACCTTTAGCAATCTCTCAAGCAGCCTCATGAGGTAAGTCACCTGTAATGGCGTTCCAATAGTCTTGAAGGAGTTTCCGGAGGTGTTGAGCACTTGTTGGCTGTTTTACCTTCTATCTATGGTCCAGCTCATCCAAAACTAGCTTTGTTGAGTTGAGATTGGGTGATTGTGGAGACCATGTAATTTGACTTATCAGTCATCACTCCATCGATATCCTTCATGGCAACATGGGGTAACTCATGTCAGCCTAATTTAACTGATGCAATCATCTGCATCATTTTTTTTATTTTTATATTTTTAATTGGCAAGGACTTGCGAATTTTGTAGAATATGAATCAAATTCAATTCACATTAAATTTGATTTGAAAACCTCCACTCCTAATAATATGATAATTTGACAACCCATTTAATCCTAGAAATACACAATTTCACAACTAGCTATTATTAAATCCCGGACAATGGGATGAATCCGTACACTGTCTGACAGTATCTCGTGCTGCGTTAAATCTCCAATTAGCACTAAAAAAATATTTAGAATTGAGAGTCCTCAGTGGTTGATACCTTTTAATGGCTAAAAGAAAAGATGGTAACAAATTGCAAGCTTTCGAGACTACACAGGTCTCTTCATCAGGCAAAGACTAAAAGAAATTCTGAAGAATCATATTTATGCACATCATAGCACAGAAAAAAAAAACAACCATGTATAAGACAGGTGACTTATACATGGTTGTTTTTTTTTTTTCTGTGCTATGTTGTGCATAAATATGATTCTTCAGAATTTCTTTTTGTCTTTGCCTGATGAAGAGACCTGTGTAGTCTCGAAAGCTCAATTGGGTTATTGCTCCTTAAACCCAAGCAGAGCAAACATAAAGTAACAGCCTTCAGATCCGGCAAAACAAAGAACAGTGTTCATAACATGGCTCTTCTCAATCAATACCATACTCGGTAGAGTCCAAATATTCAGGCTCGCTCTGGAGCCAAACATACACAGTCTGGGTTACCTGCTTGACAACATTGCAGTTTTCACGGGCTGGCATCCCATGGGTAATGACCTCCGGAGAAGCTGCCTTACTGGGATCACCGACTTGCCTGACAGGCACACATCAGTCAGTTCCTGACCCACCGAAAGATGGTAGCTTCCCCAACCCAGATAGCCGTCACGGTCTCTTCAGGCACATGCCTCCAACATGTGCTTCCCAGGAATCCAGTCCACACACTGAATTTTCCAACCAGAGAGACCATTCAGGTCCAAACACTCTCTCTCATGTGTCCTCAGTCACATTACATATCTGTAACCAATCCCACAGGTGGGAGGTCTGTGTGGTTAGTCAGACCTGCCCAGCTCTCCAACTAACCCTGTAAGCCTCCCATTAAGTAAACAAACACTTATGGGACTACAGGTCGCATAAAAACATTACTTCAGGCTTACAGCGCAGAGTATCTCTTCTGCAACACATACCAGCCATTTACAATAATGCCGAACATCATCTCATCATCACAGTGATGCCTGCAACTGCCATACATTCCTATGACCTCAATACGCCTCCGTGCGCATTATGAAGAGAAAATACTGCTCCCCTAGCTGTAACAGGGGTCACTGCATCACACTATGCATATTTATAAGAAAAGATATGTCTGCATTATTTACCTAAATATTTTTGGTGATCTATTCTGTTATGCAAGTTAAATTAGATGTTAAATACAGAGTCTAAGGTGCCAAGCTTTGTTTATACAAATCATCAGCAGTCATTTGCATGACATTGGGCTTTGATTCAGACATCCAGCTCCAAGTATTTCATTATTCTCATGCCACCTCTTTTAAAGGCTATCATGGTGCAAAACAAGATGGCAATTGAGACTAGAATGGAAGTCTATGCACTTCAGCAGTGAGTCCATTTTTGTCTTGAATGCAATAAAAGCTGCAGATTGGTCTGGAAACCACATTGGCAACAACATGAAGAGTCATTTATGAGGGAATATGAAAGTGTCCTATGAACCATTTTTTAACATAACACCGCACCACATGTTGCTCGTGCTACTGGGAGCAGTCTGCAAAATATAAATGTATATAGTATAGCAATCTGTGCATCAGATATTGATCTGAGTTTCAGTGCCTTCTCAATTAAAGACCATTATTACCAGCAGATTAGGCAGAAATATACTTATAAAACATAACCTTTAATGATAATACTCTAAAAAGGCCATGGGCCACAATGCATAGTAAACAACTAAGCATACATAAAGTGTAAGTTCTCAAAACAACTGTGCTCTAGATAAAAAAAACTGGCACAGTCTCACCAATGTAGCTTCTGTGAACGCTGATGTATGTGCTACATTGTAACCGCCATGCGGTCCAAAGACCGGAAGCTGTGTATGCGTTCCACTGTTAGAACGCAATGACAATTGAGTGAGCGGTCTGACCGGAAGTTTACATTCCAACCGGAAGTGGCGCAAGCGTTCCACTGTTGGAACGCAGGGACGATTTAGTGGGCGGACTAACCGGAGGTTTGCAGTCCGACCGGAAATGAAGTAAGCGTTCCACCGCCCCACTGCTGAGACGCAATGATAATCGATAGGAAGGAAATGATGTAAGCGTTCCGCTGCTGAAATACTGGGACTCATGAAACATGGAGGATCATACACATGATTGATCCTAGGGGCACGCACAAGGTAATGGCTGCCCTTAGTATCATGGAAACTAGGTCGGATCCTGAAATGACCCAGGGACTTTTTAAATAACAGTAAATTGAATGAATGACTGAGAACTATAACCTTCTTTTCCCCTGACAGGGCTGCTGACACAATAAGCTTTTCTATGAGGTTCTACTTGACACTGCAAGGAACCTATTACAGACATTGTTACATACAGTAACATTGCATGCCCCACTTTTCAGTTTTTGACTTTCCACAAAAATTTAAAATAACCAATACATTTTGTTCAACTTCACAATTGTGTTCCATTTGCTGATTCTTCACCAAAAATGTTCATTTGGTATCTTTATGTTTGAAGCATGATATGTGGGAAAAGGTTGAAAAGTTCCAGGGAGCCGAATACTTTCGCAAGGCACTGTATTTTGAAAATGTTTTTTTTCTACCCCCTGATAAACCCCCCGAATCGAGGGAGAAATGCTTTGGGGAGGCTACATAACCCTATGGGTAACTTAGAACAGGTTTACACTAGGGTACTGCCCTTGTTAGGACATGAGCAATGCCCCAGGGGCACAACATGGAGTGGTAAAACACAAAAAAGTACTCCCAAAAATCCCTTTATTATATTTGTTGATTCTTTATTATCTGATTTAAAGATACTTTGAACATGAAGTGATAGAAACATACTGGACGAAGGAAGTTCTACATTGGGGATATTGTGCCAGTTTTTTTTTATCAAGAGCATGGTTGTTTTGAGCACTTGTACTTTATGTGTGTTTAGTTGCTAATTATGCATTGTGGTCCATGGCCTTTTTAGAGTATTATCATTAAAGGTTATGTTTTATATACACTCACTGGCCACTTTATTAGGTACACCTGTCCAACTTCTTGTTAACACTTAATTTCTAATCAGCCAATCACATGGCGGCAACTCAGTGCATTTAGGCATGTAGACATGGTCAAGACAATCTCCTGCAGTTCAAACCGAGCATCAGTATGGGGAAGAAAGGTGATTTGAGTGCCTTTGAACGTGGCATGGTTGTTGGTGCCAGAAGGGCTGGTCTGAGTATTTCAGAAACTGCTGATCTACTGGGATTTTCACGCACAACCATCTCTAGGGTTTACAGAGAATGGTCCGAAAAAGAAAAAAAATTCAGTGAGCGGCAGTTCTGTGGGCGGAAATGCCTTGTTGATGCCAGAGGTCAGAGGAGAATGGGCAGACTGGTTCGAGCTGATAGAATGGCAACAGTGACTCAAATCGCCACCCGTTACAACCAAGGTAGGCCTAAGAGCATCTCTGAACGCACAGTGCGTCGAACTTTGAGGCAGATGGGCTATAGCAGCTGAAGACCACACCGGGTACCACTCCTTTCAGCTAAGAACAGGAAACTGAGGCTACAATTTGTACAAGCTCATCGAAATTGGACAGTAGAAGATTGGAAAAACGTTGCTTGGTCTGATGAGTCTCGATTTCTGCTGCGACATTCGGATGGTAGGGTCAGAATTTGGCGTAAACAACATGAAAGCATGGATCCATCCTGCCTTGTATGGAGCATCTTTGGGATGTGCAGCCGACAAATCTGCGGCAACTGTGTGATGCCATCATGTCAATATGGACCAAAATCTCTGAGGAATGCTTCCAGCACCTTGTTGAATCTATGCCACGAAGAATTGAGGCAGTTCTGAAGGCAAAAGGGGGTCCAACCCGTTACTAGCATGGTGTACCTAATAAAGTGGCCGGTGAGTGTATATATATTTCTGACTATTCTGCTGGTAATAAAGATCTACATGTGCAACCATGGCCTGCAACATCTACGGACTTATCTTACATTAAGCACATCTGTGACATTTTTCGGCAATTGCAAACAGAGCTGCCAGCAGTGTATCTTGATGATTTGCGAGTGTATTCAGCATGGCAGAACATTCATCAGATTAATTAATAACATAATTGATAGCAGCCAAAAGATGTAAGTCCAGGTATTTCTACATGTAGCATTAATACTTGATATTAAATAAATCAAGAAATGTTGAACATTTTGTTTCCACATTTTTCATCATTTTCATATCTTTAACATGTCCTTCGATCCCATGATTTTTTCAAGTCTACAACTTTTCCTTCTTCATGTTGCAATTTACATGTTGAAGGTACAGTTATTTTTCTAATGACAGTTTGTGTGGAAATGTTTAACATTTTGTTTCCCAATTTTTTTAAAGGATATAAGGATTATGGGATACTGTAGAGTAATAAGCATAATATCTCAGGATATTAATCCTGATCATATAGCACAATAAATCTGAGCTTTATGTAATTTTATAAAATTTCCACTATGAAAATGCATGTGTCTTATGTAAAAGAAAAACTATTTGTTGTCTAAAAATATATATATTTCCAGGTCAATGGCTTTGAGATATAAATGACTTGTGTGTATTTTTGCCCAGTGAAAACAGGATTATAGACTTCTTCCTACCTCCAGGGATCTCTCCTCTTCTTAGGAATCAGCTTTCTGGTAAAGCTGCAGAGAATACTACTGGTAGTTTCCAATGTATATCCTTTTTGATATGGTGAGCATGTCTATTTAATAATGTACTTCTTACATGTTTTTCTTTCTCTTTTAGTTTTGTTGGCTATTTAAAAAATATATGTGACTGGAAAGATTATTATAAGTAAACTAAGAATTATAGAATCACAGTGCTTTGATTATATAATGGTACATGTATGCAAGAGCTTTTTCGCTTAAAAATAATGTTGATATCTACAAGTGGCAAGAATAGAGCTATTTTTTACCTGGTAGACCCATTTACAGAAGGCAGTAAGTGGCGTTATGTATCTCTGGGCTCCATGTCCACCTCTATGCTTATTGGTAAAATGGGCTCCATCATATGCCATTTAATTGAAGAAAATGCTGAAAGGGGTTAACACTGTACACGATAATCCTTCACTGATGGGTGTAAAATATTCAAGAGATTGATTGTAAACCTCCATTCCCAACAGATAAAGCAGCAAAAGAAAACAGAACTCTAAAGAATTCTCATGAAAATAGGTGGTTTACTCATCCGTATGTGACAGAATGCTTGTACATGACATATGGATGAATAAACCACTTCTTCTGATGAGAATTCCTTGGAGTTCTGCTTTCTTCTGTTTATCAACAAAATTCATATTATCTCTATATAAAAATTTTAGCGTTACCCTGTCACAGCTTTGGTTGTATTGAGCTTTAGTATAGCCATGTGCTTGATGACTAAGGAAAGCATAGCTGTCAAAAAATATATTATCCGAATTTCAACAAATCTTAAGCAATGAAGAAAAAAATACACATTTGCGATGTCATAATAAAGCTTAGATCACCTCTAAAATTGTCACAATTTCTCAGCTCTGTGTTGTCTGGGACTTAGTGACGAACAGCTTTGTCATCCTACACTGTGCTGGGGCATGCTGAGTTGTCGATGCTTTGACTGACAGCTCAGCTGATTTCTCAAGGTGCTCCCTGTTCTTAGTAATTGCCCTACTATTTAGGTGAGCCGTCTGGTCCAGATCACTGCAGATCAACAACTTCTGCTCTCTGGTCTGTGTTTGCCTGATTCCTGTGCTGTGATTTATGAACTACAGTTGCTTGGCCTTTGGGCCATGTTCTGACTACCCGTTTGTTATTTAAAGACCAAAATGCAAAAGTGTCCAAATTCCCCCCTGATGGCATTGATACTGAGTTAGTGCTGTAACTGCTCCATCCTCTCCAGTCATTCACAACATGTCAGATTTGCACTATGTTCTGCTGTTGCTTGGGCTAGTCTAAACAAAGTGTTAAATGACTCACACAAATTGCTTATCCCACTTACACTGCTGCACTGACTGCTAATGTTTTTGCGGTGCCGCCTTGACATTCCCAGGGTTGGAAGTCTAGAACGGTGATGTGCACTGTATGCCTCACTGCTTTCTTGGGGAAAACCACCCTTAAGATTGTCTACAAGTGTGTTTTGATACTACAGCATGCGCACGTTCCTTTCAAAGAGGGGAGGCACCTGGCAAAATGTACTCTTTACCATGGATCTAACAGAATTGCAACCCAGTAGACAGCGCTATTTGTAACCATAAGAATAGGAGCATCATGTTGAAGTGCAGCGAGAAGGCACTTATGTGTTGAGAGCTTCCATGAGGTCCAAGCCAATGGGGTCTTTGTGAAGTAACACTCAAACTTGCTTCCTCCATCCCCTCCCACCAACCATAGGCAACAGAGAGGGGATGATTATCCTCTTCATCTCATGACTGTTGAGCGCCCATCACCTCCTCTTCCTTGTTCTCCTCCATTTGTTCTTTAGCTCCTGCACCTTCACTATCAGTTTGTCTGGTACCATGAGCCCCGCTAGATCGCTGTAATTCACCATCCCATGGGACCAACCTGTGCGACGACAGACCGGAACTTTGAGATATTGTTATCCTTTCAGATCTTCCTCTTTTTCCACCTCTTCCTCTGGGTTTACCACCTCTATTAGACTATTAAAAGTGTGCCTCAGCATGTTGGTGACCAGAAAAGTGATGCTGATGATGGCATCAGCGCTAACCATCTTAACAGCTCTTTCGAAACTGTGCAGAGTGGTGCAGAGGTCCTTTATCTGTGCCCACTCTGCAAGCATGATTTGCACCATGTTGTTCTGCATTGGACCAGGCTATGCAAAAGGACATACTGCACTAAGGCTAGATCCTGCTGCCACAGTTGCTTGAACATATGCAACATCGCAAATAAAGCGGTTAACCTTTAGCCAAAAGACCTTTGTAGCAGTGCAAGTCGATGACCTGCAGTGCGCGATCATCAGAAGTGAGCACAGAGCGACTGTGCTTCCTTCAACAGCGCATTCAGGCCAGGAAAGTGGCTGAGAAATTGCTGTACCACTAGATTGAGGATGTGAGCCATGAAAGGCATGTGTGTGAGATTGTTCTGGCATAGGGCCACCACTATGTTTGCACAGTTATCACACACAACATTCCCTGCTCCAGGGTCAGAGGAGGCAGTCATTGCTATAACTTATATAAATACCGATTTGTATATATAACCAATCATATTGCTCATATTGATTTGCATCTGTATTTTATGCCTTGGTTATGTCACACTATGCATGATTTACATAGGGGTGATGGTCATTGGTCCTATACTCGGGCCTTTTTAAATGGTTTTAGTCTGTGTCTATCTTTTTTGAGGTGTAATAAAAGTATTTTGATTTTTTCGTACTATTTATGGGTGTGCATATCATCATTAGTCCAGTCTTTTTTCTTTTGTGTTGTATCAAGTTTGCTTTACAGACTAGGTTTTGCATGCTGCATGATTAATGACATAGGGGTGCACCCCTTCTATGCATATTTACAATCAGTGAGATTTAACACCCCTGCCCATGTTTGCCTGTCCATGTGTCAGTGTTGAAATGCACCCTGGCAGAGGTATATTTTCTCACGGAATGGGCAATGTTGTCTGTGACACGCTGGTGTAGCACAGGCACAGATTTCTTAGAGAAGTAATGGCGACTGGGCAACTGGTACTGGGGAACTTTGACAGCCATCAACTTTTGGAAACCATCTGCATCCACCAGGTGGAAAGGCAGGATTTCCATGGCCAACATATTGGAGATGGTGAAATTCAAGCTCTATGTTTTATGGGCTGGCTGCTGTGCTGAGAGAGGGTGGAGTAGGGTGAACAGGACAAACTACTGGACTGTGAGTGAGGTGCAAGTGGAGATGTTATGATGGATTAAGAAAGATGTGATGTGCTTGGTGAAACAAAACAGCAGGCATGTCCAACTCCTGAACAGCTGATGGGATCTCACTCACCCCGACTCAAGGGGGGTAAACAAGAAAAGGTTATATGCACAGAGACATGTGTGAGAACACTTGGCAATTTAACAGAGGAGTAAGTAGCAGCAGTTGCGTTTCATGGGACGGATGGTGGTTGGCGAGATCTGCTAGTCCACATTTTAGTGCAGTGTAATTCCCACACTAAGACATTTTTAACTTACAATTGCCTGTTCATGAATGTAGTAGTCAAAATATTGCAATTTTTACCTCTACTGGTTCGTTTTTGCATAGTTGGCAGAAAACGAGAATTGGGTCATCCTTTGTGGTCTCAAAAAAGGCCAAGGCTAGGCAACCCTTGCCGCTACTGCAACCTGTCGACTTGCGACTAGTGTTGAGCGATACCGTCCGATACTTGAAAGTATCGGTATCGGAAAGTATCGGCCGATACCGGCAAAGTATCGGATCCAATCCGATACCGATACCCGATACCAATACAAGTCAATGGGACTCAAGTATCGGACGGTATTCCTGATGGTTCCCAGGGTCTGAAGGAGAGGAAACTCTCCTTCAGGCCCTGGGAACCATATAAATGTGTAAAAGAAAGAATTAAAATAAAAAATATCGCTATACTCACCTGTCCGACGCAGCCGGGACCTCAGCGAGGGAACCGGCAGCGTTGTTTGTTTAAAATTCGCGCTTTTACTTGGTTACGTGAATTCCCGGCTTGTGATTGGTCAGGGCGGCCATGTTGCCGGGACGCGGACCAATCACAGCAAGCCGTGACGAAATTACGTCACGGCTTGCTGTGATTGGTCCGCGTCCCGGCAACATGGCCGCCATTAACCAATCACAAGCCGTGACGTCACGGGAGGCTGGACTTGCGCACTTTTTAAAAAACGCGCGTGTCCAGCCTCCCGTGACGTCACGGCTTGTGATTGGTTAATGGCGTCCATGTTGCCGGGACGCGGACCAATCACAGCAAGCCGTGACGTAATTTCGTCACGGCTTACTGTGATTGGTCCGCGTCCCGGCAACATGGTGCCGTGACCAATCATAAGCCGGGACGTCACTGGAGGCTGGACACGCGCGTTTTTTAAAAAGTGCGCAAGTCCAGCCTCCCGTGACGTCACGGCTTGTGATTGGTTAATGGCGGCCATGTTGCCGGGACGCGGACCAATCACAGCAAGCCGTGACGTAATTTCGTCACGGCTTGCTGTGATTGGTCCGCGTCCCGGCAACATGGCCGCCCTGACCAATCACAAGCCGGGAATTCACGTAACCAAGTAAAAGCGCGAATTTTAAACAAACAACGCTGCCGGTTCCTTCGCTGAGGTCCAGGCTGCGTCGGACAGGTGAGTATAGCGATATTTTTTATTTTAATTCTTTCTTTTACACATTTTTACATTAATGTTGTTTCGATACCGATACCCGATATCACAAAAATATCGGATCTCGGTATCGGAAATTCCGATACAGCAAGTATCGGCCGATACCCGATACTTGCAGCATCGGAATGCTCAACACTACTTGCGACCGATGATGGCCACACCTACAGTTGTGGCTGAGGAGGCAGTGCTTGTCGTAGTTTCATCACTCCCTGTCTGTGCAGCAAGCCACAAAGTGACCTCTTTGTCTTCCTCCGCCTCCATGTCCTCTGCTGAGCTACTCTGCTGCATAGCTCTGAGTTCAGACCAAGTGGGGTCTACAACCTATTCCTCTTTGTTCACCAATTCCTTGCACCGAGAGTCACCCTCTTCCTCATCCTGCCCTGACAGCACAGTCTGTGTTCGCCTCTGTTATCTGAGTCTCATCAATATCACCTCCACCCCCATGGGTTAACATCTGGTGGTGGGGGTCTGGATTCTGTTTGGATCCTATTTTGTCTGGCCCTGGATCCAATGGGAAAAATCACTTGATTCAGCACTTCCATCCACTGGAGCACATGCTCCTTTCTAATCCTCATCTACAAGTCATAATGCTTGTAGATGAGGACAAGTATCCAGAAGGTGTTAAGTGGTAAACAGAGTTTTTAACGCATGAATAGTGTTGAGCATTCCGATACCGCAAGTATCGGGTATCGGCCGATATTTGCGGTATCGGAATTCCGATACCGAGTTCCGATATTTTTGTGATATCGGAAATCGGAATCGGAAGTTCCCAGTGTATGGTTCCCAGGGTCTGGAGGAGAGGAGACTCTCCTTCAGGCCCTGGGATCCTTATTAATGTAAAAAATAAATAATAAAAATAAAAAATATTGATATACTCACCCGTCCGGTGGCCCCTGGACCTTAGCGCTGTTAACCGGCAGCCTCCGTTCCTAAGAATGCAGTGTTTAGGACCTGTGATGACGTCGCGTGAGCGGTCACATGAGCGGTCACGCGACCAATCACAAGCCGCGACATCATCGAAGGTCCTTCACTCGCTTATTCTTAGGAACGGAGGCTGCCGGTTAACACCGCTAAGGTCCAGGGGCCGCCAGACGGGTGATTATATCCATATTTTTTATTTTTATTATTTATTTTTTACATTAATATGGATCCCAGGGCCTGAAGGAGAGTTTCCTCTCCTTCAGACCCTGGGAACCATAAGGGATACCTTCCGATACTTGTGTCCCATTGACTTGCATTGGTATCGGATATCGGTATCGGCGATATCCGATATTTTTCGGATATCGGCCGATACAATCCGATACCGATACTTTCAAGTATTGGAAGGTATCGCTCAACACTACGCATGAATGTTTGTTTAAAAATCATGTCATGCCTTTTGGGTTTATCAATGCTCCTGCTGTCTCTCAGAACTTTATGAACTACATTTTTTCTGATATTATTGAAAGTTTTATTGTGATATACCTTGATGATATTCTAATGTTTTTGCCTTTTCTGGATTCACACTGCAATCACATTCAGTTTGTTTCACAGAAACTCATGGAAAATTATTTTTCTGTTCAAGAAAAATTGTTCCTGGGGTTCATTTTATCAGCTGAAATGCTAAGAAGGACACTGAGAGGGCGCAGGCTATAATTGATTGGTGTCAAGGTTTGTTTGTTGTATACTATTGGCTCGTTTGATAAAATAAAGGAGTGCTTCAGTTTGCTCCAGTTTTAATTCAACCCGATCTCCAGAAACGATTCATCGTAGAGTTGGATTCCTCAGAGGTTGAGTTAGGGCTTTTTTGTCTCAAGGTTACAAAACTCTAATCAACTTGCAACCATGTGCATTTTTTTCTAGTATATTTTTGTGTGCTGAGAGGAATTATGATGTTGGGAATCATGAGCTGTCAAGTTAGCTTTTGAAGAATGTAGACATTTTTTGAAGGGATCTATCTGGTTTCTTGTGGTGACAGATCATAAAAATTTAACTTATATTGAATCTGTTAAACATTTAACCCCCCCAGAGAGGCCAGAAGGACCCTTATTTTTTTTAGATTCAATTTTTCCATCACGTTCAGACTGGGGTCTAAGAATGTTAGGGCTGATTTTGTGCCACACAGCTTTGATTCTGTTTCTCCTCCACAACCTCCATTCTCCATTCTTCCTCACGGAATTGTAATTTATATTGTAGCCATAGATTTGTAATATGAAATTAATGAAGTGCTGTTATTAACCTCATCCACTACTCCTGAATCTAAATTATTTGTGCCTGTGTATATAAGATTACAATTATTGCAGGCGTTTCATAATTTGGTCTTAAGTGGTCACACAAGTTCACTGCTACACAGAAAGTTGTTTCTAGAATCTTTTGGAGGTGCTTAATGACATTAAGAATTTTGTATCCGCTTGTGAGGTTTGCACACATGCTAAAGTCTGTCATAAGCAGTTGGCCAGGGAAATGGCTCTATTAACTATTCCAGAAATACTGTGGTCTCGTTTGTCAATAGATTTAATTACTGATTTGCCTTTTTCTGGTGGAAAAACTGTCATTTGGGTGGTAGAAGACCCATTTAGTGAACAAGCTCACTTTGTTCCTTTATGTGGCTTAACTAATGCTGAAATGCTTTCCAGGTTAATCAATCATGTGGTGAGATTGCATGGAATTCCTTTGAACACTGTATCTGATAGGAGAGTGCAATTTGTCTCTAAATTTAGGGGGGGCATTTTGTAGGAAATTGGGGATTGTCATGTCGTTTTCCTCTGCTTATTACCCTGAACCCAATAGTCACAAAGTGTGGACAAATCAATTGTTAGAACAAATTTTAATATATTTTTTTGCGGCTCAGCAGGAAGAGCGGTTAAAATTTTTGCCTCTTACTAAGTTTGCCTTTAACAGTCGAGTCAGCCAGTCCAGTGGAACCTCAACTTTCTTTTGTAATTATGCTTTTAGCCTCAATTTGGTATTGCAATATAAATAAATAATTTAAAAAAATGTAATGGGTTCCATTGTATTTTTGATAACCAGGCAAAACTGACAGCTGCAGGTTGCAACCCTCAACTGTCAGGGTAAGCAAGGCTGGTTATCAAAAATAAAGGGCCCCACGTGATTAAAAAAAGTATTTAAATAAATGATTTTTTAAAATGGCGTGATTTCCCCCATATTTCTGACACCCAGTCAATCTTAAGCAGGCAGCTGGGGGCTGGTAATCTCAGGCTGGCATAAAATACATACAAATTTATATTTTGCTAAGGAAAAAAAGCCCATAAACTTGCATGACTTTGTGACAAAAAGGAAGCCCTATAGTTGGTAAAATGGCTACTATGAATCAGCTACATGAAGAATAAAAGGTAGAGGGAAAAACACTGCACAAACGTTCTTAACCCAGCCAGGTTTTGATTTTACCAAGTTAGGATGTTACATACTTTTTTTATTCTTTGTCTTCTATTTTGACTTTTTGATCTGTCTGGATAATACATATGACTTATGTGAAAGACGTTTGAAGTCCACAGTGAGGTCTTGTGAAGCCATTATTTTTTATTTGGAGATAAGAGCTAGGCTGAGATTAATCTATCCTTAGGCAAATTTTCTTCTGTTGACAAGGAAATCTTTGTTCTTTTCCACTGTATTTGAAAAGTTTAAATTTATTGATTTTTATGGCTGCGTCCTGAAATGAGCTGCAATTCATTACCATAATTTAAAGCTATTAAAAAGACTGAAACTTAGAACAAAAGTGAGTTATATTTACAACCTTGAAACAAAGATGGATCCTACAAGGTTTCTGATGCCGTTTTTTTTTTAAGGTGTCATTGTTTTCCATTGAGCTTTACCTTACCACTTAGAGTATACTACCACTTATCTTTGTGATGCCCATTCAAATCCTCTAGCAGGGCTAGCTCCAGTTTTTCGTGGGCCCCGGTGAAAGAGTCTCTGTGGTCCTTTTAACACATACCATAATTCATGATGTACAGATATGGTGGAGAAGCATAGGCATAGTACAATGCCATAGATTTTATTAATTTATTACATTACAAGATTGACATCAATTGTAAATTCTACAATGCCTTATATCAAAGAGGATTCAGGTGATTTAGGGTCCACAGGTTTCAGGGTTTCAGTACCTGTACTGTTAGAGGTAAATGGGATATTGATAAATGTTCCCTACCAGTGGAAATTGTCCTCAGTAGTGTACCCTTTACAAAAGTAATTTTCCTCCTTTTACAAAAGTAATTTTCCTCCTATATAGTCCTCCATACAGTATTATGAGCACCACACTGTCCTCCATACAGTATTGTGGGCACTACATAGTCCTCAATGCAATATTATGGGCACCACATAGTCCTCCATATGGTATTATTGGCAACATATACTCCTCCATACAGTATTATACGGTGGGCACAGAAAGTATTCAGACCCCTTTAAATTTTTCACTCTTTGTTTCATTGCAACCGTTTGGTAAATTCAAAAAAGTTCATTTTTTTCTCATTAATGAACACTTTGCACCCCATGTTGACTGAAAAAAAAAGAAATGTATTTATTAAAAAATAAAAACTTAAATATCATATGATCATAACTAGTCAGACCCTTTGTTCAGACACTCATATTTAAGTCACATGATGTCCATTTCCTTGAGATCCTCTTTGAGATGGTTATACTCCCTTATGGGAGTCCAGCTGTGTTTAATCAAACTGATAGGACTTGATTTGGAAAGGCACACACCTGTCTATATAAGACCTCACAGCTCACAGTGCATATCAGACCAAATTAGAATCATGAGGTCAAAGGAACTGGCCAAGGAGCTCAGAGACAGAATTGTGGCAAGGCAAAGATCTGGCCAAGGTTGCAACAACATTTCTGCAGCACTCAAGGTTCCTAAGAGCACAGTGGCCCCATAATCCTTAAATGGAAGAAGTTTGGGACCACCAGAAGTCTTCCTAGACCTGGCCATCCAGCCAAACTGAGCAATCGTGGGAGAAGAGCCTTGGTGAGAGAGGTAAAGAAGAACTCCAAGATCACTGTGGCTGAGCTCTAGAGCTGCTGTAGGGAGATGGGAGAAAGTTCCACCAAGTCAGCTGTCACTGCAGCCCTCCACCAGTAGGGCGTTTATGGCAAAGTGGCCCGACGGAAGCCTCTCCACAGTGCAAGACATATGAAAGCCCACATAGAGTTTGCTAAAAAGCACATGAAGGACTCCGAGAATGAGAAATAAGATTTTCTGGTCTGATGAGATGAAGATAGACCTTTTTGGTGATAATTATAAGCGGTATGCATGGAGAGAACAAGGCACCGCTCATCACTTTCCCAATATAATCTCAACAGTGAAACATGGTGGTGGTAGCATCATGCTATGGGGGTGTTTTTCAGCTGCAGGGACTGGACTGGTTGCCATTGAAGGAAACATGAATGCGGCCAAGTACAGAGATATCCTGGATGAAAACCTTTTCCAGAGAGCTCAGGACCTCACACTTGGCTGAAGGTTCACCTTCCAACAAGACAATGACCCTAAGCACACAGCTAAAATAAAAAGGAGTAGCTTCAGAACAATTCTCTGACCATTCTTGACTGGCCCAGCCAGAGCCCTGACCTAAACCCAATTGAGCATTTCTGGAGAGACCTGAAAATGGCTGTCCACTAATGATCACCATCCAACCTGACGGAACTAGAGGGGATCTGCAAGGAAGAATGGCAGAGGATCCCCAAATCTAGGTGTGAAAAACTTATTGCATCATTCACAAGAAAACTCATGCCTGTACTACCTCAAAAGGGTGCTTCTACTCAATACTGAACAAAGGGTCTGAATATTTATGATCATGTGATATTTCAGTTTTTCTTTTGTATAAATATGCAAAACTTTCTAAATGTCTGTTTTTTTCAGTCAAGATGGCATGCAGAGTGTACATTAATGAGAAAAAAATGAGCTTTTTTGAATTTACCAAATGGCTGCAATGAAACAAAGAGTGAAAAATGTAAAGGGGTCTGAATACTTTCCGTACTCGTTGTAGGTACCACATAGTCATCCATGCAGTTTTATGGGCGTAACATAGCCTTCCATATACTATTATGTGCACCAAAAAGTCTTCCATACATTATTATGCACACCACATAGTCTTGCTTACAGTTATTATGGGCTTCACATATGCTTCATACAGTATAATGGACTGCATATAGTGCTCCATTCAGTATACTGGGCCCCATATTATGCTCCATTCAGTATAATAGGCCCCATACCGTGTTACATTTTTTACAAATAAATAAAGACTGACCTCTCCCCGTTCCATTATTTTCAACTGTTTTGGCATCCAGGATCCTAAAACAGTTGACAATGCAATACGGGGGAGGGGAGGGGGGAAGCACTGGGCCGCTCGACTGAGTGGGCCCCCCTTTTTTCCAGAGCCCCTATACTCTCCTGGGTGTTCTGTGTGGTGACGTAGGCCCTGTCCTCTGCCCCATGAGATGAATCTGGATTCCCTGAATACGCTCTGTTGTTCTCAGGTCACATTTAACAGAAGAGCATGTAGGTGCTTAGAAGGAGCTTCAGATTGCAGCACACTGTATGAATAATAACAGAGAAGGATGGCAAATATTGAATTCAATAAAAACTGTCATACAAAGTACTGAATCATTCAGCATGTAAGGTACACAAGCTATACCACTAGTCTATACAATGATCTAGGTTCTGTTACATCTTTGCTCTACTAAACCTTGTAAAGACACATGGCATTAAAGATTTTTTCCTACTAAGTACAGGCTAGGTAAAGAATGCAGACTCAGATAATAAGAAATGGGGTCTTAACGTTTCCTGTGTTTAAGGAAATCTGTAAGTAGGTTTTCCCTATACAATCTGATGGCAGAATGAGATAGGGGATGACACACAGATTTCAGCGATTTCACACTTAGCAGGCTGGCAGTGCTGTCGTTTCCAAGCAGTGAATATTTTAAAGTGTTCGGAAAACATTCAACAACCTCAAATTCGGCAAGCATGTAGCACATTCGGATTCATGAAGCATGTTTACTCAAAGTCAGCAAAATTCAGCCAATAAACGCATTTGAACTAATAATAATCTTTATTTTTATATAGTGCTAACATATTACGCAGCGCTTTACAGGTTGCACACATTATCATCGCTGTCCCTGATGGGGCTCACAATCTAAATTCCCTATCAGTATGTCTTTGGAATGTGGGAGGAAACCCACACAAACACAGAGAGAACATACAAACTCTTTGCAGATGTTGTCCAAGGTGAGATTAGAACCCAGGACTCCAGTGCTGCAAGGCTGCTGTGCTAAGCACTGCGCCACCGTGACCTTGGCTAGGATTGTGGTGCTATAAGTAACCCCTTAGTGACAGAGCCAATTTGGTACTTCGTGACCGTGACAATTTTTACAATTCTGACCACTGTCACTTTATGGGGTTATAACTCTGGAACGCTTCAATGGATCCTGCTGATTCTGAGTCTGTTTTTTCGAGACATATTTTACTTAATGTTAGTGGTAACATTTCTTTGATATGACTTGCGATTATTTATGAAAAAAACGGAAATATGGTGAAAATATTTAAAATTTTGCAATTTTCAAATTTTGTATTTTTATGCCCTTAAATCAGAGAGATATGTCACAAAAAATAGTTAATAAATAACATTTCCCACATGTCTACTTTACATCAGCACAATTTTGGAAACAACATTTTTTTTTTGTCAGGGAGTTATAAGGGTTAAAAGTTGACCAGCAATTTCTCATTTTTACAACACCATTTTTTTTAGGGACCACATCACATTTGAAGTCATTTTGAGGGGTCTATATGATAGAAAATAACCAAGTGTGACACCATTCTAAAAACTGCACCCCTCAAGGTGCTCAAAACCACATTCAAGAAGTTTATTAACCCTTTACTTGCTTCACAGGAACTGAAACAATGTGGAAGGCAAAAATGAACATTTAACTTTTTTTGCAAACATTTAATTTCAGAACCATTTCTTTTTATTTTCACAAGTGTAAAAACAGAAATTAAACCATAAATGTTATTGTGCAATTTCTCCTGAATACGCCGATACCCCAAATGTGGGGGTTAACCACTGTTTGGGCGCACCGAGGAGCTTGGAAGAGAAGGAGCGCCGTTTGACTTTTTCAATGCAGAATTGGCTGGAATTGAGATCGGATGCCATGTCACGTTTAGAGAGCCTCTGATGTGCCTAAACAGTGGAAACGCCCCACAAGTAACACCATCATGGAAACTAGACCCCTTAAGGAACTTATCTACATGTGTGGTGAGCACTTTGAGCCCCCAAGTGCTTCACAGAAGTTTATAAAGTAGAGCCGTGAAAATATAAAATTGCATTTGTTTACACAAAAATGATTTTTTCGCCCACAAATTCTTATTTTCACAAGGGAACAGGAGAAATTAGACCACAAAAGTTGTTGAGCAATTTTTCCTGAGTATGTCGATACCACATATGTTGGGGTAAACCACTGTTTGGGCACACCACAGAGCTTGGAAGAGAAGGAGTGCCCTTTTTACTTTTTTAATGTAGAATTGGCTGGAATTGACATCGGACACCATGTCGTGTTTGGAGAGCCCCTGATGTGCCTAAACAGTGGAAACCCCCAACAAGTGACACCATTTTGGAAACTAGACCCCTTATGGAACTTAACTAGATGTGCGGTGAGCACTTTAAACCCCCAGGTGCTTCACGGAAGTTTATAACGTAGAGCCGTGAAAACAAAAAGTCGAATTTTTTCTACAGAAATTATTTTTTTGCCCCAAAATTTTTATTTTGACAAGGGTAACAAGAGAAATTAGACCACAAAAGTTGTTGTGCAATTTCTCCTGAGTACGTCGATAGCCCATATGTGGGGGTAATCCACTGTTTGGGTGCACCGCAGAACTTGGAAGAGAAGGAGTGCCGTTTTACTTTTTCAATGTAGAATTGGCTGGAATTGAGATCGGACACCATGTCGCATTTGGAGAGCCCCTGATGTGCCTAAACAGTAGAAACCCCCCACAAGTGACCCCATTTTGGAAACTAGACCCCTTAAGGAACTTATCTACATGTGTGGTGAGCACTTTAAACCCCCAAGTGCTTCACAGAAATTTATAAAGTAGAGGTGTGAAAATAAAAAATCTTTTTTTTTCCTCAAAAATGATTTTTTAGCCTGCAATTTTTTATTTTCTCAAGGGTAAGTTTGTCCTGAGTACGTTTATACCCCATATGTGGGGGGGGGCACTGTTTGGGCACCCATCGGGGCTCGGAAGGGAAGGAGCGACGCTTGGAATGCAGACTTTGATGGGATGGTCTGCGGGCGTCATGTTGCATTTGCAGAGCTCCTGATGTACCTAAACAGTAGAAACCCCCCACAAGTGACACCATTTTGGAAACTAAAACCCCAAAGAGCTTATCTAGATGTGTGGTGAGCACTATGAACCCCCAACTGCTTCACAGACGTTTATAATGTAGAGCCATGAAAATAAAAAAAAATCATATTTTTTCCACAAAAATGATCTTTTCACCCCCAAATTTTTACTTTCACAAGGGTAACAGGAGGACCCCAAAATTTATTGTGCAATTTATGCTGAGTAGGCTGATACCCCATATGTGGGGGTAAACCACTGGTTGGGCGCATGGCAAAGCTCGGAAGGGAAGAAGTGCCGTTTTGGAATGCAGACTTTGATAGAATAGTCTGCGGGCGTTATGTTGCGTTTGCAGAGCCCCCGATGTACCTAAACAGTAGAAACCCCCCACAAGTGACCCCATTTTGGAAACTAGACCCCCCAAGGAACTGACCTAGATGTGTTGTGAGAACTTTGAATGCCCAAGTGCTTTACAGAAGTTTATAATGCAGAGTCGTAAAAATAAAAGAATAAAAAAATTTCCACAAAAAATATTTTTTAGCCCCCCAATTTTTTTTTGACAAGGGTAATAAGAGAAATTGGACCCCAAAAGTTGTTGTCCAATTTGTCCTGAGTACACTGATACCCCATGTGTGGGGGGGACCACTGTTTGGGCGCATGGCAGAGCTCGGAAGGGAAGGAGCCCCGTTTTGGAATGCAGACTTTGATAGAATGGTCTGCGGGCATTATGTTGCATGTGCAGAGCCCCTGATGTGCCTAAACAGTAGAAACCCCCAACAAGTGACCCTATTTTGGAAACTAGACCCTCCAAGGAACTTATCTAGATGCGTGGTGAGAACTTTGAATGCCCAAGTGCTTCACAGAAGCTTATAATGCAGAGTTGTGCAAATAAAAATATTTTTTTTCCACAAAAAAGATTTTTTAGCCCCCAAGTTTTTATTTTCACAAGGGTAACAGGAGAAAATGGACCCCAAAAGTTTTTGTCCAATTTATCCCGAGTACGCTAATGCCTCATATGTGGGGGTAAACCACTATTTGGGCACATGGCAGAGCTTGGAATGGAGGGAGCACCATTTGACTTTTTGAGCGCAAAATTGGCTGTGGAATTTAGAGACCCCCGATGTACCTAAACTGTGGAAACCCCCCAATTCTAACTCCAAACCTAACCCCAACACACCCTTAACCCTAATGCCAACCCGATCCATAATCCTAATCACAACTCTAACGATAATCACAACCCTAACCCCAAAACAACCATAACCCTAATCAGAACCCTAAATCCAACACACACCTAATCCTAATCTCAACCCTAACCTCAAACCTAACCCTAATCCCAATACACCCCTAATCCCAACCCTAACCTAAACCCTAATCGCAAAACCTAACCCTACTCCCAAACGTAACCCTGATGCCAACCCTAATCCAAACCCTAACCCTAATCCCAACTCTAACCCTAACTTTGGCCGCAACCCTACTCCTAACTTTAGCCCCAACCCTAGCCCTAACTTTAGCCCCAACCCTAACTTTAGCCCCAACCCTAACCCTAACCGTAAATTTAGCCCCAACTCTAACCCTAGCCCTAACTTTAGCCCCAACCCTAACCCTAACCCTAACCCTAAATTTAGCCCCAACCCTAACCCTAACCCTAAATTTAGCCCCAACCCTAACCCTAACCCTAAATTTAGCCCCAACCCTAACCCTAACCCTAAATTTAGCCCCAACTCCTCTAGCTGCCGGCCGGCAGATCATGGCAGGCGCACTGCGCATGCGCCCGCCATTTTCTTACCGAAGGAAGAAGCTGGCGGCCAGGAGAGGACACAGGAGGACCCAGGGACACCGGTAAGTATGATAGGGTCCCCGAATCCCCCTATTTCTCTGTCCTCTGATGTGCGATCACATCAGAGGACAGATAATTACACATCGCTTTTTTTTTTTGCGGTCGCCGGTAAACAGTTAATTACCAGTGATCGCAAAACAGGGGTCGGTAAAAACTGACCCCGATCATGTTCTTTGGGGTCTCGGCTGCCCTCGGCAGCTGAGACCCCAAAGATCTCCCGGGTGCCGGCCGGCGGGCACACTGCGCATGCGCCCGCCATTTTTTGGCCGGAAGAAGATGGTGGCGCCCATCGGGAGCCACGAGGAGCACCGGGGGAGACAGGTGAGTATTGGGGGGCAATCGGGGACCCCATTTCTCTGTCCTCCAATGTGCGATCACATCAGAGGACAGAGAAATTAAATGGCAAATCGCGTTTTGCTTTTTTTTTGCGACCGCCGGTAAACGGTTAATTACCGACGATCGCAACTCAGGGGTTGGTAAAAAAAACCCAAATCATGTTCTCTGGGGTCTCGGCTAGCCCCAGTAACCGAGACCCCAGAGAAAATCCAACTCTGGGGGGCGGTATTCACTTTTTCCCAGCGCCGTTAATTAACGTCGTTAAGGGGTTAAGCAGGGGGACTTGTTAGATAAGGGGAGGGGCCGTGGAGAGGTTAAGGGGGTGTCTGGCAGTTTTCCCCCTTACCTTTATGTGTGGAGATTCTGGTAGCCAATCAGGGCACAAAAACCATCTGCTACGTCCAGACACAATGTTTTGTTTTTTCTCACATGTCTCTCTCCATATAATGAGCAGATATGTTGTTTTGGTGCCATTTTGTGAGTGTAGCAGAGCAGAGAGGCCTCTCCTGCTGCTACTGGATAGTCAGAAATTTATGTGGGTGGTTGATTGTCAGTCAGCTAGTTCAGATACACAGGATCTTGTGTGGCCATGATATCGACCTTCCAGCAGATCAATCGTTTTTTCCCATTGTGCGTGACAGCAGGGCACATTTCAGCATATAACTCTTGTGCTGCTAATGCTGTGCTTGAGTCAGGAGACGTCTACATTTGAGAATCTAGTTTGTTTGTTGTACTACCATACTCCAGAAAGCAGGCCACATTTCTGTATTAAATAATTTAATTTTCATATTTTTGCTCCGTTTAAGAATCCACAGTTGAAAATGTAAATTCTTAGTTCTAATACCGTGCTCCCAAAATCAGGGTATATTTCAGCATCTAATAATTTTGTCCTGATACTTTTTATCTGTCCAGGAGTTCACTTTTTAGAATCATAATTGTTTGTTTTAACAGCGTGCACCAGAAGGCATGACACATTTCAGCAGAAAAATATTTTGTGCTCTTAATGTTTTGGCCAAGGCAGGAGTCCACATTTCAAAATATAAATTACTTGTGCTAATACCGTTGTTCTGAAACAAGGCCACATTTCTGGAGAAAAAATATTTTGTGCTGGTAATATTTTGGTCTAAGCAGGAGTACGCATTTCAAAATATAAATTCATGGTGCTATTAACATTGTCCTGGAACAAGGCAATATTTCTGTAGAAAAATATTTTGTATTGGTAATATTTTGGCCTAGGCAGGAGTTCACATTTGAAAATTTAAAATGCTTTGTGCTAATACCATAGTCCTAAAATAAGGCCAAATTTCAGTATATAAATATTTACTGCAGCTAGTTTTTCTCCTGTCAGGGGTCCACATTTCTGAATCAAAATTGTTTGTACTAACAACATGCTCCAGAAAGCAGGCTACATTTCAGTATATACTGTAAATCCTATGTGCTAATTGTGTGGTCTAGAAAGCAGGCCACATTTTAGCATTGGACAGGGCCTGGGACAGGTCTTGGACCAGCATTTCTAGCCTAAACATTGATCAGTAACAGGTGGATGAGTGGCAGGTGTACACCTAGTGGTCTGAGAGCCCTGCAAAATTCAGGCAACACACATGAAGGAGACCCATCTTGAAGTCCAAACATTTCCAAAAATTAGGGGTAGACACCACTAAAGTGGCATCATTTATTTTTACTTTTACTCACTTAAATAGCACCTTTAATTTCACAGCACATTACAGACATTATACATTTCCACGGAGTAGAAATAGTATAATGGGGCTCTGACACTACTTCCACTATTGGCAACCCACCAGATGGAGACCCAACTTGGAGTCTCCACATTTCAAAATATTGTTAGTAATATCAGCAGCAATAGAAACAGACTGTAATAACGCAAGATAAATGCAGCGCACTTTAAAAAGATCACATTTGCCTAGTCTACCCAGTCTACGACTGGGGTGCAAAAGTCATTGGAGATCCATGACTTGTACAATCTGATAAAAGTTAGGTGGTCTACAATTTCAGGGGAAAGCCAGATGTGCTTATCCATCAGGACACCACTAGCAGCACTAAAGACAAGTTCTGAGAGAACAAAGGCAGCTGGGCATCACAAAACCTCCAAAGCATGACAGATGAGCTCAGTCCATTCAATTTTTGAATTCCAAAATGTGGAAGGGTCCAAACCTCACCTGATGACATTGATATTGAGCATGAGATACTATTGCACCATTTTCTCCAGTCATTCACTACATGTCAACAAAAAAGCACACTCTGTAGCGCCATAGCATGCAAACATGAAATATGAAAATTGAATTGCATCACTGCATTAGAAATATGAAAAATTGAGAAAGTTTAGCACATAAATTGGCCAATTAATGTGTGCCTGGAAGCCTCATTAAGGCATTTCTCGTTTTGTGGCTTCCAGGTACACATGAATGCATGGATGCAGTTCAATTTTCATATTTCATGTTTGCATGCTATGGCGCTACAGAGTGCTGCCTTTTTTGTTTGAGTGTACATGAGTTTGTTACTCTAGGTTCAGCACCTGTTCACACTTAGTCTATGTTTGGATGTGATGGTCAGTTTTTTGAAATTCCCATAGAGATGTTCCCATACAGATTAAGACTTTATTCTAAGAGAGGAAAGGCATTGCTAGCTCCTGGAAATGAGAAATGCCTTAACGTGGCTTCCAGGTACACATGGATTGGCCAATTTATGCTCTAAACTTTAAATTTTTCATATTTCTAATGTAGTGATGCAATTAAATTTTCATATTTCATGTTTCCATTCTATGGTGCTACAGAGTGCTGCCTTTTTTGTTTGAGTGTATATGAGTTGGTTACTCTAGGTTCAGCATCTGTTCACACTTAATCTATGTTTGGATGTGACGGTCAGTTTTTTAAAATTTGTATTCACTACGTGTCAGACTTGTACTTTGTTCTGTGGTGCGCTGGCTGGTCTATAAATGTGTGAAAACATTTTGTGTAGCCATTTTGAAACTGTGCCGAAGTATGCAGAATTTCTTTATCTGTACCCACTCTGCAAGCATTATTTACCACTTGGTCGTACTGTGTTGGGCCAGACTATGCAAAATGTCATACTTTGCCAGGGGCCATCGCTGCTGCCACAGTCTCTGCAACATGTGCAGAGTGTAATTCCACTGTGTCAACATAGCGCATATCCACCAGTTAAACGTTAGCCAGAAAGACCTTTGTAGCGATGCAAGTTGATGACATGTGGGGTGTGGATGCCAGAAATGAGCAAACAGTGACTTTATTTTCTAAAGCAGCACATCCAGGCTTAGGTAGTGGTGTAGAAATTGCTGTACCACCAGGTTGAGGACATGAGACATGCAAGGTGTTGTGAATTTACCTTTTGGCTCCCTCTAGTGGCTACTAGTGTTTTTACTCTGGGTATGTCTATCATCCCTTGTATCCTCACCTGGGTCGTTAGGTCAGGGGTGTTGCTATATTAGCTCCCTGGACCTTCAGTTCAATGCCTGGCAACGTTGATATCAGAGCTAATCTGTAGTGCTCTTGTCTACTGATCCTGGTTCCTGCTTGATTAAGCTAAGTCTGCTTTCTTGCTTTTTGCTATTGTTTTTGTTTGCATTTTTTGTCCAGCTTGTACATAATCTGTATCCTATCCTTGCTGGAAGCTCTAGGGAGGCTGGAGTTCTCCCCCCGGGCCGTTAGACGGTTCGGGGGTTCTTGAATCTCCAGTGTGGATTTTTGTAGGGTTTTTGTTGACCATATAAGTTATCTTACTACATTCTGCTATTAGTGAGTGGGCCTCTCTTTGCTAAACCTAGTTCCTCTCTGTGTTTGTCATTTCCTCTTACCTCACCGTTATTATTTGTGGGGGGCTTGTATCCAACTTTTAGGGTCTATTCTCTGGAGGCAAGAGAGGTCTTTGTTTTCCTCTGCTAGGGGTAGTTAGTCCTCCGGCTGGCGCGAGACATCTAGCGACCAACGTAGGCATGTTCCCCAGCTACTTCTAGTGTTGGCGTTAGGAGTAGATATATGGTCAACCCAGTTACCACTGCCCTATGAGCTGGATTTTTGTACTTCGCAGACTTGCTGATATCTCTGAGACCCTCGCCATTGGGGTCATAACAGTTTGCCAGGCCAGTATTAAATGTTAAATGCATTGCAGAAGCGGGATTATAAGAAAGAAAGTTCTGAGTTTTGTTTTCTCTCTCTCATTTTTTTTTCTTTTCCCCTTTACCTCTGAGTGGCTTGTGATTGCTGCAGACATGAATGTCCAGACCTTGATTACAAGTGTGGACCAGCTTGCTGCTCGTGTGCAGGGCATACAAGATTATGTTACCCGAAATCCTATGTCAGAACCTAAGATACCGATTCCTGAACTGTTTTCCGGAGACCGATTTAAGTTTAGAAATTTCAGGAATAATTGTAAATTGTTTTTGTCCCTGAGACCCTGTTCCTCTGGAGACTCCGCTCAGCAAGTGAAGATTGTTATTTCTTTTTTACGGGGCGACCCTCAGGATTGGGCTTTCTCGCTGGCGCCAGGAGATCCGGCATTGGCTGATATTAATGCGTTTTTTCTGGCGCTCGGTTTGCTTTATGAGGAACCCAATCTTGAGATTCAGGCAGAAAAAGCCTTGCTGGCTATGTCTCAGGGCCAGGACGAGGCTGAAGTGTATTGCCAAAAATTTCGGAAATGGTCCGTGCTGACCCAGTGGAACGAGTGTGCATTGGCTGCAAATTTTAGAAATGGTCTTTCTGAAGCCATTAAGAATGTGATGGTGGGTTTTCCCATTCCCACAGGTCTGAATGATTCTATGGCCCTGGCTATTCAAATTGACCGGCGGTTGCGGGAGCGCAAAACCGCAAATTCCCTCATGGTATTGTCTGAACAGGCACCTGAATTAATGCAATGTGATAGAATCCTGACTAGAAATGAGCGGAAGATTCTTAGACGCCAGAATGGCTTGTGTTACTACTGTGGTGATTCTACACATGTTATCTCAGCATGCTCTAAATGTCTTACTAAGGTTGTTAGTCCGGTCGTCATTGGTAATTTGCAACCTAAATTTATTCTATCTGTAACTTTGATTTGCTCACTGTCATCGTATCCTGTCATGGCGTTTGTGGACTCAGGTGCGGCCCTGAGCCTTATGGATCTGTCATTTGCCAAGCGCTGCGGATTTGTTCTTGAGCCATTGGAAAATCCTATCCCTCTTATGGGTATTGATTCTACGCCATTGGCAAAAAATAAACCGCAGTTTTGGACACAGGTTACCATGTGCATGACTCCCGAACATCGGGAGGTAATACGTTTTCTTGTTCTGCATAAAATGCATGATTTGGTTGTTTTGGGTTTGCCATGGTTACAGACCCATAATCCAGTCTTGGACTGGAAGGCTATGTCAGTGTCAAGTTGGTGCTGCCATGGAATTCATGGTGATTCCCTGCCCTTGTCTATTGCTTCTTCTACGCCTTCGGAAGTTCCGGCGTATTTGTCTGATTATCAGGATGTCTTCAGCGAGTCTAAGTCCAGTGCACTGCCTCCTCATAGGGAATGTGACTGTGCAATAGATTTGATCCCTGGCAGTAAAGGCCCCGTCTCACATAGCGATTTACCAACGATCACCACCAGCGATATGACCTGGCCGTGATCGTTGGTAAGTCGCTGTGTGGTCGCTGGGGAGCTGTCACACAGACCGCTCTCCCCAGCGACCAACGATCAGGGGAACGACTTCAGCATCGTTGAAACTGTCTTCAACGATGCCGAAGTCCCCCTGCAGCACCTGGGTAACCAGGGTAAACATCGGGTTACTAAGCGCAGGGCCGCGCTTAGTAACCCGATGTTTACCCTGGTTACCAAAAAAAACAAACACTACATACTCGCCTTTCGGTGTCCAGGTCCCTCGCCGTCTGCTTCCTGCTCTGACTGAGCCGCCGTACAGTGAGAGCAGAGCGCAGCGGTGACGTCACTGCTGTGCTCTCACTTCTCACTGTACGGCCGGCAGTCAGTGAGACCAGGAAGCAGACGGCAAGGGACACCGAAAGGCGAGTATGTAGTTTGGTTTTTTTGGTAACCAGGGTAAACATCGGGTTACTAAGCGCGGCCCTGCGCTTAGTAACCCGATGTTTACCCTGGTTACCAGTGAAGACATCGCTGGATCGGTGTCACACACACCGATTCAGCGATGTCAGCGGGGCCTCAACGACCAAAAAAAGGTCCAGGCCATTCTGACACGACCAGCGATCTCGCAGCAGGGGCCTGATCGCTGGTACGTGTCACACATAGCGAGATCGCTACTGAGGTCGCTGTTGCGTCACAAAACTTGTGACTCAGCAGCGATCTCGCTAGCGATCTCGCTATGTGAGACGGGGCCTTAAGTTTCCTAAGGGGAGACTGTTTAATCTGTCGGTACCTGAACATACCGCGATGCGTTCATATATCAAGGAGTCTCTTGAGAAGGGGCATATCCGTCCTTCTTCTTCCCCTCTTGGTGCGGGATTCTTTTTTGTGGCCAAAAAGGACGGATCTTTGAGGCCTTGTATTGACTATCGGCTTTTAAATAAGATCACTGTCAAATTTCAGTATCCTTTGCCGTTGTTGTCAGATTTGTTTGCCCGGATTAAAGGTGCCAAGTGGTTCACCAAGATAGATCTTCGTGGTGCGTACAACCTTGTGCGCATTAGGCAGGGCGATGAATGGAAAACCGCATTCAATACGCCCGAAGGTCATTTTGAGTACTTGGTGATGCCATTTGGGCTCTCTAATGCACCTTCAGTTTTTCAGTCCTTCATGCATGACATTTTCCGGAAGTATCTGGATAAATTTTTGATTGTTTATCTGGATGATATTCTGGTTTTTTCTGATGATTGGGACTCGCATGTGGAGCAGGTCAGGATGGTTTTTGAGATTTTGCGTGAAAATTCTTTGTTTGTAAAAAGCTCAAAGTGTCTCTTTGGTGTACAGAAGGTTTCCTTTTTGGGGTTCATTTTTTCCCCTTCTGCTGTGGAGATGGATCCAGTCAAGGTCCGAGCTATTCATGATTGGACTCAACCCTCGTCAGTTAAGAGTCTTCAGAAGTTCTTGGGTTTTGTTAACTTCTACCGTCGTTTCATCGCAAATTTCTCTAGCGTTGTTAAACCGCTGACGGATATGACCAAGAAAGGCTCTGATGTAGCTAACTGGGCTCCTGCTGCCGTGGAGGCTTTCCAGGAGTTGAAACGCCGGTTTACTTCGGCACCTGTTTTGTGCCAGCCTGATGTCTCACTTCCCTTTCAGGTTGAGGTGGATGCTTCGGAGATTGGGGCAGGGGCCATTTTGTCGCAGAGAGGCCCTGGTTGCTCTACTATGAGACCTTGTGCCTTTTTCTCTAGGAAGTTTTCGCCGGCAGAGCGAAATTATGATGTGGGCAATCGGGAGTTATTGGCCATGAAGTGGGCATTTGAGGAGTGGCGTCATTGGCTCGAGGGTGCTAAGCATCAGGTGGTGGTCTTGACTGATCACAAAAATTTGATGTATCTCGAGTCTGCTAAACGCCTGAATCCTAGACAGGCCCGCTGGTCATTGTTTTTCTCCCGTTTTGACTTTGTGGTCTCGTATTTACCAGGTTCTAAGAATGTGAAGGCCGATGCTCTGTCTAGGAGCTTTGTGCCTGATGCTCCTGGAGTCGCTGAACCTGAGGGTATTCTTAAGGAAGGAGTTATCTTGTCAGCGATTTCTCCAGATCTGCGACGTGTGTTGCAGAGATTTCAGGCTGATAGGCCTGACTCTTGTCCACCTGACAGATTGTTTGTGCCTGCTAAATGGACCAGCAGAGTCATTTCCGAGGTTCATTCCTCAGTGTTGGCAGGGCACCCGGGAATTTTTGGCACCAGAGATCTGGTGGCCAGGTCCTTTTGGTGGCCTTCCTTGTCAAGGGATGTGCGGTCATTTGTGCAGTCCTGCGGTACTTGTGCTCGAGCTAAGCCTTGCTGTTCTCGTGCCAGCGGGTTGCTCTTGCCCTTGCCTGTCCCGAAGAGACCTTGGACACACATCTCTATGGATTTCATTTCGGATCTCCCGGTGTCTAAAGGCATGTCTGTCATCTGGGTGATATGTGATCGTTTCTCCAAGATGGTCCATCTGGTTCCTTTGCCTAAGCTGCCTTCCTCTGCTGATCTGGTTCCTGTGTTCTTCCAGAACGTGGTTCGTTTGCACGGCATTCCTGAGAATATTGTGTCGGACAGAGGATCCCAGTTTGTTTCCAGGTTCTGGCGATCCTTTTGTGGTAGGATGGGCATTGATTTGTCGTTTTCGTCCGCTTTTCATCCACAGACTAACGGACAAACGGAACGAACTAATCAGACTCTGGAGGCGTATTTGAGGTGTTTTGTCTCTTCTGATCAGGATGATTGGGTGACCTTCTTGCCGTTGGCTGAATTTGCCCTTAATAATCGGGCTAGTTCTGCCACCTTGGTTTCGCCATTTTTCTGCAACTCCGGTTTCCATCCTCGTTTTTCCTCGGGACATGTGGAGCCTTCTGACTGTCCTGGAGTGGATTCTGTGGTGGATAGGTTGCAGCGGATCTGGAATCATGTGGTGGACAACTTGAAGTTGTCACAGGAGAAGGCTCAGCGTTTTGCCAATCGCCGCCGCGGTGTGGGTCCCCGACTTCGTGTTGGGGATTTGGTATGGCTGTCTTCTCGATTTGTTCCTATGAAGGTCTCCTCTCCCAAATTTAAGCCTCGATTCATTGGTCCTTACAAGATATTGGAGATCCTTAATCCTGTATCTTTTCGCCTGGATCTTCCGGTGTCGTTTGCCATTCACAACGTATTTCATAGGTCTTTGTTGCGGCGGTACGTTGTGCCTGTGGTTCCTTCTGCTGAGCCTCCTGCTCCGGTGTTGGTTGAGGGCGAGTTGGAGTACGTGGTGGAGAAGATCTTAGATTCTCGTCTCTCCAGGCGGAGGCTTCAGTACCTGGTCAAGTGGAAGGGCTATGGTCAGGAGGATAATTCCTGGGTGGTCGCCTCTGATGTGCATGCGGCCGATTTAGTTCGCGCCTTTCACGCCGCTCATCCTGATCGCCCTGGTGGTCTTGGTGAGGGTTCGGTGACCCCTCACTAAGGGGGGGTACTGTTGTGAATTTACCTTTTGGCTCTCTCTAGTGGCTACTAGTGTTTTTACTCTGGGTATGTCTATCATCCCTTGTATCCTCACCTGGGTCGTTAGGTCAGGGGTGTTGCTATATTAGCTCCCTGGACCTTCAGTTCAATGCCTGGCAACGTTGATATCAGAGCTAATCTGTAGTGCTCTTGTCTACTGATCCTGGTTCCTGCTTGATTAAGCTAAGTCTGCTTTCTTGCTTTTTGCTATTGTTTTTGTTTGCATTTTTTGTCCAGCTTGTACATAATCTGTATCCTATCCTTGCTGGAAGCTCTAGGGAGGCTGGAGTTCTCCCCCCGGGCCGTTAGACGGTTCGGGGGTTCTTGAATCTCCAGTGTGGATTTTTGTAGGGTTTTTGTTGACCATATAAGTTATCTTACTACATTCTGCTATTAGTGAGTGGGCCTCTCTTTGCTAAACCTAGTTCATCTCTGTGTTTGTCATTTCCTCTTACCTCACCGTTATTATTTGTGGGGGGCTTGTATCCAACTTTTGGGGTCTATTCTCTGGAGGCAAGAGAGGTCTTTGTTTTCCTCTGCTAGGGGTAGTTAGTCCTCCGGCTGGCGCGAGACATCTAGCGACCAACGTAGGCATGTTCCCCGGCTACTTCTAGTGTTGGCGTTAGGAGTAGATATATGGTCAACCCAGTTACCACTGCCCTATGAGCTGGATTTTTGTACTTCGCAGACTTGCTGATATCTCTGAGACCCTCGCCATTGGGGTCATAACAGCAAGGCACATATGTGCGGTTGCCCCAGCATAGGTCCACCACCAGGTTTGCCATGTTATCACACACAGTCTTCCCTGGCTTCAGGTAGAGTGGAGACAGCACTTGAGCTTTGCGGCTGAGATCTCAAAGGCATATTAATTAAAACACTGCCTGATTGCAGTTTTCTATGGCTGCGCAGTACAGAGCTGAGGGGATTCTCTCTGCACTTGTGAAAGTGTGTCTCATCTAAGGAGAGGTTGAGAGTGCAGGTAAAGGACCTATAGGATGTGGAGGAGGCAGAAGCAGGGGAGGAAATGTTAGATACAGAGGTTTGTCTCGCAAGCTTTGGGGATGTCAAGATTTGCTGTCAAGAGACACCGTTGTATCTAGTGTGTTAGTTCAACATCCCTTTGGTGTGCAGTGGTTTAATTCTCCATCCCCCGGTGTGCAGTTGTTTAGTTCTCCTAAACTAGGTGTTTAGTACTTTAGTTCTCCAACCTCTGCTGTCTAGTAGTTTAGTTCTCTATCTTCTGGTGTGTAGTGGTTTAGTTATCCAACCTGTGGTGTTTATTAGTTTATTTATCCAACAACGGTTATCTAGTAGTTTAGCACTCCATCTTCTGGTATGCAGTGGTTTAGTTTTTACCCCTAGGTGTTAAGTAGTTTAGTTCTTCAATCCCTGTTGCCTAGTAGTTTAGCTTTTCATCTTATGGTGTGTAGTTGTTCATTTATCCAACCCTAGGTGTTAAGTAGTTTAGTTCTCCAAACACTGTTGTCTAGTAGCTTAACGGTGTGTTTTGGATGTGTTCTCCATCTCCAAGCATCTTGGAAGCCTTGTGGATTCATAAACTTGAGGAGCAGTCCCTTCCCTGCCTGCCCCCACAGCCATAAGAGTAACCCAGCGCCCAGTCAGTGTGATTTAAAGCCCCTGGCCATGTTTACTCATCCAGGTATCAATGTTTAAATGCACCCTGTCAGACCTAAATTTCTTCAAGGAATGGGTGATGCTGTCTGCGACATGCTGGTGTAGGGAAGGCAGATCTTTATTAGAGAAGTAATGGCGACCGGGGAACTGCGACGGAGATCAGCTTTTGGAAACGGTCTGTATCTACCAGGCAGAAAGGCTGCATTTCCATGGCCTACAGATTGGATTGGCCAACCAACTTGTCAAGGATTTCATCCTTTTGTCACAGAGATAACAGTTTGTAAGTCACGCAGAACCACCCGCTGTGATCTTTGGATCAAAAAGCTCTCAGCTCCCCCCTATCTTTCAGACAATTGCACAATTGGGTGACAATAAACCATGGAGGCCAAAGGTTTTTCCCAATAATTAGTTATCTGAAACCTAACAGTGAATGTATGGCATATACACCTCAAAATTACAAAGCATGGAATATCTGTATATACGATCACTTCTAACTCCATGGTAACTCAACACTACTCACTGCCACCACCAATCCTTTTTTATTTAAAAAAATAAATACAGGCTAAATGGACTCAATTCTTCTTTTGAGGTACACACCATCAGGCTCTTTCATCCCCTCTCCCTCAAAGTAGAGGTCAAATACCATCAACGAGGCTCACCCACCCACTTCCATGACCACTTTTCCACCTGGCTACCAAAATTCATGTTCTCAGAATTGCCAGCCTTTATCCTAGTAGATTTTAACATTCCCATAAGCAGCACTACCTCCCCAACTGCTTCTCAGGTTCTATATTTATTCAATTCTCTTGGCCTCTCACAGATTTCAACCTCTGAGACACAGAAAGACAGTTACACCCTTGATCTCGTTTTTATCCGGCTCTGTTCAATCTCCTAGTTTTCTCACCTCTTCCCCTCTCTACTCCCAAAAATTAGGACTAACCACAACTTACACAGTTTTATGCACTCCCTAAAAACACATCTGTTTATTGCGGCCTATCACGTTTCTTATTCAAAGTCCTTTTTATACAACCCCTGGCAAAAATTATGGAATCACCGGTCATGGAGGATGTTCATTTAGTTGTTTAATTTTGTAGAAAAAAAGCAGATCACAGACATGGCACAAAACTAAAGTCATTTCAAATGGCAACTTTCTGGCTTTAAGAAACACTAAAAGAAATCAAGAACAAAAAATGTGGTAGTAAGTAGGGTTGAGTGACCTTTAGTTTTTTTGGGTCGTCGGGTTTTGTGAAACCCGACTGTCTTAAAAGTCGAGTCGAGTGAAATCGGCCGACCACCGTGAAAAGTCGGGTTTCGGCCGAAACACGAAACCCAATGAAGGAATTTATTTTAATTTTTTTTTCTCTCTCTCTCTCTCTCTCTCTCTCCCCTCCGTCCCAGCACAGAAAATTTCGTATTGCACATTCCAAATCCCTACTGCGCACAAGCGATAACATGACGATAGGCGTTCACTCCCCTAAGACCTATGTCATCACTCTGCCCACACTCATTCATTGGCTGAAAAAATGGCGCTAAACGCGTCATACGAAACGCGACTTTAGCATCAAGATCGCGTACAGCATGGCCGACCACGCACAGGGATCGGGTCGGGTTTCATGAGACGCCGACTTTGCCAAAAGTCGGTGACTTATGAAAATGCACGACCCGTTTCTCTCAACCCTAGTAGTAAGTAATGGTTACTTTTTTTAATCAAGCAAAGGGGAAAATTATGGAATCACTCAATTCTGAGGAAAAAATTATGGAATCACCCTGTAAATTTTCATACCCAAAAATAACACCTGCATCAAATTAGATCTGCTCGTTTGTCTGCATCTAAAAAGGAGTGATCACACCTTGGAGAGCTGTTGAACCAAGTGGACTGTCATGAATCATGGCTCCAACACAAGATATATCAATTGAAACAAAGGAGAGGATTATTAAACTCTTAAAAGAGGGTAAATCATCACGCAATGTTGCAAAAGATGTTGGCTGTTCACAGTTAGCTGTGTCTAAAATCTGTACCAAATACAAACAACTTGGGAAGGTTGTTAAAGGCAAGCATACTGGTAGACCAAGGAAGACATCAAAGCGTCAAGACCGGAAACTTAATGCAATATGTCTCCAAAACAGGAAATGCACAACAAAACAAATGAGGAACGAATGGTTGGAAACTGGAGTCAACGTCTGTGACCGCACTGTAAGAAACCGCCTAAAGGAAATGGGATTTACATACAGAAAAGGTAAACGAAAGCCATCATTAACACCTAAACAGAAAAAAACAAGGTTACAATTGGCTAATGAAAAGCAATCGGACTGTGGATGACTGGATGTAAGTCATATTCAGTGATGAATCGTAAATTTGCATTGGGCAAGGTGATGATGCTTGAACTTTTGTTTGGTGCCGTTCCAATGAGATTTATAAAGATGACTGCCTGAAGAGAACATGCAAATTTCCATGTCAGGTAAAGGCACTGGGGAGATGGCTGTCTTTACATCTTCAATAAATGCACAAGTTTATGTTGATATTTTGAACACTTTTCTTATCCCATCAATTGAAAGGATGTTTGGGGATGATTAAATCATTTTTCAAGGTGATAATGCATCCTGCAAAAACTGTGACAACATTCCTTGAAAAAGACACATAAGGTCAATGTCATGGCCTGCAAATAGTCCGGATCTCAATCCAATTGAACATCTTTGGTGGAAGTTGAAGAAAATGGTCCATGAAAAGGCTCCAACCTGCAAAGCTGATCTGGCAACAGCAATCAGAGAAAGTTGTAGCCAGATTGATGAAGAGTACTGTTTGAAACTCATTAAGTCCATGCCTCAGAGACTGCAAGCTGTTATAAAAGCCAGAGGTGGTGCAACAAAATACTAGTGATGTTTTGGAGTGTTTTTTTGTTTGTTTGTTTTTCATGATTCCATCATTTTTTCCTCAGAATTGAGTGATTCCATAATTGTTCCCCTATGCCTGGTTAAAAATAGTAACCATTACTATCACATATTTTGTTCTTGATTTCTTTTAGTGTTTCTTAAAGCCAGAAAGTTGCCATGTGAAATGACTTTAGTTTTGAGCCATGTTTGTGATCTGCTTTTTTTCTACAAAATTAAACAACCAAATGAACATCCTCCAAGGCCGGTGATTCCATAATTTTTGCCAGGGGTTGTATATAGACCATTATCTACTTCTTTGAACATAATTTGCCAAAAGCACTAAAATTATTGACTGGTGACTACCTCAGGCAGTCTTCATCTGCTCCGACATTTCCTCAAGATGGCTATACCATCATTGTAAATAAGAACCTGCACTTTGTGTCACTCCGACCTCATTGTAGATTATTAAATCTTACAAGCAGGGTGGTCCTAATTTTTGCTTTAATTATTGGATTATCGTTAACTTTGTAATTTATGACTGTTTTATATGGACTGATGACTTGTAAAGCACTGTGGAATATGTTTGCACTATACTGTATAAATCAAGATTATTATTAGTAAATTGGGGATGGTGAAGCTCAAGCTCTTAGCTTTGCTATATGTAGGAGGAAATAATATTTTACATGACCACAACTGCGCAAATGATGGCTGGCTGCTGTGCTGACCGAGGGCGGAGTAGGGTGAACATGACAAACTTCTGTAATGTGAGGCACAGGAGGAAATGGTATCTTGTTACCATTTGTAAGATTGGATCAATTTTTTGTTTGGATGGATTATTGTAATACAAGTATTAGCACAAGTACAGTGCCCATGCGCCTCAGGTATCTGAGTCTCATCAGGACCACCTGCACCCCCCCAGGGTTACCATCTGGTAACGAGGGTCTAGATTCTGCTTGGACTTTACTTCGCCCGGCCCCAGATCCAACTGAAAAAAATTGAAAATCATTGAATATGCTTTCTTCCTCTTGAGTCTGTGAATCTTTGGAGCATACCTCTGATGACGCTGGAATAGAATGTGCAAACAGCTTTGCAGACTCGCCAATCTGTGGTTCCCCACAGTCAGTTGGATGGTTGGAGAATTGTGACATGGGGAAACAAGGGTAACTGGAGTGCCACTTCAGAAGACTGTACTGTACTGTGTGTGAAGTTAAGGTGGAGGAAGAAGAGCCCACTTGATGTAGACCTTGCCATCCACTCCAGCACATGCTTTCTGGCCCTCATTTACAAGGTGTACTGCTGTGCGATTGCCAAAGTACCAAAGAAAGGGAGTCGAGTATCCTGGGCATTGCAAAACTACTGTCCCTTGAAATGGTGTCATTCAGGCTGGTGGAGACTGACAGCTTCCGTAACTTGATGGCATTGGCAGTCCCACAATACAATGTGCCCAGCCCCTTTTATTTCAGCAGGCAAGCTGTCCCTGCCCTGCACAAGCATGTGGAGGGACACATAAAACACGCGCTACTGAACACCGTCAGTAGCAAGGTCCACCTCACCACCGATGCATGCACCAGTCACCATGGACAGGGGCAATACCTTTCCCTCACTGCCCATTGGGTTAATGTTGTTGAGCCGGGTACAGATCGTGCGAGTGGCGCAGGACGTGTTCTGCCAACACCAAGGATTGCAGGAATCCAGTCTGTCCGCATTGACTCCTCCTCATACACAAGTTCCTCAGAATCATCGCTGCAGGAGCCATCACAGTCCACCTCCACATGGACCCGTTACGACCGACATGAGCACAGCTGTGGCCAAACGTCAACATGCCGTCTTGAAATTAATTTCTTTGAGGAATCGAAGCCACACAGCGCAGGAGCTCTGGAATGCCATCAAGCAGGAGAGCAACGTGTGGTTTGTGCCAGCGAATCTCCAGCCAGGCATGGTAGTGTGTGACAATGGCCGAAATCTGGTGGCAGCTCTGGCCCTAGGCAACCTCACTCACATCCCATGTCTGGCACATGTGCTCAACTTGATCGTGCAGAGTGTTTTGAGGGACTATCCGGATGCACTGCTGCACAAGGTCCGCCTAGAGTGTGCTCATTTGCGGCGTTCCACAAGATCACGCATTGCAGCTCTGCAGCGCCGATTCCACCTTCCGGAACATCGCATCATATGTGACCTACCCACCAGGTGGAATTCCACGTTACATATGTTGGTTGTGTGAGTAGCAGCCAGCAGTAATGGAGTACCAGCTGCATCAGGCGCAAAGAAGTCGCACTCCGCGCCATTCAGACTTCACAACCACTGAGTGGGCCACTATGAATGACGTCTGCCAGGTTTTGCGTTCCTTCGATGATTCCACGCGGATGGCGAGTGTAGATGATGCACTAGTCAGCATGACTGTCCCCCTTATCTGCCTGCTTGAAAAATCACTGCAAGCGCTAAGGGATGATGTTGTGGATGAGGTGGAGGATGAGGAGTCACCAATTCCATCAGCTTCTGGACAGTCAGCGCTACATGGTTCCTCACAAAGGCCTAGGCAGGGGACAGATTGTGAGGAGGATGAGGAGGAGCCAATGGAGGAGGAAGACATTGGTCCAGAGGAGGGAGTTACACAATTCTCCATTAGTCAGCGTGAAGAGCGAGGGTGGGGTTATGCAGAGCAGGCAGAGATCACGCCTCAAGCAGGGGACAGCGTTTCTTGGCCAGTTGGCAGTCTGCAGCACATGGCTGATTACATGCTGCAGTGCCTGAGAAACGACTGCCGGATCGCCCACATTCCGAACACGGCTGATTATTCGGTGTACACTCTCCTAGATCCTCGCTACCGGGACAACTTACAAAGCCTCATAACACCGTTGAACTGGGAGCATAAAATGCTGGAGTACCAAGACACACTGGTGAATTCCATCATCTTCTCCTGTCCAAGTGAGAGCATTGCTGCTAGTGCTTTACAAAGCACCTCAGTGCGTCGAGGCAGTGGAGGAAGCTCTGCACAAAGAGGGAGCAGAATGAGTGCCTGAGCACAAGGCAAGACCCGTATGGCCCAACTATAGTACAGTTTTGTGTGCCCGCCACACATGTCTACACCATCACAGATGGCTCCAGTCAGCAGGAGGCAATGTTTCCGTCAGATGGTGACAGACTACATGTCTTGCCCTCTTACTGTACTCCCAGGCGGCTCTTCCCCCTTCAAATTTTGGGTCTCTAAGCTGGATACATGGTCAGAGCTAAGCCAGTATGCATTGGAGGTGCTGGCTTGCCCTGCTGCTAGTGTATTATCGGAATGCGTCTTTAGTGCTGCAGGTGGTGTGCTAACAGACCGTCGCATGCGACTATCCTCCAATAACATTGACCGGTGTTGTGATCCGCTTTTTGGGCTCCCCTGGTGGTGGCTGGTGGTACTGGAGACTTGTGTGTGCTTTTCTGCCTCAGCTCACCTGCTTCCATCAGTTTTGGGAGTTCCCTATTTAGCCTTGCTCTCCAGTCACTTCCTTGCCGGTCATCATTGTAACATGAGTCATTCAGTTGCATGTTCCTGCTACTAGTCTGCTGATCAGCTAAGTGGACTCTTGTCCTTTTGTTTTGTATTTTTTGTCCAGTTTACAGTTTTGTCATTTCCTGTTACTGGAAGCTCTTGTGGACTGAAATTGCCACTCCTGTGTGATGAGTTGACACAGGAGTCTTAAAGTAATTTCAGGATGGGTTTTTGAAAGGGTTTTTCAGCTGACCGTGAAGTCCTCTTTTGTATCCTTCCTCTATCTAGTAAGTGGACCTCGCTTTGCTAAATCTACCTTCATACTGTGTATGTCTTTTCCTCTGAACTCACCGTTAATATATGTGGGGGCTACTATCATCTTTGGGGAATTTCACTAGAGGTAAGCCAGGTCTGTTCCTTCCTCTTTCAGGCATAGTTAGTTCTCCAGCTGGCGCATGGCATCTAGGCAGCCGTAGGAATGCTTCCTGGCTACTGTTAGTTGTGTGGTAGATTTAGGTCACGGTCAGCTTGAGTTTCCATCACCCAAGAGCTAGTCTGTTATTTTTGTGTTTCTGATGTTCCCATGCCATTGGGGAATCATGACAGTATGACCGGCCACTGTTAAAGTAATTGGCAGAAGAAAGGAGAGTAAAAGAAGTCTGTAGATTTTTTTTTTTTTTCCCTCTCATGTTTGCTACTTAGTTGGCTCAGTTGTATTTCTGCTCTATTTACAGCCTTGCCTTTCTCTCCTTCTAATCCTTGAATGGCTCTGATCTCTCCGGTTTAAGGATGGACCCTCAGAGTTTGGCTGCAGGTTTAAATAATCTTGCTACGAAGGTTCAGAATTTACAAGATTATGTTATACGTACTCCTATTTCTGAACCTAAGATTCCTACACCAGAGGTATTTTCCGGAGATAGATCTCGGTTTCTGAATTTCAAATGTAATTGTAAATTATTCATTTCTCTCAGACCTCACTCCTCTGGAGATCCTGTTCAGCAGGTTAAGATTGTGATTTCTTTGCTGCGAGGTGACCCTCAAAATTGGGCATTTTCATTGACACCAGGGGATCCTGCGTTGCTCAATGTGGATGCGTTTTTTCTGGCTTTAGGGTTGCTGTATGAGGAACCTAATTTGGAGATTCAAGCTGAAAAAGCTTTAATAGCCCTGTCTCAAGGGCAAGATGAAGCTGAGATATACTGCCAAAAATTTTGTAAATGGTCTGTGCTTACTCAGTGGAATGAGTGTGCCCTAGCGGCAAATTTCAGAGAGGGCCTTTCTGATGCCGTTAAGGATGTCATGGTGGGGTTTCCTACGCCCACAGGTCTGAATGAGTCCATGACAATGGCGATTCAGATTGATCGGCGTTTGCGGGAGCGCAAATCCGTGCACCATTTGGCGGTATCTTCTGAAGGGACGCCAGAGAAAATGCAATGTGACAGAATTCTGTCAAGAAGCGAGCGGCAGAATTATAGGCGCAAAAATGGCTTGTGCTTCTACTGTGGTGATTCCGCGCATGTTATATCAGCATGCTCTAAACGTACTAGGAAGGTTGACAAGTCTGTTTCTATTGGCACTTTACAGTCTAAATTTCTTCTGTCTGTAACTCTGATTTGTTCATTATCAGTTATTACCGTGGATGCCTATGTGGACTCTGGCGCCGCTCTGAGTCTCATGGATTGGTCCTTCGCCAGGCGCTGTGGGTTTGATTTGGAGCCTCTGGAAGTTCCTATACCTCTGAAGGGTATTGATTCTACACCTCTGGCTTGTAATAGACCACAGTTCTGTACGCAAGTGACTATGCGTATGACTACAGACCATCAGGAGATGATTCGCTTCCTCGTGTTGTATAATTTACATGATGTTTAATGCTTGGATTACCATGGTTACAATCTCATAACCCAGTACTGGACTGGAAAACTATGTCTGTGTTAAGCTGGGGATGTCGGGGGGCTCATGGGGACATACCTTTGGTTCCTATCTCGTCATCTATTCCCTCTGAGATTCCGGCATTTTTGTCGGATTTTGGGGATATTTTTGAAGAGCCTAAAATTGGTTCTCTCCCTCCCCACAGAGAGTGTGATTGCGCCATAGATCTGATTCCAGGCAGTAAATTTCCAAAGGGTCGTTTGTTTAACCTATCTGTACCTGAGCATGCTGCCATGCGAGAGTATGTTAAGGAGTCCCTGGAAAAGGGACATATTCGTCCTTCTTTATCACCTTTAGGAGCTGGGTTTTTCTTTGTCTCTAAAAAGGATGGCTCGCTGAGGCCTTGTATTGATTATCGACTCCTGAATAAAATTACTGTCAAATATCAGTATCTGTTGCCGCTGCTTACTGATTTGTTTGCTCGCATAAGGGGGGCTAAGTGGTTCTCCAAGATTGATCTCCGTGGGGCGTATAATTTGGTGCGAATTAAGCAAGGGGATGAGTGGAAAACCGCATTTAATACGCCTGAGGGCCACTTTGAGCATTTAGTAATGCCTTTCGGCCTTTCTAATGCGCCTTCAGTTTTTCAGTCCTTTATGCATGATATTTTCCGTGAATATCTGGATAAATTTATGATTGTGTATTTGGACGATATTTTGATTTTTTCTGAGGACTGGGAGTCTCATGTTCAGCAGGTCAGGAGGGTTTTTCAGGTCTTGCGGGAGAATTCTCTGTGTGTAAAGGGTTCTAAGTGTGTTTTTGGGGTTCAAAAGATTTCCTTTTTGGGGTACATTTTTTCCCCTTCTTCTGTTGAGATGGACCCTGTCAAGGTTCGGGCTATTTGTGACTGGACGCAGCCTACTTCTCTAAAGGGTCTTCAGAAGTTCTTGGGCTTTGCTAATTTTTATCGTCGATTTATAACTGGTTTTTCTGGTGTTGCTAAGCCTCTTACGGATTTGACTAAGAAGGGTGCTGATGTTGCCAATTGGTCCTCTGCCGCTGTGGAGGCCTTTCGGGAACTTAAGCGCCGCTTTTTGTCTGCCCCTGTGTTGCACCAGCCCGATGTCTCTCTCCCCTTTCAGGTTGAGGTCGATGCTTCCGAGATCGGAGCGGGGGCGGTTTTGTCGCAGAAAAGTTCCGATTGCTCAGTGATGAGACCTTGTGCGTTCTTTTGTCGAAAATTTTCTGCCGCCGAAAGAAATTATGATGTCGGTAATCGGGAGCTTTTGGCCATGAAGTGGGCATTTGAGGAGTGGCGTCATTGGCTTGAGGGTGCTAAACATCAGGTGGTGGTTTTGACTGATCACAAGAATCTGATTTATCTTGAGTCTGCCAGGCGCCTGAATCCTAGACAGGTGCGCTGGTCGTTGTTTTTCTCTCGGTTTAATTTTGTGGTCTCATATCTACCAGGTTCTAAGAATGTGAAGGCGGATGCCCTTTCTAGGAGTTTTGAGCCTGATTCCCCTGGTGATTCGGAACCTACAGGTATCCTTAAGGATGGGGTGATATTATCCGCTATTTCCCCAGATCTGCGACGTGCTTTGCAAGAGTTTCAGGCGGATAGACCTGATCGCTGTCCACCTGGTAGACTGTTTGTTCCTGATGATTGGACCAGTAGAGTCATCTCGGAGGTTCATTCTTCTACGCTGGCGGGTCATCCTGGAATTTTTGGTACCAGGGATTTGGTGGCTAGATCCTTCTGGTGGCCATCTTTGTCTCGAGATGTGCGTGTTTTTGTGCAGTCTTGTGATGTGTGTGCTCGGGCCAAGCCTTGTTGTTCTAGGGCTAGCGGGTTGTTGTTGCCCTTGCCTATTCCGAAGAGGCCTTGGACGCACATCTCGATGGACTTTATTTCTGATCTTCCTGTCTCTCAGAGGATGTCTGTTATCTGTGTGGTGTGTGACCGTTTTTCTAAGATGGTTCATTTGGTGCCATTGCCGAAGTTGCCTTCCTCGTCTGAGTTGGTTCCTTTGTTTTTTCAAAATGTGGTTCGCTTGCATGGTATTCCTGAAAGTATCGTTTCTGATAGGGGTACCCAGTCCGTTTCTAGATTTTGGCGGGCATTCTGTGCCAGGTTGGGCATTGATTTGTCTTTTTCGTCTGCCTTCCATCCTCAGACTAATGGCCAGACGGAGCGAACTAATCAAACTTTGGAGACGTATTTGAGGTGTTTTGTGTCTGCGGATCAGGACGATTGGGTTGCCTTTTTGCCGTTGGCGGAGTTTGCTCTTAATAATCGGGCTAGTTCTGCCACTTTGGTTTCCCCTTTCTTTTGCAATTCGGGGTTTCATCCCCGTTTTTCTTCTGGTCAGGTGGAGTCTTCGGATTGTCCTGGAGTAGATGCTGTGGTGGATCGGTTGTATCGGATTTGGGAACAAGTGGTGGACAATTTGAATTTGTCCCAGGAGAGGACTCAGCGGTTTGCTAACCGCCAGTGTCGGGTTGGTCCTCGCCTTCGTGTTGGGGACTTGGTGTGGTTGTCTTCCCGTTTTGTCCCAATGAGGGTTTCTTCTCCTAAATTTAAGCCTCGGTTCATCGGTCCCTATAGGATTTTGGAGATTATTAACCCTGTTTCCTTTCGTTTGGACCTTCCGGCATCTTTCGCTATCCATAATGTGTTCCATCGGTCGTTGTTGCGGAGATACGAGGTGCCGGTGGTTCCTTCTGCTGAGCCTCCTGCTCCTGTGCTGGTTGAGGGTGAATTGGAGTATGTTATAGAGAAGATCTTGGACTCCCGTATTTCCAGGCGGAGACTCCAGTATCTGGTTAAATGGAAGGGCTATGGTCAGGAAGATAATTCTTGGGTAACTGCCTCTGATGTTCATGCCTCGGATTTGGTTCGTGCCTTTCATAGGGCTCATCCAGGTCGCCCTGGCGGTTCTTGTGAGGGTTCGGTGCCCCCTCCTTAAGGGGGGGTACTGTTGTGATCCGCTTTTTGGGCTCCCCTGGTGGTGGCTGGTGGTACTGGAGACTTGTGTGTGCTTTTCTGCCTCAGCTCACCTGCTTCCATCAGTTTTGGGAGTTCCCTATTTAGCCTTGCTCCCCAGTCACTTCCTTGCCGGTCATCATTGTAACATGAGTCATTCAGTTGCATGTTCCTGCTACTAGTCTGCTGATCAGCTAAGTGGACTCTTGTCCTTTTGTTTTGTATTTTTTGTCCAGTTTACAGTTTTGTCATTTCCTGTTACTGGAAGCTCTTGTGGACTGAAATTGCCACTCCTGTGTGATGAGTTGACACAGGAGTCTTAAAGTAATTTCAGGATGGGTTTTTGAAAGGGTTTTTCAGCTGACCGTGAAGTCCTCTTTTGTATCCTTCCTCTATCTAGTAAGTGGACCTCGCTTTGCTAAATCTACCTTCATACTGTGTATGTCTTTTCCTCTGAACTCACCGTTAATATATGTGGGGGCTACTATCATCTTTGGGGAATTTCACTAGAGGTAAGCCAGGTCTGTTCCTTCCTCTTTCAGGCGTAGTTAGTTCTCCGGCTGGCGCATGGCATCTAGGCAGCCGTAGGAATGCTTCCTGGCTACTGTTAGTTGTGTGGTAGATTTAGGTCACGGTCAGCTTGAGTTTCCATCACCCGAGAGCTAGTCTGTTATTTTTGTGTTTCTGATGTTCCCATGCCATTGGGGAATCATGACAGACCGGCTTACTTTTCTGAAAATGAACAAGGCCTGGATCTCGCAGGAATTTGCCACTCCTCTTCCAGATTAAATAATTGGTTGGTTACAGTATCCAGGTCTCCTGTTGCGTTCATGTTTCTACGACCTGAACTGTTTTCCCTGGGCTCCAACACCGCCAGTTGATGCTGAGAAGTGCAGGCTGCACAGTCAAAACACATGACCCAGTGTTATTGGGTTTCAGTAACGTCAGCTGATCCCCAGCTGTGTAGCCGGCAATGTGTCCTGCTACCGCCATGCTGACACAACTACTGAAATGTAAGGGAACCTTTTCCCCCCCAGGCGGTTGTTACTGAAAGAGCCACCTTGTGCAGCAGTAATGCTGCACAAGGAAAAGGTAGCTCTTTTAGTTTAGCTCCTTGCACATGCAGAACTTAACACTTATAAAATGTGTCCCCTCACACCGTGAGACCATCCCAGAGGTGGGACTTTCCTTCGTAATGGGACGCAGCACAGCCGTCATTCCTACCCCCTTGGTGCCGTGTGCCGCCTCCTCAGCCTTGTTTGAATCTGTCCCATAGCCAACGCTGTTATGTTATCCCTTGGTCATGCGCACTTACAGCTAACCCGTCTTCTGATATCATTAGTTGTCAGGCTGCCTGCGCCTGTGCGGACGCGCTGCCTGAGATTCCGCCTAGCAGTCTCTTCTGCTTTAATCACACTGTGGGCCTGGGATCCATGGGCATGCGCAGTGCATATCTTCACCTCAGGCTCTCACTCATCTCCCTCCACCTTCTTCAGACTGTGCGCCGTCAGCTGATCCCTAATAGCATGTCACGGCCGTAACACCGCACAGTCTGAAGAAGCCGGAAGGAGGGGAGTGAGAGGCGAAGATATGCACTGCGCATGCCCATGGATCCCAGGCCCGCAGTGTGATTAAATCAGAAGAGACTCTGGGGTGGAATCTCGGGCAGCGCGTCTGCACAGGCGCAGCCAGCCTGACACCAAATGGTGTCAGAAGACGGGCAGCGCTAAGTGCGCATGGCCAAGGGATAACATAACAGCGCGGGCTCCGGGACAGATTCAAACAACGCTGAGGAGGCTGTGCACTGCACCAAGGGGGTAGGAATGATGGGGGCAGTGTTCTGGATCACTGCATTGAAGAAACACGTGATGGTGTCTCCGCGGTGTTGGATGTTTTGGTCTCCCCGAGGCCAATCATCTGTGCCTTTACAGCCTTTTTACTAGGCACTTCTCCTAATAGCCAGATTCCTACTCCACACTGATGAGGGGCAAAAACCCCAAAACAGCTGTCTGTGGATGGATACCATGCTTGGCATAGGTGGTTTTCCTGTATTGGATGTTTTCCTTTATTGGATGCTGCCCTTCCCGTGGTTGTTCCTTCCCGGGGAAAGGCCTGGCTATTCACTGTTTGCGTTGAGAAACACGTGATAGTGTCTCCGCAGCTACTCTACATGCATTTGCATATTTCCCTTAAGGGATGGGGGCAGTGTTCTGGATCACTGCGTTGAAGAAACACGTGATGGTGTCTCCGTGGTGTTGGATGTTTTGGTCTCCCCGAGGCCAATCATCTGTGCCTTTACACCATTATGAAGGAAAGTCTCACCTCCGGGATGGTCTCACGGTATCAGGGGACACATTTTATAAGTGTTAAGTTCTGCGTCTGCAAGGAGCATAATTAAAAGAGCCACCTTTTCCTTTTGCATACTTAGTGCTGCACAAGATGGCTTTTTCAGCTGCAAACGCCTTGGGGGGAGGGTTAAAGGTTCCCTTTCAACTTCCTCCAATCAGGCTTCAGCCTACACTCTGTTCCTCTGCTCCTCCTTGATTCCCTGGGCTCCAACACCACCAGTTGCTGCCCGGAAGTGCTGTCTGCACAGTCAACAGTTGCTCCTCTGTTATTGGGGTTCAGTAACGCCAGCTGCTCCCCTGCTGTGTTGCGGCAATACCTCCAGCCTGCTCCTCCTGCTGTCCCTGGGCTTCAACACCGCCAGTTGCTGCCCGTAATTGCTGTCTGCACAGTAAACAGTTGATCCTCTGTTATTGGGGTTCAGTAACGCCAGCTGCTCCCCTGCTGTGTTGCGGCAATACCTCCAGCCTGCTCCTCCTGCTGTCCCTGGGCTCCAACACTGCCAGTTGCTGCCTGGAAGTGCTGTCTGCACAGTCAACAGTTGCTCCTCTGTAATTGGGATTCAGTAACGCCAGCTGCTCCTCTGCTGTGTTGCGGCAATACCTCCAGCCTGCTCCTCCGGCTGTCCCTGGGCTCCAACACAGCCAGTTGCTGCCCGGAAGTGCTGTCTGCACAGTCAACAGTTGCTCCTCTGTTATTGGGGTTCAGTAACACCAGCTGCTCCTCTGCTGTGTTGCGGCAATACCTCCAGCCTGCTCCTCCTGCTGTCCCTGGGCTCCAACACCGCCAGTTGCTGCCCGTAAGTGCTGTCTGCACAGTCAACAGTTGCTCCTCTGTTATTGGGGTTCAGTAACCAGCTGCTCCCCTGCTGTGTTGCGGCAATACCTCCAGCCTGCTCCTCCTGCTGTCCCTGGGCTTCAACACCGCCAGTTGCTGCCTGGAAGTGCTGTCTGCACAGTCAACAGTTGCTCCTGTTATTGGGGTTCAGTAACGCCAGCTGTTCCCCTGCTGTGTTGCGGCAATACCTCCAGCCTGCCCCTCCTGCTGTTCCTGGGCTCCAACACTGCCAGTTGCTGCCAGGAAGTTCTGTCTGCACAGTCAACAGTTGCTCCTCTGTTATTGGGGTTCAGTAACGCCAGCTGCTCCCCTGCTGTGTTGCGGCAATACCTCCAGCCTGCTCCTCCTGCTGTCCCTGGGCTTCAACACCGCCAGTTGCTGCCTGGAAGTGCTGTCTGCACAGTCAACAGTTGCTCCTCTGTTATTGGGGTTCAGTAACACCAGCTGCTCCCCTGCTGTGTTGCGGCAATACCACCAGCCTGCTCCTAATGCTGTCCCTGGGCTTCAACACCGCCAGTTGCTGCCTGGAAGTGCTGTCTGTACAGTCAACAGTTGCTCCTCTGTTATTGGGGTTCAGTAACGCCAGCTGTTCCCCTGCTGTGTTGCGGCAATACCTCCAGCTTGCTCCTCCTGCTGTCCCTGGGCTCCAACATTCCCAGTTGCTGCCAGGAAGTGCTGTCTGCACAGTCAACAGTTGCTCCTCTGTTATTGGGGTTCAGTAATGCCAGCTGCTCCCCTGCTGTGTTGCGGCAATACCTCCAGCCTGCTCCTCCTGCTGTCCCTGGGCTCCAACACTGCCAGTTGCTGCCCGGAAGTGCTGTCTGCACAGTCAACAGTTGCTCCTCTGTTATTGGGGTTCAGTAATGCCAGCTGCTCATCTGCTGTGTTGTGGCAATACCTCCAGCCTGCTCCTCCTGCTGTCCCTGGGCTCCAACACTGCCAGTTGCTGCCCGGAAGTGCTGTCTGCACAGTCAACAGTTGCTCCTCTGTTATTGGGGTTCAGTATTACCAGCTGTTCCCCTGCTGTGTTGCGGCAATACCTCCAGCCTGCCCGTCCTGCTGTCCCTGGGCTCCAACACTGCCAGTTGCTGCCAGAAAGTGCTGTCTGCACAGTCAACAGTTGCTCCTCTGTTATTGGGGTTCAGTAACGCCAGCTGCTCCCCTGCTGTGTTGTGGCAATACCTCCAGCCTGCTCCTCCTGCTGTCCCTGGGCTCCAACACTGCCAGTTGCTGCCCGGAAGTGCTGTCTGCACAGTCAACAGTTGCTCCTCTGTTATTGGGGTTCAGTAACGCCAGCTGCTCCCCTGCTGAGTTGTGGCAATACCTCCAGCCTGCTCCTCTTGCTGTCCCTGGGCTTCAACACTGCCAGTTGCTGCCTGGAAGTGCTGTCTGCACAGTCAACAGTTGCTCCTCTGTTATTGGGGTTCAGTAACGCCAGCTGTTCCCCTGCTGTGTTGCGGCAATACCTCCAGCCTGCCCCTCCTGCTGTCCCTGGGCTCCAACACTGCCAGTTGCTGCCAGGAAGTTCTGTCTGCACAGTCAACAGTTGCTCCTCTGTTATTGGGGTTCAGTAACGCCAGCTGCTCCCCTGCTGTGTTGCGGCAATACCTCCAGCCTGCTCCTCCTGCTGTCCCTGGGCTTCAACACCGCCAGTTGTTGCCTGGAAGTGCTGTCTGCACAGTCAACAGTTGCTCCTCTGTTATTGGGGTTCAGTAACACCAGCTGCTCCCCTGCTGTGTTGCGGCAATACCTCCAGCCTGCTCCTCCTGCTGTCCCTGGGCTTCAACACCGCCAGTTGCTGCCTGGAAGTGCTGTCTGCACAATCAACAGTTGCTCCTCTGTTATTGGGGTTCAGTAACGCCAGCTGTTCCCCTGCTGTGTGGCGGCAATACTTCCAGCCCGCTCCTCCTGCTGTCCCTGGGCTCAAACGCCGCCAGTTGCTGCCAGGAAGTGCTGTCTGCACCGTCAACAGTTGCTCCTCTGTTATTGGGGTTCAGTAATGCCAGCTGCTCCCCTGCTGTGTTGCGGCAATACCTCCAGCCTGGTCCTCCTGCTGTCCCTGGGCTCCAACACTGCCAGTTGCTGCCCGGAAGTGCTGTCTGCACAGTCAACAGTTGCTCCTCTGTTATTGGGGTTCAGTAACACCAGCTGCTCCTCTGCTGTGTTGCGGCAATACCTCCAGCCTGCTCCTCCTGCTGTCCCTGGGCTCCAACACCGCCAGTTGCCGCCCGGAAGTGCTGTCTGCACAGTCAACAGTTGCTCCTCTGTTTTTGGGGTTCAGTAACACCAGCTGCTCCCCTGCTGTGTTGTGGCAATACCTCCAGCCTGCTCCTCCTGCTGTCCCTGGGCTCCAACACTGCCAGTTGCTGCCAGGAAGTGCTGTCTGCACAGTCAACAGTTGCTCCTCTATTATTGGGGTTCAGTAACGCCAGCTGCTCCCCTGCTGTGTTGCAGCAATACCTCCAGCCTGCTCCTCCTGCTGTCCCTGGGCTCCAACACTGCCAGTTGCTGCCCAGAAGTGCTGTCTGCACAGTCAACAGTTGCTCCTCTGTTATTGGGGTTCAGTATTACCAGCTGTTCCCCTGCTGTGTTGCGGCAAGACCTCCAGCCTGCCCGTCCTGCTGTCCCTGGGCTCCAACACTGCCAGTTGCTGCCAGGAAGTGCTGTCTGCACAGTCAACAGTTGCTCCTCTGTTTTTGGGGTTCAGTAACGCCAGCTGCTCCCCTGCTGTGTTGTGGCAATACCTCCAGCCTGCTCCTCCTGCTGTCCCTGGGCTCCAACACTGCCAGTTGCTGCCCGGAATTGCTGTCTGCACAGTCAACAGTTGCTCCTCTGTTATTGGGGTTCAGTAACGCCAGCTGCTCCCCTGCTGAGTTGTGGCAATACCTCCAGCCTGCTCCTCTTGCTGTCCCTGGGCTTCAACACTGCCAGTTGCTGCCTGGAAGTGCTGTCTGCACAGTCAACAGTTGCTCCTCTGTTATTGGGGTTCAGTAACGCCAGCTGTTCCCCTGCTGTGTTGCGGCAATACCTCCAGCCTGCCCCTCCTGCTGTCCCTGGGCTCCAACACTGCCAGTTACTGCCAGGAAGTTCTGTCTGCACAGTCAACAGTTGCTCCTCTGTTATTGGGGTTCAGTAACGCCAGCTGCTCCCCTGCTGTGTTGCGGCAATACCTCCAGCCTTCTCCTCCTGCTGTCCCTGGGCTTCAACACCACCAGTTGCTGCCTGGAAGTGCTGTCTGCACAGTCAACAGTTGCTCCTCTGTTATTGGGGTTCAGTAACACCAGCTGCTCCCCTGCTGTGTTGCGGCAATACCTCCAGCCTGCTCCTCCTGCTGTCCCTGGGCTTCAACACCGCCAGTTGCTGCCTGGAAGTGCTGTCTGCACAGTCAACAGTTGCTCCTCTGTTATTGGGGTTCAGTAATGCCAGCTGTTCCCCTGCTGTGTTGCGGCAATACCTCCAGCCCGCACCTCCTGCTGTCCCTGGGCTCAAACGCTGCCAGTTGCTGCCAGGAAGTGCTGTCTGCACCGTCAACAGTTGCTCCTCTGTTATTGGGGTTCAGTAATGCCAGCTGCTCCGCTGCTGTGTTGCGGCAATACCTGCAGCCTGGTCCTCCTGCTGTCCCTGGGCTCCAACACTGCCAGTTGCTGCCCGGAAGTGCTGTCTGCACAGTCAACAGTTGCTCCTCTGTTATTGGGGTTCAGTAACACCAGCTGCTCCTCTGCTGTGTTGCGGCAATACCTCCAGCCTGCTCCTCCTGCTGTCCCTGGGCTCCAACACCGCCAGTTGCTGCCCGGAAGTGCTGTCTGCACAGTCAACAGTTGCTCCTCTGTTTTTGGGGTTCAGTAACACCAGCTGCTCCCCTGCTGTGTTGCGGCAATACCTCCAGCCTGCTCCTCCTGCTGTCCCTGGGCTCCAACACTGCCAGTTGCTGCCAGGAAGTGCTGTCTGCACAGTCAACAGTTGCTCCTCTATTATTGGGGTTCAGTAACGCCAGCTGCTCCCCTGCTGTGTTGCAGCAATACCTCCAGCCTGCTCCTCCTGCTGTCCCTGGGCTCCAACACTGCCAGTTGCTGCCCAGAAGTGCTGTCTGCACAGTCAACAGTTGCTCCTCTGTTATTGGGGTTCAGTAACGCCAGCTGCTCCCCTGCTGTGTTGTGGCAATACCTCCAGCCTGCTCCTCCTGCTGTCCCTGGGCTCCAACACCGCCAGTTGCTACCCGGAAGTGCTGTCTGCACAGTCAACAGTTGCTCCTCTGTTATTGGGGTTCAGTAACGCCAGCTGCTCCACTGTTGTGTTGCGGCAATACCCCCAGCCTGCTCCTCCTGCTGTCCCTGGGCTTCAACACTGCCAGTTGCTGCCCTGAAGTGCTGTCTGCACAGTCAACAGTTGCTCCTCTGTTATTGGGGTTCAGTAACGCCAGCTGCTCCCCTGCTGTGTTGCGGCAATACCTCCAGCCTGCTCCTCCTGCTGTCCTTGGGCTTCAACACCGCCAGTTGCTGCCTGGAAGTGCTGTCTGCACAGTCAACAGTTGCTCCTCTGTTATTGGGGTTCAGTAACACCAGCTGCTCCCCTGCTGTGTTGCGGCAATACCTCCAGCCTGCTCCTAATGCTGTCCCTGAGCTTCAACACCGCCAGTTGCTGCCTGGAAGTGCTGTCTGCACAGTCATCAGTTGCTCCTCTGTTATTGGGGTTCAGTAATGCCAGCTGTTCCCCTGCTGTGTTGCGGCAATACCTCCAGCCTGGTCCTCCTGCTGTCCCTGGGCTCCAACACTGCCAGTTGCTGCCTGGAAGTGCTGTCTGCACAGTCAACAGTTACTCCTCTCTTATTGGGGTTCAGTAACGCCAGCTGCTCCTCTGCTGTGTTGTGGCAATACCTCCAGCCTGCTTCTCCTGCTGTCCCTGGGCTCCAACACTGCCAGTTGCTGCCCGGAAGTGCTGTCTGCACAGTCAACAGTTGCTCCTCTGTTATTGGGGTTCAGTATTACCAGCTGTTCCCCTGCTGTGTTGCGGCAATACTTCCAGCCTGTCCGTCCTGCTGTCCCTGGGCTCCAACACTGCCAGTTGCTGCCAGGAAGTGCTGTCTGCACAGTCAACAGTTGCTCCTCTATTATTGGGGTTCAGTAACGCCAGCTGCTCCCCTGCTGTGTTGCAGCAATACCTCCAGCCTGCTCCTCCTGCTGTCCCTGGGCTCCAACACTGCCAGTTGCTGCCCGGAAGTGCTGTCTGCACAGTCAACAGTTGCTCCTCTGTTATTGGGGTTCAGTAACGCCAGCTGCTCCCCTGCTGTGTTGTGGCAATACCTCCAGCCTGCTCCTCCTGGTGTCCCTGGGCTCCAACACCGCCAGTTGCTGCCCGGAAGTGCTATCTGCACAGTCAACAGTTGCTCCTCTGTTATTGGGGTTCAGTAACGCCAGCTGTTCCCCTGCTGTGTTGCGGCAATACCTCCAGCCTGCCCCTCCTGCTGTCCCTGGGCTCCAACACTGCCAGTTGCTGCCAGGAAGTTCTGTCTGCGCAGTCAACAGTTGCTCCTCTGTTATTGGGGTTCAGTAACGCCAGCTGCTCCCCTTCTGTGTTGCGGCAATACCTCCAGCCTGCTCCTCCTGCTGTCCCTGGGCTCAAACGCCGCCAGTTGCTGCCAGGAAGTGCTGTCGGCACCGTCAACAGTTGCTCCTCTGTTATTGGGGTTCAGTAATGCCAGCTGCTCCCCTGCTGTGTTGCGGCAATACCTCCAGCCTGGTCCTCCTGCTGTCCCTGGGCTCCAACACTGCCAGTTGCTGCCTGGAAGTGCTGTCTGCACAGTCAACAGTTGCTCCTCTGTTATTGGGGTTCAGTAACACCAGCTGCTCCTCTGCTGTGTTGCGGCAATACCTCCAGCCTGCTCCTCCTGCTGTCCCTGGGCTCCAACACCGCCAGCTGCTGCCCGGAAGTGCTGTCTGCACAGTCAACAGTTGCTCCTTTATTATTGGGGTTCAGTAACACCAGCTGCTCCCCTGCTGTGTTGCGGCAATACCTCCAGCCTGCTCCTCCTGCTGTCCCTGGGCTTCAACACCGCCAGTTGCTGCCTGGAAGTGCTGTCTGCACAGTCAACAGTTGCTCCTCTGTTATTGGGGTTCAGTAACGCCAGCTGTTCCCCTGCTGTGTTGCGGCAATACCTCCAGCCTGCCCGTCCTGCTGTCCCTGGGCTCCAACACTGCCAGTTGCTGCCAGGAAGAGCTGTCTGCACAGTCAACAGTTGCTCCTCTATTATTGGGGTTCAGTAACGCCAGCTGCTCCCCTGCTGTGTTGTGGCAATACCTCCAGCCTGCTCCTCCTGCTGTCCCTGGGCTCCAACACCGCCAGTTGCTGCCCGGAAGTGCTATCTGCACAGTCAACAGTTGCTCCTCTGTTATTGGGGTTCAGTAACGCCAGCTGTTCCCCTGCTGTGTTGCGGCAATACCTCCAGCCTGCCCCTCCTGCTGTCCCTGGGCTCCAACACTGCCAGTTGCTGCCAGGAAGTTCTGTCTGCACAGTCAACAGTTGCTCCTCTGTTATTGGGGTTCAGTAACGCCAGCTGCTCCCCTTCTGTGTTGCGGCAATACCTCCAGCCTGCTCCTCCTGCTGTCCCTGGGCTCAAACGCCGCCAGTTGCTGCCAGGAAGTGCTGTCTGCACCGTCAACAGTTGCTCCTCTGTTATTGGGGTTCAGTAATGCCAGCTGCTCCCCTGCTGTGTTGCGGCAATACCTCCAGCCTGGTCCTCCTGCTGTCCCTGGGCTCCAACACTGCCAGTAGCTGCCTGGAAGTGCTGTCTGCACAGTCAACAGTTGCTCCTCTGTTATTGGGGTTCAGTAACACCAGCTGTCCTTCTGCTGTGTTGCGGCAATACCTTCAGCCTGCTCCTCCTGCTGTCCCTGGGCTCCAACACCGCCAGTTGATGCCCGGAAGTGCTGTCTGCACAGTCAACAGTTGCTCCTCTGTTATTGGGGTTCAGTAACACCAGCTGCTCCCCTGCTGTCTTGTGGCAATACCTCCAGCCTGCTCCTCCTGCTGTCCCTGGGCTTCAACACCGCCAGTTGCTGCCTGGAAGTGCTGTCTGCACAGTCAACAGTTGCTCCTCTGTTATTGGGGTTCAGTAACGCCAGCTGTTCCCCTGCTGTGTTGCGGCAATACCTCCAGCCTGCCCGTCCTGCTGTCCCTGGGCTCCAACACTGCCAGTTGCTGCCAGGAAGAGCTGTCTGCACAGTCAACAGTTGCTCCTCTATTATTGGGGTTCAGTAACGCCAGCTGCTCCCCTGCTGTGTTGCAGCAATACCTCCAGCCTGCTCCTCCTGCTGTCCCTGGGCTCCAACACTGCCAGTTGCTGCCCGGAAGTGCTGTCTGCACAGTCAACAGTTGCTCCTCTGTTATTGGGGTTCAGTAACGCCAGCTGCTCCACTGCTGTGTTGCGGCAATACCTCCAGCCTGCTCCTCCTGCTGTCCCTGGGCTTCAACACCGCCATTTGCGGCCCTGAAGTGCTGTCTGCACAGTCAACAGTTGCTCCTCTGTTATTGGGGTTCAGTAACGCCAGCTGCTCCCCTGCTGTGTTGTGGCAATACCTCCAGCCTGCTCCTCCTGCTGTCCCTGGGCTCCAACACCGCCAGTTGCTGCCCGGAAGTGCTGTCTGCACAGTCAACAGTTGCTCCTCTGTTATTGGGGTTCAGTAACACCAGCTGCTCCTCTGCTGTGTTGCGGCAATACCTCCAGCCTGCTCCTCCTGCTGTCCCTGGGCTCCAACACTGCCAGTTGCTGCCCGGAAGTGCTGTCTGCACAGTCAACAGTTGCTCCTCTGTTATTGGGGTTCAGTAACACCAGCTGTTCCCCTGCTGTGTTGCGGCAATACCTCCAGCCTGCCCCTCCTGCTGTTCCTGGGCTCCAACACTGCCAGTTGCTGCCAGGAAGTTCTGTCTGCACAGTCAACAGTTGCTCCTCTGTTATTGGGGTTCAGTAACGCCAGCTGCTCCCCTGCTGTGTTGCGGCAATGCCTCCAGCCTGCTCCTCCTGCTGTCCCTGGGCTTCAACACCGCCAGTTGCTGCCTGGAAGTGCTGTCTGCACAGTCAACAGTTGCTCCTCTGTTATTGGGGTTCAGTAACACCAGCTGCTCCCCTGCTGTGTTGCGGCAATACCACCAGCCTGCTCCTAATGCTGTCCCTGGGCTTCAACACCGCCAGTTGCTGCCTGGAAGTGCTGTCTGTACAGTCAACAGTTGCTCCTCTGTTATTGGGGTTCAGTAACGCCAGCTGCTCCCCTGCTGTGTTGCGGCAATACCTCCAGCCTGCTCCTCCTGCTGTCCCTGGGCTCCAACACTGCCAGTTGCTGCCCGGAAGTGCTGTCTGCACAGTCAACAGTTGCTCCTCTGTTATTGGGGTTCAGTATTACCAGCTGTTCCCCTGCTGTGTTGCGACAATACCTCCAGCCTGCCCGTCCTGCTGTCCCTGGGCTCCAACACTGCCAGTTGCTGCCAGGAAGTGCTGTCTGCACAGTCAACAATTGCTCCTCTGTTATTGGGGTTCAGTAACGCCAGCTGCTCCCCTGCCGTGTTGTAGCAATACCTCCAGCCTGCTCCTCCTGCTGTCCCTGGGCTCCAATACTGCCAGTTGCTGCCCGGAAGTGCTGTTTGCACAGTCAACAGTTGCTCCTCTGTTATTGAGGTTCAGTAACGCCAGCTGCTCCCCTGCTGTGTTGTGGCAATACCTCCAGCCTGCTCCTCCTGCTGTCCCTGGGCTCCAACACCGCCAGTTGCTGCCCGGAAGTGCTGTCTGCACAGTCAACAGTTGCTCCTCTGTTATTGGGGTTCAGTAACGCCAGCTGCTCCACTGCTGTGTTGCGGCAATACCTCCAGCCTGCTCCTCCTGCTGTCCCTGGGCTCCAACACTGCCAGTTGCTGCCCGGAAGTGCTGTCTGCACAGTCAACAGTTGCTCCTCTGTTATTGGGGTTCAGTAACGCCAGCTGCTCCCCTGCTGAGTTGTGGCAATACCTCCAGCCTGCTCCTCTTGCTGTCCCTGGGCTACAACACCGCCAGTTGCTGCCTGGAAGTGCTGTCTGCACAGTCAACAGTTGCTCCTCTGTTATTGGGGTTCAGTAACGCCAGCTGTTCCCCTGCTGTGTTGCGGCAATACCTCCAGCCTGCCCCTCCTGCTGTCCCTGGGCTCCAACACTACCAGTTGCTGCCAGGAAGTTCTGTCTGCACAGTCAACAGTTGCTCCTCTGTTATTGGGGTTCAGTAACGCCAGCTGCTCCCCTGCTGTGTTGCGGCAATACCTCCAGCCTGCTCCTCCTGCTGTCCCTGGGCTTCAACACCGCCAGTTGCTGCCTGGAAGTGCTGTCTGCACAGTCAACAGTTGCTCCTCTGTTATTGGGGTTCAGTAACGCCAGCTGTTCCCCTGCTGTGTTGCGGCAATACCTCCAGCCTGCCCGTCCTGCTGTCCCTGGGCTCCAACACTGCCAGTTGCTGCCAGGAAGTGCTGTCTGCACAGTCAACAGTTGCTCCTCTATTATTGGGGTTCAGTAACGCCAGCTGCTCCCCTGCTGTGTTGCAGCAATACCTCCAGCCTGCTCCTCCTGCTGTCCCTGGGCTCCAACACTGCCAGTTGCTGCCCAGAAGTGCTGTCTGCACAGTCAACAGTTGCTCCTCTGTTATTGGGGTTCAGTAACGCCAGCTGCTCCCCTGCTGTGTTGTGGCAATACCTCCAGCCTGCTCCTCCTGCTTTCCCTGGGCTCCAACACCGCCAGTTGCTGCCCGGAAGTGCTGTCTGCACAGTCAACAGTTGCTCCTCTGTTATTGGGGTTCAGTAACACCAGCTGCTCCACTGCTGTGTTGCGGCAATACCCCCAGCCTGCTCCTCCTGCTGTCCCTGGGCTTCAACACCGCCAGTTGCTGCCCTGAAGTGCTGTCTGCACAGTCAACAGTTGCTCCTCTGTTATTGGGGTTCAGTAACACCAGCTGCTCCCCTGCTGTGTTGCGACAATACCTCCAGCCTGCTCCTCCTGCTGTCCTTGGGCTTCAACACCGCCAGTTGCTGCCTGGAAGTGCTGTCTGCACAGTCAACAGTTGCTCCTCTGTTATTGGGGTTTAGTAACACCAGCTGCTCCCCTGCTGTGTTGCGGCAATACCTCCAGCCTGCTCCTAATGCTGTCCCTGAGCTTCAACACCGCCAGTTGCTGCCTGGAAGTGCTGTATGCACAGTCAACAGTTGCTCCTCGGTTATTGGGGTTCAGTAACGCCAGCTGTTCCCCTACTGTGTTGCGGCAATACCTCCAGCCTGCTCCTCCTGCTGTCCCTGGGCTCCAACACCCCCAGTTGCTGCCAGGAAGTGCTGTCTGCACAGTCAACAGTTGCTCCTCTGTTATTGGGGTTCAGTAATGCCAGCTGCTCCCCTGCTGTGTTGCGGCAATACCTCCAGCCTGGTCCTCCTGCTGTCCCTGGGCTCCAACACTGCCATTTGCTGCCTGGAAGTGCTGTCTGCACAGTCAACAGTTGCTCCTCTGTTAATGGGGTTCAGTAACGCCAGCTGCTCCTCTGCTGTGTTGTGGCAATACCTCCAGCCTGCTCCTCCTGCTGTCCCTGGGCTCCAACACCGCCAGTTGCTGCCCGGAAGTGCTGTCTGCACAGTCAACAGTTGCTCCTCTGTTATTGGGGTTCAGTAACGCCAGCTGCTCCACTGCTGTGTTGCGGCAATACCTCCAGCCTGCTCCTCCTGCTGTCCCTGGGCTCCAACACTGCCAGTTGCTGCCCGGAAGTGCTGTCTGCACAGTCAACAGTTGCTCCTCTGTTATTGGGGTTCAGTAACGCCAGCTGCTCCCCTGCTGAGTTGTGGCAATACCTCCAGCCTGCTCCTCTTGCTGTCCCTGGGCTTCAACACCGCCAGTTGCTGCCTGGAAGTGCTGTCTGCACAGTCAACAGTTGCTCCTCTGTTATTGGGGTTCAGTAACGCCAGCTGTTCCCCTGCTGTGTTGCGGCAATACCTCCAGCCTGCCCCTCCTGCTGTCCCTGGGCTCCAACACTGCCAGTTGCTGCCAGGAAGTTCTGTCTGCACAGTCAACAGTTGCTCCTCTGTTATTGGGGTTCAGTAACGCCAGCTGCTCCCCTGCTGTGTTGCGGCAATACCTCCAGCCTGCTCCTCCTGCTGTCCCTGGGCTTCAACACCGCCAGTTGCTGCCTGGAAGTGCTGTCTGCACAGTCAACAGTTGCTCCTCTGTTATTGGGGTTCAGTAACGCCAGCTGTTCCCCTGCTGTGTTGCGGCAATACCTCCAGCCTGCCCGTCCTGCTGTCCCTGGGCTCCAACACTGCCAGTTGCTGCCAGGAAGTGCTGTCTGCACAGGCAACAGTTGCTCCTCTATTATTGGGGTTCAGTAACGCCAGCTGCTCCCCTGCTGTGTTGCAGCAATACCTCCAGCCTGCTCCTCCTGCTGTCCCTGGGCTCCAACACTGCCAGTTGCTGCCCAGAAGTGCTGTCTGCACAGTCAACAGTTGCTCCTCTGTTATTGGGGTTCAGTAACGCCAGCTGCTCCCCTGCTGTGTTGTGGCAATACCTCCAGCCTGCTCCTCCTGCTGTCCCTGGGCTCCAACACCGCCAGTTGCTGCCCGGAAGTGCTGTCTGCACAGTCAACAGTTGCTCCTCTGTTATTGGGGTTCAGTAACACCAGCTGCTCCACTGCTGTGTTGCGGCAATACCCCCAGCCTGCTCCTCCTGCTGTCCCTGGGCTTCAACACCGCCAGTTGCTGCCCTGAAGTGCTGTCTGCACAGTCAACAGTTGCTCCTCTGTTATTGGGGTTCAGTAACACCAGCTGCTCCCCTGCTGTGTTGCGACAATACCTCCAGCCTGCTCCTCCTGCTGTCCTTGGGCTTCAACACCGCCAGTTGCTGCCTGGAAGTGCTGTCTGCACAGTCAACAGTTGCTCCTCTGTTATTGGGGTTTAGTAACACCAGCTGCTCCCCTGCTGTGTTGCGGCAATACCTCCAGCCTGCTCCTAATGTTGTCCCTGAGCTTCAACACCGCCAGTTGCTGCCTGGAAGTGCTGTATGCACAGTCAACAGTTGCTCCTCGGTTATTGGGGTTCAGTAACGCCAGCTGTTCCCCTACTGTGTTGCGGCAATACCTCCAGCCTGCTCCTCCTGCTGTCCCTGGGCTCCAACACCCCCAGTTGCTGCCAGGAAGTGCTGTCTGCACAGTCAACAGTTGCTCCTCTGTTATTGGGGTTCAGTAATGCCAGCTGCTCCCCTGCTGTGTTGCGGCAATACCTCCAGCCTGGTCCTCCTGCTGTCCCTGGGCTCCAACACTGCCATTTGCTGCCTGGAAGTGCTGTCTGCACAGTCAACAGTTGCTCCTCTGTTAATGGGGTTCAGTAACGCCAGCTGCTCCTCTGCTGTGTTGTGGCAATACCTCCAGCCTGCTTCTCCTGCTGTCCCTGGGCTCCAACACTGCCAGTTGCTGCCCGGAAGTGCTGTCTGCACAGTCAACAGTTGCTCCTCTGTTATTGGGGTTCAGTAATGCCAGCTGCTCCCCTGCTGTGTTGCGGCAATACCTCCAGCCTGGTCCTCCTGCTGTCCCTGGGCTCCAACACTGCCATTTGCTGCCTGGAAGTGCTGTCTGCACAGTCAACAGTTGCTCCTCTGTTAATGGGGTTCAGTAACGCCAGCTGCTCCTCTGCTGTGTTGTGGCAATACCTCCAGCCTGCTTCTCCTGCTGTCCCTGGGCTCCAACACTGCCATTTGCTGCCTGGAAGTGCTGTCTGCACAGTCAACAGTTGCTCCTCTGTTAATGGGGTTCAGTAACGCCAGCTGCTCCTCTGCTGTGTTGTGGCAATACCTCCAGCCTGCTTCTCCTGCTGTCCCTGGGCTCCAACACTGCCAGTTGCTGCCAGGAAGTGCTGTCTGCACAGTCAACAGTTGCTCCTCTGTTAATGGGGTTCAGTAACGCCAGCTGTTCCCCTACTGTGTTGCGGCAATACCTCCAGCCTGCTCCTCCTGCTGTCCCTGGGCTCCAACACCCCCAGTTGCTGCCAGGAAGTGCTGTCTGCACAGTCAACAGTTGCTCCTCTGTTATTGGGGTTCAGTAATGCCAGCTGCTCCCCTGCTGTGTTGCGGCAATACCTCCAGCCTGGTCCTCCTGCTGTCCCTGGGCTCCAACACTGCCAGTTGCTGCCCGGAAGTGCAGTCTGCACAGTCAACAGTTGCTCCTCTGTTATTGGGGTTCAGTAACGCCAGCTGCTCCCCTGCTGTGTTGTGGCAATACCTCCAGCCTGCTCCTCCTGCTGTCCCTGGGCTCCAACACCGCCAGTTGCTGCCCGGAAGTGCTATCTGCACAGTAAACAGTTGCTCCTCTGTTACTGGGGTTCAGTAACGTCAGCTGTTCCCCTGCTGTGTTGCGGCAAAACCTCCAGCCTGCCCCTCCTGCTGTCCCTGGGCTCCAACACTGCCAGTTGCTGCCAGGAAGTTCTGTCTGCACAGTCAACAGTTGCTCCTCTGTTAATGGGGTTCAGTAACGCCAGCTGCTCCTCTGCTGTGTTGTGGCAATACCTCCAGCCTGCTTCTCCTGCTGTCCCTGGGCTCCAACACTGCCATTTGCTGCCTGGAAGTGCTGTCTGCACAGTCAACAGTTGCTCCTCTGTTAATGGGGTTCAGTAACGCCAGCTGCTCCTCTGCTGTGTTGTGGCAATACCTCCAGCCTGCTTCTCCTGCTGTCCCTGGGCTCCAACACTGCCAGTTGCTGCCAGGAAGTGCTGTCTGCACAGTCAACAGTTGCTCCTCTGTTAATGGGGTTCAGTAACGCCAGCTGTTCCCCTACTGTGTTGCGGCAATACCTCCAGCCTGCTCCTCCTGCTGTCCCTGGGCTCCAACACCCCCAGTTGCTGCCAGGAAGTGCTGTCTGCACAGTCAACAGTTGCTCCTCTGTTATTGGGGTTCAGTAATGCCAGCTGCTCCCCTGCTGTGTTGCGGCAATACCTCCAGCCTGGTCCTCCTGCTGTCCCTGGGCTCCAACACTGCCAGTTGCTGCCCGGAAGTGCAGTCTGCACAGTCAACAGTTGCTCCTCTGTTATTGGGGTTCAGTAACGCCAGCTGCTCCCCTGCTGTGTTGTGGCAATACCTCCAGCCTGCTCCTCCTGCTGTCCCTGGGCTCCAACACCGCCAGTTGCTGCCCGGAAGTGCTATCTGCACAGTAAACAGTTGCTCCTCTGTTACTGGGGTTCAGTAACGTCAGCTGTTCCCCTGCTGTGTTGCGGCAAAACCTCCAGCCTGCCCCTCCTGCTGTCCCTGGGCTCCAACACTGCCAGTTGCTGCCAGGAAGTTCTGTCTGCACAGTCAACAGTTGCTCCTCTGTTATTGGGGTTCAGTAACGCCAGCTGCTCCCCTGCTGTGTTGCGGCAATACCTCCAGCCTACTCCTCCTGCTGTCCCTGGGCTTCAACACCGCCAGTTGCTGCCTGGAAGTGCTGTCTGCACAGTCAACAGTTGCTGCTCTGTTATTGGGGTTCAGTAACACCAGCTGCTCCTCTGCTGTGTTGCGGCAATACCTCCAGCCTGGTCCTCCTGCTGTCCCTGGGCTCCAACACTGCCAGTTGCTGCCTGGAAGTGCTGTCTGCACAGTCAACAGTTGCTCCTCGGTTATTGGGGTTCAGTATTACCAGCTGTTCCCCTGCTGTGTTGCGGCAATACCTCCAGCCTGCCCGTCCTGCTGTCCCTGGGCTCCAACACTGCCAGTTGCTGCCAGGAAGTGCTGTCTGCACAGTCAACAATTGCTCCTCTGTTATTGGGGTTCAGTAACGCCAGCTGCTCCCCTGCTGTGTTGTAGCAATACCTCCAGCCTGCTCCTCCTGCTGTCCCTGGGCTCCAACACTGCCAGTTGCTGCCCGGAAGTGCTGTTTGCACAGTCAACAGTTGCTCCTCTGTTATTGAGGTTCAGTAACGCCAGTTGCTCCCCTGCTGTGTTGTGGCAATACCTCCAGCCTGCTCCTCCTGCTGTCCCTGGGCTCCAACACCGCCAGTTGCTGCCTGGAAGTGCTGTCTGCACAGTCAACAGTTGCTCCTCTGTTATTGGGGTTCAGTAACGCCAGCTGCTCCCCTGCTGTGTTGCGGCAATGCCACCAGCCTGCTCCTCCTGCTGTCCCTGGGCTTCAACACCGCCAGTTGCTGCCTGGAAGTGCTGTCTGCACAGTCAACAGTTGCTCCTCTGTTATTGGGGTTCAGTAACACCAGCTGCTCCCCTGCTGTGTTGCGGCAATACCACCAGCCTGCTCCTAATGCTGTCCCTGGGCTTCAACACCGCCAGTTGCTGCCTGGAAGTGCTGTCTGTACAGTCAACAGTTGCTCCTCTGTTATTGGGGTTCAGTAACGCCAGCTGCTCCCCTGCTGTGTTGCGGCAATACCTCCAGCCTGCTCCTCCTGCTGTCCCTGGGCTCCAACACTGCCAGTTGCTGCCCGGAAGTGCTGTCTGCACAGTCAACAGTTGCTCCTCTGTTATTGGGGTTCAGTATTACCAGCTGTTCCCCTGCTGTGTTGCGACAATACCTCCAGCCTGCCCGTCCTGCTGTCCCTGGGCTCCAACACTGCCAGTTGCTGCCAGGAAGTGCTGTCTGCACAGTCAACAATTGCTCCTCTGTTATTGGGGTTCAGTAACGCCAGCTGCTCCCCTGCCGTGTTGTAGCAATACCTCCAGCCTGCTCCTCCTGCTGTCCCTGGGCTCCAACACTGCCAGTTGCTGCCCGGAAGTGCTGTTTGCACAGTCAACAGTTGCTCCTCTGTTATTGAGGTTCAGTAACGCCAGCTGCTCCCCTGCTGTGTTGTGGCAATACCTCCAGCCTGCTCCTCCTGCTGTCCCTGGGCTCCAACACCGCCAGTTGCTGCCTGGAAGTGCTGTCTGCACAGTCAACAGTTGCTCCTCTGTTATTGGGGTTCAGTAACGCCAGCTGCTCCACTGCTGTGTTGCGGCAATACCTCCAGCCTGCTCCTCCTGCTGTCCCTGGGCTCCAACACTGCCAGTTGCTGCCCGGAAGTGCTGTCTGCACAGTCAACAGTTGCTCCTCTGTTATTGGGGTTCAGTAACGCCAGCTGCTCCCCTGCTGAGTTGTGGCAATACCTCCAGCCTGCTCCTCTTGCTGTCCCTGGGCTTCAACACCGCCAGTTGCTGCCTGGAAGTGCTGTCTGCACAGTCAACAGTTGCTCCTCTGTTATTGGGGTTCAGTAACGCCAGCTGTTCCCCTGCTGTGTTGCGGCAATACCTCCAGCCTGCCCCTCCTGCTGTCCCTGGGCTCCAACACTGCCAGTTGCTGCCAGGAAGTTCTGTCTGCACAGTCAACAGTTGCTCCTCTGTTATTGGGGTTCAGTAACGCCAGCTGCTCCCCTGCTGTGTTGCGGCAATACCTCCAGCCTGCTCCTCCTGCTGTCCCTGGGCTTCAACACCGCCAGTTGCTGCCTGGAAGTGCTGTCTGCACAGTCAACAGTTGCTCCTCTGTTATTGGGGTTCAGTAACGCCAGCTGTTCCCCTGCTGTGTTGCGGCAATACCTCCAGCCTGCCCCTCCTGCTGTCCCTGGGCTCCAACACTGCCAGTTGCTGCCAGGAAGTGCTGTCTGCACAGTCAACAGTTGCTCCTCTATTATTGGGGTTCAGTAACGCCAGCTGCTCCCCTGCTGTGTTGCAGCAATACCTCCAGCCTGCTGCTCCTGCTGTCCCTGGGCTCCAACACTGCCAGTTGCTGCCCAGAAGTGCTGTCTGCACAGTCAACAGTTGCTCCTCTGTTATTGGGGTTCAGTAACGCCAGCTGCTCCCCTGCTGTGTTGTGGCAATACCTCCAGCCTGCTCCTCCTGCTGTCCCTGGGCTCCAACACCGCCAGTTGCTGCCCGGAAGTGCTGTCTGCACAGTCAACAGTTGCTCCTCTGTTATTGGGGTTCAGTAACACCAGCTGCTCCACTGCTGTGTTGCGGCAATACCCCCAGCCTGCTCCTCCTGCTGTCCCTGGGCTTCAACACCGCCAGTTGCTGCCCTGAAGTGCTGTCTGCACAGTCAACAGTTGCTCCTCTGTTATTGGGGTTCAGTAACACCAGCTGCTCCCCTGCTGTGTTGCGGCAATACCTCCAGCCTGCTCCTCCTGCTGTCCTTGGGCTTCAACACCGCCAGTTGCTGCCTGGAAGTGCTGTCTGCACAGTCAACAGTTGCTCCTCTGTTATTGGGGTTTAGTAACACCAGCTGCTCCCCTGCTGTGTTGCTGCAATACCTCCAGCCTGCTCCTAATGCTGTCCCTGAGCTTCAACACCGCCAGTTGCTGCCTGGAAGTGCTGTATGCACAGTCAACAGTTGCTCCTCGGTTATTGGGGTTCAGTAACGCCAGCTGTTCCCCTACTGTGTTGCGGCAATACCTCCAGCCTCCTCCTCCTGCTGTCCCTGGGCTCCAACACCCCCAGTTGCTGCCAGGAAGTGCTGTCTGCACAGTCAACAGTTGCTCCTCTGTTATTGGGGTTCAGTAATGCCAGCTGCTCCCCTGCTGTGTTGCGGCAATACCTCCAGCCTGGTCCTCCTGCTGTCCCTGGGCTCCAACACTGCCATTTGCTGCCTGGAAGTGCTGTCTGCACAGTCAACAGTTGCTCCTCTGTTAATGGGGTTCAGTAACGCCAGCTGCTCCTCTGCTGTGTTGTGGCAATACCTCCAGCCTGCTTCTCCTGCTGTCCCTGGGCTCCAACACTGCCAGTTGCTGCCAGGAAGTGCTGTCTGCACAGTCAACAGTTGCTCCTCTATTATTGGGGTTCAGTAACGCCAGCTGCTCCCCTGCTGTGTTGTGGCAATACCTCCAGCCTGCTCCTCCTGCTGTCCCTGGGCTCCAACACCGCCAGTTGCTGCCCGGAAGTGCTATCTGCACAGTAAACAGTTGCTCCTCTGTTACTGGGGTTCAGTAACGTCAGCTGTTCCCCTGCTGTGTTGCGGCAATACCTCCAGCCTGCCCCTCCTGCTGTCCCTGGGCTCCAACACTGCCAGTTGCTGCCAGGAAGTTCTGTCTGCACAGTCAACAGTTGCTCCTCTGTTATTGGGGTTCAGTAACGCCAGCTGCTCCCCTGCTGTGTTGCGGCAATACCTCCAGCCTGCTCCTCCTGCTGTCCCTGGGCTTCAACACCGCCAGTTGCTGCCTGGAAGTGCTGTCTGCACAGTCAACAGTTGCTCCTCTGTTATTGGGGTTCAGTAACACCAGCTGCTCCCCTGCTGTGTTGCGGCAATACCTCCAGCCTGCTCCTCCTGCTGTCCCTGGGCTTCAACACCGCCAGTTGCTGCCTGGAAGTGCTGTCTGCACAGTCAACAGTTGCTCCTCTGTTATTGGGGTTCAGTAACGCCAGCTGTTCCCCTGCTGTGTTGCGGCAATACCTCCAGCCTGCCCGTCCTGCTGTCCCTGGGCTCCAACACTGCCAGTTGCTGCCAGGAAGTGCTGTCTGCACAGTCAACAGTTGCTCCTCTGTTACTGGGGTTCAGTAACGTCAGCTGTTCCCCTGCTGTGTTGCGGCAATACCTCCAGCCTCCTCCTCCTGCTGTCCCTGGGCTCCAACACCCCCAGTTGCTGCCAGGAAGTGCTGTCTGCACAGTCAACAGTTGCTCCTCTGTTATTGGGGTTCAGTAATGCCAGCTGCTCCCCTGCTGTGTTGCGGCAATACCTCCAGCCTGGTCCTCCTGCTGTCCCTGGGCTCCAACACTGCCATTTGCTGCCTGGAAGTGCTGTCTGCACAGTCAACAGTTGCTCCTCTGTTAATGGGGTTCAGTAACGCCAGCTGCTCCTCTGCTGTGTTGTGGCAATACCTCCAGCCTGCTTCTCCTGCTGTCCCTGGGCTCCAACACTGCCAGTTGCTGCCAGGAAGTGCTGTCTGCACAGTCAACAGTTGCTCCTCTATTATTGGGGTTCAGTAACGCCAGCTGCTCCCCTGCTGTGTTGCAGCAATACCTCCAGCCTGCTCCTCCTGCTGTCCCTGGGCTCCAACACTGCCAGTTGCTGCCCGGAAGTGCAGTCTGCACAGTCAACAGTTGCTCCTCTGTTATTGGGGTTCAGTAACGCCAGCTGCTCCCCTGCTGTGTTGTGGCAATACCTCCAGCCTGCTCCTCCTGCTGTCCCTGGGCTCCAACACCGCCAGTTGCTGCCCGGAAGTGCTATCTGCACAGTAAACAGTTGCTCCTCTGTTACTGGGGTTCAGTAACGTCAGCTGTTCCCCTGCTGTGTTGCGGCAATACCTCCAGCCTGCCCCTCCTGCTGTCCCTGGGCTCCAACACTGCCAGTTGCTGCCAGGAAGTTCTGTCTGCACAGTCAACAGTTGCTCCTCTGTTATTGGGGTTCAGTAACGCCAGCTGCTCCCCTGCTGTGTTGCGGCAATACCTCCAGCCTGCTCCTCCTGCTGTCCCTGGGCTTCAACACCGCCAGTTGCTGCCTGGAAATGCTGTCTGCACAGTCAACAGTTGCTCCTCTGTTATTGGGGTTCAGTAACACCAGCTGCTCCCCTGCTGTGTTGCGGCAATACCTCCAGCCTGCTCCTCCTGCTGTCCCTGGGCTTCAACACCGCCAGTTGCTGCCTGGAAGTGCTGTCTGCACAGTCAACAGTTGCTCCTCTGTTATTGGGGTTCAGTAATGCCAGCTGTTCCCCTGCTGTGTTGCGGCAATACCTCCAGCCTGCTCCTCCTGCTGTCCCTGGGCTCAAACGCCGCCAGTTGCTGCCAGGAAGTGCTGTCTGCACCGTCAACAGTTGCTCCTCTGTTATTGGGGTTCAGTAATGCCAGCTGCTCCCCTGCTGTGTTGCGGCAATACCTCCAGCCTGGTCCTCCTGCTGTCCCTGAGCTCCAACACTGCCAGTTGCTGCCTGGAAGTGCTGTCTGCACAGTCAACAGTTGCTCCTCTGTTATTGGGGTTCAGTAACACCAGCTGCTCCTCTGCTGTGTTGCGGCAATACCTCCAGCCTGGTCCTCCTGCTGTCCCTGGGCTCCAACACTGCCAGTTGCTGCCTGGAAGTGCTGTCTGCACAGTCAACAGTTGCTCCTCGGTTATTGGGGTTCAGTATTACCAGCTGTTCCCCTGCTGTGTTGCGGCAATACCTCCAGCCTGCCCGTCCTGCTGTCCCTGGGCTCCAACACTGCCAGTTGCTGCCAGGAAGTGCTGTCTGCACAGTCAACAGTTGCTCCTCTATTATTGGGGTTCAGTAACGCCAGCTGTTCCCCTGCTGTGTTGCGGCAATACCTCCAGCCTGCCCGTCCTGCTGTCCCTGGGCTCCAACACTGCCAGTTGCTGCCAGGAAGTGCTGTCTGCACAGTCAACAGTTGCTCCTCTATTATTGGGGTTCAGTAACGCCAGCTGCTCCCCTGCTGTGTTGCAGCAATACCTCCAGCCTGCTCCTCCTGCTGTCCCTGGGCTCCAACACTGCCAGTTGCTGCCCAGAAGTGCTGTCTGCACAGTCAACAGTTGCTCCTCTGTTATTGGGGTTCAGTAACGCCAGCTGCTCCCCTGCTGTGTTGTGGCAATACCTCCAGCCTGCTCCTCCTGCTGTCCCTGGGCTCCAACACCGCCAGTTGCTGCCCGGAAGTGCTGTCTGCACAGTCAACAGTTGCTCCTCTGTTATTGGGGTTCAGTAACACCAGCTGCTCCACTGCTGTGTTGCGGCAATACCCCCAGCCTGCTCCTCCTGCTGTCCCTGGGCTTCAACACCGCCAGTTGCTGCCCTGAAGTGCTGTCTGCACAGTCAACAGTTGCTCCTCTGTTATTGGGGTTCAGTAACACCAGCTGCTCCCCTGCTGTGTTGCGGCAATACCTCCAGCCTGCTCCTCCTGCTGTCCTTGGGCTTCAACACCGCCAGTTGCTGCCTGGAAGTGCTGTCTGCACAGTCAACAGTTGCTCCTCTGTTATTGGGGTTTAGTAACACCAGCTGCTCCCCTGCTGTGTTGCTGCAATACCTCCAGCCTGCTCCTAATGCTGTCCCTGAGCTTCAACACCGCCAGTTGCTGCCTGGAAGTGCTGTATGCACAGTCAACAGTTGCTCCTCGGTTATTGGGGTTCAGTAACGCCAGCTGTTCCCCTACTGTGTTGCGGCAATACCTCCAGCCTCCTCCTCCTGCTGTCCCTGGGCTCCAACACCCCCAGTTGCTGCCAGGAAGTGCTGTCTGCACAGTCAACAGTTGCTCCTCTGTTATTGGGGTTCAGTAATGCCAGCTGCTCCCCTGCTGTGTTGCGGCAATACCTCCAGCCTGGTCCTCCTGCTGTCCCTGGGCTCCAACACTGCCATTTGCTGCCTGGAAGTGCTGTCTGCACAGTCAACAGTTGCTCCTCTGTTAATGGGGTTCAGTAACGCCAGCTGCTCCTCTGCTGTGTTGTGGCAATACCTCCAGCCTGCTTCTCCTGCTGTCCCTGGGCTCCAACACTGCCAGTTGCTGCCAGGAAGTGCTGTCTGCACAGTCAACAGTTGCTCCTCTATTATTGGGGTTCAGTAACGCCAGCTGCTCCCCTGCTGTGTTGCAGCAATACCTCCAGCCTGCTCCTCCTGCTGTCCCTGGGCTCCAACACTGCCAGTTGCTGCCCGGAAGTGCAGTCTGCACAGTCAACAGTTGCTCCTCTGTTATTGGGGTTCAGTAACGCCAGCTGCTCCCCTGCTGTGTTGTGGCAATACCTCCAGCCTGCTCCTCCTGCTGTCCCTGGGCTCCAACACCGCCAGTTGCTGCCCGGAAGTGCTATCTGCACAGTAAACAGTTGCTCCTCTGTTACTGGGGTTCAGTAACGTCAGCTGTTCCCCTGCTGTGTTGCGGCAATACCTCCAGCCTGCCCCTCCTGCTGTCCCTGGGCTCCAACACTGCCAGTTGCTGCCAGGAAGTTCTGTCTGCACAGTCAACAGTTGCTCCTCTGTTATTGGGGTTCAGTAACGCCAGCTGCTCCCCTGCTGTGTTGCGGCAATACCTCCAGCCTGCTCCTCCTGCTGTCCCTGGGCTTCAACACCGCCAGTTGCTGCCTGGAAGTGCTGTCTGCACAGTCAACAGTTGCTCCTCTGTTATTGGGGTTCAGTAACACCAGCTGCTCCCCTGCTGTGTTGCGGCAATACCTCCAGCCTGCTCCTCCTGCTGTCCCTGGGCTTCAACACCGCCAGTTGCTGCCTGGAAGTGCTGTCTGAACAGTCAACAGTTGCTCCTCTGTTATTGGGGTTCAGTAATGCCAGCTGTTCCCCTGCTGTGTTGCGGCAATACCTCCAGCCTGCTCCTCCTGCTGTCCCTGGGCTCAAACGCCGCCAGTTGCTGCCAGGAAGTGCTGTCTGCACCGTCAACAGTTGCTCCTCTGTTATTGGGGTTCAGTAATGCCAGCTGCTCCCCTGCTGTGTTGCGGCAATACCTCCAGCCTGGTCCTCCTGCTGTCCCTGAGCTCCAACACTGCCAGTTGCTGCCTGGAAGTGCTGTCTGCACAGTCAACAGTTGCTCCTCTGTTATTGGGGTTCAGTAACACCAGCTGCTCCTCTGCTGTGTTGCGGCAATACCTCCAGCCTGGTCCTCCTGCTGTCCCTGGGCTCCAACACTGCCAGTTGCTGCCTGGAAGTGCTGTCTGCACAGTCAACAGTTGCTCCTCGGTTATTGGGGTTCAGTATTACCAGCTGTTCCCCTGCTGTGTTGCGGCAATACCTCCAGCCTGCCCGTCCTGCTGTCCCTGGGCTCCAACACTGCCAGTTGCTGCCAGGAAGTGCTGTCTGCACAGTCAACAATTGCTCCTCTTTTATTGGGGTTCAGTAACGCCAGCTGCTCCCCTGCTGTGTTGTAGCAATACCTCCAGCCTGCTCCTCCTGCTGTCCCTGGGCTCCAACACTGCCAGTTGCTGCCCGGAAGTGCTGTTTGCACAGTCAACAGTTGCTCCTCTGTTATTGAGGTTCAGTAACGCCAGCTGCTCCCCTGCTGTGTTGTGGCAATACCTCCAGCCTGCTCCTCCTGCTGTCCCTGGGCTCCAACACCGCCAGTTGCTGCCCGGAAGTGCTGTCTGCACAGTCAACATTTGCTCCTCTGTTATTGGGGTTCAGTAACGCCAGCTGCTCCACTGCTGTGTTGCGGCAATACCTCCAGCCTGCTCCTCCTGCTGTCCCTGGGCTCCAACACTGCCAGTTGCTGCCCGGAAGTGCTGTCTGCACAGTCAACAGTTGCTCCTCTGTTATTGGGGTTCAGTAACGCCAGCTGCTCCCCTGCTGAGTTGTGGCAATACCTCCAGCCTGCTCCTCTTGCTGTCCCTGGGCTTCAACACCGCCAGTTGCTGCCTGGAACAGCTGTCTGCACAGTCAACAGTTGCTCCTCTGTTATTGGGGTTCAGTAACGCCAGCTGTTCCCCTGCTGTGTTGCGGCAATACCTCCAGCCTGCCCCTCCTGCTGTCCCTGGGCTCCAACACTGCCAGTTGCTGCCAGGAAGTTCTGTCTGCACAGTCAACAGTTGCTCCTCTGTTATTGGGGTTCAGTAACGCCAGCTGCTCCCCTGCTGTGTTGCGGCAATACCTCCAGCCTGCTCCTCCTGCTGTCCCTGGGCTTCAACACCGCCAGTTGCTGCCTGGAAGTGCTGTCTGCACAGTCAACAGTTGCTCCTCTGTTATTGGGGTTCAGTAACGCCAGCTGTTCCCCTGCTGTGTTGCGGCAATACCTCCAGCCTGCCCGTCCTGCTGTCCCTGGGCTCCAACACTGCCAGTTGCTGCCAGGAAGTGCTGTCTGCACAGTCAACAGTTGCTCCTCTATTATTGGGGTTCAGTAACGCCAGCTGCTCCCCTGCTGTGTTGCAGCAATACCTCCAGCCTGCTCCTCCTGCTGTCCCTGGGCTCCAACACTGCCAGTTGCTGCCCAGAAGTGCTTTCTGCATAGTCAACAGTTGCTCCTCTGTTATTGGGGTTCAGTAACGCCAGCTGCTCCCCTGCTGTGTTGTGGCAATACCTCCAGCCTGCTCCTCCTGCTGTCCCTGGGCTCCAACACCGCCAGTTGCTGCCCGGAAGTGCTGTCTGCACAGTCAACAGTTGCTCCTCTGTTATTGGGGTTCAGTAACACCAGCTGCTACACTGCTGTGTTGCGGCAATACCCCCAGCCTGCTCCTCCTGCTGTCCCTGGGCTTCAACACCGCCAGTTGCTGCCCTGAAGTGCTGTCTGCACAGTCAACAGTTGCTCCTCTGTTATTGGGGTTCAGTAACACCAGCTGCTCCCCTGCTGTGTTGCGGCAATACCTCCAGCCTGCTCCTCCTGCTGTCCTTGGGCTTCAACACCGCCAGTTGCTGCCTGGAAGTGCTGTCTGCACAGTCAACAGTTGCTCCTCTGTTATTGGGGTTTAGTAACACCAGCTGCTCCCCTGCTGTGTTGCGGCAATACCTCCAGCCTGCTCCTAATGCTGTCCCTGAGCTTCAACACCGCCAGTTGCTGCCTGGAAGTGCTGTCTGCACAGTCAACAGTTGCTCCTCTGTTATTGGGGTTCAGTAACGCCAGCTGTTCCCCTACTGTGTTGCGGCAATACCTCCAGAATGCTCCTCCTGCTGTCCCTGGGCTCCAACACCCCCAGTTGCTGCCAGGAAGTGCTGTCTGCAAGGTCAACAGTTGCTCCTCTGTTATTGGGGTTCAGTAATGCCAGCTGCTCCCCTGCTGTGTTGCGGCAATACCTCCAGCCTGGTCCTCCTGCTGTCCCTGGGCTCCAACACTGCCATTTGCTGCCTGGAAGTGCTGTCTGCACAGTCAACAGTTGCTCCTCTGTTAATGGGGTTCAGTAACGCCAGCTGCTCCTCTGCTGTGTTGTGGCAATACCTCCAGCCTGCTTCTCCTGCTGTCCCTGGGCTCCAACACTGCCAGTTGCTGCCCGGAAGTGCTGTCTGCACTGTCAACAGTTGCTCCTCTGTTATTGGGGTTCAGAAATGCCAGCTGCTCCCCTGCTGTGTTGCGGCAATACCTCCAGCCTGGTCCTCCTGCTGTCCCTGGGCTCCAACACTGCCATTTGCTGCCTGGAAGTGCTGTCTGCACAGTCAACAGTTGCTCCTCTGTTAATGGGGTTCAGTAACGCCAGCTGCTCCTCTGCTGTGTTGTGGCAATACCTCCAGCCTGCTTCTCCTGCTGTCCCTGGGCTCCAACACTGCCAGTTGCTGCCTGGAAGTGCTGTCTGCACAGTCAACAGTTGCTCCTCTGTTATTGGGGTTCAGTAACGCCAGCTGCTCCCCTGCTGTGTTGCGGCAATGCCTCCAGCCTGCTCCTCCTGCTGTCCCTGGGCTTCAACACCGCCAGTTGCTGCCTGGAAGTGCTGTCTGCACAGTCAACAGTTGCTCCTCTGTTATTGGGGTTCAGTAACACCAGCTGCTCCCCTGCTGTGTTGCGGCAATACCACCAGCCTGCTCCTAATGCTGTCCCTGGGCTTCAACACCGCCAGTTGCTGCCTGGAAGTGCTGTCTGTACAGTCAACAGTTGCTCCTCTGTTATTGGGGTTCAGTAACGCCAGCTGCTCCCCTGCTGTGTTGCGGCAATACCTCCAGCCTGCTCCTCCTGCTGTCCCTGGGCTCCAACACTGCCAGTTGCTGCCCGGAAGTGCTGTCTGCACAGTCAACAGTTGCTCCTCTGTTATTGGGGTTCAGTATTACCAGCTGTTCCCCTGCTGTGTTGCGACAATACCTCCAGCCTGCCCGTCCTGCTGTCCCTGGGCTCCAACACTGCCAGTTGCTGCCAGGAAGTGCTGTCTGCACAGTCAACAATTGCTCCTCTGTTATTGGGGTTCAGTAACGCCAGCTGCTCCCCTGCCGTGTTGTAGCAATACCTCCAGCCTGCTCCTCCTGCTGTCCCTGGGCTCCAACACTGCCAGTTGCTGCCCGGAAGTGCTGTTTGCACAGTCAACAGTTGCTCCTCTGTTATTGAGGTTCAGTAACGCCAGCTGCTCCCCTGCTGTGTTGTGGCAATACCTCCAGCCTGCTCCTCCTGCTGTCCCTGGGCTCCAACACCGCCAGTTGCTGCCCGGAAGTGCTGTCTGCACAGTCAACAGTTGCTCCTCTGTTATTGGGGTTCAGTAACGCCAGCTGCTCCACTGCTGTGTTGCGGCAATACCTCCAGCCTGCTCCTCCTGCTGTCCCTGGGCTCCAACACTGCCAGTTGCTGCCCGGAAGTGCTGTCTGCACAGTCAACAGTTGCTCCTCTGTTATTGGGGTTCAGTAACGCCAGCTGCTCCCCTGCTGAGTTGTGGCAATACCTCCAGCCTGCTCCTCTTGCTGTCCCTGGGCTTCAACACCGCCAGTTGCTGCCTGGAAGTGCTGTCTGCACAGTCAACAGTTGCTCCTCTGTTATTGGGGTTCAGTAACGCCAGCTGTTCCCCTGCTGTGTTGCGGCAATACCTCCAGCCTGCCCCTCCTGCTGTCCCTGGGCTCCAACACTGCCAGTTGCTGCCAGGAAGTTCTGTCTGCACAGTCAACAGTTGCTCCTCTGTTATTGGGGTTCAGTAACGCCAGCTGCTCCCCTGCTGTGTTGCGGCAATACCTCCAGCCTGCTCCTCCTGCTGTCCCTGGGCTTCAACACCGCCAGTTGCTGCCTGGAAGTGCTGTCTGCACAGTCAACAGTTGCTCCTCTGTTATTGGGGTTCAGTAATGCCAGCTGTTCCCCTGCTGTGTTGCGGCAATACCTCCAGCCTGCCCGTCCTGCTGTCCCTGGGCTCCAACACTGCCAGTTGCTGCCAGGAAGTGCTGTCTGCACAGTCAACAGTTGCTCCTCTATTATTGGGGTTCAGTAACGCCAGCTGCTCCCCTGCTGTGTTGTGGCAATACCTCCAGCCTGCTCCTCCTGCTGTCCCTGGGCTCCAACACCGCCAGTTGCTGCCCGGAAGTGCTATCTGCACAGTCAACAGTTGCTCCTCTGTTATTGGGGTTCAGTAACACCAGCTGCTCCACTGCTGTGTTGCGGCAATACCCCCAGCCTGCTCCTCCTGCTGTCCCTGGGCTTCAACACCGCCAGTTGCTGCCCTGAAGTGCTGTCTGCACAGTCAACAGTTGCTCCTCTGTTATTGGGGTTCAGTAACACCAGCTGCTCCCCTGCTGTGTTGCGGCAATACCTCCAGCCTGCTCCTCCTGCTGTCCTTGGGCTTCAACACCGCCAGTTGCTGCCTGGAAGTGCTGTCTGCACAGTCAACAGTTGCTCCTCTGTTATTGGGGTTTAGTAACACCAGCTGCTCCCCTGCTGTGTTGCGGCAATACCTCCAGCCTGCTCCTAATGCTGTCCCTGAGCTTCAACACCGCCAGTTGCTGCCTGGAAGTGCTGTATGCACAGTCAACAGTTGCTCCTCGGTTATTGGGGTTCAGTAACGCCAGCTGTTCCCCTACTGTGTTGCGGCAATACCTCCAGCCTGCTCCTCCTGCTGTCCCTGGGCTCCAACACCCCCAGTTGCTGCCAGGAAGTGCTGTCTGCACAGTCAACAGTTGCTCCTCTGTTATTGGGGTTCAGTAATGCCAGCTGCTCCCCTGCTGTGTTGCGGCAATACCTCCAGCCTGGTCCTCCTGCTGTCCCTGGGCTCCAACACTGCCATTTGCTGCCTGGAAGTGCTGTCTGCACAGTCAACAGTTGCTCCTCTGTTAATGGGGTTCAGTAACGCCAGCTGCTCCTCTGCTGTGTTGTGGCAATACCTCCAGCCTGCTTCTCCTGCTGTCCCTGGGCTCCAACACTGCCAGTTGCTGCCCGGAAGTGCTGTCTGCACAGTCAACAGTTGCTCCTCTGTTATTGGGGTTCAGTAATGCCAGCTGCTCCCCTGCTGTGTTGCGGCAATACCTCCAGCCTGGTCCTCCTGCTGTCCCTGGGCTCCAACACTGCCATTTGCTGCCTGGAAGTGCTGTCTGCACAGTCAACAGTTGCTCCTCTGTTAATGGGGTTCAGTAACGCCAGCTGCTCCTCTGCTGTGTTGTGGCAATACCTCCAGCCTGCTTCTCCTGCTGTCCCTGGGCTCCAACACTGCCAGTTGCTGCCAGGAAGTGCTGTCTGCACAGTCAACAGTTGCTCCTCTATTATTGGGGTTCAGTAACGCCAGCTGCTCCCCTGCTGTGTTGCAGCAATACCTCCAGCCTGCTCCTCCTGCTGTCCCTGGGCTCCATCACTGCCAGTTGCTGCCCGGAAGTGCAGTCTGCACAGTCAACAGTTGCTCCTCTGTTATTGGGGTTCAGTAACGCCAGCTGCTCCCCTGCTGTGTTGTGGCAATACCTCCAGCCTGCTCCTCCTGCTGTCCCTGGGCTCCAACACCGCCAGTTGCTGCCCGGAAGTGCTATCTGCACAGTAAACAGTTGCTCCTCTGTTACTGGGGTTCAGTAACGTCAGCTGTTCCCCTGCTGTGTTGCGGCAATACCTCCAGCCTGCCCCTCCTGCTGTCCCTGGGCTCCAACACTGCCAGTTGCTGCCAGGAAGTTCTGCCTGCACAGTCAACAGTTGCTCCTCTGTTATTGGGGTTCAGTAACGCCAGCTGCTCCCCTGCTGTGTTGCGGCAATACCTCCAGCCTGCTCCTCCTGCTGTCCCTGGGCTTCAACACCGCCAGTTGCTGCCTGGAAGTGCTGTCTGCACAGTCAACAGTTGCTCCTCTGTTATTGGGGTTCAGTAACACCAGCTGCTCCCCTGCTGTGTTGCGGCAATACCTCCAGCCTGCTCCTCCTGCTGTCCCTGGGCTTCAACACCGCCAGTTGCTGCCTGGAAGTGCTGTCTGCACAGTCAACAGTTGCTCCTCTGTTATTGGGGTTCAGTAATGCCAGCTGTTCCCCTGCTGTGTTGCGGCAATACCTCCAGCCTGCTCCTCCTGCTGTCCCTGGGCTCAAACGCCGCCAGTTGCTGCCAGGAAGTGCTGTCTGCACCGTCAACAGTTGCTCCTCTGTTATTGGGGTTCAGTAATGCCAGCTGCTCCCCTGCTGTGTTGCGGCAATACCTCCAGCCTGGTCCTCCTGCTGTCCCTGAGCTGCAACACTGCCAGTTGCTGCCTGGAAGTGCTGTCTGCACAGTCAACAGTTGCTCCTCTGTTATTGGGGTTCAGTAACACCAGCTGCTCCTCTGCTGTGTTGCGGCAATACCTCCAGCCTGGTCCTCCTGCTGTCCCTGGGCTCCAACACTGCCAGTTGCTGCCTGGAAGTGCTGTCTGCACAGTCAACAGTTGCTCCTCGGTTATTGGGGTTCAGTATTACCAGCTGTTCCCCTGCTGTGTTGCGGCAATACCTCCAGCCTGCCCGTCCTGCTGTCCCTGGGCTCCAACACTGCCAGTTGCTGCCAGGAAGTGCTGTCTGCACAGTCAACAATTGCTCCTCTGTTATTGGGGTTCAGTAACGCCAGCTGCTCCCCTGCTGTGTTGTAGCAATACCTCCAGCCTGCTCCTCCTGCTGTCCCTGGGCTCCAACACTGCCAGTTGCTGCCCGGAAGTGCTGTTTGCACAGTCAACAGTTGCTCCTCTGTTATTGAGGTTCAGTAAAGCCAGCTGCTCCCCTGCTGTGTTGTGGCAATACCTCCAGCCTGCTCCTCCTGCTGTCCCTGGGCTTCAACACCGCCAGTTGCTGCCCGGAAGTGCTGTCTGCACAGTCAACATATGCTCCTCTGTTATTGGGGTTCAGTAACGCCAGCTGCTCCACTGCTGTGTTGCGGCAATACCTCCAGCCTGCTCCTCCTGCTGTCCCTGGGCTCCAACACTGCCAGTTGCTGCCCGGAAGTGCTGTCTGCACAGTCAACAGTTGCTCCTCTGTTATTGGGGTTCAGTAACGCCAGCTGCTCCCCTGCTGTGTTGCGGCAATACCTCCAGCCTGCTCCTCCTGCTGTCCCTGGGCTTCAACACCGCCAGTTGCTGCCTGGAAGTGCTGTCTGCACAGTCAACAGTTGCTCCTCTGTTATTGGGGTTCAGTAACGCCAGCTGTTCCCCTGCTGTGTTGCGGCAATACCTCCAGCCTGCCCGTCCTGCTTTCCCTGGGCTCCAACACTGCCAGTTGCTGCCAGGAAGTGCTGTCTGCACAGTCAACAGTTGCTCCTCTATTATTGGGGTTCAGTAACGCCAGCTGCTCCCCTGCTGTGTTGCAGCAATACCTCCAGCCTGCTCCTCCTGCTGTCCCTGGGCTCCAACACTGCCAGTTGCTGCCCAGAAGTGCTTTCTGCATAGTCAACAGTTGCTCCTCTGTTATTGGGGTTCAGTAACGCCAGCTGCTCCCCTGCTGTGTTGTGGCAATACCTCCAGCCTGCTCCTCCTGCTGTCCCTGGGCTCCAACACCGCCAGTTGCTGCCCGGAAGTGCTGTCTGCACAGTCAACAGTTGCTCCTCTGTTATTGGGGTTCAGTAACACCAGCTGCTACACTGCTGTGTTGCGGCAATACCCCCAGCCTGCTCCTCCTGCTGTCCCTGGGCTTCAACACCGCCAGTTGCTGCCCTGAAGTGCTGTCTGCACAGTCAACAGTTGCTCCTCTGTTATTGGGGTTCAGTAACACCAGCTGCTCCCCTGCTGTGTTGCGGCAATACCTCCAGCCTGCTCCTCCTGCTGTCCTTGGGCTTCAACACCGCCAGTTGCTGCCTGGAAGTGCTGTCTGCACAGTCAACAGTTGCTCCTCTGTTATTGGGGTTTAGTAACACCAGCTGCTCCCCTGCTGTGTTGCGGCAATACCTCCAGCCTGCTCCTAATGCTGTCCCTGAGCTTCAACACCGCCAGTTGCTGCCTGGAAGTGCTGTATGCACAGTCAACAGTTGCTCCTCGGTTATTGGGGTTCAGTAACGCCAGCTGTTCCCCTACTGTGTTGCGGCAATACCTCCAGCCTGCTCCTCCTGCTGTCCCTGGGCTCCAACACCCCCAGTTGCTGCCAGGAAGTGCTGTCTGCACAGTCAACAGTTGCTCCTCTGTTATTGGGGTTCAGTAATGCCAGCTGCTCCCCTGCTGTGTTGCGGCAATACCTCCAGCCTGGTCCTCCTGCTGTCCCTGGGCTCCAACACTGCCATTTGCTGCCTGGAAGTGCTGTCTGCACAGTCAACAGTTGCTCCTCTGTTAATGGGGTTCAGTAACGCCAGCTGCTCCTCTGCTGTGTTGTGGCAATACCTCCAGCCTGCTTCTCCTGCTGTCCCTGGGCTCCAACACTGCCAGTTGCTGCCCGGAAGTGCTGTCTGCACAGTCAACAGTTGCTCCTCTGTTATTGGGGTTCAGTAATGCCAGCTGCTCCCCTGCTGTGTTGCGGCAATACCTCCAGCCTGGTCCTCCTGCTGTCCCTGGGCTCCAACACTGCCATTTGCTGCCTGGAAGTGCTGTCTGCACAGTCAACAGTTGCTCCTCTGTTAATGGGGTTCAGTAACGCCAGCTGCTCCTCTGCTGTGTTGTGGCAATACCTCCAGCCTGCTTCTCCTGCTGTCCCTGGGCTCCAACACTGCCAGTTGCTGCCAGGAAGTGCTGTCTGCACAGTCAACAGTTGCTCCTCTATTATTGGGGTTCAGTAACGCCAGCTGCTCCCCTGCTGTGTTGCAGCAATACCTCCAGCCTGCTCCTCCTGCTGTCCCTGGGCTCCATCACTGCCAGTTGCTGCCCGGAAGTGCAGTCTGCACAGTCAACAGTTGCTCCTCTGTTATTGGGGTTCAGTAACGCCAGCTGCTCCCCTGCTGTGTTGTGGCAATACCTCCAGCCTGCTCCTCCTGCTGTCCCTGGGCTCCAACACCGCCAGTTGCTGCCCGGAAGTGCTATCTGCACAGTAAACAGTTGCTCCTCTGTTACTGGGGTTCAGTAACGTCAGCTGTTCCCCTGCTGTGTTGCGGCAATACCTCCAGCCTGCCCCTCCTGCTGTCCCTGGGCTCCAACACTGCCAGTTGCTGCCAGGAAGTTCTGCCTGCACAGTCAACAGTTGCTCCTCTGTTATTGGGGTTCAGTAACGCCAGCTGCTCCCCTGCTGTGTTGCGGCAATACCTCCAGCCTGCTCCTCCTGCTGTCCCTGGGCTTCAACACCGCCAGTTGCTGCCTGGAAGTGCTGTCTGCACAGTCAACAGTTGCTCCTCTGTTATTGGGGTTCAGTAACACCAGCTGCTCCCCTGCTGTGTTGCGGCAATACCTCCAGCCTGCTCCTCCTGCTGTCCCTGGGCTTCAACACCGCCAGTTGCTGCCTGGAAGTGCTGTCTGCACAGTCAACAGTTGCTCCTCTGTTATTGGGGTTCAGTAATGCCAGCTGTTCCCCTGCTGTGTTGCGGCAATACCTCCAGCCTGCTCCTCCTGCTGTCCCTGGGCTCAAACGCCGCCAGTTGCTGCCAGGAAGTGCTGTCTGCACCGTCAACAGTTGCTCCTCTGTTATTGGGGTTCAGTAATGCCAGCTGCTCCCCTGCTGTGTTGCGGCAATACCTCCAGCCTGGTCCTCCTGCTGTCCCTGAGCTGCAACACTGCCAGTTGCTGCCTGGAAGTGCTGTCTGCACAGTCAACAGTTGCTCCTCTGTTATTGGGGTTCAGTAACACCAGCTGCTCCTCTGCTGTGTTGCGGCAATACCTCCAGCCTGGTCCTCCTGCTGTCCCTGGGCTCCAACACTGCCAGTTGCTGCCTGGAAGTGCTGTCTGCACAGTCAACAGTTGCTCCTCGGTTATTGGGGTTCAGTATTACCAGCTGTTCCCCTGCTGTGTTGCGGCAATACCTCCAGCCTGCCCGTCCTGCTGTCCCTGGGCTCCAACACTGCCAGTTGCTGCCAGGAAGTGCTGTCTGCACAGTCAACAATTGCTCCTCTGTTATTGGGGTTCAGTAACGCCAGCTGCTCCCCTGCTGTGTTGTAGCAATACCTCCAGCCTGCTCCTCCTGCTGTCCCTGGGCTCCAACACTGCCAGTTGCTGCCCGGAAGTGCTGTTTGCACAGTCAACAGTTGCTCCTCTGTTATTGAGGTTCAGTAAAGCCAGCTGCTCCCCTGCTGTGTTGTGGCAATACCTCCAGCCTGCTCCTCCTGCTGTCCCTGGGCTTCAACACCGCCAGTTGCTGCCCGGAAGTGCTGTCTGCACAGTCAACATTTGCTCCTCTGTTATTGGGGTTCAGTAACGCCAGCTGCTCCACTGCTGTGTTGCGGCAATACCTCCAGCCTGCTCCTCCTGCTGTCCCTGGGCTCCAACACTGCCAGTTGCTGCCCGGAAGTGCTGTCTGCACAGTCAACAGTTGCTCCTCTGTTATTGGGGTTCAGTAACGCCAGCTGCTCCCCTGCTGTGTTGCGGCAATACCTCCAGCCTGCTCCTCCTGCTGTCCCTGGGCTTCAACACCGCCAGTTGCTGCCTGGAAGTGCTGTCTGCACAGTCAACAGTTGCTCCTCTGTTATTGGGGTTCAGTAACGCCAGCTGTTCCCCTGCTGTGTTGCGGCAATACCTCCAGCCTGCCCGTCCTGCTTTCCCTGGGCTCCAACACTGCCAGTTGCTGCCAGGAAGTGCTGTCTGCACAGTCAACAGTTGCTCCTCTATTATTGGGGTTCAGTAACGCCAGCTGCTCCCCTGCTGTGTTGCAGCAATACCTCCAGCCTGCTCCTCCTGCTGTCCCTGGGCTCCAACACTGCCAGTTGCTGCCCAGAAGTGCTTTCTGCATAGTCAACAGTTGCTCCTCTGTTATTGGGGTTCAGTAACGCCAGCTGCTCCCCTGCTGTGTTGTGGCAATACCTCCAGCCTGCTCCTCCTGCTGTCCCTGGGCTCCAACACCGCCAGTTGCTGCCCGGAAGTGCTGTCTGCACAGTCAACAGTTGCTCCTCTGTTATTGGGGTTCAGTAACACCAGCTGCTACACTGCTGTGTTGCGGCAATACCCCCAGCCTGCTCCTCCTGCTGTCCCTGGGCTTCAACACCGCCAGTTGCTGCCCTGAAGTGCTGTCTGCACAGTCAACAGTTGCTCCTCTGTTATTGGGGTTCAGTAACACCAGCTGCTCCCCTGCTGTGTTGCGGCAATACCTCCAGCCTGCTCCTCCTGCTGTCCTTGGGCTTCAACACCGCCAGTTGCTGCCTGGAAGTGCTGTCTGCACAGTCAACAGTTGCTCCTCTGTTATTGGGGTTTAGTAACACCAGCTGCTCCCCTGCTGTGTTGCGGCAATACCTCCAGCCTGCTCCTAATGCTGTCCCTGAGCTTCAACACCGCCAGTTGCTGCCTGGAAGTGCTGTCTGCACAGTCAACAGTTGCTCCTCTGTTATTGGGGTTCAGTAACGCCAGCTGTTCCCCTACTGTGTTGCGGCAATACCTCCAGAATGCTCCTCCTGCTGTCCCTGGGCTCCAACACCCCCAGTTGCTGCCAGGAAGTGCTGTCTGCAAGGTCAACAGTTGCTCCTCTGTTATTGGGGTTCAGTAATGCCAGCTGCTCCCCTGCTGTGTTGCGGCAATACCTCCAGCCTGGTCCTCCTGCTGTCCCTGGGCTCCAACACTGCCATTTGCTGCCTGGAAGTGCTGTCTGCACAGTCAACAGTTGCTCCTCTGTTAATGGGGTTCAGTAACGCCAGCTGCTCCTCTGCTGTGTTGTGGCAATACCTCCAGCCTGCTTCTCCTGCTGTCCCTGGGCTCCAACACTGCCAGTTGCTGCCCGGAAGTGCTGTCTGCACAGTCAACAGTTGCTCCTCTGTTATTGGGGTTCAGTAATGCCAGCTGCTCCCCTGCTGTGTTGCGGCAATACCTCCAGCCTGGTCCTCCTGCTGTCCCTGGGCTCCAACACTGCCAGTTGCTGCCTGGAAGTGCTGTCTGCACAGTCAACAGTTGCTCCTCTGTTAATGGGGTTCAGTAACGCCAGCTGCTCCTCTGCTGTGTTGTGGCAATACCTCCAGCCTGCTTCTCCTGCTGTCCCTGGGCTCCAACACTGCCAGTTGCTGCCAGGAAGTGCTGTCTGCACAGTCAACAGTTGCTCCTCTATTATTGGGGTTCAGTAACGCCAGCTGCTCCCCTGCTGTGTTGCAGCAATACCTCCAGCCTGCTCCTCCTGCTGTCCCTGGGCTCCAACACTGCCAGTTGCTGCCCGGAAGTGCAGTCTGCACAGTCAACAGTTGCTCCTCTGTTATTGGGGTTTAGTAACGCCAGCTGCTCCCCTGCTGTGTTGTGGCAATACCTCCAGCCTGCTCCTCCTGCTGTCCCTGGGCTCCAACACCGCCAGTTGCTGCCCGGAAGTGCTATCTGCACAGTAAACAGTTGCTCCTCTGTTATTGGGGTTCAGTAACGTCAGCTGTTCCCCTGCTGTGTTGCGGCAATACCTCCAGTCTGCCCCTCCTGCTGTCCCTGGGCTCCAACACTGCCAGTTGCTGCCAGAAAGTTCTGTCTGCACAGTCAACAGTTGCTCCTCTGTTATTGGGGTTCAGTAACACCAGCTGCTCCCCTGCTGTGTTGCGGCAATACCTCCAGCCTGCTCCTCCTGCTGTCCTTGGGCTTCAACACCGCCAGTTGCTGCCTGGAAGTGCTGTCTGCACAGTCAACAGTTGCTCCTCTGTTATTGGGGTTTAGTAACACCAGCTGCTCCCCTGCTGTGTTGCGGCAATACCTCCAGCCTGCTCCTAATGCTGTCCCTGAGCTTCAACACCGCCAGTTGCTGCCTGGAAGTGCTGTCTGCACAGTCAACAGTTGCTCCTCTGTTATTGGGGTTCAGTAACGCCAGCTGTTCCCCTACTGTGTTGCGGCAATACCTCCAGAATGCTCCTCCTGCTGTCCCTGGGCTCCAACACCCCCAGTTGCTGCCAGGAAGTGCTGTCTGCAAGGTCAACAGTTGCTCCTCTGTTATTGGGGTTCAGTAATGCCAGCTGCTCCCCTGCTGTGTTGCGGCAATACCTCCAGCCTGGTCCTCCTGCTGTCCCTGGGCTCCAACACTGCCATTTGCTGCCTGGAAGTGCTGTCTGCACAGTCAACAGTTGCTCCTCTGTTAATGGGGTTCAGTAACGCCAGCTGCTCCTCTGCTGTGTTGTGGCAATACCTCCAGCCTGCTTCTCCTGCTGTCCCTGGGCTCCAACACTGCCAGTTGCTGCCCGGAAGTGCTGTCTGCACAGTCAACAGTTGCTCCTCTGTTATTGGGGTTCAGTAATGCCAGCTGCTCCCCTGCTGTGTTGCGGCAATACCTCCAGCCTGGTCCTCCTGCTGTCCCTGGGCTCCAACACTGCCAGTTGCTGCCTGGAAGTGCTGTCTGCACAGTCAACAGTTGCTCCTCTGTTAATGGGGTTCAGTAACGCCAGCTGCTCCTCTGCTGTGTTGTGGCAATACCTCCAGCCTGCTTCTCCTGCTGTCCCTGGGCTCCAACACTGCCAGTTGCTGCCAGGAAGTGCTGTCTGCACAGTCAACAGTTGCTCCTCTATTATTGGGGTTCAGTAACGCCAGCTGCTCCCCTGCTGTGTTGCAGCAATACCTCCAGCCTGCTCCTCCTGCTGTCCCTGGGCTCCAACACTGCCAGTTGCTGCCCGGAAGTGCAGTCTGCACAGTCAACAGTTGCTCCTCTGTTATTGGGGTTTAGTAACGCCAGCTGCTCCCCTGCTGTGTTGTGGCAATACCTCCAGCCTGCTCCTCCTGCTGTCCCTGGGCTCCAACACCGCCAGTTGCTGCCCGGAAGTGCTATCTGCACAGTAAACAGTTGCTCCTCTGTTATTGGGGTTCAGTAACGTCAGCTGTTCCCCTGCTGTGTTGCGGCAATACCTCCAGTCTGCCCCTCCTGCTGTCCCTGGGCTCCAACACTGCCAGTTGCTGCCAGAAAGTTCTGTCTGCACAGTCAACAGTTGCTCCTCTGTTATTGGGGTTCAGTAACGCCAGCTGCTCCCCTGCTGTGTTGCGGCAATACCTCCAGCCTGCTCCTCCTGCTGTCCCTGGGCTTCAACACCGCCAGTTGCTGCCTGGAAGTGCTGTCTGCACAGTCAACAGTTGCTCCTCTGTTATTGGGGTTCAGTAACACCAGCTGCTCCCCTGCTGTGTTGCGGCAATACCTCCAGCCTGCTCCTCCTACTGTCCCTGGGCTTCAACACCGCCAGTTGCTGCCTGGAAGTGCTGTCTGCACAGTCAACAGTTGCTCCTCTGTTATTGGGGTTCAGTAATGCCAGCTGTTCCCCTGCTGTGTTGCGGCAATACCTCCAGCCTGCTCCTCCTGCTGTCCCTGGGCTCAAACGCCGCCAGTTGCTGCCAGGAAGTGCTGTCTGCACCGTCAACAGTTGCTCCTCTGTTATTGGGGTTCAGTAATGCCAGCTGCTCCCCTGCTGTGTTGCGGCAATACCTCCAGCCTGGTCCTCCTGCTGTCCCTGGGCTCCAACACTGCCAGTTGCTGCCTGGAAGTGCTGTCTGCACAGTCAACAGTTGCTCCTCTGTTATTGGGGTTCAGTAACACCAGCTGCTCCTCTGCTGTGTTGCGGCAATACCTCCAGCCTGCTCCTCCTGCTGTCCCTGGGCTCCAACACCGCCAGTTGCTGCCCGGAAGTGCTGTCTGCACAGTCAACAGTTGCTCCTCTGTTATTGGGGTTCAGTAACACCAGCTGCTCCCCTGCTGTGTTGCGGCAATACCTCCAGCCTGCTCCTCCTGCTGTCCCTGGGCTTCAACACCGCCAGTTGCTGCCTGGAAGTGCTGTCTGCACAGTCAACAGTTGCTCCTCTGTTATTGGGGTTCAGTAACGCCAGCTGTTCCCCTGCTGTGTTGCGGCAATACCTCCAGCCTGCCCGTCCTGCTGTCCCTGGGCTCCAACACTGCCAGTTGCTGCCAGGAAGTGCTGTCTGCACAGTCAACAGTTGCTCCTCTATTATTGGGGTTCAGTAACGCCAGCTGCTCCCCTGCTGTGTTGCAGCAATACCTCCAGCCTGCCCGTCCTGCTGTCCCTGGGCTCCAACACTGCCAGTTGCTGCCAGGAAGTGCTGTCTGCACAGTCAACAGTTGCTCCTCTGTTATTGGGGTCCAGTATTACCAGCTGTTCCCCTGCTGTGTTGCGGCAATACCTCCAGCCTGCCCGTCCTGCTGTCCCTGGGCTCCAACACTGCCAGTTGCTGCCCAGAAGTGCTTTCTGCATAGTCAACAGTTGCTCCTCTATTATTGGGGTTCAGTAACGCCAGCTGCTCCCCTGCTGTGTTGCAGCAATACCTCCAGCCTGCTCCTCCTGCTGTCCCTGGGCTCCAACACTGCCAGTTGCTGCCCAGAAGTGCTTTCTGCATAGTCAACAGTTGCTCCTCTGTTATTGGGGTTCAGTAACGCCAGCTGCTCCCCTGCTGTGTTGTGGCAATACCTCCAGCCTGCTCCTCCTGCTGTCCCTGGGCTCCAACACCGCCAGTTGCTGCCCGGAAGTGCTGTCTGCACAGTCAACAGTTGCTCCTCTGTTATTGGGGTTCAGTAACACCAGCTGCTCCACTGCTGTGTTGCGGCAATACCCCCAGCCTGCTCCTCCTGCTGTCCCTGGGCTTCAACACCGCCAGTTGCTGCCCTGAAGTGCTGTCTGCACAGTCAACAGTTGCTCCTCTGTTATTGGGGTTCAGTAACACCAGCTGCTCCCCTGCTGTGTTGCGGCAATACCTCCAGCCTGCTCCTCCTGCTGTCCTTGGGCTTCAACACCGCCAGTTGCTGCCTGGAAGTGCTGTCTGCACAGTCAACAGTTGCTCCTCTGTTATTGGGGTTTAGTAACACCAGCTGCTCCCCTGCTGTGTTGCGGCAATACCTCCAGCCTGCTCCTAATGCTGTCCCTGAGCTTCAACACCGCCAGTTGCTGCCTGGAAGTGCTGTCTGCACAGTCAACAGTTGCTCCTCTGTTATTGGGGTTCAGTAACGCCAGCTGTTCCCCTACTGTGTTGCGGCAATACCTCCAGCCTGCTCCTCCTGCTGTCCCTGGGCTCCAACACCCCCAGTTGCTGCCAGGAAGTGCTGTCTGCACAGTCAACAGTTGCTCCTCTGTTATTGGGGTTCAGTAATGCCAGCTGCTCCCCTGCTGTGTTGCGGCAATACCTCCAGCCTGGTCCTCCTGCTGTCCCTGGGCTCCAACACTGCCATTTGCTGCCTGGAAGTGCTGTCTGCACAGTCAACAGTTGCTCCTCTGTTAATGGGGTTCAGTAACGCCAGCTGCTCCTCTGCTGTGTTGTGGCAATACCTCCAGCCTGCTTCTCCTGCTGTCCCTGGGCTCCAACACTGCCAGTTGCTGCCCGGAAGTGCTGTCTGCACAGTCAACAGTTGCTCCTCTGTTATTGGGGTTCAGTAACGCCAGCTGCTCCCCTGCTGTGTTGTGGCAATACCTCCAGCCTGCTCCTCCTGCTGTCCCTGGGCTCCAACACCGCCAGTTGCTGCCCGGAAGTGCTATCTGCACAGTAAACAGTTGCTCCTCTGTTATTGGGGTTCAGTAACGTCAGCTGTTCCCCTGCTGTGTTGCGGCAATACCTCCAGCCTGCCCCTCCTGCTGTCCCTGGGCTCCAACACTGCCAGTTTCTGCCAGGAAGTTCTGTCTGCACAGTCAACAGTTGCTCCTCTGTTATTGGGGTTCAGTAACGCCAGCTGCTCCCCTGCTGTGTTGCGGCAATACCTCCAGCCTGCTCCTCCTGCTGTCCCTGGGCTTCAACACCGCCAGTTGCTGCCTGGAAGTGCTGTCTGCACAGTCAACAGTTGCTCCTCTGTTATTGGGGTTCAGTAACACCAGCTGCTCCCCTGCTGTGTTGCGGCAATACCTCCAGCCTGCTCCTCCTACTGTCCCTGGGCTTCAACACCGCCAGTTGCTGCCTGGAAGTGCTGTCTGCACAGTCAACAGTTGCTCCTCTGTTATTGGGGTTCAGTAATGCCAGCTGTTCCCCTGCTGTGTTGCGGCAATACCTCCAGCCTGCTCCTCCTGCTGTCCCTGGGCTCAAACACCGCCAGTTGCTGCCAGGAAGTGCTGTCTGCACCATCAACAGTTGCTCCTCTGTTATTGGGGTTCAGTAATGCCAGCTGCTCCCCTGCTGTGTTGCGGCAATACCTCCAGCCTGGTCCTCCTGCTGTCCCTGGGCTCCAACACTGCCAGTTGCTGCCTGGAAGTGCTGTCTGCACAGTCAACAATTGCTCCTCTGTTATTGGGGTTCAGTAACACCAGCTGCTCCTCTGCTGTGTTGCGGAAATACCTCCAGCCTGCTCCTCCTGCTGTCCCTGGGCTCCAACACCGCCAGTTGCTGCCCGGAAGTGCTGTCTGCACAGTCAACAGTTGCTCCTCTGTTATTGGGGTTCAGTAACACCAGCTGCTCCCCTGCTGTGTTGCGGCAATACCTCCAGCCTGCTCCTCCTGCTGTCCCTGGGCTTCAACACCGCCAGTTGCTGCCTGGAAGTGCTGTCTGCACAGTCAACAGTTGCTCCTCTGTTATTGGGGTTCAGTAACGCCAGCTGTTCCCCTGCTGTGTTGCGGCAATACCTCCAGCCTGCCCGTCCTGCTGTCCCTGGGCTCCAACACTGCCAGTTGCTGCCAGGAAGTGCTGTCTGCACAGTCAACAGTTGCTCCTCTATTATTGGGGTTCAGTAACGCCAGCTGCTCCCCTGCTGTGTTGCAGCAATACCTCCAGCCTGCTCCTCCTGCTGTCCCTGGGCTTCAACACTGCCAGTTGCTGCCCGGAAGTGCTGTCTGCACAGTCAACAGTTGCTCCTCTGTTATTGGGGTTCAGTAACGCCAGCTGCTCCCCTGCTGTGTTGTGGCAATACCTCCAGCCTGCTCCTCCTGCTGTCCCTGGGCTCCAACACCGCCAGTTGCTGCCCGGAAGTGCTGTCTGCACAGTCAACAGTTGCTCCTCTGTTATTGGGGTTCAGTAACGCCAGCTGCTCCACTGCTGTGTTGCGGCAATACCTCCAGCCTGCTCCTCCTGCTGTCCCTGGGCTTCAACACCGCCAGTTGCTGCCCTGAAGTGCTGTCTGCACAGTCAACAGTTGCTCCTCTGTTATTGGGGTTCAGTAACGCCAGCTGCTCCCCTGCTGTGTTGTGACAATACCTCCAGCCTGCTCCTCCTGCTGTCCCTGGGCTCCAACACCGCCAGTTGGTGCCTGGAAGTGCTGTCTGCACAGTTAACAGTTGCTCCTCTGTTATTGGGGTTCAGTAACGCCAGCTGCTCCCCTGCTGTTTTGCGGCAATACCTCCAGCCTGCTCCTCCTGCTGTCCCTGGACTTCAACACCGCCAGTTGCTGTCTGGAAGTGCTGTCTGCACAGTCAACAGTTGCTCCTCTGTTATTGGGGTTCAGTAACGCCAGCTGTTCCCCTGCTGTGTTGCGGCAATGTGTCCTGCGACCGCCACGCTGACACAACTGCTGAAATTTAAGGGAACCTGTCCCCCCCAGGCGTTTGTTACACGCTGAACCTAACACTTATGAAATGTGTCCCCTCACACCGTGTAACCGTCCCGGAGGTGGGAATTTCCTTCGAAATGGGATGCAGCACAGCCATCATTCCTACCCCCTTTGCGCCGTGTGCCGCCTCCTCAGCATTTTTAGAATCTGTCCCATAGCCTGCACTGTTATGTTATCCCTTGGCCTTGTGCATTTAGCGCCGCCTGTCTTCTGACATCATTTGTTGTCAGGCTGCCTGCGCCTGTGCAAATGCGCTGCCCGAGATCCCGCCTCGCAGTCTCTTCTGATTTAATCACACTGCGGGCCTGGGATCCATGGGCATGCGCAGTGCATATCTTCACCTCAGGCTCTCACTCATCTCCCTCTGCCTTCTTCAGACTGTGCGCCGTCAGCTGATCCCTAATAGCATGCCACGGCCGTGACGCCGCACAGTCTGAAGAAGCCAGAAAGAGGGGAGTGAGAGGCGAAGATATGCACTGCGCATGCCCATGGATCCCAGGCCCGCAGTGTGATCACATTAGACAACACTGCGATGTGGGATCGCGGGCAGTGTGTCCGCACAGGCGCCGCCAGCCTGACACCAAATGATGTCAGAAGACGGGCAGCGCTAAGTGCGCATAGCCAAGGGATAACATAACAGCGCAGGCTCCGGGACAGATTCAAACAACGCTGACGAGGCGGCGCACGTCGCCAAGGGGGTAGGAATGACGGCTGTGCTGCGTCCCATTATGAAGGAAAGTCCCACCTCCGGGACGGTTAGACGGTGTGAGGGGACACATTTCATAAGTGTCTAGATCTGCGTTTGCAAGGAACATAATTAAAAGAGCCACCTTTTCCTTTTGCAGCATTAGTGCTTTACAAGATGGCTCTTTCAGCTACAAATGCCTGGGGGGGTTAAAGGTTCCCTTTCAACTTGCTCCAATTAGGGCTCGGCCTACACTCCGCTCCTCCTTGATTGCCTGGGCTCTAACACCGCCAGTTGGTGCTTGGAAGTGCTGGCTGCACAAAGAAAAACACCCACCAGTGTGTCGGTGGGGTTCAGTAATGTCAGCTGTTCTCCTGCTGTGTAGCCGGCAATGTGTCCTGCAAATGCCACGCAGACACAACAGTCACTAAGCTGCCTCCAGTGCAGGCTTCGGCCTACACTCTGCTATGCTGCTCCTCCTTGATTGCCTGGGCTCTAACACCACCAGTTGCTGCTCGGAAGTGCTGGCTGCACAGAGAAAAACAACCGCCACTGTGTCAGTGGGGTTCAGTAACGCCAGCTGTTCCCCTGCTGTGTAGCCGGCAATGTGTCCTGCAAACGCCACGCAGACACAAGTGACAATAAGCGGCCTCCAGTGCAGGCTTCGGCCTACACTCTGCTCCTCTGCTGATCCTGGACTCTAACACCGCCAGTTGGTGCTCGGAAGTGCTGGCTGCACAGAAAAAAACACTCGCCACTGTGTCAGTGGGGTTCAGTAACGTCAGCTGTTCCCCTGCTGTGTAGCCAGCAACGTGTCCTGCAAATGCCATGCAGACACAACAGACACTATGCTGTATCCAGTGCAGGCTTCGGCCTACACTCTGCTCCTCTGCTCCTCCTTGATTCCCTGGGCTCTAACACCGCCAGTTGGTGCTCGGAAGTGCTGGCTGCACAGAGAAAAACACTCGCCACTTTTTCAGTGGGGTTCAGTAACGTCAGCTGTTCCCCTGCTGTGTAGCCGGCAATGTGTCCTGCAAACGCCACGCAGACACAACAGATATTAACACTAGAAGTCCCGGGAATTTCAAGATCCCCCTTAAGTCCTGAGAGAGGGTCAAATGACCCTCAGTCCATATTGACACCTTAATTAGCATCCTTTCATTTGTAAATGTGCTCTTGCCTGAGGAATCTGCAGGGTGGATTCTAAGATAAGAGTGTGTAAACAGAAGAATGCAAGCTATTCCTGAGTGTGGGGGTTTCTGCTCACAAGAAAGAGATGCTGGCTTCACAGTGCCTTCTTTGCCTGATCGTTTGCATCCTGTTTTGCAGGGGTTGGTGCAGAGAAGGTACAGTCATCCAGAGAATGGCCCGGGCATCGCCTCTGAACTACAGGCTGGTTCCGAGGCGATCCTTCACAGACATTCGCCGGCGACATGTTCGCATGTGTCATGTCACCAGTGATGCCCCGGCGATGTGCACGTGCATGTGATCACCCGCACATCGCCGGGAATCATCTCCCCGTGTGACGGCCCCATTAGGGCCCAGGAGTGACTCCAAAACCCAGAACAGGTGTCAATCTTGAAAGAAAACTGATCAGGAACTGAAGTGTGTCCCTAGCCAAAGAATGTGAGCTGCTCCTGAGTGTCTGCCCCCCCAGCTGCATTGCATTAGCAAATTTGCATGCAGCTTTATGTGCTGTGGGGGAGAAACCTATTTTGTTCACAGGAAAGAAAATGGAGAGAAGGCACACCATTGAAGAGGCATTGGAACTGATTCTGAGCAACACAAACCCTTCTGACTCAGATGGAGAAGACATAGTCCTTCAACCGGATTCGGACTCTGAGCTGTCTTCAGGTTAGGCTGGCTTCACACTCCATTTTTTGCCTGTTAATTTGGATCCTATGTTTTGCAGGGGTTGGTGCAGATAAGGGTCGGTGCGGGGCAGGTGTGGTGCGTGGGCAGTACGCTGCGGTGCAGGGTGGGTGTGGTGCCTGACTATCTTTTTTATTTTGAACCAAAACAAAATGCTTATTTGAAATTATTTATCTTGCAGATGAGGAGACTCCACCTCTACCAAAAAAGAGAGCTCGGTTGGCGAGTGAGCCGACAGAGACCGCAAAAGATGGCACAGTGTGGCATGAAGTACAAGTGGGGAAACATCTCCATTTGACCCCAATAGAACCGTAACCTACAGATGGAGAGCCAAGTGCTAAGGCCAGACGAAGTGTCCAGAGTCGCCTTCAGAGCTTCCTCTGTTTTATCAGTCTTGACATTCTTCGTAGCATTGAAGAATGGACTACTCAACATGCACGTCACACGGAGCAGGTGGATTGGTTCATGGGTCTCCCGGAACTAATGGCATTTATTTCAGTCATTATCTTGTGGGGGGTGACCAAGGTTCCATCACTACGTGACAGCTGGTCAGAAAACCTGGGAAACCCAAGGATCATTGCCACTATGACCCGAAACCGCTTTCATGACATCATGCAACACCTACGCTTTGATGACATGTTCACGCGCAGTGAGCGAGTGGAGACCGATAAGTTTGCTGCAATCTCCGATGTGTGGAGATCGTTTGTCACCAACTGCATCGCATCCTACAACCCTGGTCGACACATCACTATTGATGAACAGCTTTTTCCGTCAAAGACTCGCTGCTGTTTTCTGCAATACATTGCAACAAAACCAGACAAGTTTGGCATCAAGTTTTGGGTGGCTTGCGACTTGAAATCAAAGTACATCTGTAATGTCCTCCCATATCTTGGCAAGGACCCCAGTCGTCCCAGCGGGGAGAGACTGTCCGAAACTGTAGTGACGAGGCTGATGGAACCATTCATGGACAAGGGCAGAACTGTAACCACGGACAATTTCTTTACATCATTGTCACTTGCACAACGACTGCTTAGCCGGGAAACCACTATCCTTGGCACAGTCAACAAGAGTCGCCGGGAAATTCCTCAATCCGCTAGACAGATGGACCGCACTGAATTCACCACTCAGGTGTTTTCAACCACTGGTGCCACACTGACAGTGTATGCACCCAAACAAAAGAACGCCGTCTACATTCTCAGCAGCATGCACAGCGTGGTTGAGACTGAGGATACCAACAAAAGGAAGCCAAACATGGTCACACAATACAACCACACAAAGTGCGGTGTGGATGTAATGGACCAAATGGTGCGGGAGTACAGCGTGCGTGCAGGAACACGGAGATGGCCAGTCGCCGTGTTCTACAACATGATTGACATGGCAGCACTCAATGCTCATGTTCTTTATCAGGCATGCACTGGGGTGCAGGAGAGACGGGTGGACTTCCTGGTTGAGCTTGCAAAAGAGTTAGGTGGCCGTCATGTGACTGAAAAGAAGGCATGCACGGAGAAACTCCTTTGGCAACTTCCTTCCACACCCAGCCCTGGCAAAAGGGTGAAGTGTCAGGTCAACCATCGATGCACGAACAATTGTGCAACTGAGAGATGTGTTGACTGCTACAAATACATGTGTGTCAAATGTACCAGGGACATACCCAGGCTGTGCCAGGTATGTTCCGACATGTTCAGACAGACTGCTGAGTGAGTGCTGAAATGCTAGTCACACAAGGACATGCCACTCACACACACACAGCCCCCCACTGCAGCCTATTGAAAATATGTGTGGAATTGTTTTATTCCTTGTATTTTTTAAACATTTTTATAACAAAAATAAAAAGCATCCTTTGATGCGTGCTCCTTTACTTCCCTACCCCCATGTATTTGTCTTTACCCTTTCCCCCCTCCCCTCTTCCCACTCCTCCACCAACATCCCTCCCTGTTGTATAATTTGATTATATTGTTTTCTTGTTCACTGTTTTATCACATTTGTTTGGCCATGCCGCTTATACACTGCTCATCTTGAAAATGTGACTATTTGTTTGATGTTGGTGTGAAATAACCCTTTAGTGAAAAAAAAATCTTATTGGTTTTTAAAAAAAAATAAAAAGCATCAAAACAAATAACAGTTGTTCTTTTGTATATTTTTCACACTAAAATTTCAGTCCTCTTGTGCGAATTTTTTTCGCTCCAAATTTGCACAAGAATGAACATGCTGCAATTTTTTTTCGCTAGTGTGATTGAGGCCTAAAGGTACAGTTACACGTTACGATCTCGTTGACGATATCGTTTGAAAACGTCACGTGATCACGTCGTTCATGCGATGTCATTTTCACATCGTTGCGTGTAACGTGAAGATATCGGACGAACACATCGTTGGATCGCTGATCGCAGATTTGAGGTCAGGATCTCAAATCTGACGATCCTCGTCCAATTATGTGTCAGAGGATGTGCAGCATCGTTCAGTGTAACGCTGAGATGAACGATGTCGGTCTAAATTCTCCTATTCCTGCCATTGTGAAAAATCGTTCTGCAAACGTTTGCAATGAGGCTAACGCGGAGCCAAAATTTACATCGTAAACAAGATAGTTGCATGTGACGCCTCTTGGACGATGTGAAACTGATTGCACGAACGATGTGATCACGTGACATTTCTAACTATATCGTCGACGAGATCGTAACATGTAACGGTACCATTGACCGCTGCGGATACGCAGCAGTTTCCCATGAGTTTACAGTACAATGTAAACTTATGGGAAACAAAAAACACTGTGCACATGCTGCGGAAAAATCCGCGCGGAAATGCTGCGGATTACATTCCGCAGCATGTCACTTCTTTTCTGCGAATTTTCACCTGCTCCAATAGGAAACTGCAGATGAAAATCCGCAGAAGAAACCGCAGTAAAAAACGCGATAAATCCGCAGTAAAAACCACAACGGGTTTTCACTGCGGATTTTGGAATTCCGCTGCGGAAAAATCCGCAGTGGAATCCGCAAAGTGTGCACATAGCCTTAGACACAAATGCTTCTGGTCATTACTCACAGCTGTACCTTGCTCTAAAATTGCTAATTCTCTATTTTAAATATATAAAAAATGATTCATTTTTTCAGCGCTTTTTTGCTCAAATAAAACTAAACTAAATACAATATGTATAGTCTTTATATTATCAAATACAATAAACTGAACAGACCTAACTTGAAACTTGAAACTACATGGGTAAACTCGATGGAAAACAGCCTACTGTGGTGCAACAGTAATGGCCTTAATTACAGAACAAAGGACAGTGAATAGAGATAAGATAAGCTATAGATAAAATCCTTTAGGTCATTTGACCCTTCTCTGGGTTTCAAAGGTAGAAATGTCAAATGACCCATCTCTGGGACTTCTAGTGTTAAACTGCCTCCAGTGCAGGCTTCGGCCTGCACTCTGCTCCTCTGCTCCTTCTTGATTCCCTGGGCTGTAACACTGCCAGTTGGTGCTCGGAAGTGCTGGCTGCACAGAGAAAAACAACCGCCACTGTGTCAGTGGGGTTCAGTAACGCCAGCTGTTCCCCTGCTGTGTAGCCGGCAACGTGTCCTGCAAACACCACGCAGACACAACAGACACTAAGCTGCCTCCAGTGCAGGCTTCGGCCTACACTCTGCTGCTCTCCTCCTCCTTGATTCCCTGGGCTCTAACACCGCCAGTTGGTGCTCGGATGTGCTGGCTGCACAGAGAAAAACACCCACCACTGTGTCAGTGGGGTTCAGTAACACCAGCTGTTCCCCTGCTGTGTAGCCGGCAATGTGTCCTGCAAATGCCACGCAGACATTACAACAAAAATTAAAGTGAACTTGCCCCCCCAGGCGTTTGTAACTAAAAGAGCCACCTTGTGCAGCACAAATGCTGCATTTGGACAAGGTGGCTCTTTTTGTTATACTCATTGCACACGCAGAACTAAACACTTATCAAATGTGTCCCCTGATACCGATTAACCATCCCGGAGGTGTGACTTTCCTTCGAAATGACATGCAGCAACCCCCTTGGTGGCGTGCGCTGCCTCCTCTGCGTTGTTTGAATCTGTCCCGGAGCCTGCGCTGTTATGTTATCCCTTGGCCATTGTCACGACTCAAGAAGTGGACCCTCTGGGTCACGGCTACAGAGCCCCCGAGGGCGAGCGGACCAGATGGAACCACCCCCTATACAGGGAGTGTTTGGGACAAGCCCAAGGGGGGTGAGGCCGCGACTGCCGGAACCAAAGGGGCGACTAGTATGGGAGCCAGAGGTGGGACAGAGAATACAGGAGAAGTGGTGCCACCCAGGCGCATAGGTAAGAGACTAGCCTAGAACGTTAGGTACTAACCAGTATGAAGAGGATTCACGGAAGATAGGGAGCGATGGAAACACAGGACCGGCTAGGAAGGCAGGAACACTAGGCTGGGAAGATGACTGGAGCACCGGGCAGGCACGGAGGCTGGAACACTGGACTGACACGGAGACTGGACCACAGGACTGGTACGGAGACAGGAACACAGGACTGGTACGGAGGCTGGAACACTGGACTGGTACGGAGGCTGGAACACTGGACTGGTACGGAGGCTGGAACACTGGACTGGTACGGAGACTGGAACACAGGACTGGTACGGAGACTGGAACACAGGACAGGTACGGAGGCTGGAACACAGGACCGGTATGGAGACTGGAACACAGGACTGGTACGGAGACTGGAACACAGGACAGGTACGGAGGCTGGAACACAGGACTGGTGCGGAGGCTGGAACACAGGACTGGTGCGGAGGCTGGAACACAGGACTCGTGCGGAGACTGGAACACAGGACTGGTGCGGAGGCTGGAACACAGGACTGGTGCGGAGGCTGGAACACAGGACTGGTGTGGAGACTGGAACACAGGACTGGTGCGGAGGCTGGAACACAGGACTGGTGCGGAGGCTGGAACACAGGACTAACACAGAGGCTGGAGCACGGGACTGGTACGGAGGAAGGAGACAATGAGGCAGAGCAGGGCACAGAGTAAACGCAGGGAGCCTAAGAGATCAAGGGGATACCGGCAAGGAACCGGCAAACACGATAGACGCAAAGGCGTCTAACCCGGGCAGATGCTGGAGTGAAATACCCGATGGGCGCCGCCATATTGGGGGCGGAGCCATCGGGTCACGAACTCCCAGAGACCCGTGCGGTGCGAGAAGCCCGTCTGCGCATGCGCAGACCGGCAAAGGAACGAGCACCTGGGAAAGCAGGAGCGGAGGAGCGAGGAGGAGCGTCGGGAGCGCGCCGGCCGGAACGGTAAGTATGGTAAGGTGTAACAGTATCCCCTCTCTTACCCCCCCTCTCTTTAGGGCTGGAAAGGAATTTTTTCAAAATTAAAGGAGCATTGATATTCTCAAGAGGCTCCCAAGACCTTTCCTCGGGTCCGAACCCTTTCCAATCAATTAGAAAAAGAGTTTTGCCCTTGACAGTCTTTTTGGCGAGAATATTCTTAACCTCAAAAAACGCATCGGAGGAGACTGGTTGAAGAGAACGAGATGGAACAGAATGGAAATGATTGAAAATTGCGGGTTTGAGGAGGGATACATGAAAGACATTAGGAATGCGTAAGGAGGTGGGTAATTTCAATTTGTATGCTACATCATTAACTCGGCTAGAAATCTCACAGGGGCCGATGTATCGTGGGCCCAGCTTCTGAGAAGGAATTTTAAGTCTGATATAGCGAGAGGAAAGCCACACCTTATCGCCAGGTCGATAAGGAGGAGCATCCAAACGCCTTTTGTCGGCAAACCTCTTCATTTTGCTACTGGCTTTTACTAGCGCCTCCTTAGTCTCCAGCCAAATTTGGGAAAACTCCTGGGACAAGGAATCCGCTGCCGGTACGCCTGAGGTGGGGAGAACAGGGAGAGGAATGCCGGGATGATGCCCAAAAACAATAAAAAAATGTGACTTAGATGAAGATTCGCTAGTATGGTTGTAGGCGAATTCTGCCCAAGGAAGAAGAGATACCCAGTCATCATGGTGAGCATTAGTAAAATGCCGAAGATAAGAGATGAGGATTTGATTAACACGTTCCACTTGACCGTTGGACTGGGGATGGTAAGCAGAAGAAAAATCTAGCGATACCTTCATAAGACAACAGAGCGCTCTCCAAAAACGGGAGGTAAACTGGACTCCTCGGTCAGAGACGATGTGCTGAGGGAATCCGTGAAGCCGAAAAACTTGAAGTAAAAAAATCTTCGCAAGGTCAGGAGCAGATGGGAGTCCAGGTAGAGAGATGAAGTGGGCCATCTTGGAAAATCTGTCTACTACCACTAGAATTGCCATGCAAATAGAGGATCTCGGTAAATCGGTGACAAAGTCCATAGCGATATGAGTCCATGGAACTGACGGCACAGGAAGTGGAAGTAGAGGCCCAGAAGGCAGCTGTCGAGTAACCTTATTCCGAGCACACATGGAACAAGAAGCAACAAAATCTAATACATCCTGGCGAAGAGAAGGCCACCAATAATGGCGAGAAATCAGGAAGAGGGTCTTCTTAGCTCCGACATGTCCGGCAAACTGGGAGGAGTGTCCCCAACGTAAGACCTTCAACTTGTCACAATTAGAAACGAGGGTCTTTCCTGGAGGTGGTGAGATTACATCGAGGGGAGCCAAAGAGACAATCTTAGTTGGATCAAGAATGTGTGCGGGTCTCTCCTCTACATCTGATGGTAGAAAAGACCGAGACAGAGCGTCAGCCCTGATGTTCTTGTCTCCAGGCCGGAAGTGTAGCTCGAAATCGAAGCATCCGAAGAACAAGGACCATCTAGCCTGTCGAGGATTCAGTCTTTGGGCTGACTGACCATAGGCTAGATTCTTGTGGTCAGTGAAAATAACAAAAGGATGAACAGCCCCTTCAAGAAGATACCGCCACTCCTCCAGGGCCAACTTGATGGCTAACAATTCCTTGTCACCGATGGAATAATTGCGTTCCGGGGGAGAAAAAGCTTTGGAGAAAAAGCCACAGGAAACCAACCGTCCAGAATTGGATCTCTGTAAAAGCACAGCTCCGGCTCCAAAAGATGATGCGTCCACTTCAAGGATAAAAGGCCTGTTGGAATCGGGACGATGAAGCACCGAGGCAGAAGCAAATTCTTGTTTCAGAGTTTGGAAAGCTGTCTCTGCCTCCGGAGGCCAGAGATTAGGATCAACCCCTTTACGGACCAGAGCAGAGATTGGCTTAGACAATGAGGAGAATTGAGGGATAAATTGTCTGTAGTAATTGGCAAAGCCAAGGAACCGCTGGATAGCTTTTGTTCCCGAAGGACGGGGCCAATTCAAAACGGCAGACACCTTTTCGGGATCCATTCTTAGACCCTCCTCAGAAACAATATATCCCAGGAAAGGCACAGAAGACTGCTCAAAAACACATTTTTCGAACTTTGCAAAGAGATGATTCTCCCTTAGGCGAAGTAAGACTCTGCGAACGTCTCGGCAATGAGTGGAAAGATCAGGAGAGAAGACGAGGATGTCATCCAAGTAGACAACTACACTGGTGTAGAGGCAGTCACGAAAGATGTCATTGACGAACTCTTGGAACACCGCTGGAGCATTACAAAGCCCAAACGGCATTACCAGATACTCATAGTGACCATCCCGAGTATTGAATGCGGTCTTCCACTCGTCTCCCGCACGGATACGAACCAAGTTATAAGCTCCTCGAAGATCAAGCTTGGTAAAAATTTGTGCACCTCTCAGTCGGTCGAAGAGTTCAGAGATAAGCGGTTACGGGTATTTGTTCTTCACAGTGATGTTGTTTAACCCTCTGTAATCTATACACGGACGAAGGGAACCATCCTTCTTCTTCACAAAAAAGAAACCCGCACCTGCTGGAGAGGAAGATTTCCGAATAAAGCCTCTGGCAAGATTTTCTTGAACATAGTCCGACATAGCTTGAGTTTCTGCAGGCGAGAGCGGATAGATTCTTCCCCTAGGAGGCAGGGCACCAGAAACAAGGTCAATGGGACAGTCGTAAGGTCGGTGCGGCGGAAGAGACTCCGCCTCCTTTTTGTCAAAAACATCAGAAAAAGAAGAATAAGCAGAGGGCAGCCCGGAGAGGACGGGAGAGGAACAAGGGACACCAACAGGGCGCACCGGCAGCAGACAACGAGACCGACAGGAATCTCCCCAACGAAGAATATTGCCCCTACGCCAATCCGGGAAAGGTTCGTGGAGACGCAACCACGGGAGACCGAGAAGAACAGGGTGAGAAATGTTGGCCAAAACTAAAAACAAAATTTTCTCTTTATGAAGAGCCCCAACCTGAAGTTCCACAAAGTGCGTGACTTGAGTAATAGTCTCCTGCAGGGGTCTCCCGTCTACAGAAGCAAGAAGAAGAGGGTTCTCTAATGGTCTAACGGGAACTGAGAATTTAGTTACCTCCTCTAGCCTAATAAAATTTCCCGCAGCCCCAGAGTCTAAATAAGCCTCAAGAGAGAAACGTTTGTCATGTACGTGCAATAAAACGGGCAAAGTGAGGGGTTGAGAGGTTTCATTTGTACCTAGGGAGGCCTCTCTTACCTGACCTAGGCGGAGGAGTTTTCCGGATGGTCAGGACAGGCACGAAGGAGATGTGAGGAACTGCCACAGTAAAAACAGAGACCCTGGGCACGCCTCTCCTTGCGACGTTGTTCAGAGAGTTTGACACGATCCACCTGCATCGGTTCAGGGGCAGAAACTGAAGCGGTGACCCTAGGACGAGGGCTGAGAGGCCTGCGAGAGGTCATAGAAGAACGCGGAAATTTTTTCTCCCGGGCTCTCTCCTGAAAGCGAAGATCAATTAGCGTAGCTAAAGAAATCAAATCCTCCAAAATTGTAGGGGTATCCCGGCCAGCTAATTCATCCTTAATACGACTGGAAAGCCCCCGCCAGAAAGCCCCGACTAATGCCTCATTATTCCAACCCAAATCGGTAGCTAAAGTTCGGAACTGAATAGCATATTGCCCTACGGTTAGGGACCCCTGCTGTGGATTGAACAAGGCTTCGGTGGTGGAAGCCAAACGACCTGGCTCATCGAACACTCGACGAAAGGTCTCTAAAAATGGTGTGAGCTGGAGGACCACAGGGTCATCCCGCTCCCAAAGTGGATTAACCCATGCTAAGGCTTCCCCCTCCAAATGTGAAACAATAAACGCCACCTTGGCCCGATCCGTAGGATACTGCAAGGGAAGGAGCTCAAAGTGAAGACGGCACTGATTGAGAAATCCCCGACATTGTTTGGGATCACCATTAAAATGAGGGGGCTTAGCCAAACGAGGAGTGGGATGAGGTGCAAGAGCTGGTGCGGGAACAGACGCGGCAGCCTGGAGAGAAAGTAGACGACTATCAACAGAAGCCATATACCCCAAAATATGGGACTGAGCGTCGCGCTGCTGCGCCAGTTCTTGTTGCAAGCTGGCCAGCTGAGAGGCATTTCCCGGATCCGAGGACTGGAGGGCCGAGAGACGGGAGTCCATAGACTTCATGAAGGACATCATACGAGACTGGTTTTCCCGCAAGAAAACTAACTCCTTCTGAGCGGCTGCGGCTCCGGCGGGATCCATGGCCTTTGCGTACTGTCACGACTCAAGAAGTGGACCCTCTGGGTCACGGCTACAGAGCCCCCGAGGGTGAGCGGACCAGATGGAACCACCCCCTATACAGGGAGTGTTTGGGACAAGCCCAAGGGGGGTGAGGCCGCGACTGCCGGAACCAAAGGGGCGACTAGTATGGGAGCCAGAGGTGGGACAGAGAATACAGGAGAAGTGGTGCCACCCAGGCGCATAGGTAAGAGACTAGCCTAGAACGTTAGGTACTAACCAGTATGAAGAGGATTCACGGAAGATAGGGAGCGATGGAAACACAGGACCGGCTAGGAAGGCAGGAACACTAGGCTGGGAAGATGACTGGAGCACCGGGCAGGCACGGAGGCTGGAACACTGGACTGACACGGAGACTGGACCACAGGACTGGTACAGAGACAGGAACACAGGACTGGTACGGAGGCTGGAACACTGGACTGGTACGGAGGCTGGAACACTGGACAGGTACGGAGACTGGAACACAGGACTGGTACGGAGACTGGAACACAGGACAGGTACGGAGGCTGGAACACAGGACCGGTACGGAGACTGGAACACAGGACTGGTACGGAGACAGGAACACAGGACAGGTACGGAGGCTGGAACACAGGACTGGTGCGGAGGCTGGAACACAGGACTGGTGCGGAGGCTGGAACACAGGACTGGTGCGGAGGCTGGAACACAGGACTGACACAGAGGCTGGAGCACGGGACTGGTACGGAGGAAGGAGACAATGAGGCAGAGCAGGGCACAGAGTAAACGCAGGGAGCCTAAGAGACCAAGGGGATACCGGCAAGGAACCGGCAAACACGATAGACGCAAAGGCGTCTAACCCGGGCAGATGCTGGAGTGAAATACCCGATGGGCGCCGCCATATTGGGGGCGGAGCCATCGGGTCACGAACTCACAGAGACCCGTGCGGTGCGAGAAGCCCGTCTGCGCATGCGCAGACCGGCAAAGGAACGAGCACCGGGGAAAGCAGGAGCGGAGGAGCGAGGAGGAGCGTCGGGAGCGCGCCGGCCGGAACGGTAAGTATGGTAAGGTGTAACAGCCATGCATGTTTAGCGCTGCCCATCTTCTGACATCATTTATTGTCAGGATGGCTGCGCCTGTGTGACCGCCGTGCCCAAGATCACGCCCCGCAGTGTCTTATTTATTCTCACTGCGGGGCTGGGATTCATGGGCATGCGCAGTGCATATCTTCGCCTCTCACTTATCTCCTTCCGCCTTCTTCAGACTGTGTGGCTTCACGGCCATGGCATGCGATAAGGGATCAGCTGACGCTGCACAGTCTAAAGCAGGCATACAGACATGAGTGAGAGGTGAAGATATTTACTGCACAAGGCCATGAATCCCAGCTCCCCAGTGTTAATAAATCAGAAGACACTGCGGGTCTGGGATTCATGGGCATGCGCAGTGCATATCTTCGCACCTCACTCATCTCCTTCCACCTTCTTCAGACTGTGCGGCTTCACGGCCATGGCATGCGATAAGGGATCAGCTGACGCCGCACAGTCTAAAGCAGGCATACGACATGAGTGAGAGGCAGAGATATTTACTGCGCAAGGCCATGAATCCCTGCCCCGCAGTGTGAATAAATTGGAAGACACTGCGGGGCTGGGTTTCATGGGCATGCGCAGTAACAGCGCATCGCCAAGGGATAACACAACAGCGCAGACTCCGGAACACAAAAAACAACGCTCAGGAGGCTGCGCCCAGCACCAAGGGGGTATTTTTGACAGCTGTGCTTCGTCTCATTAAGAAGGAAAGTCCCGCCTCTGAGACGGTTTCACAGTATGAGGGGGAAAATTTTAGAAGTATTTCATTCAGCGTGTGCAAGGAACATAATTAAAAGAGCCACCTTTTCCTTGTGCAGCATTACTGCTGCACAAGGTGGCTCTTCTAGTTGCTAACGCCTGGGGGGGTTTAAAGGTTCTCTTTCAATTTGCTCCAATTAGGCTACGGCCTACACTCTGCTCCTCTGCTCCTCCTGCTGACCCTGGGCTCTAACACCGCCAGTTGGTGCTCGGAAGTGCTGGCTTCACAGAGAAAAACACTTGCCACTGTGTCAGTGGGGTTCAGCAACGCCAGCTGTTCCCCTGCTGTGTAGCCGGCAACGTGTCCTGCAAACACCACGCAGACACAACAGATATTAAACTGCCTCCAGTGCAGGCTTCGGCCTACACTCTGCTCCTCTGCTCCTCCTTGATTCCCTGGGCTCTAACACCGCCAATTGGTGCTCGGAAGTGCTGGCTGCACAGAGAAAAACACTTGCCACTGTGTCAGTGGGGTTCAGCAACGCCAGCTGTTCCCCTGCTGTGTAGCCGGCAACGTGTCCTGCAAACACCACGCAGACACAACAGATATTAAACTGCCTCCAGTGCAGGCTTCGGCCTGCACTCTGCTCCTCTTGCTGACTCTGGGCTCTAACACCGCCTGTTGGTGCTCGGAAGTGCTGGCTGCACAAAGAAAAACACTTGCCACGGTGTCAGTGGGGTTCAGCAACGCCAGCTGTTCCCTTGCTGTGTAGCCAGCAACGTGTCCTGCAAATGCCACGCAGACACAACAGATATTAAACTGCCTCCAGTGCAGGCTTCGGCCTACACCCTGCTCCTCTGCTCCTCCTGCTGACCCTGGGCTCTAGAACTAAACACTTATCAAATGTGTCCCCTGATACCGATTAACCGTCCCGGAGGTGTGACTTTCCTTCGTAATGACATGCAGCAACCCCCTTGGTGGCATGTGCCTCCTCCTCTGTGTTGTTTGAATATGTCCCGGAGCCTGCGCTGTTATGTTATCCCCTGGCAATGCACGTTTAGCACAGTCCGTCTTCTGACATCATTTGTTGTCAGGATGGCTGTGCCTGTGTGACCGCCGTGCCCAAGATCACGCCCTGCAGTGTCTTATTTATTCTCACTGTGGGGCTGGGATTCATGGGCATGCGCAGTGCATATCTTCGCCTCTCACTCATCTCCTTCCGCCTTTTTCAGACTGTGTGGCTTCACGGCCGTGGCATGCGATAAGGGATCAGCTGATGCCGCACAGTCTAAAGCAGGTTTATGGACATGAGTGAGAGGTGAAGATATTTACTGTGCAAGGCCATGAATCCCAGCTCCGCAGTGTTAATAAATCAGAAGACACTGCGGGGCTGGGATTCATGGGCATGCGCAGTGCATATCTTCGCACCTCACGCATCTCCTTCCACCTTCTTCAGACTGTGCGGCTTCATGGCCATGGCATGCGATAAGGTATCAGCTGATGCCGCACAGTCTAAAGCAGGAGTAAGGACAGGAGTGAGATGCGAAGATATTTACTGAGCAAGGCCATGAATCCCAGCCCTGCAGTGTGAATAAATCGGAAGACACTGCAGGGCTGGGATTCATGGGCATGCGCAGTGCATATCTTCGCCTCTCACTCATCTCCTTCCGCCTTCTTCAGACTGTGCGACTTCACGGCCATGGCATGCGATAAGGGATCAGCTGATGCCGCACAGTCTAAAGCAGGCGTAAGGACATGAGTGAGAGGCAAATATATTTACTGCGCAAGGCCATGAATCCCAGCCCCGCAGTGTGAATAAATCAGAAGACACTGCGGGGGCTGGGATTCATCAGCATGTGCAGTGCATATCTTCGCCTCTCACTCATCTCCTTCCGCCTTCTTCAGACTGTGCGTCTTCACGGCTGTGGCATGCGCTAAGGGATCAGCTGACGCTGCACAGTCTAAAGCAGGCGTACGGACATGAGTGAGAGGCAGAGATATTTACTGCACAAGGCCATGAATTTCTGCCCCGCAGTGTGAGTAAATCGGAAGACACTGCGGGTCTGGGATTCATGGGCATGCGCAGTAACAGCGCATGGCCAAGGGATAACGCAACAGCGTAGACTCCGGAACACAAAAAAACAACGCTCAGGAGGCTGCGCCCAGCACCAAGGGGGTATTTTTGACAGCTGTGCTTCGTCTCATTAAGAAGGAAAGTCCCGCCTCCGAGACGGTTTCACGGTATGAGGGGGAAAATTTTAGAAGTATTTCATTCAGCGTGTGCAAGGAACATAATTAAAAGAGCCACCTTTTCCTTGTGCACCATTACTGCTGCACAAGGTTGCTCTTCTAGTTGATAACGCCTGGGGGGGTTTAAAGGATCCCTTTCAATTTGCTCCAATTAGGCTTCGGCCTACACTCTGCTGACCCTGGGCTCTAACACCACCAGTTAGTGCTCGGAAGTGCTGGCTGCACAGAGAAAAACACTCGCCACTGTGTCAGTGGGGTTCAGCAACGTCAGCTGTTCCCCTGCTGTGTAGCCGGCAATGTGTCCTGCAAACGCCATGCAGACACAACAGATATTAAACTGCCTCCAGTGCAGGCTTCGGCCTACACTCTGCTCCTCTGCTCCTCTGCTCCTCCTGCTGACCCCGGGCTCTAACACCGCCAGTTGGTGCTCGGAAAAGCTGGCTTCACAGAGAAAAACAATTGCCACTGTGTCAGTGGGGTTCAGCAACACCAGCTGTTCCCCTGCTGTGTAGCCGGCAACGTGTCCTGCAAATGCCATGCAGACACAACAGATATTAAACTGCCTCCAGTGCAGGCTTCGGCCTACACTCTGCTCCTCTGCTCCTCCTTGATTCCCTGGGCTCTAACACCGCCAATTGGTGCTCGGAAGTGCTGGCTGCACAGAGAAAAACACTTGCCACTGTGTCAGTGGGGTTCAGCAACACCAGCTGTTCCCCTGCTGTGTAGCCGGCAACATGTCCTGCAAACGCCATGCAGACACAACAGAAACTAAGCTGCCTCCAGTGCAGGCTTCGGCCTACACTCTGCTCCTCTCCTCCTCCTTGATTTTCTTGGCTCTAACACCGCCAGTTGGTGCTCAGAAGTGCTGGCTGCACAGAGAAAAACACCCACCACTGTGTCAGTGAGGTTCAGTAACACCAGCTGTACCCCTGCTGTGTAGCCTGCAACGTGTCCTGCAAACGCCACGCAGACACAACAGACACTAAGCTTCCTCCAGTGCAGACTTCAGCCTACACTCTGCTCCTCTGCTCCTCCTTAATTCCCTGGGCTCTAACACCGCCAGTTAGTGCTCGGAAGTGCTGGCTGCACAGAGAAAAACACTCGCCATTGTGTCAGTGTGGTTCAGCAATGCCAGCTGTTCCCCTGCTGTGTAGCCGGCAACATGTCCTGCAAACGCCACGCAGACACAACAGATATTAAACTGCCTCCAGTGAAGGCTTCGGCCTACACTCTGCTCCTCTGCTCCTCCTTGATTCCCTGGGCTCTAACACTGCCAGTTGGTGCTCGGAAGTGCTGGCTGCACAGAGAAAAACACCGGACACTGAGTCAGTGGGGTTCAGTAACGCCAGCTGTTCCCCTGCTGTGTAGCCTGCAACGTGTCCTGCAAACGCCACACAGACATTACAACAAAAATTAAAGTGAACTTGCCGCCCCAAGCGTTTGTAACTAAAAGAGCCACCTCGTGCAGCACAAATGCTGCATTTGGACAAGGTGGCTCTTTTTGTTATTGCACACGCAGAACTAAACACTTATCAAATGTGTCCCCTGATACCGATTAACCGTCCCGGAGGTGTGACTTTCCTTCGAAATGACACGCAGCAACCGCCTTGGTGGCGTGCGCTGCCTCCTCTGCGTTGTTTGAATCTGTCCCGGAGCCTGCGCTGTTATGTTATCCCTTGGCCATGCATGTTTACCGCTGCCCATCTTCTGACATCATTTGTTGTCAGGATGGCTGCGCCTGTGTGACCGCCGTGCCCAAGATCACGCCCCGCAGTGTCTTATTTATTCTCGCTGTGGGGCTGGGATTCATGGGCATGCGCAGTGCATATCTTCGCACCTCACTCATCTCCTTCCACCTTCTTCAGACTGTGCGGCTTCACGGCCATGGCATGCGATAAGGTATCAGCTGATGCCGCACAGTCTAAAGCAGGAGTAAGGACAGGAGTGAGAGGCGAAGATATTTACTGAGCAAGGCCATGAATCCCAGCCCCGCAGTGTGAATAAATCGGAAGACACTGCAGGGCTGGGATTCATGGGCATGCGCAGTGCATAGCTTCGCCTCTCACTCACCTCCTTCCGCCTTCTTCAGACTGTGCGTCTTCACGGCCGTGGCATGCGCTAAGGGATCAGCTGACGCTGCACAGTCTAAAGCAGGCGTACGGACATGAGTGAGAGGCAGAGATATTTACTGCACAAGGCCATGAATTCCTGCCCCGCAGTGTGAATAAATCGGAAGACACTGCGGGGCTGGGATTCATGGGCATGCGCAGTAACAGCGCATGGCCAAGGGATAACACAACAGCGCAGACTCCGGAACACAAAAAAACAACGCTCAGGAGGCTGCGCCCAGCACCAAGGGGGTATTTTTGACAGCTGTGCTTTGTCTCATTAAGAAGGACAGTCCTGCCTCCGAGACGGTTTCACGGTATGAGGGGGAAAATTTTAGAAGTATTTAATTCAGCATGTGCAAGGAACATAATTAAAAGAGCCACCTTTTCCTTGTGCAGCATTACTGCTGCACAAGGTGGCTCTTCTAGTTGCTAACGCCGGGGGGGGTTTAAAGGATCCCTTTCAATTTGCTCCAATTAGGCTTCGGCCTACACTCTGCTGACCCTGGGCTCTAACACCACCAGTTGGTGCTCGAGAGTGCTGGCTGCACAGAGAAAAACACTCGCCACTGTGTCAGTGGGGTTCAGCAACGTCAGCTGTTCCCCTGCTGTGTAGCCGGCAATGTGTCCTGCAAACGCCACGCAGACACAACAGATATTAAACTGCCTGCAGTGCAGGCTTCGGCCTACACTCTGCTCCTCTGCTCCTCCTGCTGACCCCGGGCTCTAACACCGCCAGTTGGTGCTCGGAAGTGCTGGCTTCACAGAGAAAAACAATTGCCACTGTGTCAGTGGGGTTCAGCAACACCAGCTGTTCCCCTGCTGTGTAGCCGGCAACGTGTCCTGCAAATGCCATGCAGACACAACAGATATTAAACTGCCTCCAGTGCAGGCTTCGGCCTACACTCTGCTCCTCCTTGATTCCCTGGGCTCTAACACCACCAATTGGTGCTCGGAAGTGCTGGCTGCACAGAGAAAAACACTTGCCACTGTGTCAGTGGGGTTCAGCAACGCCAGCTGTTCCCCTGCTGTGTAGCCGGCAACATGTCCTGCAAACGCCACGCAGACACAACAGATATTAAACTGCCTCCAGTGAAGGCTTCGGCCTACACTCTGCTCCTCTGCTCCTCCTTGATTCCCTGGGCTCTAACACTGCCAGTTGGTGCTCGGAAGTGCTGGCTGCACAGAGAAAAACACCGGACACTGTGTCAGTGGGGTTCAGTAATGCCAGCTGTTCCCCTGCTGTGTAGCCGGCAATGTGTCCTGTAAACGCCACGCAGACACAACAGACACTAAGCTGCCTCCAGTGCAGGCTTCGGCCTACACTCTGCTCCTCTGCTCCTCCTTGATTCCCAGGTCTGTAACACCACCAGTTGGTGCTCGGAAGTGCTGGATGCACAGAGAAAAACACTCGCCACTGTGTCAGTGGGGTTCAGTAACACCAGCTGTTCCCCTGCTGTGTAGCAGGCAATGTGTCCTGCAAACGCCACACAGACATTACAACAAAAAATAAAGTGAACTTGCCGCCCCAAGCGTTTGTAACTAAAAGAGCCACCTTGTGCAGCACAAATGCTGCATTTGGACAAGGTGGCTCTTTTTGTTATACTCATTGCACACGCAGAACTAAACACTTATCAAATGTGTCCCCTGATACCGATTAACCGTCCCGGAGGTGTGACTTTCCTTCAAAATGACATGCAGCAACCCCCTTGGTGGCGTGCGCTGCCTCCTCTGCGTTGTTTGAATCTGTCCCGGAGCCTGCGCTGTTATGTTATCCCTTGGCCATGCATGTTTACCGCTGCCCGTCTTCTGACATCATTTGTTGTCAAGATGGCTGCGCCTGTGTGACCGCCGTGCCCAAGATCACGCCCCGCAGTGTCTTATTTATTCTCACTGTGGGGTTGGGATTCATGGGCATGCGCAGTGCATATCTTCGCACCTCACTCATCTCCTTCCACCTTCTTCAGACTGTGCGGCTTCACGGCCATGGCATGCAATAAGGTATCAGCTGATGCCGCACAGTCTAAAGCAGGAGTAAGGACAGGAGTGAGAGGCGAAGGTATTTACTGAGCAAGGCCATGAATCCCAGCCCCGCAGTGTGAATAAATCGGAAGACACTGCAGGGCTGGGATTCATGGGCATGCGCAGTGCATATCTTCGCCTAGCGCTCATCTCCTTCCGCCTTCTTCAGACTGTGCGGCTTCATGGCCATGGCATGCGATAAGGGATCAGCTGATGCCGCACAGTCTAAAGCAGGCGTAAGGACATGAGTGAGAGGCGAAGATATTTACTGCGCAAGGCCATGAATCCCAGCCCCGCAGTGTGAATAAATCAGAAGACACTGCGGGGCTGGGATTCATTAGCATGTGCAGTGCATATCTTTGCCTCTCACTCATCTCCTTCCACCTTCTTCAGACTGTGCATCTTCACGGACGTGGCATGCGCTAAGGGATCAGCTGACGCTGCACAGTCTAAAGCAGGCGTACGGACATGAGTGAGAGGCAGAGATATTTACTGCACAAGGCCATGAATTCCTGACCCGCAGTGTGAATAAATTGGAAGACACTGCGGTGCTGGGATTCATGGGCATGCGCAGTAACAGCGCATGGCCAAGGGATAACACAACAGCGCAGACTCCGGAACACAAAAAAACAATGCTCAGGAGGCTGCGCCCAGCACCAAGGGGGTATTTTTGACAGCTGTGCTTTGTCTCATTAAGAAGGAAAGTCCCGCCTCCGAGACGGTTTCACGGTATGAGGGGGAAAATTTTAGAAGTATTTCATTCAGCGTGTGCAAGGAACATAATTAAAAGAGCCACCTTTTCCTTTTGCACCATTACTGCTGCACAAGGTGGCTCTTCTAGTTGCTAACGCCTGGGGGGGTTTAAAGGTTCCCTTTCAATTTGCTCCAATTAGGCTTCGGCCTACACTCTGCTGACCCTGGGCTCTAACACCACTAAACTGCCTCCAGTGCAGGCTTCGGCTTACACTCTGCTCCTCTGCTCCTCCTGCTGACCCTGGGCTCTAACACCGCCAGTTGGTGCTCGGAAGTGCTGGCTTCACAGAGAAAAACACTTGCCACTATGTCAGTGGGGTTCAGCAACACCAGCTGTTCCCCTGCTGTGTAGCCGGCAACGTGTCCTGCAAATGCCATGCAGACACAACAGACACTAAGCAGCTTCCAGTGCAGGCTTCGGCCTACACTCTGCTCCTCTGCTGACCCTTGGCTCCAACACCGCTAGTTGGGCTTTAGGAAGACAATCTTGAATAGGTCCCCCGGTTCCTGTACCGTCAGCTGGTTCCGGGCAGAGCCTTTGGCTTAGGTGCCTCCTTCTGGGTACCCGAGTTCCACCAACGTCAGGTGGTCCTTGGTAGTGCTTTCTGGCACGGGTACCTCCTGCTTAGTAACCGGGTTCCAGTAACGTCAGCTGGTCCTCAGTAGTTCCATTGGCTCTTGTACCTTCGGCTACCCATCCGGGTTCCAGTACCGTCAGCTGGTTCTTGGCAGTGTCTTTTGCTCTTGTACCTTCTGCTCCCCATCCTGGTTCCAGTACCATCAGCTGGTTCCAGGCAGAGCCTTTGGCTTAGGTGCCTCCTTCTGGGTATCTGAGTTCCACCATCGTCAGGTGGTCCTTGGTAGTGCTTTCAGGCACGGGTACCTCCTGCTTAGTAACCGGGTTCCAGTAATGTCAGCTGGTACTCGATAGTTCCATTGGCTCTTGTACCTTCGGCTACCCATCCGGGTTCCAGTACTGTCAGCTGGTTCTCGGCAGTGTCTTTTGCTCTTGTACCTTCTGCTCCCCATCCTGGTTACAGTACCGTCAGCTGGTTCCAGGCAGAGCCTTTGGATTAGGTGCCTCCTTCTCGGTATCCAAGTTCCACCAACGTCAGGTGGTCCTTGGTAGTGCTTTCTGGCACGGGTACCTCCTGCTTAGTAACCGGGTTCCAGTAACGTTAGCTGGTCCTCGGTAGTTCCATTGGCTCTTGGACCTTCGGGTAGCCATCCGAGTTCCAGTTCCATCAGCTGGTTCTCGGCATTTTCTCAGCCTTCTTGTACCTTCTGCTACATTTCCAAGTTCAAGACCCTAAAGACGACGACCCGGAAGACCGAGAAGCAGAAGACCAAGAGGCTGAAGAACAAAGAGCAGAAGAACATTAAGCATAAGACTAAACATCAGAGAAAAAGATATTATCTAAATTATAAGCAGAAGAAGAGTAAGCAGTGTATGGGAGTGAGTCTGTTCCTCCTCGTGGTGCCCCTGGAGAAAGCCTGCTGCTGCAGGCCTAACTGAATGTGGACAAATCCTGTTGTAACTCTTTTGCGACAGGCAGAACGGAAGGTGTAATCTTCAAACTGTTATAGATAACAACTACAGGAAGGCCTGTCACAAATAAGAATATGATGAAGAAGTAGAATATGAAGAATAATAATAGTTTAATAAAAACAATATAAAGAATGTAACAAAAAAATAATAGGTAGAAGATGAAGAAGAAGATGAATAAGGTGAAGAAGTTGATGTCAAAGATGCTGCTGACAATGATGAAGAAGAAAGTGTCGGAGAAGTAAAAAAGAAGGTGAAGGGCATGAAAGTAGTGAAACATCAATATCTGACAAAATAAAAAAAATCTTAACATAGTCAATATCTTTGTAACTCCGAACGTCTTAAAAAAAATATTAAAATTCCTGCTATTCTATTTGATTGCGCTAAACCTCTATGCCTTTAATGTCTCCGCCACCTCCCCCAATACATCCTACATTATTCTTAGTTGTTTTCCTTCATGTAGAATGAACCTACAAGGAAAGAAAAGTTTATTTTAATTCCGATATTTTTGTCCCATTGACTTGCATTGGTATCGGGTATCGGTATCGGCGATAGCCGATATTTTTTGAATATCGGCCGATCCAATCCAATACCGATACTTTCCGATATCGGAAGGTATCGCTCAACACTATTGATGACACTTTAGTGGTGTGTGACATTAATTTTGGGAATTTTTTGTATTCCAAGTTGGGTCTCTTTCATGTGTGTTGCCTATATTAGCAGGGCTTCCAGACCGGCAGGTCGGCATTTACTTTCAGTCAACTACCTGTGTTGCTATCCTTACATTTTTCTAACATTAGTGCTTTACTAAGCTGATATTTGTGCCACCTGAGTGTGGCTGCGAATAAAAAATGAGCTGTTGCATGAGGTATCAAGGCTCCCAGCAAACAAGTCTTACACAGCTCCCTTAGCTGCCACATCTTAATTTGAACTTCAATTCAAAGCACTAAATGCTGGCCCAGACCTCGATACCTCACGTATGGCTCATGGCTGACGGCTTCTGTGCAATTATAAAATGTTCTACTGTTGGTTGATTGATTAATCAACTCCTTGTGTAACTATTCTTACATTTTTCTACCAATTGTATCTATGAAACATGATGTTTATGTCACATGACTGTGGCTGGCCAAAAAAAATGAATTGCTGCATGAGGTATTAGGGCTCCCAACAAAGAAGGCTTATACTGCTACCTTAGCCACCATGTCTTAATTGAAACTTCAATTCAAAGCTCTAATTGCTGGCCCAGACCCTGGTACCTCATGCATGGCTCATGGCTGACTGCTGCTGTGCCATTATAAAATTTCTACTGTGGGTGAATTGATCAGTCAACCACCAGTGTCCTTATCCATATATTTTTCTAACATTAGTGGTCTGCCAAGCTGATATTCGTGCCATCAATATCAGTAGCTCCCAGCATAGCAAGCTTATACTGGTCCCTCACTTACCTCATCTGAATTTAAACTTAAATTCAAATCTGTTATTGCTGACCCAGACCCTGATTCCTCATGCATGGCCCATGGCTGGTTGTTGCTGTGCAATTATTACATTTCTACTGTGGTTGAATTGATGCCACTTTTCCTGGTATCTGACCCTATTTGAGTTGTTTGCTTTTTGCCCCCCCCCCGATGGTGCTATCTATGCATTTGGCTTTTCCTCCTATTGAATTAATTGGGGTTTGGATATGTTTGACAAACTGCTCACGGAATAACTAAACCTTTATAGGTTCGCTTATCTCTAGTTATGGGCACTAGATTCTGTGATGGGGCATTGATCCATGAAACTTGTCTGATTGGAGTATGTAGGATCAAGAAGGATTTTTTTCCCCTAAATTGGGGCTATAAATATCTGCCTCATGGGGGTTTATGCCTTCTTCTGGATAAACATGTTCGGTTATCTTCAGGGCTGTAAAATCAATTTGTGTCTGCCTAAAGCCTCTTCATATGACATTGAAATAAAGAAGAGGAAGACTATACACATTCAACAGACTAGAATTTATTTTCTTTTGATATATTTCTAAATTCTGCATTAACTTTTCTATACTTCTTCTGTAATACAGCTGAATAAAGAAGATCAAATATGCTGTTTTACATTTATAATCTCAACTGGTAACAGCTGTAAATTTCAATCTGTGGTAAGTGATCTGTTATCCCTGTGCTTTGCAGCTATGATTCTGTAATAAACACTCTACACTCTGAGTATGCAAAGCAAGTGCATGTTTCAGATGAATAAACACAGCAATATATATGTATTTATGGAAAACAGATAACTTTTAACCAATTTGTATTCAAAGACACCTTTCCAAATTATTTTAAAAGAGGAAACAGTTTTTCCCCAAAACATTTTTTTTCTTAGCTGCTAAAATGGTCAAAACATAGCTAGATTTACACAAATATAATGAGGCAGAGAGCAGAATATTTGCATTTCTTACTCAAGATGGCTAGAAAATTTCCCCAAAAAATAGTTAAGATTTTATTTAAGAAGTAATAGAGATTGTAATCTTGTCAGAGATAGGATAGTCGCAGATATATTTTCCTTCTTCCAACATCAAAGAAAAAAGAATATTTCTGTTATGGTAGAGTATAAAAATCCTCTTGGGCAGAATGATAATTATGACTTTTTAATCATAAATGAAAAGAAACTCAATCATATGAAGTTGACAGAGATTGTAGCTGGAATAAAGAGGATTTTGTACAAAGTTTCAGCTTTGCAAAGAAAAAGATATAGAACCTTAACTATTCTAAGAACATCAGAAACACTTTACAATACATTATACAGTATACTACAGAATTTCATTTTTGCCCAATTATGTGATCATTGGAAACTAAAATATATATTTTTTAGAATGACTGAAAAATACATGTTTTTTTAATTAATTTTACACAAGGTAGTTGGATCGATGGGCTGTTCATAGACAGCAAAATATGGCAAGTTCAACAGATTGGCAGCAAAACCTGATATCTGCATTTTTGGTGCATTTTTTCAGCATTTTTTCACCCTTTAGCATTTAGGTCTAATAACTTGCAGACCTATATGCTAAAGAGTGTTGTGTGTGAAGAGGGAAGACATCAGACAACTTGACTCATCTGAACTTGACCCATCTGGCCCTCATAGGGGAAAACGGAGCTTCCCATAAGAGTTTGCTGGATTGTCGTGTAATGCAGAATTGAGAAGTGCAAAGAAACAAAAGTGTCATTAAATGGAACTGAGAAATATTCATGTCTGCTTAATGCAAGAGAATTATTCATGAAGCATTGTGCCTATTATCTGATGTGCATAGTTTTTACCAAGTTACTGTTTAGTGAAAGGAATATTATTGTTGGACTTTGGTCTCCCTCACTCAACTCCATAACATCTGGTCCTAGCCTGCCAAGCACAATGTCAGTATGCATTCCATAGAGGCGCATCACAAAGGTAACATGAGCACATCCCTAGCCAGGACTAGGGTTGAGCGAAACAGATCGGCACTTTTCAAAAGTCGCCGACTTTTAGCAAAGTCGGGTTTCGTGAAACCCGACCCGATCCCACTCTGGGATCGGGTCGGCGGTACACGATCTGTAATCCAAAGTCGGGTTTCGTTATATATATATATATATATATATATATATATATATATATATATATATATATATACAGTGGGGCAAAAAAGTATTTAGTCAGTCAGCAATAGTGCAAGTTCCACCACTTAAAAAGATGAGAGGCGTCTGTAATTTACATCATAGGTAGACCTCAATTATGGGAGACAAACTGAGAAAAAAAAATCACATTTTCTGTTTTTTTATCATTTTATTTGCATATTATGGTGGAAAATAAGTATTTGGTCAGAAACAAAATTTCATCTCAATACTTTGTAATATATCCTTTGTTGGCAATGACAGAGGTCAAACGTTTTCTGTAAGTCTTCACAAGGTTGCCACACACTGTTGTTGGTATGTTGGCCCATTCCTCCATGCAGATCTCCTCTAGAGCAGTGATGTTTTTGGCTTTTCGCGTGGCAACACGGACTTTCAACTCCCTCCAAAGGTTTTCTATAGGGTTGAGATCTGGAGACTGGCTAGGCCACTCCAGGACCTTGAAATGCTTCTTATGAAGCCACTCCTTCGTTGCCCTGGCGGTGTGCTATGGATCATTGTCATGTTGAAAGACCCAGCCACGTTTCATCTTCAATGCCCTTGCTGATGGAAGGAGGTTTGCACTCAAAATCTCACGATACATGGCCCCATTCATTCTTTCATGTACCCGGATCAGTCGTCCTGGCCCCTTTGCAGAGAAACAGCCCCAAAGCATGATGTTTCCACCACCATGCTTTACAGTAGGTATGGTGTTGGATGGATGCAACTCAGTATTCTTTTTCCTCCAAACACGACAAGTTGTGTTTCTACCAAACAGTTCCAGTTTGGTTTCATCAGACCATAGGACATTCTCCCAAAACTCCTCTGGATCATCCAAATGCTCTCTAGCAAACTTCAGACGGGCCCGGACATGTACTGGCTTAAGCAGTGGGACACGTCTGGCACTGAAGGATCTGAGTCCATGGTGGCGTAGTGTGTTACTTATGGTAGGCCTTGTTACATTGGTCCCAGCTCTCTGCAGTTCATTCACTAGGTCCCCCCGCGTGGTTCTGGGATTTTTGCTCACCGTTCTTGTGATCATTCTGACCCCACGGGGTGGGATTTTGCGTGGAGCCCCAGATCGAGGGAGATTATCAGTGGTCTTGAATGTCTTCCATTTTCTAATTATTGCTCCCACTGTTGATTTCTTCACTCCAAGCTGGTTGGCTATTGCAGATTCAGTATTCCCAGCCTGGTGCAGGGCTACAATTTTGTTTCTGGTGTCCTTTGACAGCTCTTTGGTCTTCACCATAGTGGAGTTTGGAGTCAGACTGTTTGAGGGTGTGCACAGGTGTCTTTTTATACTGATAACAAGTTTAAACAGGTGCCATTACTACAGGTAATGAGTGGAGGAAAGAGGAGACTCTTAAAGAAGAAGTTACAGGTCTGTGAGAGCCAGAAATCTTGATTGTTTTTTTCTGACCAAATACTTATTTTCCACCATAATATGCAAATAAAATAATAAAAAAACAGAAAATGTGATTTTCTGGATTTTTTTTTCTCAGTTTGTCTCCCATAGTTGAGGTCTACCTATGATGTAAATTACAGACGCATCTCATCTTTTTAAGTGGTGGAACTTGCACTATTGCTGACTGACTAAATACTTTTTTGCCCCACTGTACACTCACTGGCCACTTTATTAGGTACACCTGTCCAACTTCTTGTTAACACTTAATTTCTAATCAGCCAATCACATGGCGGCAACTCAGTGCATTTAGGCATGTAGACATGGTCAAGACAATCTCCTGCAATTCAAACCGAGCATCAGTATGGGGAAGAAAGGTGATTTGAGTGCCTTTGAACGTGGCATGGTTGTTGGTGCCAGAAGGGCTGGTCTGAGTATTTCAGAAACTGCTGATCTACTGGGATTTTCACGCACAACCATCTCTAGGGTTTACAGAGAATGGTCCGAAAAAGAAAAAAAATCCAGTGAGCGGCAGTTCTGTGGGCGGAAATGCCTTGTTGATGCCAGAGGTCAGAGGAGAATGGGCAGACTGGTTCGAGCTGATAGAAAGGCAACAGTGACTCAAATCGCCACCCGTTACAACCAAGGTAGGCCTAAGAGCATCTCTGAACGCACAGTGCATCGAACTTTGAGGCAGATGGGCTACAGCAGCAGAAGACCACACCGGGTACCACTCCTTTCAGCTAAGAACAGGAAACTGAGGCTACAATTTGTACAAGCTCATCGAAATTGGACAGTAGAAGATTGGAAAAACGTTGCTTGGTCTGATGAGTCTCGATTTCTGCTGCGACATTCGGATGGTAGGGTCAGAATTTGGCGTAAACAACATGAAAGCATGGATCCATCCTGCCTTGTATGGAGCATCTTTGGGATGTGCAGCCGACAAATCTGCGGCAACTGTGTGATGCCATCATGTCAATATGGACCAAAATCTCTGAGGAATGCTTCCAGCACCTTGTTGAATCTATGCCACGAAGAATTGAGGCAGTTCTGAAGGCAAAAGGGGGTCCAACCCGTTACTAGCATGGTGTACCTAATAAAGTGGCCGGTGAGTGTATATATATATATATATATATATATATATATATATATATATATATATGTCATAGAGACACATATATATATATATATTTATATTTACTTTAGCGCGATAATGTTGAAAAACCGGTAATTCAATTGCCGGCTTTTCATTTCTCCTGCCTAAACCCGACATGATATGAGACATGGTTTACATACAGTAAACCATGTCATATCCCCCTTTTTTTTGCATATTCCACACTACTAATGTTAGTAGTGTGTATGTGCAAAATTTTGGCGCTGTAGCTATTAAATTTAAGGGTTAAATCGCGGAAAAAATTGGCGTGGGCTCCCGCGCAATTTTCTCCGCCAGAGTGGTAAAGCCAGTGACTGAGGGCAGATATTAATAGCCAGGAGAGGGTCCATGGTTATTGCCCCCCCCCCGTGGCTAAAAACATCTGCCCCCAGCCACCCCAGAAAAGGCACATCTGAAATATGCGCCTATTCTGGCACTTGGCCACACTCTTCCCACTCCCGTGTAGCGGTGGGATATGGGGTAATGAAGGGTTAATGCCACCTTGCTATTGTAAGGTGACATTAAGCCAGATTAATAATGGAGAGGCGTCAATTCTGACACCTATCCATTATTAATCCAATTGTATGAAAGGGTTAAAAACACACACACACATGATTAAAAAGTATTTTAATGAAATAAACACACAGGTTGTTTTAATATTTTATTGCTCTCTCAATCCACCTGAAGACCCTCGCTTGGAAAAATAATAAACCAACAATATACATACCCTCTGATGAACTGTCACGTCCCACGAGGTAAATCAATCTGAAGGGATTAAAATAGTTTACAGGCAGGAGCTCTGCTATAATGCAGCTGTGCTCGTGCCTGTAAACCCCGGCGAATGAAGGAAATGTAGGTCAATGACCTATAGTTACCTTCAGTCGCGGTGATGCGCCCCCTGGTGGATGTCGTCATGAACTGCAGCCTGGGAACTTTTTCCCACGCTCCAGGTCATATGAGGACATCCAAGAGTCTGTCTGGATCCCAGAAACTCATTTAGCTTTTATGCACATACTGATTACAATCAAACAGGTCACAGGTGAGGAGGTTACCATTAGTAGCCATTCAAACCCCTTTGTGTCAACTTCGGTGCATATTATCAGGCCAAAATCACCAGGGTATGTAAACATTTGATCAGGGCCATTTGGATGTTTTGGGTTGTCATTATGATTTAAAAAGAGAAAACACAGTAGTTTTACAATAAATGGCTTCACCCGACCACTAACCATAGAGGAGAAAAAGTTTTGGTGTTTTCATTCGTATTCTCTGAAAAAAGGCCAAGAAATCAAAAATTCTGCCGGGGTAAGTAAACTTTTGAGCACAACTGTATATTTTAAGTCTGGACATTCCCTTTATACTAAAAAAGTAGGAGTAGTGGAGATCAATAGATGGAATGAGGACTGAGAATGATTACAATGAGGAGTGGGGGGGGCCACAGAGATGTGAGGTAGGGTGAGAATAAGCAATTTTTTATTTTTATTTTTGATGGCCATTTATGATGGAAGCAAATTACAAAAATATGGGCAAATGCAGCTTTTGTAACATTCAAGCAGAATTTGCTTCCACTCAAATATATTTGCTCATCTCTAGTGATGGGCAAATCGGTGGATGTTCGGGTCTGGCGGGTTCGACCGATCATTTAAAAAAAGTTTGCCTCTCCTGGAGAGGCTGTGGGCTGCTATTTTTATGCTGGGGATGGCCAATATTCATGGCACCTTAGCAGTCTGAGAATACCAGCCCACATCTGTCTGCTACAACTTGGCTGGTTGTCAAAAAGGGGGGACCAATGCTGTTATTTAAATAATTTAAAAAGTGGTGTGGGGCCCCTCTATTCTTCATAACCAGCCAGGATAAAGCTGACAGCTGGGGACTGCAGCCTGCAGCTGTTGATTTTGCATGCATTGGCTATCAAAAATGGAAGAGACCCCACGTAATTTTTTAAATTTATTTATTTATTGCAAAGTCACTGGCTGATATATACTCTCATCAGCCTGTGAACAGCAGTAGCCACTTTACCACTGGTCACAGATGTTAGTTCGCATGCTGCCATCTAACAGCGTGGGAACCGCAGCCTTTCTGACCAGTGGTAACGATCTTACTACTGACCAGAGCCACCAGTGTTATTAATGCTGTCATAGAGATGTGCCGAACCTGAAGAGCAACATTGAATTTCTGGAGAAGTTTATTTTTGGGGTCCATGTAAGGACACTAGGTGTTCAGTTTGGACCCCAAACTTTACTGTTCGGGTTCACACATCACTACTCATCACTGATGGCAACATTTACAATAAATAATCAATCAGGTTCAAGTCCACTAAAATGAAAAAAATGAAAATATTTGTAAATGCCAAATGAAAATATAAAATTAACCCGTAAGGTAAATATTGTAAAGAGTAGAGATGAGTGAATATTTCAATTTTCGGTACGGATTACGTTTGCCGAATTTGAAATATTCACCGATTAATTCTTAATTCTTACATAACCGAATGTCATTCATGTTAATGGGAGGCAAAAACAAATGCATGCACAACATCTTGTAATGGCCCCAAATGCTGCCAAAACACATCAAATGAGGGAGACACCAGGAAAGTAGCCTCAATCACCCACAGTACAAATTTTAGCATGGCACTGTAGCAATCAGCCAGGCATGAGGTATCGTGGTCTGGGACAGCATTTACAGCTTTCAATTGAATGTCACAGTAAGACAATGTGGGTGAGGGATCGGTGTGGGCCCCTTTGCTGGGAGCCCTGATACCACATGCAACACCTCTACCTGCTTTCATGCTGGGCCACACTGAGGTGGAACAAATATCAGTTTTCAAGACTACCGTTGTCAGAAAATTTAAGGATTTTAATACGCGTAGTAGAGTCCAAGGAAGTGGAGACCTGACGGTCTCAGAGGCCTACTGCTACAGGCAACGCTCATGAAGGTGACCCTGTCATGATCCAGTCTGGGGTTTGTTTCTGATTATTCTCTCCCCAGGATTTTCATGCAGGGGTTAATCTTCATTGCCTCGTTTTGAATTCTGTCTGGCTATTTCAGTCCGCTGTTACCTGCAAGCAGTGTCAGTTATAGTTCCTGTCTCTGGCTTGAGCAGCCTACCCGTTATACCCTGATTTGTCCTCTGCCTGTTTACCTAGGTCCTGTTCCTGTGTTCTCTTGTGACTTTGCATGTTGTAATACTCGCTCTCCGTGTTGTGACCCCTTGGTATTTGACTCAGCTTGTCCTCTGACCTGTTTGACTGTCTTGAGTCACTGGCTTTCCTGCTCCCGATCGGCTCTGACTTCTTTGGCTTGTTTCTGACCATGTGTATTGCTGTGACCTCTGGTACTTTGTTCCCTCTCTGTTGCTGACCCAGCTTTGTCTTACTGCTCTTTCTCCACCTAGTGGCTTCTGCCTGCTGCTCCCTGATTTCACTGTGAGTGTACCTGCTTTCCTTCACCCACACCCCCCTGCTGGAGGTTGTGTGTTTCATGCGCTGCAGCAGGCATTGCAGACCCAATCAGGAGTGTTCACATTTCCAAACGTTATTGGAAGACATCACCAAAGTGGCATGAATTTCACCACAGTAGAAATAGTATAATAGGGACCGACAGTTTTTCATTACACCCAATCCTGCAAATGGACACCCAACAAGGAGTGTTCACGTTTCCAAAAATTATTGACAGACACCACCAAAGTGGCATCAATTTTACCATAGTAGAAAAAGTATAATAGGGACCGACAGTTCTTCCACTACACCAAATAGAGCAAATGGACAGCCAACCAGGAGTGTTCACATTTTAAAACATGAGGGCCTGTTCACATTTCCACAAATTTCTGTTAACATCAGCAGCAGCAGCCACAGCAGGCACAGAAGCCACACTAAAGCCACACTAAATATATCACAGAATGCAGTTACGTGACATTATTGCATTACACTAAAAAATGCAATATCACCTACTCTGTACAGTCTGCGATTGGGGTACAAAAGTCCTTGGAGATCCATGACTTGTTCATCTTAATGAAAGTTAGGTGGTCTACACTTTCAGGGGACAGCTGGCTGCTCTTATCCATCAGGACACCACCAGCAGTGCTGAAGACACGTTCTGAGAGAATGCTGTCTGCCAGGCATGATAAAACCTCCAAGGCATGTGAGGCGAGCTCAGGCCACTCATCAATTTTTGGAAGACCAAAATGTGAAAGGGTCAATATCCTCCCTGATGGTATTGATATATAGTTCTATATACTCCTGCACCTTCCTCTCCATTCGTTCACCATATGTAAGACTTGGACTCTGTGCATGAGTTGGTCTAAAAAAATGTCAAAGTACTCACAGAAATTGCTTCTTCCACTTCCACCACCACTGCTGCTAATGTTTTGGCTTTGATGAATTCTCGTGCCTCAGGTTGGAAGTCTACAGCTGCGATGTGAACTGCGTGCTTCACTGCTGTCTTGGGGGAAAAGCTCTCTTGAGGTTTTGCAAAAGCATGTTTCGATACTCCAGCATTCGCGGGTCCCTTTTGGGAATCATCTGGCAAAAATTGTTTTTATATCGTGGTTCTAATAAAGTAGCAACCCAATAGTTAGCATTATTCCTAATCATAACTATACGGGGATCATGTTGCAGATAGTGCAGCAAGAAGGCACTCATATGTCGGGCTCTACCATGAGGTCCAAGCCCATGCTGTGTTGGTGGCTGGGTAACAATGAGGCTTGTTTCCTCCATCCCCTACCACCACCACTAACCATGAATAACAGAGAGGGGAGGATTATCCTCTTCATCTGACAGTTGCTCGCCTGTTACCTCTTCCTCCTCCATTTGTTACTTGGATCTTGCACCTTCGATAAAAGTTTGTCTGTTATCACCAGCTACCCTGAATGGCAGTAATCCACCCTCCCTTGACACCCACCTGTGTGACGATAATCTTGAACTTCGAGACAATGTTATCCCTTCCGCATCCATCTCTGCTTCCTCCTCTTCTGGGACCACCATCTCCTCCCACAGGCTATTCAAAGTCTGCTCCAGAATATAGATGACCAGAATTGTGATGCTGATGATGGCGTCATCAGCGCTAACCATCTTAGCAGCCATTTCAAAACTGTGCAGAAGGGTGCAGAGGTTCTTAATCTGTTCCCACTCTGTAAACGTGATAAGCGCGACATTCGTACTGCATTGGCCCAGGCTATACGACATGACATGCTGTGTCAAGGTTCATTGCTGCTGCCACAGTTGCTGCAACATGTGCAGAGTTGAATTCAACAAGTTAACTGGCATGGACAAAGACCTCTGTATCGATGCAAATCGATGAGCAGAGGAGTGCGAATGGCAGAAATGAGCACACAGCTTATGTGCTTTCAGGAGCAGCTCACCCAGGCCAGGATAGTGGATGAGAAAATGCTGTACCACCAGGATGAGTACGTGAGCCATGCAAGGTATGTGTGTGAGCTTTCCTTGCCATAGCGCTGCCACCAAATTCTCACCATTATAGGACACAGCCTTCCCATGATGCTGGTTCAGTGGAGACAGCCATTGATCAAACTATGCCTTGAGAGCTATATACAACTCGTCAGCTGTATTTTATTATTATTATTATTATTATTATTATTATTATTATTATTATACATTTTTGATAGCACCATTTATTTCATGGCGCTTTACATGTGAAGAGGGGGCAAATATAGACAAATACAATAAACAGCAAAAGACAAGGCACTAACAGGTACAGAGGGAGGGAGGACCCAGCATGCATGGGCTCACAGTCTGCAGGGGATGGTTGCGGATACACTAGGAGAGGGTAGAGCTGGTTGTACAGTGGTTAAGTAGGTTGAGCATCACTGCAGGCAGTAGGCTTGCCAGAATAGCTGAGTCTTCAGGTTCTTTTTTAAGGTTTACCTGGTAGGTGAGAGTCTGATGTTGGTAGAGAGTTCCAGAGTATGGGGGAAGAATTGGAGAAGTCTTGGATGTGGTTGAGTGAAGAAGAGATGAGAGGGGAGTAGAGAAGGAGATCTTGAGAAGATTGAAGGTTGCGTATAGGTAAATACAGGGAGACCATGTCATAGATGTATGGAGGAGAAAGGTTGTGGATAGCTTTGCATGTCATAATAAGAGTTTTGAACTGGAGTCTCTGGATGATAGGAAGCCAGTGAAGGGCTTGGCATAGGGGAGAAACTGGGGAATAGTGTGGAGACAGGTAGATTAGTCGGGCAGCAGAGTTTAGGATGGATTGGAGTGGTGCCAGAATGCTAGAGGGGAGGCCAGAGAGTAGGAGGTTGCAGTAGTCAAGGTGAGGGATGATAAGGGTGTGCACTAGTGTTTTTGTGGTTTTGTGATCAAGGAATGCGTGGATCCGGGAAATATTTTTGAGTTTGAGATAGCAGGAGGAGGCAAGGGGTTAGATATGTGGCTTGAAAGAGAGGGCAGAGGCGAGGATCACCACGAGACACCGAGCATGCGGGACTGGGGAAAGTGAGCACCCATTGATGGATAGGTCTGTTGGAGGGGTAGAGTATGGGGAAAGATGATGAATTCTCTTTTGTCCATGTTCAGTTTTAGAAAGCAAGCAGAAAAGAAGGCCGAGATAGCAGACAGACAGCGTGGGATTTTGGTGAGTAAGGAGGTGAGGTCAGGCCCAGATAGGTAGATCTGCGTGTCATCGGCGTAGAGATGATACTGCATACCATGGGATTCTGTGAGTTGTCCCAGGCCAAAGGTGTAAATGAAGAAGAGTAGGGGTCCTAGAACTGAGACTTGGGGAACACCGACAGACAAGGGGCGAGGTGAGGAGGTGGTGTGGGAGAGGGAGACATTTAATGTTTGGTCTGTTAGATATGACGAGATCTAGGGTAGGGCTAAGTCTGTGATGCCAAGAGATGAGAGAATCTGTAGCAGGAGAGCATGGTCTAAGGCAGAAGACAGGTCCAGGAGAAGGAGGACAGTGTAGTGTTGCTTCCTCTTCGCAGTTAGTTGGTCATTGGTGACTTTAGTTAGGGCAGTTTCAGTTGAATGATGGGGTCAGAAACCAGATTGTAACCGGTCAAAGAGGGAGCAGGAGGAGAGGTGGGAGGACAGTTCAAGATGGACATGCTGTTCCAGTAGTTTTGAGGCATAAGGGAGCAGAGATATCAGGCAATAGCTAGACACAGAGGATAGGTTGAGGGAGGGCTTTTTGAGGATGGGTGTTATCTTGGCATGTTTGAAGGATGAGGGGAAGACACCTGTTGTGAGTGAGAGGTTGAAGAGGTGTGTTAGGGTGGGGATGAAGACCGTGGCGAGGTTAGGGATGAGGTGAGATGGGAGTGGGTCAATCGTGCAAGTGGTGAAGTGTGATCTTGACAGGAGGGTAGAGAGCTGATCATCTGTCATGGTGGAGAAGCTGGTTTTGGAGGAACGGGGTTGAGCAGCTAAGAGGGGCATTGGGAGCTGTAGGCCAAAGCTTTCTCTGATCGTATCAATCTTCTGTTTAAAGAAAGAGGCAAAGTCTTCAGCAGAAATGAGAGGGAAGGGAGGAGGTGCTGGGGGACAGAGTAGCGAATTGAAAGTGTTGAAAAGCTGTTTAGGGTTGTGAGACAGGGAGGATATGAGAGATGAGAAGTTTGTTTTGTGGCAGTGAGCGTGGATTTGAAGCTGGCGAGGGTCTGTTTGTATGCAATGAAGTGGTCGGCAGAGCAGGATCGCTTCTATCTCCGTTCAGTGACCCTGGAAGCCTGTCTCAGTTCTTTGGTCAGGCTGGTCAGCCAGGGCTCCCTGTTGATTGTACGAGTTTTGCTATGCATGAACAGAGCAGCCGAATCGAGTGTTGCTGTTATTGTGATGTTATAAGAAGTGGCAGCAGCATGTGTCTTGAAAAAGACCAGCATATGGTCGAAACGTTGCTGATACTATATGGCTAAATAAAGACTTCTTTGGATTGATACACCTGGTGGAGCGCTGTTCTTCTGTGATAATACTGAAGCTTTACCCAGGAGGGTTCCCTGGATATGGAACGAGCGCCCAAATGAGTGAGTGCTGTCAGCCACTTCTTTATCTTGTTTGTATGAAGGGAAGCTAAGTCTGTAAGAGGGAGAAGGGACTCAGAGAGTGATTGTCAATTGGGGTGCTTGAGACTTCTGCGAGAGTGAGTGAGTTAGTGGAGTGGGGATTGCGCACTAGGAGAGGAGAGGGAAGAGAATGTAAGTAGGTTGTAGTCAGACAGGGGGAGAGGTGAGTTTGTGAGATTAGTAAGGGAGCAGAGGCAGGTGAAGATGAGGTCCAGCATGTGGACATCTTTGTGAGTGGCCGCAGAGGACCATTGAATGAGGCTGAAGGAGGCAGTGAGCGATAAAAGTTTAGAAGCAGCTGGGGATATTGAAGTCACCTATGATGATAGTGGGGATGTCAGCCGAGAGGAAATGAAGTAGCCAGGTGGTGAAATGGTCGAGAAAGATGGAGATGGCTAGTTCTGGGGGGCGGTAGATGGCAGCCAGCTGGAAGTTGGAGGGGGAATAGATGCAGACGTGGTGCACCTCAAATGAGGGAAGAGTAGCAGAGGGTGGTAGCGGGATTGGAGTAAAGGAGCAGGTGTCGGACAGGAGCAAGCCAACTCCTCCGCCACATTTGTTGCTGGGGCGATGGGTGTGAGAGAGGTGGAATCCACCATAGGAAAGTGCAGCTGGAGAGGCTGAGTCAGAGGAGGTGAGCAAGGTTTCAGTGATGCCAAGGAAGTAGAGTTTGTTGGTGATGAAGAGGTCATGGATAAATGGCAGTTTGCTGCAGACAGAGCGTGCGTTCCATAGTGCTCCAGTTAGGGGGACCAAAGGAGTGGGGGTTGGATGAATGAGTATGAGGTTATCATGGTTGGGAAAACGTGTAGAGGGTTGTGGCAGGGGGTTACAATTGAGTGTGGGGATGTATTGAGGAGGGCCAGGACTTGGGTATACATCACCAGCAATGAGGAGTAGCAGACGTTAGAAGGTGGGAGCAGGGTAGGACATGATGTGGCCGTGTGTGTCTGGACAAAAAGGATTGTATGTGGTGGAACAGTTGTGAGGAGAAGGTGAGATGGCTGGGGAGTATGGAGGGAGAAATGAGTAGTTATTTACTAGGTGGAGGGATTGCAGGAGATTATAAGAAGGAATGTAGTATGAGGGTGAAAGAGAAAAGAAACCGAAACATTACAGTGGTTTGATATTCCGTTACCTTACAGTCAATTCCAGTCCAATTCAGTCTAATTCAATGTATTGCAATTAGAAATCTGTAATTTGAAAGATACATGGATCAGACTAAAGTTTGGATCAGACTGCTGGGTCTGAATATATCTACTACTAAGAGGAATCAGCTGTGAGTGGATGTGGGGGTGTGTGGCCAGAACACATGTTCAGAGTTAAACAAAAGGTCATAAAAGGGGGGGCAGGGGTTAGACTGACAACTCAGAGGTATGCACGGAAAGCACCAGAGAAGTGAAATACATTATGGATCCAAAGTGAAGGGTGAGCAGTGCATATCAGAGAAAACTAAATACAGTTCACATAGAAATTCAGGAGCCAGGGAAAGCAGGAACATTCAGTGCATACCAAGGAAAACTAAATGCAGTTCACATAGACATTCAGGAATCGGGGAAAGCAGGAATATTCAGTGCATACCAGAGAAAACTAAATGCAGTTCACATAGACATTCAGGAGATGGGGATAGCAGGAACCATTCAGTGCATACCAGAGAAAACTAAATACAGTTCACATAGACATTCAGGAGACGGGGATAGCAGGAACCATTCAGTGCAAAGCAGAGAAAACTAAATGTAGTTCACATAGACATTCAGGAGGCGGGGAAAGCAGGAACATTCAGTGCATACCTGTGGGAAGAGGAAAGCAGCTTGATTAGATGGTACAGATGGTGAGGATGATGAGCTGTATGACTGCGATCTCCAAGGCATATCAATTTTAAGACTGCCAGATTGCGGTGAGCCCTGGCTGTGCAGTACAGAGCTGGTTAGGTGGTGGTTAGCTATGCACTGTTGGAATGCATTTCTCATTAAGGCAGAGATTAAGGTAGCAGGTGGAAGCCCTAGAGGAGATAGAGGAGGCAGAAGCAGTGGAGGAAGTGTTAAATGTAGAAGATTGTCCTGCAAGACTTGGGGATTCCAAGACTTGCGTCTGACCCCACAGCCACCAAAAGTCACACAGTGCCCATTCAGCAAGATGTAATGCTCTTGGCCATGCTTACTTGTCCAAGAGTCTGTGGTGAAATGCACTCTGGCAGACAGAGATTTTGTCAAGGAATGGGTGATGTTGTCTGCAACATGTTGATGTAGCGCAGGTATCGCTTTCTTAGAAAAGTGATGGCGACTGGGTAATTGATACTGGGGGACTGCGACGGTCATCAGCTTTCGGAAACCGTCTGTATCTGCTGGAAGGCAGCATTTCCTCGGCCAACATATTGGAGATGGTGGAGTTCAACCTCTTACACACGTGGTCAAAATTATTGCTACTCCTCGTTAAATGATAGAAAAACCCACAATGGTAACAGAAATAACTTGAATCTGACAAAAGTAATAATAAATAAAAGATCTATGAAAATGAACAAATAAAAGTCAGACATTGCTTTTCAACCATGCTTCCATATAATTTATTATTATTTTATTATTATTATACATTTTACTAGCGCCATTTATTCCATGACGCTTTACATGTGAAAAGGGGGCAAATATAGACAAATACAATTAAACATGAGACAAGGCATACAGGTACATAAGGAGGGAGGACCCTGCCCGCGAGGGCTTACAGTCTACAGGGGATGGGTGAGGATACACTAGGAGAAAGTAGAGCTGGTTGTGTGGCAGTTCTGTAGGTTGAGGATCACTGCAGGCTGTAGGCTTGTCGGAAGAGATGAGTCTTCAGGTTCTTTTTGAAGGTTTCTATGGCAAGCGAGAGTCTAAAGTGTTGTGGTAGAGAGTTTGGGGGAAACACGGGAGAAGTTTTGGATGCGGTTGTGGGAAGAAAAGATGAGAGGGGAGCAGAGGAGGAGATCTTGAGAGGATCGGAGATTGCTTGTAGGTAAGTACCGAGAGACCATGTCACAGATGTATGGAGGAAACAGGTTGTGGATGGCTTTGTATGTCATTGTAAGGGTTTTGAATTAGAGTCTCATAAAATGGGCCTGGACAGAAATGATGGTACCCCTGAAAATAATGTGACAAATGGAACATAGTAAATCAAGGTGTGTTGACTAACTAGCATCACAGGTGTCTACATTCTTGGAATCAGTGAGTGGGCCTGTATATAGGGCTACAGATACTCACTGTGCTGTTTGGTGACATGGTGTGTATCACACTCAACATGGACCAGAAGAAGCAAAGGAAAGAGTTGTCTCAGGAGATTAGAAAGAAAATTATAGATAAACATGTTAAAGGTAAAAGTTATAAGACCATCTCCAAGAAGCTTGATGTTCCTGTGACCATAGTTGCACGTATTATTCAGAAATTTAAGATCCATGGGACTATAGCCAACCTCACTGGACATGGCTGTAGGAAGAAAATTGATGACAAATCAATCAAAGAGATGGATAATATTAATGGTAACAAAAGAGCCCAGAAAAACTTCTAAACAGATTAAATGTGAAGTTCAAGCTCAAGGAACATCAGTGTCAGAATTTGGTGAAATACATGTTGACAAGTCACAAAGCTTCTGGGATAATGTCCAGTGGACAGATGAGACAAAAATTGAACTTTTTGGCAAATCACATCAGCTCTATGTTCACAGATTGAAAAATGAAGCATATGAAGAAAAGAACACTGTCCCTACTGTGAAACATGAGGGAGGCTCTGTTATGTTCTGGGACTGCTTTAATGCATCTGGCACAGGGTGTCAAGAATGTGTGCAGGGTACAATGAAATGTCAAGAGAATCTCGGAATTCTAGAGAGAAATGTGCTGCCCATTGTCAGAAAGCTTGGTTTCACTCACAAGTCATGGTCCTTGCAACAGGATAATGACCCAAAACACACTGCTAAAAACACATAAGAATGGATAAGAGGAAAACATTGGACTATTCTGAAGTGGCCATCTATGAGCCCTGACCTAAATCCTGTTGAGCACCTTTGGAAAGAGCTGAAACATGCCATCTGGAAAAGGCAACCTTAAGGCCGTGTGCACACGTTCAGGATTTTTCGCGTTTTTTTCGCGTTTTTTCGCTATAAAAATGTGATAAAAACGCGAAAAAAACGCTAACATATGCCTCCTATTATTTACAGGGTATTCCGCATTTTTTGTGCAAATGTTGCATTTTTTTCCGCGAAAAAATCGCATCGCGGAGAAAAAAGCAACATGTTCATTAAAATTGCGGAATTGCGGGGATTCCGCACACCTAGGAGTGCATTGATCTGCTTACTTCCCGCACGGGGCTGTGCACACCATGCAGGAAGTAAGCAGATTATGTGCGGTTGGTACCCAGGGTGGAGGAGAGGAGACTCTCCTCCACGGACTGGGCACCATATAATTGGTCAAAAAAAAAGAATTAAAATAAAAAATAGTAATATACTCACCTTCGATGGCCTCCGGAGTCTTCCCGCCTCTCCTGTGCATGCTGCCGCTTCGGTTCCTATAGATGGTGCGGTGAAGGACCTGCGATGACGTCGCGGTCTTGTGATTGGTCGCGAGACCGCTCATGTGACCGCGACGTCATGGAAGGTCCTGTGCGCATTCACCATCTATAGGAACGGAAGCCGCTGAGGAGATCGGTTGTCTGCAGGTGAGTATAACCATTTTTTTAATTTTTTTTTATTATTTTTAAACATTCTATCTTTTACTATTGATGCTGCATAGGCAGCATCTATAGTAAAAAGTTGGTCACACTTGTCAAACACTATGTTTGACAAGTGTGACCAACCTGTCAGTCAGTTTTCCAAGCGATGCTACAGATCGCTTGGAAAACTTTAGCATTCTGCAAGCTAATTACGCTTGCAAAATGCTAAAAAAGATGGGAAAAAAACGCAAAAAAAATGCGGATTTCTTGCAGAAAATTTCTGGTTTTCTTCAGGAAATTTCTGCAAGAAATCCTGACGTGTGCACATACCCTAAAACATAATACAACTGGAGCAGTTTGCTCTTGAGGAATTGCCCCAAATACCTGTCGAGAGGTGCAGAAGTCTCATTGACAGTTACATGAATCTTTTGATTGCAGTGATTGGCTCAAAAGGTTGTGCAACAACATATTAAGTTAAGAGTACCATCATTTCTGTCCAGGCCTATTTCATGAGTTTTATTATTTTTTTAATTCTGTGGAAGCATGATTGAAAAGCTATGTCTGACTTTCATTTGTTCATTTTCATAGATTTTTTATTTATTACTTTTGTCAGATTCAAGTTATTTCTGTGACCATTGTGGGTTTTTCTGTCATTAACCTAGGGGTATCAACAATTTTGAGCACATGTGTATAGACCTGATAATGCAATGCGGCCAGGCAATCACAGTAATACCACAGCCGAGATGGCTATGGCATTACACCGACTGTCAGGTAAGCCCCACATGTTCATTGGCTCTCTAAAAAGCAGCAAACAAGCAGAATGCGAACTCGAGCTCGAGCATTAAAAAAATACTCGCACACTGGTGCTAAAGCCACTAACGAGTAATGACGAGCAGGCTCACTCATCACTATTCCAGAGTTAGTACCACAAAAAGGGACACTGGTCAGAATTGTAAAATTTGGCCTGGTGAGGCAGGCTCATTGACTGAAGGAGTTAAATAAATGTCTGCTCTTGCCATTTGTTGCTCTCTTACTGTGTGATTTGGCACGTACAGAATGAATAATATATAATAATATATGCAAAAATATTTCATAATATTTGAAAGCCAGAGGGCAAGCATTGGTTTGCAGGGTGGGCCAAAAGATAGTCACTTCTCTGATGGTTTAAAATGGCCAGTCAAAAAATGTTATCTCTATAACAAAAAATATCAGAGGAAAAAGCTTCTTACTCCAGATTTGTAAATAATTTAACAAGTCTCAAAGCTATAGGCAAAATATGTATGAGCTCTTTCTGATTAAAAGAATTTTAGTTTCCAGTTTCAGTTTCATCCTCCTGCTGCTCTTAATTAAATATTTCTTTAATGGCATAATTCTGTGGTCATGAGGAAGCTTCTATCCGCGTCCTAAAATGAAAGCTTTGTTTAGAACTATTTCAATGTAATCTTTCTCATAGTTATTTCACTGGGGACACTCTTAAAAAATCAAAGCTCTATTAAACGTAAAATGACTAAATATGGCTTTGTGCTGATGTACATAATGAATTATATAGCAAGCAAATGATGTTTACAAACTTGATCTATGTGGACGTAGGCTGGTTTTATTTGCTTTATTCTTATTACTACTACGGCTTGTGCACATGACTATATTTTCAGTCCGAGTGCAATCGATCAAAACATTGGATCATACTCTGACCAATTCTATATTATTAGTACTTGCAGTCCGATTTTCACGACCGACACAATGGAGAGGATGGAGAATTTGGAGATCACACTATAATTACACTCTGATCAAATTCTGATTGGAATGTGATCAGAGTGATCAGAGTGTGATTAGCATAATCTACTCAATTGTCTCAGATGAGTGAATATATGCTGTCGTGACCCTAGCCTAAGGCTAAGTTCTGAGTGTTTGGTGCTTTTTTGATGTTGCAGATTTTCTGTAGTATTTTTGTACCAATTAGTTTACTTGTGGTTCTTGTAGTTTTTCATTATGTTTGCAAGTGTTTTTCTACCTACAGATTTTCCTTACTTCATTCAAGTCTGTTGGGGAAATCTGCAGATAAAACACAATTTAATGGAAGAGAAATTGACGTACTGCAGATCTGAATGCCGCTGACCATAACAGCTTACACTTTACAGTCGAGAGAAAGAGGAACCTGGAAACCAGAAGAGCTTACAATTAACAAGAAAGAGAGAGAATGAGAACTACCTTAAGAACTTGCAATTTACAGGCAAGAGAGAGAGAAGACCCCATTGACCATAAAAGCCTATAAGCTACAGGAGTGAGGGAACTCTGCTGATCATAAGAACATACACTTGAGGCCGGAGTCACACTGCAGCGAGATATGGCTGAGTCTCGCAGGTTAAAAACAAGCTCTCGCACCAGCACTCTGGAGTGGAGCATGCAGCTCCTTGTATTGCTATGCGGCCACACGCTCCGCTCTGGAGTGCCGATGCCACAGCTTGGTTTTAACCTGCGAGACTCGGCCGTATCTCGCTGTGTGTGATCCCGGCCTAATAGTAGAAATAGAGGACCCCGTTGACCATAAGAGCTGCACAGAAGAGAGGGAGACTCAGGAGTTGTAAGATGATGCTGCAGTACAAACTGTGTTCCACTGGGAACCATTTATATTTGATGACCCATGTACGGACCCCCACTGTACAAGGTTTGGTAAGCCATACGATGTCACAGGTACAAGGCATTTAGTGCTAACTCCCTGCGGCAATGCAAAATGATGTTTGATTGCTTTCTGATGCTTCAGCAGTGTGATAAATTTTGGCAGGCAAGGTTTGATTTTTCATTTTTGGAAACCACAAATCAAATCTCAAATTGTTCAAATTTGCATGAAACTGTGAATTTTAGGAAACTTGATACTACATGGATCGATCCACTCACCTCTATACCAAACACATCTAACCATGCCTTTTTTTAACATGATATGGTTTTCCCATACATTTGTGAGATTCTGAGGGGAAATAAAATTATAAAATGGAGGAATGATAAGTATTCAAGGTATGAAAGCAAAATATCAAGTAATGAGTAAAAATGAAGCAAAATTTGAATTCACCCATTCTTGCAGATTTTCCTGTTAAAGGAGATTAGAAGAGAAGTTATTGTCTGTGAATTGAATGTATCTTATTATGCACTGTAGTCTTTTTACTAAAGAACTGAGATGAAATCACAAGCCAAAATCTCAATCTGTGCATATTACTGCCACAGTGCTATTTTACTGAAGACCGCTGGTAGGTGAATCTTCTCATGCGTCACCAGCTGTGCCATTTTATTGAAGACCGCTGAGAGCTCAATCTATGCAAGTACTCCCAGTTGCGAGGACAATGCCAGCATGAACTTTAAAAAAAATGAGGAACATACAGACACCAGAAGCAAGCTAATAAGACCCTATCAACAGTTCCGCCCCTATGAGCTGAAAGTTTTTCACCCAAACTTGCTAATTATGAAAATTGTCTCTTCAGAGAGGAAGAGAGCTAGAACTCTAGTGCCACCTATTAGAAGGTAGCAATCCTACAAGTCAATGTTGACCCTTTAACAAGCCTTGTCACATGACTTAGGGTAATAGCCAAACCAGAATCTCAGTTTGCAGACACTGTGTTTCGGGGTACTGCCCCCTGTCAGTGTAAAGCGGAGATCTGGTTTGGCTGTGTGATAGGCGTCAGACCGTTATCCAAGAAGCATCGTTTGTCCTTGTGGAGATCGACATGCTAAGCATGCCGAGATGAGGAGACTTAAAGCCGCAATGCTCCTCTGGGTAATATGCTAATTATGCAAATTGTCTCTTCAGAGAGGAAGAGAGCTAGAACTCTAGTGCCACCTATTGGAGGATAGCCTCTCACACAGCCAAACCAGATCTCCACTGTGATTGCCTTACCGCTATCTCCAACATCATGTCCTCCCTCTATCTGAAACTGAACCTGTCAAAAAATGAACTCCTTGTGTTTCCTCCCTCCACTAACCTACCTATGCTCGGCATTGCCTTTTCTGTATGCGGTTCTACCATTTTTCCCCAACAACATACCCGCTGTCTTGGGGTCATACTTGATTCAGATCTTTCATTCACCACCCACATCCAATCAGTGGCTCGCTCTTGTCATCTACACCTCAAAGCATTTCTTCATTTCTTTTTTTTTATTTTTGACTCTGCAAAAACTCTTTCTGTAGCTATTATTCATTCTCGTTTGGCCTAATGTAACTCTCTACTAATCGGTTTCCATCTTACTAAACTCTCACCTCTCCAATCTGTCTTGAACACTGCAGCCAAGATCATATTTCTAACAAACCTTTATACCGACGCCTCTACCCTGTGCTTGTCATTGCATTGGTTACCCATCCACTCCATAGTTCTAAATAAACTTATCACTCTTGCCCACAAAGTGCTCCACAGATCAGCTGCGCCCTACATCTCATCTATTATATCTCAGTCTACCACCCTTCCCGTGCCCTCCGTTCTGCTAATGACCTAAGATTACCATCCTCAATGATCTGAACTTCCCACTCCCATCTTCAAGACTTCTCATGTGCTGCGCCAATTCTTTGGAATGCACTGCCCAGGACAATTTGCTTAATCCTCAATAACCACAGTTTTAATATCACACTGGCCTACCGACTCAATATATTTATCTAACTATCCCTGTGTTGCCCATTCAACATATTTCATAACCAGGACCCTTATATCATCTGTTCTCACACCCTTTATGCATTTCATAGCCATGTCTGTACTGTTACACATACTGGTTGGCTACCAATTCATACAACATTGCATGAACACCCTATTTATTACATTGATAGCTGGACTTTACAATGAAAGCAATTATTACCATACACTTTTCGTGTCTCCCCTAATTCCTCATAGATTGTAAGCTTGCGTGCAGGGCCCTGAATCCTCTTGGTATTTGTTGATTTATGTTATTATTGTTATTCTGTAATGCCTTTTATTGTTTGTTCAAGTCCCTTTAACCCCTTCATGACCCAGCCCGTTTTGACCTTAATGACCTGGCCATTTTTTGCAATTCTTACCAGTGTCCATTATGAGGTAATAACTCAGAAACGCTTCAACAGATCCTAGCAATTCTGAGATTGTTTTTTCGATACATACTGGGATTCATGTTAGTGGTAAATATAGGTCAATAATTTTTGCGTTTATTTGTGAAAAAAATCAGAAATTTGGCAAAAATTTTGAAAATTTTGCAATTTTCAAATTTTTCATTTAAATTCTGTTAAACCAGAGAGTTATGTGACACAAAGTAGTTACTAAATAACATTTCCCACATGTCTACTTTACATCAGCACAAATTTGGAAACAACATTTTTTTTGGTTAGGAAGTTATAAGGGTTAAAATTGACCATCGATTTCTCATTTTTACAACAAAATTTACAAAACTATTTTTTTAGGTACGACGATATTTGAAGTCAGTTTGAGGGGACTATATGGCTGAAAATACCCAAAAGTGACACCATTCTAAAAACTACACCCCTCAATCTGATCAAAACCACATTCAAGAAGTTTATTAACCTTTCAGGTGTTTCACAGCAGCAGAAGCAACATGAAAGAAAAATGAACATTTAACTTTTTAGTCACAAAAATGATCATTTAGCAACAATTTTTTTTTATTTTCCCAAGGGTAAAAGGAGAAAGTGGACCCAAAAAGTTGTTGTGCTATTGTTCCTGAGTACGCTGAAACCCCATATTTGGGGGGGGGGAACTACTGTTTGGGCACACGGCAAGGCTTGGAATGGAAGGAGCGCCGTTTGACTTTTTGAACGGAACATTAGCTCCAATTGTTTGCGGACAATATGTCGCGTCTGGAAAGCCCCTGTGTGCCTAAACATTTTGGAAACTAGACCCCCAAGGAACTTATCTAGATGCATAGTGAGCACTTTGAACTGCCAGGTGCTTAACAAATTGATCCGTAAAATACTTTTCCTTTTTTCACAAAAAATTTTTTAGCCTCATTTTTTTTATTTTCACATGGGCGACAGGATAAAATGGATCCTTAAATTTGTTGGGCAATTTCTCCTGAGTACATCAATTCCTCATATGTGGTCATAAACCACTGTTTGGGTGCACGGCAGGGCTCGGAAGGGAAGGAGAGCCATTTAACTTTTTGAATGGAAAATCAGCTCCAATCGTTAGCAGACACCATGTCGCATATGGAGAGCCCCTATGTGCCTAAACATTGGAGCTCCCCCACAAGTGACCCCTGTTGTGAACTCTGTTTTTTGGCTCCCTCTTGTGGTCACAAGTGGTACTGTGTGAGTGCTATCTTTGGGCTCCCTCTGGTGGCTCTTTGTGTCATTCTGCAGGTCTGAGGCCGGATCAGCTGTCTCGTTATCTGTTAGCTGGTTTCCTATTTAGCTCACCTGGACTATCAGTTGTTGCCTGCTGTCAATGTATTCAGTGCTATTTTGATCTCTCCTGCCTACCTTTGTTATCAGTCTCTCCAAGAGAAGCTAAGTTTTCTGTTTGTTCATTTTTTGATCATCAGTGTTCAATATGTTTCTTGGTTATTTATTTGTCCTTGTCCAGCTTGCTAATATGTGATTTCCTTGCTTGCTGGTAGCTCTAGGGGGCTGAGTTTCTCCCCTCACACTGTTAGTTGGTGTGGGGGTTCTTGAATTCTCAGCGTGGATATTTTGTATAGGGTTTTTTACTGACCGCACAGTTCCCTGCCTGTCTTCTGCTATCTAGTATTAGTGGGCCTCATTTGCTGAATCTGTTTTCATTTCTACGTTTTGTATTTTCCCCTTACCTCACCGTTATTATTTGTTGGGGGCTTCCTATATCTTTGGGGTGGGATGAATGGAAAACAGCATTTAATACGCCCGAAGGCCATTTTGAGTACTTGGTGATGCCTTTTGGACTCTCTAATGCTCCTTCTGTGTTCCAGTCCTTCATGCATGACATCTTCCGAGAATATCTGGATAAATTTATGATTGTGTATCTGGAGGACATTTTGGTCTTTTCTGAGGACTGGGAGTCCCATGTGAAGCAGGTCAGGATGGTATTTCAGGTCCTACGTGCTAATGCCTTATTTGTGAAGGGCTCAAAATGTCTCTTCGGAGTACAGAAGGTTTCCTTTTTGGGTTTTATTTTTTCTCTTTCTACTATTGACATGGACCCAGTCAAGGTCCAGGCTATTCATGACTGGACTCAGCCTACATCTGTTAACCCCTTAAGCCCCGAGGGTGGTTTGCACGTTAATGACCGGGCCAATTTTTACAATTCTGACCACTGTCCCTTTATGAGGTTATAACTCTGGAACGCTTCAACGGATCTTGGCGATTCTGACATTGTTTTCTTGTGACATATTGTACTTCATGTTAGTGGTAAAATTTCTTCGATATAACTTGCGTTTATTTGTGAAAAAAACGAATATTTGGCGAAAATTTTGAAAATTTCGCAATTTTCCAACTTTGAATTTTTATGCCCTTAAATCACAGACATATGTCACACAAAATGCTTAATAAATAACATTTCCCACATGTCTACTTTACATCAGCACAATTTTGGAACCAAAATTTTTTTTTGTGACGGAGTTATAAGGGTTAAAAGTTGACCAGCAATTTCTCATTTTTACAACACCATTTTTTTTTAGGGACCACATCTCATTTGAAGTCATTTTGACGGGTCTATATGATAGAAAATACCCAAGTGTGACACCATTCTAAAAACTGCACCCCTCAAGGTACTCAAAACCACTTTCAAGAAGTTTATTAACCCTTCAGGTGTTTCACAGGAATTTTTGGAATGTTTAAATAAAAATGAACATTTAACTTTTTTTTCACACAAAATTTATTTCAGCTCCAATTTGTTTTATTTTACCAAGGGTAACAGGAGAAAATAGACCCCAAAAGTTGTTGTACAATTTGTCCTGAGTACGCTGATACCCCATATGTGGGGGTAAACCACAGTTTGGGCGCATGGCAGAGCTTGGAAGCAAAGGAGCGCCATTTGACTTTTCAATGCAAAATTGACTGGAATTGAGATGGGACGCCATGTTGCATTTGGAGAGCCCCTGATGTGCCTAAACATTGAAACCCCTAACAAGTGACACCATTTTGGAAAGTAGACCCCCTAAGGAACTTATCTAGATGTGTGGTGAGCACTTTGACCCAACAAGTGCTTTACAGAAGTTTATAATGCAGAGCCGTAAAAATAAAAAATCATATTTTTTCACAAAAATTATCTTTTCACCCCCAATTGTTTATTTTCCCAAGGGTGAGAGAAGAAATTGGACCCCAAAAATTGTTGTGCAATTTGTCCTGAGTACGCTGATACCCGATATGTGGGTGTAAACCATTGTTTGGGCGCAGGGCAGAGCTCGGAAGGGAAGGAGCGCCATTTGACTTTTCAATGCAAAATTGACTGGAATTGAGATGGGACGCCATGTTGCATTTAGAGAGCCCTTGATGTGCCTAAACATTGAAACCCCTAACAAGTGACACCATTTTGGAAAGTAGACCCCCTAAGGAACTTATCTAGATGTGTGGTGAGCACTTTGACCCAACAAGTGCTTTACAGAAGTTTATAATGCAGAGCCGTAAAAATAAAAAATCATATTTTTTCACAAAAATGATCTTTTCACCCCCAATTTTTTATTTTCCCAAGGGTAAGAGAAGAAATTGGACCCCAAAAATTGTTGTGCAGTTTGTCCTGAGTACACTGATACCCCATATGTGGGTGTAAACCATTGTTTGGGCGCAGGGCAGAGCTCAGAAGGGAAGGAGCGCCATTTGACTTTTCAATGCAAAATTGACTGGAATTGAGATGGGACGCCATGTTGCGTTTGGAGAGCCCCTAATGTGCCTAAACATTGAAACCCCCCACGAGTGACACCATTTTGGAAAGTAGACCCCTTAAGGAACTTATCTAGATGTGTGTTGAGCACTTTGACCCAACAAGTGCTTCACAGAAGTTTATAATGCAGAGCCGTAAAAATAAAAAATCATATTTTTTCACAAAAATGATCTTTTCACCCCCAATTTTTTATTTTCCCAAGGGTAAGAGAAGAAATTGGACCCCAAAAATTGTTGTGCAGTTTGTCCTGAGTACACTGATACCCCATATGTGGGTGTAAACCATTGTTTGGGCGCAGGGCAGAGCTCAGAAGGGAAGGAGCGCCATTTGACTTTTCAATGCAAAATTGACTGGAATTGAGATGGGATGCCATGTTGCGTTTGGAGAGCCCCTAATGTGCCTAAACATTGAAACCCCCCACGAGTGACACCATTTTGGAAAGTAGACCCCTTAAGGAACTTATCTAGATGTGTGTTGAGCACTTTGACCCAACAAGTGCTTCACAGAAGTTTATAATGCAGAGCCGTAAAAATAAAAAATCATATTTTTTCACAAAAATGATCTTTTCACCCCCATTTTTTTATTTCCCCAAGGGTAAGAGAAGAAATTAGACCACAAAAGTTGTTGTGCAATTTGTCCTGAGTACGACGATACCCCATATGTGGGGGTAAACCACTGTTTGGGTGCATAGCAGAGCTCGGAAGGGAAGGAGCGCTATTTGACTTTTCAATGCAAAATTGACTGGAATTAAGATGGGATGCCATGTTGCATTTGGAGAGCCCCTGATGTGCCTAAACATTAAAAAACCCCACAAGTGACACCATTTTGGAAAGTAGACCCCCTAAGGAACTTATCTAGATGTGTTTTGAGAGCTTTGAACCCCCAAGTGTTTCACTACAGTTTATAACGCAGAGCCGTGAAAATAAAAATTATTTTTTTTTTTCACAAAAATGATTTTTTAGCCCCCAGTTTTGTATTTTCACAAGGGTATCAGGATAAATTGGACCCCAAAAGTTGTTGTCCAATTTGTCTGGAGTACGCTGATACCCCATTTGTGGGGAGGGACCACTGTTTGGGCGCATGACAGAGCTCGGAAGGGAAGGAGCGCCATTTGGAATGCAGACTTAAATGGATTGGTCTGCAGGCGTCACGTTGCATTTGCAGAGCCCCTGATGTACCCAAACAGTACAAACCCCCCACAAGTGACCCCATATTGGAAACTAGACCCCCCAAGGAACTTATCTAGATGTGTTGTGAGAACTTTGAACCCCCAAGTGTTTCACTACAGTTTATAACGCAGAGCCGTGAAAATATATATTTTTTTTTTTTTCACAAAAATGAAATTTAGCCCCCAGTTTTGTATTTTCACAAGGGTATCAGGATAAATTGGACCCTAAAAGTTGTTGTCCAATTTGTCCTGAGTACGCTGATACCCCCTATGTGGGGGGGAACCACTGTTTGGGCGCATGACAGAGCTCGGAAGGGAAGGAGCGCCATTTGGAATGCAGACTTAAATGGATTGGTCTGCAGGCATCACGTTGCATTTGCAGAGCCCCTGATGTACCCAAACAGTACAAACCCCCCACAAGTGACCCCATATTGGAAACTAGACCCCCCAAGGAACTTATCTAGATGTGTTGTGAGAACTTTGAACCCCCAAGTGTTTCACTACAGTTTATAACGCAGAGCCGTGAAAATAAAAATTATTTTTCTTTTTCACAAAAATGATTTTTTAGCCCCCAGTTTTGTATTTTCACAAGGGTATCAGGATAAATTGGACCCTAAAAGTTGTTGTCCAATTTGTCCTGAGTACGCTGATACCCCCTATGTGGGGGGGGAACCACTGTTTGGGCACATGACAGAGCTCGGAAGGGAAGGAGCGCCATTTGGACTGCAGACTTAAATGGATTGGTCTGCAGGCGTCACGTTGCATTTGCAGAGCCCCTGATGTACCCAAATAGTACAAACCCCCCACAAGTGACCCCATATTGGAAACTAGACCTCCCAAGGAACTTATCTAGATGTGTTGTGAGAACTTTGAACCCCCAAGTGTTTCACTACAGTTTACAACGCAGAGCCGTGAAAATAAAACATTTTTTTTTCCCACAAAAATGATTTTTAGCCCCCCAAATTTTTATTTTCCCAAGGATAACAAGAGAACTTGGACCCCAGAAGTTGTTGTTCAATTTGTCCCTAGTACGCTGATACCCCATATGTTGGGGTAAACCCCTTTTTGGACGCACGGGAGAGCTCGGAAGGGAAGGAGCACTGTTTTACTTTTTCAACGCAGAATTGGCTGGAATTGAGATTGGACGCCATGTCGCGTTTGGAGAGCCCCTGATGTGCCTGAACAGTGGAAACTCCCCAATTCTACCTGAAACCCTACCCCTAACCTCACCCCTAACCGTTTACTGAACATTTTCTGACAGTCATAAGTGCCACGTATATAAGTGCCACGTATTTAAGAGCCACGTATTTAAGAGCCACGTATTTAAGTGCCACGTATTTAAGTGCCACGTATTTCAGTGCCACGATATTTCAGTGCCACGATATTTCAGTGCCACGATATTTCAGTGCCACGTATTTCAGTGCCACGTATTTCAGGCACTGAAAAATACGTGGCACGTAAATACGTGGCACTTAAATACGTGGCACTTAAATACGTGGCACTTAAATACGTGGCACTTAAATACGTGGCACTTAAATACGTGGCACTTAAATACGTGGCACTTATATACGTGGCCACTGAAATATCGTGGTACTTATATACGTATATAAACGTATATTTCAGTGCCACGTATTTCAGTGCCACGTATTTCAGGTTAGGGGTAGGGTTAGGGGTAGGGTTAGGGTTTTTTGTTTTTTTCTTGTTTTCTTGTGTTTTTCTATAAAAACGCATGCGTTTTACCGCGTTTACATGCATTTTTTCACACATGCGGTTTTTTTAAAAAACGCATGCAGATAAAAACGCAAGTGTGAAACCAGACTAAAAGACGCTTTTTATAGCAAAAAAGTTTTTGCGTCTCCACATTTTGAGACCTATAATTTTTCCACATTTTGGTCCACAGAGTCATGTGAGGTCTTGTTTTTTGCGGGATGAGTTGACGTTTTTATTGGTAACATTTTCGGACATGTGACCATTTTTTATCACTTTTTATTCCGATTTTTGTGAGGCAGAATAACCAAAAACCAGCTATTCATGAATTTCTTTTGGGGAGGCGTTTATACCGTTCCGCGTTTGGTAAAATTGATAAAGCAGTTTTATTCGTCGGGTCAGTACGATTACAGCGATACCTCATTTATATCATTTTTTTTATGTTTTGACGCTTTTATACGATAAAAACTATTTTATAGAAAAAATAATTATTTTGGCATCGCTTTATTCTGAGGACTATAACTTTTTTATTTTTTTGCTGATGATGCTGTATGGCGGCTCGTTTTTTGCGGGACAAGATGACGTTTTCAGTGGTAACATGGTTATTTATATCCGTCTTTTTGATCGCGTGTTATTCCACTTTTTGTCCGGCGGTATGGTAATAAAGCGTTGTTTTTTGCCTCGTTTTTTTTTTTTTTTTCTTACGGTGTTTACTGAAGGGGTTAACTAGTGGGCCAGTTTTATAGGTTGGGTCGTTACGGACGCGGCAATACTAAATATGTGTACTTTTATTGTTTTTGTTTGTTTTTTTTAGATAAAGAAATGTATTTATGGGAATAATATTTTTTTTTTTATTATTATTTATTTAGGAATTTTTTTTTTTTTTTTTTACACATGTGGAAATTTTTTTTTTCACTTTTTTACTTTGTCCCAGGGGGGGACATCACAGATCGCAGATCTGATAGTGTGCACAGCACTCTATGAGATCCGCGATCATCCTTTCATCGGAGCAGGCTGCAGCTTTCATCTGCAGCCTGCTCCGACCCGGAAGTGCTCCCTGCAGGACCCGGATACAGCCCCTCGGCCATTTTGGATCCGGGGCCTGCAGGGAGAAGACGTTCGGTACGAGGTGAGTACATCACCTTGTACCGATCGTCTCAGGGAAGCCCGCAGGGAGCCCCCTCCCTGCGCGATGCTTCCCTGTACCGCCGGTACACCGCGATCATGTTTGATCGCGGTGTGCCGGGGGTTAATGTGCCGGGGGCGGTCCGTGACCGCTCCTGGCACATAGTGCCGGATGTCAGCTGCGATATGCAGCCGACACCCGGCCGCGATCGGCCGCGCTCCCCCCGTGAGTGCGGCCGATCGCGTATGACGTACTATCCCGTCACCAGGAATTAAGTCCCAGGTCACCTTGACGGGATAGTACGTCATACGGGATTAAGGGGTTAAGAGTCTTCAGAAGTTCTTGGGTTTTGCTAATTTTTACCGTTGCTTCATTGCTAATTTTTCTGGCGTGGTTAAACCCTTGACGGATTTGACCAAGAAGGGTTCTGATGTGACTAATTGGTCTCCTGCGGCCGTGGAGGCCTTTCGGAAGCTGAAGCGCCGGTTTTCTTCGGCTCCAGTTTTGTGTCAGCCTGATGTCTCTCTTCCTTTTCAGGTCGAGGTTGATGCTTCTGAGATTGGAGCAGGGGCTGTTTTGTCGCAGAGAAGCTCTGATTGCTCTGTGGTGAAGCCTTGTGCTTTCTTTTCGAGAAAGTTATCGCCTGCCGAGCGGGATTATGATGTTGGTAATCGGGAGTTGTTGGCTATGAAGTGGGCATTTGAGGAGTGGCGACATTGGCTCGAGGGAGCTAAGCATTGTGTGGTGGTCTTGACTGATCACAAAAATCTGATTTATCTCGAGTCTGCCAAGCGGCTGAATCCTAGACAGGCTCGTTGGTCGTTGTTTTTCTCCCGTTTCGATTTCGTGGTCTCGTACCTGCCTGGTTCGAAGAACGTGAAGGCTGATGCTCTTTCTAGGAGTTTTGTGCCTGATGCTCCGGGAGTTTCAGAGCCGGCTGGTATCCTCAGAGAGGGAGTGATTTTGTCTGCCATTTCCCCAAGATTTGCGACGAGTGCTGCAGAAATTTCAGGCGGATAGACCTGACCGTTGCCCACCAGAGAGACTGTTTGTCCCAGATAGATGGACCAGCAGAGTTATTTCCGAGGTTCATTCTTCGGTGTTGGCAGGCCATCCTGGGATTTTTGGTACCAGAGATTTGGTGGCTAGGTCCTTCTGGTGGCCTTCCTTGTCGCGGGATGTGCGTTCCTTTGTGCAGTCCTGTGGGATTTGTGCTCGGGCTAAGCCTTGCTGTTCTCATGCCAGCGGTTTGCTTTTGCCTTTGCCTGTCCCGAAGAGGCCTTGGACGCACATTTCCATGGATTTTATTTCGGATCTTCCAGTCTCTCAGAGAATGTCTGTCATCTGGGTGGTGTGTGATCGTTTTTCCAAAATGGTCCATTTGGTGCCCTTGCCTAAGTTGCCTTCCTCCTCCGATTTGGTTCCTCTATTTTTTCAGAATGTGGTCCGCTTGCACGGCATCCCTGAAAATATTGTGTCTGACAGAGGATCCCAGTTCGTGTCCAGATTTTGGCGGATCTTTTGTGCTAAGATGGGCATTGATTTGTCTTTTTCGTCGGCCTTCCATCCTCAGACGAATGGCCAAACCGAGCGAACTAATCAGACCTTGGAAACTTATTTAAGATGTTTTGTTTCTGCTAATCAGTAGTGTTGAGCGATACCGTCCGATACTTGAAAGTATCGGTATCGGAAAGTATCGGCCGATACCGGCAAAGTATCTGATCTAATCCGATACCGATACCCGATACCAATACAAGTCAATGGGACACCAAGTATCGGATGGTATCCTGTATGGTTCCCAGGGTCTGAAGGAGAGGAAACTCTCCTTCAGGCCCTGGGATCCATATCAATGTGTAAAAGAAAGAATTAAAATAAAAAATAGGGATTTACTCACCCTCCGACGCAGCCTGGCCTTTACCGCCGTAACCGGGAGCCGTTGTACCTAAGAATGCGCGCTTGAAGGGCCTTAGATGAGGTCACTGCGCTCTGATTGGTCCGTAGCGGTCGCTGTTGTGAATTTGGTTTTTGGGCTCCCCCGGTGGTCACTGGTGGTACTGGACTTGTGTGCTTCACTTTCTCTGTTCACCTGTTTCCATCAGGATATGGGTGTATCCTATTTAGCCTTGCTGCTCAGTTATTCTAGTGCCGACCATCAATGTAACCAGAGCCTTTCTGTTGCATGTTCCTGCTCCTAGACTACTATCAGCTAAGTTGGACTCTTAGTCCTAAGTTTGTTTTGCATTTTTGTTCCAGTTCACAGTTATGTTATTTTTCTGTAGCTGGAAGCTCTTGTGGGCCGAAATTGCCACTCCGGTGTCATGAGTTGACACATGAGTCTAAAGTAATTTCGGGATGGTATTTTAATAGGGTTTTCAGCTGTCCGTGAAGTTCCCTATTGTATCTTCTTGCTATCTAGTAAGCGGACCTCGCTTTGCTGAACCTACCTTCATACTGCGTATGTCTTTTCCTCTGAACTCACCGTCAATATATGTGGGGGGCTTCTGTCTCCTTTTTGGGGGAATTTCCCTAGAGGTAAGCCAGGTCTGTCTTTTCCTCTATTAGGGTTAGTTAGTCCTCCGGCTGGCGCTAGGCGTCTAGGGATAAAACGTAGGTACGCCACCCGGCCACTGCTAGTTGTGTGGTAGGTTTAGCTCACGGTCAGCTCGAGATTCCATCACCCAAGAGCTAGTCTGTTGTTTAAGTTCTCTGACGTTCCCTTGCCATTGGGAACCATGACAGGTCACGTGACCGCTACGCGACCAATCACAAAGCAGTGACGTCACCTAAGGTCTTTCAAGCGCTTGAAATACCTTAGAAGACGTCCGCAGCTTCTGATTGGTCGCGTAGCGGTCGCGTGACCGCTACGCAACCAATCACAAAGCAGTGACGTCTTCTAAGGTATTTCAAGCGCTTGAAAGACCTTAGGTGACGTCACTGCTTTGTGATTGGTCGCGTAGCGGTCACGCGACCGCTACGGACCAATCAGAGCGCAGTGACCTCATCTAAGGCCCTTCAAGCGCGCATTCTTAGGTACAACGGCTCCCGGTTACGGCGGTAAAGTCCAGGAGCCACCAGAGAGGTGAGTATATCCCTATTTTTTATTTTAATTCTTTATTTTACACATTGATATTAATCCCGATACCGATTCCCGATACCACAAAAGTATCGAATCTCGGTATCGGAATTCCGATACCCGCAAGTATCGGCCGATACCCGATACTTGCGGTATCGGAATGCTCAACACTACTAATCAGGATGATTGGGTGACTTTTTTGCCATTGGCCGAGTTTGCCCTTAATAATCGGGCTAGTTCTGCTACTTTGGTTTCGCCTTTTTTCTGCAATTCTGGTTTTCATCCTCATTTTTCCTCGGGTCAGGTTGAGCCTTCTGACTGTCCTGGGGTGGATTCTGTGGTGGATAGGTTGCAGCAGATTTGGAACCATGTGGTGGACAATTTGAAGTTGTCACAGGAGAAGGCTCAGCGCTTTGCCAACCGCCGTCGCGGTGTGGGTCCCCGACTTCATGTTGGGGATTTGGTATGGCTGTCTTCTCGGTATGTTCCTATGAAGGTCTCCTCTCCTAAATTCAAGCCTCGCTTCATCGGTCCTTATAAGATTTTGGAAATCCTTAACCCGGTGTTATTTCGTCTGGACCTCCCAGCGTCGTTTGCCATTCATAACGTGTTCCATAGGTCTTTGTTGCGGAGGTATGTGGTGCCTGTGGTTCCTTCTGTTGAGCCCCCTGCCCCGGTGCTGGTTGAGGGCGAATTGGAGTAAGTGGTGGAGAAGATCTTGGATTCTCGTATTTCTAGACGGAGGCTTCAGTATTTGGTTAAGTGGAAGGGCTAAGGTCAGGAGGATAATTCCTGGGTTGTCGCCTCTGATGTTCATGCGGCCGATTTGGTTCATGCCTTCCATGTTGCTCATCCTGATCGCCCTGGGGGTTTTGATGAGGGTTCGGTGACCCCTCCTCAAGGGGGGGTACTGTTGTGAACTCTGTTTTTGGGCTCCCTCTTGTGGTCACAAGTGGTACTGTGTGAGTGCTATCTTTGGGCTCCCTCTGGTGGCTCTTTGTGTCATTCTGCAGGTCTGAGGCTGGATCAGCTGTCTCGTTATCTGTTAGCTGGTTTCCTATTTAGCTCACCTGGACTATCAGTTGTTGCCTGCTGTCAATGTATTCAGTGCTATTTTGATCTCTCCTGCCTACCTTCCTTATCAGTCTCTCCAAGAGAAGCTAAGTTTTCTGTTTGTTAATTTTTTGATCATCAGTGTTCAATATGTTTCTTGGTTATTTATTTGTCCTTGTCCAGCTTGCTAATATGTGATTTCCTTGCTTGCTGGTAGCTCTAGGGGGCTGAGTTTCTCCCCTCACACCATTAGTTGGTGTGGGGGTTCTTGAATTCTCAGCGTGGATATTTTGTATAGGGTTTTTTACTGACTGCACAGTTCCCTGCCTGCCTTCTGCTATCTAGTATTAGTGGGCCTCATTTGCTGAATCTGTTTTCATTTCTACGTTTTGTATTTTCCCCTTACCTCACCGTTATTATTTGTTAGGGGCTTCCTATATCTTTGGGGTAATTTCTCTGAGGCAAGTGAGGTCTTACTTTCTCTATAGGGGTAGCAAGTTTCTCAGGCTGCATCGAGACGTCCAGGAATTTAGGCACGTTCACCGGCTACCTTCAGTGTGTTTGGTTAGGATCAGATTTGCGGTCAGTCCAGTTATCACCTCCCTAGAGCTCGTTCTATGTTCAGTAACTTAGCTAGTTCATTCTGTGATCCTCAGCCACTAAGGATCATAACAGACCCCATTTTGGAAACTAGACCCCCCAAGGAACTTATCTAGATGTGTGGTGAGCACTTTTAGCCCCCAAGTGCTTCACAGACGTTTATAATGCAGAGCCGTGAAAATAAATATTTTTTTCCCTCAAAAATAATTTTTTAGCTGCCAAATTTTTATTTTCACAAGGGTAACAGGATAAATTGGACCCCAAAAGTTGTCCAGTTTGTCCTGCGTACACTGGTACTCCATTTGTGGGAGGCACCACTGTTTGGGCACACGGCAGAGCACGAAAGGGAATTAGTGAAGTTATGAAATGCAGACGTTAATGGAATGGTCTGCGGGCAGCATGTCACGTTTGGAGAGTCCCTGATGTGCCTAAACAGTGGAAACCCCCCAATTCTAGCTCCAATCCTAACATGAACACACACCTAACCCTAACCACAAACCTAACCCTAACACATTCCTAACCCTAATCCCAACCCTAACCACAAACCTAACCCTAACACACCCCTAAACCTAATCCCACCCCTAACCCTAATGTCACACCTAACCACCTAACTTTACCCCAACCCTAACCTTAACGTAAGCCCCAACCCTAACCCTAATTTTAGCCCTATCCCTAACTTTAGCCCAACTCACTAGCCCAACTCTAACCCTAATGGGAAAACTGGGGCAGGAGGGGGTGATCTGTGGGGCAGGGGGGTCGATCTGTGGGGCAGGGGGTGGAATCCTACGGTGGGGGGAGCAGAGGGCAGCAGAAGGGATGATGCCAAAGGGGAGCATACTGGATCAGCAGCAGCAGTGGCTTAGTGATCAGCGGCGGCATCATCAGTGGTGGCGGGGTCATCGGCGGCGGGGTCATCAGCAACGTCTTCAGCGGCGGTGTCACAGGTCTGATTGACACCGACTTTCATGACGCCTACATGGCACAGGTCGGGAAGGGGTTAAAATGCAAAGTTCTGCGGAATTTGTTGGTGTAAAGATATAAAATTATTTTTATTATTGAAGAAAAAGATATAGCCAGCTTACCATGATCAGTGCACAGACTCCTTGCTGCCAGCCAATGCCTTGCGCGAATCAGGTCAGAGCAAACACAGGTGATCAGGAGAAGCAAAAATAAAAAGATCCAGCGATGGCTTGGAACGGCTTAAAATAACTTGTATTATAAAGCTATAAAAACAATGAATGGCACATGATTTCAGGCATTGCACACTCTGAGGAGAATAGGATCAATGCGTTTTTACAAAAGTCTTCCTCATGAGAAGAACTACCCTCCTCAAAGTGTGTAATGCCTGAGATCATGTGCCATTCATTGTTTTTATAGCTTTATAATAAAAGTTATTTTTTAGCAGTTCCAAGCCATTGCTGGATCTTTTTTTTTGCTTCTCCTGATCACTTATTATTATTATTATTATTACTATTATTACAATTAGTGTTGAGCATTCCGATACCGCAAGTATCGGGTATCGGCCGATACTTGCGGTATCGGAATTCCGATACTGAGTTCCGATACTTTTGTGGTATCGGGAATCAGTATCGGAACCATATTCATGTGTAAAATAAAGAATTAAAATAAAAAATATGAATATACTCACCTCTCCGGTGGCCCCTGGATCTTACCGCTGTAACCGGGAGCCTTTGTTCCTAAGAATGAGCGCGTGAAGGGCCTTCGATGACGTCACGGCTTCTGATTGGTTGCGTGACCACTCATGTGACCGCTCACCCGACCAATCAGAAGCCGCGACGTCAGCCGCGACGTCATCGAAGGTCCTTCACGGGCTAATTCTTAGGATCGGAGGCTCCCGGTTACAGCGGTAAGGTCCAGAGGCCGCCGGAGAGGTGAGGATATGGATATATATGGATATACTCACCTCTCCGGTGGCCCCTGGATCTTACCGCTGTAACCAGGAGCCTCCGTTCCTAAGAATGAGCCCGTGAAGGACCTTTGATGACGTCGCGGCTGACGTCGCGGCTTCTGATTGGTCGCGTGAGCGGTCACATGAGCGGTCATGCGACCAATCAGAAGCCGCGATGTCATCGAAGGCCCTTCATGCGCTCATTCTTAGGAACAAAGGCTCCCGGTTACAGCGGTAAGATCCAGGGGCCACCGGAGAGGTGAGTATATCCATATATTTTTTTTAATTCTTTATTTTACACATGAATATGGATCTCAGGGCCTGAAGGAGAGTTTCCTCTCCTTCAGACCCTGGGAACCATTCCGATACTTTGCATCCCATTGAAATGCATTGGTATCGGGTATCGGTATCGGCGATATCCGATATTTTTCAGGTATCGGCCGATACTATCCGATACCGATACTTTCAAGTATCGGACGGTATCGCTCAGCACTAATTACAATGCTTTGGAGAAATTTTGGCCCACTCATCTTTGCTGATTTGTTGTAATTCAGCCACATTGTAGGGTTTCCGATCATGAACCTCCTTTTTAATGTAATCCCCCAGCATCTCAATATGATTAAGGTCAGGACTTTGATTGGGTCACTCCAAAGTCTTAATTTTGTTTTTCCTAAGACATTCAGAGTTAGACTTACACAAGAGTGCTTCAACTTGAGGTCACGAACAGATGGCCGGACATTCTTACTCAGGATATTTTTTTTAGACAGCAGAATTCATGGTTCTATTTCCCACAGCAAGACTTCCAGGTCCTGAAGCAGCAAAACAGCCTCACACAATTACACTACCACCACCATGTTTGACTGTTGGTATGATGTTTCTTTTCTGAAATGCTGTTTTAGCTTTAGCACGATGGGAGGATCTGAGAAAACTGTCCCAGAACTTTGTCATTGTTCCCCTGCCTGTGCTGGATTGTACTTCTGTCTCTCTCGCTTGGACTCCTTGGTTGTACAACAAAATCTGACGTCTGCTGCCAGCGTTCTCAGATGGGAATTTTTTTAGTAATTCCGCTACAAGGGCCCTCTGATACTGCAACATTTTAGTACACCTGTCTGCCTCTGGAAGAAGAGATTGAAAGTTCTCCTTGTAGAGTGGATCTAGAATTGTCACCACCCAGTAATGAGTGTCACCAAAATTTTTAATAATGCGAGGGTTATTGTATACAAATCCACGTTGGGAAGACATGAGGCTGGGCTGACTGTAATCACCCTGTATGGTTCCTTGCTCCATGTCCTCGTGCTCCACCTGCAATGCATCCTCTTTAATTGTGAGCAGAGAGGTTTTCAGAATGCAGAGAAGTGGTATGGTGATGCTAATTATGGTGTCATCGACTCTCACCATCTTGGTGCAGTCCTCAAAGTTTTTGAGGATGGTACATATGTCTGACATCCATGTCCACTCCTGACGTCTTATGTGTGGAGTCTGAACTGAATAGTGATGGCCTTGTTGATGCTGGTAGTCAACAACATATGCAGTGTAGAGTTCCAATGCGTGATGACATCACACACCTTCGGTGATCCAGAAGATGCAAACGCTGCTGAAGCAAGGCAAGGGTGGCTGAAGCTGTAACTGCCTTTCTAAAATGGGCTGACAGGTGGCGTACTTTCACTAGCAGATCCGGGTAGCTTTTGAGAAAACGTTGAACAATGAGGTTAAGCACATGGGTCAAGCAAGGTACGTGTGTGAGCTCACTTTGCCTCAGAGCCACCACCAGGTACTTGCCATTGTCACAAATGACCTTGCCTGGCTGCAGCTTCAGCTGTGCCATTGAAAAATCTGATTACTCTTTCAGAGCTGTCCACAACTCTTCAGCATTATGTGGTTTGTCACCTAAGCAGATTAGCTTCAGCATAGCCTGTTGCCGCTTGGCTGACGCAGTGCTGCAGTGCTTACGGGTTCTGACTGATGTGTTGATTTCAGAGATGGAGGCTGAAGAGGAGGAGGAGGAGGTGTAGGAGCTGCAGACTGTAGGGGCAACCCTGATTGACATAGGGCCCGCAGTCTTTGGTGTCAGGAGGATGTGTCCCATCCCAAGGTCCCACTGGGTCCCGTCTTCCACTATGTTAACCCAGTGTGCCATCAGAGAGATGTACCTTCCCTGTCCACAAGCACTTGTCCATGTGTCCATGGTTAAGTGGACATTTTTCCAGTAACAGTATTGTTGAGGGCATGGTTAATGTTGTGGGACACGTGCTGGTGTAATGCTGGTACGGCACACCGGGAGAAATAGTGGCGACTGGGGACCGAGTACCTTGGGACGGCCACTGCCATCAGGTTGCGGAAACCTTCCATCGCAATGAGCCTAAAAGGCAACTTTTCGAGTGCAAGCAGATGAGAAATGTTAGAATTTAGTACTGTGGCCTGTGGGGCGTTGGCTGCGTATTTCCCCTTGCATTCCAATGACAGGGGTATAGACAATTGAAGGCTGCGCTGTGACAAGGACATAGACAGGCTTGATGATGATGCTGGTTGGCTGTGAGCAACAACAGGTGCAGGGCATGAGGCATCAACACATGCACCGTGGACTGGGCATTGGCTTCTATGCAAAACAGTAGAAGCAGTGGTTTCACCTGCAGACAGTGTTCCTGGAGCCTGGGGTTCGGCCCACAAAGTTGAGTGCTTTGCTGCCATGTGCCTGATCATGCTGGTGGTGGTCAGGCTGGTAGTTTTGCTACCCCTGCTGATGCGGGCATGGCAAGTGCTGCAAATGGCCTGTTTAGGCCTGGGAAGCTCCATGGATATTACCCCCTTCCCAGGAAAAAAAAAATCGTCCCCCAGCCATCAGCTTTCCCTATGCTAATTACAAAAATTGTGCTGGAGCCCACGCCATTTTTCTTCCAAAAAATAATCTTTTATTAATTAAATACATGTACGGTAAGATGCACACACACTGCACTAATTGTATTTGTAACAGACATCTGCATATCTACCCAATCTATTGTATTTACTGTATGTAATCCATCTCTTCTATCCACCGCAACAAGAATGGTACCTAGCAGCATTTTATCTGTCATAGATTGCATGTATAAACATGTATATACATACACATGTATGGCATTTGCTAGTATATATGGACATTCAACGGATCAGTCGTTAATTTACCATAGAGAAAAGGGGGGGAAAGTGGGGGAAACAATTTGTGGAACCCACAAAACACCAAATGATCCAATATAATGATTAGAAAAAGATTTTATTAAACATGAGGTTCAGGATACAGACAACATGGGGAACGTGTGCAACCCCGGACAAAAAGTGCAGTGTGCAAAAAAAGGCGCTGTGACCTGGACAGACCACACTACATATAGATGTATTAATATACTCTGCTCACAAACTAGTATATAGCATAAATCATATTGCTACTGATATATTACACTCACTAAGTGTTTGTTGCAATGTATGGTATTACGGTGCCTAAGTATAAATGACCAGAATCCATAGATATAATTTGTTAAGCCACATCTTTATCCATTAAATTTGCACAATGTGCCTAGTTGAATTTCGTGGCTTATAACATATAATACTGGTGCACGTGGCGCTTAGGAAAATAAGCTGCCACACAAAATAGGAATCGGCATTCGGATGTTACCTCTAAGAGCAGCGGCACCGTGTGTGGGCGTCCAGGGCAGCGCGATCCCGACGCGCGTTTCGGGGTAAGACTCCTTCGTCCTTTGTCAGTCAGCTCCTGCAGTGATTTTGCAGTACACGGGAGATGAATTGCCAGCTTTTCTTCTATCTAATGTTTATGCATACTGTATATATATATATATATATATATATATATATATATATATATATATATTATCAAAAAAAAGAAAAGCAGCACAAAACAAAATAGAAAAAAGTGGACTTTAATGCCTGAACGGCGTGGCAACGTTTCAGATACAAAATCCTTTTTCAAGCTTGAAAAAGGATTTTGTATCCAAAACGTTGCCACGCCGTTCAGGCATTAAAGTCCACTTTTTTCTATTTTGTTTTGTGCTGCTTTTCTTTTTTTGATATTATTACTGGAGGCTTTTGGACTGCTGGTTGGGAAAGCTCTGCACGAGGTTGAGGTATTATTGGATGCTGTTCCATTTTTATATATATATATATATATATATATATATATATATATATATACAGTACAGAGCAAAAGTTTGGACACACCTTCTCATTTAAAGATTTTTCTGTATTTTCATGACTATGAAAATTGTAAATTCACACTGAAGGCATTAAAACTATGAATTAACACATCTGGAATCATATACTTAAAAAAAAGTGTGAAATAACTGAAAATATGTCTTATATTCTAAGTTCTTCAAAGTAGCCACCTTTTGCTTTGATGACTGCTTTGCACACTCTTGGCAATCTCTTGATGAGCTTCAAGAGGTAGTCACCGGAAATGGTTTTCACTTCACAGATGTGCCCTGTCAGGTTTAATAAGTTGGATTTCTTGCCTTATGAATGGGGTTGGGGCCATCAGTTGTGTTGAGCAGAAGTCTGGTGGATACACAGCTGATAGTCCTACAGAATAGACTGTTAGAATTTGTATTATGGCGAGAAAAAAAGCAGCTAAGTAAGAAAAACGAGTGGCCATCATTACTTTAAGAAATGAAGGTCAGTCAGTCTGAAAAATTGGGAAAACTTTGAAAGTGTCCCCAAGTACAGTTGCAAAAACCATCAAGCACTACAAAGAAACTGGCTCACATGAGGACGGCTCCAGGAAAGGAAGACCAAGAGTCACCTCTGCTTCTGAGGATAAGTTTTTCTGAGTCACCAGTCTCAGAAATCGCAGGTTAACAGCAGTTCAAATTAGAGACTAGGTCATTGCCACACAGAGTTCTAGCAGCAGACACATCTCTACAACAACTGTTAAGAGGAGACTTTGTGCCGCAGGCCTTCATGGTAAAATAGCTGCTAGGAAACCACTGCTAAGGACAGGCAACAAGCAGAAGAACACAAGGAATGAACATTAGACCAGTGGAAATCTGTGCTTTGGACTGATGAGTCCAAATTTGAGATCTTTGGTTCCAACCACCGTGTCTTTGTGCGACGCAGAAAAGTTGAACGAATGGACTCTACATGCTTGGTTCCCACTGTGAAGCATGGAGGAGGAGGTGTGATGGTGTGTGGCTGCTTTGCTGGTGACACTGTTGGGGATTTATTCAAAACTGAAGGCATACTGAACAAGCATGGCTACCACAGCATCTTGCAGCGGCATGCTATTTCATCCGGTTTGCGTTTAGTTGGACCATCATTTATTTTTCAACAGGACAATGACCCTAAACACACCTCCAGGCTGTGTAAGGGCTATTTGACCAAGAAGGAGAGTGTTGGAGTGCTATGCCAGATGACCTGGCCGACGCAATCACCAGAGCTGAACCCAATCGACATGGTTTTGGGTGAGCTGGACCGCAGAGTGAAGGCAAAAGGGTCAACAAGTGCTAAGCATCTCTAGGAACTCCTTCAAGATTGTTGGAAGACCATTTCTGGTGACTACCTCTTGAAGCTCATCAAGAGAATGCCAAGAAGGTGCAAAGCTGTCATCAAAGCAAAAGGTGGCTGCTTTGAAGAACCTAGAATATAAGACATATTATCAGTTGTTTCACACTTTTTTGTTAAGTATATAATTCCACTTGTGTTAATTCATAGTTTTGATGAATTCAGTGTGAATTTACAATTTTCATAGTCATGAAAATACAGAAAAATCTTTAAATGATAAGGTGTGTCCAAACTTTTGCTCTGTACTAATATATATATATCTGTGAAATCAAACTGTCCACTTAGGAAGTAACACTATTTGACAATCAATTTCACATGCTGTTGTGCAAATGGAATAGACAACAGATGGAAATTATTGGCAATTATCAAGACATACTCAATAAAGGAATAGTTCTGCAGGTGGGGACCACAGACCACATCTCAGTACCAATGCTTTCTGGCTAATGTTTTGGTCAATTTTGAATGTTGGTTGTGCATTCACACTCGTGGTAGCATGAGACGGGCTCTACAACCCACACAAGTGGCTCAGGTAGTGCAGCTCATCCAGGATGGCACATCAATGCGAGCTGTGGCAAGAAAGTTTGCTGTGTCTGTCAGCGTAGTGTCCAGAGTCTGGAGGTGCTATCAGGAGACAGGCCAGTACACCAGGAGACATGGAGGGGGCCAAAAGAGGGCAACAACCCAGCAGCAGGACTGCTACCTCAGCCTTTGTGCAAGGAGGAACAGGAGGAGCACTGCCAGCGCCCTGCAAAATGACCTCCAGCAGGCCACAAATGTGCATGTGTCTGCACAAATGGTTAGAAGCCGACTCCATGAGGATGGTCTGAGTGCCCGATGTCCACAGATGGGGGTTGTATTCATAGCCAATACCATGCAGGACGCTTGGCATTTACCACAGAAAACCAGGATTGGCAAATTCGCCACTGGTGCCTTGAGCTCTTAACAGATGAAAGCATGTTCACACTGAGCACATGTGACAGATGTGACAGAGTCTGGAGACATCATGGAGAGCAATCTGCTACCTTCAACATTCTTCAGCATGACAGGTTTGGCAGTGGGTCAGTAATGGTGTGGGGTGGCATTTCTTTCGAGGGCCTCACAGCCCTCAATGTGCTCACCAGAGGTAGCCTGACTGCCATTAGGCACTGAGATGAGATCTTCAGACCCCTTGTGAGACCATATGCTGGTGCGGTTGACCCTGGGTTCCTCCTAATGTAGGAAAATGCCAGACCTCATGTGGCTGGAGTGTGTCAGCAGTTCCTGCAAGATGAAGGTATTGAAACTATGGACTGACCTACCCCTTCCCAAGACTTGAATCCGTTTGAACACATCTGCGACATCATGTCTCACCATCCACCAACTTCATGTTGCACCACAGACTTTTCAGGAGTTGGCGGATGCTTTAGTCCAGGTCTGGGAGCAGATCCCTCAGGAGACCATCCGCCTCATCAGGAGCATTCCCAGGCATTGTAGGGAAATCATACAGGCACGTGGAGGCCACACACTGTCTTGAGGCATTTCCACTGAAGTTGGATCTGTCACGGGGATACAAGGAGGGCGAGAGCTAATAAACCGGGCCCCTGCAATTTCCCTCAGACTAGGGTAACCCTGTCTGACCCTCTACCTGAAGTTTACACTGAAGGTGTGCATGTTCAGGCCTCCACCCTCACCCTGATTCCTGATTCAGCCCTAGACTGAACACCACCGCCCACCACCCAGTGAATGCAATAGACCAATACCCACAATTATAACAAACAAGGATAAAGGAAAATATACACCACGCCGCAGTCAATCAGGGATACACTATAAAGGTGCAGGGCAAAATAAATACAAATATAGGAAGGAGTAAATAAGACAAAGGAAAATACACCACCAGCAACGATTCTCCAACAACCAGCTCTCCACTCCGGACCGAGATAACTACGGATAAGACAGAAGCTATAATCGGCGATGCCCAAAGATCAGGAGAACCATTTAAAGGAAATGGGCATGGCCCAGCTTCCAATCCGAGGATCAGATAAATTAACCCCAGAGAAGCCAGACGAAAACTAGCCGACGCCAATGAGCAAACAGTGGTCAAACGCGGAATTACCGCTGTCTGTCAGACGACCTGGTCTGAACATTGTCCGACATGACAGTACCCCGCCTTCTACGAGGGACCCCAGGGCCCTCACGGCTTATAGGACCCGGCTTGTCCGGATGGCGACGATGAAAACACCTGACCAGCCGATCCGCATGAATGTCTGAGGCTGGTACCCAGGACCTCTCCTCAGGCCCATAACCACGCCAGTGTACCAAATATTGTAAAGTGCGGCGCACCACACGAGAGTCAACCACCCTGGAGACTTCAAATTCAAGGTTACCATCCACCAAGACTGGAAGTGGCATAGGCGCCGCATCCACAGAACCCACCACCTTCTTAAGAAGAGACCTGTGGAACACGTTGTGTATTTTATACACCGTAGGGAGCTCCAGTCGGTACGCTACTGGGTTAATGACGGTGGTGACCCTAAATGGACCATTAAACCGTGGACCCAATTTAAGGGATGGTATCTTGAGTCTTATGTTTTTTGTGGATAACCACACCCAGTCATCCACACTCAGGTCCGGACCTGGCACACGCCTACTGTCAGCCACATGTTTGTACCTAGCACCCACACTCAACAGGCGCTGTTTCACTCTCCTCCAGACTGATGACAATTGTGTTCCTAACTGGTCTTCCTCCGGAATGCCGGAAGAGCCTCTCTGACTCAACGTACAAAACTGAGGATGTAGCCTGTAAACACAAAAAAAGGAGACTCCCCAGATGACACTTGGCGGTGATGATTGATGGCAAACTCAGCCAAAGGAAGAAAGGTAGACCACTCCTCCTGGTTATCAGAGACAAAGCAGCGCAAGTACTGCTCCAAATTTTGGTTCATACGCTCGGTCTGACCATTTGACTGGGGATGAAACGCAGACAAATGAGACAACTTGATCCCCAGCCGTGAGCAAAATGCTTTCCAAAATGTTGCTACAAACTGAGTACCCCTATCTGACATGAAGTCAGACGGAACTCCATGAAGCCTGACCACCTCCTGCACAAACACTTGAGCAAGAGTCTTAGCGTTAGGTAAAGAAGGCAAAGACACAAAGTGCAACATTTTTGAAAACCGATCCACAATCACCAAAATGACCGTGCTCCCAGCTGATGAGGGCAAATCAGTGATGAAATCCATGGAGATTTCCGTCCATGGCTTACTAGGTACCTCCAGAGGAAGTAGTGTGCCAACAGGACGGGAGCGGGGCGTCTTCGCCCTAGCGCACGTGGTACAAGCTGACACATATGAGACCACGTCCTGTCGGATTTTGGGCCACCAAAACCGATGTGACACCAACTCCAAAGTACCTCTAACCCCTGGGTGGCCAGCCGGGACAGTATCATGATGCTCCGCCAACACCTTTAGGTGGAGATGAAGCGGTACAAAAGATTTGTTGATGGGAAGCTCAGATGGTACCTCCTCCTGAGCCTCAGCAATCTCAGCCTCAACCTCGGTAGTGAGGGCTGAAACCACAACACCCTTTTGGAAAATGGGTACTGGGTCTTCCCGAGGTTCTCCCCCCAGAAAACACCTGGACAGAGCATCCGCCTTAGTGTTTTAAGACCCTGGTCTGTAAGTGACAACAAAGTTGAACCGCGTGAAAAACAATGCCCAGCGAGCCTGCCTGGGAGACAGACGCTTGGCAGACTCCAAATACAGCAGATTCTTATGGTCGGTAATAACAGTGACCTGATGTACCGACCCCTCCAAGAAGTGTCGCCATTCCTCAAAGGCCAACTTAATAGCCAAAAACTCCCTGTTGCCGATATCGTAGTTACGTTCAGCGGACGACAGTTTTTTGGAGAAATAGGCGCACGGACGCAAACCACTCAAGGATGAGACTTGAGATAGTACCGCCCCCACACCAACCTCAGACGCATCGACTTCCACGACAAAGGGTTTAGATACGTCTGGCTGCACAAGAATGGGGGTTGAAACAAAACTGTTCTTGAGAAATTCAAATGCGCGAACAGCCGCCTCAGGCCAAACGGAGAAATTGGTACCCTTTTTAGTCATGTCAGTTAGCAGTTTAGCAATGATAGAAAAATCCTTGATAAATTTCCTATAGTAGTTAGAAAACCCAAGGAACCACTGAAGTGCTTTCAGGTTATCAGGACGTTCCCAATGCAGCACCGCTTGCACCTTAGCGGCGTCCATTTTAAAACCAGAAGCAGACACAGTATAACCCAAGAACGGCAACTCTTGAGCAAAAAATACACATTTCTCAAGTTTAGCATACAGCTTATTCTCTCTGAGAAGCTGTAACACCTGCCTGACATGATCTAAATGAGCATCACGGTCGCAAGAATATATGAGGATGTCATCTAGGTACACGATAACGAATTTCCCCAAAACATGCGAGAACACATCATTGATGAAATGTTGGAACACTGCAGGTGCGTTAGTTAACCCAAAAGGCATCACCAAATTTTCAAAATGACCCTCAGGGGTATTAAAAGCCGTCTTCCACTCATCACCTTGACGGACTCTTATGAGGTTGTACGCCCCCCTGAGGTCAAGCTTGGTAAACCACTTAGCACCTGCCACCTGGTTGAACAAGTCAGGTATCAGTGGCATAGGGTATGGATCACGAACCGTAATCTGGTTCAACTCCCTGAAATCCAAACATGGGCGTAATCCGCCATCTTTCTTCTTCACAAAGAAGAACCCTGCTGCCACCGGCGAGGATGACGACCTGATGTGCCCTTTGCTCAAACTTTCAGAAATGTAATCCTTGAGCGCTTGTCTCTCTGGACCGGAGATGTTGAACATCCTTGCTTTAGGCAACTTGGCCCCTGGTTTAAACCTGATAGAACAGTCATAGGAGCAGTGTGGCGGCAACTCTGAACAACCCTTCTCAGAGAACACATCCGCATAATCCTGAAGTGACTCAGGAACGCTTGAAGTCACAGCGGACACACATGTGGCCAGGCAATTCTCCTGACAGAAATCACTCCACTGGATTATTTCCTGAGTTTTCCAGTCAATCACCGGGTTGTGTGTAGACAACCATGGAAAACCAAGAACCAATTGTGCCGGAAGACTCTTGAGCACCTTACATGTGACCTGCTCGAAATGAAGAACCCCAATGTGGAGTTTAACCTCAGCCACGAACTCAGTAATCTCCCCCTGTGGAAGAGGAGCAGAATTGATGGTGACCACACGGATAGGATGAGGCAGTTTTTCAATCTTAAAACCAGCAGTGTGCGCAAACTCCTCATCAATGAGATTTGTGGCGGAACCACTATCCACAAAAATAGTGATTGGTATCTCTCTGCCAGCGACAACAACTTTGGCAGGGATCATGCACTGAGAAATCATCATGGAGGATATACATAAGCTCAGATTGGACTCCTCCACCCCCTCTGAGCTCAGAAGTTTTCCGCCGTTGCGTTTTTCTTTAACAGCAGAGGACAGATATTAATAAAATGACCAGTTTTACCGCAGAAAAAACAGGCTCCCTGCTTCCTGAGTACAGGGGTACGATTCTTAACATGTGACACCCCTGCGATTTGCATAGATTCCATGGGCTCACCTGCAGCAACCTCACATGAACCTAAACCTTCACCCACAGGCGGCGTCTCATGATTCCCCTGACGCAAACGGCGATCAATGCGGACAACAAGACTCATAGCGGAATCTAGTGAAGCAGGAGTCTCGTACATCAGGAGGACTTTTTTAACCCTATTAGAGACTCCATGAATAAAGTGACTCCGCAATGCTGGCTCATTCCACTGAGTGTCAACCGCCCAGCGGCGAAATTCAGAACAGTAATACTCTGCAACACGCTCCCCCTGGCAAATAGTGCGTAACTTAGATTCTGCTAGAGCCATTCTGTCTGGATTGTCGTAAATGTGTCCTAGAGCAGAAAAGAAACCCTCCACTGAGTTAAATGCAGCAGAATCAGATGGCAACGAAAGTGCCCATGCTTGGGGATCCCCGCTTAATAATGACAACACCAGGCCCACACATTGAGCCTCATTACCAGAGGAGATCGGGCGCATACGGAAATACAGTTTGCAAGCTTCACGAAAAGAAACAAATTTACTGCGTTCCCCAGCAAATTTTTCAGGCAAAGGAAACTTGGGCTCATTAACTCCTCCTGTCGCTCCAGCCTGTATATTAGATACTGCTAGTCCCTGTTGCTGCACTGCTCCCCTCAACTCAGTGACCTGTAGGGACAGCGCCTCCAACTGGAGGGTTATGGAAGTCATGGGATCCATGACAAAACACAGAGAAAAAAAAAAAGGAACCCCCTTTTTTTTTTTTGTTAGGCCGATTATAATGTCACGGGGATACAAGGAGGGCGAGAGCTAAAAACCCGGGCCCCTGCAATTCCCCTCAGACTAGGGTAACCCTGTCTGACCCTCTACCTGAAGTTTACACTGAAGGTGTGCATGATCAGGTCTCCACCCTCACCCTGATTCCTGATTCAGCCCTAGACTGAACACCACCGCCCACCACCCAGTGAATGCAATAGACCAATACCCACAATTATAACAAACAAGGATAAAGGAAAATATACACCACGCCGCAGTCAATCAGGAATACACTATAAAGGTGCAGGGCAAAATAAATACAAATATAGGAAGGAGTAAATAAGACAAAGGAAAATACACCACCAGCAACGATTCTCCAACAACCAGCTCTCCACTCTGGACCGAGATAACGACGGATAAGACAGAAGCTATAATCGGCGACGCCCAAAGATCAGGAGAACCATTTAAAGGAAATGGGCATGGCCCAGCTTCCAATCCAAGGATCAGATAAATTAACCCCGGAGAAGCCAGATGAAAACTAGCCGATGCCAATGAGCAAATAGTGGTCAAACGCGGAATTACCGCTGTCTGTCAGACGACCTGGTCTGAACAGTGTCTGACATGACAGGATCAGCCTGTAACTTCATTTTACACTTTGATTTTGAGCATCATTCCAACTCCAGACCTCCGTGGCATATTAGTTGTGATTTACATTGATCATTTTTAGGTTTTATTGTTCTCAACACATTCCACTATGTAATGAAAACATATTTACAACTGGAATATTTCATTCAGTGATATCTAGGATGTGAGAATTTAATGTTCCCTTTATTTTTTTGAGCAGTATATATATATATATATATATATATATATATATATATATATATATATATACACAGTACAGACCAAGAGTATGGACACACCTTCTCACTTCTCATTCATCAAAACTATAAATTAACACATGTGGAATTATATACTTAACAAAAAAGTGTGAAACAACTGAAATTATGTCTTCAAGACTACCTCTTGAAGCTCATCAAGAGAATGCCAAGAGTGTGCAAAGCAGTCATCAAAGTAAAAGGTGGCTACTTTAAAGAACATAGAAAATAAGAGATATTTTCAGTTATTTCACACTTTTTTGTTAAGTATATAATTCCACATGTGTTAATTGACAGTTGTGATGCCTTCAGTGTGAATTTACAATTTTCAATTTTCACAGTCATGAAAATACAGAAAGATCTTTAAATCAGAGGGTGTGTCCAAACTTTTGCTCTGTACTGTATATATATATATATATATATATATATATATATATATATATATATATATATATATATATATATATATATATATATATATATATATATATATATTATAGTGCCTTGCAAAGGTATTCGTCCCCTTGGAACTTTTCAACCTTTTCCCACATATCATGCTTTAAACATAAAGATACCAAATGTAAATTTTTGGTGAATAATCAACAACCAGTGGAACACAAATGTGAAGTTGAATGAAATTTATTGGTTATTTAAAATTTTTGTGGAAATTCAAAAACTGAAAAGTGGGGCATGCAATATTATTTGGCCCCTTTACTTTCAGTGCAGTAAACTCACTCCAGTAGTTCATTATGGATCCCTGAATGACCCAATGTTGTAAAAAATGTCTAATGATGATAAATATAATCCACCTGTGTGTAATCAAATCTCCATATAATGCACCTGCTCTGTGATAGTCTCAGGGTTCTGTTTGAAGTACAGAGAGCATCATGAAGACTAAAGAACACAACAGGCAGGTCCGTGATACTGTTGTGGAGAAGTTTAAAGCCGGATTTGGATACAAAATGATTCCCAAAACTTTAAGCATCCCAAGGAGCACTGTGCAAGCGATCATATTGAAATGGATAGAGCATCATACCACTGCAAATCTACCAAGACCCAGTAGTCCCTCTAAACTTTCATCTCAAACAAGGAGAAGACTGATCAGAGATGCAGCCAAGAGGTCCATGATCACTCTGGATGAACTGCAGAGATCTACAGCTAAGGTGGGACAGTCTGTCTATAGGAAAACAATCACTCGTACGCTGCATAAATCTGGCCTTTATGGAAGAGTGGCAAGAAGAAAACCATTTCTCAAAGATATCCATAAAATTATTGTTTAAAGTTTGCAACAATCCACCTGGGAGACACACCAAACATGAGGAAGAAGGTGCTCTGGTCAGATTAAACCAAAATCGAACTTTTTGGCAACAATGCCAAACGATATGTTTGGCGTAAAGTCAACACAGCTCATCACCCTGAACACACCACCCTCACTGTCAAACATGGTGGTGGCAACATCATGGTTTGGGCCTGCTTTTCTTCAGCAGGGACAGGGAAGATGGTTAAAATTGATGGGAAGATGGATGTAGCCAAATACAGGACCATTCTTGAAGAAAACCAGACTGGGACGGAGATTTGTCTTCCAACAAGACAATGATCCCAAACATAAAGCAAAATCTACAATGGAATGGTTCACAAATAAATGTATCCAGGTGTTAGAATGGCCAAGTCAAAGTCCAGACCTCAATCAAATTGAGAATCTGTGGAAAGAGCTGAAAACTGCTGTTCACAAACAATCTCCATCTAACCTCACTGAGCTCGAGCTGTTTGCCAAGGAAGAATGGGCAAGAATTTCAGTCTCTCGATTTACAAAACTGATAGCAACATACCCCAAGCCACTTGCAGCTGTAATCGCAGCAAAAGGTGGCGCAACAAAGTATTACGTTAAAGGGCCGAATAATATTGGAAGCCCCACTTTTCAGTTTTTGAATTTCCACAAAAGTTTAAAATAACCGATAAAATTTTGTTCTATACAAAAAAAGGTTGCACTCTATCATGCCAAAACACGTCAAATATGAAATACATAAAATATGAATAGCAAAATGGCTTTTTGAAAATTAGGAAAAAAATTTTGAGATGCTTAGCACAGAATTTGGCCAAATAGTGTGAGCCCATCAACCATTGTCAAGGTGATCTCATTAAACTAATGGGTACCTGACCTCCCTGTCCAAATGTGAACACTTACCGAAGGCTAATGTCTGTATGCTTGGGTGAATATGGACATCTCTCTCAGCAAAGCCTACATATGGGTTGGCTGGGACCAAGTGTGATTAGATGTAATTAAAAACCAGGTGGTGAAGGGAGGAGTGCTCAGTCAGTAAGCTAACATAGAAATGACAGAAAAACAACTGGCACATCCAAACTAGTGTGAATAGGTGCATACCAGGAGCAGCTACCTCCATATATAATATACAAAAAAAGGTTGCACTCTATCGTGCCAAAACACGTCAAATATTAAAGGGAACCTGTCACCTGAATTTGGCGGGACCAGTTTTGGGTCATATGGGCAGGGTTTTCGGGTGTTTGATTCACCCTTTCCTTACCCGCTGGCTGCATGCTGGCCGCAATATTGGATTGGCGTGTACTCCGGAGGACAGAGAATGAACTTCAATCCAGTATTCCGGCCAGCATGCAGCCAGCGGGTAAGGAAAGGGTGAATCAAACACCCGAAAACCCCGCCCATATGACCCAAAACCGGTCCCGCCAAATTCAGGTGACAGGTTCCCTTTAACCCCTTTACCCCCAAGGGTGGTTTGCACGTTATGGACAGGGCCAATTTTTACAATTCTGACCACTGTCCCTTTATGAGGTTATAACTCTGGAACACTTCAACGGATCCTGGTGATTCTGACATTCTTTTCTTGTGACATATTGTACTTCATGATAGTGTTAAAATTTCTTTGATATTACCTGTGTTTATTTGTGAAAAAAATGGAAATTTGGCGAAAATTTTGAAAATTTCGCAATTTTCCAAATTTGAATTTTTATGCAATTAAATCACAGAGATATGTCACACAAAATACTTAATAAGTAACATTTCCCACATGTCTACTTTACATCAGCACAATTTTGGAACCAAATTTTTTTTGTTAGGGAGTTATAAGGGTTAAAAGTTGACCAGCAATTTCTAATTTTTACAGCACCATTTTTTTTTAGGGACCACATCTCATTTGAAGTCATTTTAAGGGGTCTATATGATAGAAAATACCCAAGTGTGACACCATTCTAAAAACTGCACCCCTCAAGGTGCTCAAAACCACATTCAAGAAGTTTATTAACCCTTTATGTGCTTCACAGGAATTTTTGGAATGTTTAAATAAAAATGAACATTTAACTTTTTTTCACACAAAATTTACTTCAGCTCCAATTTGTTTTATTTTACCAAGGGTAACAGGAGAAAATGGACCCGAAAACATTGTTGTACAATTTGTCCTGAGTATGCCGAAACCCCATATGTGGGGGTAAACCACTGTTTGGGCGCATGGCAGAGCTCGGAAGCGAAGGAGCGCCGTTTGACTTTTCAAAGCAAAATTGACAGGAATTGAGATGGGACGTCATGTTGCGTTTGGAGAGCCACTGATGTGCCTAAACATTGAAACTCCCACAAGTGACACCATTTTGGAAAGTAGACCCCCTAAGGAACTTGTCTAGATGTGTGGTGAGCACTTTGACCCACCAAGGGCTTCACAGAAGTTTATAATGCAGAGCCGTAAAAATAAAATACAAATTTTTTCCCACAAAAATTATTTTTAGCCCCCAGTTTTGTATTTTTCCGAAGGTAACAGGAGAAATTGGACCCCCAAAGTTGTTGTCCAATTTGTCCTGAGTGCGCTGATACCCCATATGTGGGGGGGGAACCACCGTTTGGGCGCATGGGAGGGCTCGGAAGGGAAGGAGCGCCATTTGGAATGCAGACTTAGATGGAATGGTCTGCAGGCATCACATTGCGTTTGCAGAGCCCCTAATGTACCTAAACAGTAGAAACCCCCCACAAGTGACACCATTTTGGAAAGTAGACCCCCTAACTAACTCATCTAGATGTGTTGTGAGAGCTTTGAACCCCCAAGTGTTTCACTACAGTTTATAATGCAGAGCTGTGCAAATAAAAAACATTTTTTTTTCCGCAAAAATTATTTTTTAGCCCCCAGTTTTGTATTTTTCCAAGGGTAACAGGAGAAATTGGACCCTAAATATTGTTGTCCAATTTGTCCTGAGTACGCTGATTACTGACATGTGGGGGGAACCACCGTTTCAGCGCATGGCAGAGCTCGGAAGGGAAGGAGCATCATTTGGAATGCAGACTTAGATGGATTGGTCTGCAGGCGTCACATTGCGTTTGCAGAGCCCCTAATGTACCTAAACAGTAGAAACCCCCCAGAAGTGACCCCATATTGGAAACTAGACCCCCAAAGGAACTTATCTAGATGTGTTGTGAGAACTTTGAGCCCCCAAGTGTTTCACTACTGTTTATAACGCAGAGCCGTGAAAATAAAAAATCCTTTTTTTTCCCACAAAAATTATTTTTTAGCCCCCAGTTTTATTTTTTCCCAAGGGTAACAGGAGAAATTGGACCACAAAAGTTGTTGTTCAATTTGTCCTGAGTATGCTGATACCCCATATGGTGGGGTAAACCCCTGTGTGGGCACACGTGAGAGCTCGGAAGGGAATGAGCACTGTTTTACTTTTTCAACGCAGAATTGGTTGGAATTGAGATCGGACGCCATGTCGCGTTTGGAGAGCCCATGATGTGCCTAAACAGTGGCAACCCCCCAATTATAACTGAAACCCTAATGCAAACACACCCCTAACCCTAATCCCAAAGGTAACCCTAACCACACCTCTAACCCAGACACACCCCTAACCCTAATCCCAACCCTATTCCCAACCGTAAATGTAATCCAAACCCTGACCCTAACTTTAGCCCCAACCCTAACTTTATCCCCAACCCTAACTGTAGCCTTAACCCTAGCCCCAACCCTAACCCTAGCCCTAACCCTAGCCCTAACCCTAGCCCTAACCCTAACCCTAGCCCTAGCCCTAACCCTAGCCCTAAACCTAACCCTAGCCCTAGCCCTAACCCTAGCCCTAATCCTAGCCCTAGCCCTAACCCTAACCCTAACCCTAGCCCTAACCCTAGCCCTAGCCCTAACCCTAACCCTAATCCTAACCCAAGCCCTAACCCTAACCCTAGCCCTAATGGGAAAATGGAAATAAATACGCTTTTTTAATTTTTTAATTTTTCCATAACTAAGGGGGTGATGAAGGGGGGTTTGATTTACTTTTATAGTGGGGTTTTTAGCGGATTTTTATGATTGGCAGCCGTCACACACTGAAAGACGCTTTTTATTGCAAAAAATATTTTTTGCGTTACCACATTTTGAGAGCTATAATTTTTCCATATTAGAGACCACAGAGTCATGTGAGGTCTTGTTTTTTGCGGGACGAGTTGACGTTTTTATTGGTAACATTTTCGGGCATGTGATATTTTTTTATCGCTTTTTATTCCGATTTTTGTGAGGCAGAATGACCAAAAACCAGCTATTCATGAACTTCTTTTGGGGGAGGCGTTTATACCGTTCCGCGTTTGGTAAAATTGATAAAGCAGTTTTATTCTTCGTGTCAGTACGATTACAGTGATATCTCATTTATATAATTTTTTTATGTTTTGGCGCTTTTATACGATAAAAACTATTTTATAGAAAAAATAATTATTTTGGCATCGCTTTATTCTGAGGACTATAACTTTTTTTCTTTTTTGCTGATGATGCTGTTTGGCGGCTCTTTTTTTGCGAGACAAAATGACGCTTTCAGGGGTACCACGGTTATTTATATCTGTCTTTTTAATCGCGATTTATTCCACTTTTTATTCGGCAGTATGATCATAAATCATTGTTTTTTGCCTCGTTTTTTTTTTCTTACGGTGTTTACTGAAGGGGTTAATTAGTGGGACAGTTTTATAGGTTGGGTCGTTACGGACGCGGCAATACTAAATATGTGTACTTTTATTGTTTGTTTATTTTTATTTAGATAAAGAAATGTATTTATGGGAATAATATATTTTTTTTTTCTTTATTTAGGATTTTTTTTTTTTTTTTTTTTTTACACATGTGGAATTTTTTTAAAAAACTTTTTTACTTTGTCCCGGGGGGGACATCACTAGTGTTGAGCGATACCGTCCGATACTTGAAAGTATCGGTATCGGATAGTATCGGCCGATACCCGAAAAGTATCGGATATCGCCGATACGGATACCCGATACCAATACAAGTCAATGGGACACCAAGTATCGGAAGGTATCCTGATGGTTCCCAGGGTCTGAAGGAGAGGAAACTCTCCTTCATGCCCTGGGATCCATATTACTGTGTAAAATAAAGAATTAAAATAAAAAATATTGATATACTCACCTCTCCGGAGGCCCCTGGACATCATCGCTGGTAACCGACAGCCTTCTTTGCTTAAAATGAGCGCGTTTAGGGCCTTCCATGACGTCACGGCTTCTGATTGGTTGCGTGCCGCTCATGTGACCGCCACGCGACCAATCACAAGCCGTGACGTCATTCTCAGGTCCTAAATTCCGAATTCTAGGAATTTAGGACCTGAGAATTAAGTCACGGCTTGTGATTGGTCGCGTGGCGGTCACATGAGCGGCATGCGACCAATCAGAAGCCGTGACGTCATGGAAGGTGCTGAACGCGCTCATTTTAAGCAAAGCAGGCTGCCGGTTACCAGCGGTTATGTCCAGGGGCCTCTGGAGAGGTGAGTATATCAATATTTTTTATTTTAATTCTTTATTTTTTTGCATGGATATGGATCCCAGGGCCTGAAGGAGAGTTTCCTCTCCTTCAGACCCTGGGAACCATACACTGGGAACTTCCGATTCCCGATACCACAAAAGTATCGGATCTCGGTATCGGAATTCCGATACCGCAAGTATCGGCCGATACCCGATACTTGCGGTATCGGAATGCTCAACACTAGACATCACAGATCGGTGATCTGACAGTTTGCACAGCACTCTGTCAGATCACCGATCTGACTTAGAGCACTGCAGGCTTACCAAGCGCCTGCTCTGAGCAGGCACTCGGTAAGCCACCTCCCTCCCTGCAGGACCCGGATGCCGTGGCCATCTTGGATCCAGGACCTGCAGCGAGGAAGGAGGTTGCGCAATGCTTCCCTATACTGCCGGCACACCGCGATCATGTTTGATCGCGTTGTGCCGGGGGTTAATGTGCCGGGGGCGGTCAGTGACCGCTCCTGGCACATAGCGCCGGATGTCAGCTGCGATAGGCAGCTGACACCCGGCCGCGATCGGCTGCGCTCCCCCCGTGAGTGCGGCCGATCGCGCTGGATGTACTATTCCGTCCTTGGGAAGTAGAGCCCACCCCACATGGACGGAATAGTATGTCCAATGACAAAAAGGGGTTAAACACATAAAATATGAATAGCAAAATGGCTTTTTGAACATTAGGAAAAAAATTTTGAGACGCTTAGCACAGAATTTGGCCAAATAGTGTGAGCCCATCAACCATCGTCAAGGTGGTCTAATTAAACTGATGGGTACGTGACCTCCCTGTCCAAATGTGAACACTTACCGAAGGCTAATGTCTGTATGCTTGGGTGATTATGGACATCTCTCTCAGCAAAGCCTACATATGGGTTGGCCGGGACCAAGTGTGATTAGATGTAATTAAAAACCCATCAGTTTAATGAGACCACCTTGACGATGGTTGATGGGCTCACACTGTTTGGCCAAATTCTGTGCTAAGCGTCTAAAAATTTTTTTCCTAATGTTCAAAAAGCCATTTTGCTATTCATATTTTATGTATTTCATCTTTGACATGTTTTGGCACGATAGAGTGCAACCTTTTTTTGTATATTATATATGGAGGTAGCTGCTCCTGGTATGCACCTATTCACACTAGTTTGGATGTGCCAGTCGTTTTTCTGTCATTTCTACAATAAATTTTGTTCAACTTCACAATTGTGCTCCACTTGTGGTCTATTCTTCAAAAAAAATTACATTTAGTATCTTTATGTTTGAAGCATGATACGTGGGAAAAGGTAGAAAAGTTCCAGGGGGCCGAATACTTTCAGAAAGCACTGTGTATATATATATATATATATATATATATATATATATATATATATATCTACTATATAATTGTCTAAGGGTCACTTCCGTCTGTCCTTCTGTCTGTAACGGTTATTCGTTCGCTGATTGGTCTCGCCAGCTGCCTGTCATGGCTGCCGCGACCAATCAGTGACGCGCACAGTCCGGAAGAAAATGGCCGCTCCTTACTCCCCGCACTCACTGCCCTGCGCCTGCATACACCCCTCCGCTCACCGCTCACACAGGGTTAATGCCGGCGGTAACGGACCGCGTTATGCTGCGGGTAACGCACTCCGTTACCGCTGCTATTAACCCTGTGTGACCAAGTTTTTTACTATTGACGCAGCCTATGCAGCGCCAATAGTAAAAACATCTAATGTTAAAAATAATAAAAAAATAAAAAAATGGTTATATACCCACCTACGCTGCCTTTCCCGCTCCTCGCGATGCAACCGGCACGTTCTGGTCGCACGGGTGGTCTGGCAGAAGGACCTGCCATGACGTCATGGTCATGTGACCGCGACGTCATCACAAGTCCTGCGCGCCTGCGCGGAAAGGACCTGCCGTGACGTCACGGTCATGTGACCACTACACGGTCATGTGACCGCGACATCATGACAGGTCCTGCACAACAAGGACCTGCCGTGACGTCACGGTCATGTGACCGCGATACGGTCACGTGACCGCGATGTCATCACACCCTTGGACCGGAAGATGCCGCCTGCACCCCACACAGGCGACAGTGCTACAACGGGCCTGCGGAAGGTGAGTATATGTTTATTTTTTATTTTTTTAACCTGTGTCATATGTGGCTGGGCAATATACTACATAGCTGGGCAATATACTACATGGGCTGTGCAATATACTACGTGGCTCTGTGCTGTATACTACATCACTGGGCAATATACTACGCCACTGGGCAATATACTACGTCACTGGGCAATATACTGAGTCACTGGGCAATATACTATCACTGGGCAATATACTACGTGGCTGGGCAATATACTACGTGACTGGGCAATATACTACGTGGCTGGGCAAAATACTACATGTATGGGCAATATACTACGTGGCTGGGCAATATACAACGTGGCTGGGCAATATACTATGTGGACATACATATTCTAGAATGCCCGATGCGTTAGAATCGGGCAACCATCTAGTATATATATAAACACATAAAAAAAGCGAAACAGCACATTATAGATGCCTTTCGAGTGCACAGGCCTTAATTGCAATCCATCCACTATGCATAAATCCAAAAAGAAGAAAAAATAAGGCAGCCCTCCTTTTCTTCAAGTGAAAATCTGTGTTTTAATTCAGACCCACATGGCAGGCGACGTTTCGGCTCTGGATGAGCCTTTCTCAAGCCTGAGAAAGGCCCATCCAGAGCCGAAACGTCGCCTGCCATGTGGGTCTGACTTAAAACACAGATTTTCACTTGAAGAAAAGGAGGGCTGTCTTATTTTTTCTTTATATATATATATATATATATATATATATATATACTAGCTATTGAACCCGTTCTACGCCCGGGTGGCGAGCATTTATATTGGAATATGGTCTCCATCCTGGTATGTGCTGCTCCCATCCTGTCATATGCTGCTCCATCCTGCGCCCCCATTCTGTCATGTGCTGCTCCACCGTGTCATGTGCTGCTCCATCCTGTGCCCCCATCCTGTCATGTGCTGCTCCACCGTGTCATGTGCTGCTCCATCCTGCATCCCCATCCTGTCATGTGCTACTCCACCGTGTTCATGTGCTGCTCCATCCTGTCATGTGCTGCTCCACCGTGTCATGTGCTGCTCCATCCTGCGCCCCCATCCTGTCATGTGCCACTCCACCGTGTCATGTGCTGCTCCATCCTCATCCCCATCCTGTCATGTGCTCCCATCCTGCGCCCCCATCCTATCACGTGCTGCTCCATCCTGCGCCCCCATCAGTGCGGGCGGCTGTGCTGAGTGCGGGCGGCTGTGCTGAGTGCGGGCGGCTGTGCTGAGTGCGGGCGGCTGTATGTGGCTGTGCTGAGTGCGGGCGGCTGTATGTGACGTGGCTGTGCTGGGTGCGGGCGGCTGTGCTGGGTGCGGCAGCTGTGCTGGGTGCAGCGGCTGTGCGTGGCTGTAGGCGGCTGTGCGTGGCTGTGCTGGGTGCGGCGGCTGTGCGTGGCTGTGGGCGGCTGTGCTGGCTGTGCTGGGTGCGGCGGCTGTCCGTGGCTGTAGGCGGCTGTGGGCGGCTGTGCGTGGCTGTGCTGGGTGCGGAGGCTGTGCGTGGCTGTGGCGGCTGTGCGTGGCTGTGCTGGGTGCGGCGGCTGTGCTGGGTGCGGCGGCTGTGCTGGGTGCGGCGGCTGTGGGTGGCTGTGCTGGGTGCAGCGGCTGTGCTGGGTGCGGCGGCTGTCCGTGGCTGTGGGCGGCTGTGCGTGGCTGTGGGCGGCTGTGGGAGGCTGTGCTGGGTGCGGCGGCTGTGCATGGCTGTGCTGGGTGCGGCGGATGTGCTGGGTGCGGCGGCTGTGCTGGGTGCGGCGGCTGTGGGCAGCTGTGCTGGGTGCGGCGGCTGTGCTGGGTGCGGCGGCTGTCCGTGGCTGTGGGCGGCTGTGCGTGGCTGTGGGCGGCTGTGGGAGGCTGTGCTGGGTGCGGCGGCTGTGCATGGCTGTGCTGGGTGCGGCGGATGTGCTGGGTGCGGCGGCTGTGGGTGGCTGTGCTGGGTGCGGCGGCTGTGCGTGGCTGTGCTGGGTGCGGCGGCTGTGGTCGGCTGTGCTGGGTGCGGCGGCTGTGCGTGGCTGTGGGCGGCTGTGCTGGGTGCGGCGGCTGTGCGTGGCTGTGGTCGGCTGTGCTGGGTGCGGCGGCTGTGCGTGGCTGTGGGCGGCTGTGCTGGGTGCGGCGGCTGTGCGTGGCTGTGGTCGGCTGTGCTGGGTGCGGCGGCTGTGCTTGGCTGTGGGCGGCTGTGCGTGGCTGTGGGCGGCTGTGCTGGGTGCGGCGGCTGTGCGTGGCTGTGGTCGGCTGTGCTGGGTGCGGCGGCTGTGCGTGGCTGTGGGCGGCTGTGCGTGGCTGTGGGCGGCTGTGCTGGGTGCGGAGGCTGTGTGTGGCTGTGGGCGGCTGTGCTGGGTGCGGCGGCTGTGCTGGGTGCGGCGGCTGTCCGTGGCTGTGGGCGGCTGTGCGTGGCTGTGGGAGGCTGTGCTGGGTGCGGCGGCTGTGCGTGGCTGTAGGCGGCTGTGCGTGGCTGTGGCGGCTGTGCTGGGTGCGGCGGATGTGCTGGGTGCGGCGGCTGTGCTGGGTGCGGCGGCTGTGGGTGGCTGTGCTGGGTGCGGCAGCTGTGCATGGCTGTGCTGGGTGCGGCGGCTGTGGTCGGCTGTGCTGGGTGCGGCGGCTGTGCGTGGCTATGGGTGGCTGTGGGCGGCTGTGCTGGGTGCGGCGGCTGTGCGTGGCTGTGGTCGGCTGTGCTGGGTGCGGCGGCTGTGCGTGGCTGTGGGCGGCTGTGCGTGGCTGTGGGCGGCTGTGCTGGGTGCGGCGGCTGTGCGTGGCTGTGGTCGGCTGTGCTGGGTGCGGCGGCTGTGCGTGGCTGTGGGCGGCTGTGCGTCGCTGTGGGCGGCTGTGCTGGGTGCGGCGGCTGTGCGTGGCTGTGGTCGGCTGTGCTGGGTGCGGCGGCTGTGCTGGGTGCGGCGGCTGTGCGTGGCTGTGGTCGGCTGTGCTGGGTGCGGCGGCTGTGCGTGGCTGTGGTCGGCTGTGCTGGGTGCGGCGGCTGTGCGTGGCTATGGGTGGCTGTGCGTGGCTGTGGGCGGCTGTGCTGGGTGCGGCGGCTGTGCATGGCTGTGGGCGCCTGTGCGTGGCTGTGGGCGCCTGTGCGTGGCTATGGTCGGCTGTGCTGGGTGCGGCGGCTGTGCGTTGCTGTGGGCGGCTGTGCTGGGTGCGGCCATTTTCTTGGTCCTGCTCCCGGAGTCGGCGCCTGCGCAGTCCGCGCTTTCCGGCACCATTTTCTTGAAGACACTGCAATGTGTCTTCAAGAAAATGGCGCCGGAAAGCGCGGACTGCGCAGGCGCCGATTCCGGGAGCAGGGGGACAGTCACGGCCCGGAAGCGCGTCGGTGGAACGGGTCAGGTAAGTATACTCACCCTCCGCCTCCTGGCTCGTCCCTGCTTGTCCGGTGGAGATCGCGGTGTGCGTTCAGCGCTTACGCATACCGCGATCTCCTGGGAGCGTCGCTCTGTGCGGTCCAGACTGCGCCGGCGCTTGCGCTTGCGCAGTCTATAGAGGCTTCGGACAGAGTGACGCTCCCAGCGTTATATTATAGATATATATATAGAAAAAAGAGGAACAGCACCAGAAAAAATATCTTAAAACATGCACGCTTCCCTGACCAGCATTCCAATGGCCTTTCAGAAAGTAAACAAAACATGAAACAGCACAAAAAGATGTAAAAAAGAGGACTTTAATGCCCTGTGGCATGGCAACGTTTAGGATAAAACAAATCCGCTCTCAAATCCTTTCTTTTTTACATCATTTTGTGCTGTTTCCCTTTTTGTTTACTATATATATATATATATATATATATATATATATATATATATATATATATATATATATATATATGATAGCGCTCATTAACACGTTGGGGAATACTCAGTTGGCAGTGATATAACCCACAGAAAGACCGTATTTCTTCAAAAGTTCAGCTGGGTTTTATTACTCCATAAACCCCAGTGGCACAAAACACAAAGTAACAGCCTTCATAGCATGGCAAAACAAAGTAACAGTGCTCATAGCATGACTCTGCTCCATCAGGACTGTGACCATTCACACTTGGTAGAGACCAATATTCAGGCTGACCTCTCGTCAGTCCAAGGTCCTCACCACAGGTGCTTTTCAGGACGTCCGTCCGTTCAACATTCCAGGCCACCAGTACCAGAGTCCCACCACGTGCTCTACAGAGAGACAATACTCCCAAGACTTAGGCTTCCAGGATCTTCCAGCACAGAACTATTCAGGTCCACACTCAGAGAGCATACAGGAACATGTGACCCACACTCTGGTCACATTATGTACCTTGTAACCACACCCACAGGTGAGGTATGGATCACATGGACTGGTCACGTGATCCTGACATCACTGCAGGTCCTCAAACACCCGCACTTCCCGCAGGAAAAAGGGGTACAGTGAGCACCCTCACCCAGTGGTGAGATATGTGGGTGGCCAGACCCTCCCATCTCTCATAGCTACCCGAAACCCAGACCCAGATGCACTAAACAACATTTTAGTGCTCATGTGCACCAAAGACAAAATACTCCGGGTTGCATCGCAGGGAGCAGCTTCCCATATAAAGTGAATCTTACAGCGCAGAAGACCCCCTCCTCTGCGACACATACTGGCCGTTCACCACAATGCCGGACACTGTCTCACTATCCCCATTACGCCTCCATACGTGTCTTGGGGAGCACATTCAGGGCCCACTAGCTGTAACATCACAATATATATATATACACCATACATATATATCTTTTCTATCTATTCTATTCTTACCTGTCACTCTGTGATTTTACTGTACACGGCACAAGAATTGGCTATTCAAAGGACAGTGCTGATTTTTTTTCTAACACCCATAGGTTTGCATTGGTGAGTCTTGTCCTCTTAGCTGAGTCTCGCTGACAATCTCAGCATGTTGTGATTTTACACGCATGCCGAGTATGGCTTAGAAAATAAACACTGATGTGAGCTGCCCCATAGATTAACACTGGGCCAAGTGCTATGTGATGTTTTCTCGCATAGGACTCGCCCATATTCTACGGTAGTGTGACGCCAGCCTTCATCAGCTGCTCCTGCGCTGTAAATAAATGATTAAAAAAGAAAAACCTGTGTGGATTCCCCTGTTTTTATGATAACCATCCAGGCAAAACTCACAGCTGGGGGCTGCAACCCTCAGCTTTCAGCATCAGAAAGGCTGGTTAAGAAGAATAGAGGGAACCCCACACCATATTTTTAAATTTTTTTAAATAAATAATTAAAAAAACAGCATGAGGTCCCCCACTTTTGACAAACAGCCTTGCTAAAACAGAAAGCTGTGGGCTGGTATTTTCAGGCTGGGAAGGGGCCTTGGATATTGCCTTCCCAGCCTAAAAATGGCAGCTTGCAGCCACCTAGAAAAGGCACATCTATTAGATGTGCCAATTCTAGCACTTTGCCCAGCTCTTCCCACTTGCTCTGTGGGCATCTTGTGCCAAGATGCGACCGTCCAGGCTGAGAACCACTATGGAAGCACAGCCACAGCGACATCATCGAAGTTACCTCCTTTCATTGAGGCTGCGTTCCCAGCAGGGATGAACTGTCGGGGCCATAATATGGTGTTGGAGCCATCAAACAGTTTGGGGAATAGTAAGGGGTCAGTATATATACAGTGAGGGGACATTATACTGTGTTTACTAGGGACATTATTAAATGTAAATTGGGCACTTCTTGTTATAGGGGAACTCAGGTTACTGTGACTGTCAATGGGGCACACATAGGGCTTATTACTTTCTAGGGGACAAAATGTGGGCACTGTTTTCCAGGGCACTTGCACTACTATATTCTAGAGGGTTGCTTTAGAATTTAGAGGCCACACAGAACCACACAGTAGGTGCAGTAATGGGGACACATAGGGCAGCAGCTGCTCAGTATTGGGTGTATCAGCAGGACTAGGAGTTGAGCACATTGGGAATAGATGGTGATGGTACTGAAATTATGAAATGTGAAATGTGTCATTGTTGTAATCTCTGCAGCTGAGTCCTGGCTGGAAGAAGTTGTCATGTCGGTCTGGGCCAGATAAAAAAGACACGTCACAGATGTGTCAGAGGCTGCAGACCATTGTACTGCATCTGCCTGCAGAAGGTCTCAGTAGTTTGCTTTGCAACCGAGTGCCCACCTCTCCTGGTGCTAATGGCCACACCTGGACCTGAGTGTTAATATAATTCCTGCTTGCTGCTGGCAAGTGCAGGTGATACTTTCTATTTGCACTTACCTGTTGAGGTTTGGAGCTGCTGCAGTCGGCTACTGTCTTCTTTGGAGTTTGGAGTACGTTTGTGTTTCTCTCTGAGTCTACTCAAGCTAAGTGTTCCCCCTTGTTTTGTGTATCCTGGCTGTCTTTAGCGGTAGTGGGAAATGACTAGTACCCATCCTGTCCTTCCCGGTGCAGGGTTATTGACAGGGTCAGGCAGGGATGAGGCATCCTGCTTCGCTATAGGTGCAGAACCTCTATAGGTATGATAGGGCAGACAGGGTGACATTAGATCTGTCTAAGGGCTCATACTCACATGCGAGAAACTCGCTCCTGAGTGCCGGGTATTGATGTGCGAGACTCATCCGAGTTTTTTGCATGTGAGTATGAGCCCTAAAGTTCTCCACTCCCTCCTTCCCTAGTAATTGGTTCCCTTTCCCTTATCCCTTCGTGTTGCACTCAGCCGTTCCTACACATTGAGTGACAAAAAGTGAACGATTCCATCAAAAAGAACGTCAGCTGTAAGTCACAATCTATAACTGTGCTGTAATATCTTATATGTTCTGTAGGACTACTGTACTACTGTTCTGTATCTACCACTGACCATATGGCGGTAATATCAATGTTGGTCTTCATATAGAGATTGTTTTCAGCAACAGAGCAGTCATCTGCTCAGATTCTCATACATCCACTATAAGGGTCCATCACCCAGTTGTAATCAAGGTTACCTGATTAGGGGTCCATTCAGAAGTTTCACCCCCTTGAACTAAAACCCTAGCTACACCTCTGATAGGTCATAGCCTTTATGAGTCTAGCAGTTCCACTACATGATAGTTTGAACAGAATGTGTATGAGGCCCTACTTTATGTCTAATACAGGGTGTATCTGAGTCCCTATTCCATCACATCTTGGCAGTTCCTGCTTCCTTCCTAAATTAGACTGAAATTCCCAATATTATTTTTTTTAATTCTTTTTAAATTTTGCCTTAGATACAAGTCATTATACAGGAATGTATCTTAACTTTTTTTTCTGCATACTCCAATTTGTCATCATGGAGTAAAAGTTTGACACCATTGTTCTCAGCAGCGATCTGGGAGTCAGACATGTTTCCAGGTGTCTTCCCCATGCTGTTCACCTTCCATTCAGCACTTTTTCCATCAATTTCAACATTTTCACTACCCCCCCAGACCTCCTTGTGGGGTCTGCTAGAAAAATGCTCATTTTTCCCATTGACTGCATTATCCTCGTTACTTGAAATGAGCATCCGAGCATTAGAAATTGGTCAGTTTTAAGTAAAGAGCATCCGAGCATTTTAGTGCTCGCTCATCTGTATTATCTACATGAGTACTGTGTATGCGCTACACCCCTAGGATACCTCATAGGCTCTAATTTTTGTGTTTCCTAGTAGCCTGGTTTGTGTTTGGCCCCATATTGATGGTGGCATATTTTGCACTTTTTTCCTGCATCCAACTTATCTACCAACAGACATTAGAAAATATGCAACGCATATGTATATAGGGATCAGCTGTAATGTAGAGGTATATTTTCTTATTAGTTGCATTTTAATTTGCAGTACACATTTGACAGGTGTGGACCACCACAGTTGCTTGTTTTTACAAAAACTTTGCAATTTGCAATTTTACCCATTTATGAGCTTGAGCATCCGTGTGCTCAGCACACTTTCAGGCAGGTTTTCTATTTCTGACTGGAAGCAAGATTGTTTGCATTCACTGATAGAAAGTGGAAAGAAATAATGTTTAAACTCAAAATCCAAAAAGTTTAAAGTGAACCTGTCAGCTGGATTGTGCTCAGAAAACTACAGACACTGTCAGGATGGTGCTGTTACACTGATTAAAATGATACCTTGGTTGATGAAACCCCTCTTGTGGTTGTTGCTTAATCTTTATTTTCAGTTTTCAGTTAATGAGATTCTCGTGCTTTGGCGCAGGCCTGTGGGGGGGTCTTTATGTGGTGCTCTGCTTAGATATTCATCCTTATGGCTTATGACAGGTCACTGATCCTTCAGTGACCTTCACACTATTTTACATACTGCATAGAAAATGGCTTGAAAAAAATCAAATTCATCAGGCATGTGGCGGAGACAGCGCCTGCGCTGTAGCATGATACGGTGGATAATATGCCTGTTTTCATTTTATTTAGATATATCGTTTTGTTGCAAAATAAAATAAAAATGTTCTTAATCAAAAAGGCGGCGGCGGCCGTTCTTGAAAAGTAGCATCTATCACGTCCTGATAGCGTGGTGGCAGTGCCATTTTTGCTAGAGAAAACTGTATTAACTGAAAACTGCAAATAAAGATGAAACATAAACCACTAGATGGATTTCATCAGCCAAGGTATCATTTTAATCAGTGTAACGACGCCATCCTGACAATGTCTGTGGTTTACGGAGCACAATCCTGCTGACAGGATCCCTTTAAGAAGCCACATAGCCTATAATTAATGAAAGAAAAAATAAAAAAATAATAATTTGCATGAAATTGAAACCTCTTTAAATTTTAGTGTATGAATGCACTATAACCTAATTTCTGGATGCAGAACATAAAATATTCCAGAAGTTACCAGCTTATAAGAGGATTACTTATTATATGTCAATAATAGCCATGGCGAGAGTTTTCAATGGTTTAGTTATCTGGAGCTATATTCTAGTTTATGCCAAAGTATAGGTAGCTAACCATTCACATAAGTCCTGTAGGTGAGTTCACTGAACATTTCCTTTCTCTGTGAGCCCAAGGGATACTGTAAGAAACCAGCTTTTTCCACTGAGACGAACATTCACTATCGGCAAGATTTCCTACATAAAGTCCAATCTCTGTTAAAATAGAAAAAACATGAACTGTTTCTGAGCATAAGCTTAGGGCACAAATCTGAACAGCTCTCCCCAACCCTCCAAAAGGATTTCCAGTAATGGACATTCCTTTGTTGTAACGAACCATTTACTTTGGATGGTTACTGTGTAACTAAGTGGATTTTTGAGCTTTTGGGCATTTTTTTATTTTATGAAATTCCATTGCATTAATAATAATATCTACAAATATCTATATGTTGTAAGCAACTTGCTTTATTCAAACCAGTAGTTGTATATTACAGATATTTGAATGTCAATTAGCAAATCGGAGCAACATTTATCCCATATATATTAATCCTTTTACAAATGTTTAATACATCGTAACAAACATTAACCCCTTTACGACCAGAGGTACTTTAGTTTTTGCGTTTTTGTTTTTTGTTCCCCTTCTTTCCAGAGCCATAATTTTTTAGTATTTTTGGGTCAATATGGCCATGTAAGGGCTTATGTAGTGACCCAGTTCAGATTATGTCCTTCTTTTTAACCCCTTCAGTCAGCCTATTTTGACTTTAATGACCTGGCCATTTTTTGCAATTCTGACCAGTGTCCCTTTATGAGGTAATAACTCAGGAACGCTTCAACGGATCCTAGTGATTCTGAGACTGTTTTTTCGTGACATATTGGGCTTCATGTTAGTAGTAAATTTAGGTCGATAATTTTTGCGTTTATTTGTGAACAAATCGGAAATTTGGCGAAAATTTCGCAAGTTTCACATTTTGAATTTTTATTCTCTCAAACCAGAGAGTTATGTGACACAAAATAGTTAATAAATAACATTTCCCACATGTCTACTTTACATCAGCACAATTTTGGAAACAATTTTTTTTTTTTGCTAGGAAGTTATAAGGGTTAAAATTTGACCAGCGAGTTCTCATTTTTACAACTAAATTTACAAAACCATTTTTTTTAGGGACCACCTCACATTTGAAGTCAGTTTGAGGGATCTATATGGCTGAAAACACCCAAAGTGACACCATTCTAAAAACTGCACCCCTTAAGGTGCTCAAAACCACATTCAAGAAGTTTATTAACCCTTCAGGTGCTTCACAGCAGCAGAAGCAACATGTAAGGAAAAAATAAACATTTAACTTTTTAGTCACAAAAATGATCTTTTAGCAACAACTTTTTTATTTTCCCAAGGGTAAAAAGAGAAACTGGACCCCGAAAGTTATTGTACAATTTGTCCTCAGTACGCCGATTACCCATATGTGGGGTAAACCACTGTTTGGGCGCACGACAGGACTCGGAAGGGAAGGAACGCCATTTGACTTTTTAAATGAAAAATTGGCTCCAATCTTTAGCGGACATCATGTCACGTTTGGAGAGGCCCTGTGTGTGTAAATATTGGAGCTCCCCCACAAGTGACCCCATTTTGGAAACTAGACCCCCCAAGGAGCTTATCTAGATGCATAGTGAGCACTTTGAACCCCCAGGTGCTTCACAGATTGATCCGTAAAAATGAAAAAGTACTTTTTTTTCACAAAAATTTCTTTTAGCCTCAATTTTTTCATTTTCACAGGGGCAACAGGATAAAATGGATCCTAAAATTTGTTGGGTAATTTCTCCTGAGTACACCAATACCCCACATGTGGGGGAAAACAACTGTTTGGGCACACGGCAAGGCTTGGAAGGGAAGGAGCACCATTTGACGTTTGAATGAAAAATTAGCTCCAATCGTTAGCGGACACCAAGTCATTTTGGAAACTAGACCTCCCAAGAAACTAATCTAGATGTGTGGTGACCACTTTGAACCTCCAATTGCTTCACAGAAGTTTATAATACAGAGCCATGAAAATAAAAAAATCATTTTTCTTTCCTCAAAAATAATTTTTTAGCCTGCAATTTTTTATTTTCACAAGGGTAACAGGAGAAATTGGACCCCAATAGTTGTTGTCCAGTTTGTCCTGAGTACGCTTATATGCCATATATGGGGGGAACCAATGTTTGGGCACACGTCAGGGCTCGGAAGGGAAGTAGTGATGTTTTGATATGCAGACTTTGATGGAATGGTCTGCGGGCGTCACGTTGTGTTTGCAGAGCCCGTGATGTACCTAAACAGTAGAAACCCCCAAGTGACCCCATTTTGGAAACTGGAACCCCCCAAGGAACTTATCTAGATGTGTGGTGAGCACTTTGAACCCCCAAGTGCTTCACAGAAATTTATAACCAGATACAAGGTCTCAGGAACCAATATCATAGTATTAGTCTTTAAGGCTACTATAGGTATTACATGTGATGCTTCTTACTAGACATCCAAACACAAAATTGAATCATAAACTCACATAAAGAGGAGTAAAAGTAAAAATACACTTTATTATACAAAAGATACATAAAAACGGTGCAAAGTTTCTATATGACAATCAAAATATGTTTCACACAACCAGAGCAAATTTGAATCAGGAACAAGGGTGCACCCACTAAAATGTGTAGCACCACAGAACCACAGTTTTTTATTTTGATCACTGTGATAGAACCTATCACAGCGATCAAAATATACCTGGAATATATCTGCCCGCCAACAGATTTGGCGGGCACACTGTGCATGTGCCCGCCATTTTAGAAGATGGCGGCACCCATGGAGAAGACGGGCGGACAACAGGAGGGACACCGGAGCTCGGTAAGTATGCGGAGTTGGATCGTGCCATTGGGGGTGAGATCGGACTGCGGGGGGAGCAGACAGGAGGATGGAGGGGAGCAGAGGACAGGACGGGACGGAGGATGGGGGTGGCGGTGGTGGGGGCAGATCACAGTCTCCAGCCATGGCCGATATTACAGCATCGGCCATGGCTGGATTGTAATATTTCACCAGTTTTCATTGGTGAAATATTACGATTGCTCTGATTGAAAGTGAAAGTGAAACGTCACTTTCAACAGCCAATAAGAGCGATCATAGCCAAGGGGGGGAGTGAAGCCACCACCCCTGGGCTCAAGTACCACTCCCCCTGTCTCTGCAGGTCAGGTGAAATTACAGTTAACCCTTTCATCCGACCTGCAGGAACGCGATCATTCTGTGACTCAGCATATGCGTCAAAGGTCGGATTGGCACCAACTTTCATGATGCATACGCTGTGTCACATGTCAGGAAGGGGTTAAGTAATCCTGGGTTGTGAGAAGCCTCTATACACTACAGCTCACTCTCTAACTGCCCAACTACAATATCCCCTGCATTTGAGAGCTGTAATTCTCCATTTCTAGTCACCTCCATTTTAGATGCAATGGTTTTCCCATTTGCTGTGTTCTGGCGCCACCTAATGGTGAAAGTGTACAATGACTCATAATTATTGTTTTGTAAGGATCTGAGATGTGAATTCAGTGTCGTATTGGCCAGCTCTTAGTGACATAGTGAATAGGAGGAGCTGTTTTCAAGGCAAGTCTAGAATGTTCTTTAGTCTGAGGTGAGGGATGCCCTCATGGAGAGCAGAACACACGTGAAGGCTGTTTTCATTACAAGATCTCCTGCAGGCCTAAGAGCCTGGGTTACCTCTAAAACTTCTACAGACATCATTCTAAAGTCTTTTTAACTGGAATCACCTCAGTTTTTTGCATTCACCTATAAGTGACATCATTCTAAAGTCTTTCTGACTGGAATTACCTTTGCATTCACCTATAAGTACTTGTGCACGTGCCGTGACACACTGTGGAGTTAACCCTGAGTATAGGTCTGTAGCCTCTAGTTGCTGCATCTGCCTACCTCCTTCTGTAAGCTAGCAAAAGACACTGTCGAGTGTTCTTAAAGCTACAGACCCCAATCACATCTCAGCATCTAAGTGTGAACTGTAATTGCCGTGGACTATCCATGAGAGACTGTTCCTTATTTGTTCCAAGCTATAATTCCTGTTCCTGCTGAAGTAAAAGCAACTGTTATCCCCAAGAACGGTGTGTGTCATAATTCCTTCAGCTGCAGACACTGTGTGGGGGTGGAGAGAAGGGAACGTTCGGCTTGGTCATACTCATTACACTTCTTTTTTGCAGGTAGAAAAAAAGTTGTACTTTTGAATGACAACATTGGATTTAACATATCGTGTACTTGAAAATGGGGAAAAAAAATTCAAGTTTGGTGAAATTGCAAAAAAAAGTACAGTTCTTGCAGCGTCTCCATTTTTCGTAATCTGGGGGTTGTTGAGGGCTAATTTTTTGCGTGCCAAGATGATGTATTTATTGATACCATTTTGGTTCAGATATGATCTTTTGATTGTCCGTTATTGCATTTTATTGCAATGTACGGCGACCAAAAAAAGCGTAATTCAGACGTTTTGAATTTTTTTCTTGTTACGCCGTTTAGCGATCGGATTAATTTTTATTTATAATGATATAATGGGCGATTCTGAATGTGGCAATACCAAATATGTGCATATTTGATTTTTTTATTGTTTTATTTTGAAAGGGGTGAAAGAGAGGTGATTTGAACTTTTTTACATTTTTTATTTTTTTAAAACTTTTAAAAAACTTTTTTTACTTTTTGCCTGCTTCAATAGTCTCCATGGGAGACTAGAAGCTGCACTACTTTGATATCCTCTGCAACACACAAGCGATGATCAGATCGCCTGTGTGTAAATGAAATGCTCAATTGCTATGAGCGCCGACCACCAGGCGGGGCTCATAGCAATCTGGTAATGACAACCATAGAAGTCTGCTGAAGACCTCTAGTTGTCAAACCGACTCATAGGTGACCCGCTGTCAGAATTTGGCATTAGAAGGGGCAGAAGCCACATAGTAGAAAATTGTGATGATTTTGGCAAAGAGATTTCTGGTAACACAGGGTCATCAACGACATCCCCAAAAGCAGAAGTAAAATATAGATCTATAAAGCACAATAGGTATCTAAGAGATATGTCATTGGAACACCACACATCACACACATGCAGCACATAAACGTATGTTCACATTGTCCATAAAGCATACAAAAACTACAAGAAACAAAATGAGCGAAAACCCTGCTGTAACTAAACAAGTAAAAATCAAAGGTTCATCTAAATAGCACAGGGGTTCTTAGTATGGATTTTATGCTATTTTTGACCATAACAGTATTACTAAGAACCCTATGTTATTTAGATGCAACCTTGTTGATGCTTTTTTGTTTCAATGTGAACATGCGTTTAAGTGCTGCATGTATGCGAACTTAAATCAAGCTCAATGTTTGTGTTTTTTCTTAGTATTTTTGCATTCTATGCAAGCCAGGGTGTTGCCTCCCTCTCCTGAGCTTGAAATTACATTGAGGCTAAGTTCACACTTTGCAGAATTGCCGCGGAAATTTCCGCGGCAATTCTGCGCCTCCTGCCGCGGGTATATCGCATGCAGAATTAGCATGCATATACCCGCAGAAAACTAGCATTTTGCAAGCATAATTAGCTTGCAGAATGCTAGAGTTTTTCAAGCGATCTGTAGCATCGCTTGGAAAACTGACTGACAGGTTGGTCACACTTGTCAAACATAGTGTTTGACAAGTGTGACCAACTTTTTACTATAGATGCTGCCTATGCCGCATCTATAGTAAAAGATAGAATGTTTAAAAATAATTAAACAAATAAAAAACATGGTTATACTCACCTGCAGACCTCAGCGGCGTCCGTTCCTATAGATGTTGTGCGGTGAAGGGCCTGTGATGACGTCACGGTTGTGATTGGTCACGTGACCGGTCACATGCGGTCTCGCGACCAATCACAAGACCGTGACGTCATCGCAGGTCCTTCACCGCCCAGCAGCTATAGGAACCGAAGCGGCAGCGTGCAGCGGAGAGGCCGGAAGACTGCGGGGGACATCGAGGGTGAGTATATCGCTATTTTTTATTTTAATTCTTTTATTTTTGACCAATTATATGGTGCCCAGTCCGTGGAGGAGAGTCTCCTCTCCTCCACCCTGGGTACCAACTGCATATAATCTGCTTGCTTCCCGCATGGTTTGCACAGCCCCGTGCGGGAAGTAAGCCGATCAATGCACTCCTATGGCTGCAGAATCGCCGCGATTCCGCAATTTTAATGAACATGCTGCGTTTTTTTCTGGAATGCGATTCCGCTCAGGAGAAAAAATGCAGCATGTGCACAAAAAATGCGGAATGCATTCTGTTACATAGGATGCTTAATGGTAGCGTTTTTTTGCGGTTTTATAGCGTTTTTATAGTGAAAAAACGCGGAAAAAAACGCGAAAAATATGCTACGTGTGCATACAGCCTGAAAGGCTTCCCCAGACTGGTGTCCAAAGGTCAGGACCCGGTCCTTTTGTGTGCCCTTATTCACACACTGAGGTCAATTCTAACACATGCTAAAGATTTTAATATTAGACAGCGTAGAACCATCCCGATCAGGGCCACCTTGTAGATAGTGGGATGGCTTTTATGCTCTTTTTGATCAAAAACAGTATTACTAAGGACCCTGTGTTATTTAGACACACTTTTGCTTTTTACTTATTTAGTTACAGCAGAGTTTTTGCTCATTTTGTTTCTTGTAGGTTTTGTGTGCTTTATGGCCAATGTGAACATGTGTTTATGTGCTGCAAGTAGCTGCATGTATACCAACTTAAACCAAGCTCAATTTTTGTTTTTTTATTTTAATTTTCCATAGGAACCATACCTAACACTTTTCTAATAGTGATTTTCCAAGTTATTCTTATTTTTCATACAGTACATAAGACACTCAGATTTTCACTTTCACTGACAGTGATTTACTTCAACTTTAATAGAACAGATGCAAAAAGAGTGAAGCTAACATGTTGTGTGAGCTAAAACACTGCAATAAGACAAGCACAAAACATCTAATTTTGAAAATAATTTCTTTTTTAAATTACATATAAAGAAACAACTGCATATAGTATTGAAAGGTGATAACTAATAAACAGATATATATATATATATATATATATATATATATATATATATATATATATATATATATATACATATATATATATATATATATATATATATATATATATATATATATATATATATATATATATAGATGGGGTCTATCGAGCACAGGGTGGGATAATGATGTAGAGCATGAACTGAACAATTTCCAATAAGGTGTGGGATAATTGAATAGGAATAGTTAGTAAACCTACAGCGGCAAAGGGAGGAAGAGGGGTAGGGCTGGGTAAGGTAGTAGGCTAGAACTGCTAGGTGTCAGTAACATATTTTAGGATACAAGGTGACCAAAATGTTGAGTGAGTGTGTTTCCCAGCTGTAGAATTTTTCCAGCCGATAAATGAAGCATATTTTATCTATGAATTGTAAATATGTTGGAGGGGCGTGTTGCTTCCAATAGATTGGGATTACATTTTTAGCGGCCCCTATCATTATATCCAGAAGGTTGTGTTTATTTGCTTTAAAGTACCGTATATAGTTGAGTATAAGCCGATATTTTCAGCCCATTTTCTTAGGCTGAAAGTGACCCTCTCGGCTTATACTCGAGTCATTGTCCCAGGCGGTCGGCGGGGGAGGGGGAGCGGCAGCTGTACATCAGACTCCCCTGCTCCTGGCACATCTCTGCATTTCCCTGCTTCTCCTGCACCTGCAGCTCTTCCTGTGTTCAGCGGTCATTTGGTACCGCTCATTGAAGTAATGAATATGGACGCGACTCCACCCCCATAGCGGTGGAGCCGCATAGTCATTACTTTAATGAGCGGTACCAGTGACTGCAGAACACAAGAACAAGCTGCCCGCGCCATAGCATCAGAAAAGCAGGGACCGGAAGGGTGATTATAATAGGGAGGTGAGCCATGCGATATTCACCTGTCCCTGTTCCACCACCAGGCTCCATCTATCGCATCCTGTGGCTGTGACGTTCAGGTCAGAGGGCGCGATGATGTGTTTAGTGTGCGCGCCGCCCTCTGGCTGAACAGTCACTGCAGAGAGAAGGAAGATAGAGCGGTGTGCAGTGGTGGAATGAGCACAGGTGAATATTGCAAGTGCCGGTGTCCCTGCCTGCTCAGGACAAGAGGTGAGTATGTCATTTTTTTTAATCGCAGCAGCAGCAAATGAGGCAAATATTTCTATGAAGCATCTTATGGGGCCATAATCAACCTTAATGCAGCATTATATGGGGCAAATGTTTCTATGGAGCATCTTATGGGGCCATAATCAACTTTCATGCAGTATCATATGGGGAACATTTTCTATGGAGCATCTTATGGGACCATAATCAACCTTTATGCAGCATTGTATGGGGCAAATGTTTCTATGGAGCATCTTATGAGGCCATAATCAACCTTTGTGCAGCATTATATGGGATTTATTTTTGTATGAAGCATCTTATGGGGCCCATCATAAACTTTATGGAGCATTATATGTTGCATATTTTATTATGGAGCATCTTATGGGGCCCATCATGAACTGTATGGAGCATTATATAGGGCTCCTGATTCAATATGGATATTCAAAAACACTTAACCTACTGATGTCTCAATTAATTTTTAACATTTACCAGTAGCTGCTGCATTTTCCACCCTATGCTTATACTCGACTCATTAAGTTTTCCCAGTTTTTTGTGGCAAAATTAGGGGTCTCGGCTTATACTCTGGTCGGCTTAGTCTCGAATATATATGGTTTTTGGAAGTGCGGGAAAATAATACTTCAGTGGGTTTTAGGCTCTTTGTAATTAAACCTAGATTATGTAACGTCTGCAAATGGTTGTAAGCAAGGGAAAAGACAGAATATAGGCAATAGGTAAAATAAATGGATACTTCATCTCCAACACAAGTTGGAAATCAGTTAAGCTCAGGTGATGTGGAAATTCAAGGGTCCTATACTAGTGGGAGAGTATTTGTAGGATATTTCTTGTAAGAGCGTACATCTGGAGTAGCTATGTGATTTAGGAAGGATATTCTTAACTTCAGGATCAGTTAGATTAATATTTAGTTCCTTTTCCCAGAGAGTCAGAAAGATCAATTTATAAGTTATTATGGGGCAAATGAAGTGGTTTTATATTTGCAAGATCATCTTGGGAAAAGGGAAAGGAATTTTTGAAAGTAAGTCAAACCAAGACCAATTTTACACTATTGGAAATTTTAGCTTAAATTTTTTAAGAATGTGAATAATATAGATTTGTTGCAGGAAGTTGATAATGTGTTTTTGAACTTCATTTGGCCATGATTTGAATTTATTTGCTTTTAATAACTTCAATCTGGTAAACATATTTAAACATATAATTACACAAATACTTTCTGTCTATCTGATTGATAGACAATGCTGAATTACTATTAGTTCATTATTTTCACTTCTAATTGTGACTGGATTTTGTCAAGGAATTAACCTTGTTACATTGGTCTGACCATATTTGTCCCATTAGTCATTCCTATTTATGAAACACACACATGTAAATAGATCAGACAGATTAACATGATGATGACTTACTCTGACTTTTTAATTAGTAGATGCTATTTAAATGTCATTGTGTTTTAACACCCTTGAGATATTTCACCAGCCTCTTGTGTAGCTGCAGCATCTTTAACCTTGTCTGAGAGCTACATGTGTTCCCCCTACTCCCCATAGTCTGCAAGTGGCAAATATAATTATTAAAAAAATACTTTTGTTGAACAATATCATACAAAGTGTATGCTTCTCTTTACTCATTTACTTTTTTTTATTTGCAGAGTCAGAAGTCATGAGCCCATTTAATTTTACTTAAAACTGATCTCTTACTAGATTTTATACTAGATACTCCAGAAACTATTTCATAGATGTTTTAGACTGCCTGAGACTGTTGTACTTGCTTGAAAATCAATTTCAGAATTGCAATACAATTCCTTCTGAAAGGGAAAATTAATTGTCCACCAATCTAACCAGATTGACAGTTCCTCAATATCCTTTGTCCCTGCTCTTGAAACTTCACAAGGAGGTGTATTCGATTTACACATGACAGCTGCATATATATTGACTATATGGTGGCCCGATTCTAACGCATCGGGTATTCTAGAATATGCATGTCCACGTAGTATATTGCCCAGTCACGTAGTATATTGCCCAGCCACGTAGTATATTGCCCAGTCACGTAGTATGTTGCCCAGTCACGTAGTATATTGCCCAGCCACGTAGTATATTGCTCAGCCACGTAGTATATTGCCCAGCCACGTAGTATATTGCCCATTGACGTAGTATATTGCCCATTGACGTAGTATATTGCCCAGCCACGTAGTATATTGCCCAGTCACTTAGTATATTGCCCAGCCACGTAGTATATTGCCCAGCCACGTAGTATATTGCCCAGCCACGTAGTATATTGCCCAGTGACGTAGTATATTGCCCAGCCACATAGTATATTGCCCAGTGATGTAGTATATTGCCCAGCCACGTAGTGTATTGCCCTGCCACATAGTGTATTGGCCAGCTACATAGGATACAGCACAGCGATGTAGGATATTGCACAGAGCCACATAGTATATTGCACAGCTTTGTAGTATATTGCCCGGCCTTGTAGTATACAGCAGAGCCACGTAGGATATTGCCCAGTGACAGGTCCAAAAAATAAAAAATAAACATACTCACATAATGATCCGAGGGCCCCTTGTAGTGTATCATACTCACCATTCTTGTCGCTGCTCCTCCGCGTCCCGCCTCTCCTCTTCCTGGGATCCTGTGCAGATGGTAGTGTTCGGCTTCAGGAAAATGGCCGCGGGATGCCGCGCGTGCGTAGATCGAGATCGCGGCGGCCATTTTCCTGAAGCCGAGTTCCATTGCAAGTGCCAGGGCTGGTGGGAGCAGGACCTATGAAGACGTCGCGGTCACATGACCGTAACGTCACGGCAGGTCCTTGCCACACACCAGCCCTGGGACGGGACCTCACCGCAAGCTGACGCTTGTAATGGAGCGGTCTGGGGAGCGTGGCGAGGAGCTAGAAAGGCGGCGGAGGGTAAGTATAGCAGGTTTTTTTTTTAAATTTATTATTTTTAACATGACACTTTGTACTATTGATGCCGCATAGGCAGCATCAATAGTACAAAGTTTGGGACACACAGGGTTAATAGCAGCGGTAACGGAGTGCATTACCCGCGGCATAACTGGGTCCATTACCGCCGGCATTAACCCTGTGTGAGCGGTGTATGCGGGCGCCAGGCAGTGAGTGCGGGGAGTAAGGAGCGGCCATTTTTTTCTGGACTGTGCGCGTCGCTGATTGGTCACGGCAGCCATGACAGGCAGCTGCCGAGACCAATCAGCGAACGAATAACGGTGACAGAAGGACAGACGGAAGTGACCCTTAGACAATTATATAGTAGATGAGGTTAAGATTAGGGTTAAGCAAGCATGCTTGGTGATACTCTGATAACACCATAGTATCTGGGTGCTCAGATGTGCTTGGCATTCAATGAGCATTGTCTGCTGATTGGCTGTATTACTGGAATCCCCGCCCTGCAGGTTTGGCATTACTATGATTAGCTGGTTGTACTATCTCAAAGGTTATAAAAGGACAAGTGTCCCCAAGCTCGGCATGCTGACTCCATTGCACAGCTCAAGGACAGTTTACATTGGAGGGAGAGAGTGTTTGTCCAGGGCTGTGTTCACAGTTGAACAAATCAGTCATCTAGCATTGATACTGGTGCTGATTCTGAACCTTCATGTTAACAGTCCTTCTAAGGGCTAAGCCAGTGCTTTCTAGTTTATATCAGCTACATTCTGCATTTAGCCTAGGGATAGTTGCAGGGAGAATGGTAGAATAAAGGCTTTAGGCAAGGCTGAGGGCTTCACAGTCTATTGCAAACTAAATAGCAGCTGCGCGTGACCTGTTTTTTTTTTGGGGGGGAGGGATAATATACTATATTGTCACCCATACAGTATTACCTGATTGGTGGCACAGTTCTGCGTTATATAACACTCCACAAAATGTATAGAAAAATTTGCCTGGATTCAATTACTTATCCATAGAGTATTATGTGCTATCTGTTACATTTTGATGGTATATAAAACTCAAAAAACTCTTAAAAACATTTTTATGGGTATAATGATTCTTCCATATGCTGTAATGAAGTTCTAATTATATTACGATGGTATATAAAACAAAAAAAACATTCTAAACCTTTTTAACCATTCAGTGATTCATCCATACACTGTAATACGGGTCTTTTTACAGTAGGGTGGTATATAAAACTTGAAAAAACCCTTTCAAAACATTTTATGGATTAAATTATTCATCCATATAATGTAACATGGTTCTTGTTGCATTATAGTAGTATAAAAACTTTAAAAAGTTCTAAGACTTTTTATGGATTCAGAGATTCATCCATACACTGTAACATGGTTCTTGTTAATTTATAGTGGTTTATAAAACTGAAGAACACCTTCCAATGCTTTTTATGGATTAGGTGATTCATCAATATACTCTTATGCAGTTCTTGTTACATTATGGAGGTATATAATACTCCAAAAAGCATTGAAATTTGTTTTGCGAGTCAATTAGTCATCCATTTAGTATTATTTGCTTTCAGTGTAATTTCGGTGATATATAACACTCCCAAAAAGCATTACAATTTTTTTCTAGATTCAATTAGTCATCCATACAGTTTACAGTGGCTTGTGTAAAATTATGGTGTTTTAACATTTTTAAAAACTGCTTGGCCTATTACAGTTCACTAAATATTTTTGTTCCACAAATTCTCTTTTCTCATATTTACTGCATAACCTGGTTCGTGTGAAATAACAAAGAAATAAAAAAGAAAAATTGGTTTGCAAATTTTGTTATTCCAAAATTGACTATTATCATACAGATGTGCTCAAAAGTCTACATACCCTGGCAGAATTGTATTTTCTTGGGCTTTTTCCAGAGAATATGAATGATAATACCAAAACTTTATCTCCACTCATGGTTACTAGTTGGGTGAATACATTTATTGTCAAACTACTGTGTTTTCTCTTTTTAAATCATAATGACAACCCAAAATATCCAAATATCCATATGACCCTGAACAAAAGTTCACATACCCCATTCCTTAATACCATGTTTTGCCCCCTCTAACATCAATGACAGCTTGAAGTCTTTTGTGGTAGTTGTGGAAGAGATTCTTTATTTTCCCAGATAAGAAAGCTGCCCACTCTTCTTTGCAAAAAGCCTCCAGTTCCTGTAAATTCCTGGGTTGTCTAGCATGAACTGCACTTGAGATCTCCCCAGAGTGGCTCAATGACATTGAGGTCAGGAGACTGAGATGGCCACCCTAGAACCTTCACTTTGTTCTGCTGTAGCCAATGACAGGTCAACTTGGCCTTATGCTTTGGATCGTCATGTTGGAATGTCCAAATATGTCTCATGCGCAGCTTCTGCGCTGATTGCAAATTTGCTTCCATTATATGCTGATAACGTGTTGCATTCATCTTTCCTTCAACTTTGACCAAGTTTCCTGTGCCTTTCAAGCTCACACATCCCCAAAACATCAGCAATCTACCTCCGTGCTTTAAAGTATGAATGTTGCTCTTTTCATCAGGCCTTATTGACCTCTCTCCAAATGTATCGGTTATAGTTGTGGACACAAAGTTCAATTTTGGTCTCATCTCTCCAAATTATCTTGCTCCAGAAGTTTTGAGGCTTGTCTCTGTGCTCTTTTGCATATTGTAGGAGAGATACTTTGTGGCATTTATGCAGTAATGGCTTTCTTCTGGCGACTCAACCATGCAGACCGTTTTTCTTCAAATGCCTCCCTATTGTGGATCTTGAAACAGCCACACCGCTAGTTTTCAGAGAGTCCAGTATTTCAGCTGATGCTATTTGTGGGTTTTTCTTTGCATCCCGAACAATTTTCCTGGCAGTTGTGGATGAATTTTTTGTTGGTCTACCTGACCGTGGCTTTGTTTTTATAGAGCACTTGATTTTCCATTTGTAAATCACAGTTTGAACGCTGCTGACTGGCATTATCAATTCCTTGGATATCTTTTTGTATTCCTTTCCTGTTTTATACAGTTCAACTACCTTTTCCTGTAAATCCGTTGACAATTCTTTTGCTTTTCTCATGACTCACAATCTAGAAACATGCTGCAAAAAAGAGAGTTTATTTGACAAAAAAACATTAAGTTGCCAAATAAATCAACGGTTCAGCCTAAGTCCGGCCATTATCAAGATATATCTGTGTTATAGCAAAAATAGAAACACAAAGGGAAAAAAATCATTTTAAATAAAATTATGAAAAAATATTGGTGTGCATAAAGAAATGATTATATAGTATTATAGTATAGTATATATTATACTATATAATCATTTCTTTATGTGCAATGAGACTTTGTAATAATGTTATTTAAAATATATACTGCCATGAGTAACAGGTTCACGCTGTCCCTAGCAGCCTATTACCTGTGGAGTTGCTATCAATTCACCACACTTTCTCTGATTGAACAAGACACTTCCTGCATTTGATACTAACCCTCAGTTCCCCCTCCATAATCTGGGCTGGCCACTACAGTTAGCCCCAGAGCATTTTACTTTCAAATAACATTAATATAACATGCATATAACTACTTGGGGTATCAAGGAATAAAACATTACCTCCTCCACTCCTACATTTGGCCCATATGCCCTACTTGATTATTCAGCAGTTTCTGAAAACCAACCCAGATTTGCCAGAGCCTCAGGTCAAGGTACACTGGGTCAGTGCCTATTTCTGCAAGTAAGCTACAGCTGCCACCATTCTAGCAGCATTGAATGCAAGTGCCAGCACACCAAATGGTTTGCAACATGACCACATGCTGGAACTCCATACTGCGTATGCTGGAAAGTCTTTGTGAGCCACAATGACCAGTTGTGGAATACTGGCTCCAACATACCTGTCCATATTCTTTTCAGCCTTAGCACATAACAACTGAATAATGGGCATGGATGTCTGACATTTTTGAAGTTCTCCATAACTTTGAGGATGCAACAAAGATGGTGAGTGGCAAAGACGCCATAACCAGCACAACTATCCCGCTTCTGTTCCTGCTTAAAAAGTCGTTGCTGACAATTAAATATGAAACTTTACATGCAATGCATACTTCCTAGTCAAGGTGTGGGAAGATATGAGAAAGGGAGATAATAATAATAATCTTTTTTATTTATATAGCGCCAACATATTCCACAGCGCTTCACAGTTTTTGCATACATTATCATCACTGTCCCCAATGAAGTTCACAATTTAAATTCCCTATCACTATGTCTTTGGAGATGCTGCCCAGCCCAGCCTCATCTCATCTGCAAAGCAAGGAACAGTGAGGAGGCAGAGACTGAGGAAGAGGAGGAGGAACAGGAGCTGGCTGATAGCACAACAGAGGCTAGTTACACCCACAGGCTTCATCCCATTTCTTCTATGTGCATGGGCTGATGAGGGGAATGAGTAGTAAGAGATGGAGGAGGAGATAGAGAGCTGTCATTATGGTGGAGATGGCTGTAGGAAGCTTGGCACATATGACAAGATTTTATGCACCGCTGCCTTTCCTGTGATCCTTGCGTTACATTCATCTTGGCGAAAAAAGAGTTTTGGTTGTTCACCTTGCTAAACCCACACTACAAGGACAGCTTTGTATCTCTCCTTCGTGAGGCAGAGAGATCTCCTGAAATGGTGCTATACCAGAAGGCCATTGTGGAAAATATGTTGAAAAATTCCTATCAGACAATGCTAGCAGCAGGGGCAAGCTTCCCTGCCCAACCAAGGAGGAAAAGCGAGGGAAACACACACCAGGTATAGCAAAGGCAGAGATACACTTTCAAAGGCCTGGACCAATTTTATGACACCATCCCAGCATCCACGGCCTGATGACCCAGTAGTTTTGAAAAGGAGGGAAACGTTTTTAGAGATGGTCAAGCAATACCTGGCCAACAAAACCAGCATACTACCTAATTCCTCTGCCACATTCAGCTATTAGGTCTCAAAGCTAGACACCTGGCATGAGCTGTCACTCTATGCATTGGAGGTTTTGTGCTGCCCCTCCACTATCATCTTGTCTGAACAGGTTTTTAGTGGCGTGGGGGAATCAGAACAGACAGGCGCTTACGCCTATCAACAGAAAGTACTGACAGCTTCTCTCTGATAAAAATGAACAAAACCTAGGTTAGCCCCAACTTTTCCATGCCACCAGATGACAGCAGCACATAGAGTGTTTTTAATCTTCAATATTTGAATGAGAGGGTTCCAGTTTTTGCCTTCAGGGGTCTATTGATGACTTAATGACACTGCATATAATTTTTTCCTACTTTTGAACTTTATGCAAAGCCTTTATGAATTTAGGAGTACATAAATATTTTAACCCCTTTCTCTTTCCCACCTTTGCCCTGTGACATGAGCAATTTGATCTGGGACGGATGGATATGCCCAGGCGATCGTGCACGCACACAGGCTGTGCGCATGTGACCGCTGCCAGGTGTCAGCTGATTCTGACAGCTGAAACCTGGCACTCAGTGCCAGGAGCAGTCCCGTACCACTCCCAGCACTTTAACCCATTAAATGCAGCAATCGAACTCTGGCACAGTATTCCGGGAGCAGACAGAGAGAAGACAGCCACTTTGCCTTTGGATTGGAGACCCCATGGAGTCATCGCAGGGTCCTGATTACTGCCATGGTCACCGGAACTTGTAAAGTTGCTAGATCATGCTTAAACCATTACCAGCAACTTACTCTGTCAGTGCCGAGCTGACTTTTTGTATAGCAAAGGAATGCTGCTGCATCCCCATGCTATACAAGTAATTAGCCTGCAAAAAATGATAGTTCCATAGTGGGACAAAGTGAAAAAGTTTAAAAAAAAGTGAAAACAATTGTTTACATAATTGTAAAAATATTTAAAAAATGAAAAAATAATAATAAAAAATCTAAGGATATTGTACCCATAAATAAAAATTTGTATGAAAACAATATAAACAATAAAAGTGCACATATCCAAATATGTGCACTTTTATCATCACATGCGGAACAACTGGAGAACTATCTATAGAACCTATAGAACTATCTCGCTAGTTGACCCCTTTAGTGAATACCAAAAAGATAAAGAACAAGGCAAAATACAATGCTTTGTCATCATACCGCCAAACAAAAAGTGGAATAAAATGCAATCAAAAAGACTTATATAAATAAACATGGTATTGCTCAAAACATCATCTTGTCCTGCAAAAAACAAGCAGCCATACAGCTACATCAAAGAAAAAAATTAAAAAGTTGTAGATTTCAGAGTAAAGCAATGCAAAAAAAAATTTTTTTTTCTATTAAATAGTTTTAATTGTGTAAAAATGTCAAAATATAAAAAAAAACATTCATATCGCTTTAATCATACTGACCTGAAGAGAATAAAATGCCTTATCAATTTTACCACATGCGGAAAAACATAAACTCCCGACCCCAAATAAACTGAATTGCCAATTCTTATTCATTCTGCCTCCCAAAAAGTGGAATAGAAAGCGATAAAAAAGTCATGTGTTTGAAAGTGGTAACAATAAAAACGTCAATTCGACCAGCAAAAAACAAGTGCTCACATGGCTCTGTGGGTCAAAACATAGAAAAATTATACTTCTCAAATTATTTTTTGCAATAAAAAGTGTCTTTTAGTGTATGACAGCAGCCAAACATAAAAACCTGATATAAATCTGGTATCTCTGTTATCGCACCGACCCGAAGAATAAAGTCGCCTAATCACTTATACAGTTTTGTGCACTGTTGAAATGAACACTGAACAGAGGCAAGACAGAGTACAGAGTAAGTCTGCTGCCTCATAATAGTGAATGGATCTCTCGGGGGTTTCATCTGAATCACGTCACTCAGAAATTTAGATGGAAACCCCAAAATAAGTGGTCAGCGTAGAGCGGCAGATAAATGTGATCCCAAACGTTATATAAAATGTTCCTAATAAAAGCGTCAATGCAATCCACAAAAAAAGTAAGTCCTCACTCTGATCTGTTATCTGTTAAAAAATATATGGGACTTCCACGTTACTGGTATTACAAAGGCTCTGGAAAAGCAAAATGGCTCCTCACCCGCAAAAAGAAATTCAGCAAACTCTGTGCTCCCAAATACAAATGCCCCCCTCCCTTCTGAGCTCCATAGTGTACATAAACCACATTTAGCATCCACTTTTGGCATTTCTGAAGCAATGAGAGCCTGCCTAAGTTATGGTGCATGCCCCCAGAAACACGGGCTGGGCATAACTAACTGGTGACTGCAACGTACTGGTCACTACAGCGTACTGGTTACTACGACGGTGGTTTGCAATTTTCATTTGGCAACATTCATTGCTGCTTGTTTGTGGAAACTACCCATGGAGTCAAAATCAGCACTACACCTGTAGATAAATTCGCAAAGGGGTAACATTTTCAAAATGGGGTCACTTGATTGGGGAATTCTGCTCTTCTAGCAATAAGGTGAGCTATATATGGAGTCCGCAAACTCTTCTAGGAAAATCTGCGCTCCACGAGGCAAATTACGCTCCGTTACTCCTGACTCTTTCCGTATGGCTAATTAGTACTGTACAGCCACATATGGGGTATTGCAATGTTCAGTAGAAATTGTGATGGTAAAAATGTAGTTATTTTTTCTTCACTGCTCAATGGTATAAAATTCTGTGACACACCTGTGATGTCAATATGATCACTGCACCACTAGATGAATTCTTTGAGAGGTGTAGTTTGTAAAATGGTGTCACTTATGGGGGTTCTGCTGTTCTGCCACATCATGGGCTCTCCTAGTGGGACATGGTACCTGCAAACCATAGAAGTAAAATGTAGGGCTCCTTGCCTTTTGAGCTTTGCACTGTGCCTCAAAAATATTTCCTATTACATGTAGGGTATGGGCGCACTCAGGAAAAAAATGGACCTCAGTTTGTTCTAAAAAAAAATTCCTATTATCCCTTAGAAAAATTAAAAACTTGGTGCTAAAACAACATTTTTGTGAGGAAAATGTGATTTTATATTTTTTCACTGCTCAATGTAATAAACTTCTGTGGAGCATCTGGGGGTACAAGATGCTTAACATGTATCTAACTACATTCCTTAAGGGTTCTATTTTCCAAAATGGGGTCACCTGTGGGTGGTTTCCACTGTTTAGGCACATCAAGGTCTCTCCAAAAGGGACGTGATGTGCACCAATGATTTCAGGAAATTTTACATTCAAAAAGTCAAATGACGCTCCTTCCCTTACGAGTCCTGCTGTGTGCTCAAACAGTAATTTTCTCCCTCATATGAGGTGTCAGTGTACTGAGGAGAAATTGCACAACAAATTGTGTGGTGCAATTTCTCCTGCTACCTTATGAAAATGAAATGTTTTGTGCTGAAAACATATTTGTGGGGAAAATTAGATTTCTTTTATTTTTACGGATCAACGTTATAAACTTCTATGAAGCACGTGAGGGTTCAATGTGCTCACCACACATCTAGATCAGTTCCATGAGGGGTCAGGTTTCCAAAATCACTTGTGTTGGATTTTTACTGTTTAGGCACATCAGAGGCTTGCCAAATGTGACATGGCGTCCGCCAATTGTTGCAGCAAATTTTGCATTAAAAAAGTCAAATGGCGCTCCTTCCCTTCCGAACTCTGTCATGCGCCCATACAGTGTTTTTCTCCCTCATATGGGCTATTGGCATACTCAGCAGAAATTGCACTGCAAATTTTGAGGTCCATAGTTTCCTGTTACCCTTGTCAAAATAAAAAATGTAGGATCTCAAATAATTTTTTTGGGAAAAAAGTTAAATGTTCATTTTTTTTCCACATTCCCAAAATTCTTGTGAAGTATTTGAAAGGTTAATAAACTTCTTGAATGTGGTTTTGAGTACCTTGAGGGGTGCAATTTTTAGAATGGTGTCACTTTTGGGTATCTTCTAGCATATAGACCCCTCAAAGAGACTTCAAATGTGATGTGGGCCCTAAAAAAATGGTCTTGCAAAAATGAGAAATCGCTGATCAACTTTTAACCCTTATAACTTCCTAACAAAAAAATTTGGGTTCCAAATTTGTGATGATGTAAAGTACACATGTGGGGAAATGTTACTTTAAATTTTTTCACTCTTTATTTCATCGCAGCTGTTTGGCAAATTCAATAAAACTTTTTTTTTTTTCTCATTAATGTACACTCTAAACCCCATCTTCACTGAAAAAAACAGAAATGTAGAAATGTTTGCAAATTTACTAAAAAAGAAAAACTGAAATAACACATGGTCATAGGCAGGGCCAGACTGGGACTAAAATTCAGCCCTGGCATTTGAAGTCACACAGGCCCACTTGTCGCATGGTGACTGTATAATATCTTTGTACACTTGTAGGCTACAAGAAGTGAGGGGAGTGTAACACGACTATATAACATATAATCACAGCAGTATCCAGCATTACAGCTCAGTCCCCATAGAATGTAATACAGCAAATCCACCATAGACTATAATACAGCACAGCCCCCATAGACTATAATACAGCACAGCCCCCATAGAATGTAATACAGCACAGCCCCCATAGAATGTAATACAGCACAGCCCCCATAGAATGTAATACAGCACAGCCCCCATAGATTGTAATACAGCACAGCCCCCATAGAATGTAATGCAGCACAGCCCCCATAGAATGTAATACAGCACAGCCCCCATAGAATGTAATGCAGCACAGCCCCATAGAATGTAATACAGCACAGCCCCATAGAATTTAATGCAGCACAGTCCCCATAGAATGTAATGCAGCACAGCCCCCATAGAATGTAATGCAGCCAGCCCCATAGAATTAAATGCAGCACAGCCCCATAGAATGTAATACAGCACAGCCCCATAGAATATAATGCAGCACAGCCCCATAGAATATAATGCAGCACAGGCCCATGGAATGGAATGCAGCCAGCCCCCATAGAATGTAATGCAGGCAGCCACCATACAATAAAATGCAGCACAGCCCCCATAGAATGTAATGCAGGCAGCCCCCATAGAATGTAATGCAGGCAGCCCCCATAGAATGTAATGCAGCACAGCCCCCATAGAATGTAATGCAGCACAGCCCCATAGAATGTAATGCAGCACAGCCCCATAGAATATAATGCAGCACAGGCCCATAGAATGGAATGCAGCCAGCCCCATAGAATATAATGCAGCACAGGCCCATGGAATGGAATGCAGCCAGCCCCATAGAATATAATGCAGCACAGGCCCATGTAATGGAATGCAGCCAGCCCCATAGAATATAATGCAGCACAGGCCCATGGAATGGAATGCAGCCAGCCCCCATAGAATGTAATGCAGGCAGACACCATACAATATAATGCAGCACAGCCCCCATAGAATGTAATGCAGGCAGGCAGCCCCCATAGAATGTAATGCAGGCAGGCAGCCCCCCATAGAATGTAATGCAGGCAGGCAGCCCCCATAGCATGTAATGCAGGCAGGCAGCCCCCCATAGAATGTAATGCAGGCAGGCAGCCCCCATAGAATGTAATGCAGGCAGGCAGCCCCCATAGAATGTAATGCAGGCAGGCAGCCCCCATAGAATGTAATGCAGGCAGGCAGCCCCCCCATAGAATGTAATGCAGGCAGGCAGCCCCCATAGAATGTAATGCAGGCAGGCAGCCCCCATAGAATATAGTGCAGGCAGGCAGCCCCCATAGAATGTAATGCAGGCAGGCAGCCCCCCATAGAATGTAATGCAGGCAGGCAGCCCCCATAGAATGTAATGCAGGCAGGCAGCCCCCATAGAATGTAATGCAGGCAGGCAGCCCCCATAGAATGTAATGCAGGCAGGCAGCCCCCATAGAATGTAATGCAGGCAGGCAGCCCCCCCATAGAATGTAATGCAGGCAGGCAGCCCCCCATAGAATGTAATGCAGGCAGGCAGCCCCCATAGAATGTAATGCAGGCAGGCAGCCCCTCATAGAATGTAATGCAGGCAGGCAGCCCCCCATAGAATGTAATGCAGGCAGACAGCCCCATAGAATGTAATGCAGGCAGGCAGCCCCCATAGAAAGTAATGCAGGCAGGCAGCCCCCATAGAAAGTAATGCAGGCAGGCAGCCCCCATAGAAAGTAATGCAGGCAGGCAGCCCCCATAGAAAGTAATGCAGGCAGGCAGCCCCCATAGAAAGTAATGCAGGCAGGCAGCCCCCATAGAAAGTAATGCAGGCAGGCAGCCCCCCCCCAATAGCTCCACAATCCAGTCATCACTCATTGATAAAAAAACAAACAAACACTCTACTCACCTCTCTCCTCGTGTCCCGCGCTGCTCCTGGCTCAGGTCTCAGCAGTCGCAGTCTGCCCGCCCGGTCACACAGCAGGTGCGCGATGATATGACGTCATCGCGCACCCGCAGTGTCAGCGGCAGGCAGAGCGGGGAATGATGGGAGAGGGGGCGTCAGCGGACGCTCTCTCCTCCATCATTGCATTCAACTGTACCGGCGTCTATGACGCCGGTATAGTTGAATGCGGGGCCGGGAGTGTGCCGCGACAGCGTGGGGAGTGTGCCGACAGCGGCACACTCGAGCGGCCCACTACTGCCACCGGCCCTTCTGGCATTTGCCAGAACTGCCCTATGGCCAGTCCGGCCCTGGTCATAGGCATTCAGACCCTTTGCTCAGTATAGAGTAGAAGCACCCTTTTGAGCAAGTACAACCATGAGTCTTCTTGGGAATGATGCAACAAGTTTTTCACACCTGGATTTGGGAATGCTCTGCCATTCTTCCTTGCAGAGCCTATCCAGTTCTGTCAGATTGGATGGTGAACGTTGGTGGACAGCCATTTTCAGGTCTCTCCAGAGATGCTCAATTGGGTTTAGGTCAGGGCTCTGGCTGGGCCAGTCAAGAATGGTCACAGAGTTGTTCTAAAGCCACTCCTTTGTTATTTTAGCTGTATGCTTAGGGTCATTGTCTTGTTGGAAGATGAATCTTCAGCCAAGTCTGAGGTCCAGAGCTCTCTGGAATAGGTTTTCATCCAGGATTTCTCTGTGCTTGGCCACATTCATGTTTCCTTCAATGACAACCAGTCATCCTGTCCCTGCAGTTGAAAAACACCCCCATAGCATGATGCTGCCATCACCATGTTTCACTGTTGAGATTGTATTGGGCAGGTGATGAGCGGTGCCTGTTTCTCTCCACGTATACCACTTAGAATTATCACCAAAAAGGTCTATCTTCGTCTCATCAGACCATAGAATCTTTTAAAGAAAAAAACACACCGGCGCTCCCAGAGGGTGTTGAAGATAGTAATAGGTCAAAGGTGCTGGTGCCTGGACAGCTACTGTGCTAGGTCTGTCATGTGTCAAAAGAAATGATAATAAAAATTAGGCCACCGCGCTAACCAAATAAAAGATGGTTCACTGAGCAAGCTCAAATAATAACGTGCTCAGGTAAACCTGAAGGTCCTAGTGTATCAACACATAAGTAACCAATCTGGATCAATGGATAAAGTGCTAGCTAGCAGCCACCAAAAGTGGTGACGGCCAGTGCTATAAGTATGTATAAATGACCAATCTGGGTAAAAATTTGTGTGTATTTCTAACAGCCACCAGTGCTACTGGACATGTGCCAAGATGGAGGATGGAATATCGTAATGCCAAATGACAATTAAACACTTCCTAGCAGTCACCGGTGATAATGGTCATATGTCCAGATAGGTAATGCAGTAGCAGGTGAATGTCTGAAAAAATGGTTCCAATTGGAGAAAAGTGAGGCAAACACTTACTAATGTTGCGTCGCTGCAGTGCCAGTACTATATCCGTTCCGGAGTCATGGTATGCCAGAAGAGAAGGAGACAAGCTGAAATCTGTGCATCAGAACTTGGGGGTCAGAGCGGCGGTGTGAGGCGGCAGAGCTATGGGGAGCGTCCTCCCCTATAGGCGCCCAGCCGCCACGCGCACCTGAAGGACCCGCGTGAGCAGCATGCCTTGGCCGAAGGCACCGCTAGACTGTAGCGGTGTATGAGGGGGGCGTGGTCTAGGTGACGTCACCTAGAGATGAAAGCAAAGAGCAGGGGACGGATGCCGAGCAGGGCCTATTGCCTACGCGTTTCGAAGGTCACCAGACCTTCTTCGTCTGGGTTAAAGGTCCCAGCTGTCTACTGCTCTTTATATAGAACCTGCCCACCGCTAATAGAAAAAAACATAAAAGAAACATGAGCCACAAAGTACCCACAAGGCAAAGGGCTGGAGGACTGGTTTAAAACTAAAAGTGGATAAATAATCTACTCCCATAGACAATTATTGAATGTATAAAATATGAGCGTGACTGTATCCCAATATGTCATTAGGAAAAAACATATAAAATACACATAACTACAATAAACCTTTACTAAGGTAAAAAAGGGGGGATTTTAAAAAACTAATTGGATTATGTTGTGAATAATTTCCAACCCATAAAAAGTATAAGACCATACATATGGTAAAATTTGGGTGACCCAATAAGCATGAGGTACACCCAGGAAAAGAGAAATGGAAAAGGGAAAAAGAGGGGGGGAGGGAAGGGGGTACTATTACGGGTTGTTGTACGGATGGAAAGCTATAAAAACTATAATTTATTTATTCGTAAAACTGGTATTCCAGAACAAATTTACCATTTACCTATTATTACGCAATATCATTATGGATACAAGCAATTTACTAAAATTATACATAAGCACTAGCCAACCCTTTAGTTAGATAAAGTAATAGGTGAACTGTTATCAAAACATCCAAAGTTCGTTTTTAGAAAATCGCAAACAATAGGGAACAATATACAGTAGCTCCAACAACGAGTAAGGGTCCTACTAAAGGAACATCCTCACAAAGTCTAGGCTTCACACCATGCGGTACCTGCTCCTGTTGTGTGCGTACAAATTTCAGGAAAATAAGACAACTTAAATTTTATAATTCTAACGGCACTCAGGAATTTGTAATCAAGGACGGTATATCGCGTTGGTCATCGGGAGTGATCTACCTAATTAAATGTCCTTGCGATAAAATCTATGTAGGCCGCACAAAACGCAGACTTATGGATCGACTGAAGGAACATTTCAATAATATAGAAAAAGGCTTTCTTGACCATCCCCTCTCGAGGCACTTTAAAGAGCACCACGGTAGATCCACAAAAGGGTTAACATTTTGTGGTATTCAGGTGGTACATAAGAATTGGAGGGGAGGTGACTATATAAAATTAATGTCACCTACCGAATCCAAGTGGATTTTTATGCTGGACAGTCTAGCCCCTAGGGGTTTGAGCCATGAGGTAGAGCTATATGCTTTTAAATAATAATTTTAGATAGATATATTTTTAGGAATAAATAAATTATAGTTTTTATAGCTTTCCATCAGTACAACAATCCGTAATAGTACCCCCTCCCCCCCCCTCTTTTTCCCTTTTTCATTTCTCCCTTTCCCTGGGTGGACCTCATGCTTATTGGGTCACCCAATTTTTACCATATGTATGGTCTTATACTTTTTATGGGTTGGAAATTATTCACATCTTAATCCAATTAGTTTTTTAAAATCCTCCCTTTTTTAACTTAATAAAGGTTTTTTGTAGTTATGTGTATTTTATATGTTTTTTCCTAATGACATATTGGGATACAATCACGCTCATATTTTATACATTGAATAATTGTTTATGGGAGTAGATTATTTAGCCACTTTTAGTTTTAAACCAGTCCTCCAGCCCATTTCCTTGTGGGTACTTTGCGGCTCATGTTTCTTTTATGTTTTTTTTCTATTAGCGGTGGGCAGATTCTATATAAAGAGCAGTAGACAGCCGGGACCTTTAGCCCTGATAAAGAAGGTCCGGTGACCTTCGAATCGCGTAGGCAATAGGCCCTGCTCGGCATCTATCCCCTGCTCTTTGCTTTCATCTCTAGGTGACATCACCTAGACCACGCCCCCCTCATACACCGCTACAGTCTAGCGGCGCCTTCGGCCGAGGCATGCCGCTCACCGGTCCTTCAGGTGCGTGTGGCGGCTGGGCACCTATAGGGGAGGATGCTCCCCGTAGCTCTGCCACCCCACACCGCCGCTCTGACCCCCAAGTTCTGGAAGCACGGATTTCAGCTTGTCTCCTTCTCTTCCGGCAAACCATCACTCCAGAATGGATATAGTACCGGCACTGCAGTGACGCAACATTAGTAAGTGTTTGCCTCACTTTTCTCCAATTGGAACCATTTTTTCAGACATTCACCTGCTACTGCATTACCTATCTGGACATATGACCATTATCACCGGTGACTGCTAGGAAGTGTTTAATTGTCATTTGGCATTACGATATTCCATCCTTCATCTTGGCACATGTCCAGTAGCACTGGTGGCTGTTAGAAATACACACAAATTTTTACCCAGATTGGTCATTTATACATACTTGTAGCAGTGACCGTCACTAGGGTTGAGCGAAACGGGTCGATCATTTTCAAAAGTCGCCGACTTTTGGCTAAGTCGGCGTCTCATGAAACCCGATCCGACCCCTGTGCTTGTCGGCCATGCGGTACGCGACTTTCGCGCCAAAGTCGCGTTTCAATGACGCGAAAAGCGCCATTTCTCAGCCAATGAAGGTGAACGCAGAGTGTGGGCAGCGTGATGACATAGATCCTGGTCCCCACCATCTTAGAGAAGGGCATTGCAGTGATTGGCTTGCTGTCTGCGGCGTCACAGGGGCTATAAAGGGGCGTTCCCGCCGACCGCCATCTTACTGCTGCTGATCTGAGCTTAGGGACAGGTTGCTGCCGCTTCGTCAGAAGCAGGGAGAGCGTTAGGCAGGGTCCACTAACCACCAAACCGCTTGTGCTGCAGTGATTTCCACTGTCCAACACCACCTTCGGTGTGCAGGGACTGTGGAAGCTATTTTTTTTTTTTTTCCCCTCAGCGCTGTAGCTCATTGGGCTGCCCTAGAAGGCTCCGTGATAGCTGTATTGCTTTGTGTACGCCACTGTGGAAACCAACTGCTTTTTTCAAAGCACATATCCTCTTGTTCCTTCCTTTCTGCACAGCTATCTTTTTTGTTTGTCCACACTTTTTATTTAATTTGTGCATCAGTCCACTCCTATTGCTGCCTGCCATACCTGGCTTACATTACTGCAGGGAGATAGTAATTGTAGGACAGTCCCTGTTTTTTTTTTGTTTTTTTTGTGGGAGATTAAGATTGGCATTTCTGCTACAGTGCCATCCCTGTGTGTGCCATCTCTCACTGAGTGGGCCATAGAAAGCCTATTTATTTTTTCCGTGATTTGTGTTCTAAATTCTACCTCAACACAAAAACACTACATCAATCAGTGGGAGAAAAATATTGGCCTCAGTCAGGGCTTGTGTGCCACTGCTGTGTGTGCTATCTCTCATTCAGTGGGCTATAGCAAGCCTATTTTTTTTTTTTTTTTTTTTAATATTATTTGGTTTCTAAAGTCTCCCTGAAAAAAAAAAAATACCTAAAAAAACAGTGGGAGAGTAATATTGCCCTTTCAGCTTGTGTGCCAGTCTTGACTCCTGGGTGTGCCACCTCTCTCCCTCTCATTCAGTGGGCCATAGAAAGCCTATTTATTTTTTTTTTTAAATATTATTGGGTTTCTAAAGTCTCCCTTAAAAAACAAAAAATACATAAAAAAACAGTGGGAGAGTAATATTGCCCTTTCAGCTTGTGTGCCAGTCTTGACTCCTGGGTGTGCCACCTCTCTCCCTCTCATTCAGTGGGCCATAGAAAGCCTATTTATTTTTTTTTTTAAATATTATTGGGTTTCTAAAGTCTCCCTTAAAAAAAAAAAAAAAACATAAAAAAACAGTGGGAGAGTAATATTGCCCTTTCAGCTTGTGTGCCAGTCTTGACTCCTGGGTGTGCCACCTCTCTCTCATTCAGTGGGCCATAGAAAGCATTTTTTTTTTTTCCTTGATTTGTGTTCTAGAATCTACCTCAACACAAAAACACTACATCAATCAGTGGGAGAAAAATATTGGCCTCAGTCAGGGCTTGTGTGCCACTGCTGTGTGTGCTATCTCTCATTCAGTGGGCTATAGAAAGCCTATTTTTTTTTATTTTTTTTTAATATTGTTTGGTTTCTAAAGTCTCCCTGAAAAAAAAAAAAACCTAAAAAAAAAAACAGTGGGAGAGTAATATTGCCCTTTCAGCTTGTGTGCCAGTCTTGACTCCTGGGTGTGCCACCTCTCTCCCTCTCATTCAGTGGGCCATAGAAAGCCTATTTATTTATTTTTTTAAATATTATTGGGTTTCTAAAGTCTCCCTTAAAAAACAAAAAATACATAAAAAAACAGTGGGAGAGTAATATTGCCCTTTCAGCTTGTGTGCCAGGCTTGACTCCTGGGTGTGCCACCTCTCTCCCTCTCATTCAGTGGGCCATAGAAAGCCTATTTATTTTTTTTTTAAATATTATTGGGTTTCTAAAGTCTCCCTTAAAAAACAAAAAATACATAAAAAAACAGTGGGAGAGTAATATTGCCCTTTCAGCTTGTGTGCCAGGCTTGACTCCTGGGTGTGCCACCTCTCTCCCTCTCATTCAGTGGGCCATAGAAAGCCTATTTATTTATTTTTTTAAATATTATTGGGTTTCTACAGTCTCCCTTAAAAAACAAAAAATACATAAAAAAACAGTGGGAGAGTAATATTGCCCTTTCAGCTTGTGTGCCAGTCTTGACTCCTGGGTGTGCCACCTCTCTCTCATTCAGTGGGCCATAGAAAGCATTTTTTTTTTTCCTTGATTTGTGTTCTAAAATCTACCTCAACACAAAAACACTACATCAATCAGTGGGAGAAAAATATTGGCCTCAGTCAGGGCTTGTGTGCCACTGCTGTGTGTGCTATCTCTCATTCAGTGGGCTATAGAAAGCCTATTTATTTATTTATTTTTTTTCTTATTATTTGGTTTCTAAAGTCTCCCTGAAAAAAAAAAAAAAACATAAAAAAACAGTGGGAGAGTAATATTGCCCTTTCAGCTTGTGTGCCAGTCTTGACTCCTGGGTGTGCCACCTCTCTCCCTCTCATTCAGTGGGCCATAGAAAGCCTATTTATTTTTTTTTTAAATATTATTGGGTTTCTAAAGTCTCCCTTAAAAAACAAAAAATACATAAAAAAACAGTGGGAGAGTAATATTGCCCTTTCAGCTTGTGTGCCAGTCTTGACTCCTGGGTGTGCCACCTCTCTCCCTCTCATTCAGTGGGCCATAGAAAGCCTATTTATTTTTTTTTTAAAATATTATTGGGTTTCTAAAGTCTCCCTTAAAAAACAAAAAATACATAAAAAAACAGTGGGAGAGTAATATTGCCCTTTCAGCTTGTGTGCCAGGCTTGACTCCTGGGTGTGCCACCTCTCTCCCTCTCATTCAGTGGGCCATAGAAAGCCTATTTATTTTTTTTTTTAAATATTATTGGGTTTCTAAAGTCTCCCTTAAAAAACAAAAAATACATAAAAAAACAGTGGGAGAGTAATATTGCCCTTTCAGCTTGTGTGCCAGTCTTGACTCCTGGGTGTGCCACCTCTCTCTCATTCAGTGGGCCATAGAAAGCATTTTTTTTTTTTCCTTGATTTGTGTTCTAAAATCTACCTCAACACAAAAACACTACATCAATCAGTGGGAGAAAAATATTGGCCTCAGTCAGGGCTTGTGTGCCACTGCTGTGTGTGCTATCTCTCATTCAGTGGGCTATAGAAAGCCTATTTATTTATTTATTTATTTTCTTATTATTCGGTTTCTAAAGTCTCCCTGAAAAAAAAAAAAAAAAACATAAAAAAACAGTGGGAGAGTAATATTGCCCTTTCAGCTTGTGTGCCAGTCTTGACTCCTGGGTGTGCCACCTCTCTCCCTCTCATTCAGTGGGCCATAGAAAGCCTATTTATTTTTTTTTTAAATATTATTGGGTTTCTAAAGTCTCCCTTAAAAAACAAAAAATACATAAAAAAACAGTGGGAGAGTAATATTGCCCTTTCAGCTTGTGTGCCAGGCTTGACTCCTGGGTGTGCCACCTCTCTCCCTCTCATTCAGTGGGACATAGAAAGCCTATTTATTTTTTTTTTTAAATATTATTGGGTTTCTAAAGTCTCCCTTAAAAAACAAAAAATACATAAAAAAACAGTGGGATAGTAATATTGCCCTTTCAGCTTGTGTGCCAGGCTTGACTCCTGGGTGTGCCACCTCTCTCCCTCTCATTCAGTGGGCCATAGAAAGCCTATTTATTTATTTTTTTTAAATATTATTTGGTTTCTAAAGTCTCCCTGAAAAAAAAAAAAAAAACATAAAAAAACAGTGGGAGAGTAATATTGCCCTTTCAGCTTGTGTGCCAGTCTTGACTCCTGGGTGTGCCACCTCTCTCTCTCATTCAGTGGGCTATAGAAAGCCTATTTTTTTTTTTTTTTTTATATATTATTTGGTTTCTAAAGTCTCCCTGAAATAAAAAAAAACTTAAAAAAACAGTGGGATAGTAATATTGCCCTTTCAGCTTGTGCGCCAGTCTTGACTCCTGGGTGTGCCACCTCTCTCTCTCTAATTGTGGGCCATAGAAAGCCTTTTTTTTTTTTTTTTTTTTTTTTATATTATTTGGTTTCTAAAGTCTCCCTGAGAAAAAAAAAAAAATAAATTAGGTGGGAGATTAATATTGACATTAGTGCTTGAGTGACAGTCCTGCGTGTGTGTCATCTCTGTGATTTTGTGCCACAGAAAACAGAGTGTGTAACATTGTGCCTGATTTTCCTTGTGGTCTCACCAACCTGTTAAGGGATATTGAAATCATACTGAAGTTATAGCTCACCGTGTAAGTTGTTTGACAGCAACAAATAAAGTTACTTTGGTTAAGATTTTAAAACAATGAGGAAGTCTGGTGCAAGAGGTCGTCGTGGGCGTTCGTTGTCAGCTGGTAATGATGGTAGTGGTAGTGGAGCATCAGGTGGTCGTGGGGATAAAAATATTCCACCTAAGTCTGGAGCTGTGGAGCCAGTTTCGTCGTCAGGCTACACAAGGCCTCGAACGCTCTCTTTTCTGGGAGTAGGAAAACCGCTTTTAAAGGCGGAGCAGCAACAGCAAGTTTTGGCTTACATTGCAGACTCAGCCTCTAGCTCTTTTGCCTCCTCTTCCGAAACTGGTAAATGTAAAAGCAGCGCGTCGCTTGTGGATGTTCACGGTCAGGGACAAGTCGCTTCCTTGTCCTCCTCAGCAAAAACTACAACAAGAGAGAAGGATGCAGCAGGCGACACAACGGGTCACTCCATGGAGCTTTTACACATACCGTCCCTGGCTTAGAAAGTGAAACATTTAACAGGCCATGCCCATTACAAGTATATTCTGACATGGAGTGCACTGATGCACAGCCACAGCCAGAGTACTATGCTGCTCCTTTGACTCAGACCACCACATTGCCCTCTCAGGGTACAGATCCACAATCAGACCCTGATGAGACTATGTTGCCCCGCCACGAACGCTATACCACCGACCGACACAGTGACACAGACGAAGTTGCACACGAGCTCGAAGAGGAGGTAATAGATGACCCAGTTATTGACCCCGATTGGCAGCCATTGGGGGAACAGGGTGCAGGCGGCAGTAGTTCAGAAGCGGAGGTGGAGGAGGGGCCGCAGCAGGCATCAACATCGCAACAGGTTCCATCTGCCGGGCCTGTATCTGGCCCAAAACGCGTGTCAAAGCCAAAACCTGTTGGAGCACAGCGTTGCCATCCGGTTAAAGCTCAGTCTGCAATCCCTGAAAAGGGATCCGAGTCTAGGAAGAGTGCAGTCTGGCATTTTTTTAAACAACATCCAACTGATCAGCGCAAAGTCATCTGTCAAAAATGTTCAACTAGCTTAAGCAGAGGTCAGAATCTGAAAAGTCTAAATACTAGTTGCATGCATAGACACTTAACCACCATGCATTTTCAAGCCTGGACTAACTACCAAACGTCCCTCAAGGTTGTAGCACCCTCGGCCAATGAAGCTAGTCAGCAACGCAACATCCCTTCCGTCACTGTAAGGCCACCATTTTCCGCACCACCGGCAGTATCTGTGCAGGTTTCTTTGCCAGCCAAAAGCAGTCAGGGTCAGGGAATCACCAGTTTTGTAGGAGGAAATATTGCATCTAGGGCACCGGCGGAATCAATACCGTCTCCAACCGTCTCTCAGTCTGCCATGTACACCGGCACACCCGAAAGTTCCACGATCTCCAGCTCTCCAGTCCAGCTCACCCTACATGAGACTCTGGTTAGAAAAAGGAAGTACTTATCCTCGCATCCGCGTACACAGTGTTTTAACGCCCACATAGCTAGACTAATCTCGTTAGAGATGATGCCCTACCGGTTAGTTGAAAGCGAAGCTTTCAAAGCCCTGATGGAGTACGCTGAACCACGATACGAGCTACCCAGTCGACACTTTTTTTCCAGAAAAGCCATCCCAGCCCTGCACCAGCATGTTAAACAGCGCATCGTCCATGCACTCAGGCAATCTGTGAGTACAAAGGTGCACCTGACTACAGATGCATGGACCAGTAGGCATGGCCAGGGACGTTATGTGTCCATCACGGCACACTGGGTGAATGTGGTGGATGCAGGGTCCACAGGCGACATCAATTTAGGGACAGTTGTGCCTAGCCCACGGTCTAGGAAACAGTTGGCTGTAGGCGTTCGCACCCCCTCCTCCTCCTCCTCCTCGTCCTCCTGCAGAAGCTACAGCTCTTCCACAGAACGCAGTCTGCCAACCACTCCATCGGCAGATGACACTGTTGCACACCAGTTGTCCCATTATGGGCCAGCTACTGCCAAGCGTCAGCAGGCTGTATTGGCTATGAAGTGCTTGGGCGACAACAGACACACCGCGGAAGTTCTGTCCGAGTTCTTGCAACAAGAAACGCAGTCGTGGCTGGGCACAGTAGATCTTGAGGCAGGCAAGGTAGTGAGTGATAACGGAAGGAATTTCATGGCTGCCATCTCCCTTTCCCAACTGAAACACATTCCTTGCCTGGCTCACACCTTAAACCTGGTGGTGCAGTGCTTATTGAAAACTTATCCTGGGTTCTCCGACCTGCTCCTCAAAGTGCGTGCACTTTGCTCACATATCCGACGTTCGCCTGTACACGCCAGCCGTATGCAGACCTATCAGCGGTCTTTGAACCTTCCCCAGCATCGCCTAATCATAGACGTTGCAACAAGGTGGAACTCAACACTGCACATGCTTCAGAGACTGTGCGAACAGAGGCGTGCTGTTATTTATTTGTGGGAGGATACACGGGCAGGCAGTAGGATGGCAGACATGGAGTTGTCAGGTGTGCAGTGGTCTAAGATACAAGACATGTGTCAAGTCCTTCAGTGTTTTGAGGAATGCACACGGCTGGTTAGTGCAGACAACGCCGTAATAAGCATGAGCATCCCCCTAATGCGTCTGCTGATGCAAAGTTTGACGCACATAAAGGAGCAGGCGTCTGCACCAGAGGAAGAGGAAAGCCTTGATGACAGTCAGCCATTGTCTGGTCAGGGCAGTGTACAGGACGAGGTAGCGGGCGAAGAGGAGGTGGAGGACGAGGAGGATGATGGGGATGAGTATATTTTTAATGCCGAACCTTTCCCGGGGGCACAGGAAATTGGTTGCGTGTCACGGCCGGGTTCTGGTTTTTTGAGGGACACAAGTGACGTAGATTTGCCTGCAACTGCCCCTCAACCAATCACAACCGGAGATTTTACAACTGGAACTTTGGCCCACATGGCGGATTATGCCTTACGTATCCTAAAAAGGGACACACACATTACGAAAATGATGAACGATGACGATTACTGGTTGGCCTGCCTCCTTGATCCACGCTATAAAGGCAAATTGCAAAATATTATGCCACATGAGAACTTGGAACTAATATTAGCAACCAAACAATCAACTCTTGTTGACCGTTTGCTTCAGGCATTCCCAGCACACAGCGCACGTGATCGTTCTCACACGAGCTCCAGGGGGCAGCAGACTAGGAGTGTTAGGGGTGCACACATCAGAAGTGGCGTTGGACAGAGGGGTTTTCTGACCAGGTTGTGGAGTGATTTTGCTATGACCGCAGACAGGACAGGTACTGCTGCATCAATTGAAAGTGACAGGAGACAACATTTGTCCAGTATGGTTACTAACTATTTTTCATCCCTTATCGATGTTCTCCCTCAACCGTCATTCCCATTTGATTACTGGGCCTCCAAATTAGACACCTGGCCAGAATTGGCAGAATATGCATTGCAGGAGCTTGCTTGCCCGGCAGCAAGTGTCCTATCAGAAAGAGTATTCAGTGCTGCAGGTTCAATATTAACCGAAAAAAGGACTCGTCTGGCTACCCAAAATGTTGACGATCTAACATTCATTAAAATGAACCACAACTGGATTTCGAAATCTTTTGCCCCACCTTGCCCGGCCGACACCTAGCTTTCCTATGAAAGGCTCTTGCCTGTGAATTACTTTTCTAATGTCTAATTTGCTGCAGCTGATTGTACAGCATACGACATGTTTACACCTCCCTAAATGGCCAAACTCCCCACACGGGGCCGTGGTATCGCGACTTGGCGCAAGCACCCGTGAGACTGCTGTTTGTCTGAAGAGGTGGGTGTGCTCGCTTTTGGTTGACGGCATTGCTACTGGGTCCCTCATAGTACAATGTAGTGTCTCTGGCGGTGTGGTGCACACCCAACGTCAGACACACCGTTGTAACATGAGGGGCCCTGGGGCGGTCCCGCCGGCCTCTAGAGAGTTCCCCCCTACCCCAGCTCAAAATGTGCTCTACCACATGCAAAATTATGTCGCACAGCTCCACCAATCTTTAGTCTATTCGCTGACATCATTCAATGTCTGGCACTGACAATACAAATTTGTAGACATCTACGATGCAACTTAAAGTAGTCTGTGTCTGTGTCCTATATTGGCACCATTAAATAGTTACTGCCAAATTACTATGTCAGAAACTCAGCAGATGAGCCCACCCCTGTACCTAAGTATGCCACCTTTTTTTTTGTTTTGGTTGTTTTGCGAGACATTAACATCTATTTATATTTTGGGAGTACTGGGACAGACACTCCTTGCACTACTCCTCCACTCACCACCAAGCTGCCCGTGTATCCATGTAACCGCTGTAAAACTGCCATGAGCCTATTGTTTGTTATTTTAGGCCTTTGAAGCCTGTCTGCGGTCCCTCCTTCCACTAGTCCTCCACTGACCAGACCACTGCTGCCCGTGTACCCCTGGAACCAATTATAAAGTGCCTACAGCCAGCCCATTTTTTTATGTTAGGCCTTTGAAGCCTGTCTGCGGTCCCTCCTTCCACTAGTCCTCCACTGGCCAGACCACTGCTGCCCGTGTACCCCTGGAACCAATTATAAAGTGCCTACAGCCAGCCCATTTTCTTATGTTAGGCCTTTGAAGCCTGTCTGCGGTCCCTACTTTAAATACTCCTCCACTGACCACCAAGCTGCCTGCCCGTGTATCCATGTAACCGCTGTAAAACTGCCATGAGCCTATTGTTTGTTATTTTAGGCCTTTGAAGCCTGTCTGCGGTCCCTCCTTCCACTAGTCCTCCACTGACCAGACCACTGCTGCCCGTGTACCCCTGGAACCAATTATAAAGTGCCTACAGCCAGCCCATTTTTTTATGTTAGGCCTTTGAAGCCTGTCTGCGGTCCCTCCTTCCACTAGTCCTCCACTGACCAGACCACTGCTGCCCGTGTACCCCTGGAACCAATTATAAAGTGCCTACAGCCAGCCCATTTTCTTATGTTAGGCCTTTGAAGCCTGTCTGCGGTCCCTACTTTAAATACTCCTCCACTGACCACCAAGCTGCCTGCCCGTGTATCCATGTAACCGCTGTAAAACTGCAATGAGCCTATTGTTTGTTATTTTAGGCCTTTGATAGCCTGTCTGCGGCCCCTACTTGCAATACTCCTCCACTGACCACAATGCTGCCTGGAGTGCCTGCCTGTGTATCCATGTAACCGATGTAAAACTGCCATGACTGCCTACTGTTTGTTATTTTAGGCCTTTGATAGCCTGTCTGCAGCCCCTACTTGCAATACTCCTCCACTGACCACACCAATGCTGCCCGTGTACCCCTGGAACCTATTTAAAAGTTCATAGAGCCTAGTTATATATTTTATTTACTATTAATAAGGCCATGATGGACTACGCTGTACCACGCTACAAGCTAACCAGTCGACACTTCTTTTGCGAGAAAAGCCATCCCAACCCTCCACCAGCATGTAGAAGACCGCATTGTCCATGCACTCTGGCAATCTGTGAGTACAAAGGTGCACCTGACAACAGACGCATGGACCTGTAGGCATGGCCACGGAAGATTACGTGTCCATTACGGCGCAATGGGTTAATGTGTTGGATGCATGGTCCACAGGGGACAGCCTACTAAGTCTGTCTGCAGTCCCTAATTCAAATTGTCCTCCACTGTCTAAATCGGAGCTTCCACCTTCTGGCTTTCGGCCTATAGTATCAGAAATTAAACTGCATTTGGCCTTCAACTTTGGTTAGGGCCTACTAACGGCTTCTGCCCCTCCCTGGTGTTGCCCTCAACTAAATAAAGCTGAGCTTCAACCTTCTGCTCCAAATTACCATTTTAAAAAATGCAATAGGCTTTTCCGGCCTACTAAAGGTGTCTGTCTGTGTGCCCCTGCCTGGTGTTGTCCTCAACTAAATAAAGCTGAGCTTCAACCTTCCGGCTCTCATTAAGTGGTTTTAAAAAAAAAAAATGGTGGTTAGGGCCTACTAACGGCTTCTGCCCCTCCCTGGTGTTGCCCTCAACTAAATAAAGCTGAGCTTCAACCTTCTGCTCCAAATTACCATTTTAAAAAATGCAATAGGCTTTTCCGGCCTACTAAAGGTGTCTGTCTGTGTGCCCCTGCCTGGTGTTGTCCTCAACTAAATAAAGCTGAGCTTCAACCTTCCGGCTCTCATTAAGTGGTTTTAAAAAAAAAAAAGGGTGGTTAGGGCCTACTAACGGCTTCTGCCCCTCCCTGGTGTTGCCCTCAACTAAATAAAGCTGAGCTTCAACCTTCTGCTCCAAATTACCATTTTAAAAAATGCAATAGGCTTTTCCGGCCTACTAAAGGTGTCTGTCTGTGTGCCCCTGCCTGGTGTTGTCCTCAACTAAATAAAGCTGAGCTTCAACCTTCCGGCTCTCATTAAGTGGTTTTAAAAAAAAAAAATGGTGGTTAGGGCCTACTAACGGCTTCTGCCCCTCCCTGGTGTTGCCCTCAACTAAATAAAGCTGAGCTTCAACCTTCTGCTCCAAATTACCATTTTAAAAAATGCAATAGGCTTTTCCGGCCTACTAAAGGTGTCTGTCTGTGTGCCCCTGCCTGGTGTTGTCCTCAACTAAATAAAGCTGAGCTTCAACCTTCTGCTCCAAATTACCATTTTAAAAAATGCAATAGGCTTTTCCGGCCTACTAAAGGTGTCTGTCTGTGTGCCCCTGCCTGGTGTTGTCCTCAACTAAATAAAGCTGAGCTTCAACCTTCCGGCTCTCATTAAGTGGTTTTAAAAAAAAAAAATGGTGGTTAGGGCCTACTAACGGCTTCTGCCCCTCCCTGGTGTTGCCCTCAACTAAATAAAGCTGAGCTTCAACCTTCTGCTCCAAATTACCATTTTAAAAAATGCAATAGGCTTTTCCGGCCTACTAAAGGTGTCTGTCTGTGTGCCCCTGCCTGGTGTTGTCCTCAACTAAATAAAGCTGAGCTTCAACCTTCCGGCTCTCATTAAGTGGTTTTAAAAAAAAAAAATGGTGGTTAGGGCCTACTAACGGCTTCTGCCCCTCCCTGGTGTTGCCCTCAACTAAATAAAGCTGAGCTTCAACCTTCTGCTCCAAATTACCATTTTAAAAAATGCAATAGGCTTTTCCGGCCTACTAAAGGTGTCTGCCCCTCCCTGGTGTTGTCCTCAACTGAACAAAGCTAAGCTTCCACATTCTGGCTTTCGCCCTATACTATCAGATATTAAACTGCATTTGGCCTACTTGTGGGGTTAGGCCCTTGAAACAGTGTCTGCTGCTCTTGGGTTTGCTACTCCACTGAACAAAGCAATGCCGCCTGTTTAGTCCTGTTACCAATTTTGAACTGCATGTAGCCTACTTTATTCTTTGGCCCTATATCTGTTTCCTCCTCATCCTGCCCATTGCCCAGCCACTGCTAAATGAGTCTGCTGGTACATTGACCTAGACCACTACATTCCCCTTGTACTCTACACAGCCAGAATCTGATCCTGCTGAAAGTAAGGTTCCCCTTCCCGCATGTTATACCACCTTACACAGGGACAAAGAGGAAGGTGCAGATGAAAGTGCAGGTTCCTTCATCAGGTGGGGGGGCATACTCGTTGGCGACGTCACTGGCACAGGGCCCCTCAGAGTACGCAAAAGTGTCGCTGCTGGTGGGAGGCGCCCCCGCCATGCAAACACACCGCCGTACTTTGAGGGGCCCTGTGCCAGTGGCAATGAGAACGAGTGGGCCCCCCCCTGCTTGCTCAGGATCACAGCACTTGCAACTTTTAAATACTTACCTTTCCCTGCAACACCGCCGTGACGTAGTCCGCATTTCCTGGGCCCACGAAAAACTTGAGCCAGCCCTACTCCCCCCACAACTTTCCCCCAATTCCCTATGCCCAACTATTATTATACAGTTAATTAAGATTGGCAAGCTTCAGAAACAAGAATGGATGTTTTTGGCATTAAAATGGGCACTGTAGGTGTTTTCCTGGCCTCCACTCACTGCCGACTATGCTTCCCCATTGACTTGCATTGGGTTTCGTGTTTCGGTCGATCCCCGACTTTTAGCGATAATCGGCCGACTGCACTCGACTCGACTCTGGACAAAATCGGGTTTCCCAAAACCCTACTCGATCTTAAAAAAATGAAAGTCGCTCAACCCTAACCGTCACCACTATTGGTGGCTGCTAGCTAGCACTTTATCTATTGAGACTAGAGTTGAGCGACTTTTACTTTTTTAGGATCGAGTCGGGTTTCGTGAAACCCGACTTTGTCAAAAGTCGGCTCAGGTGAAATCGGCCGATTATTTCGAAAAGTCAGGGATCCGACTGAAACACGAAACCCAATGCAAGTCAATGGGGAAGCAAAGTTGGCAGTGAGTGGAGGACAGGAAAACACCTACAGTGCCCAATTTAATGCCCAAAACATTGATTCTTGTTACTTAAGCTTGTCAGTCTTAATTTACCTTATAATAATAGTTAGGCATTGAAAATTGGGGGTCATTTGGCTAAAGTTGTGGGGGGGTAGGGCTGGCTCAAGTTTTTCGTGGGCCCAGGAAACGCGGACTACGTCACGGCGGTGGAGCAGGGAGAGGTAAGTATTTCAACTTTGCAAGTGCTGTGATCCTGAGCAAGCAGGGGGGCACACTCGTTCGCATTGGCACTGGCACAGGGCTCCTCAAAGTACGGCGGTGTTTGACAGCGGGGGCGCCTCCCACCGGCAGAGACACTTTTGCGTACTATGAGGGGCCCTGTGCCAGTGATGTAGCCAACGAGTATGCCCCCCCACCTGATGAAGGAACCTGCACTTTCATCTGCACCTTCCTCTTTGTCCCCGTGTAAGGTGGTATAGTAGGCGGGAAGGGGAACCAGACATTCAGCAGGGTCAGATACTGGCTGTGTAGAGTGCAAGGGGAATGTAGTGGTCTGGGTCAATGTACCAGCAGACTCATCTAGCAGTGGCTGGGCAATGGGCAGGATGAGGAGGAAACACAGATAAAGGCCCAAAGAATAAAATAGGCTAAATGCAGTTCAAAATTGGTAACAGGACTAAACAGGCGGCATTGCTTTGTTCAGTGGAGGACAAATGTAATGAAAGGCTGACACAGTGAGTAGGCCCAAATAAGTAACTAGGCTAAATGCAGTTCAAAATTGGTAACAGGACTAACCAGGCAGCATTGCTTTGTTCAGCGGATGACAACTGTAATGAGTGGCAGACACAGTTAGAAGGCCCAAATAATAAAGTGGGCCAAATTAAGTTCAAAATTGGTAACAGGAGTAAACAAACGGCACTGCTTTGTTCAGTGGAGGAGAAAAGCAAGGAGCGGCAGACACCGTTAGTAGGGCCCAACCAAACAAGTAGGCCAAATGCAGTTTAATATCTGATCTAGGCCGAAAGCCTGAAGATTGAAGCTCAGCTTTGTTCAGTGGAGGACAACACCAAGGAGCGGCAGACACCGTTAGTAGGGCCCAACCAAACTAGTAGGCCAAATGCCGCTTAAAATTTCCTATAGGCCGAAAGCCTGAAGATTGAAGCTCAGCTTTGTTCAGTGGAGGACAAAACCGAGGAGCGGCAGACACCGTTAGTAGGCCCAACCAAACAAGTAGCCCAAATGCAGTTTAAAATTTCCAATAGGCCGAAAGACTGAAGATTGAATCAGCAGCACTGAAGACTCTTTCTGATAGCACACTAGCAGCTGGGCAAGCAAGCTCCTGTAATGCATATTCTGCCAATTCAGGCCAGGTGTCTATTTTAGATGCCCAGTAATCAAAGGGAAATGACGTGTGAGGGAGAACATCGATAAGGGAGGAAAAATAGTTTGTAATCATACTGGACAAATTTTGTCTCCTGTCACTTTGAATTGATGCATCGGTACCTGTCGTGTCTGCGGTCATTGCGAAATCACTCCACAACCTGGTCATAAAACCCCTCTGTCCAACGCCACTTCTGATTTGTGCACCTCTAACACCTCTGCCATGTTGCCCCCTGCAGCTCGTGTGAGAACCATCACAGCCGCTGTTTGCTGGGAATGCCTGAACCAAACATCGGTCTACAAGGATTGCTTGTTTGGTAGCCAATATTTGTTCAAGGTTCTCGTATGGCATGATATTTTGCAATTTCCCTTTGTATCGTGGATCCAGGAGGCAGGCCAACCAGTAATCATCATCGGTCATCATTTTGATAATGTGGGGTCCCTTTTTAGGATGCGCAACGCATAATCAGCCATGTGGGACAATGTTCCAGGGGTCAAATCACTGCTTGTGCTGGGTTGAGGAGCACTTTCAGGCAAATCAACATCAGTTGTCTCCCGCAAAAACCCTGTACCTGACCTTGCAACGCCACCAGTTTCTATTGCCCCCTGAGAAGCTTCCTCCTCCCATAAATATTTATCCCCATCATCCTCCTCCTCCTCCTCTTTGTCTGCCACCTCGTCCTGGAGAGTTCCCTGAGCAGACAATGGCTGACTGTCATCAAGGCTTCCCTCATCCTCGGCTGCAGACGCCTGCTCCTTAATGTGCGTCAAACTTTGCATCAGCAGACGCATTAGTGGGATGCTCATGCTTATGATGGCATCATCTGCACTTACCAGCCATGTGCATTCCTCAAAACACTGAAGGACTTGACAGAGGTCTTGTAGCTTCGACCACTGCACACCTGACAACTCCATATCTGCCATCCAACTGCCTGCCTGTGTATGTGTATCCTCCCACAAATACATTACAGCACGCCTCTGTTTGCACAGCCTCTGAAGCATGTGCAGTGTGGATTTCCACCTTATTGCAACGTCGATTATTATTCGGTGCTGGGGAAGCTTCAGTGATCGCTGATGGTTCTGCATACGGCTGGAGTGTACGGGCGACCGACGAATGTGCGTGCAAAGTCTTCGCACCTTCAGGAGCTGAACTGGTAACCCTGGATAACTTTTCAGGAAGCACTGCACCACCAGGTTCAAGGTGTGAGCCAGGCAAGGTATGTGTTTCAGTTCTGAAAGAGCTATGGCAGACATAAAATTCCTTCCGTTATCACTGACTACCTTGCCTGCCTCAAGATCTACACTGCCCAGCCAGGACTGAGTTTCTTGCTGCAAGTACTTGGCCAGAACTTCCGTGGTGTGTCTGTTGTCGCCCAAACACTTCATTTCCAACACAGCCTGCTGACGTTTACCACTAGCTGTTCCATAATGGGACACCTCGTGTGCAACACTGGCAGCTGCGGATGGAGTGGTCGTGCGACTGTGCTCTGTGGATGAGCTTTCGCTTCTGGAGGAGGAGGGGGAGGAGGAGGAGGAGGAGGGGTGGCGAATGCCTACAGCCAACTGTTTCCTAGACCATGGGCTAGGCAGAACTGTCCCACTATGGCTGTCCCCTGTGGACCCTGCATCCACCACATTAACCCAGTGTGCTGTGATGAACACGTAACATCCCTGGCCATGCCTACTGGTCCATGCATCTGTTGTGAGGTGCACCTTTCTACTGACTGATTGCCTAAGTGCATGGACAATGCAGTCTTTGACATACTGGTGAAGGGCTGGGATGGCTTTTCTCGCAAAGAAGTGTCGACTGGGTAGGTCATAGCATGGTACTAAATGAGCCTCAAGGCACAGTGCACAAATTACAAAGGAGGACACATGCATATATATATCAACCAATGTGCACCAATGGAAGAAAGTGATGGACAAATCCGGAATTTGAATAGCAAAACAAAGGAAACCCAGACAAAAAGGTCCAAAAATATGAAATAACAATATTTATTTGTGAATAAACAATAAGTCGGTGGGGGACTACCAAAGAGACACAAAACCAGGGACATATGAATAATGAAAATAATAATAACTAACAATGTGTGATGGTAAATATACAGGTTAATACATCATAAAAAGGGGACCATATAGCAGCATGGGGATCCAGATGGCAATATAAATATATCATAAAGTGCATATGCAAAAATGTATGTAAACAATAGTCTGGCTGAAGTAACCCAAAAAATGAGTGTAAGGTCAATAGTGACCGATGCTTATAAGTAAGCAAAATGAAGGTCAAAAGAATCCAAAAGCCAAATAGATAGAAAGCAGCATAGTGGCAAGTGCCAAAATCAGATAGAGTGCCACTATAATAAAGCAACCGCGGCCATGAGTATTACCTGCTATATGGTGGATATGTCCAGGGATGTGCCTGACCCCGACGCGCGTTTCGGCGTCTGCCTTCGTCAGGGGGTGACCCCCACCGACTTATTGTTTATTCACAAATAAATATTGTTATTTCATATTTTTGGACCTTTTTGTCTGGGCATAGCATGGTACTGCGTAGGCCATCAGGGCTTTGAAAGCTTTGCTTTCAACCAACCGGTAGGGCATCATCTCTAACGAGATTAGTCTAGCAATGTGGGCGTTCAAATCCTGTGTACGCGGATGAGAGGATGATTACTTCCTTTTCCTAATGAGAGTCTCTTGTAGGGTGAGCTGGACTGGAGAGCTGCTTATGGTGGAACTAGCACAGGTAGTGGTGGACATGGCAGATTGAGAGAGGGTTGGTGATGGGATTCTTGATGTTGGCCTACATACAGTGTTTCCTACCAAGAACCTTGTGATTCCCTGACTGCTTTGGCCTTGCGACGATACCTCCACATTTGCTGCTGTGGTGTCCTAAGTGGTGGGCTTACAGTGAGGGAAGTAATGTAGATTTGCTGACTACCTTCATTCTGAGCAGGTGCACCAACAATACAGGACGTTTGGTAGTTAGTCCAGGCTTGCAAGTGCATGCTGGTTAAATGTCTATGCATGCACGTTGTATTTAAATTTTGGAGATTCTTCCCTCTGCTAGAGGTCTTTGAACATTTCTTACAGATAACTTTTGACTGATCATTCGGATCTTGGTTAAAAAATTGCCACACTGCACTCTTCCTGCTATGGATAACATTTTCAGGCATTGCACTCTGTGCTACTTTCACCGGATGGCCACGCTGTCCTAAAACTGTTTTAGTTTTTGACAAACGTGTTTGGCCTGATACGGGCCTGCCAGATGACAGCTGTTGCGATGTAGATGGCTGCTGCGAAACATCCTCCTCCGCTTCTGAGCTACTGGCAGCAGCACCCTCTTTCCCCAATGGCTGCCAATCTGGGTCAACAACTGGGTCATCTATCACCTCCTCTTCAATGTCCTGTGCACCTTCCTCTGTGTCACTGTGTAAGGTGCTATAGCGTTCAGGATGGGGCACCATAGTTTCATCAGGGTCAGATTCTGGCTCAGTACACTGTGAGGGCATTGTAGTGATCTGAGTCAATGGAACAGCATAATAATCTAGCTGCGGCTGTGCATCTGTGCACTCCATGTCCGATTCATCTTGTAATGGGCTGTTAACAACTTCCCTTTCTAACCCAGGCACGGTATGTGTAAAGAGCTCCATGGAGTAAGCTGTAGTGTCGCCTGCCGCATCCTTCACTTTTGGTTTGGGTGAAGGACACAAGGAAGTGACTTGTTCCTGATCGGGAGCATCCACTGACGACTCGCTGCTTTTATATTTCGAACTTTCGGAAGAGGAGGCGAAAGAGCTAGAGGCTGAGTCAGCAAGGAAAGCCAAAACTTGTTCCGGCTTTAAAAGCTGTTTTCTTACTCCCAGATAAGGGAGCCTTCCATGCCTTGTGTAGCCAGACAATGACGCTGGCTCAACACCTCGAGACTTAGGTGCTGTTTTGCTTTTCCCACTATCACCAGATGCTCCACCACCACCACCATCATTACCAGCTGGCAACGACCGCCCACAGCCTCTTCCACCAGACTTCCTCATTTTTGAGAAAATGTAACCAAAATAACAACCGTTATATGGTACTGTAAAACAAGGTAGAAGGTGTATATAAACTTGTTGAGAATTTAAATCTCCCTTTTTTGGGGGGAGACTGCACCAAAACTTTGGCCCTGTGTATTACACTGCACAATGTAAGTGGCAGAACGTGGCTGGAAGATATACGACAAACTAACAGAACTGACGTAGATCCACTTAGTGGCAATTTAAATCTCCTTTTTTAGGGGGAGACTGCACCAAAACTCAGGCCCAGTGTATTACACCACACAATGTACATGGCAGAACATGGCTGGAAGATATACAACAAACTAACAGAACTGACGTAGATCCACTTAGTGGCAATTTAAATCTTCCTTTTTTTGGGTGGAGACTGCACCAAAACTCAGGCACAGTGTATTACACTACACAATGTACGTGGCAGAAAGTGGCTGGCTGATATACCACAAACTAATAGGACTCTAGTATATCCACTTTGTGAGAATTTGAATCTCACTTTTTTTTGGGGGGAGACTGAATCACAACTCAGGCCCAGTGTATTTTACAACACAATGTGAGTGGCAGCAAGTGGCTGGCTTATACACGAGAAACTACGAGGACTGAGGTATATCCACTTTGTGAGAATTTGAATCTCACTTTTTTGGGGGGGAGACCGAACCCAAACTCAGGCCCAGTGTATTTTACAACGTAATGTGAGTGGCAGCAAGTGGCTGGCTGATACGCGACAAACTAAGAGGACTGAGGTATATCCACTTTGTGAGAATTTGAATCTCACTTTTTTTGGGGGGAGAGTGAACCCAAACTCAGGCCCAGTGTATTTTACAAAGCAATGAGAGTGGCAGCAAGTGGCTGGCTGATACATGAGAAACTAAGAGGACTGAGGTATATCCACTTTGTGAGAATTTGAATCTCACTTTTTTTTGGGGGGAGACTGAACCACAACTCAGGCACAGTGTATTTTACAATGCAATGTAAGTGGCAGAACGTGGCTGGCTGATATACGACAAACTAACAGAACTGACGTATATCCAATTTGTGACAATTTGAATCTCCCTGTTTTTGGGGGGGAGACAGCACCACAACTCAGGCCCAGTGTGTAACACAACACAATGTAAGTGGCAGAAAGTGGCTGGAAGATATCTGAAAAAATCCAAGGACTGTAGTACAATTTCAAACTCCCTACAATGATCTCAGGACAAGTGTGGCAGCAACAAAAAGGACTGCTGCACACAAAAGTGTGGACAAATAGACAAGATAACTGTAGAAAGGAGCAACAGGATTTTTGCTTTTAAAAAAGCAGTTGGTTTGCACAGCAGTGGTGCAAACAGCAATGCAGCTATCAGGGAGCCTTATAAGGCAGCCTAATAAGCTACAGAGCTGATGCACAAAGATATAGCCTCCACTGTCCCTGCAAAACAAAGGTGGTGTTGGACAGTGGAAATCGCTACAGTACAAGCGGTTTGGGGGTTAATCTTACCTCCCTAACTATAGCCCTTCTTCTGACGAAGCTGCAGCAATCTCTCCCTATGCTAAGATCGGCAGAAGTAAGATGGTGGTCGGCATGCACGCCCCTTTATACCCCCTGTGATGCCGCAGAAAGCAAGCCAATCACTGTCATGCCCTTCTCTAAGATGGTGGGGACCGAGATCTATGTCATCACGCTGCCCACACTCTGCGTCCTCCTTCATTGGGTGAGAAATGGTGCTGAACGCGTCATACGAAACGCGACTTTGGCGCGAAGATCGCCGACCGCATGGCCGATCCCACACTAGGATCCGGTCGGGTTTCATGGAACCTGACTTTGCCGAAAGTCGGCGATTTTTGAATTAGTCCGATCCATTTCGCTCAACCTTAATCGCCACCACCACTGTCACAGTCATCTGGGCAATAGATCTTCCATCCATATGCCGGCTATTCTTGGTCTAATTTTCTTCTGGCAAGCATAGTATTGGTGAAGTAGCAAAGGGTGCCTTGTAATAGGTGGCTTTTGATTGTATTTTAAATCAGTCGTATACCATTATTTTATTTGACATTTTATCTATGGAAGAAAGTGTGAATGGCAAATAAAATGTCATGCAATCAGTGGATAAACCTTACTAAACTCTCCACTTTACAAGGCTGTATTAGAATACATACATAATGGAATGAACGGAATAAAACTCATCCCATCTTTAACGCAGCCATGGCAACCTAACACATTATTTAAACGCAATGAAGGTCTTCTTCCACACAATTGCTCGATTTTTTTTCCATTGCAAAAGCAAAATTGGTCATTTACTTTGTGTTTGTCCTCTATAAATGACAATATTTATATCAACTTTGTTTTCCCTGTTGCTGTCTAAAACGGAAAACAGTTAAAAAAACTGTGATGTTGAATGGTAAGACAATAATGGCTCCTTTTTTGCAGTTTTTTTCTATTTTTTATAAAAGCATTTTCTTAGTCCAGTTATTGTTCACATTTGAAAATGCAATTACACTTGTGATTACTCAGGTAGAAACCACTTTTTTGAATTTGGAAAAAAAATGGAAATAAAATCTGAATACCTTTGCAAAACTTCTTGAACATTGTTTATGTGAAAATAATGATAAAGCTTAACTTCATTGACAAATTGAAAGCGTCACAACGTTTTCACAATACACTACAGTAGCTTAGTGGAGCCAATGCTGCTGTGATCACAAAGATTGCTAGCTACAAAGTACCCTCTGCAGAAAATCACACGAGCAATCATTTCTCTGAGAAAAGAAATTTGTATGATTAATTTACAACTGAAAATTGGGACACTTTCTCTCTTCTTTTACTTACTAGTAGAGATGAGAGAACTTGTTCGTAAAACCAATCTCAAATTCGGCACAAACTTTGCACATTCGGTTTCATATTTGGTTTCCTGCAAATTTTTTCTTAAAGTTGGCAAAATTCGGTCACAGATCGTTAAATGACCACGTCTCCACTTATGCTTTTGATTTGACTTTGTCTAGGATAATGGTGATGTATGACGAGAGGGGGGAAGTGTTTTATTAGGCTACTTTCACACTAGCGTCGGGCCGAGGTTCCAGACGCTAGCGTTGTCTCCGCTGCACAACGGGGGCAGCGGATGCATTTTTCCAGCGCATCCGCTGCCCCATTGTGAGGTGCGGGGAAGTGCGGGGAGGTGGGGGCGGAGTTCCGGCCACGCATGCGCGGGCGGAAAAAGTGGACCGTCGGGAGCAAAAAACGTTACATGTAACGTTTTTTGCTCCCGACGGTCCGCCACAGCACGGCGCAACCGTCGCACGACGGTTGCGACGTGTGTCATTGCGTCGCAAATGCGTCGCTAATGTTAGTCAATGCAGAAAAAACGCATCCTGCAAGCACTTTTGCAGGATGCGTTTTTTCGGCAAAACGATGCATTGCGACGTAATGCAGTTAACGCCAGTGTGAAAGTAGCCTTAGGTGACGAGGTGTGTCTAGGCCAGATGAGCAGCGGAGTGTAACTTTTTGTTCTTCAATTTTTTTTTCTGTAATAGCTTAATATGCTTACATTCCAGCAACCAATTAGGACACAGAAACCTTGCACAACATCATTACACAAGATCTTCTGTGATTGGCTGCCGAAGACACATGTCCCAGTCCATATAAAAAGCAGATTTCTGGTTTTGCTGGTGCCATTTTCCTAGTGATACAGAGCAGAGAGACTGCTCCTGCTGCAAGTGAATTTGTTATTCAGATACATAGGATCCTGTCCTTTGTGAAATCAATCGTCCAGTATCAAATTAGATTGTACTAAAACTGTGTTGCAGTTAGGAGGTCCCATATCTACTCCAAATTGTTTGGGGAAAAACTGTGTTGCAGTGAGGAATCAGGAGGCCCCATTTGCTCAGAAAAATAGGCCTAATATAGGGGTTAGGCCAGGAGACCCTGTTTGCTAATCCAAATCATTTGATAAAACTGCATTGCATTGAGGAATCACGAGGCTCAATTTGCTCTTCAGAATCATTAGTCTTAATATTAGGGTTCAGCCGGCCCTATTTGCTAATCCAAATCATTTGGACTAAAACTGTGTTGCAGTGAGGAATCGGGAGGCTCCATTTCCTCAGAAAAATTGTTAGGCTTAACATAGGGGTTCAGTCGGAAGGACACCAGGAAGGTGGATTGCAGTGAGTGAGTAGGGCTCATAGTACCACACAAACTGTTAGTGAAGGTGCTGGAGCTGAGGAACAAATTAAGGAGGATGAGGTGGAAGCATGCTTGAGTTTTACCCCGCAAGCAACTCACCATGGACTTGAACCTCAAGGAAGCGCCCGACATGTGAGCACCTTCTTGCTGAATTATTTTCACCATGATGCCTACATTCTTAGGGTTAGAAATAGTGCTGACTACTAGAGTTGAGCGACTTTTACTTTTTTAGGATCGAGTCGGGTTTCGTGAAACCTGACTTTGTCAAAAGTCGGGTCGGGTGAAATCGGCCGATTATTGCGAAAAGTCGGGGGCCGATCGAAGCATGAAACCCAATGCAAGTCAATGGGGAATCAAAGTCGGCAGTGAGTGGAGGACAGGAAAACACCTACAGTGCCCATTTTAATGCCAAAAACATCAATTCTTGTTACTTAAGCTTGTCAATCTTAATTTACCTTATAATAATAGTTAGGCATTGAAAATTGGGGGTCATTTGGCTAAAGTTGTGGGGGGGTAGGGCTGGCTCAAGTTTTTCGTTGGCCCAGGAAACGCAGACTACGTCATGGTGGTGGAGCAGGGAGAGGTAAGTATTTAAACTTTGCAAGTGCTGTGATCCTGAGCAAGCAGGGGGGCCCACTCATTCACATTGGCACTGGCACAGGGCCCCTCAAAGTACGGCGGTGTGTTTGACGGCAGGGGTGCCTCCCACCAGCAGAGATACTTTTGCGTACTATGAGGGGCCCTGTGCCAGTGACGTCGCCAACGAGTATGCCCCCCACCTGATGAAGGAACCTGCACTTTCATCTGCACCTTCCTCTTTTTCCCCGTGTAAGGTGGTATAGTATGCGGGAAGGGGAACCTGACTTTCAGCAGGGTCAGATTCTGGCTGTGTAGTGCAAGGGGAATGTAGTGGTCTGGGTCAATGTACCAGCAGACTCATCTAGCAGTGGCTGGGCAATGGGCAGGATGACAAGGAAACACAGAATTATGCCCAAATAATAAAGTAGGCTAAATGCAGTTCAAAACTGGTAACAGGACTAAACAGGTGGCATAGCTTTGTTCAGCGGAGGACAACTATAATGAGACGCTGACAATTAGTAGGCCCAATAAAGTAAGTAGGCTGAATGCTGTTCAAAACTGGTAACAGGAGTACACAGGCTGCATAGCTTTGTTCAGCGGAAGACAATTGTAAGGAGTGGTGCAGACAGACACAGGTAGTAGGCCTAACATAAAAAAGTAGGCTCAATGCAGTTCAAAATTGGTTATAGGAGTACACAGGTGGCATAGCTTTGTTCAGCGGAGGACAATTGTAAGGAGTGGTGCAGACAGACACAGGTAGTAGGCCTAAAATAAAAAAGTAGGCTCAATGCAGTTCAAATTTGGTTACAGGAGTGTTGTGTATCCGCTTTTTGGGCTCCCCTGGTGGTTGCTGGTGGTACTGGTGACTTGTTTGCACTTTGCTGCTTCTGTTCACCTGCTTCCATCAGTGATTGGGAGTTTCCTATTTAGCCTTGCTCTCCAGTCTTTTCCTTGCCGGTCATCATTGTAACCAGAGCCTTCGGTTGCATGTTCCTGCTACTAGTCTGCTGATCAGCTAAGTGGACTTTGTCCTTTTGTTTTGTACCTTTTGTCCAGTTTGCAGTTTTGTTATTCTCTGTAGCTGGAAGCTCTTGCGGGCTGAAATTGCCACTCCTGTGTCATGAGTTGACACAGGAGTCTTAAAGTAATTTCAGGATGGTTTTTGAAAGGGTTTTCAGTTGACCGTGAAGTCCTCTTTTGTATCCTTCTGCTATCTAGTAAGTGGACCTCTCTTTGCTAAATCTACTTTCATACTGTGTATGTCTTTTCCTCTTAATTCACCGTTATTACATGTGGGGGGCTGCTATCATCTTTTGGGGTATTTCCCTAGAGGTAAGCCAGGTCTGTTTCTTCCTCTACCAGGCGTAGTTAGTCCTCCGGCTGGCGCGTGGCATATAGGAAGCCATAGGTATGGTCCCTGGCTACTGTTAGTTGTGTGGTAGATTTAGCTCACGGTCAACTCGAGTTTCCATCACCCGAAAGCTCGTTCGTTACTTATATGTTTCTTACGTTCCCTTGCCATTGGGAACCATGACACAGGAGTACACAGGCAGCATAGCTTTGTTCAGCGAAGGACAATTGTAAGGAGTGGCGCAGACAGACACAGGTAGTAGGCCTAAAATAAAAAAGTAGGCTCAATGCAGTTCAAAATTGGTTACAGAAGTACACAGGCGGCATAGCTTTGTTCAGCGGAGGACAATTGTAAGGAGTGGTGCAGACAGACACAGGTAGTAGGCCTAAAATAAAAAAGTAGGCTCAATGCAGTTCAAAATTGGTTACAGAAGTACACAGGCGGCATAGCTTTGTTCAGCGGAGGACAATTGTAAGGAGTGGCGCAGACAGACACAGGTAGTAGGCCTAAAATAAAAAAGTAGGCTCAATGCAGTTCAAAATTGGTTACAGGAGTACACAGGCGGCATAGCTTTGTTCAGTGGAGGAAAGCTGTAATGAATAGCAGACACAGTTTGTAGGCCCAACCAAACAAGTAGGCCAAATGCAGTTTAATATTCGAAATAGGAGTAAAGTGGCGGCTCAGCTTTGTTCAATGGAGGAGAACAACAAGCAGCGGCGGACACCGTTAGTAGGCCCAACCAAGCAAGTCAGCCAAATGCAGTTTAATATTTGAAACAGGAGTAAAGTGGCAGCTCAGCTTTGTTCAGTGGAGAACAACAAGCAGCGGCAGACACCTTTAGTAGGCCCAACCAAACAAGTAGGCCAAATGCAGTTTAATATTCGAAACGGGAGTAAACTGGCGGCTCAGCTTTGTTCAATGGAGGAGAAAAACAAGGAGCGGCAGACACCGTTAGTAGGCCCAACCAAACAAGCAGGCCAAATGCAGTTTATTATTCGAAACAGGAGTAAAGTGGCAGCTCATCTTTGTTCAGTGGAGAACAACAAGCAGCGGCAGACACAGTTAGTAGGCCCAACCAACCAAACAAGTAGGCCAAATGCAGTTTAATATTCGAAACAGGAGTAAACTGGCGGCTCAGCTTTATTCAGTGGAGGAGAAAAGCAAGGAGCGGCAGACACCATTAGTAGGCCCAACCAAACCAGTAGACCAAATGCAGTTTAATATTCGAAACAGGAGTAAAGTGGTGGCTCAGCTTTGCTCAGTGGAGGAGAAAATCAAGGAGCGGCAGACACCATTAGTAAGCCCAACCTAACAAGTAGGCCAAATGCAGTTTAATATTCAAAACAGGAGTAAACTGGTGACTCAGCTTTGTTCAGTGGAGGAGAAAAGCAAGGAGTGGCAGACACCGTTAGTAGGCCCAACCAAACAAGTAGGCCAAATGCAGTTTAATATTTGAAACAGGAGTAAACTGGCAGCTCAGCTTTGTTCAGTGGAGGAGATCAACAAGCAGTGGCAGACACCTTTAGTAGGCCCAAATAATAAAGACAGTGGTAGTAGGCGCAAAGTATTAAATGGAGGCCAGGGCCCCTGTGTATTTTAACTTTCATCTATCATTTCAACAATTTCGTATTGGCAGTGCCATTGAAGGATTTAACAGCACAAACCACACAGTTGTGGAGCAGGGAGGGGTAAGTATTGCAAGTGGTAGAGCACTGTTCGAGCTGGGGGTAACACTCTCTCGTGGGCTGCGGTACTGGCACAGGGACCCTCATATTAATACGGTGTGTCTGACGTTGGTTGTGCACCACCACCATCAGAGACACTTCTTTGTACTATGAGGGACCCTGTGCCAGTGCTGTCACCCAAGAGTGGGCACACCCGCCTGTCCAGGCAAACAACACTCGCACGGCTGCTTGTGCCAAGTGGTGACCACGGCCCTGTGGGGAGAGTCAGCCCATTTAGGGAGGTATAAAAATGGCCTATGGCGGACATTCAGCAGCTGCAAATGGAGGAATTGGAGCAATCAGTAAGAGGTGGCCAAAAGCAAGACATTTTTCAAACAAGCTACGTGTCAGCAGGGGAAGGTGGGGCAAAATAATTTGAAATCCATGATTGGTTCATTTTAATGAAGGTTTGATCATCAACATTTTTGGTAGCCAGATGAGTCCTTTTTTCGATCAGTATTGGACCAGCAGCACTGAAGACTCTTTGTGATAGCACACTAGCAGCAGGGCAAGCGAGGTCCTGTAATGCATATTCATCCAATTCAGGCCAAGTGTCTATTTTAGATTCCCAGTAATCAAAGGGGAATGACCTGTGAGGCAGAACATCGATAAGGGAGGAAAAAACAGTTCGTAACCATACTGGACAAATGCAGTCTCCTGTCGCTTTGAATTGATGCATCAGTACCTGTCGTGTCTGCGGTCATTGCGAAATCACTCCACAACCTGGTCATAAAACCCCTCTGTGCAATGCCACTTCTGATTTGTGCACCTCTAACACCTCTGCCATGTTGCCCCTTACAGCTCGTGCGAGAACCATCACTGCCGCTGTGTGCTGGGAATGCCTCAACCAAATGGTCTACAAGAGTTGCTTGTTTGGTTGCCAATATTTGCTCAAGGTTCTCATGTGGCATGATATTTTGTAATTTTCCTTTATATCGTGGATCCAGGAGGCAGGCCATCCAGTAATCGTCATCGGTCATCATTTTGATAATGTGGGGTCCCTTTTTAGGATACGCAAGGCATACTCAGCCATGTGGGCCAATGTTCCAGGTGTCAATTCACTGCTTGTGCTGGGTTGAGGAGCACTTTCTGGCAAATCAACATCAGTTGTCTCTCGCAAAAACCCTGTACCTGACCTTACAACGCCACCAGTTTCTAATGCCCCCTGAGAAGCATCCTCCTCCCATAAATATTCATCCCTGTCATCCTCCTCCTCCTCCTCTTTGTCCACCACCTCGTCCAGGAGAGTTCCCTGAGCATACAATGGCTGACTGTCATCAAGGCTTCCCTCCTCCTCTGCTGCAGATGCCTGCTCCTTAATGTGTGTCAAACTTTGCATCAGCAGATGCATTAGTGGGATGCTCATGCTTATGATGGCATTGTCTGTAGTGTTGAGCATTCCGATACCGCAAGTATCGGGTATCGGCCGATACTTGCGGTATCGGAATTCCGATACCGGGATTCCGATACTTGCCGCGTATCGGATACCGGAATCGGAAGTTCCCAGATTCAAAATGCACAAATTCAGCCAATGAGAATGATTTCAAGTGTGGGCACATCCTGTTCAGCATGGAGGGCATGAAACTACTGGCATGGCTGTGATTGGCTGCTGAAATGATGTCATGATGCAGTTTAAAAGTCGCTGGCGCCATTTTGCGATCACTCTGCTGTGAATTCAGTTAGTAACAGGACGCTGTTTGCTGACTGAGGGCCAGTTTAGAGATAGCGATTTGCTTCTTTGTGCTTTCCAAAGGCTAATTTAGCAACCGCTGTGTTCACCTACTATTCACCTTGCTTTTGCCTTGTAGCGCTGTTTTCACAGCGATCTGCAAGGTCTGTGTGTGTGTGTGTGTGTGTGAGTGCAGCCCACTCTCTAGTCTGAGTGCAGCCACATAGGCCATCCATAGCTGGTTGTATTCAGTTCAGGGAGGGTGGTTCATTGCCTCATACTGTCCTTTTTTTTTTTTTTCCAAGTAGTGTAGTCTGCTGCTAATTTATTCAAAAAAATCCTATTAGTGTCTTTCCACCCGTCTCCAGCTAATTTGTGGAAAAACACTACATAGGATAACGTAGAGGAGGGTTTTTGGGCCTTGCAGCGAAGTTTACGGCTGTCTGCACGGTCTCTGTGTGACTGCAGCTCGCCCTGTAGTCTGTGAGCAGCCATAGCCTGGTTGTCTCCAGCTCAGGGTTGTTCACTGCGTCATACCGCAAAATCAATTTTCATTTTGTTTTAAGTAGTGCAGGCTGCTGCACATTTTTTCAAAAAATTCCTATTAGTGTCTTTCCACCCGTCTCCAGCTAATTTGTGGAAAAACACTACATAGGATAACGTAGAGGAGGGTTTTTGGGCCTTGCAGCGCCATTTACGGCTGTCTGCACGGTCTCCGTGTGACTGCAGCTCTATCTGTTGTCAGTTCAGCCCCAAAAAAATAAATAAATAATAAAGTTCACCAAACACACCAGTGACACCACTTTACATTTGTGTAGGCCACATTAGCTCATATTAAAGTCTAGTCCACACTTTAGAAAATTAGTGTTTCTTATACCTGTTAGGAGGAGTTGTTCAGGAATAAGCACACAAATCCGTTAGTACTTTTCTGCTTATCTTTATCAGTCAACCAAGATGAAGAAGGCAGTGAGTAAGGCACGTGGGCGTGGGCGTGGGCGCGGAGCAGGGAGGGGACGTGGGGATTCTGTGCCTGCTGCGGGCACCGGTGACTCATCAGCACCCACTTTCACAAGGGAACAGTCATTCATGCGCAGCTTTGTCGCAGAGCGCCGTACACCGCTGCTGCGTGAAGAACAAATTGAAGCCGTTGTCGGATGGATGGCAGCTAATGCATCAACTTCAATTAGTGCCACATCCTCTCAGACACAGAGCACTGGAGAGCAGCCATCTGTCTCTTCACCACCTGCCAAATTGCCCAGGCAGACAGAGAGCCCAGGACAGGAGCCGTCTCTACTTCTGTTCTCTGAATCTCTTGGCTTGGAAACAGGGGGCCAGCCAAGCAGCATTGGAGAAATGGAAGAAGAGGCAGGGTGCAGTGATGCCCAACAGCTTTTTCTCTCTTCCTCTGAAGAGGCGGGTGGGCCAGTGGCTCCGGTCACCACATCGCCACTTACTGGTGCGTGCTCTGCTGCTGAGACTACCCAGGAGGAGCAGTTGGGGGCAGAGGGTAGTGTAGATGATGAGGTCCTTGACCCATCTTGGCGTGAGGGACAGGAAGGTGGTGGGAGCAGCTCTGAGGAAGAGATTCCCCGTACGGCCCAAAGAGGGAGAGGGAGGGGGAAGACTGCGGATCCTGCAGCCTCCGCTTTGGCACCCGTTAGGAGCATGTCTCTTCCAAAAGCCAAAAAGGGCGCTCCCAAGACTTGCAGTGCCTGGTCCTTTTTTGACACAGTTGCAGCTGACATTTGCTATGTCAAATGCAAGGTGTGTCATCACAAAGTCAAAAGAGGTCGAAATGTCAGCAACCTCAATACCTCCAACATGTGGAAACATGTGCGCACCAGGCACCCGGCAGAGTTAGAAAAACACACTGAAGAGCTAGGCCAACCAACAGCGGCAGCTACCACCTCTTCAGCTCGTGTTGCCTCTTCCTCCAGCTCACACGCAGCTGGTTCGGCTTCCTCCCAGGATCGCCGTGGAAGAACCTCTGGCCCTGTTGTCCAGAGACCCGCTGTAATTCCACCCGCAGCACCACTTTCCCAGTCATCCACACACTCCCAGCCCAGTCTACAGCCATCGGTAGTACAGGCATGGGAGAAAAGGCGGCCTTTCTCGTCAAACCACCCACGAGCACAGGCTCTGACTGCAGGCATTGCCAAACTTCTGTCACTGGAAATGCTGTCATTCAGGCTGGTGGAGACTGACAGCTTCCGTGACTTGATGTCATTGGCAGTCCCACAGTACAATGTGCCCAGCCGCTTTTACTTCAGCAGGCAAGCCGTCCCTGCCCTGCACAAGCATGTGGAGGGACACATAAAACACGCGCTACTGAACGCCGTCAGTAGCAAGGTCCACCTCACCACCGATGCGTGGACCAGTCAACATGGACAGGGGCGATACCTTTCCCTCACTGCCCATTGGGTTAATGTCGTTGAGCCGGGTACAGACCGTGCGAGTGGCGCAGGACATGTCCTGCCCACTCCAAGGATTGCAGGAATCCATTCTGTACGCATTGACTCCTCCTCCTACACCAGTTCCTCAGAATCATCGCTGCAGGAGCCGTCACAGTCCACCTCCACATGGACCCGTGATGAACGTGTACCTGTTACGACCGACATGAGCACAGCCGTGGCCAAACGTCAACAGGCCGTCTTGAAATTAATTTATTTGGGGAATCATAGCCACACAGCGCAGGAGCTCTGGAATGCCATCAAGCAGGAGAGCGATGTGTGGTTTGTGCCAGCGAATGTCCAGCCAGGCATGGTAGTGTGTGATAATGGCCGAAATCTGGTGCCAGCTCTGGGCCTCGGCAACCTCACTCACATCCCATGTGTGGCACATGTGCTCAATTTGGTCGTACAGAGTTTTCTGAGGGACTATCTGGATCTTGATGCACTGCTGCACAAGGTCCGCCTAGAGTGTGCTCACTTGCGGCGTTCCAGCACGGCAAAAGCGCGCATTGCGGCTCTGCAGCGCCGACACCGCCTGCCGGAACATCGCATCATATGTGACCTACCTACCAGGTGGAATTCCACGTTACATATGTTGGAGCGGTTGTGTGAGCAGCAGCAAGCTGTAATGGAGTACCAGCTGCTTCAGGCGCAAAGAAGTCGCAGTCAGCGCCGTACAGATTTCACAACCACAGAGTGGGCCACTATGAATGACGTCTGCCAGGTTTTGCGTCCCTTTGATTATTCCACGCGGATGGCGAGTGCAGATGATGCACTAGTCAGCATGACTGTCCCCCTTATCTGCCTGCTTGAAAAATCACTGCAAGCGCTAAGGGATGATGTTGTGGAAGAGGTGGAGGATGAGGATTCACCATTTCCATCATCTTCTGGACAGTCAGCGCCACGTGGTTCCTCACAAATGCGTAGGCAGGGGACAGTTTGTGAGGAGGATGAGGAGGAGTCAATGGAGGAGGAAGACATCCGTCCAGAGGAGGGAGTTACACAATTGTCCAGTACTCAGTGTGTACAGCGAGGGTGGGGTGATGACGAGCGGGCAGAGATCATGCCTCCAGCAGGGGACAGCGTTTCTTGGGCAGTTGGCAGTCTGCAGCACATGGTGGATTACATGCTGCAGTGCCTGAGAAACGACCGCCGCATCGCCCACATTCTCAACATGTCTGATTATTGGGTGTTCACCCTCCTCGATCCTCGCTACCGGGACAACGTAGAAAGCCTCATCACACCGTTGAACCGGGAGCAAAAAATGCGGGAGTACCAAGACACACTGGTCAATTCCATCATCTTCTCCATTCCAACTGAGAGAAGTGCTGCTAGTGCATTCCAAAGCAGCTCAGTGCGTCCAGGCAGTGGTGGAGGCTCTGCACAAAGAGGGAGCAGAAGCAGTGCCTCTGCCCAAGGCAAGACCAGTATGGCCCAACTGTGGCACAGTTTTCTGTGCCCGCCACAAAAGTCTACACCATCACAGACGGCTCCAGTCAGCAGGAGGCAACGGTTCCGTCAGATGGTGACAGACTACATGTCTTGCCCTCTTGCTGTACTCCCAGACGGCTCTTCCCCTTTCAAGTTTTGGGTCTCAAAGCTGGATACATGGCCAGAGCTAAGCCAGTATGCATTGGAGGTGCTGTCTTGCCCTGCGGCCAGTGTATTATCGGAACGTGTCTTTAGTGCTGCAGGTGGTGTACTAACTGACCGTCGCATGCGACTATCCTCCGATAACGTTGACCGGCTTACTTTCCTGAAAATGAACAAGGCCTGGATCTCACAGGAATTTGCCACTCCTCTTCCTGATTAAATCATTAGGTGACTGTCTACAGTATCCAGGTCTCCTGTTGTGTTCATCTTTCTACCACCTGAACTTAAATTCCTGGGCTCCAACACCGCCAGTTGAGGCTCAGAAGTGCCGTCTGCACAGTCAAAACATACGACCCAGTGTTATTGGGTTTCAGTAACGTCAGCTGATCCCCAGCTGTGTAGCCGGCAATGTGTCCTGCGACCGCCACGCTGACACAACAACTGAAATGTAAGGGAACCTGTCCCCCCCACAAGGCGTTTGTTACTGAAAGAGCCACCTTGTACAGCAGTAATGCTGCACAAGGAAAAGGTAGCTATTTTTGTTTAGCTCCTTGCACACGCAGAACTTAACACTTATAAAATGTGTCCACTGATACCGTAAAACCGTCCCGGAGGTGGGACTTTCCTTCGTAATATGACGCAGCACAGCCGTCATTCCTACCCCCTTGGCGCCGTGCCCCGGCTCCTCAGCGTTGTTTGATTCCGTCCCGGAGCCTGCGCTGTTATGTTATCCCTTGGCCAGGCACACTTAGCGCTGCCCGTCTTCTGACATCATTTGGTGTCAGGATGGCTGCGCCTGTGCGGCCGCGCTGGCCGAGAGCCTGCCTCGCAGTGTCTTCTGATTTAATCCCACTGGGGGCCTGAGATCCATGGACATGCGCAGTGCATATCTGAACCTCCACATCTCACTCATCTCCCTACGGCTTCTTCAGACTGTGCGGTGTCAGCTGGTCCCTAATAGCATGCCACGGCCGTGACACCGCACAGTCTTAAGAAGCCGTAGGGAGGGGAGTGAGAGGCGAGGATATGCACTGCGCATGGCCACGGATCCCAGGCCCGCGGTGGGATTACATTAGACGACACTGCGAGGCGGGCTCTCGGCCAGCGCGGCCGCACAGGCGCAGCCAGCCTGACACCAAATGATGTCAGAAGATGGGCAGCGCTAAGTGTGCCTGGCCAAGGGATAACATAACAGCGCAGGCTCCGGGACGGAATCAAACAACGCTGAGGAGCCGGGGCACGGGGGTAGGAATGACGGCTGTGCTGCGTCTTATTACGAAGGAAAGTCCCACCTCAGGGACGGTCACACGGTATCAGGGGACACATTTTATAAGTGTTTAGTTCTGTGTTTGCAAGGAGCATCATGAAAAGAGCCACCTTTTCCTTTTGCATCTTTTTTGCTGCACAAGCTGGCTCTTTCAGCTACAAACGCCTTGGGGGGGGGTTAAAGGTTCCCTTTCGACTTTCTCCAATCAGGCTTCGGCCTACATTGTGTTTCTCTGCTTCTCCTCCTGTCCCTGGGCTCCAACACCGCTAGTTGTTGCCTGGTAGTGCTGTACGCACAGTCAACAGTCGCTCCTCTGTTATTGGGGTTCAGTAACGTCAGCTGTTCCCCTGCTGTGTGTGTGGCAATCCCTCCTACCTCCTCCACCTCCTCCTCCTCCACCTGTCCCTGGGCTCCAACAACGCTAGTTGCCGTCCAGAAGTGCTGTACGCACAGTCAACAGTCCCTCCTCTGTTATTGGGGTTCAGTAACGTCAGCTGTTCCCCTGCTGTGTGTTTGGCAATCCCTCCTATCTCCTCCACCTCCTCCTCCTCCACCTGTCCCTGGGCTCCAACAACGCTAGTTGCCGTCCAGAAGTGCTGTACGCACAGTCAACAGTCCCTCCTCTGTTATTGGGGTTCAGTAACGTCAGCTGTTCCCCTGCTGTGTGTGTGGCAATCCCTCCTACCTCCTCCACCTCCTCCTCCTCCACCTGTACCTGGGCTCCAACAACGCTAGTTGCCGTCCAGAAGTGCTGTACGCACAGTCAACAGTCCCTCCTCTGTTATTGGGGTTCAGTAATGTCAGCTGTTCCCCTGCTGTGTGTGTGGCAATCCCTCCTACCTCCTCCACCTCCTCCTCCTCCACCTGTCCCTGGGCTCCAACAACGCTAGTTGCCGTCCAGAAGTGCTGTACGCACAGTCAACAGTCCCTCCTCTGTTATTGGGGTTCAGTAACGTCAGCTGTTCCCCTGCTGTGTGTGTGGCAATCCCTCCTATCTCCTCCACCTCCTCCTCCTCCACCTGTCCCTGGGCTCCAACAACGCTAGTTGCCGTCCAGAAGTGCTGTACGCACAGTCAACAGTCCCTCCTCTGTTATTGGGGTTCAGTAACGTCAGCTGTTCCCCTGCTGTGTGTGTGGCAATCCCTCCTATCTCCTCCACCTCCTCCTCCTCCACCTGTCCCTGGGCTCCAACAACGCTAGTTGCCGTCCAGAAGTGCTGTACGCACAGTCAACAGTCCCTCCTCTGTTATTGGGGTTCAGTAACGTCAGCTGTTCCCCTGCTGTGTGTGTGGCAATCCCTCCTACCTCCTCCACCTCCTCCTCCTCCACCTGTCCCTGGGCTCCAACAACGCTAGTTGCCGTCCAGAAGTGCTGTACGCACAGTCAACAGTCCCTCCTCTGTTATTGGGGTTCAGTAACGTCAGCTGTTCCCCTGCTGTGTGTGTGGCAATCCCTCCTACCTCCTCCTACCTCCTCCACCTCCACCTGTCCCTGGGCTCCAACAACGCTAGTTGCCGTCCAGAAGTGCTGTACGCACAGTCAACAGTCCCTCCTCTGTTATTGGGGTTTAGTAACGTCAGCTGTTCCCCTGCTGTGTGTGTGGCAATCCCTCCTATCTCCTCCACCTCCTCCTCCTCCACCTGTCCCTGGGCTCCAACAACGCTAGTTGCCGTCCAGAAGTGCTGTACGCACAGTCAACAGTCCCTCCTCTGTTATTGGGGTTCAGTAACGTCAGCTGTTCCCCTGCTGTGTGTGTGGCAATCCCTCCTACCTCCTCCTACCTCCTCCACCTCCTCCTCCTCCACCTGTCCCTGGGCTCCAACAACGCTAGTTGCCGTCCAGAAGTGCTGTCCGCACAGAGCCAAACACCTCGCCAATGTGTTAGTGGGGTTCAGCACCGCCAGCTGTTCCCCTGCTGTGCAGCCGGCAACGTGTACTGCGACCCATACGCCGGCACAACAAGTTAAATTTAAGGGAACCTGCCCCCCCCCCAGGCGTTTGTTACTGAAGGAGCCACCTTGTGCAGCAGTAATGATGCAAAGGGAAAAAGTGCCTCTTTTCGTGGTGCTCCTTGCATATGCTGAACCTAACACTTATGAAAAGTGTCCCCTCCTATCGTGATACCGTCCGGTAGGTGGAACTTTCCTTTGTGATGTGACGCAGCACAGCCGTCATTCTTACCCCCTTGGCGCCGTGCGCCGCCTCCTCAGCGTTGTTTGAATCAGTCCCGGAGCCTGCGCTGTTAGGTTAGCCCTTGGCCATGCACACATTTTGCGCTGCCCGTCTTCTGACATCATTTGGTGTCAGGCTGGCTGCGCCTGTGCGGCCGCGCTGGCCGAGAGCCCGCCTCATAGTGTCTTCTGATTTAATCCCACTGGGGGCCTGAGATTCATGGACATGCACAGTGCATATCTGAACCTCCACCTCTCACTCATCTCCCTACGGCTTCTTCAAACTGTGCGGTGTCAGCTGGTCCCTAATAGCATGCCACGGCCGTGACACCGCACAGTCTGAAGAAGCCGTAGGGAGGGGAGTGAGAGGTGGAGGTTCAGATATGCACTGCGCATGTCCATGGATCTCAGGCCCCCAGTGGGATTAAATCAGAAGACACTATGAGGCGGGATCTCGTCCAGCGCGGCCGCACAGGCTCACCCAGCCTGACACCAAATGATGTCAGAAGACGGGCAGCGCAAAATGTGTGCATGGCCAAGGGCTAACCTAACAGCGCAGGCTCCGGGACTGATTCAAACAACGCTGAGGAGGCGGCGCACGGCGCCAAGGGGGTAAGAATGACGGCTGTGCTGCGTCACATCACAAAGGAAAGTTCCACCTACCTGACGGTATCACGGTAGGAGGGGACACTTTTTATAAGTGTTAGGTTCAGCATGTGCAAGGACCATAATTAAAAGAGCTAAGTTTACCTTTTCCAGCATTAGTGCTGTACACGATGGCTCTTTCAGCTACAAATGCCTGGGGGGGGTTAAAGTTTCCCTTTCAACTTGCTCCAGTGCAGGCTTCGGCCTACACTCTGCTCCCTCTCCTCCTCCTGCTGACCCTGGGCTCCAACACCGCCAGTTGGGGCCCGGTACTGCTAGCTGCACAGAGAAAAACACCAGCCAATGTGTCAGTGGGGTTCAGCACCGCCAGCTGTTCCCCTGCTGTGCAGCCGGCAACGTGTCCTGCAACTGCCACGCAGACACAACAGACCCAAAGCTGCCGCCAGTGCAGGCTTCGGCCTACACTCTGCTCCCTCTCCTCCTCCTGCTGACCCCGGGCTCTAACACCGCCAGTTGGGGCCCGGTACTGCTAGCTGCACAGAGAAAAACACCAGCCAATGTGTCAGTGGGGTTCAGCACCGCCAGCTGTTCCCCTGCTGTGCAGCCGGCATCGTGTCCTGCAAAAGCCACGCAGACACAAGAACTGAAATTGAAGGGAACCTGTCCCCCCTCCCCCAGGCGTTTGTACGTTTTACAGCCACCTTGTACAGCGGTAATGCTGCATGTGTGCAAGGTGGCTCATAAACGTATTCTCCTCGCCCATGTGGAACTGAAAACACGTCTAAAATGTGTCCTCTGTGTGACCATTTAACCGTCCCGGTGGTGTGACTTTCCTTTGTAATGACACGCTGCAACCCCCTTGGTAGCGCTGCCCGTCTTCTGGCATCATTGTTTGGCTGCCTGCGCCTCTGCGGCCGCCCTGACCCACACAACGCCCCTCGGTGTCTTATTTATTGGGACTGCGAGGGTGTGATTGATGGGCATGAGCAGTGCATCAGTTCGCCTGTCCCTCATCTCCTTCCGCCTTCTTCAGACTGTGCGGCTTAATGGCCGTGGCATGCGATAAGGGATCAGCTGACGCCGCACAGTCGGAAGCGGGTGTAAGGACCCGAGTGTGAGAGGCGAACATATGTGCTGCGCCAGTCCATGAATCCCAGCCCCGCAGTGTTTTAACAATGTTAAGACACTGCGGGGCTGGGATTCATGGTCATCGCGAACCGCACCGGCCGACATTAAATGATGTCAGAAGATGGGCAGCGCTAACAGCGCTAGGCCAGGGGATAACACGACAGCGCAGACTCCTGTACAGCAAATAACAACGCTCAGGAGGCTGCACCCAGCACCAAGATGGGATTCTTGACATCTGTGCTGCGTCTCATTACAAAGGGAACTCGCGCCTCCAACACAGTTTGACTGTATAAAGGGCTAAATGTTATACGTGTTTCATTCAGCGTGTGCAAGGAGAAACATTAAAAGAGCAACCTTTGACTTGTGCAGCACTACTGCTGCATAAGCTGTGGCTCTTCTACTTTGTAACCCCTGAGGGGGGGTTAAAGGTTACCTTTGAAATTGGTTCAATTAGGCTTCGGCCTACACTCTGCTCCCCCTGCAGAGCCCGGGCTCCAACACCGCCAGTTGGGGCCCGGTACTGCTAGCTGCACAGAGAAAAACACCAGCCAATGTGTCAGTGGGGTTCAGCACCGCCAGCTGTTCCCCTGCTGTGCAGCCGGCAACGTGTCCTGCAACTGCCACGCAGACACAACAGACCCAAAGCTGCCGCCAGTGCAGGCTTCGGCCTACACTCTGCTCCCTCTCCTCCTCCTGCTGACCCCGGGCTCTAACACCGCCAGTTGGGGCCCGGTACTGCTAGCTGCACAGAGAAAAACACCAGCCAATGTGTCAGTGGGGTTCAGCACCGCCAGCTGTTCCCCTGCTGTGCAGCCGGCATTGTGTCCTGCAAAAGCCATGCAGACACAAGAACTGAAATTGAAGGGAACCTGTCCCCCCTCCCCCAGGCGTTTGTACGTTTTACAGCCACCTTGTACAGCGGTAATGCTGCATGTGTGCAAGGTGGCTCATAAACGTATTCTCCTCGCCCATGTGGAACTGAAAACACGTCTAAAATGTGTCCTCTGTGTGACCATTTAACCGTCCCGGTAGTGTGACTTTCCTTTGTAATGACACGCTGCAACCCCCTTGGTAGCGCTGCCCGTCTTCTGGCATCATTGTTTGGCTGCCTGCGCCTCTGCGGCCGCCCTGACCCACACAACGCCCCTCGGTGTCTTATTTATTGGGACTGCGAGGGTGTGATTGATGGGCATGAGCAGTGCATCAGTTCGCCTGTCCCTCATCTCCTTCCGCCTTCTTCAGACTGTGCGGCTTCATGGCTGTGGCATGCGATAAGGGATCAGCTGACGCCGCACAGTCGGAAGCGGGTGTAAGGACCCGAGTGTGAGAGGCGAACATATGTGCTGCGCCAGGCCATGAATCCCAGCCCCGCAGTGTTTTAACAATGTTAAGACACTGCGGGGCTGGGATTCATGGTCATCGCGAACCGCACCGGCCGACATTAAATGATGTCAGAAGATGGGCAGCGCTAACAGCGCTAGGCCAGGGGATAACACGACAGCGCAGACTCCTGTACAGCAAATAACAACGCTCAGGAGGCTGCACCCAGCACCAAGGTGGGATTCTTGACATCTGTGCTGCGTCTCATTACAAAGGGAACTCGCGCCTCCAACACAGTTTGACTGTATAAAGGGCTAAATGTTATACGTGTTTCATTCAGCGTGTGCAAGGAGAAACATTAAAAGAGCAACCTTTGACTTGTGCAGCACTACTGCTGCAGAAGCTGTGGCTCTTCTACTTTGTAACCCCTGAGGGGGGGTTAAAGGTTACCTTTGAAATTGGTTCAATTAGGCTTCGGCCTACATTCTGCTCCCCCTGCAGAGCCCGGGCTCCAACACCGCCAGTTGGGGCCCGGTACTGCTAGCTGCACAGAGAAAAACACCAGCCAATGTGTCAGTGGGGTTCAGCACCGCCAGCTGTTCCCCTGCTGTGCAGCCGGCAACGTGTCCTGCAACTGCAACGCAGACACAACAGACCCAAAGCTGCCGCCAGTGCAGGCTTCGGCCTACACTCTGCTCCCTCTCCTCCTCCTGCTGACCCCAGGCTCTAACACCGCCAGTTGGGGCCCGGTACTGCTAGCTGCACAGAGAAAAACACCAGCCAATGTGTCAGTGGGGTTCAGCACCGCCAGCTGTTCCCCTGCTGTGCAGCCGGCAACGTGTCCTGCAACTGCCACGCAGACACAAGAACTGAAATTGAAGGGAACCTGTCCCCCCTCCCCCAGGCGTTTGTACGTTTTACAGCCACCTTGTACAGCGGTAATGCTGCATGTGTGCAAGGTGGCTCATAAACGTATTCTCCTCGCCCATGTGGAACTGAAAACACGTCTAAAATGTGTCCTCTGTGTGACCATTTAACCGTCCCGGTGGTGTGACTTTCCTTTGTAATGACACGCTGCAACCCCCTTGGTAGCGCTGCCCGTCTTCTGGTATCATTGTTTGGCTGCCTGCGCCTCTGCGGCCGCCCTGACCCACACAACGCCCCTCGGTGTCTTATTTATTGGGACTGCGAGGGTGTGATTGATGGGCATGAGCAGTGCATCAGTTCGCCTGTCCCTCATCTCCTTCCGCCTTCTTCAGACTGTGCGGCTTCATGGCCGTGGCATGCGATAAGGGATCAGCTGACGCCGCACAGTCGGAAGCGGGTGTAAGGACCCGAGTGTGAGAGGCGAACATATGTGCTGCGCCAGGCCATGAATCCCAGCCCCGCAGTGTTTTAACAATGTTAAGACACTGCGGGGCTGGGATTCATGGTCATCGCGAACCGCACCGGCCGACATTAAATGATGTCAGAAGATGGGCAGCGCTAACAGCGCTAGGCCAGGGGATAACACGACAGCGCAGACTCCTGTACAGCAAATAACAACGCTCAGGAGGCTGCACCCAGCACCAAGGTGGGATTCTTGACATCTGTGCTGCGTCTCATTACAAAGGGAACTCGCGCCTCCAACACAGTTTGACTGTATAAAGGGCTAAATGTTATACGTGTTTCATTCAGCGTGTGCAAGGAGAAACATTAAAAGAGCAACCTTTGACTTGTGCAGCACTACTGCTGCATAAGCTGTGGCTCTTCTACTTTGTAACCCCTGAGGGGGGGTTAAAGGTTACCTTTGAAATTGGTTCAATTAGGCTTCGGCCTACACTCTGCTCCCCCTGCAGAGCCCGGGCTCCAACACCGCCAGTTGGGGCCTGGTACTGCTAGCTGCACAGAGAAAAACACCAGCCAATGTGTCAGTGGGGTTCAGCACCGCCAGCTGTTCCCCTGCTGTGCAGCCGGCAACGTGTCCTGCAACTGCCACGCAGACACAACAGACCCAAAGCTGCCGCCAGTGCAGGCTTCGGCCTACACTCTGCTCCCTCTCCTCCTCCTGCTGACCCCGGGCTCTAACACCGCCAGTTGGGGCCCGGTACTGCTAGCTGCACAGAGAAAAACACCAGCCAATGTGTCAGTGGGGTTCAGCACCGCCAGCTGTTCCCCTGCTGTGCAGCCGGCATTGTGTCCTGCAAAAGCCACGCAGACACTTGCTCTTGTACCTTCTGCTCCCCATCCTGGTTCCAGTACCGTCAGCTGGTTCCGGGCAGAGCCTTTGGCTTAGGTGCCTCCCTCTGGGTATCCGAGTTCCACCAACGTCAGGTGGTCCTTGGTAGTGCTTTCAGGCACGGGTACCTCCTGCTTAGTAACCGGGTTCCAGTAACGTCAGCTGGTCCTCGGTAGTTCCATTGGCTCTTGGACCTTCGGCTACCCATCCGGGTTCCAGCACCGTCAGCTGGTTCTCGGCACTGTCTTTTGCTCTTGTACCTTCTGCTCCCCATCCTGGTTCCAGTACCGTCAGCTGGTTCCGGGCAGAGCCTTTGGCTTAGGTGCCTCCCTCTGGGTATCCAAGTTCCACCAACGTCAGGTGGTCCTTGGTAGTGCTTTCAAGCATGGGTACCTCCTGCTTAGTAACCGGGTTCCAGTAACGTCAGATGGTCCCCGGTAGTTCCATTGGCTCTTGGACCTTCGGGTAGCCATCCGAGTTCCAGTTCCATCAGCTGGTTCTCGGCATTTTCTCAGCCTTCTTGTACCTTCTGCTACATTTCCAAGTTCAAGAGACTAAACACGATGACCCGGAAGACCACCCCTAAGATGACGACGACACCAGAGACGACAACCACCGTGATGATGACGACCCTGGAGACGATGACCCTGAAGACCACCCCGATGACGACGACCCCGGAGACGACGACCCTGAAGACCACCCCGATGACGACGACCCCGGAGACAACGACCCTGGAGACGACGACGACCTGGAAGACCGAGAATCAGAAGAACAAGAGGCTGCAGAACAAAGAGCAGAAGAACATTAAGCATAAGACTAAATATCAGAGCAAAAAATATTATCCAAATTATAAGCAGAAGAAGACTAAGCAGTGTATGGGGGTGAGTCCGTTCCTCCTCGTGGTGCCCCTGGATAAAGCCTGATGCTGCAGGCCAAACTGAACGCGGACAAATGTAACTGTTTTGTGACAGGCAGAACGGAAGGTGTAATCTTCAAACTTTTATAGATAACAACTACGGGAATGCCTGTCACAAATAAGAATATGATGAAGAAGTAGAATATGATGAAGATAATAGTAAAATAAAAAGAATATGAACAATGTAACCAAAAAAATAATAGGTAGAAGATGAAGAAGAAGATGAATAAGGTGAAGAAGTTGATGTCAAAGAAGCTGATGATGAAGATAATGAAGAAGAAAGTGTGGGAGAAGTAAAAAAGAAGGTGAAGGGCGTGGAAGTAGTGAAACATCAATATCTGACAAAATAAAAAAAAAATTAACATAGTCAAAATCTTTCTACCGCCGAACGTCATAAAAAACAAAACAAAATCCTGCTATTCTATTACATTGGGCTAAACCTCTGTGCCTTTAATGTCTCCGCCACGTCCCCCAATACATCCTACATTATTCTTAGTTGTTTTCCTTCATGTAGAATGAACCTACAAGTTTATAAAGGGTTTATTTTACTTCCGATATTTTCGTCCCATTGACTTGCATTGGGATTGGGTATCGGTATCGGATTAGATCCGATACTTTGACGGTATCGGCCGATACTTTCCGATACCGATACTTTCCGATATCGGAAGGTATCGCTCAACACTTGTCGTCTGCACTTACCAGCCATGTGCATTCCTCAAAACACTGAAGGACTTGACAGAGGTCTTGTAGCTTCGACCACTGCACACCTGACAATGCCTCTGTTCGCAAAGCCTCTGAAGCATGTGCAGTGTGGAGTTCCACCTTGCTGCAACGTCGATTATTAGGCGGTGCTGGGGAAGATTCAGTGATCGCTGATGGTTCAGCATACGGCTGGAATGTATGGGTGACCGGCGGATGTGCGAGCAAAGTCTTTGCACCTTCAGGAGCAGGGCTGGTAACCCCAGATAATTTTTCAGGAAGCACTGCACCACCAGGTTCAAGGTGTGAGCCAGGCAAGGTATGTGTTTCAGTTCTGAAAGGGCTATGGCAGCCATAAAATTCCTTCCGTTATCACTGACTACCTTGCCTGCCTCAAGATGTACACTGCCCAGCCATGACTAATTTTTCTTGCTGCAGATGGAGTGGTCATGCGACTGCGCTTTGTGGATGAGCTTTCGCTTCTGGAGGAGGAGGAGGAGGGGTGGCCTACAGCCAACTGTTTCCTAGACCGTGGGCTAGGCAGAACTGTCCCACTATGGCTGTCCCCTGTGGACCCTGCATCCACCACATTAACCCAGTGTGTCATGATGGACACGTAATGTCCCTGGCCATGCCTACTGGTCCATGCATCTGTTGTGAGGTGCACCTTTCTACTGACTGATTGCCTCTGTGATAGAAATATATATATCATGTAGATCTCACTTGCATGTATACTCCTCTATAATCATATATACTCTTATACTCACAGCTAATATATACATTATAATAAATGGTTTAAAATGGTTGACACGAACTAATATAACCCAGACAGATCATATGGGGTTTTCCATCCCTAAAAGCGGAATAGTGTCAGATGTTTGATGACTGCTGATCAAATGTCTCCACTTTGTCCTAGATTCAGAACTCAAGTTTAGTTGCTTAATCCGCTGTCATATGAGCATTAATCACAATATTCCATATATGTTTAGATAACCAATGACAGAAGAGCTAGACAATATGGTAATTAACTAACCACCCCTGACAACCCCTAACCACTCCTTTCTATGTGAAAATATAAAACTATGTATGTACAATAAAGTTTCAGTATTGATGGAATGTTGTTCTGTCACAGTTGTGTACAGTCCATTCTTGATGAGCGCTCAAAATACTCAGTCTAATTGGGAGCGGCCACAGCACACACAGGGATATATTTATCCAACCCTAATATTTCCATAACAGAATGGCGCCCAGAATGGCGCCGTTGTTTCTTCTTCCTCTTTTTTCCTCCTTGTTGCCGGCTGGGCCAACGCCCAATTCAAACAATATGGTGCTTACAGCACAAGGTTTCCCTCTATGCCCCTGGCACAAACCAGCCATTGCCAGCTGTGATATCGGGGAAAGAAGGTGAAAGCCCCCCCCTACAGTGGGCAGCCCCAGACACATCAGGCAGCAGGCAGCTCAGCCCTGGGTGCAGAGGGGGGAGGAATGATATCAGAACAAGCTCACTGACAGATCCTCCGTTACCTCATTTCACAGTCAACAATATTGTAACCCTTAAGGTTTTACATGAACTTTGATATCACCATGTATTGATAATGTACAACTTCAGCACCGGTCAGAGCTGCCTACATTCACACCAACATAGAACTATAAGCCTAATCCATCACAGCTTCATCAAGGGGGGAGACATCCTCACATAAAAAGCAACTTCTAAGTCCAAAATCAGTCAGTGTATGACCCCAGTACAAGCTATCACAACTATTCCTCTGATGAAGATGAAGAGGGAACATCATACATGCTGTCCAGTACTAGAAAAGAAACCCACAGGCACCAAGAATGCAGGGGCAGATAGAGGCACCACCATTACACTATGTGCACTGCACTTCAAGTCAGGTGACAATCTTCCAGTCCCAGGGATGCATCCCATGCCATTTTACCGAAGAATGTAGCAGAAGCAGCAAACATATGCAGCCACCTGGAATGATCTCTGGGCCATGAATGAAAATAGAAGCAGGTGATGCACTGGCCAATCATAAAGGAACAATTCAAACTTCCAGCAGAATCAGACGTACACGCTTGGGAGTCAGGGCCACAGCTAATTGAACAGCTCAGAGAGTGGTCCAAAGGCAGATTGGCAGGACAAGCCATGACATGAGCCAAGATAAGACAGAGTCTGTAAAGAAGTTTCATCGCAGAGTAAAGGTACCTTCACACGAAACGACATCGCTAGCGATCCGTGACGTTGCAGCGTCCTGGCTAGCGATATCGTTTCGTTTGACACGCAGCAGCGATCAGGATCCTGCTGTGATGTCGCTGGTCGCTGAATAAAGTCCAGAACTTTATTTGGTCGTCCGATCGCTGTGTATCGTTGTGTTTGAAAGCAAAAGCAACGATACCAGCGATGTTTTACACTGGTAACCAGGGTAAACATCGGGTTACCAAGCGCAGGGCCACGCTTAGTAACCCGATGTTTACCCTGGTTACGAGCGTAAAAGTAAAAAAAACAAACAGCACATACTTACATGCGTCCCCCAGCGTCTGCTTCCTGACACTTACTGAGCGCCGGCCCGAAAGTGAAAGTGAAAGCACAGCGGTGACGTCACCGCTGTGCTGTTAGGGCCGGAGCTCAGTCAGTGTCAGGAAGCAGACGCTGGGGGACGCATGTAAGTATGTGCTGTTTGTTTTTTTTACTTTTACGCTGGTAACTAGGGTAAACATCGGGTTACTAAGCGCGGCCCTGCGCTTAGCAACCCGATGTTTACCCTGGTTACCCGGGGACCTCGGCATCGTTGGTCGCTGGAGAGCGGTCTGTGTGACAGCTCTCCAGCGATCAAACAGCGACGCTGCAGCGATCAGCATCGTTGTCGCTATCGCTGCAGCGTCGCTTCGTGTGAAGGTACCTTAATGCAAGTATTCCAAGACTTGGGCTTCACCATTCATGACCAGATACACAGGCCTTTGGGCATGGACTGAGACAGCCAATCAGGAAACCACTGATAGTGGCTAGGCCTAGGAACAGGTCAATAGCAGTGGACTGACCCAGAAAAAATGTTTTATGTGCGCCTATGAGACTGTTTATTGCCGATTGTCACCAAAACTGCCGCCATTATAGCACCACAAAGAGCGCAAAGAAGGAAACGGGTGCCGTGCTGCTGAGAACGCCAGAAGGGAAGCCAGAGGTGAAGATGCTACAAAGTGCCGATCGACACACCGGAAGAACCGCTGCAGGCTCCAGAGAGGAGACACCAACCTCAATAAGGTTAGCAAAGGGGAGAAGCTATGTCGGAGCAGGAGGAAGAAGTGATGGCAGATGCAGCCACAGCCCCTGTAATGCCCCAAGACCTTGGGTTGGATGCAGCCGCCGGTCTCATGGCACCCCGGGCCTTGCCACGAATGCACCTGCAGGCCCCATCTTACCACCGCAGCTTCAGTCAGCAGGCCGGACCCCGCTGCCGCTGCAGTACCCATCATGCCGTTGTCCATAGTAGCCAAAGGGATTGAGTCCCAACCAGGGGTGCAGAAGACAGCCCCTCTCATGGTGACAACTGACCTGGAAGCCCAACCACCCTACAAAGACAGAAGAAGTGCCAAGTGTTACATCTGTGGCAAGTTTGGCCTTTTCCAGAACCAGTGCAGGGCACCCACGCCCCCGAAGAGACTGGACCCATGCAACCCAAGAGTTGGTCCAGAGAAACAGGTCAAGGAAGAAGTGCAGAAAGCAGTGAAGTACCCCATCCAAAGGACAGGGGCAAGCAAGCCAGGTTCGCAAGACACTACGCTCCTGTCATGTAAAACTTCATCTGCAGGACCAATACCTCAAATTACCCTTAAAGTGGATGGCGTTGTCAGATCCAAAGTGGTGCAGCCAGAAGTGTGATGACACCTGTGGAACTCGCTGATCCCACCTGCCTATCAGAATCCTCTGTGTCTCGCATGGGCATTGATGGTCAAGTCAGACATTCTCAGCTTACAAAGCCACTGAGCATGTGCACTCAGCCAGGACACTCTATCCTGTCCCAGTTTGTGGTGTAAAGGACCTGCCACTCAACCTGCTGGGAGCGAACCTACTGCAGAAGCTGAAGGCAACCACAGTGTTCCACGAAGATGGGACAGTGACACTTTCTTCATCCCTGACCCAAGAAGAGTCATGCTGGCGGCCCTACAAGAACATTAAGCAACCGATGAGGCCTACACAAGGAGGTACTGGATGTAGTACCAGAAAGTCTATGGTCTATGGGACCCCAGCACGTGAGAAAGCCTCAAGTTGCCCCAGTACGGGTGTCACTCAAGCCATGTACCCAGTACCCTCGTAAGGCCCAGGCCAGGCCTAGAGTCAAGCTGCCTCTGACCAACTGAAGGTCTACCTGAAAATAGGAATCATTGTTCCTCGCACATCGCCTTGCAATACCCCGCTTTTCCCCGTCAAGAAAAAGACTGTAAAAGGAGAGCCAGCCAAGTTCAGAATGGTATATGACCTGAGAGCTGTGAATGACACCACGGTTTTTGAAACTGAAATTATGCCGAATCCGCACACTCTGCTCTCAAATGTGCCTGCCACAGCAAAAGTGTTCACAGTGAACAACCTGGCTAATGTTTTCTCCAGTGTTCCCCTTCATCCGGAAGACCAGTTCCTGTTTGCCTTAATGCACCAGGGGGGACACCACACATGGATAGTGATGCCACAGTGGGCCCAGAACAGCCCTTCACAGTTCACCAAAGCAATGTCCACAGTCCTCACCAACTGAGTCACAGAACAAGCAGAAGTAACCCTGCTACAGTACATGGACAATCTACTCCTTTGTGCAGTTGACTTTGACACATGTAAAGCCCTTTCCTTGTATCTCCTACTCTACCTGGCGGAGCAGCACTGCAAGATCTCAAAGAACAAAGTCCAGTGGTGTCTGAAGCAAGTTACGTTCCAGAGACACTGTATTGCTCACCAGGCGAAACGCCTGACAGATGACCGGAAGACCACAGTGGCGAAGATGGTCCCTCCGACAACTCCAAAAGTGCTACAGGCCTTCCTTGGTCTAGTTTCGTATTGCAGAGCCTGGATCCCTGATGCTTCCGTCCTAATGCAGCCTCTGTGTGAATACGTCAGCGTGACCCCGTTCCTCCAGACAGATGTGACCTTCAGTTCGTTCAAGAAGTTAAAAAGCTCTGTAGTCTCAGCGCCAGCACTACGCCTATCTGACTACGAGAAGCCATTCCGTCTCTACTTGATGAGAAGAGAAGGCCTTGCTACTGGAGTCCTGACGCAGCTTCAGGGGGGAAAGCAGAGACTTTCGGACTACTTTTCAGCTTGCTTGGATCCAGTTGCAAGGGAAGCCTCTTCCTCCCGCATGAGAGCAGCAGTTGCAGCACACGCCCTCCTGGACAGGACTACTGACATCAGTGGAAAATCCATTGGAAATCCTGGCTCTGCACGACATCTCAGCAATCCTCAACCAAACCCAGCTAAAACATCTCTCCACCGCCAGGCATCTTCGCCTCCAGTGCTCTCTACTCCTGCCCAACAATGTCACCATCTCCAGATGCACAGTCCTCAACCCATCCACTCTACTCCCACTCCCAAGGGGGGATACAGATATGGACCTTCAGATAAAAAGTCTGATCAAAATCTGCATGATACCTTCTGCAGGGATCTGAATTTGCTCCGGACGGATGACCATGATTGCTTCAGCATCATGCAACAGGAAACAGCAGGACTACCCAAGGTGGCAGAAGAGCCACTGACCAACCCAGAGTTGATCCTCTATGTGGATGGCTCCAGATTCACAGATGATGAAGGAAGATTCCACACGGGATGTGCAGTGACCAGCAATCAAGAGATCCTGTGGTCCAGAAGTCTGCCGCCCAGTCTGTCAGCCCAGGAAGCAGAACTGATAGCGCTGATGAAGGCCTACCAGATGGCAGAAGACAAGACTGAGAAAATGTATACCGATTCAAGGTACTTGCATGGCATAGCACACGACTTCGGACCCATCTGGGCTGCAAGGGACTTCATCACAGCAAGCGGAACAACCATGAAGCATCAATGGAGCCATTAAGGACCTGCTGAACACACTTCAACTTCCAGAAGTGGTGACAATACTAAAAGTCAAAGCGCATGGAAAACTAAGCACAGTAGAGGCACGAGGCAACAACATGGTCGATATGGCAGCCAAAGAAGCAGTCAAGGGAAGACAATATGGAAAAGTGGAAGAGGTCATAGAGCCGGACGGCTACATGACGACTGAAGACAAGAAACCTGACCAAATGACGTCCTGTGATCTGCTCAAAAAGCTGTAAGAGCAAGCCCCAAAGGACAAGAAGGAATGCTGGATGCAGAAGAGAGCAGCACATGAAGAAGGAAGGGTATACTCAATGGACTACAAACCCTGTTTACCCCGAAGCATGTACCTCATCGTGGTCCAGTGGGCACATGGGCCCACACACAGATTAAAGGCACAGATGAATGATCCGATTGGTGCTTACTGGTTCGCCCCAGAAATCTCCACCCTAACAGCCAAGTTCATAAACAGCTGTCTGACCTGGGGCAAATGCAACCCTGGAAGGATGAAGAAAGTTCCCACACATAGTCTTGCCAGACCACTGTACCCCTTCCAGAGGACCCAGATAGACCACATCCAGATGCCGCCAAGTGGAGGTTTCAAATATGCCCTTGTGGCCGTGGACATGTTCTCAGGATGGCAGCCAGAAGCTTTCCCAGTGAAGAACCAGTCAGCAAAGACTACTGCAAAGAAGCTACTCTCAGAGACGAGATATGCAGCTATGGGGTCCCAGAAGTGATAGAGAGTGACCAGGGACCCGCATTCACAGCAAATCTCACACGAGAGATCTAGTCAGCAGTAGGGTCAGACTTAGGCCTACACACTCCCAATCACACTACTCAGTGTAAGGCACACTCCCAGAGGCCCAGAAAAGCTGTTACCATATGAAATTTTGTTTGTGTATAGTCCCAGGTTAGGGGTATCCTTTCCCTTAGCAGCTGACTATGTAATATGATACTTTGTCTGCTAATGTAATTGAACTCACCAAGAAACTTGCTAACATCCATTTTCGAGTTTTTTTCTTCATTGCCAGATCCAGATTCGGTGTCCGGTATGCACTCCTAGAAGCCAGGAGACTGGGAGTTGGTGGAAAAAAGTTTGTGAAGAGAACACCACTCGATCCCAGATTTGATGGTCCTGCTCAAGTGCTGCTGATGACACCAAACTCTGTGAAACTGGAGGGAAGACCCACTTGGATCCACTCATCGCATGGCAAGAAAGCTCCCCTACCAGAAGATGACACCCAAGCCAGAATGATGTTGCGGCCTGACCGAAAAGATGACCTACCTGATAAAGACTATACATCGCTCACTACACATGCTATTGACTAAGAGACTGATTGCAACGAACCCCCTTTAGGGACAGATCTCCTGACCGCCCATTTGCGAAAAGTCTGTACGGAGTGGGGCACAGGCGTTAGGCTTGTGTCAGTTCGCCGACAGCACAAAAGAGTTGCAGCGCTTTGGGACAGGAAGCTAGGATTAGGGCAAGTGATATCTAAGGGGGGCTTGTGATAGAAATATATATATCATGTAGATCTCACTTGCATGTATACTCCTCTATAATCATATATACTCTTATACTCACAGCTAATATATACATTATAATAAATGGTTTAAAATGGTTGACACGAACTAATATAACCCAGACAGATCATATGGGGTTTTCCATCCCTAAAAGCGGAATAGTGTCAGATGTTTGATGACTGCTGATCAAATGTCTCCACTTTGTCCTAGATTCAGAACTCAAGTTTAGTTGCTTAATCCGCTGTCATATGAGCATTAATCACAATATTCCATATATGTTTAGATAACCAATGACAGAAGAGCTAGACAATATGGTAATTAACTAACCACCCCTGACAACCCCTAACCACTCCTTTCTATGTGAAAATATAAAACTATGTATGTACAATAAAGTTTCAGTATTGATGGAATGTTGTTCTGTCACAGTTGTGTACAGTCCATTCTTGATGAGCGCTCAAAATACTCAGTCTAATTGGGAGCGGCCACAGCACACACAGGGATATATTTATCCAACCCTAATATTTCCATAACACCTCAGTGCATGGACAATGCGGTCTTTGACATGCTGGTGGAGGGCTGGGATGGCTTTTCTCGCAAAGAAGTTTCGACTGGGTAGGTCATAGCATGCTACTGCGTAGGCCATCAGGGCTTTGAAAGCTTTGCTTTCAACCAACCGGTAGGGCATCATCTCTAACGAGATTAGTCTAGCAATGTGGGTGTTCAAACCCTTTGTACGCGGATGAGAGGATGAGTAGTTTATTTTCCTAACGAGAGTCTCTTGTAGAGTGAGCTGGACTGGAGAGGTGCATATGGTGGAACTAGCGGTGGTGGTGGTGGTGGTGGACATGGTGGATTGAGAGAGAGTTTGTGATGCTATTCTTGATGTTGACCTACTTACAGTGTTTCCTACCAAAAACCTTGTGATTCCTGACTGCTTTGGCCTTGCGACGATACCTCCACATTTGCTGCTGGTGGAGTCCTAACTGGTGGGCTTACAGTGAGGGAAGCAATGTAGCGTTGCTGACTACCTTCATTCTGAGCAGGTGCAGCAACGGTACAGGACATTTGGCAGTTGTTCCAGGCTTGCAAGTGCATGCTGGTTAAATGTCTATGCATGCACATTGTATTTAAATTTAGGGGATTCTTCCCTCTGCTAAAGGTCTTTGATCCGTGCAAAGTTATCTATAAGAAATGCTCAATCAGATCTTGGTTAAAAAATTGCCACACTCCACTCTTCCTACTATGCAATACCTTTTCAGTCATTGCACGCTGTGCTACTTTCATTGAATGGCCACGCTGTCCTAAAAATGTTTTTTTGGTTGACAAACGTTTTTGGCCTGAGACGGGCCTGACAGATGAAAGCTGTTGTGATGTTGATGGCTGGTGCGGATCATCCTCCTCCACTTCTGAACTACTGTCAGCGGCACCCTCTTCCCCCAATGGCTGCCAATCTGGGTCAAAAACTGGGTCATCTATCACCTCCTCTTCAATGTCCTGTGCACCTTCCTCTGTGTCACCGTGTAAGGTGCTATAGCGTTCAGGACGGGGCACCAGTGTCATCAGGGTCAGTTTCTGGCTCAGTACACTGTGAGGGCAATGTAGTGATTTGAGTCAATGGAACAACATAATAATCTAGCTGTGACTGTGCATCAGTGCACTCCATGTCTGGTTCATCTTGTAATTGGCTGTTAACAATTTCCCTTTCTAACCCAGGCACGGTATGTGTAAAGAGCTCCATGGAATAACCTGCTGTGTCGCCTGACGCATCCTTCACTGTTAATTTGGGTGAAGGACACAAGGAAGCGACTTGTTCCTGACCAGGAGAATCCACTGACGACTCGCTGCTTTTAAATTTGGAACTTTCTAAAGAGGAGGCGAAAGAGCTAGAGGCTGAGTCAGCAAGGAAAGCCAAAACTTTTTTATTGCCGCTCTGGCTTTAAAAGCGGTTTTCCTACTCCCAGATAAGGGATCCTTTGAGGCTTTGTGTAGCCAGATGATGATGCCGGCTCAACACCTCCAGCCTTAGCTGCTATTTTGCTTTTCCCACTACCACCAGATTCTCCACCACCACCACCACGATCAGTACCAGCTGGCAATGACCGCCCACAGCCTCTTCCACCAGACTTCCTCATTTTTGGGAAAATCTAACCAAAATAACAACCATTATATGGTACTGTAAAACAAGGTAGAAGGTGTATATAAACTTGTTGAGAATTTAATTCTCCCTTTTTTGGGGGGGAGACTGCACCACAACGCAGGCCCAGTGTATAATACAGCACAATGTAAGTGGCAGCAAGTGGCTGGCTGATGCACCACAGACTAAGAGGACTGAGGTATATCCACTTTGTGCGAATTTCAATCTCACTTTTTTTTTTGGACACAGAACCCAAACTCAGGCCCAGTGTATTTTAGAACGCAATGTAAGTGGCAGAACGTGGCTGGCTGATATACGACAAACTAACAGAACTGACGTATATCCACTTTGTGACAATTTGAATCTCCTTTTTTGGGGGGAGACAGCACCACAACTCAGGCCCAGTGTGTAACACAACGCAATGTGAGTGGCAGCAGGTGGCTGGCTGATACACCACAAACTAAGAGGACTGAGGTATATCCACTTTGTGAGAATTTCAATCTCACTTTTTTTTTGTGGACACAGAACCCAAACTCAGGCCCAGTGTATTTTACAACACAATGTGAGTGGCAGCAAGTGGCTGGCTGATACACCACAAACTAACAGGACTGAGGTATATCCACTTTGTGAGAATTTCAATCTCACTTTTTTTTTTTTTGGACACAGAACCCAAACTCAGGCCCAGTGTATTTTACAACGCAATGTGAGTGGCAGCAAGTGGCTGGCTGATACACCACAAACTAAGAGGACTGAGGTATATCCACTTTGTGAGAATTTCAATCTCACTTTTTTGGGGGGGAGACAGCACCACAACTCAGGCCCAGTGTGTAACACAACGCAATGTAAGTGGCAGCAAGTGGCTGGAAGATATCTGAAAAATCCAAGGACTGTAGTACAATTTCAATCTCCCTACAATGATCTCAGGACAAGTATGGCAGCAACAAAAAGGACTGCTGCACACAAAAGTGTGGACAAATAAACAAGATAACTGCAGAAAGGAGCAACAGGATTTTTGCTTATAAAAAAGCAGTTGGTTTGCACAGCAGCGGTGCAAACAGCAATGCAGCTATCAGGGAGCCTTATAAGGCAGCCTAATAAGCTTCAGAGCTGATGCACAAAGATATAGCCTCCACTGTCCCTGCAAAACAAAGGTGGTGATGGACAGTGGAAATCACTACAGCACAAGCGGTTTGGGGGTTAATCTTCCCTCCCTAACTATATCCCTGCTTCTGACGAAGCTGCAGCAACCTCTCCCTATGCTGAGATCGGCAGAAGTAAGATGGCGGTCGGCGTGCATGCCCCTTTACAGCCCGTGTGACGCCACAGAAAGCAAGCCCATCACTGTCATGCCCTTCTCTAAGATGGTGGGGACCGAGACCTATGTCATCACGCTGCCCTCACGCTGCGTCCTCCTTCATTCGCTGAAAAATGGCGCTGAAAGCGTCATACAAAATGCGACTTTGGCGCAAAGATCGCCGACCTCATGGCCGATCCCACAGTGGGATCGGGTCGGGTTTCACGAAACCCGACTTTGCCGAAAGTCGGCGATTTTTGAATTTGTCCGATCTGTTTCGCTCAACCCTACTGACTACTGGGTTCCCACTTTGTTAGGTCCATAGTACAAAAGTAAATTTTGACAGATGCTTCCCCCTGGAAAGGGAGACATGCTTACTGGAGTATCAAAACATGCTTTTAGTCAAGCTTAGGAAAGGTTTTCCCAAAGACCGCAGTGAGGCACAATGTGTACATCACAGTTCTAGATTTCCAACTCAGGAAACATCAAGGCATCACCACTAAAACATTAGCAGCATTGTAAGTGGCATAAGCAATTTCTGTAAGACATTTTATAGACCAAGCCCGTGCACCAGCAGTACAAGTCTGACACATTGCAAATGACTGGAGAAGATTGTGCAGGAGTACCTCAAGCTCAATATCAATGCCATCAAGGGGAATTTGGACACTTTTGCATTTTGTTTTTCAAAAATGGAAGAGTGGCCTGAGCATGCCTGTCATGCCTGTCATGCCTTGGAGGTTTTGTCATGCCTCACAGATGGCGTTCTTTCAGAACATATATTCAGTGCTTTTTGTGGTGTCCTGATGGATAAGCACATCTGGCTGTTCCCTGAAAGTATAGACCACATATCTTTCATCAACATGAACAAGTCATGGATCTCCAATGACTTTTGAACCCCAGAGGCAGACTGGGAAGACTAGACGATGGTGTTATTTTTATTGTCATGCATTGGTCTCACATTATTGCAGTCTGTGACACCTTTGTCATGGCTTCTGTGCCTGCTGTTGCAACTGCTGCTGATGTTACAAACAATTTTTTTGAAATGAGGAGACTCCATCTGGTGGATTGCCTGTTTTCTCGGAGGCCTATTATACTGTTTTTACTCTGTGGAAATTGATGCCACTTTAGTGGTGTGTGACAATACATTTTTGAAATGTGGAAACTCCAGATTGGGTCTCCATCTGGTGGGTTGCCTGTAGTGGAAGGTGTGTCAGAGGAGTATTACACTGTTTCTACTCTGTGGAATTTGATGCCACTTTAGTGGTGTGTGACAATAATTTTTTGAAATGTGGAGACTCCGCGTTGAGTCTCCATCTGGTGGGTTACCTGTAGGGGAAAGGTGTCTCAGAGGTCTATTATACTGGTTCTACTCTGTGGAAATTGATGCTTATTTAGTCATGTACAACATTAATTTTTTTAAATGTGGCAACTACATGTGTGTTGCTTGTAGCAGTAGGGCTCCCAGCCCGGCAGGTCGAAACTTACTATCTGGCAACTACCTGTATTACTTTCCTTACATTTTTCTACCAATAATAATCTATGAAACTGATGTTTGTGCTGCCTGGGTGTGGCTGGAAAAAAATTGAGCTGTTGCATGAGGTATTAGGGTTACCAGCAAAGAAAAAGGTGTTGCATGAGGTATCAAGTTAAGAAGACTTACCACGCTCCCTTAACTACAAGGTCCTTATTGAAACGTCAAATCCAAAGAAGGCTTACACCACACCCTTAACACCAGGTCTTAATTGAAAATTGAGTTCCAAGCTCTAAATGCTGGCGCAGACCCAGATCTCTCATGCATGTCCCATGACTGACTGCTTCTATGTCAATAGCAAATTTCTTGTATGGGTCACTTATAATGTTGTGTGACCCTAATTTGAGCTGTCTGGGAAGCTTTTTGTGGCATGTTGTGATATTGTGTATATGTTTGGTTTTGCATTCCATTGAATTTAATTGGGTTCAGGTACATTTGTCAAACTGTGCGGAGAACACGTTCAGTGAACATCATGACGTATGGTGACCCAAATAAAACTGAACCTTGGAAGGTTCACTCATCTCTACTTACTAGTATTTTACAATAAATTGGCTATGATTGATGTCATTTAATGTGCACACCTTAACCCCTTTCTGACATTGAACGTAATAGTATGCCTATGTCGGACTCCTTCCCCTCAGCACCGAAAGGTGCACCTTTCCAGGCACATGACACCTGATCTATACAGCTGACATGTGCTCGCAACAGCCATGAATCGCGATACACCCGCGGCTGTTAACTAGTTAAATGCCGATGTCAATTTCTGACGGCGGCATTTAACTCGCGCTTACCGGAAGTGCGTAGCTAATCCCGCTCATCAAGTGACCTCGTCACATGATCGCGGGTCACCGATGGGTAGGCATGACAACTAGACATCTAAAGCAGACCTCTATGGTTGCTATTTCTGGATTGCTATGAGCGCCACTGCTCTAATCATTGCCTGTGTGTAGCAGAGGTGATCAAGATACTGCAGCTTCTTGTCTCCCATGGAGACTATTGGACTATTAAAGCATGCAAATAGTAAAAAAAAAGTTTAAAAAAATATTAAAATAACAAAAAAAATAAAAGTTAAAATCACTCCCTTTCGCTCCATTCAAAATAAAGCAATAAAAAATGTAAATGTTCACATATTTGTTATCGCCGTGTTCAGAATCACTTGATCTATCAATATAAAAAAAATTAACTCGATCGCTAAGCGGAGCAACGAGAAAAAAAAATAAAAATTCATAATTACTTTTTTTTGTCGCCACTTCATTGCAATAAAATGAAATAACTGGTGATCAAAAGATCGCATCTACACCAAAATGGTATCAATAAAAATGTCAGCTCGGCACGCAAAAAATAAGCCCTCATCCGGCCCCAGATAACAAAAAATGGAGACGCTAAAGGTCTCGGAAAATGTTGCCATCTTTTTTTTACCAAAATTTTGATTTTTTTTTTTCACCACATAAATAAAAAGAAACTAGACATGTTTGGTGTCTATGAACGTACAATGACTTGGAGAATCATAATGGTAGGTCAATTTAAGCATTTAGTGAACATGGTAAAAAAAAAACTGTGGCATTGCACTTTTTTTGCAATTTCACCACGCTTGGAATTTTTTTTCCTATTTTTCAGTACACGATATGTTAAAACTAGTGATGAGCGAATATACTTGTTACTCGAGATTTCTTGAGCATGCTCGAGGGGTCCTCCAAGTATTTTTTAGTGCTCAGAGTTTTAATTTTTAGCACCGCAGCTGAATGATTTACATCTGTTAGCCAGCATAAGTACATGTGGGGATTCCCTAGTAACCAGGCAACCCCACATTTACTTATGCTGGCTAACAGATGTAAATTATTCAGCTGCGGCAAGAAAAACTAAAACTCCGAGCACTAAAAAATACTTGGAGGACCCCCGAGCATGCTGTAAGATTCGAATGGGAGCCATTGAAGAGACTTGCAGAGGGGAGAAGTGGAGGAGTAGCGAGGAGAGAGATGAATTAGTCGGGCAGCAGAGTTAAGGATTGACTGGAGAGGTGTGAGAGTGTTAGCAGGGAGGCCACAGAAACGGATGTTGCAGTAGTTGAGGTGGGAGATGATGAGGGCATCCACAGGCATTTAAGTATATTGAGGGTTGAGGAAAGGATGGATTCTGGAAATATTTTTGAGCTGGAGGCGACAGGAGGTGGAAAGAGCTTTGAAGTGCGGTTTGAAGGACAGGGTAGAGTCAATGGTTACTCTAAGGCAGCAGACTTCCTTCGGACTTCGGAAGGTGTGATGACATTTGTTGTGATAGATAAATCAGGTAAGGAAGATCTGTGAGATGGAGGAAAGATGATGAGTTCAGATTTGTCCACACTAAGTTTGTAGAAGCGAGAGGAGAAGAAGGAGGATATGACTGATAGACTCTCCAGGATTCTGAACAGCAGAGAGGTGACATCTGGGCCTGAGAGGTAGATCTGAGTGTCATCAGCATAAAAGTGGTACTGGAATTCATGGGATTATGAGCTGTCCCAGGCCAGGTGTATAGATTGAGAAGAGTAGGGGTCCTAGAACAGAGCTTTGGGGGACTCCGACAGAGGGAGGGTGGGATGAGGAGGTAGTGTGGGAGTGGGAAATGCTGAATGTGCAGTTGTAAAGGTATGATGGTATGATGAGATCCAGGATAGGGTGAGGTCTTTGATGCCAAAGGAAGAGAAGATCTGTAGTAGGAGGAAGTGGTCAACTGTGTCGAAAGCAGAGGACAGGTCTAGAAGGAGGAGCATAGAGTATTGTCTGTTTGCTTTGGCTGTAAGTAGGTTGTTAGTAATTTTGGTCAGGGTAGTCTCAGTGCAATGATGGGGATGGAAATCAGATTGTAGATTGTCAAAGACCAAGTTAGGCAAGAGGTGGGAGGAAAGTTCAGTGTGGACATGCTGCTCCAGGAGTTTGGAAGCAAATGGGAGCAGCGATATTGGGAGATAGCTAAGCATAGCAGTTACATAGTTACATAGTTATTAAGGTTGAAGGAAGACTGTAAGTCCATCTAGTTCAACCCATAGCCTAACCTAACATGCCCTAACATGTTGATCCAGGGGAAGGCAAAAAAACCCCATGTGGCAAAGAGTAACTCCACCATGGGGAAAAAAATTCCTTCCCGACTCCACATACGGCAATCAGACTAGTTCCCTGGATCAACGCCTTATCAAGGAATCTAGTGTATATACCCTGTAACATTATACTTTTCCAGAAAGGTATCCAGTCCCCTCTTAAATTTAATTAATGAATCACTCATTACAACATCATACGGCAGAGAGTTCCATAGTCTCACTGCTCTTACAGTAAAGAATCCGCGTCTGTTATTATGCTTAAACCTTCTTTCCTCCAGACGTAGAGGATGCCCCCTTGTCCCTGTCTCAGGTCTATGATTAAAAAGATCACCAGAAAGGTCTTTGTACTGTCCCCTCATATATTTATACATTAAAATAAGATCACCCCTTAGTCTTCGTTTTTCCAAAGTAAATAGCCCCAAGTGTAATAACCTATCTTGGTATTGCAGACCCCCCAGTCCTCTAATAACCTTGGTCGCTCTTCTCTGCACCCGCTCCAGTTCAGCTATGTCTTTCTTATACACCGGAGACCAGAACTGTGCACAGTATTCTAAGTGTGGTCGAACTAGTGACTTGTATAGAGGTAAAATTATGTTCTCCTCATGAGCATCTATGCCTCTTTTAATACATCCCATTATTTTATTTGCCTTTGTAGCAGCTGCCTGACACTGGCCACTGAATATGAGTTTGTCATCCACCCATACACCCAGGTCTTTTTCATTGACGGTTTTGCCCAGAGTTTTAGAATTAAGCACATAGATATACATCTTATTACTTCTACCCAAGTGCATGACCTTACATTTATCCCCATTAAAGCTCATTTGCCATTTATCAGCCCAAGCTTCTAGTTTACATAAATCATCCTGTAATATAAAATTGTCCTCCCCTGTATTGATTACCCTGCAGAGTTTAGTGTCATCTGCAAATATTGAAATTCTACTCTGAATGCCCCCTACAAGGTCATTAATAAATATGTTAAAAAGAAGAGGGCCCAATACTGACCCCTGTGGTACCCCACTGCTAACCGTGACCCAGTCCGAGTGTGCTCCATTAATAACCACCCTTTGTTTCCTATCCCTGAGCCAGCTCTCAACCCACTTACACATATTTTCCCCTATCCCCATTACTCTCATTTTATGTAACAACCTTTTGTGTGGCACCGTATCAAAAGCTTTGGAAAAGTCCATATATACTACGTCCACTGGGTTCCCTTGGTCCAGTCCGGAACTTGCCTCTTCATAGAAGCTGATCAAATTAGTCTGACATGAACGGTCCCTAGTAAACCCGTGCTGATACTGGGTCATGAGGTTATTCCTCTTCAGATACTCCAGCATAGCATCCCTTAGAATGCCCTCCAGGATTTTACCCACAGTAGAGGTTAAGCTTACTGGCCTATAATTACCGAGTTCAGTTTTTGCCCCTTTTTTGAATATTGGCACCACATTTGCTATACGCCAGTCCTGTGGTACAGACCCTGTTATTATGGAGTCTTTAAAGATTAAAAATAATGGTCTATCAATGACTGTACTTAGTTCCTGCAGTACTCGGGAGTGTATCCCATCCGGGCCCGGAGATTTATCAATTTTAGTTATTTTTAGACGCCGCTGTACTTCCTGCTGGGTTAAGCAGGTGACATTTAATGGGGAATTTTTATCACTAGTCATTTTGTCTGCCATGGGATTTTCTTTTGTAAATACTGATGAAAAAAAGTCATTTAGCATATTGGCTTTTTCCTCATCCTCATCCACCATTTCACCCAGACTATTTTTAAGGGGGCCAACACTGTCATTTTTTAGTTTCTTACTATTTATATAGTTAAAGAATATTTTGGGATTATTTTTACTCTCTCTGGCAATGAGTCTCTCTGTCTCAATCTTTGCTGCCTTGATTTGCTTTTTACAGAATTTATTTAATTTTCTGTATTTATTTAATGCCTCCTCACTACCTACTTCCTTTAATTCTCTAAATGCTTTCTTTTTGTCCCTTATTGCGCCCCTTACAGCTCTATTTAGCCATATTGGTTTCCTCCTATTTCTAGTATGTTTATTCCCATACGGTATATACTGTGCACAGGTCCTATCCAGGATGCTAATAAATGTCTCCCATTTTCTTTGTGTATTTTTGTGTCTCAGGATATCGTCCCAGTTAATTGCACCAAGATCCTCTCTCATCCGTTGGAAATTTGCCCTCCTGAAGTTTAGTGTCCTTGTCACCCCCCTACTACCCATCTTATTAAAGGTTACATGAAAACTTATTATTTTGTGATCACTATTCCCCAAGTGACCCCCAACCCTTATATTTGATATGCGGTCTGGCCTGTTGGTTAATATTAGGTCTAGCAGTGCCCCCCTCCTTGTTGGGTCCTGAACCAGTTGTGAAAGGTAATTGTCTCTCATAGTTGTCAAAAACCGATTACCTTTGCTGGAACTGCAGGTTTCTGTTCCCCAATCTATTTCAGGGTAGTTGAAGTCCCCCACAATAATGACTTCTCCTTGAGTCGCAGCTTCATCTATTTGCTTTACGAGGATATTCTCCATTGCTTCCATTAGTTTTGGAGATTTATAACAAACCCCTATCAGTAATTTATTATTTTTTCCCCCTCCCCTTATCTTAGTTGGGTCGAGGGTTGACTTTTAAAGGATAGACGTGATTGTGGCATGTATGAAAGCTGAAGGGAAGGTACCAGAAGTTAGTGATAGGTTGAAGAGATGGGTTAGGGATGGGATAAGTGTGGCTGTGAGGTTGGGGAGGAGATGGGATGGATGGGGTCTAGTGCACAAGTGATGAGGTGTGATTTGGAGAGGAGACAATTAAGCTCCCCTTCAATGATGTTGGAGAGGGATGTTATGGGGAAGGGCATCGGTCTGGTATACAAACGGGCTGTGGTGGTTGAACAATAAAGACTTGCTTTATTTGGTCGATCTTATTTTTGAAGTGTGTGGCAAAGTTCTCAGCAGACATGAGGGAGGTTGGAGGGGCAGTGGTGGGCAGAGGAGGGAGTTAAAAGTTTTGAATAATTGTTTGGGGTTGTAGGATAGGGAAGATATGACACTTGTGAAGCAGGCCTGTTTAGCAGAGGTGAAGGCAGATTTGAAAGTGGGTGTTGCTTGTTTGAGTGCAGTGAAATCATCTTGTGAATTTGTTTTCTTCAAACGCCGCTCTGCAACCCTGGACACTTGCCGAAGCTTTTTATTAATGTTATCATGCCAGGATTGTCTATTGATACGTCGCACTCTGCCATGAACGAGAGGGGCATCCGTGTCAAAAAGCTGATGCGAGAGTGGCATTGTAGAAAGCAGCGGCACTGTCTGTGTCATGGAGTAATGATATATGCCAGTGGTAGAATAGAGTCAGAGAGCAGGTGGGTGTCTAGGTGTGCGAGGTTTCTGCAGGGGTGCGCATGTTGCTGGACATGAATGACAAGTGAGGAGGACAGAGATGAGAAAGTGAGTAGGGTAAAACAGAGACAGGTAAAGATCAGGTCTAATGCATGTCCATATGTATGGGTGGCTGATGAGGACCACTGAGCAAGTCTAAAAGATGAAGTAAGGGACAGGAGTTTGGAGGCTGTTGACTGAAGGTTATCAGTAGGGATGTTGAAGTCACCATGATGATAGTAGGAATGTCAGTGGAAAGAAAGTGAAGAAGCCAGGTAGATAATTTGTCAATAAAGGCAGTGGAGGTCGGTATATGACAGCCACTTGGAGATTGGAGAGAGAGTAGATGCGGACAGAGTAAACTTCAAAAGAGGAGAGGATAAGGAAGGGTAGATGGGGATTGAGTTAAAGGTGCAGTTAGTAGAAAGGAGAAGACCCACTCCTCTACCATGTCTGTTGCCGGGGTGAGGAGTGTGGATGAAGTGGAGGTCTCCGTAACACAGTGCAGCAGGGTAGCAGTGTCAGAGGGTGTCAATCATGTTTCTGTGAGGCCGAGAAAGTCAAGATTGCGAGAGAGAATGAGGTCATGAATTGCATGAAGCTTATTGCAAATGGAGTTGGCATTCCAGAGTGCTCTAGAGAGAGGGAGCAGGGGGGTGGGCATCAAGGGCACGGGTTTTACGTTGGAGAGATTGCAGTAGTTCATATTAGATAGGGAGCGGTAGGAGGGGAATTAATAGGATGTATTAGCTGTGGGGGTCCAGGATTGGGAGATATGTCGCCAGCAGTGAGGAGAAGCAGAAAGAGGGAGAGCAGGTGGGAGAAAGAGAGTGGCTGGCTTGTTTTATGTTTTATTAGGAGAGATCTGAGTTTGAGGAGCAGATCAGCAGAGGAGGTCAGATGGGGAGGAAAGAGGGAAGGGGACATGATTATTTGGTTATAGGGTGCTGGGGTTTGAGAATTAGTGGAGCAAACACTGTAAGGGCATATGTAAACATGGTGAAGGAGTAAAGGCCCCGTCTCACATAGCGATTTACCAACGATCACGACCAGCGATACGACCTGGCTGTGATCGTTGGTAAGTCGTTGTGTGGTCGCTGGGGAGCTGTCACACAGACAGCTCTCTCCAGCGACCAACGATCAGGGGAACGACTTCGGCATCGTTGAAACTGTCTTCAACGATGCCGAAGTCCCCCTGCAGCACCCGGGTAACCAGGGTAAACATCGGGTTAGTAAGCGCAGGGCCGCGCTTAGTAACCCGATGTTTACCCTGGTTACCAAAAAAAACAAACAGTACATACTCGCCTTTCGGTGTCCGTCAGGTCCCTTGCCGTCTGCTTCCTGCTCTGACTGAGCCGCCGTACAGTGAGAGCAGAGCTCAGCGGTGACGTCACTGCTGTGCTGCGCTCTCACTGTACGGCAGCACTCAGAGCAGGAAGCAGACGGCAAGGGACCTGACGGACATCAGATGGTGAGTATGTAGTGTTTGTTTTTTTTTACATTTACGCTGGTAACCAGGGTAAACATCGGGTTACTAAGCGCGGCCCTGCGCTTAGTAACCCGATGTTTACCCTGGTTACCAGTGAAGACAACGCTGGATCGGTGTCACACACACCGATTCAGCGATGTCAGCGGGACCTCAACGACCAAAAAATGGTCCAGGCCATTCCGACACGACCAGCGATCTCACAGCAGGGGCCTGATCGCTGGTACGTGTCACACATAGCGAGATCGCTACTGAGGTCGCTGTTGCGTCACAAAACTAGTGACTCAGCAGCGATCTCGCTAGCGATCTCGCTATGTGAGACGGGGCCTTAAGATGGGTTCATAGAAAAGCTAGGTCCAAGTAATAAGAAGTGCTTACTCAGCAGACATACCTAAAAGAGCCAGATACATAGTGTGGGGTCCTGACTCCTGCCGTGACTAAATGCTATTGAATTAACTGCAGCTTCTGGATGCTTAGCTGCAGGCATACTTTGCTGCAGGGACGCGTGCTGGCACCCCACAAGCGTGCACCCCTTAGAATGCTACTAAATTTATAGGACTGAGTAGAGCAGTGTTCCCCGAGTCCGGTCCTCAAGAGCCACCAACAGGTCATGTTTTCAGGATTTCCTTACTATTGCACAGGTGATGGAATTATTGCCTGTGCAGGTGATGCAATTATCACCTGTGCAATGCTAAGGAAGTACTGAAAACATGACCTGTTGGTGGCTTTGAGGACAGGACTTGGGGAACACTGGAGTAGAGGATCAGGTGAGAGGGATTACGGGAGCTGGTTTGGGATAAATTAGCAGCTAGCCATCACACCAGGGGTGGATAGATGATCAAAGACACTGGGACTGGCTACATCAATATGCTATAACACCTGTCACCAGATAATATCTATAGTGACATCAACCATGGATATACAGCAGTGAGTATTGAGTACAATGCAACAAATGAATTAAGAATTCAAAGTTTGAAAATTGCAGAATTTTCTAAAATTTTCGCCAAATTTCAATTTTTTTTACAAATAAACGCAAGTCATATAGAAGAAATGTTACCACTATTATGAAGTACAATATGTCATTAACAAAATCTCAGAATCAGTAGGATCCATTGAAGCGTTCCAGAGTTATTATCTCATAAAATGACAGTGGTCATAATTGTAAAAATTTAACGTGCAACCCACCTTGGGGAGGTAAAGAGGTTAAACGAAACAGCAGATGAAAAGACACAGCTTAGACAATTATATTTTTATTAGTGTTGAGCATTCCGATACTGCAAATATCGAGTATCGGCCGATATTCGCTGTATCGGAACTCCGATACTGAGTTCCGATATTTTTGTGATATCGGAATCAGAAGTTCCCAGTGTATGGTTCCCAGGGTCTGGAGGAGAGGAGACTCTCTTTCAGGCCCTGGGATCCATATTCATGTAAAAAAATAAAGAATAAAAATAAAAAATATGGATATACTCACCCCTCCGGCGGACCCTGGACCTTAACGGTGTAACCGGCAGCCTCCGTTCCTAAGAATGCAGTGAGTGTAGGACCTGCGATGACGTTGCGGCTTGTGATTGGTCGCGTGAGCAGTCACATGAGCGGTCACGCGACCAATCACAAGCCGCGACGTCATCGAAAGTCCTTCACTCTGCATTCTTAGGAACGGAGGCAGACGCTTGCAGCGGTGACAGCCAGGGGCCGTCCGAGGGTGAGTATATCCATATTTTTTATTTTTATTCTTTATTTTTTATATGAATATGGATCCCAGGGCCTGAAGGAGAGTTTCCTCTCCTTCAGACCCTGGGAACCATCCAGGATACCTTCCGATATTTGTGTCCCATTGACTTGTATTGGTATCGGGTATCGGTATCGGCGATATCCGATATTTTTTGGATATCGGCCGATCCAATCCGATACCGATACTTTTGAATATCGGAAGGTATCGCTCAACACTAGTTTTTATATAATGATTCTATAAAGATTCATCATCATCATCATATGATCACTTTAGTTCCATCCTTAGAGCAAATCTTTTTATAGATCTTTATAGTTGATGCTTAAATCACCAGTTTCATATATTAAAGACCAATAATGGAATATTATTACTAAGGTATTTTTCTCAATTATATTTGACATTTTCAGTTGTAAGATTTAATGGACAGAAACCTTACATCCTTTGTAATGTGATATATCTCAACGGTTTGTTATTACAACAGCTAATATTTTCTCATTAAATTGTTTGATAGATATGATTATAACTGAAGATGATTGAGGTGTTATTTCCACTGTTAATGCTTCCTAATGCTCTTTCAAGTGTCTGCTGTCAAAAATTGTATTAGAGAAGCAATAAAGTGTACAGATTGTGCCTTTGCTCTCGGCAAACGATGAGCAAGAAGATCAGAAGTTTTACAATCCTCTACTGACTTTATTGATTGCAAAATCATCTTTTCATACTTAGCAAAAAATATATCTTTAAAACTGATATATATATATATATATATATATATATATATATATATATATATATATATATATATATATATACTGTATATTTGTTTTTTTACCAAATCTTGCATTTTATTGTAAATCTGTACGAACATTAGAGAATGTTAATTTAAATTTCAGGGCTATGTTAAAGTGAGACGACTTAACGTGAAGCAAACACCCTTTGTTTTAGCTCTATTAGCAGTACTTTCACAGAGCCACGATTTTTCAAGCTGCACTGAAATCCAAAACTAAATAAGTGTCCACAGCATAATATAATATATGCATATGCGTTGGTGTATATATAAATAAATAAATTAAAAAAATATATATATATGTATATATATTTGCAAAATGTAATATATCATATAAATAATATATAATACATTATATAAAATATTTCTCCAATTTCTCCATCAATTGTGTGTTTCGTCACTAATTTAACCATAACCCGCAATGTTATGTGTATCGAGGAAGTCTTCCAGCCCTTTTTTAAAAGCTGTTATAGTCTTAGTCATAAGTACCTCTTGTGATAGGGCAATCTACAGTGTGACTGCTGTAACTGTAAAAAACCCTTTTCTATTTAGCTGCCAAAATCGCCTTTCTTCCACCTGTAATGAGTGTCCCCTAGTCCTCAGTATGGTCTTTGGAAGGAATAAGTCATGTGCCATTGTTTTGTACTGGCCACACATATATTTATACATGTAAATGAGATCTCCTCTGAGGCATCTTTTTTCTAAGCTAAACAAGCCCAGTTTTTCCAACCTTTCATCATATGACAGGCATTCCATCCTTTGTAATAATCTAGTTGCCTGTCTTTCAACTGACTTAAATTTCTGAATATCCTGTTTAAAATGTGGAGCCCAAAACTGGATCCCATATTCTACATGTGGCCTCACCAGTGATTTATTAATCATTGCCTTGTGCTGGCGTGTACTCCGGAGGACAGAGAATGAACTTCAATCTAATATTGTGGCCAGCATGCAGCCAGCGGGTAAGGAAAGGGTGAATCAAACACCTGAAGACCCCGCCCATATGACCCAAAACCGGTCCGGCCAAATTCAGGTGACAGGTTTCCTTTAAGGGGTAGTACATATATACAGTTGCATCTCACAAAATTAGAATTTTCCACAATCAGTTATGGTTTGGGGAGCTATGTCACCTGCTGGTATAGACACATTGTGATTTATCAAGACCAAAGTCAGCGTTGCCGTCTGCCAATAAATTTTAGAGCACTTCATGTTTCCCTCTGCCGACAAGTCTATTGGAGATGGAAATTTAATTCTCCAGCAGGACTTGGCACTTGTCCACCCTGTCAAAAGTACCAATCCCTGGTTTAAAAACAAAAGTATCACTGTGCTTGATTGGCCAGCAAACTCGTGTGACCTTAACCCCATAGAGAATCTATGGAGCATTGTCAAGAGGAAGATGAGAGGAACAAGACCCAACAATGCAGATGAGCTGAAGGCTGCTATCAAAGCAACCTGGGCTTCCATAACACCTCAGCAGTGCCACAGACTGATCACCTCCACGCTCACAGCATTGATGCAGTAATTGATGCAAAAGGAGCCCAGTCCAAGTACTGAGTGCATTTACTGAACATATATTTCAGTAGGCCAACATTTCAGATGTTAAAATCATTTTTTCAAAATAGTGTTATAAAGTATTCTAATTTACTGAGATAATGGTTTTTGGGTTTTCATGGGCTGTAAGTAAGCCATAATCATCAACATTAACAGAAATAAACACTTGAAATACATCACTATATTTGTAATGACTACCTAATATATGAGTTTCACTTTTTGAATTTAAGAACTTAAATAAATTAACTTTTTGATTATATTTTAATTTTGTGAGATGCACCTGTATATACACATACATTGGTTTACTATAAAGGTGAGTGAATCAATTCAATGCAAATCAAATTTGAGTCTGATTTTAGGACATTTTCTTAAACCAGCAAATTTAAATTATTTGCAAGTTGATTTATGTGAATCACCAAAAAATGCTTGTGGCCATTTCACACACTGCTAGATAGCATATACAACAGGAAGCTAACACGACGTCAGGCATGACGGTGTGGACTTATTCAAACTGCCTTGTAGCTATTTCATCATATGGAATAGCACAGCCAATTAAGCGAAACTATCAGAACCTGTAGAAAAGCTGAGGCAGGAATGTAGCAGCCATTTTAGGGTAATTCATGATAGCTATAGGACATCAAAGCTAATACCTCAGCTATAAAGTGGAAGAGAATAACCTAAAACATTGGACAAACACCCCAAGCAGTGAGTATTGCATAACTGCAGCACTGAAGAAGATTATTGTACTAGTATGCAAATAATACAGAGATTCGATTGCAGGAGAGGGATTAATATAGTAGAAATGCCACCCACAGTGTTATTGTGATTAAACAGTTATATAGTACAGCTGTGCTGGCAGCTTTTCCTGCTGTATTTGAATTATTTTCTCTTAATTTTTGTTCACTAGAAAGCATCAAGCCAACACAATATTTTCAAGAAAAAGTAAATAAACTCACTATCGTTTAGAGAAAGAGTGCTTGCTACATGAAACTATACTGAATTTTTTGCATTCATGATGCAATCCTTTTTTTGTTAAAGGTTTTTCAGTTCCAAAAAAACTTTGTCCCCAGAAGGAGTTTGCTTACATTTCCAAGTTCAAGTGCTGTGCCTCCTCCACTGCTCTTGGTGTCCTTCATTGTCTGCAGTGATGACATCATGTCGACAGTGCTGCAGCCAATAAGTAATCTCAGTGGCTCTGCCCAAATAATTGGCATGAGCCACTTATGGCAGCTGAGCTAAATAACAGTTTTTTTTAAATACCATGCAGCAATAATTATTTAGCTGTAGATTTTTAGAATCAACATAATTCTTTTAAACCCAATAAAGTAGTTTCATCACTACTCTGGCCACAGGCCAGTGGTATGTTTTAATCAGACATTCCTTTTGGGATCACACCCTTGGAGTTGTGGATGGAACAGGACTAAAATGGAGAGCAAGCCACAGTTTAGGATCCCAAATTATCCCTAAACTGCTACATACTGTTGTACCCACCTCTTACACCCCCATAGATGAGCAGTTACATATGGATCACCTTTACTTTCACATGTTTTTTATTGCGCTTAGGTAGCGATCTCCAGTTTTGTCTCCGCTTCCATAGTTTCCTGTAAAAATCTGAGCTCAATAACAGACAATGAGAGCAATAGCAGAAACTCAGTGCTGGATCTGGTGTGGGTGAGTAAATCAAAGTTGATCTTTTTTTTAACAAACTGCGCCTAAGTACAGAAAAACCTCTTTAAGGGAGTAAAAATTGTGTCTTGACATTTAACTGTGACTGTTTACTTCACAAAGTGGTGTACGTGTCACACCCAATTTTTTTTCACATCGGTTTTACTGATCAAGTTACACATCAAAACAGGTTACAATACAGCAGACTATCTCATTTGCTGGACCCATCTACCTCTTGCTTCTATCTCTTTTGTCATTTTTGGGAAAGGAGTATAATTATTTAAGAAATAATTCAGTAAAATGTTTGTTTGTTAAAACTTTTTTTTAAAACAATGTAGACATTAAACTTGTGTCCTAATAGTATGCTAAACCAAATGTAGCATTGTCAATGGACATGGTAGCATAAGATTAAAAAAACCTCAATACCATGGAAAAAAATGTGGGAGCTACTAGCAGCAGAAACACTACCAGCACTGCTGGAAGCAACTGTCCCAACAGTATTAGTAACAGACATTAGTCATAGATGGCCTTCTTTCCCATTGGCAATTATATCAGTAGAAAGTGGAGAGTGTAATGGAATATATGTCACATCACTCATCTCAGTCAAGGCAGGTTAATGTAGCCTATTCACCACTTACTGCCATAACACTTAATGTTGTACATAGCACCTGTTCAGACACTTGTTTCTATACTGCCCTTACTCTTCTTACCTACAGGACCCTGGCGGCTAAGAAAAGATTTTGACAGCACAATTCTAGCAACAGGTTGCTTTGCCAGCTTGGCACTGCAGTAGCAGTAGCACTCTATACCCAGGCAAATCTCAAGCTGGCAGTCAGGTGGGGCTTCAAGGAGTTCAGGTCATTTCTCACACAGAGGCAATTGTCACCTGAATAAATGAGCAGACTGAGCTGCAGATGATCAAGTACAAGATTTCCTGAAATTCATGTTTCCAATCCAACTCAAACATTTTGAGAATTTATTCACAATTCTCAAAAAAAGGGTTTGCCCAGCACCAATTCCCACACTGTTGAAGCATCAGTGAGCAGGCAAATCTTGTTTTGGATGGCAGCGCTGGCTTCTCCATATTGCCCTTCAGATTGTACATACATTATAAATTGGTGTACTGTGTAGCAGTTGAGTGGCAAAGTCAGTTTTTTTATCCAGATTCCATTGGGAAAGTGGAACATAAATTCTCTCTATGTCTTGATGCTTCACGACATGACTGGTAACTGGTGATGGGAGAACCCCTGGATGTTCGGGTCCAGCATGTTCGGTAGAACATTTAAAAAAAAGTTTGGTTCGGGTACCAGAATAGTACCCGAAACCAAATCCGGACCCCATTCAGATGATTTGGAAGCTCAAACATCCATTATTTGACACGCTGTCATGACAGGGTGGCAAACACTTCCTCTGATCAGCGGTAAGATTATTACCGGGGGTCAGAGAGCTGTGGTTCCCACTCTGTCAGATGACAGCATTAGCCAGCAGCTGTGACTGGTGGTAAAAAGTTTACCTTCGGGCACAGAAGAGTCGGCTGATGAGGCAGTACTACTCCAATCAGCCTATGCCTGTTGCCGCTAATAACAGCATCCCTCAGCTGTCAGCTTTTTTTTTACTGGTCATCAAGAATAGAGGTGTTTTATTATTTAAATATTAGATGCCCTTTTGCCAGGGCTGGGTGTTGAAGGTTGTTGCCGAAGAGCCACCTAATTCTTTTGCAAGCTCAACCAGGAAGTCCACCTGTCTCTCCTGCACCCCAGTGTATGCCTGTTAAAGAACATGAGCATTCAGTGCTGCCATGTCAATCATGTTGTAGAACACGAAGACTGGCCATCTCCGTGTTCCTGCATGCACGCTGTACTCCCGCACCATTTGGTCCATTACATCCACACCGCACTTTGTGTGGTTGTATTGTGTGACCATGTTTGGCTTCCTTTTGTTGGTATCCTCAGTCTCAACCACGCTGTGCATGTGTTAGGGGTCGAGTTTCCCCCTCTGCACAGGGGGAATCTCGGGCCATCTCCGCTGCAGTCTCCCATTCTTCTCCTGCCGCAGTGGAGCCTGCTCAGCGGAGACGTCGGTCCCAGCGTCTCGCTCAGGCTGACTCTGTACAAAGAGTTACTGCTGCTTCTCCTGCTTCTGCCATTGAAGCCAGTGTTGGGCAGTGGCAAGCAGACGCTTCTGGGACTAAGTCCTGCTTTTCTCGTTCTGAGCATGCCCAGGGTAAGATCTCTCAGTGGAGATCGAGGGTCACATGCTCAGATACTGCAGTCTAATCTATTGGTCCTTCTAGGAAGGTCCTGTAGGTGTGCAGGCTCTGTAGCAGCCTCTCATTGGTCTTCCTAGGAAGGTCCTGTACGTGCTGCAACTATTTAAGGCTCGCATGGCCACACGGCCATGCGCTAGTGTCTTTCTAAAGTTATGTGCTTTGCGCCAGTGTGGTCATTTGAGTGCCATATAGTGCCGCCGTTTACTAGCAGCAGGTTCTCCTGCACGGTGGACCCCGGGCTGCGAACGCATCTACTTCAATAAAACATTTATATTTACTCGGTGCGTTCCGCTAGCCCTAACAGCATGCTGCTGAGAATGTAGACGGCCTTCTTTCGTTTGGGTGCATACACTGTCAGTGTGGCATCAGTGCTTGAAAACACCTGAGTTGTAAATTCAGTGCGGTCCATCTGTCTAGCGGATTGAGGAATTTCATGGCGACTCTTGTTGACTGTGCTGAGGACAGTGGTTAACCGGCTAAGCAGTCATTGTTCAAGTGACAATGAAGTAAAGAAATTGTCCGTGGTTACAGTTCTGCCCTTGTCCATGAATGGTTCTATCAGCCTCATCACTACAGTTTTGGACAGTCTCTCCCCGCTGGGATGACTGAGGTTGGTGTTGCTCAGAATCAGTTCCAATGCCTGTTGAATGGTGTGCCTTCTCTGAATTTTGTTTCTTGTGAAGCAGTCACCTATTTATCCCCCACAGCACAAAAGGCTGCAAGCAAATTTGCAAAGGTGTTAGAAACCTTATGCATATCCCCTGCACAACAATGCAGCTGTGGGGTGGGCAGACACACTCAGGAGCAGCTTACATTCTTTTGTTTACACTCTCTTACAAGACCTTTGTTGAAGTAGATCAACACAATTGCCCCATGCAGATTCCTCAGGTAATGGCCACATTTACAAATGAAAGGATGCTAATTGGAGCCATCAGAGTTGTCAGTTTGGACTAAAGGTACCGTTACACTTAACGACTTACCAACGATCACGACCAGCAATGCGACCTGGCCGTGATCGTTGGTAAGTTGTTGTGTGGTCGCTGGGGAGCTGTCACACAGACAGCTCTATCCAGCGACCAACGATCAGGGGAACGACTTCGGCATCGTTGAAACTGTCTTCAACGATGCCGAAGTCCCTGGGTAACCAGGGTAAACATCGGGTTACTAAGTGCAGGGCTGCGCTTAGTAACCCGATATTTACCCTGGTTACCATTGTAAAAGTAAAAAAAAAAAAACACTACATACTCACATTTGGATGTCTGTCACGTCCCCCGCCGTCAGCTTCTCGCACTGACTATGTCAGCGTCGGCCGTAAAGCAGAGCGGGATCGTTGCTACGTCACAAAAAGCGTGACGTTGCAACGATATCGTTAACGAAATCGTTATGTGTGAAGGTACCTTAAGGGTCATTTGACCCTCTTTCAGGACTTCAGGGGGGAGCTCGAAATCTCTGGGACTTCTAGTGTTAACCCCACAAATATGAACCCTGCATGCCAACACCATAGGGCAAGTAGAAAGAGCCATTCAAAGCACCAGAATTGGTGCATCTAATAGGTGGGCCTTTTCTGGGGCTGCAGTAGGCTGCTATTTTTAGTCTGGGGGCAATATCCATGGCTGCTTACCTGCCTGACAATACCAGCCACCAGCAATCTGCTTTAGCTTTGCTGGTTGTCAAAAATGTGGGGACACCATGCTGCTTTTTTTAGTTATTTATTTAAATAATTTAAGAAAACGGCATGAGGACCCCTCCATTCTTAATAACAAGCCATGATATAGCTGACAGCTGAGGGTTGCAGCCTGCAGCTGTCATTTTTGCCATGATGGTTGTCAGAAATAGAAAGACCACATGTCATTTTTTAATTAATTTATTTATTTATAGCCGAGATGCCAGTTAATGAATACCCTATCCACCGCACCTGTTGTTGCTGTTGTTAGCAGCAGCAGGCATAGGCTGATAGGAGTAGTACTCACATCATCCTATGCCTCTGTGACCGGTCTGGAGGTAAACTTTTTATCACCAGTCACAGCTGCTGGCTGTCAGATGAAGCACATCTCCCTGATCAGCGAGCGGAAATAATGTAACCCCCAATCATAGCCGCCAGAGTTTCTCGCGCTGTCATGCAGATGACAGCGTGGAATATGCTTGATGTTCAGGGTGCCGAAACCAAACAGTTAACATGGACTTCCTAGAGAAGTTCATGTTCAGGGTCCATGCCCGAATAGTAGGTGTTTGGTACTGACCTAGAACCTTACTGTTTGGATTCGCCCATCAGTATTGCTGATGGATCACACTCTGCCGGGCATCTACTCACTGTCCATCATGTCATCTATACTGTAGTATTGTTGTTAGAACAAAAAACTCTCTTAAAGGTATAACCACTCATGGGAATATGGAAAGATCCCAAGCAAATAAAGATTAAAAGTATATTTTATTAAATATAATTTTAAGTAATAACGGTAAATAGGAAAAACACACAAGCGCTAACTACTAAATGTTACCCTCAGCAGCTGGAATCAAGACAGATAGGTGCCAGAACTGTCGTATATTGTAAACAATGATGATAGTGAAGATGAAACCGCGCTTGAGGGTATGACAACCATGAAGGGATATGTATAAAAGATCAGAGGAAAAAGGGTGCACCCACTGAAGACCTGTGGGGGGGTTACTGAGTAGGACCCCTTCTGAATACGGGTCGATGGCTCCGTGAATAATCGTGCATTGAGGCTTCCTATATTTAGCATAGAACAAAAGAACCCAAAAGAATGGACTTATATAAAAATGTCAGACAAAATATATTGAATATAAAATGGCCTTTATTTAATAATGTTGGCAAACAGTAATAGTAAAACAAGAGACATGTGCACGCATCTGGATAGATGCTCCAAAAATATATATATATATATCAAATATAAAAAATAAAAAATGTATAACATATTAAGACCTTTAGAATCAAGAAATAAAAACCGGACCAAAGGATCATCAATATTGCTCTTAATCATATGAGAGCCCCACAGGAAAAAAGAAAAAAATATAATAATTGGGGAATTTTATAAATGCATAAAAATGTGGGTAAATATGAAGATAATTTGCATTAAAAATAATTAATCACAGTATAATATAAAGTGCAGAAGTGAAATATTACTCTAGGGCAATAACTTGATAAATAGAAACTCATTCATTGTGAGTGACCAAAAAAGTGAAACAGAAACATCACCATTAAAATAGATCCATGATAGATCAAGAAAGTGCAAGAGTGCAAACAGAAAAAATCCCACAAATATATGAGAACTATTATGGGGCAATATACCTTTAAGGTCCGGTCCAGTGGAGTCTGTTGTGAATTCCATTCTTGGGCTCCCTCCTGTGGTTATGAATGGTACTTTTGTGAGTTCTGCCCTTGGGCTCCCTCTGGTGGTTTTGAGTGGAACTGCTGCTCCTTGAGTTTAGCCGCAGCAGCTGCTTTCACTAATCGGCTCCCCTGGTCTTGCTATTTAACTTGGCTCTGGTCTGTAGTCCATGCCAGCTGTCAATGTTCTCTGGGTTGGATTCAGATCTCTCCTTGGATTTTTCTGATGGCCTGTCCATTTCAGCATAAGATAAGTTCTTGCTAGTTCTTTGGTTGTCCATTTGCTTTGGACTTTACTGCTCAGTTTAATTTATGTTTCTTTTTGTCCAGCTTGTCATTATGAAATATTCAGGCTAGCTGGAAGCTCTGGGGAAGCAGATTTGCCCCTCCACACCGTGAGTCGGTGTGGAGATCATTTTTGTAAACTCTGCGTGGATTTTTAGTTTTTAATACTGACCGCACAGTATCCTTTTCTATTTCTGTCTATCTAGATTAGAATTGGCCTCCTTTGCTAAAATCTGTTTTCATTCCTGTGTATGTCATTTCCCTCTCTACTCACAGTTAATATTTGTGGGGGGCTATCTTTCCTTTTGGGAATTTCTCTGAGGCAAGATAGTTTTCTGTTTCCATCTTTAGGGGTAGTTAGCTCTTAGGCTGTGACGAGGTTTCTAGGGAGAGTCAGGAACACTCCACGGCTATTTCTAGTGTTGGTGTTAGGATTAGGAACTGCGGTCAGTAAAGCTACTACCTCCTCAGAGCTTGTCCCATGATTCATTTTACCCACCAGGTCATATCAGTGCTTCTCCGTAACCACCAGGTCATAACAGTACAGCTGGCCCACAATGTGTTGAATGCATCTCAAAAGAGGGAAAAGAAAATTCTGAGCCATTTTTTTTTCCTTTGCAGTTTGTTTTGTCTTTTGTTTTTTCCCCTTAATCTTTGGGTGGTTCAGGATACGGGTGCTGATATGGAGTTTCAGGGTCTGTCCTTGCGTGTCGATCATCTCGCTGCAAGGGTACAGAGTATCAAAGATTATGTTGTTCAGACTCCGGTTTCTGAGCCTTGAATTGCTATTCCTGATTTGTTTTCTGGGGATAGATCTAAATTTTTGAACTTTAAAAATAATTGCAGATTGTTTTTTGCTCTGAAACCCCGTTCCTCTGGTGACCCCATTCAGCAGGTGAAGATTGTCATTTCTCTGCTGCGTGGAGACCCGCAGGATTGGGCATTCTCCCTTGAGCCAGGGAATCCTGCATTGCTCAATATGGACGCATTTTTTCAAGCACTCGGACTGCTGTATGACGAACCTAATTCTGTGGATCAGGCAGAAAAAATCTTGCTGGCTCTGTGTCAGGGTCAGGAAGCAGCAGAAGTATACTGCCAGAAATTTAGAAAGTGGTCTGTGCTCACAAAATGGAATGAGGATGCCCTAGCAGTTATTTTCAGAAAGGGTCTTTCTGAAGCCCTTAAAGATGTTATGGTGGGGTTCCCCATAGCTGCTGGTTTGAACAAATCGATGTCTCTGACCATTCAGATTGATCGGCGCCTGCGCGAGCGTAAGGTGGTGCACCATATGGCGGTGTCCTCTGGGCTGAGTCCTGAGCCTATGCAATGTGATAGGATTTTGACTAGAGCAGAATGGCAGGAATTCAGACGTCAGAATGGGCTGTGTTTTTACTGTGGTGACTACTCATGCTATTTCTGATTGCCCGAAGCGTACTAACAGGGTCGCTAGGTCTGTTACCATTAGTACTGTACAGCCTAAATTTCTCTTGTCTGTTACCCTGATTTGCTCATTGTCGTCCTTTTCTGTAATGGCATTTGTGGATTCTGGTGCTGCCCTGAACTTAATGGACTTAGAATTTGCCAAACGCTGTGGTTTTTCCTTGGAGCCTTTGCAGAGCCCTATTCCCTTGAGGGGGATAGATGCTACGCCATTGGCCAAGAATAAACCTCAGTACTGGACAACAGTTGACCATGTACATGGCTCCAGCACATCAGGAAAATATTCGCTTTTTCGTGTTGAATAATTTGCATGATGTTGTTGTGCTGGGTTTTACCTGGTTACAGCTACATAATCCAGTGCTGGATTGGAAATCTATGTCTGTCACTAGTTGGGGTTGCCAAGGGATGCATTGTGATATTCCTTTGATGTCAATTTCCTCTTCCCCATCTTCTGAAGTTCCTGAGTTTTTGTCGGATTTCCAGGATATATTTGATGAGCCCAAGTCCAGTTCCCTACCTCCTCATAGGGACTGCGATTGTGCTATTAACTTGATTCCTGGCTGTAAGTTCCCTAAGGGTCGACTTTTCAATCTGTCTGTGCCAGAGTATGCCGCTATGCGGAGTTATGTAAAGGAGTCCTTGGAGAAGGGGCATATTCGCCCCTCTTCGTCACCGTTGGGAGCGGGGTTCTTTTTTGTTGCCAAGAAGGATGGCTCCTTGAGGCCCTGTATAGATTATCACCTTCTCAATAAGATCACGGTCAAATTCCAGTACCCTTTACCTTTGCTTTCTGATTTGTTTGCTCGGATTAAGGGGGCTAGCTGGTTTACCAAGATCGACCTTCGAGGGGCGTATAATCTTGTTCGTATTAAACAGGGTGATGAATGGAAAACAGCATTTAATACGCCCGAAGGCCATTTTGAATATCTTGTGATTCCTTTCGGGCTCTCTAATGCTCCATCTGTGTTTCAGTCCTTTATGCATGATATTTTCCTGGATTATCTGGATAAATTCATGATTGTATATTTGGATGATATTTTGTTTTTTTCCGATGATTGGGAGTCTCATGTGAAGCAGGTCAGGATGGTATTTCAGATCCTTCGTGCTAATGCATTGTTTGTGAAGGGGTCTAAGTGCCTTTTTGGAGTTCAGAAGGTTTCTTTTTTGGGTTTCATTTTTTTCCCTCGGCTATTGAAATGGACCCTGTTAAGGTCCAGGCCATTCATGATTGGACTCAACCCACATCTGTGAAGAGCCTTCAGAAATTTTTGGGCTTTGCTAATTTTTATCGCCGCTTCATTGCTAATTTTTCTAGTGTGGTTGAACCTGCTGCTGAGCAATGACGGACTATATGGCAGTACAAAATGGATTCACACACGGGTAAACTTCACCCTGTATGAAGAAAGCAAACCCTGTTGCGTCACAGGGTCGTGGTACCGCAAAAAAGAGCGCAAGCAAGGAGTCACAAAACTCAATCCCAAGTCTCTGGATTAGAGTTCATCTAGACCTATTGCGCTCGACACTGCAACTGGGGTGTCAGAATGAAAATAATAATAATTTAGGTGCACAAGAGTGCGTGCGGTGCCGCACCGGCGGACACCACTAACCACCCAGGCTTGGGTAAGGAAAGCGCTATGAAAGCACACGGTGCCACACTGACGGTCACAGCAATTTGACGCTGTTTTGTGTGTCACGTGCTGATAGCAAGTCGGGCACTAGATAGCAATCATCCATCTTACGCGAGCAGTCATACACAAGGGAGGGGATAATTAATGAGCGACTTTCACACGTCAACACACACACGTTTACAAGTGTACACTAGCGCATGGCCGAGCCGCCATGCAAACCTTTTATAGTGGCAGCGCTACAAGACCTTCCAGATGGACCAATAGGAGCTGCAAAAGGACCTGAGCATGTGACCCCTGACCTCCAATGGGAGGTCGTCCCGTGGGCATGCTCAGTAAGGGAACAGCAGGACTTAGTCCCAGAAAGACCTGCTCGCTGCTGAACATTGCTGGCTACAAGGACAGAGCCTGGAAGGGCAGTAGTAACCTGTCATCCAGTATCAGCCTGAGCTAGACGATGGGACCGACGTCTCTGCTGAACAGACCTGAACAGACTCCACTGCAGCTGGGGAAGAATGGGAGACCACAGCGGAGATGGTTCGAGATTTCCCCTGTGCAGAGGCGGGAACTCGACACCTAACATTACCCCCCTCCTAGGCCCCCCTCCTTGGACCTCGCTACGCTCGAAGGCAGAAATGAGCTGTGGAGCTCAAATGTGCTCAGCAGGCTCCCAGGACCTGTCCTCTGGGCCATAACCCTTCCAATCCACCAAATAGAATTTTTTGCCACGTACCACCTTGCACCCCAAAATTGCGTTCACCTCGTAATCGTCTGTAGACGAACCCGGCAGATGACTCTGAAAACTGGGACATGTATACGGGCTTTAAGAGGGACACATGAAAGGTGTCGGTGATACCTAGGTGTGGAGGAAGGGCCAGTCGGTAGACCACAGGGTTAACCTGTTCGAGGACCTTGAAGGGACCCTGGTAGCGAGGTGCAAACTTAGTGGACTCAACTCGCAGCCTGATGTTACGGGAGGAGAGCCACACCAAGTCGCCAGGAGCAAAGGTCAGAGCGGGGCGCTGATGTGCATCGGCGGAGGTCCTCATTCTCTCCTTGGAGGCTCAAATGGCACCCTGAGTGTGGTCCCAAATGTCCCGTGCCTCCACAGCCCAGTCTGCCACCCTGGAGTCAGTGGAAGACATGGGCATGGGCACAGGGACATGCGGATGCTGGCTGTAATTTAGGAGGAATGGAGTCTGACCGGTGGAGTCAGCTACGGCGTTGTTAAGCGCAAACTCCACCCATGGTAGCAAGGATGCCCAGTCATTTTGCCTGGCATACAAAAATGTCATAAATATGTGACCAGGGTCTGGTTAGCCCTCTCAACCAACCCATTCGTCTCAGGATGATATGCCGAGGAGAGATTCAATTCAATACTGAGTAGACGACAAAGCTCTCTCCGGAATCGAGACGCAAACTGGGGACCCTGGTCACTGATAATTTTGTCCGGCATAACGTGCAGGCGAAAGATATGCTTGATGAACAACGCTGCCAGAGCCCGTGCAGAAGGTAGCCGTGGAAGAGGCACCAAGAGCACCATTTTGGAAAAATGGTTGGTGATCACCCAGATAATGGTGCAGCTACGAGACTTGGGTAAGCCCACCACAAAATTTATCCCGACCATCTCCCAGGGCCTGTCCGCCACCGGCAGGGGGTAAAGCAACCCAGCTGGCCATTGCCGAGGAGACTTGTTCTTGGCGCAAGAGACACACACCCAAACATAGTTTGCGATGTCACAAGCCATATGCGGCCACCAGTATGTCCCTTCCAGTAGCTCAGATGTCCTTTTGGACCCAAAATGTCCACCCACCCTGGATGAGTGAGCCCAAGAGAGAACCTCCAGATGCAGATTGCATGGTACAAAAGTCTTGCCCAGAGGCACAGACTCTAGTGAAACCGGAGCCACAGTTCTCAGGCTCTAGGTGGGGACAATAAGCCAAGGCTCCTCTTCCTCCTCCTCAGATGATACAACGGAGCGAGAGAGAGCATCGGCATGAATGTTCTTCTCCCCAGAATGAAAATGGAGGGTGAAATGAAACCGGGAGAAGAACAAGGACCATCTGGCCCGGCGAGAATTTAATCGCTGGGCTGTCTGCAGGTACACCAAATTCTTGTGGTCTGTGAAATCTTGGAAGGGAAAACGAGCCCCCTCGAAGAGATGTCTCCACTCTGAGAAGGCCAACTTCATGGCTAGCAACTCCCTGTCCCCGATGAAATAATTCCTCTCCGCTGGTGAGAAAGTCTTAGAAAAGAAGAAGCAAGGATGCTTCCAACCTTGAGCATCCTTTTGGAAAATGACTGCTCCAGCACCAACAGATGAGGCATCCACCTCCATTATAAATGGCTTATCTACATCGGGGCGATGTAGGATGGGAGCGCTAGCGAAGTGTGACTTAATGGAAAGAAAGGACTTGGAGACCTCCTCTGACCACAATTTGGGATTTGCTCCCTTCTTGGTGAGGGCAACCAAGGGAGCTACCAAAAATGAAAAGTGTGGAATGAACTGGCGATAGTAATTAATGAGCCCCATAAAGTGCTGCACCGCTTTAAGAGAATGGGGTTCTTGCCAGTCCATCACAGCCTGTAGTTTGGCAGGATCCATAGCCAATCCCTGGATGGAGATGATATAGCCCAGGAAAGGTAAGGACTCCTGCCCAAACACACATTTCTCCAACTTTGCGTAGAGGGAACTTGCCCGTAAGAGGTCGAAGACTCTGCAAACCTCTCTCCGGTGGGAGTCCATATCTGGAGAGTAGATGAGAATATCATCCAGATAGACTACAACCGAGGTGGAGAGCATATCCCGGAAGATATCATTTACAAAGTCTTGGAAAATGGCGGGGGCATTACAAAGCCCAAAGGGCATCACCAGTTATTCATAGTGCCCATCCTTGGTCTTAAAAGCCATCTTCCATTCATCCCGCTCACAGATGCGAATCAGGTTGTAAGCACCCCGCAGATCTAATTTTGTAAATACCCTTGCTCCCCGAAACCTATCAAAGAGCTCAGATATCAGAGGCAGAGGATACTTATTCTTAACGGTGATGACATTAAGACCCCTGTAATCTGTGCATGGACGTAGTTCCCCGTTCTTCTGCACGAAGAAGAACCCAGCCCCTGCAGGTGACACTGACTTCCTAATGAATCCTCTTGCCAGATTTTCCTGGAGGTACTGTGACATTGCCTCCATCTCCGGGAGAGATAACGGATAGACTCAACACTGGGGAGGCTCAGCACCAGGCAAGGAGTCAATAGGACAGTCATGGGGCAGTGAGGCGGAAGGGTCTCCGCAGCTCTTTTGGAGGACATGTCCGCATAGGGCCAATGTTGCTTAAGGAGAGAGGATAGATCTGCGGGTACCTCAGTAGTAGCAACCTGAACACATTCCCTCTGACATCTACCCCCACAAGGTTAACCCCATCCCATAATTCTGCCTGTGGACCACTCAATATGAGGAGGGTGGTACCATAGCCAAGGTATCCCTAACAGGACCTCATCAATTCCCTCAGGAATGACGAGCCGAGATATAATCTCCTGATGAGATGGCGACATGGACAGAATGAAAGTGATGGTCAGGTTTGTTATCTGTGAGGGCAATGTCGATCCTTTTACCACTCGTATGGTTACTGGTTGAGCTAACATTACCAGGAGAATCGCGTGACATTGGGCGAAGGCAGAAGACATAAAATTGTCCTCCGCCCAAGAATCCACGCAGAGCTCTACTGAGTGGGAAAATGACCCTATAGTAATTGTCCCCTTAAAGGACAATTTGAAGGCAAATGTCGCTGTGTCTAGTGTACCTCAAGCTACTACCACTAGACGCTGACATTTCCTCGACCGCTGGGGACATCTGGTGGCAAGATGTCCTGACTGCTGGCAAACATGACAAACCTGGAGTGCACGAGTGGTCCTAAACTTAGAGCCCACTCATGAAACTACCATAGCATCATGTGACTCAGGGGTCTGGACTGGAGATTCCAAAGGTTTGGTGAAGGTGGGAGCCAGCCGAAACCTCTGTCTACACTTGGCTCGCTCTAACCTTTTCTCGTGAAAACGGAGGTCAATACGAGTGGACACAGCTATTAACTCTTCCAGTGTGGTGGGAATCTCGCTGGTGGCCAGAGCGTTTTTCACGTGGTCAGCCAGCCCCCTCCAAAATATTGGAATAAGGGCTTTATCCGACCACTCCAGCTCAGATGCTAGGCTGCAAAAGTGGACGGCAAAATGGCTGACCAAGGACGAGCCCTGAGTCAATGCCAACAGTTAAAGCACAGTATCATGGGTGACACGAGATCCTAAAAAGACCTGTTTCAGAGTGCTCAGGAACAACGGAGCATTCTGCACCACATGATCGCCATGCTCCCACAGTGGTGTAACCCACTCCAATGCCCTGTCAGACAGGAGAGACACAATAAATCCCACCTTAGCCCGCTCTGTCTGGAAACATGCAGCCAGAAGCTCGAGATGTATAGAGCACTGGCTCACAAAACACCTACAAGATTTACAATCCCCAGAAAATTTTTCTGACAGCGGGAGGCGAGATAGAGTCGGAACAGGGGTGGCAGTGGACAAGGTTGCTGCAGCCACGCTAGCAGCCTGAACAGCAACTGCGGTTACATCCACACCTGAGGTTGTGCGCTCGAGAGCCGCCAACCTACCCTCCAGCTGCTGGATGTACTGCAAAGATTGCTGTTTGTCCGTCATTACTAGCCTGACCCTGGTGCTAGTGTAATGTTAGGGCTAGCGGAAAATAATTAAATAGATAGAATAAGATGCGTTCGCAGCCCGGGGTCCACCGTGCAGAGATGGAACCTTCTGGAAGAAGCCAAGGGCAAAACGCACGTCAAGGGTGACAGGGGAGCACGGAATCACCCGATATCATCGGATTCACTACCCCAAAGTACTTACATTTCGCGGCCTGAGAGGTAATATATTTTCTAGGATCTGTGCCTTATATGAGTATGGTCTATGCTGTATGCCCTGTCAGGGCACTGTTTAATGGTTAATTTTCACCTCATATATTGGGCAGTTTTGACAATGCTACCTTTTTATTTCCTCTGCTGTGTTCTGTGGCATATATTTATATAATGTGATTTAGGGTGTTATTCTGGTCCCCTGGGTATTTTTTGTATGATATTTTATTGGTATCCTTTGGTTCTCTTCCTTGGGCTCAGGGGTTAATCGTACTGAGTTTCCCACATCTTGTGTAAAGTAAACATGTAGGAAATGTTTATTATTAACTATTTTGTGTCTTACGACTTTGAACTGCTTAAAAAAAAGTTTGAAACTTCACAACTTTTTGTTTGTTATATTTTAATAAGCAATGAAAATGTTATTGTCCAAAATTTTCCCTTTAGCTGAAGTACAATGTGTTATGAAGTAACAATCTTCAAATTAATGAAATATGTGAAAGCATTCCACAGTTATTGCCACATCAAGTATCACGTCAGGATTGAAAAATTGGTGAAATGTTGTAAACAGGCTTTTGCAGTTTGAATAAAAGTGGTCCAAAATTTTAGTTGAGAGGTGTATAAAGCTTGTTGTTGGTTATAGGAAGCGATTGATTGCAGTTATTTTTTTCAAAGGGTGTGCAACCAAATATTAAGTTGAGGGTGCCAATAATTTGTCCAGACCATTTTGGCAGTTTTATGGGAAATGACGTCCAATTTGCCTCTTTTTCTTTTTTTTTGCATTGTTTGAATACACACAAAAGTAATAACCATGTGAATAACAAAGCAAAACAAAATGTGTCACGGCAATAATTCTCTGTTAGAAATACCTAATTTTCTGGAACAATTTCAATGGTGCCAAGACTTTTTGCCATGACTGTACCTACTATTGGGACATGACCACTGCAGTCAATCACTAGCCAAAGCAGTAATAGAGCATTGTCATCATGTGACTGTAAAGGACAGTGTTTACATACAACAGTCAGATATGCATGCTTGGAGCATCACTGCAGGATACAGTAGTTCATATATATTGACCTGACCACCCTAGCAGCAATTAATGCACTTACTAACCTTTACAGTATTTCATGCATTGCAAACGTTCATTGCATGTGATTGGGGAAAAAATTGTATTTGAGTATGCCACCACCATCGGTGGTACAAGTATACCGAGCAGCAAGTGGAAGGTCACGGATGACTGAGGATATCTTAAAAGTGCCATGAAAAGTGCTGGTGAGTTTGAAAAATGTGTCAGGTCACGTAGAACATGGGATGTTTCTGAGTTTAACCTAGGAGAAAAAATGTTGACATACAGTTCCCTATGGAGGCATCAGGCATTATTACAAAGATCATGCACTTCTTTGCAGCTTCAATGCGCATAGTTGTTTGCATGATGGAGATGAAGGAACATTGACTCATTTTATGAGCCATACCTTAGCTGCTCTGAATTTCTGGTGGTTGGATGTTACATTTTTCTTAATATTTTCAGGCCGATCAAACATCAGTCCAATAAAACAGAAATCTAGTAATCCAGCACGTTGACTTTTAGTTCATGCTGTTTAATAATTTTCTTAATACTTACAAGTTATGTAAATTCGAACTACTGAAGTTATTAGCATGGTCTTAATTTAGAATAATTCAAACAAAATTTAATCACAAATGGTCCATTCTCCAAAACTCTCCAGTGCTTAGGACTATTTTAATCATCTAAAATTAATCTTAATTGTTCTGGCTCATTTCCAAAAACAAATCATTTGAAAACAGCTGCTGGAAGTACTCATTGAATGTCAACATCATGGTAAATGCTTTTCAAGTTGCATTTGAAGTGAATTCCTAAAGCTCTTTCTATACTTTTCAAGCTAAGAAATAGTAAAGATTGTTTAATTTGGTTGATAAGGGTTTTTTTTTCTATTACAAGCATGTAATTCCCCAAGTTAGGAGCAAGTCGTTTCTTTATCGCAGATCTAAAAAGTTACTAAACTTTTTGATCTTCCTAAATTTTGCATAGTTTAATTGCATTTTTTCATTTAACATACTGTATAATGCATTGCAAGGCAAAAAAATCTTTGTTAGTGGAATTGGAGTAAGCAGCAATTTGGCTACTAATTTTGGGTTTTGGATTATGAATTCTGTTTTCTGTGAGGTAAAAATGTCATATTAACTATATTTTGTTAGTCAGTCAATACAATCATGATGACAGAAAATTAAATATTTTTTTAAATCTTTTATTAGAGGTCAGTGAATTGATTCAGTGTCGAGAAGGGCAAATGTTGCCATTAGGGTTGAGCGACTTTTTCTTTTTTAGGATCGAGTCGGGTTTCGTGAAACCCGACTTTCTCAAAAGTCGGATCGTATGAAATCGGCTGATTATTGTGAAAAGTCGGGGGGGGGCGACCGAAACACGAAACCCAATGCAACCCAATGCTAGTCAAAGGGGATATTTTTTTTTTTCTCCTCGTGTTGGACTGTGGAAATCGCTGCATCCCAAACAGTAATATGGCGGTTTTATCCCCTGTGATGCCGCAGAAAGCAAGCCGGAACCTATGTCATCACGCTGCCCACACTCCTTCATTGGCTGAAAAAAGGCGGGAAAAGCGTCATGTGAAACACGACTTTGGCGCGAAGATCGCCGACCGCATGGCCGATCCCACAGTGGGATTGGGTCGGGTTTCATTAAACCCGACTTTGCTGAAAGTCGGCAATTTTTGAAAATGTCCGATCCGTTTCGCTCAACCCTAGTTGCCATATTTTCAAGAAAGGAAAAAAGAGGGAGCTAGCAAATTACAGGCCAGTGAACCTTACTTCTGCACAATGAAATATATTTGAAAAATTTATTCAACACTTTTGTAAGTACTTTGATAAGAAAACAGTAATTAACCCCTTCATGACCCAGCCTATTTTGACCTTAATGACCTGGCCATTTTTTGCAATTCTGACCAGTGTCCCTTTATGAGGTAATAACTAAAGAACGCTTCAACAGATCCTTGTGAATCTGAGACTGTTTTTTGTGACATATTGAGCTTCATGTTAGTGGTAAATTTAGGTCGATAATTTTTGCGTTTATTTGTGAAAAAAACGGAAATTTGGCGAAAATTTTGAAAATTTTGCAATTTTCAAATTTTGAATTTTTATTCTGTTAAACCAGAGAGTTATGTGACACAAATTAGTTAATAAATAACATGTCCCTTATGTCTACTTTACATCAGCATAATTTTGGAAATAAAATTTTTATTTTGCTAAGAAGTGGCAGGGGTTAAAATTTGACCACAAATTTCTCATTTTTGCAACAAAATTTACAAAACCATTTTTTTAGGGACCACCTCACATTGAAAGTCAGTTTGAGGGGTCTATATGGCTGAAAATATCCAAAAGTTACACCATTCTAAAAACTTCACCCCTCAAGGTGCTCAAAACCATATTCAAGAAGTTTATTAACCCTTCAGGTGTTACTCAGCAGCAGAAGCAACATGGAAGGAAAAAATGAACATTTAACTTTTTAGTCACAAAAATGAACTTTTAGCAACAATTTTTCTATTTTCCCAAGGGTAAAAGGAGAAACAGGACCCCTAAAGTTGTTGTACAATTTGGCCTGAGTTCACCGATACCCCCATATGTGGGGGGGAATCACTGTTTGGGCGCATGACAGAGCTCAGAAGGGAAGGAGTGCCATTTGACTTTTTGAATGAAAAATTGGCTACAATCTTTAACGGACAACATGTCACATTTGGAGAGCCCCTGTGTGCCTAAAGATTGGAGCTCCCCCACAAATGACCCCATTTTGGAAAGTAGACCCCCAAGGAATTATCTAGATGCATAGTGAGCCCTTTCAACCTCCAGGTGCTTCACAAATTGATCTGTAAAAATGAAAAAGTACTTTTTTCACACAAAATTTGTTTAGCCTCACTTTTTTCGCTTTCACATGGGTAACAGGATAAAATGGATCTTACAATATGTTGGGCAATTTCTCCTGAGTACACCAATACCTCACATGTGTGGGTCAACTACTGTTTGGGCACACGGCAAGGCTCGGAAGGGAAGGAGCGCCATTTGACTTTTTGAATGAAAAATTAGCTCCATTCGTTAGCGGTCACCATGTCGCGTTTGGAGAGCCCCTGTGTGCCTAAACATTTGAACTCCCCCACAAGTGACACCATTTTGGAAACTAGACCCCCCAAGGAACTCATCTAGATGTGTGGTGAGTAGTGTTGAGCATTCCGATACCGCAAGTATCGGGTATCGGCCGATACTTGCGGTATCGGAATTCCGATACCGGTATTCCGATACTTGCCGCATATCGGATACCGGAATCGGAAGTTACCAGATTCAAAATGCACAAATTCAGCCAATGAGAATGATTCCAAGTGTGGGCACATCCTGTTTAGCATGGAGGGCATGAAACTACTGGCAAGGCTGTGATTGGCTGCTGAAATGATGTCATGATGCAGTTTAAAAGTCGCTGGCGCCATTTTGCGATCACTCTGCTGTGAATTCAGTTAGTGACAGGACGCTGTTTGCTGACTGAGGGACAGTTTAGAGATAGCGATTTGCTTCTTTGTGCTTTCCAAAGGCTAATTTAGCAACCGCTGTGTTCACTGTTGTGAAATTGGATTTTGAGCTCCCCCGGTGGCCACTGGTGGAATTGAACTTGTGTGCATCATCCCCTCTGTTCACCTGTTCCCATCAGGATGTGGGAGTCGCTATTTAACCTTGCTCCTCTGTCACTTCCATGCCGGTCAACATTGTAATCAGAAGCCTTTCTGTGCATGTTCCTGCTACCAGACAACTTCCAGCTAAGTCGGACTTTTGTCCTTGTTTGTTTTTTGCATTTTGTTCCAGTTCACAGCTGCAGTTTCGTTTCTGTGTCTGGAAAGCTCTTGTGATCTGAAATTGCCACTCTGATGTTATGAGTTAATACTAGAGTCTTAAAGTAATTTCAGGATGGTGTATTGATAGGGTTTTCAGCTGACCATGAAAGTACCCTTTCTGTCTTCCTGCTATCTAGTAAGCGGACCTCGATTTTGCTAAACCTATTTTCATACTACGTTTGTCATTTTCATCTTAAATCACCGCCAATATATGTGGGGGCCTCTGTCTGCCTTTCGGGGAAATTTCTCTAGAGGTGAGCCAGGACTATATTTTCCTCTGCCAGGATTAGTTAGTCCTCCGGCCGGCGCTGGGCGTCTAGGGATAAAACGCAGGCTACGCTACCCGGCTACTGTTAGTTATGCGGCAGGTTTAGTTCATGGTCAGTTTAAGTTTCCATCCTTCCAAGAGCTAGTTCCTATGTATGCTGGGCTATGTTCTCTTGCCATTGAGAACCATAACAGTTTGACCGGCCCACAAAGGGTTAAATTAATTGGCAGAGAAAGGAGAGAAAAAAGAAGTCTGCTGAAAATTTTTTATTTTTTTTTTTTTTCCTTCAGTTCTGAGTGTGCTTTCAATTGAATCACTTGCAAGTCTGCCTATATTGCAGCCTTCCTCTCTCTCTCTCCTTCTAATCCTGGAATGGCTCTGTGTTCACCTGTTTAAAATGGATATTCAGAGTTTAGCTGCAGGTTTGAATAATCTCACCACGAAAGTTCAAAATTTACAAGATTTTGTTGTTCATGTTCCTATATCTGAACCTAGAATTCCTTTGCCTGAATTTTTCTCGGGGAATAGATCTTGCTTTCAAAATTTCAAAAATAATTGCAAGTTGTTTTTGTCCCTGAAATCTCGCTCTGCTGGAGATCCTGCTCAGCAGGTCAGGATTGTGATTTCCTTGCTCCGGGGCGACCCTCAGGATTGGGCTTTTGCATTGGCTCCAGGGGATCCTGCGTTGCTCAATATGGATGCGTTTTTTCTGGCCTTGGGGTTGCTTTATGAGGAACCTCATTTAGAGCTTCAGGCGGAAAAAGCCTTGATGTCCCTATCTCAGGGGCAAGATGAAGTTGAAATATACTGCCAAAAATTCCGTAAATGGTCTGTGCTTACTCAGTGGAATGAGTGCGCCCTGGCGGCAAATTTCAGAGAGGGTCTCTCTGATGCCGTTAAGGATGTTATGGTGGGGTTCCCTGTGCCTGCGGGTCTGAATGAGTCCATGACAATGGCTATCCAGATCGATAGACGTCTGCGGGAGCGCAAACCTGTGCACCATTTGGCGGTGTCTACTGAGAAGACGCCAGAGAATATGCAATGTGATAGAATTCTGTCCAGAAGCGAACGGCAGAATTTTAGACGAAAAAATGGGTTGTGCTTTTATTGTGGTGATTCAACTCATGTTATATCAGCATGCTCTAAGCGTACTAAGAAGCTTGATAAGTCAGTTTCAATTGGCACTTTTCAGTCTAAGTTTATTCTATCTGTGACCCTGATTTGTTCTTTATCATCTATTACCGCGGATGCCTATGTCGACTCTGGCGCCGCTTTGAGTCTTATGGATTGGTCCTTTGCCAAACGCTGTGGGTATGATTTAGAGCCTCTTGAAACTCCTATACCTCTGAAGGGGATTGACTCCACCCCATTGGCTAGTAATAAACCACAATACTGGACACAAGTAACTATGCGAATTAATCCGGATCATCAGGAGATTATTCGCTTTCTTGTGCTGTATAATCTACATGATGTGTTGGTGCTTGGATTGCCATGGCTGCAATCTCATAACCCAGTCCTCGACTGGAACGCTATGTCTGTGTTAAGCTGGGGATGTAAGGGGATGCATGGGGACGTACCTTTGGTTTCCATTTCGTCATCTATTCCCTCTGAGATTCCTGAATTCTTGTCTGACTATCGTGACGTTTTTGAAGAACCTAAGCTTGGTTCATTACCTCCGCACCGGGAGTGTGATTGTGCCATAGATTTGATTCCGGGTAGTAAATACCCTAAGGGTCGTTTATTTAATCTGTCTGTGCCTGAACATGCTGCTATGCGGGAATATATAAAGGAGTCCTTGGAAAAGGGACATATTCGTCCTTCGTCATCTCCCTTAGGAGCCGGTTTTTTCTTTGTGTCTAAGAAAGATGGCTCTTTGAGGCCGTGTATTGATTATCGGCTTTTGAATAAAATCACGGTTAAATATCAATATCCGTTGCCACTGCTGACTGATTTGTTTGCTCGCATAAAAGGGGCCAAGTGGTTCTCTAAGATAGATCTCCGTGGGGCGTATAATTTGGTGCGAATTAAGCAGGGGGATGAGTGGAAAACCGCATTTAATACGCCCGAGGGCCACTTTGAGTATTTGGTGATGCCTTTTGGCCTTTCAAATGCCCCTTCAGTCTTTCAGTCCTTTATGCATGACATTTTCCGTGATTATTTGGATAAATTTATGATCGTGTATCTGGATGATATTCTGATTTTTTCGGATGACTGGGACTCTCATGTCCAGCAGGTCAGGAGGGTTTTTCAGGTTTTGCGGTCTAATTCCTTGTGTGTGAAGGGTTCTAAGTGCGTTTTTGGGGTTCAAAAGATTTCCTTCTTGGGATACATTTTTTCCCCCTCTTCCATCGAGATGGATCCTGTCAAGGTTCGGGCTATTTGTGATTGGACGCAACCCTCTTCTCTTAAGAGTCTTCAGAAATTTTTGGGCTTTGCTAACTTTTATCGTCGATTTATTGCTGGTTTTTCTGATGTTGTTAAACCATTGACTGATTTGACTAAGAAGGGTGCTGATGTTGCTGATTGGTCCCCTGCTGCTGTGGAGGCCTTTCGGGAGCTTAAGCGCCGCTTTTCTTCCGCCCCTGTGTTGCGTCAGCCTGATGTTGCTCTTCCTTTTCAGGTTGAGGTCGACGCTTCTGAAATCGGAGCTGGGGCGGTTTTGTCGCAAAGAAGTTCCGACTGCTCCGTGATGAAACCTTGTGCTTTTTTTTCTCGTAAATTTTCGCCCGCCGAGCGGAATTATGATATTGGGAATCGGGAGCTTTTGGCCATGAAGTGGGCTTTTGAGGAGTGGCGTCATTGGCTTGAGGGGGCTAGACATCAGGTGGTGGTATTGACCGACCACAAAAATTTAATTTATCTTGAGTCCGCCAGACGCCTGAATCCTAGACAGGCGCGCTGGTCGTTGTTTTTCTCTCGGTTTAATTTTGTGGTGTCATACCTACCGGGTTCTAAGAATGTTAAGGCGGATGCCCTTTCTAGGAGTTTTGAGCCTGACTCCCCTGGTAATTCTGAACCTACAGGTATCCTTAAGGATGGAGTGATATTGTCTGCCGTTTCTCCAGACCTGCGGCGGGCCTTGCAGGATTTTCAGGCGGATAGACCTGATCGTTGCCCACCTGGTAGACTGTTTGTTCCTGATGATTGGACCAGTAAAGTCATTTCTGAGGTTCATTCTTCTGCGTTGGCAGGTCATCCTGGAATCTTTGGTACCAGGGATTTGGTGGCAAGGTCCTTCTGGTGGCCTTCCCTGTCACGAGATGTACGAGGCTTTGTGCAGTCTTGTGACGTTTGTGCTCGGGCCAAGCCTTGTTGTTCTCGGGCTAGTGGATTGTTGTTGCCCTTGCCTATCCCGAAGAGGCCTTGGACGCACATCTCGATGGATTTTATTTCGGATCTTCCTGTTTCTCAGAAGATGTCTGTCATCTGGGTGGTGTGTGACCGTTTCTCTAAGATGGTCCATTTGGTTCCCCTGCCTAAGTTGCCTTCTTCTTCCGAGTTGGTTCCTCTGTTTTTTCAAAATGTGGTTCGTTTGCATGGTATTCCAGAGAATATCGTTTCTGACAGAGGAACCCAATTCGTGTCTAGATTTTGGCGGGCATTCTGTGCTAGGATGGGCATAGATTTGTCTTTCTCGTCTGCTTTCCATCCTCAGACTAATGGCCAGACCGAGCGGACGAATCAGACTTTGGAGACATATTTGAGGTGTTTTGTGTCTGCAGATCAGGATGATTGGGTTGCTTTTTTGCCTTTAGCGGAGTTTGCCCTCAATAATCGGGCCAGCTCTGCCACCTTGGTGTCTCCTTTTTTCTGTAATTCGGGGTTTCATCCTCGATTTTCCTCCGGTCAGGTGGAATCTTCGGATTGTCCTGGAGTGGATGCTGTGGTGGAGAGGTTGCATCAGATTTGGGGGCAGGTGGTGGACAATTTGAAGTTGTCCCAGGAGAAGACTCAGCTTTTTGCCAACCGCCGGCGTCGGGTTGGTCCTCGGCTTTGTGTCGGGGACTTGGTGTGGTTGTCTTCTCGTTTTGTCCCTATGAGGGTTTCTTCTCCTAAGTTTAAGCCTCGGTTCATCGGCCCGTACAAGATATTGGAGATTCTTAACCCTGTGTCCTTCCGTTTGGACCTCCCTGCATCTTTTTCTATTCATAATGTTTTTCATCGGTCATTGTTGCGCAGGTATGAGGTACCGGTTGTGCCTTCCGTTGAGCCTCCTGCTCCGGTGTTGGTTGAGGGCGAGTTGGAGTACGTTGTGGAAAAAATCTTGGACTCCCGTGTTTCCAGACGGAAACTCCAGTATCTGGTCAAATGGAAGGGATACGGTCAGGAGGATAATTCTTGGGTGACTGCCTCTGATGTTCATGCCTCCGATCTGGTCCGTGCCTTTCATAGGGCTCATCCTGATCGCCCTGGTGGTTCTGGTGAGGGTTCGGTGCCCCCTCCTTGAGGGGGGGATACTGTTGTGAAATTGGATTTTGGGCTCCCCCGGTGGCCACTGGTGGAATTGAACTTGTGTGCATCATCCCCTCTGTTCACCTGTTCCCATCAGGATGTGGGAGTCGCTATTTAACCTTGCTCCTCTGTCACTTCCATGCCGGTCAACATTGTAATCAGAAGCCTTTCTGTGCATGTTCCTGCTACCAGACAACTTCCAGCTAAGTCGGACTTTTGTCCTTGTTTGTTTTTTGCATTTTGTTCCAGTTCACAGCTGCAGTTTCGTTTCTGTGTCTGGAAAGCTCTTGTGATCTGAAATTGCCACTCTGATGTTATGAGTTAATACTAGAGTCTTAAAGTAATTTCAGGATGGTGTATTGATAGGGTTTTCAGCTGACCATGAAAGTACCCTTTCTGTCTTCCTGCTATCTAGTAAGCGGACCTCGATCTTGCTAAACCTATTTTCATACTACGTTTGTCATTTTCATCTTAAATCACCGCCAATATATGTGGGGGCCTCTGTCTGCCTTTCGGGGAAATTTCTCTAGAGGTGAGCCAGGACTATATTTTCCTCTGCCAGGATTAGTTAGTCCTCCGGCCGGCGCTGGGCGTCTAGGGATAAAACGCAGGCTACGCTACCCGGCTACTGTTAGTTGTGCGGCAGGTTTAGTTCATGGTCAGTTTAAGTTTCCATCCTTCCAAGAGCTAGTTCCTATGTATGCTGGGCTATGTTCTCTTGCCATTGAGAACCATAACAGTTCACCTACTATTCACCTTGCTTTTGCCTTGTAGCGCTGTTTTCACAGCGATCTGCAAGGTCTGTGTGTGTGTGTGTGAGTGCAGCCCACTCTCTAGTCTGAGTGCAGCCACATAGGCCATCCATAGCTGGTTGTATTCAGTTCAGGGAGGGTGGTTCATTGCCTCATACTGTTCTTTTTTTCTTTTTTTTTTCCAAGTAGTGTAGTCTGCTGCTAATTTATTAAAAAAAATCCTATTAGTGTCTTTCCACCCGTCTCCAGCTAATTTGTGGAAAAACACTACATAGGATAACATAGAGGAGGGTTTTTGGGCCTTGCAGCGCCGTTTACGGCTGTCTGCACGGTCTCCGTGTGACTGCAGCTCGCCCTGTAGTCTGTGAGCAGCCATAGCCTGGTTGTCTCCAGCTCAGGGTTCTTCACTGCGTCATACCGCCATATCAATTTTCATTTTGTTTTAAGTAGTGCAGGCTGCTGCACATTTTTTCAAAAAATTCCTATTAGTGTCTTTCCACCCGTCTCCAGCTAACTTGTGGAAAAACACTACATAGGATAACGTAGAGGAGGGTTTTTGGGCCTTGCAGCGCCGTTTACGGCTGTCTGCACGGTCTCCGTGTGACTGCAGCTCTATCTGTTGTCAGTTCAGCCCCAAAAAAATAAATAAATAATAAAGTTCACCAAACACACCAGTTACACCACTTTACATTTGTGTAGGCCACATTAGCTCATATTAAAGTCTAGTCCACACTTTAGAAAATTAGTGTTTCTTATACCTGTTAGGGGGAGTTGTTCAGGAATAAGCACACAAAGCCGTTAGTACTTTTCTGCTTATCTTTATCAGTCAACCAAGATGAAGAAGGCAGTGAGTAAGGCACGTGGGCGTGGGCGTGGGCGCGGAGCAGGGAGGGGACGTGGGGATTCTGTGCCTGCTGCGGGCACCGGTGACTCATCAGCACCCACTTTCACCAGGCAACAGTCATTCATGCGCAGCTTTGTGTCAGAGCGCCGTACACCGCTGCTGCGTGAAGAACAAATTGAAGCCGTTGTCGGATGGATGGCAGCTAATGCATCAACTTCAATTAGTGCCACATCCTCTCAGACACAGAGCACTGGAGAGCAGCCATCTGTCTCTTCACCACCTGCCAAATTGCCCAGGCAGACAGAGAGCCCAGGACAGGAGCCGTCTCTACTTCTGTTCTCTGAATCTCTTGGCTTGGAAACAGGGGGCCAGCCAAGCAGCATTGGAGAAATGGAAGAAGAGGCAGGGTGCAGTGATGCCCAACAGCTTTTTCTCTCTTCCTCTGAAGAGGCGGGTGGGCCAGTGGCTCCGGTCACCACATCGCAGGCCGCATCAGCTGATGATGACACTCAGGTGCCACTTACTGGTGCGTGCTCTGCTGCTGAGACTACCCAGGAGGAGCAGTTGGGGGCAGAGGGTAGTGTAGATGATGAGGTCCTTGACCCATCTTGGCGTGAGGGACAGGAAGGTGGTGGGAGCAGCTCTGAGGAAGAGATTCCCCGTACGGCCCAAAGAGGGAGAGGGAGGGGGAAGACTGCAGCCTCCGCTTTGGCACCCGTTAGGAGCATGTCTCTTCCAAAAGCCAAAAAGGGCGCTCCCAAGACTTGCAGTGCCTGGTCCTTTTTTGACACAGTTGCAGATGACATTTGCTATGTCAGATGCAAGGTGTGTCATCAAAAAGTCAAAAGAGGGAAAAATGTCCTCAACCTCAATACCTCCAACATGTGGAAACATGTGCGCACCAGGCACCCGGCGGAGTTAGAAAAACACACTGAAGAGCTAGGCCAACCAACAGCGGCAGCTACCACCTCTTCAACTCGTGTTGCCTCTTCCTCCAGCTCACACGCAGCTGGTTCGGCTTCCTCCCAGGATCGCTGTGGAAGAACCTCTGGCCCTGTTGTCCAGAGACCCGCTGTAATTCCACCCGCAGCACCACTTTCCCAGTCATCCACACACTCCCAGCCCAGTCTACAGCCATTGGTAGTACAGGCATGGGAGAAAAGGCGGCCTTTCTCGTCAAACCACCCACAAGCACAGGCTCTGACTGCAGGCATTGCCAAACTTCTGTCACTGGAAATGCTGTCATTCAGGCTGGTGGAGACTGACAGCTTCCGTGACTTGATGTCATTGGCAGTCCCACAGTACAATGTGCCCAGCTGCTTTTACTTCAGCAGGCAAGCCGTCCCTGCCCTGCACAAGCATGTGGAGGGACACATAAAACACGCGCTACTGAACGCCGTCAGTAGCAAGCTCCACCTCACCACCGATGCGTGGACCAGTCAACATGGACAGGGGCGATACCTTTCCCTCACTGCCCATTGGGTTAATGTCGTTGAGCCGGGTACAGACCGTGCGAGTGGCGCAGGACGTGTCCTGCCCACTCCAAGGATTGCAGGAATCCATTCTGTACGCATTGACTCCTCCTCTTACACCAGTTCCTGAGAATCATCGCTGCAGGAGCCGTCACAGTCCACCTCCACATGGACCCGTGATGAACGTGTACCTGTTACGACCGACATGAGCACAGCCGTGGCCAAACGTCAACAGGCCGTCTTGAAATTAATTTTTTGGGGGAATCGTAGCCACACAGCGCAGGAGCTCTGGAATGCCATAAAGCAGGAGAGCGATGTGTGGTTTGTGCCAGCGAATCTCCAGCCAGGCATGGTAGTGTGTGATAATGGCCGAAATCTGGTGGCAGCTCTGGGCCTCGGCAACCTCACTCACATCCCATGTCTGGCACATGTGCTCAATTTGGTCGTGCAGAGCTTTTTGAGGGACTATCCGGATCTTGATGCACTGCTGCACAAGGTCCGCCTAGAGTGTGCTCACTTGCGGCGTTCCAGCACGGCAAAAGCGCGCATTGCGGCTCTGCAGCGCCGACACCGCCTGCCGGAACATCGCATCATATGTGACCTACCTACCAGGTGGAATTCCACGTTACATATGTTGGAGCGGTTGTGTGAGCAGCAGCAAGCTGTAATGGAGTACCAGCTGCTTCAGGCGCAAAGAAGTCGCACTCAGCGCCGTACAGACTTCACAACCACAGAGTGGGCCACTATGAATGACGTCTGCCAGGTTTTGCATCCCTTTGATTATTCCACGCGGATGGCGAGTGCAGATGATGCACTAGTCAGCATGACTGTCCCCCTTATCTGCCTGCTTGAAAAATCACTGCAAGCGCTAAGGGATGATGTTGTGGAAGAGGTGGAGGATGAGGATTCACCATTTCCATCATCTTCTGGACAGTCAGCGCCACGTGGTTCCTCACAAACGCGTAGGCAGGGGACAGTTTGTGAGGAGGATGAGGAGGAGTCAATGGAGGAGGAAGACATCCGTCCAGAGGAGGGAGTTACACAATTGTCCAGTACTCAGTGTGTACAGCGAGGGTGGGGTGATGACGAGCGGGCAGAGATCACGCCTCCAGCAGGGGACAGCGTTTCTTGGGCAGTTGGCAGTCTGCAGCACATGGTGGATTACATGCTGCAGTGCCTGAGAAACGACCGCCGCATCGCCCACATTCTCAACATGTCTGATTATTGGGTGTTCACCCTCCTCGATCCTCGCTACCGGGACAATGTAGAAAGCCTCATCACACCGTTGAACCGGGAGCGAAAAATGCGGGAGTACCAAGACACACTGGTGAATTCCATCATCTTCTCCATTCCAACTGAGAGAAGTGCTGCTAGTGCATTCCAAAGCAGCTCAGTGCGTCCAGGCAGTGGTGGAGGCTCTGCACAAAGAGGGAGCAGAAGCAGTGCCTCTGCCCAAGGCAAGACCAGTATGGCCCAACTGTGGCACAGTTTTCTGTGCCCCCCACAAAAGTCTACACCATCACAGACGGCTCCAGTCAGCAGGAGGCAACGGTTCCGTCAGATGGTGACAGACTACATGTCTTGCCCTCTTGCTGTACTCCCAGACGGCTCTTCCCCTTTCAAGTTTTGGGTCTCAAAGCTGGATACATGGCCAGAGCTAAGCCAGTATGCATTGGAGGTGCTGTCTTGCCCTGCGGCCAGTGTATTATCGGAACGTGTCTTTAGTGCTGCAGGTGGTGTACTAACTGACCGTCGCATGCGACTATCCTCCGATAACGTTGACCGGCTTACTTTCCTGAAAATGAACAAGGCCTGGATCTCGCAGGAATTTGCCACTCCTCTTCCTGATTAAATAATTAGGTCACTGTATACGTTATCCAGGTCTCCTGTTGTGTTCATCTTTCTACCACCTGAACTTAAATTCCTGGGCTCCAACACTGCCAGTTGAGGCTCAGAAGTGCCGTCTGCACAGTCAAAACATACGACCCAGTGTTATTGGGTTTCAGTAACGTCAGCTGATCCCCAGCTGTGTAGCCGGCAATGTGTCCTGCGACCACCACGCTGACACAACAACTGAAATGTAAGGGAATCTGTCCCCCCCCCAAGGCGTTTGTTACTGAAAGAGCCACCTTGTGCAGCAGTAATGCTGCACAAGGAAAAGGTAGCTATTTTTGTTTAGCTCCTTGCACACGCAGAACTTAACACTTATAAAATGTGTCCACTGATACCGTAAAACCGTCCCGGAGGTGGGACTTTCCTTCGTAATATGACGCAGCACAGCCGTCATTCCTACCCCCCCGGCGCCGTGCCCCGGCTCCTCAGCGTTGTTTGATTCCGTCCCGGAGCCTGCGCTGTTATGTTATCCCGTGGCCAGGCACACTTAGCGCTGCCCGTCTTCTGGCATCATTTGGTGTCAGGATGGCTGCGCCTGTGCGGCCGCGCTGGCCGAGAGCCCGCCTCGCAGTGTCTTCTGATTTAATCCCACTGGGGGCCTGGGATCCATGGACATGCGCAGTGCATATCTGAACCTCCACCTCTCACTCATCTCCCTATGGCTTCTTCAGACTGTTCGGTGTCAGCTGGTCCCTAATAGCATGCCACGGCCGTGACACCGCACAGTCTTAAGAAGCCGTAGGGAGGGGAGTGAGAGGCGAGGATATGCACTGCGCATGGCCATGGATCCCAGGCCCCCAGTGGGATTAAATCAGAAGACACTGCGAGGCGGGCTCTCGGCCAGCGCGGCCGCACAGGCGCAGCCAGCCTGACACCAAATGATGTCAGAAGATGGGCAGCGCTAAGTGTGCCTGGCCACGGGATAACATAACAGCGCAGGCTCCGGGACGGAATCAAACAACGCTGAGGAGCCGGGGCGCGGCGCCGGGGGGGTAGGAATGACGGCTGTGCTGCGTCATATTACGCAGGAAAGTCCCACCTCCGGGACGGTTTCACTGTTTCAGGGGACACATTTTATAAGTGTTTAGTTCTGTGTTTGCAAGGAGCATGATGAAAAGAGCCACCTTTTCCTTTTGCATCTTTTGTGCTGCACAAGCTGGCTCTTTCAGCTACAAACGCCTTGGGGGGGGGGTTAAAGGTTCCCTTTCGACTTTCTCAGGCTTCGGCCTACATTGTGTTCCTCTGCTTTTCCACCTGTCCCTGGGCTCCAACACGTTGTTTGAATCTGTCCCGGAGCCTGCGCTGTTAGGTTAGCCCTTGGCCATGCACACATGTTGCGCTGCCCGTCTTCTGACATCATTTGGTGTCAGGCTGGCTGCGCCTGTGCGGGTGCGCTGGCCGAGATCCCGCCTCGCAGTGTCGTCTAATGTAATCCCACCGCGGGCCTGTGATCCGTGGCCATGCGCAGTGCATATCCTCGCCTCTCACTCCCCTCCCTACGGCTTCTTCAGACTGTGCGGTGTCAGCTGATCCCTAATAGCATGCCACGGCCGTGACACCGCACAGTCTGAAGAAGCCGTAGGGAGGGGAGTGAGAGGCGAGGATATGCACTGCGCATGGCCATGGATCACAGGCCCGCGGTGGGATTACATTAGACGACACTGCGAGGCGGGATCTCGGCCAGCGCACCCGCACAGGCGCAGCCAGCCTGACACCAAATGATGTCAGAAGACGGGCAGCGCAACATGTGTGCATGGCCAAGGGCTAACCTAACAGCGCAGGCTCCGGGACAGATTCAAACAACGCTGAGGAGGCGGCGCACGGTGCCAAGGGGGTAAAAATGATGGCTGTGCTGCGTCACACGACAAAGGAAAGTTCCACCTACCGGACGGTTTAACGCTGTGAGGGGACACATTTCATAAGTGTTAGGTTCAGCATGTGCAAGGACCATAATTAAAAGAGCTAAGTTTACCTTTTCCAGCATTAGTGCTGTACACAATGGCTCTTTCAGCTACAAACGCCTGGGGGGGGGTTGAAGGTTTCCTTTCAACTTGCTCCAGTGCAGGATTCGGCCTACACTCCGCTCCCCCTGCTCCTCCTGCTGACCCTGGGCTCTAACACCGCCAGTTTTGGCCCAGATGTGCTAGCTGCACAGAGAAAAACACCAGCCAATGTGTCAGTGGGGTTCAGCACTGCCAGCTGTTCCCCTGCTGTGTAGCCGGCAACGTGTCCTGCGACCGCCACACAGACACAAGAACTGAAATTGAAGGGAACCTGTCCCCCCTCCCCCAGGTGTTTCTATGTTTTACAGCCACCTTGTACAGCAGTAATGCTGCATGTGTGCAAGGTGGCTCAGAAACTTATTCTCCTTGCACTCGTGGAACTGAACACGTCTAAAATGTGTCCTCTGTGGCCATTAAAACGTCCCTCAGGTGTGATTTTCCTTTGTATTGACATGCAACAAGCTCCTTGGTAACGCTGCCCGTCTTCTGGCATCATTGTTTGGCTGGGTGCGCCTCTGCGGCCGCCTTGCCCCACACAACGCCCCTCGGTGTCTTATTTACTTTGACTGCGAGGGTGTGATTGACGGGCATGAACGGTGCATTTCTTCGCCTGTCTCTCATCTCCTTCCGCCTTCTTCGGACTGTGCGGCTTCATGGCCGTGGCATGCGATAAGGGATCAGCTGACGCCGCATAGTCTGAAGCAGGTGTAAGGACCCGAGTGTGAGAGGCGAACATATGTGCTGTGCCAGGCCATTAATCCCAGCCCCGCAGTGTTTTAACTATGTCAAGACACTGCGGGGCTGGGATTCATGGGCATCGTGAACCGCACCAGCCGACATCAAATGATGTCAGAGGACGGGCAGCACTAACAGCGCAAGGCCAAGGGATAACATGACAGCGCAGACTCCTGTGCAACAAATAACGATGCTCAGGAGGCCGCGCAAAGCACCAAGGTGGCATTTTTGCAAGCTGTGCTGCGTCTCCTTACGAGGGGAACTCACGCCTCCAAAACAGTTTGACTGTGTAAGGGCCTAAATGTTGTACGTGTTCCTTTCAGCGTGTGCAAGGAGCAAAATTAAAAGAGCAACCTTTCACTTGTGCAGGATTACTGCTGCCCAAGCTGTGGCTCTTGTAGTTTTTCACCCCTGAGGGGGGGGTTAAAGGTTACTTTTAAAATCGGTTCAATTAGGCTTCGGCCTACACTCTGCTCCGCCTGCAGAGCCCGGGCTCCAACACCGTTAGTTGCTGTCCGGAAGTGCTGGCTGCACAGAGCCAAACACCTCGCCAATGTGTCAGTGGGGTTCAGCACCGCCAGCTGTTCCCCTGCTGTGCAGCCGGCAACGTGTCCTGCAACTGCCACGCAGGCACAACAGACCCAAAGCTGCCGCCAGTGCAGGCTTCGGCCTACACTCTGCTCCCTCTCCTCCTCCTGCTGACCCCGGGCTCTAACACCGCCAGTTGGGGCCCGGTACTGCTAGCTGCACAGAGAAAAACACCAGCCAATGTGTCAGTGGGGTTCAGCACCGCCAGCTGTTCCCCTGCTGTGCAGCCGGCATCGTGTCCTGCAAAAGCCACGCAGACACCAGAACTGAAATTAAAGGGAACCTGTCCCCCCTCCCCCAGGCGTTTGTACGTTTTACAGCCACCTTGTACAGCGGTAATGCTGCATGTGTGCAAGGTGGCTCATAAACGTATTCTCCTCGCACATGTGGAACTGAAAACACGTCTAAAATGTGTCCTCTGTGTGACCATTTAACCGTCCTGGTGGTGTGACTTTCCTTTGTAATGACACGCTGCAACCCCCTTGGTAGCGCTGCCCGTCTTCTGGCATCATTGTTTGGCTGCCTGCGCCTCTGCGGCCGCCCTGACCCACACAACGCCCCTCGGTGTCTTATTTATTGGGACTGCGAGGGTGTGATTGATGGGCATGATCAGTGCATCAGTTCGCCTGTCCCTCATCTCCTTCCGCCTTCTTCAGACTGTGCGGCTTCATGGCCGTGGCATGCGATAAGGGATCAGCTGACGCCGCACAGTCTGAAGCGGGTGTAAGGACACGAGTGTGAGAGGCGAACATATGTGCTGCGCCAGGCCATGAATCCCAGCCCCGCAGTGTTTTAACAATGTTAAGACACTGCGGGGCTGGGATTCATGGTCATCGCGAACCGCACCGGCCGACATTAAATGAGGTCAGAAGATGGGCAGCGCTAACAGCGCTAGGCCAGGGGATAACACGACAGCGCAGACTCCTGTACAGCAAATAACAACGCTCAGGAGGCTGCACCCAGCACCAAGGTGGGATTCTTGACATCTGTGCTGCGTCTCATTACAAAGGGAACTCGCGCCTCCAACACAGTTTGACTGTATAAAGGGCTAAATGTTATACGTGTTTCATTCAGCGTGTGCAAGGAGCAAAATTAAAAGAGCAACCTTTGACTTGTGCAGCACTACTGCTGCATAAGCTGTGGCTCTTCTACTTTGTAACCCCTGAGGGGGGGTTAAAGGTTACCTTTGAAATTGGTTCAATTAGGCTTCGGCCTACACTCTGCTCCCCCTGCAGAGCCCGGGCTCCAACACCGCCAGTTGGGGCCCGGTACTGCTAGCTGCACAGAGAAAAACACCAGCCAATGTGTCAGTGGGGTTCAGCACCGCCAGCTGTTCCCCTGATGTGCAGCCGGCAACGTGTCCTGCAACTGCCACGCAGGCACAACAGACCCAAAAGCTGCCGCCAGTGCAGGCTTCGGCCTACACTCTGCTCCATCTCCTCCTCCTGCTGACCCCGGGCTCCAACACCGCCAGTTGGGGCCCGGTACTGCTAGCTGCACAGAGAAATACACCAGCCAATGTGTCAGTGGGGTTCAGCACCGCCAGCTGTTCCCCTGCTGTGCAGCCGGCATCGTGTCCTGCAAAAGCCACGCAGACACTTGCTCTTGTACCTTCTGCTCCCCATCCTGGTTCCAGTACCGTCAGCTGGTTCCGGGCAGAGCCTTTGGCTTAGGTGCCTCCCTCTGGGTATCCGAGTTCCACCAACGTCAGGTGGTCCTTGGTAGTGCTTTCAGGCACGGGTACCTCCTGCTTAGTAACCGGGTTCCAGTAACGTCAGCTGGTCCTCGGTAGTTCCATTGGCTCTTGGACCTTCGGCTACCCATCCGGGTTCCAGCACCGTCAGCTGGTTCTCGGCAGTGTCTTTTGCTCTTGTACCTTCTGCTCCCCATCCTGGTTCCAGTACCGTCAGCTGGTTCCGGGCAGAGCCTTTGGCTTAGGTGCCTCCCTCTGGGTATCCGAGTTCCACCAACGTCAGGTGGTCCTTGGTAGTGCTTTCAGGCACGGGTACCTCCTGCTTAGTAACCGGGTTCCAGTAACGTCAGCTGGTCCTAGGTAGTTCCATTGGCTCTTGGACCTTCGGGTAGCCATCCGCGTTCCAGTTCCATCAGCTGGTTCTCGGCATTTTCTCAGCCTTCTTGTACCTTCTGCTACATTTCCAAGTTCAAGAGACTAAACACGATGACCCGGAAGACCACCCCTAAGATGACGACGACACCAGAGACGACAACCACCATGATGACGACGACCCTGGAGACGATGACCCTGAAGACCACCCCGATGACGACGACCCCGGAGACGACGACCCTGAAGACCACCCCGATGACGACGACCCCGGAGACGACGACCCTGGAGACGACGACGACCTGGAAGACCGAGAAGCAGAAGAACAAGAGGCTGCAGAACAAAGAGCAGAAGAACATTAAGCATAACACTAAATATCAGAGCAAAAAATATTATCTAAATTATAAGCAGAAGAAGACTAAGCAGTGTATGGGGGTGAGTCCGTTCCTCCTCGTGGTGCCCCTGGATAAAGCCTGATGCTGCAGGCCAAACTGAACGCGGACAAATGTAACTGTTTTGTGACAGGCAGAACGGAAGGTGTAATCTTCAAACTTTTATAGATAACAACTACGGGAATGCCTGTCACAAATAAGAATATGATGAAGAAGTAGAATATGATGAAGATAATAGTAAAATAAAAAGAATATGAACAATGTAACCAAAAAAATAATAGGTAGAAGATGAAGAAGAAGATGAATAAGGTGAAGAAGTTGATGTCAAAGAAGCTGATGATGAGGATAATGAAGAAGAAAGTGTGGGAGAAGTAAAAAAGAAGGTGAAGGGCGTGGAAGTAGTGAAACATCAATATCTGACAAAATAAAAAAAAAATTAACATAGTCAAAATCTTTCTAACGCCGAACGTCAAAAAAACAAAAACAAAATCCTGCTATTCTATTACATTGGGCTAAACCTCTGTGCCTTTAATGTCTCCGCCACGTCCCCCAATACATCCTGCATTATTCTTAGTTGTTTTCCTTTATGTAGAATGAACCTACAAGTTTATAAAGGGTTTATTTTAATTCCGATATTTTCGTCCCATTGACTTGCATTGGGATCGGGTATCGGTATCGGATTAGATCCGATATTTTGACGGTATCGGCCGATACTTTCCGATACCGATACTTTCTGATATCGGAAGGTATCGCTCAACACTAGTGGTGAGCACTTTGAACCCCTAAGTGCTTCACAGAAGTTTATAACGCAGAGCCATGAAAGTAAACAAATAATTTTTCCTTCCTCAAAAATTATTTTTTAGCCTGCAATTTTTTATTTTCACAAGGGTAACAGGATAAATTGGACCAAAAAAGTTGTTTTCCAGCTTGTCTTGAGTATGCTTATACCCCATATGTGGGGTAAACCACTGTTTGGGTGCATGGCACAGCTCAGAAGGGAAGTAGTGACGTTTTAAAATGCAGACTTTGATGAATGATCTGTGGGTGTCATGTTACGTTTGCAGAGCCCCTGATGTGCCTAAACAGTAGAAACCCCCCACAAGTGACCACATATTGGAAACTAGACCCCCCAAGGAACTTATCTAGATGTGTGTCGAGCACTTTATACCCCAAATGCTTCACAGAAGTTTATAACGCAGATCCGTGAAAATAAAAAATAATTTTTCTTTCCTCAAAAATTATTTTTCAGCCAGCAATATTTTATTTTTGCAAGAGTAACAGGAGAAACTGGACCCCAAAAGTTGTTGTCCAGTTTATCCTGAGTTCGCTTATACCCTATACGTGGGGGTAAACCACTGTTTGGGTGCACGGCAGAGCTCGGAAGGGAAGCAGTGACGTTTTGAAATGCAGACTTTGATGGAATGGTCTGTGGGCGTCACGTTGCATTTGCAAAGCCCCTGATGTGCCTAATCAGTAGAAACCCACCACAAATGACCCCATTTTGGAAACTAGACCCCCCAAGGAACTTATTTAGATGTGTGGTGAGCACTTTGAACCCCCAAGTGCTTAACAGAATTTTGTAACGCAGAGTCATGAAAATAAAAAATCATTTTTTTCCCACAAAAATAATTTTTTATCCCCCAATTTTTTATTTGTCCAAGGGTAACAGAAATTAGACCCCCAAAATTGTTGTACAATTTTTCCTGAGTACACTTATGCTCCATATGTTTGGGTAGACCACTGTTTGGGCACACGTCGGGGCTCGGAAGGGTGGGAGCACATTTGACTTTTTGAATGCAAGATTGGCTGGAATCAATGGTGGCGCCATGTCGTAATTGGAGCCCCCCTGATGTGCCTAAACAGTGGAACCCCTCAATTTTAACTCCAACACTAAGCCGAACACACCCCTTACCCTAATCCCTACTCTAACCGTAACCGTAATCACAACCCTAACCCCAACACACCCCTAACCACAACCCTAATCCCAACACACAACCAACCCTAATCCCAACCCTAACCATAACCCTAACCACAAGCCTAACCCTAACCTCAACACACCCCTAACCCTAATCTTAACCCTAAATCCAACCCTAACTCTAGTTCCAGCCCTAACCCTAAGGCTATGTGCCCATGTTGTGGATTCGTGTGAGGATTTTTCCGCACTGTTTTTGAAAAATCCGCAGGTTAAATGCACTGCATTTTACCTGCGGATTTACCGCGGATTTCCAGTGTTTTTGTGCGAATTTCTCCTGCGGATTCCTATTGAGGAACAGGTGTAAAACGCTGCGGATTCCGCACAAAGAATTGATATGCTGCGTAAAATACAACTCAGCGTTTCTGCATGGTATTTTCCGCACCATGGGCACAGCGGATTTGGTTTTCCACAGATTTACATGGTACTGTAAATGTGATGGAAAACTGCCACGAATCCGCAGCGGCTATCCGCACTGTGTGCATATAGCCTAATTCTAACCCTAACCCTAGGTTTAACCCTAACCCTAATTGCAACCCGAACCATAATTGCAACCCTATCCCTAATTCTCACCCTATCCTTAATTGCAACCCTAACCCTAATTCTAACCCTAATTGCAACACTAGCCCTAACCCTAGCCTAAACCCCAAACCTAGCCCTAACCCTAACACTAGCCCTATTCCTAGTTCTAACCCTAACCCTAGTGGAAAAGTAAAAGTAAATATTATAATAATAATAATAATAATAATAATAATAATAATAACAATCTTTATTTATATAGCACCAACATATTCCACAGCGCTTTACAGTTTAACAGTTTCAAACACAACAGTCATAAGTAACAACGTTAACAATACAATAATTAAAGCAAAATAAGAGGACACTGTGTTAGGACTGGCGGAACGCACCGAGTAAATAGAGAGATGTGATCAGGTGCGTGCGCAGTCCGGGGTCCACCGTGCAGGAGAGAACCTGCTGCTAGCAAATGGCAGCGCTATAAGCCGGTGGAAGCGAACTCTGTTAAGTCACATGGTCGCGGTACCGCACAAAGAGCGCAAGCGAGGAGTCACCGAACTCAGTCCCAAGACTCGGCATTTGAGTCCTTCTAGACTACTTGCGCATAACACCGCTACAGGGTGTAAGAAATAAGCTACAATAATATTTGAGCACAAGAGTGCGAGCTGTGCCGTAGTGGCGGATGCCACCAACCACCCAGGCCTGGGCTAAGAAAGCGCTCTAATGGCATGTGGCGCCGTACTGGCGGTCACAGCAGTAGACACTGTTGTGTGTTTAAGTGCTGAGAGTTCAGCCGGGCGCTAGATAGCAGCCATACACCATACGCGAACAGTCATACAATAGGGATGGGGTATTTAGGCATGACTAGCGCATGGCCGTGCGGTCATTCGAACCTTTTATAGCTGCAGCATGTACAGGACCTTCCCAAAAAGACCAATGGGAGGCTGCCACAGAAGTTGAACACCTTCAGGACCTTCCTGGAGGACCAATGGGACCTGCTGCAGTGTCTGAGCATGTGACCCTCGATCTCCAATGGGAGATCTTGCCCTGGGCATGCTCAGAAGAGGAAAAGCAGGACTTAGTCCCAAAAGCGTCTGCTTGCCGCTGCCCAGCACTGGCTTTAAGGGCAGAAGCTGGAAAAGCAGCAGTAACCCTTTGCACAGAGTGAGACTGAGCAAGATGCTGGGACCGACGTCTCTGCTGAGCAGGCTCCACTGTGGCAGAAGTAGAATGGGAGACTGCAGCGGAGATGGCCCGAGATTCCCCCTGTGCAGAGGCGGGAACTCGACCCCTAACACCCTGCTCGTGAAAGCTTACAATCTACAGTGAGGTGGGGGAGATACAAAGCACAGGTGTGTATTTACAATGTGGTATTTACAGTGAAGGTCCAGCCATCTTCAGGGGGTGGGGGATAGATGGGGATAGTGAATGGGCTACATACAAACACAAATATAAAATGAGTTTGATTAGTGTATGTGGTAGGCCGCTCTGAACAAATGTGTTTTGAGGGAGCGCCTAAAACTATGCAAATTGTGGATGGTCCTAATGTCTTGAGGCAGAGCATTCCAGAGGATTGGCACAACACGGGAGAAGTCTTGGAGTCGGGAGTGGGAGTGCAGAGGTTAGTCGGAAGTCATTTGCAGAGCGCAGAGGTCGGTTAGGCCGATAGACAGAAATGAGGGAGGAGATGTAAGGGGGTGCCACACTGTGGAGAGCTTTGTGGGTGAGAACAAGTACTTTGAATTGTATCCTGTAATGAATGGGCAGCCAGTGTAACGACTGGCGAAGAGCGGACGCGTCCGAGTAACGATTAGCCAGATGGACGACCCTGGCTGCTGCATTAAGGATGGACTAGAGAGGGGAAAGTCAAGTGAGGGGGAGGCCAATTAATAGAGCATTGCAGTAGTCCAGGCGGGAGTGGATCAGGGCGACAGTGAGAGTTTTTGTTGTTTCCATGGTGAGAAAATGGCGGATTCTAGAGATGTTCTTTAGGTATAAGCGGCAAGAGCGGGCAAGAGATTGTATATGGGAGGTGAAGGAGAGTTCGGAGTCAAACACAACACCCAGACAGCGTGCCTGCTGCTGGGGTGTTATTATGGTGCCACCCACGAAGAGGGAAATGTCAGATTTAGAGAGGTTAGTAGATGGCGGAAGCAGAAGCAGTTCAGTTTTGGAGAGGTTGAGTTTCAGATAGAGAGCGGACATGATGTTGGAGACTGCAGACAGACAGTCAGTGGCGTTCTGTAGTACAGCGGGGGTAAGGTCAGGGGATGATGTGTATAGTTGTGTGTCATCAGCGTAAAGAAGATACTGAAAGCCAAATCTGCTGATGATCTGTCCAATTGGGGCTGTGTAGAGGGAGAAGAGAAGGGGGCCAAGGACTGAGCCCTGAGATACCCCGATAGTGAGAGGAAGAGGAGATGAAGTGGAGCCAGAGAACAGAACACTGAAGGAGCGGTCAGAAAGCTAGGAAGAGAACCAGGAGAGATCAGTGTCCTTAATGCCTAATGACTGGAGCCTAAAGAGTAGGAGAGGGTGGTCAACAGTGTCAAAAGCTGCAGAAAGGTCGAGAAGAATGAGCAGAGAGTGGTCACCATTACGTTTTGCTGTCAGAAGGTCATTGGTCACTTTGAGGAGTGCAGTTTCAGTCGAATATACTGGGTGGAAACCGGACTGTGAAGGGTCTAGGAGGGAGAGAGTGGAGAGGTAACGGGTAAGGCGGGAGTAGACCAGGTGCTACAAGAGTTTAGAGATGAAGGGGAGATTGGAGACCGGTCTGTAGCTATTTGGGCAGGATGGGTCAAAAGCGGGTTTCTTTAGTAATGGAGTAATGATAGAGTGTTTGAAGGAAAAGGGAAAAATGCCAGAGGAGAGGGAAAGATTAAAGATTGTAGTTAGGTGAGTTGTGACAACTGGAGAGAGAGACTGGAGGAGGTGTGAGGGACTGGGGTCGGTGGTGCAAGTAGTCGGATGAGAAGAGGAGAGGAGCCTGGAGACTTCTTCTTCTGTGATGGGATCGAATGTGGAGAGTGAGCCAGGGGAAATGCAGGGAGGGATGGGAGTCACTGAACTTTGTGATTGGGAGCGGATTTCCTGATGGATATTGTCTATTTTCTCTATAAAGTGGGAGGCCAGGTCATCAGCACAAATGTCTGTGATAGGGGCTAGTGCTTTTGGCCTGAGGAGGGAGTGAAAGGTGTCAAAAAGTTTCTTGGGGTTGTTGGCTAGTGAGGAGATCAGGGTGGTGTAGTAGGTCTGTTTGGTGAGGTGAAGGGCAGAGTTATAGGTCCTTAACATAAATTTGAAGTGTATGAAGTCTTCTGGTGTGCGTGTTTTCCTCCATAAGCGTTCAGCACACCTAGAGCATCGCTGGAGAAATCAGGTTTGCGTTGTGAGCCAGGGCTGTTTCACTCTGTGTTTGGAGTTTCTGAAGGTGAGGGGTGCTACTTGGTCCAGGGTGCTTCTAAGAGTGTCATTGAAGTGATGTACAACCAGATCAGGACAGGAAAAAGAAGAGATTGGGGACAGTGATGAGTGTAGGGAGTCTGAAAGTGTATGAGGGTTAATGGCATGTAGATTTCTGAATGTGCGGTAGGTAGGAGTGTGCTGGGGTGGGTGAGGATTTGTGAGTGTGAAGGAGAGAATGTTGTGGTCAGAGAGGGGAAGCTGTGAGTTATCTAGGTAGGAGATTGAGCACAGACGGACAAAGACCAGGTCAAGGGTGTTACTGTCCTTGTGTGTCTCAGAGGTTGAGAGCTGGGAGAGGCCTAACTTATTTCATTATTTTCCCTACCTATGTGGGTGATAAGGGGGGCTTTATTTACTATTTTTTTATTTTGATCACTGTGATAGAACCTGTCACAATGATCAAAATGTACCTGGAATGAATCTGCTGGCCGGTAGATTCAGCGGGCGCACTGCGCATGCGCCCACCATTTTGGACGATGGCGGAGCCCCTCGCTGAAGATGGACGGACACCGGGAGGGACACCAGGACTCAGTAAGTATGGGGGGTGGGATCGGGCAGTTGGGGGGTGGGTGTTGTGATTTTGCTTTTTGCTCCCTCTAGTGGTCATTAGTGATTTGACTCTGGAGCGTCTGTCTTTTCTTATTTCCTCACCTGGGCCGTTAGTTCAGGGGCGTTGCTATTTAAGCTCCGTGGACCTTCAGTTCAATGCCTGGCATCGTTGAAATCAGAGCTAATCTGTTGTGCTCTTGTCCTTTGATCCTGGTTCCTGTATTTCAAGCTAAGTCTGCTTCTTTGCTTTTTGCTTTGGTTTTGTTTTGTATTTTTGTCCAGCTTGTTCCAATCTGTATCCTGACCTTTGCTGGAAGCTCTAGGGGGCTGGTGTTCTCCCCCCGGACCGTTAGACGGTTCGGGGGTTCTTGAATCTCCAGCGTGGATTTTTATAGGGTTTTTGTTGACCAGATAAGTTATCTTGCTTTATTCTGCTATTAGTAAGCTGGCCTCTCTTTGCTGAACCTGGTTCATTTCTGTGTTTGTCATTTCCTCTTACCTCACCGTTATTATTTGTGGGGGGATTGTATCTTGCTTTGGGGTCCCTTTCTCTGGAGGCAAGAGAGGTCTTTGTTTTCTTCTCCTAGGGGTAGTTAGATTCTCCGGCTGGCGCGAGTCATCTAGCGATCACCGTAGGCATGATCCCCGGCTACTTCTAGTGTTGGCGTTAGGAGTAGCTATTTGGTCAACCCAGTTACCACAGCCCTATGAGCTGGATTTTTGTATCTCGCAGACTTACACGTTCCTCTGAGACCCTGTCCACTGGGGTCATAACAGTATGCCAGGCCAGTATTAAATGTTTAATGCATTGCAGAAGTGGGATTATAAGAAAGAAAATTTTGAGGTTTTTTTTTCCCTCTCTCATTTTTTTTTTTCTTTTCCCCTTTACCTCAGAGTGGCTTAAGCTTGCTGCAGACATGAATGTCCAGACCTTGATTACAAGTGTGGACCAGCTTGCCGCTCGTGTGCAGGGTATACAAGATTATGTTACCAGAAATCCTAGGTCTGAACCCAAGATTCCGATTCCTGAACTGTTTTCAGGAGACCGATTTAAGTTTAGGAATTTCAGGAATAATTGTAAATTGTTTTTGTCCCTGAAACCTTGTTCGTCTGGAGACTCTGCTCAACAAGTAAAAATTGTTATTTCATTCTTACGGGGTGACCCTCAAGATTGGGCTTTTTCGTTGGCGCCAGGAGATCCGGCATTGGCCGATATTGATGCGTTTTTTCTGGCGCTCGGTTTACTTTATGAGGAACCCAATCTTGAGATTCAGGCAGAGAAAGCCTTGCTGGCTATGTCTCAGGGCCAGGACGAGGCTGAGGTGTATTGCCAAAAATTTCGGAAATGGTCCGTGCTGACACATTGGAATGAGTGTGCACTGGCCGCTAATTTTAGAAATGGCCTTTCTGAGGCCATTAAGAATGTTATGGTGGGTTTTCCCATTCCCACAGGTCTGAATGATACCATGTCCCTGGCTATTCAAATTGACCGGCGGTTGCGGGAGCGCAAAACCGCAAATTCCCTCATGTTGTTGTCTGAACAGACACCTGATGTGATGCAATGTGATAGAAAAACCGCAAATTCCCTCATGGTGTTGTCTGAACGGACACCTGATTTAATGCAATGTGATAGAATCCTGACTAGAAATGAGAGGAAAATTCATAGACGCCGGAATGGCTTGTGCTACTACTGTGGTGATTCTACACATGTTATCTCAGCATGCTCTAAACGTATATCTAAGGTTGTTAGTCCTGTCACCGTTGGTAATTTGCATCCTAAGTTTATTCTGTCTGTAACTTTGATTTGCTCATTGTCATCTTATCCTGTCATGGCGTTTGTAGATTCAGGTGCTGCCCTGAGTCTTATGGATCTCTCATTTGCTAAGCGCTGTGGTTTTATTCTTGAACCATTAGAAAATCCTATCCCTCTTAGGGGTATTGATGCTACGCCATTGGCAGAAAATAAGCCACAGTATTGGACACAGGTTACCATGTGCATGACTCCTGAACACCGCGAGGTGATACGTTTTCTCGTTCTACATAAAATGCATGATTTGGTTGTTTTGGGGCTGCAATGGTTACAGACCCATAATCCAGTCCTTGACTGGAAGGCTATGTCAGTGTCTAGTTGGGGCTGTCTTGGTATTCATGAGGATTCCCTGCCTGTGTCTATTGCTTCTTCTACGCCTTCGGAAGTTCCGGAGTATTTGTCTGATTATCAGGATGTCTTTAGCGAGTCCAGGTCCAGTGCATTGCCTCCTCATAGGGAATGTGACTGTGCAATAGATTTGATTCCAGGCAGTAAGTTTCCTAAGGGAAGACTGTTTAATCTGTCGATACCTGAACATACCGCTATGCGCTCATATATCAAGGAGTCTCTGGAGAAAGGACACATCCGTCCGTCTTCTTCCCCTCTTGGTGCGGGATTCTTTTTTGTGGCTAAAAAGGACGGATCTTTGAGGCCTTGTATTGACTATTGGCTTTTAAATAAGATCACTGTCAAATTTCAGTATCCTTTGCCGCTGTTGTCTGACTTGTTTGCCCGGATTAAGGGTGCCAAGTGGTTTACCAAGATAGACCTTCGTGGTGCGTACAACCTTGTGCGCATTAAGCAAGGGGATGAATGGAAAACCGCATTCAATACGCCCGAAGGTCATTTTGAGTACTTGGTGATGCCTTTTGGGCTCTCTAATGCCCCTTCAGTTTTTCAGTCCTTTATGCATGACATTTTCCGGAACTATCTGGATAAATTTTTGATCGTTTATCTGGATGATATTCTGGTTTTTTCTGATAATTGGGACTCGCATGTGGAGCAGGTCAGGATGGTCTTTAAAATTTTGCGTGAAAATTCTTTGTTTGTCAAGGGCTCAAAGTGTCTTTTTGGTGTACAGAAGGTTCCCTTTTTGGGGTTCATTTTTTCCCCTTCTGCTGTGGAGATGGACCCAGTCAAGGTCCGAGCTATTCTTGATTGGACTCAGCCCTCGTCAGTTAAGAGTCTTCAGAAGTTCTTGGGTTTCGCTAACTTCTACCGTCGTTTTATCGCTAACTTTTCTAGCATTGTGAAACCTTTGACGGATATGACCAAGAAGGGCTCCGATGTGGTTAATTGGGCTCCTGCTGCCGTGGAGGCTTTCCAGGAGTTGAAACGTCGGTTTACTTCGGCGCCTGTTTTGTGCCAGCCTGATGTCTCGCTTCCCTTTCAAGTTGAGGTGGATGCTTCAGAGATTGGAGCAGGGGCCGTTTTGTCGCAGAGAGGCCCTGGTTGCTCTGTTATGAGACCTTGCGCCTTTTTCTCTAGGAAGTTTTCGCCTGCGGAGCGAAATTATGATGTGGGCAATCGGGAGTTGTTGGCCATGAAATGGGCATTTGAGGAGTGGCGTCATTGGCTCGAGGGTGCTAAGCATCGTGTGGTGGTCTTGACTGATCACAAAAATCTGATGTATCTCGAGTCTGCTAAACGCCTGAATCCCAGACAGGCCCGCTGGTCATTGTTTTTCTCCCGTTTTGACTTTGTTGTCTCGTATTTACCAGGTTCAAAGAATGTGAAGGCCGATGCTCTTTCCAGGAGCTTTGTGCCTGATGCTCCTGGAGTCGCTGAACCTGTTGGTATTCTTAAGGATGGTATTATCTTGTCAGCTATTTCTCCAGATCTGCGACGTGTGTTGCAGAGATTTCAGACTGATAGGCCTGATTCTTGTCCACCTGACAGACTGTTTGTGCCTGATAAGTGGACCAGCAGAGTCATTTCCGAGGTTCATTCCTCGGTGTTGGCAGGTCACCCAGGAATTTTTGGCACCAGAGATCTGGTGGCCAGATCCTTTTGGTGGCCTTCCTTGTCTAGGGATGTGCGGTCATTTGTACAGTCCTGTGGGACTTGTGCTCGAGCTAAGCCTTGCTGTTCTCGTGCCAGCGGGTTGCTCTTGCCCTTGCCTGTCCCTAAGAGACCTTGGACACATATCTCCATGGATTTCATTTCTGATCTTCCGGTGTCTCAAGGCATGTCTGTTATCTGGGTTATATGTGATCGCTTCTCCAAGATGGTCCATTTGGTTCCTTTGCCTAAGCTGCCTTCCTCTTCCGATCTGGTTCCTGTGTTTTTCCAGAACGTGGTTCGTTTGCATGGCATCCCTGAGAATATTGTGTCAGACAGAGGTTCCCAGTTCGTTTCCAGATTCTGGCGATCCTTTTGTGGTAGGATGGGCATTGACTTGTCGTTTTCGTCTGCTTTCCATCCTCAGACTAATGGACAGACGGAGCGAACTAATCAGACTTTGGAGGCTTATTTGAGGTGTTTTGTCTCTGCTGATCAGGACAATTGGGTAACCTTCTTGCCGTTAGCTGAGTTTGCCCTTAATAATCGGGCTAGTTCTGCCACCTTGGTTTCGCCGTTTTTCTGCAACTCTGGTTTCCACCCTCGTTTTTCTTCGGGTCATGTGGAACCTTCTGACTGCCTTGGGGTGGATTCTGTGGTGGATAGGTTGCAGCGGATCTGGAATCTTGTGGTGGACAACTTGAAGTTGTCACAGGAAAGGGCTCAGCGCTTTGCCAACCGCCGCCGCGGTGTGGGTCCCCGACTACGTGTTGGGGATTTGGTGTGGCTTTCTTCCCGCTTTGTTCCTATGAAGGTTTCCTCTCCCAAATTTAAACCTCGTTTTATTGGTCCTTACAGGATATTGGAAATTCTTAATCCTGTATCCTTTCGCCTGGATCTTCCTGTGTCGTTTGCTATCCACAACGTGTTTCATAGGTCCTTGTTGCGGCGGTACGTTGTGCCTGTGGTTCCTTCTGCTGAGCCTCCTGCTCCGGTGTTGGTTGAGGGCGAGTTGGAGTACGTGGTGGAGAAGATCTTGGATTCTCGTCTCTCCAGGCGGAGGCTTCAGTACCTGGTCAAGTGGAAGGGCTATGGTCAGGAAGATAATTCCTGGGTGGTCGCCTCTGATGTTCATGCGGCCGATTTAGTTCGTGCCTTTCACGCCGCTCATCCTGATCGCCCTGTGGTCGTGGTGAGGGTTCGGTGACCCCTCACTAAGGGGGGGGTACTGTTGTGATTTTGCTTTTTGCTCCCTCTAGTGGTCATTAGTGATTTGACTCTGGAGCGTCTGTCTTTTCTTATTTCCTCACCTGGGCCGTTAGTTCAGGGGCGTTGCTATTTAAGCTCCGTGGACCTTCAGTTCAATGCCTGGCATCGTTGAAATCAGAGCTAATCTGTTGTGCTCTTGTCCTTTGATCCTGGTTCCTGTATTTCAAGCTAAGTCTGCTTCTTTGCTTTTTGCTTTGGTTTTGTTTTGTATTTTTGTCCAGCTTGTTCCAATCTGTATCCTGACCTTTGCTGGAAGCTCTAGGGGGCTGGTGTTCTCCCCCCGGACCGTTAGACGGTTCGGGGGTTCTTGAATCTCCAGCGTGGATTTTTATAGGGTTTTTGTTGACCAGATAAGTTATCTTGCTTTATTCTGCTATTAGTAAGCTGGCCTCTCTTTGCTGAACCTGGTTCATTTCTGTGTTTGTCATTTCCTCTTACCTCACCGTTATTATTTGTGGGGGGCTTGTATCTTGCTTTGGGGTCCCTTTCTCTGGAGGCAAGAGAGGTCTTTGTTTTCTTCTCCTAGGGGTAGTTAGATTCTCCGGCTGGCGCGAGTCATCTAGCGATCACCGTAGGCATGATCCCCGGCAACTTCTAGTGTTGGCGTTAGGAGTAGCTATTTGGTCAACCCAGTTACCACAGCCCTATGAGCTGGATTTTTGTATCTCGCAGACTTACACGTTCCTCTGAGACCCTGTCCACTGGGGTCATAACAGGTGGGGAGGCCAGGGGCAGGCAGAGGGGAGAGGAGGACAGTGGAGCACAGAACGGAGGGGAGGAAAGACTGACAGCAGCGGCAGATCGCCTCTGTCAGTCGGTGGAGGGGGCAGATCGTGGTCTCCAGCCATGGCCGATAATATTGCAGCATCGGCCATGGCTGGATTGTAATATTTCACCAAGTTTCGTAGGTGAAATATTACAAATTGCTCTGATTGGCTGGTTCACTTTCAACAGCCAATCAGAGCGATTGTAGCCACATGGGGGCAAAGCCACCCCCTGGGCTGAAGTACCACTCCCCCTGTCCCTGCAGGTCAGGTTAAATTTTAGTTAACCCTTTCACCCGATCTGCAGGAATGTGATCCTGCCATGATGCCACATAGGCGTCACAGGTCGGATCGGCACCGACTTTCATGACGTCTATGTGGGCACAGGTCGGGAAGGGGTTAACCAAAGCCAGCATGAGTTTGTAGTAAACAAGTCATGCCAGACTAATCTAATTTCCTTCTATGATGGAATCACTGACTGGGTGGATCAAGGAAATGCGCTAGATATAGCATATCTCGACTTCAGGAAAGCATTTGATAAAGTATCTAATACAATCCTTATTGAAATAATGACTAAGTATAAGATTGACAAGGCTACAGTTTGGTGAATTCATAACTAGCTCAGTGATCACACTCAAAAAGTGGTAATAAATGGTTGCACATCCAATTGGAAGAGTATTTCAAGTGGGGAACCACAAGGCTCTCTCCTGGCCCCAGTGTTGTTCAACATTTTTGACAAATTATCTAGATAAGGAAAGAGAAGGTAAACTGATTACATTTGCAAACAATGCAAAGCTAGGAGGGATAGCTAAGACATCGAAAAACTGGAGCAAGCTCAGAGGAGAGATACCAGGCTGGTGAACTGACAGCAAAGTATGTCCTATGAGGAATGGTTACAGGAACTGGGAATATTTAGCTTGCAAAAAAGAATCCTAAGAGGAGACTAAGTACAGTAGCTGTCTACAAATATCTGAACGGAAGTCACAGTGAACAGGGATCATTCTTATTCTCATTTGCACATGGAAACACAAGAAACAATGGAATGGAACTAAAAGGGAGAAGGTACAGATTAGATATTAGAAAAAAAACTTTTTGACAGTGAGGGTGATCACTGAGTGGAACAGGCTGCCATGAGAGGTGGTGTTTTCATCTTCAATGGATGTCTTCAAACACAGGCTGGACAGACATCTGTCTGAGATGGTTTAGTGATTCCTGCATGCAGGGTATTGGATATGATAACCGTTGAGGTCACTTCAAGCTCTAACAGTCTATGATTCTATGATTCTATGAATCACATTTGTGGAAAATTTCTTGAAATTTTTAGGCACTGGTGAATTTGAACAATTTGCCATTTGATTTGGTTTGATCGTCAAAAAAATGCCTGCTACCATTTTACACAGTATAGAAGACTGCAACAGCGAGAAAAAGCTCACATAACTGCAACATCATAATGCCTTTCAGCTATCACAACACATGGTATAGTTTAGACAGTCAGTAAGAGGATTATTGGAACCAGTATAAAAGCCATTTAGGGTGTTTCAATATAGAAAGATGTTAACACATCCCTCAGCTTTGCAATAGAGACAGGTAGACAATGCCATAAAATATTGGACAAATACTAAAAAACAGTAGTGTTGTACAACTTCAGGACTGAAGAGCATGAATCTAGCAGTCTGCAAAATAATAACAGTATTTCAAATGATATGGAGGATAGAAAAACAGCACATGTACCAGCACAAGCAGTGGAAGACTCAGTGTTATTGATCAGTGATATGATGTGGCTGGTATTTGTCCTTCCAAATTTGAATTGCACTTTTATTATTCTAAATGCACTTGAGGGCATCAGCAAGGCTTCATGGTGTTTTTAGAGAAAAAAAAAACAGAAATTAGTGTCAGTCAGTGTATTCGCATGTCACAAGCGACTGTACTGAGTGTGTTTTTTTTTTTTTACTTTCCAGCGCAATAATTACTGTTTTTTTTAAATATAAAGAACATTCTCCAAAATCTATTTAACTATGACAGTCTACCACACAAATTGGGTGTCAAAAACATTTTTTTCCACACCTCTTTTACTAGCCACATGTTGTTTCTGTACATGCAACACCAATACAGCGCACGGCTGCAGGTGCCAGCTTCTTGGACGTGTACCTACCTGGTATTTCTTGTTACTTCCTATTTAACTATAAATGTTATTTTTGCACATTTAATATTCAATTTGACAAATGTACAGTACATGTTACACCTATACTGTGAACTGCTACCACGTTTTATTTTTGTGCTTTTTTGTACATGTGCGTTCTTACCTAGAAATTCTTGTTGTGTCCTTTTTCAGGTCGGTGTGGTTGAATTTTCTTAATTTTTTTAATCCAGACATTTAACTGAGCATGCCTGTTTTTGAAAACCAGTTAACCTGGTATAATTTGTCAAGCATACTGCATATAACAATTCTGTAATGCAGCCATATTTTGCTTTCTGTACTTGGGTCTATCTCTCTAGTGTTTCTAAACAATTGTTTTAAACAGGAAAGATTTAATTTTGTAAAAAAATATAGCAAAATAATAAATTTAAACATTTAACTGTGTCTGCCAGTTCATTCAACTCTGTTTTCCTTGTTGAATTTCACAAACATAAAAGCCACACCTATAATGCGGACTTCTGCTACATTTAGTTTTTTATTCTTGTGACTACCTAACATTTCTAGTTATGTCCTTTTAGGAAAAAAGGGTTGAATTTTGTTAAAAAAAAAAATAGTATACATTTAACCCCTTTACCCCCAAGGGTGGTTTGCATGGTTGTTAATGACCAGGCCAATTTTTACAATTCTGACCACTGCCACTTTATGAGCTAATAACTCTGGAACACTTTCATGGATCCCAATGATTCTGACACTGTTTTCTCATGACATATAGTACTTTATGACAGTTGTAAAATTTATTTGATGTGACTTGCATTTATTTGTAAAAAAAAAAAAAAGGAAATTTGGCAAAAATTTTAAAACTTTCACAATTTTCCAAATTTAAATTTTCATGCCTTTAAATCACAGAAACATGTCACATAAAACACTTAATAAGTAACATTTCCCACATGTTTGCTGTACATCAGCACAATTTTGGAACCACATTTTTTTTGTAAGGAAGTTATAAGGGTTAAAAGTTAAGCAGCGATTTATCATTTTTACAATGCCATCACATTTGAAGTCACTTTGAGGGTTCTATATGATAGAAAATAGTGACACCAAAAGTGACACCATTCTAAAAACTGCACCCCTGAAGGTGCTCCAAACCACATTCAAGAAGTTTAACCCTTCAGGTGCTTCACAGGATTTTTTGGAATGTTTAAAAAAAATGAACATTTAACTTTTTTTCACAAAAAATTTACCTCGGATCCATTTTTTTTATTTTACCAAGGGTAACAGGAGAAATTGGACCCCAAAAGTTGTACAATTTGTCCTGAGTACGCTGATACCCCATATATGCAGGTAAAGTACATGGCAGAGCTCAGAAAGGAAGGAGACTGTTTGACTTTTCAATGCAAAATTGGCTGGAATTGAGATCGGATGCCATGTTGTGTTTGGACAGCCCCTGATGTGCCTAAACAGTGGAAACCCCCTATAAGTGAGACAATTTTGGAAAGTAGACCCCCTAAGCAACTTATCTAGATGTGTGGTGAGCACTTTGAACCCCCAAGTGCTTCACAGAAGTTTATAAAGTAAAGCTGTAAAAATAGAAAATCATATTTTTTCACAAAAATTAACTTTTTGCCCCCATTTTTTTATTTTCCCAAGGGTAACAGAAGAAATTGGACCCCAAAATTTGTTGTGCAATTTGTCCAGAGTATGCTGATACCCCACATATGGAGGTAAACCACTGTTTGGGCACATGGCAGAGCTTGGAAGGGAAAGAGCACCAATTTACTTTTTCAACGCAAAATTGGCTGGAATTAAGATCGGACGCCGTGTCGTGTTTGGAGAGCCCCTGATGTGCCTAAACAATGGAAACCCCTACAAGTGACACCATTTTGGAATTTTGGAAACTAGACCCCCTCAGGAACTTATCCAGATATGTGGTGAGCACTTTGAACCCCCAAGTGCTTCACAAAAGTTTATAAGGTAGAGCCGTAAAAATAAAAAAATCATAGTTTTTTCACAAAAATGAACTTTTTGCCCCAATGGTTTTTTCCCAAGAGAAACAGGAGAAATTGGAGCCAACAGTTTTTTCCAATTTGTCCTGAGTATTCCAATACCCCATATGTGGGGGTAAATAACTGTTTAGGTGCACAGCAGAGCTCGGAAGGGAAGGAGCATCGTTTGACTTTTTCAACGCAGAATTGGCTGGAATTGAGATCAGATGCCATGTTGCATTTGGAGAGCCCCAGATGTGCCTAAACAGTGGAAATCTGACCAATTCTATCTCCAACCCTAACCCCAACACACCCTTAACCTTAATCCCAACCCTAACTATAACCCTAACCACAAACCTAACTCTAACCATAATCCCAACCGCAACCGTAATCCAAATTTTAACCCCAACTCTAGCCCCAACCCTAACCCTAAATTTAGCCCCAGACCTAATCATAACTTTAGCCCCAAACTCTAACCTTAACTTTAGCCCCAACCTTAACCCTAACTTTAGCCCAACTCACTTTAGGTAAACTCTGACCCTAGTGGGAAAATGGAAATAAATACATTTTTTTAATTTGATTATTTTTCCCTAACTAAGTGGGTGATAAAGAGGGCTTTGATTTACTGCAACACCGGAGTCTGTAAACACCGACCCAAATCATGTTCTCTGGGGTCTCGGCTACCCCCGGCAGCTGAGAACCCAGAGAAATTCCAATGCTGGGGGCACTATAACTTTAAACCTTAAACCTCAGAGCGGTTAAAAAGCAGCACGTTGGTTTAAGTGCCCTTAACTGCCGCTGTTAAAAGGCGTATCGGCGGTAATTAAGGGGTTAAATATAACTCATCTCTCTCCTCCGCTCATGCCGATCGCTGACAGAGCAGAGGAGAGCGCTTACTGCAACGCTTCTTCCGTATCACACACACGGATTCTGACATCTCCGGTACCAGAAATATCAGGATGTGTGAAAGAGGCCTTATAGTGAGTTTTTATGTTTGCCAGCTGTCACATGCTATAAGATGCTTTTTATTGCAAAAAATAGTTTGTGCAACACCATATTTTGAGAGCTGTAATTTTTCCATACTTTGGCCCACAGAGTCATGTGAGGTGATGGTCTTGTTTTGCGTGGGACAAGCTGACGTTTTTATTGGTACAATTTTTGGGCACATCACATTTTTTAATCACTTTGTATTCCAATTTTTGGGAGACAGAATGAGCAAAAACCAGCAATTCATGAATTTCTTTGGCGGGGCGTGTACATTGTTCCGTGTTTGGTAAAATTGAGAAGGCAGTTTTATTCTTTGGGTCAGTATGATTACAGCGATACCTCATTTATATCACTTTTTTATGTTTTGCCGCTTTTATATAATAAAAACTGTTTTATAGAAAAAAATAATTGTTTTTGCATCACTTTATTCTGACAGCTATAACTTTTATTTTTTCATTAATGATGCTGTATGGCGGCTCTTTTTTGCGGGTCAAGATGACGTTTTCAGCGGTACAGCGGTATTGCTTGCGTTGAGAAACACGTGATGGTGTCTCCGCAGCTTTTCTACATGCATTTGCATATTTCCCTTAAGGGATGGGGGCAGTGTTCTGGATCACTCCGTTGAGAAACATGTGATGGTGTCTCCGCGGTGTTGAATGTTTTGATCTCCCTGAGGTCATTCATCCTCATGTTTACAGTATTCAGCGGTACCATATATATTTATATCCGTCATTTTGATCGCGTGTTATTCCACTTTTTGTTTGGCAGTATTATGATAAAGCACTGTTTTTGTCTTGGTTCTTTTTTTTAACTAGTGGGACAGTTTTTTAGGTCAGGTTGTTACAGACGCGGCAATATCAAATATATGTACTTGTATAGTTTAGATTTTTTTTAATTCAAATATTTATTTAGTGATAGAATAAATATTGATTTTTTTACTATTATTTTTTTCAAAATATTTTAACAATTATTTAAAAAAAAATGCGTTACTTCATTCAAACTTTTACACTTTGTTCCTTTATGGGACATTCATTTTTTGCAGGTTGATCACTTCAGTGCAGTGCAATCAGTGCACACTGACCTCAGAGACTTCATGACATGCACTGCGCATGACAGGAAGTTTCTCAGCTCTGGTAACCCAGATGTTGCCATGACGACATCAGGTTAGCATGGCAGTGGAACACTCATTAGGACCTTAAAGAGGTGATCATGGAAGCTGTGACCCGGTCCATGGCCCTGGGCATCTAATTAAAGGCGATGAAGTGTCATGGAAACTAAAGTCTATGAGGAAATGTTCATGATACCACCTGTGTTAATCGGCCAGGGATGGCCAACGCTGCTTAAAGGGAACCACTGGAGCTGATGGTGTTGCAGCAAAGTTGCTATAGCTCCCCACAGGTAGAGCTTAGTCCCCAGGGCTACCGGTGCAGCTGGTAATGGATGGTGGGATGCAGGTCTGAGGGTGCAGGAAATAATTGGAGGACACAGGGATTGCAGTTTACTTTGCTGCGATTGTGTTCGATTGCAGTATTCCGGGGGTTAAAGTACACAGCATATTTTCTGTCTCCTTGGGTTTCCTCTCCACATTGTGTCCGACAGGGGTGTCCAGTTCACTTCAAAGTTTTGTAGGGTGATCTCTAAACTAATGAAGGTGGAGCTGGATTTTTCTTCTGCTTATCATCCCCAATCCAATGGGGAGGTCGAGAGGACCAATAAAATCATGTCCGTATTTCTGTGTCATTTTGTGAGGATCCATCATGATGACTGGGTCAAGTTTATGCTGTGGGTGGAATTCTCCTACAATAATCTCATAAGTAAATCCTCGGGAAGGTCTCCCTTCAAGATTGTCTTTGGACTTCAACCTGGAATCCCACTTTCCATCTCTGGGCCTTCGGACATTCCAGCAGCTGACACCCTTACAGAGTTCTCTGAAGTGTGGAGAGTTATCAAGTCCGCTTTGGAAAAAGCCTCACAACGGGTGAAGAGACGTGCGAACAAGAGATGCCTGGATGCCCCAACATTTCAGCTCAAGGTGTGGCTCTCCTCCAAGTATATCCATTTGGAAATGCCCTCCTACAAATTGGGTCCCTGCTTCATTGGTCCCTTTGATGTCTTGAAATGAATCAACACAGTCTTGTATAAATTGAAATTGCCTGCCTCATTAAGTGTGCCTAATTCTTGCCATGTTTCCCTCCTCAAACCTGTAGTCTTGAGCTCCTTCTTTAATGGACCCGGGTAATACTCCTGATCCCATCAGTGAGGAGGATGTCTTTGAGGTAGAGAATATTTTGTGTAATGGGAAAACCCTTTTTCTTAGTGGATTGGAAGTGCTTCAGGCCTGAGAAGAGGTCTTGGGAGCCCAAAGAGAATATCCAGGCTCCTCTTCTATTGTAAAGATTTCTTGCAGGCTTTAAAAGGAGGGGGGTACTGTAGCGCTGGTGACTATACCTCCACGGTGGTCTCATCGGGATCACCGCTCTCGGTCTGCTGCCCACTGCCCGGCCTCGGTCCCTGATTCTCCTCCTACTGCTGCTTCCTTGTGAGCAGCCAGCAGGTCTCTGGATATGACCCTGAGGGTGCGCATGGGCTCCCGGTCTCTTAAAGGGATTTTTCAAATATGCTCCATACCAAAGCTAGAATTGTGAGTACTATTTCTGGCGCCTCTGCCATAGCGGAGGCGCGAGAGCAACAAGTACTTCCTGTTGCTAGCTTCCGTTTCCCTGTACTGTCATGCCTGTGTCCTGTCTGTGTACCGTCAGTGTCCGGCCAGTAGCCTGCTAGCACTGATTATATAGGTCACCAGTATATATACACAATCAAAGATATCAAAAAATACAGACTCAAAAATATCAATTAAATATGAGGAGAACTTGAGTCATAATGTATCTCAAAATATAAATATTTTATTACGGGTAGATATTTACCACATAGACTAAATACAAATACATATAATAGGATATGATAAAATAGTGTGATCACAAAAGAAGGCAGTAACAGTCACAGGGTGGATCAGGACAACATACTATGCTAACTAATTAAGTTACATTGCTTATGTGCATTGCTTTCTACATATATATTTAAACAGGCAGGACAATCAGTTAGTCACTTGTTTGTACCAAGACTAATCAGTTTCACCTATAAATATCACCATGTTTAGCGCTAGCATGCGTTGCTAAAAACCATTACTATATATCAGACATAACTAGCATAAGGTATGCATCAATAAATCAAGGGTTAATTGCCCATATTGTGTCTACTCTTGTCCACAATGTAACCGCAAACCCGACGCGCGTTTTGCGAGTATAAACACTTCTCAGACAGTTCTCAGACTATCTGCCGCTCGTTACTCCACTACCCAGGATGATACCTGTGCTGCCTGTGCCAGTTCTGTCTCGCGAGACTGCTATGTCATCTGGGTAATTTTGCAATGCATCACTAGGAACGGAAGGTGGCAGCTGCATCGCGCGCATCGGTGGACGGCAGAAGGTGAGAATAGCACAATTTTTATTTTTTTATTATTTTTAACATTATGTCTTTTTACTATTGATGCTGCATAGGCAGCATCAATAGTAAAAAGTTGGTCCGGGATGGGGCGACACACTAGCACTGACTGGAGGGGAGTAGGGAGGGGGCACTGACTTGAGGAGAGTAGGGAGCAGCCAATTTGCGGCCGAACTAAGCCTGTCACTGATTGGTCGCGCCCGGCCGGCCATGACCAATCAGCGACGTGGGATTTCCGTTACGGAAGTTAGTTACAGACAGCCAAACAGACGGAAGTACCCCTTAGACAATTATATATATGTAGATATTTTGAATGAATTCACAATATAAGAGTAAATAAACATATGAAACAATACCTTTAATAAAAATGACATGAGGTGAATTTATAATCATCTCCCGGAATCAGGAAAAACATCCATTGGTATTAAGAAGTTGGAACTCCTCAATGTACAGTATGGTGTCCTCACAGGTTTTATACACAGTGTGAAAGCCCTTAATGATTCCCTATACATATTATAATGCTCCACGCCCCCAAAAAACAACCTATGCACAGTGTGATGGCACCCACAGTAGTAACCGCATATTACAATACCTCCAAAGCCCCAATGTACACAGTAAATTCCCCATGTTCCCCTTGGCTTTCCATAGACAGTAAATGCTCCCCACACTGTATGATAGCCACCCACATCAGTCCTCATACAATATAATTCCCCCAATTCCCCCTATACACAGTACAATACAGTTATAAATTTAAAAAAGTAATAAAATTAAAGCAAGAATGATGATCATATTTTCTAGTTGTCACTTGTGTTTAACACTTCTTATTTATAAAAGTTTGCATTTTTTTATACATGATATGCATATCTAGATCCTCCTGATGTCAGATATACCCTCTTCACTAATGATTCTGTTCATTATCTTGAAGGGTCTCAACATATTTAGCCTATGCCAGTTGGAAGTATATGCATCATTGCTAATTACATCCACAGGGATGAAAGCACAATAGATCAATATAAATTGTCCAAATAACACAGCATTGTGTCCATTACTTTCAATTCTACCAAGTTGTCAGACTATTTATAATTTATGTATTCCAGTGCTGGGACCCTATATACAACACAGCACCATATGCTACATTCCACTAGTCAATCATGCAGTGGATATTGAATGAGCTCCGGCATAAGTATATACAATACTATCTTATGCTAAGTTTATTTCATGTTTAGTCCTCAGAGGAAGAAAAAGCTGCTATAATTAGCAAGGAGAAACTGAAGAGCTGATTATCACTGTGATTGCAGCAAGTAATTATGCGTAATACCAGCTACATATTAAGAAAAAATTGTACTTTGACTTCTTTAGAAATTGCACTGGGAAAACAGGAGAGCATACTAAAACATCTGTATGCCACTCAATTCAATAGAGTATTACTATTCTAAAAGAACCACATTTCTGCTGCCTTAGTTTACATTTCGTTTGTGTAATTTTTTACAGAGTATCAGTGACAGGGCCGTATTTGCCACTAGGCACGTGAGGGCACGTGCCTAGGGCGGGGCAATGCGGGGGGGCGGCACCTGAGCAGGTTTTTTTTTTTTTTTTTTATATCGCTTTGTTCGGTCCGGTCCGACCGGCCCCCCCAGCCCCCACAGCGCCCCTAGCGCCGCCGCTGCTGATGCCTCCTTGCTGGCACAGCCCCCATTGACTGTCTGTCTCATACGCACCTCACCTGCTCCAGCGGTGCCGGCTGGTCTGCTCTCAGCGACTGCACGACTGCAGCTCGCCCTGTGTGAGCGGTCACATGGTGCCGCCTCATTAAGCGGTACCACCTGACCGCGGCGCTCACACAGGACGAGGCGAGGAGGACGGTGCTGCGCAGGGACAGAGCCTGGCGGAGGATTCTGACTCCGAGGATTCCGTCCTTCTGCGCGGTGTGTGTGAGGTGAGTATGAATGATGATTGACAGCGTCAGCCAGGGAGGAGGGGGGGCCGGGGAGGATGTAGGAGGCCCGCGGTGGACGGGGAGCCGAGCCACACAGGATGGGAGCGTCGGTGAGCCGATGAGCCCCAGCGCCACGCATGCAGCCAGAGCCAGGCCCGGGGGGGAGATGAGCCACGCATACAGGGGGGGAGGTTAATATGAGCCATGCATACAGGGGGGGGGGTGAATATGAGCCATGCATACAGGGGGGGGGTGAATATGAGCCATGCATACAGGGGGGGGTGAATATGAGCCATGCATACAGGGGGGGGTGAATATGAGCCATGCATACAGGGGGGGGAGGTTAATATGAGCCATGCATACAGGGGGGGAGGTTAATATGAGCCATGCATACAGGGGGGGGTGAATATGAGCCATGCATACAGGGGGGGGGTGAATATGAGCCATGCATACAGGGGGGGTGAATATGAGCCATGCATACAGGGGGGGTGAATATGAGCCATGCATACGGGGGGGGTGAATATGAGCCATGCATACAGGGGGGGTGAATATGAGCCATGCATACAGGGGGGGGGAGGTTAATATGAGCCATGCATACAGGGGGGGGGGTGAATATGAGCCATGCATACAGGGGGGGTGAATATGAGCCATGCATACAGGGGGGGTGAATATGAGCCATGCATACAGGGGGGGAGGTTAATATGAGCCATGCATACAGGGGGGAGGTTAATATGAGCCATGCATGCAGGGGGGGAATATGAGCCATGCATACAGAAGGGGTGTTAATATGAGCCATGCATACAGGGGGGGAGGTTAATATGAGCCATGCATACTGGGGGGGAGGTTAATATGAGCCATGCATACAGGGGGGGAGGGGTGAATATGAGCCATGCATACAGGGGGGGGAGGGGTGAATATGAGCCATGCATACAGGGGGGGAGGTTAATATGAGCCATGCATACAGGGGGGGGGTGAATATGAGCCATGCATACAGGGGGGGTGAATATGAGCCATGCATACAGAAGGGGGGTTAATATGAGCCATGCATACAGAAGGGGGGGTTAATAGGAGCCATGCATACAGAAGGGGGGGTTAACATGAGCCATGCTTACAGGGGGGGGGAGGTTAATATGAGCCATGCATACTGGGGGGGAATATGAGCCATGCTTACAGAAGGGGGGTTAATATGAGCCATGCATACAGAAGGGGGGTTAATATGAGCCATGCATACAGAAGGGGGGTTAATATGAGCCATGCATACAGAAGGGGGGTTAATATGAGCCATGCATACAGAAGGGGGGGTTAATATGAGCCATGCATACAGAAGGGGGGGTTAATATGAGCCATGCATACAGAAGGGGGGGTTAATATGAGCCATGCATACAGAAGGGGGGTTAATATGAGCCATGCATACAGAAGAGGGGTTAATATGAGCCATGCATACAGAAGAGGGGTTAATATGAGCCATGCATACAGAAGGGGGGTTAATATGAGCCATGCATGGGGGGGGTGAATATGAGCCATGCATACAGGAGGGGGGGTGTCAATATACAGTATGGAGAACTGTGTGTGGCCATAATACAGTATTGAGCATCATGTGTGGCTGTTATACAGGATGGAGCATCATGTGTGGCCATTATACAGTATTGAGCATCATGTGGCCGTTATACAGCATGGAGCATCATGTGTGGCCAATGGCCATTATACAGTATGGAGCATCATGTGCAGTCATTATACAGTATGGAGCATCATGTGTGGCCATTATACAGTATGGAGCATCATGTGTGGCCATTATACAGTATGGAGCATCATGTCTGGCCATTATACAGTATGGAGCATCATGTGTGGCCATTGTACAGTATGGAGCATCATGTGTGGCCATTATACAGTATGGAGCATCATGTCTGGCCATTATACAGTATGGAGCATCATGTCTGGCCATTATACAGTATGGAGCACTGTGGCCATATTTTTTTTGTTTATAATTATTGTATATAAAGCAGTGTGATCAGCAGTGCTAAATGGGTGTGGTTGGGACGTGGATATGGGTGTGACTAGTTGTGAAATGGGTGTGGTCTGAGGCGTGGCCTAAAATTTGCCGCGGCGCACTAAGTGCGCCGCAAACTTTATGCCTCCTTCCCTTCTTTAAAAGTTGGGAGGTATGGTATCGCATTTTCCAGATCATGGCAAGTGCCACAAATCCCATAGGGAATTAATGAGGCCGAACGCAGTGTTGCTGTAAGTGATCCGTTATGCGGCACATGCAGAAAAACTGCCCGATCTGGTGCAAAAGGCAACTTTCACATCAGCGATTCTTGCCAAAGTCACTGCCGATAGTGTCATAGTCACCAAAGGGGGAGGCAGCGCTAAAAGTGCCTAGGGCAGCAGAAACTCTAAATACGGCCCTGATCAGTGAAGATGATAAGCTTGTAGATTTCTTTTTTTATACTATTGTGGGTCTTCTACTACAGTATCTAGATCATTTCTTGATAAAAAATGAACTTGCAGGCTGTCCTATTGTTTAGGACTGTTTTGCCCTATGACTGTGGAAAATCTGTAAACATTCTATTGAATTAGTTTAGAATAATTTTCAGTGCAAAAACCTAGTTATGTTATAAGGTGCAATGGCTAGATAGTTAGTTTGGTTAAAAAAAGATATATATCTAGTATACATATTGTTGATCACACTAAATACCATTTGTTATGAGAAAATCATTCAGCCCCTTTGTAAACACTGATATACAGTATAGAGAGTAGCAGATCACTCAAACCTTCAAATGTGCCTGTTAACAATGATTTTCTCCTGGAAATTTGATTCGCAGGGAAGTTATGCTCCTTTAATGTATTATCCATTATTATGCTTTAGGGTCTTTCCAGACTCCAAAGCATAATAAACATACGTAGATGTAATGAATAAAGAAAAATTTGTACACTCATCTCACTGCTTACCTTTCCAGTCCACGCTGCATCTACTGATCACCGTTGTTCACATTGAAATCACTGGGACTCTCTCCTGGTAGTCGAGGGTCTGGCTCTGATGAGGATTGAGGGCTTCTATTCAAGTGTGCAAAAGGTCCAAACATCATTACTTAATGACATGCACCGTGACCTTACTCACGCATGTGCAGAACCATTTTGGGCCTCATCAGAACTGGAAGTCCCAGCCTAAGCAGAATTGAACTTAATTGGCGATGATAAGACAATGCAACCAGAGCCAGATGAGTGATGGTGATGAGCAAAGAAATAAGAATTGAGGTATGAGGATTTTTTTCCAATTTTTCATTCATTTAGATGGCTCTGTATGATTCTGAAAAATGGCTACAATAAGTCGCCATTTTGCTGAAACCATATGGAAGCAAATCTATATACACTCACTGGCCACTTTATTAGGTACACCTGTCCAACTTCTTGCTTGTTAACACTTAATTTCTAATCAGCCAATCACATGGCGGCAACTCAGTGCATTTAGGCATGTAGACATGGTCAAGACAATCTCCTGCAGTTCAAACCGAGCATCAGTATGGGGAAGAAAGGTGATTTGAGTGCCTTTGAACGTGGCATGGTTGTTGGTGCCAGAAGGGCTGGTCTGAGTATTTCAGAAACTGCTGATCTACTGGGATTTTCACGCACAACCATCTCTAGGGTTTACAGAGAATGGTCCGAAAAATAAAAAAAATCCAGTGAGCGGCAGTTCTGTGGGCGGAAATGCCTTGTTGATGCCAGAGGTCAGAGGAGAATGGGCAGACTGGTTCGAGCTGATAGAAAGGCAACAGTGACTCAAATCGCCACCCGTTACAACCAAGGTAGGCCTAAGAGCATCTCTGAACGCACAGTGCGTCGAACTTTGAGGCAGATGGGCTACAGCAGCAGAAGACCACACCGGGTACCACTCCTTTCAGCTAAGAACAGGAAACTGAGGCTACAATTTGTACAAGCTCATCGAAATTGGACAGTAGAAGATTGGAAAAACGTTGCTTGGTCTGATGAGTCTCGATTTCTGCTGCGACATTCGGATGGTAGGGTCAGAATTTGGCGTAAACAACATGAAAGCATGGATCCATCCTGCCTTGTATGGAGCATCTTTGGGATGTGCAGCCGACAAATCTGCGGCAACTGTGTGATGCCATCATGTCAATATGGACCAAAATCTCTGAGGAATGCTTCCAGCACCTTGTTGAATCTATGCCACGAAGAATTGAGGCAGTTCTGAAGGCAAAAGGGGGTCCAACCCGTTACTAGCAATGGTGTACCTAATAAAGTGGCCGGTGAGTGTATATAAGAGGCATCGTGATTACTCGCTAATCCCGTCCCTGCACAGTAGCTACGCCCCAACACATCACCATACATAATGCTGCCCCCACCCCATTACCACACATAATCCCGCCCCCACCACATTACCACACACAATCCTGCCCCCCCACCACATTACCACACACAATCCCACCCCACCACATTACCACACACAATCCCGCCCCCCACCACATTAACACACACAATCCCGCCCCACACCACATTATCACACACAATCCCGCCCCCACTACATTACCACACACAATCCTGCCCCCACCACATTACCACACACAATCCCGCCCCCCACCACATTACCACTCACAATCCCACCCCCACCACATTACCACACGCAATCCCGCCCCCAACACATTACCACACACAATCCTGCCCCACACCACACTACCACACACAATCCCGCCCCCCATCACATTACCACACATAATACCGCACCCCACCACATTACCACACACAATCCCGCCCCCACATTACCACACACAATCCCTCCCACCACCACATTACCACACATAATCTCGCCCCTCACCACATTACCACACATAATCCCACCCCCCACCACATTACCACACATAATCACGCCCCCCACCACATTACCACACATAATCCCGCCCCCACCACATTACCACACACAATCCCGCCCCCCACCACAATACCACACACAATCCCATCCCCCACCACATTACCACACACAATCCTGCCCCCTCCACATTACCACATACAATCTCGCCCCCCCACCACATTACCTCATTACCACACACAATCCCGCCCCCAACACATTACCACACACAATCCTGCCCCACACCACACTACCACACACAATCCCGCCCCCCATCACATTACCACACATAATACCGCACCCCACCACATTACCACACACAATCCCGCCCCCACATTACCACACACAATCCCTCCCACCACCACATTACCACACATAATCTCGCCCCTCACCACATTACCACACATAATCCCACCCCCCACCACATTACCACACATAATCACGCCCCCCACCACATTACCACACATAATCCCGCCCCCACCACATTACCACACACAATCCCGCCCCCCACCACAATACCACACACAATCCCATCCCCCACCACATTACCACACACAATCCTGCCCCCTCCACATTACCACATACAATCTCGCCCCCCCACCACATTACCTCATTACCACACACAATCCCGCCCCCCCACCACATTACCACACATAATTCCACCCCCACCACATGACCACGCACAATCCCGCCCCCACCACATTACCACACATAATCCCGCCCCCTCCACCACATTACCACACATAATCCCGCCCCCACCACATTACCACACATAATCCCGCCCCACCACATTACCACACATAATACCACCCCCCACCACATTACCACACATAATCCTGCCCCCCCACCACATTACCACACATAATCCCACCCCCACCACATTACCACACATAATCCCACCCCCACCACATTACCACACAAAATGCCGCCCCCCACCACATTACCACACATAATGCCGCCCCCCACCACATTACCACACATAATCCCGCCCCCACCACATTACCACACATAATCCTGCCCCCCACCACATTACCACACATAATCCCACCCCCACCACATTACTGCACATAATCCCGCCCCCACCACATTACCACACATAATGCCGCCCCCACCACATTACCACACATAATGCCGCCCCCCACCACATTACTACACATAATCCCGCCCCCCACCACATTACCACACATAATCCCGCCCCCCACCACATTACCACACATAATCCCGCCCCCACCACATTACCACACATAATCCCATCCCCCCACATTACCACACGAGGCTCCGTCCCCACACATTACCACACAAGGCTCCATCCCCACACATTACTACATGAGGCTCCGTCCCCCCATATTATCACACGAGGCTCCGTACCCACACATTACCTCACGAGCCTCCGTCCTCACACATTACCACACAAGGCTCTGTCCCCACACATTACCATATGAGGCTCTGTCCTCACACATTACCACACGAGGCTCTGTCCCCACACATTACCACACGAGGCTCTGTCCCCAAACATTACCATACGAGGCTCCGTCCCTCCACATTACCACACGAGGCTCTGTCCTCACACATTACCACACAAGGCTCCATCCTCACACATTACCACATGAGGCTGCATCCCCACACATTATCACACGAGGCTCTGTCCCCACACATTACCACACAAATCCAGTTTGCTTTTGATTTTACACTGTGAATAAAATGTATTAGTATTATTCTGATTTTTAATCATTATTATTGTTATTAACTTCATTTTAAGTTAATTTACCACCTGCGTAAGCGCTATTGAATGTTGTTATTATTTACTTTAGTTTAATCACTAGCAGCGTTAATTAGATAGCAATGAGCATGCCGAGAGTTAGCTGGCTGGAAACAGCTAGTTGCAAATAATTAGCTTTTTAGTGAATGCATATTTTTTGTAAAATTTTACTATAATTCAATACTATTTGAATTTGCTTGTCTCTGCTGATATAGTATCTGCCATTACCACTTCAATGGGAGAGCATTCCTTAGTTTAACTTCTCTAACTGTAAAGAACCCTCTCCTATTTTGTCACCCTCTCTCCACTTAAGCTTAAAAGGAATCTGTCAGCAGGTTTTTGCTATGTAATCTGAAGACAGCCAGAGGTTTTGGGTTACAATACAGATTTCAGTGATGGCTCTCTTATCAAGCAGGTTTTGTTTGCTTACAATAATTGTTTTAGCACCAGTTGCTTATCAATGCCGTGACTAAATGGTATTTGAGCCCTTGTCTGACATGCCCCCTCCTCTGATAGGCAGCTCACTGTCTAAGGTGATGCACCATTGGGCAGCTGCAGGCTTGTATTCTTAGGCTGGGAAAGAACCAATAGCCAGGGATCTTCCCAGCCTGATAACATAAGTCCCCAGCTGTCTTTACCTTGGCAGGTTATCAAAAATAAGGGGACCCCACTTCATTTTTTTCATTTATTTATGTATTAACAAGTTGTTAATAAATAAATAAAAAAAATGATGTGGGGTGTTAGGTTCCGCCGCTGCACAGAGGGAACCTCGAACCATCTCCACTGCGGTCTTCCATTCTCCTCCAGCCGCAGTGGAACCTGCTGAGCAGAGATGTCAGTCCCAGCATCTTGCTCAAGCTGATACTGTGCGGTTGGTTATGGCTGTCTTTCCAGGCTCAGCCATTGTAACTAGAGTTGAGCGACTTTTACTTTTTAGGATCGAGTCGGGTTTCGCGAAACCCGACTTTCTCAAAAGTCGTGTCGGGTGAAATCGGCCGATTATTGCGAAAAGTCGGGGGCCGACTGAAACACGAAACCCAATGCAAGTCAATGGGGAATCAAAGTCGGCAGAGAGTAAAGGACAGGAAAACACCTACAGTGTCCATTTTAATGCCAAAAACATCAATTCTTGTTACTTAAGCTTGTCAATCTTAATTTACCTTATAATAATAGTTAGGCATTGAAAATTGGGGGTCATTTGGCTAAAGTTGTGGGGGGGTAGGGCTGGCTCAAGTTTTTTGTGGGCCCAGGAAACGCGGACTATGTCACGGTGGTGGAGCAGGGAGAGGTAAGAATTTAAACTTTGCAAGTGCTGTGATCCAGAGCAAGCAGGGGGGCCCACTTGTTCGCATTGGCTCTGGCACAGGGCCCCTCAAAGTACGGCGGTGTGTTTGACGGTGGGGGCGCCTCCCACCACCAGAGACACTTTTGCGTACTATGAGGGGCCCTGTGCCAGTGATGTCGCCAACAAGTATGCCCCCCACCTGAAGAAGGAACCTGCACTTTCATCTGCACTTTCCTCTTTGTCCCCGTGTAAGGTGGTATAGTATGCAGGAAGGGGAACCAGACTTTCAGCAGGGTCAGATACTGGCTGTGTAGAGTGCAAGGGGAATGTAGTGGTCTGGGTCAATGTACCAGCAGACTCATCTAGCAGTGGCTGGGCAATGGGCAGGATGAGGAGGAAACACAGATATAGGCCCAAATAATAAAGTAGGCTAAATGCAGGTCAAAATTGGTAACAGGACTAAACAGGTGGCATTGCTTTGTTCACTGGAGGAAAACTGTAATGAGTGGCAGACACAGTTAGTAGGCCCAAGTAATAAAGTGGGCCAAATGCAGTTCAAAATTGGTAACGGGAGTAAACAGGCGGCACTGATTTGTTCAGTGGAGGAGAACAACAAGCAGGGGCAGACACCGTTAGTAGGCCCAACCAAACAAGTAGGCCAAATGCAGTTTAGTCTTTAATATAGGCTGAAAATTGAAGCTCAGCTTTGTTCAGTGGAGGAGAAAAGCAAGGACCGGCAGACACCTTTAGTAGGCCCAACTAAACAAGTAGGCCAAATGCAGTTTAATATTTGATATAGGCTGAAAATTGAAGCTAAGCTTTGTTCAGAGGAGGAGAACAACAAGCAGCGGCAGACACCGTTATTAGGCCCAACCAAACAAGTAGGCCAAATGCAGTTTAATATTTGATATATGCTGAAAATTCAAGCTCAGCTTTGTTCAGTGGAGGAGAAAAGCACGGCGTGGCAGACACTGTTAGTAGGCCCAACCAAACAAGTAGGCCAAATGCAGTTTAATATTTGATATAGGCTGAAAATTGAAGCTCAGCTTTGTTCAGTCGAGGAGAAAAGCAAGGAGTGGCAGACACCGTTAGTAGGCCCAACCAAACAAGTAGGCCTAATGCAGTTTAATATTCGAAACAGGATGAAAATTGAGGCTCAGCTTTGGGAAGTGGAGGACAGCTGTATTGAGTGGCGCAGACAGGCATATGTAGTAGGCCTAAAATAAAAAAGTAGGCTAAATGAAGTTCAAAATTGGTAACTGGAGTACACAGGCGGCATAGCCGTGTGCAGTGGAGGACAGCTGTATTGAGTGGCTCAGACACATGTAGCAGGCCTAAAATAAAAAAGTAGACTAAATGCAGTTCAAAATTGGTAACTGGAGTACACAGGCGGCATAGCCGTGTGCAGTGGAGGACAGCTGTATTGAGTGGCGCAGACAGCCACATGTAGTAGGCCTAAAATAAAAAAGTTTGCTAAATGCAGTTCAAAATTGGTAACTGGAGTACAAAGGCGGCATAGCTTTGTGAAGTGGAGGACAGCTGTATTGAGTGGCGCAGACAGGCACAGGTAGTAGGCCTAAAATAAAAAAGTAGGCTAAATGCAGTTCAAAATTGGTAACTGGAGTACTGTTATGATCCTTAGTGGTTGAGGATCACAAAATACTCCAGCTAAGCAACAAAACATAGGACAAGCTCTGGAGAGGTGGCAAACTGGACTGACCGAAAATCTGAACCTATCCAACACACTAGAGGTAGCCGGTGAACGTGACTAAAATCCTAGACGTCTCGAGCCAGCCTGAGGAACTAACTACCCCTAGAGAGAAAGAAAGACCTCACTTGCCTCAAGAGAAATAATCCCCAAAGATATAGAAGCCCCCAACAAAAAATAACGGTGAGGTAAGAGGAAGGCACATACACAGGGGTGAAAACAGATTCAGCAAATGAGGCCCACTAATACTAGATAGCAGAAAATAGAAAAGGGGTCTGTGCGGTCAGTAAAAAACCCTTACAAAATATCCACACTGAGATTTCAAGAACCCCCGCACCAACTAACGGTGTGGGGGGAGAAACTCAGTCCCCTAGAGCAACCAGCAAGCGAGGAAATCACATTTTAGCAAGCTGGACAAGAAACATGATGAATGCTGATAATCAAAAAATAAACAAATAAAAACTTAGCTTGTCTTGGAGAGACTGGGAGCAAGGTAGTCACAAGGAATCTGAAGAGCACTGAATACATTGAGAGCAGGCAAGGAAATGAGTATCCAGTTGCGCTAAATAGGAAACCAACCAAGGATAACGAACCAGCTGATGCTGCCAACCTGCAGAAAGACAACACTACACAGTACCGCTTGTGACCACTAGAGGGAGCCCAAAAATAGAGTTCACAACAGTACCCCCCCCCTTGAGGAGGGGTCACCGAACCCTCATCAAGACCCCCAGGGCGATCAGGATGAGCCGCGTGGAAGGCACGAACCAAATCGGCCGCATGAACATCAGAGGCGACAACCCAAGAATTATCCTCCTGACCATAGCCCTTCCACTTAACCAAATACTGAAGCCTCCGTCTAGAGATACGAGAATCCAAAATCTTCTCCACCACGTACTCCAATTCGCCCTCGACCAGCACCGGAGCAGGAGGCTCAACAGAAGGAACCACAGGTACCACATACCTCCGCAACAAAGACCTATGGAACACATTATGAATGGCAAACGATGCTTGGAGATCCAAACGAAAAGACACCGGGTTAAGGATTTCCAAGATCTTATCAGGACCGATGAATCGAGGCTTGAATTTAGGAGAGGAGACCTTCATAGGAACATACCGAGAAGACAGCCACACCAAATCCCCAACATGAAGTCGGGGACCCACACCGCGGCGGCGGTTGGCAAAGCGCTGAGCCTTCTCCTGTGACAACCTCAAATTGTCCACCACATGGTTCCAAATCTGCTGCAACCTATCCACCACAGAATCCACCCCAGGACAGTCAGAAGGCTCAACCTGACCTGAGGAAAAACGAGGATGGAAACCAGAATTGCAGAAAAAAAGGCGAAACCAAAGTAGCAGAACTAGCCCGATTATTAAGGGCAAACTCGGCCAATGGCAAAAAAGTCACCCAATCATCCTGATCAGCAGAAACAAAACATCTCAAATAAGTTTCCAACGTCTGATTAGTTCGCTCGGTTTGGCCATTAGTCTGAGGATGGAAGGCCGACGAAAAAGACAAATCAATGCCCATCTTAGCAGAAAAAGTCCGCCAAAACCTGGACACAAACTGGGATCCTCTATCAGACACAATATTTTCAGGAATGCCGTGCAAGCGAACCACATTCTGAAAAAATAGAGGAACCAAATCGGAGGAAGAAGGCAACTTAGGCAAGGGCACCAAATGGACCATCTTGGAAAAACGATCACACATCACCCAGATGACAGACATTTTCTGAGATACTGGAAGATCCGAAATAAAATCCATGGAAATGTGCCTCCAAGGCCTTTTCGGAATAGGCAAAGGCAAAAGCAAACCATTGGCACGAGAACAGCAAGGCTTAGCCCGAGCACAAATCCCACAAGACTGCACAAAGGAACGCACATCCCGCGACAAGGAAGGCCACCAGAAGGACCTAGCCACCAAATCTCTGGTACCAAAAATCCCAGGATGACCCGCCAACACCGAAGAATGAACCTCGGGAATAACTCTGCTGGTCCATCTATCCGGGACAAACAGTCTCTCTGGTGGACAACGGTCAGGTCTATCCGCCTGAAATTTCTGCAGCACTCGTCGCAAATCTGGGGAAATGGCAGACAAAATCACTCCCTCTCTGAGAATACCAGCCGGCTCAGAAACTCCCGGAGAGTCAGGCACAAAACTCCTAGAAAGTGCATCAGCTTTCACGTTCTTCGAACCAGGCAGGTGTGAGACCACGAAGTTGAAACGGGAGAAAAACAACGACCAACGAGCCTGTCTAGGATTCAGGCGCTTGGCAGATTCAAGGTAAATCAGATTTTTGTGATCAGTCAAGACCACCACACGATGTTTAGCTCCTTCGAGCCAATGTCGCCACTCCTCAAATGCCCACTTCATAGCCAACAACTCCCGATTACCAACATGATAATTCCGCTCGGCAGGCGAAAACTTTCTTGAAAAGAAAGCACATGGCTTCATCACAGAGCCATCAGAGCTTCTCTGCGACAAAACAGCCCCTGCTCCAATCTCAGAAGCATCAACCTCGACCTGGAAGGGGAGAGAGACATCTGGCTGACATAAGACTGGAGCTGAAGAAAACCGGTACTTCAGCTCCCGAAAGGCCTCCACGGCCGCAGGAGACCAATTAGTCACATCAGAACCCTTCTTGGTCAAATCCGTCAAAGGTTTAACCACGCTAGAAAAATTAGCGATGAAACGACGGTAAAAATTAGCAAAACCCAAGAACTTCTGAAGACTCTTAACAGACGTGGGCTGAGTCCAGTCATGAATAGCCTGGACCTTGACTGGGTCCATCTCCACAGTAGAAGGAGAAAAAATAAAACCCAAAAAGGAGACCTTCTGTACTCCGAAGAGGCATTTTGAGCCCTTCACAAATAAAGCATTAGTACGCAGGACCTGAAACACCATCCTGACCTGCTTCACATGGGACTCCCAATCATAAGACAAGACCAAAATGTCATCCAGATACACAATCATAAATTTATCCAGATATTCTCGGAAGATGTCATGCATGAAGGACTGAAACACAGAAGGAGCATTAGAGAGTCCAAAAGTCATCACCAAGTACTCAAAATGGCCTTCAGGCGTATTTAATGCTGTTTTTCATTCATCTCCCTGCTTAATGCGCACAAGGTTATACGCACCACGGAGATCTATCTTGGTGAACCAACTGGCACCCTTAATCCGAGCAAACAAATCAGACAATAGTGGTAAAGGATACTGAAATTTGACTGTGATTTTATTCAGAAGACGATAATCTATACAAGGTCTCAAAGAACCGTCCTTCTTGGCCACAAAAAAAAATCCTGCACCAAGAGGGGAAGAGGATGGGCGAATATGTCCCTTCTCCAAAGACTCCTTTATATAACTCCGCATCGCGGCATGCTCTGGTATAGACAGATTAAAAAGTCGTCCCTTAGGGAATTTACTACCAGGAATTAAATTTATAGCACAGTCACAATCCCTATGAGGGGGCAGGGCACTGGACCTGGGCTCATCAAATACATCCTGGTAGTCAGACAAAAACTCAGGGACCTCAGAAGGAGTGGAAGAAGCAATAGACACCAACGGAGCATCGCCATGAATTCCCTGACAACCCCAACTTGACACAGACATAGCTTTCCAATCTAAAACTGGATTATGAGCCTGCAGCCATGGCAGACCCAAAACGACAACATCATGCAAATTATGCAGAACAAGAAAGCGAATCACCTCCTGATGTACGGGAGTCATGCACATGGTAATTTGTGTCCAATACTGAGGCTTATTCTCAGCCAATGGCGTAGCATCAATTCCCCTCAGAGGAATAGGAAATTCCAAAGGCTCCAGGACAAAACCACAGCGCCTGGCAAACGACAAATCCATCAGATTCAGGGCAGCACCCGAATCCACAAAAGCCATAACCGGGTAGGACGACAAAGAACAAATCAAAGTAACAGACAAAATAAATTTAGGCTGCATAGTACCAATGGTGACAGGTTTAGCGATTTTTTTTAAGCGTTTAGAGCATGCTGAGATAACATGAGTAGAATCACCACAGTAAAAGCACAACCCATTTTGACGTCTATGACTTTGTCGCTCAATTCTGGTCAGAGTTCGGTCATATTGCATAGACTCAGGTCTCTGTTCAGAAAATTCCGCCAAAGGATGAGCAGATTTGCGCTCCCGCAAATGCCGATCAACCTGAATGGCTAAAGCCAAAGAATCACTCAGACTTGTAGGGGTGGGAAACCCCACCATAACATTCTTAATGGCCTCAGAAAGACCTTCTCTGAAATTTGCAGCCAGGGCACACTCATTCCATTGAGTAAGCACCGACCATTTCCGAAATTTTTGACAATACACCTCTGCTTCATCCTGACCTTGAGAGATAGCAAGCAACGCTTTTTCTGCCTGATTCTCAAGATTAGGCTCCTCATAAAGCAGTCCAAGAGCCAGAAAAAATGCATCTACATTAAGCAATGCAGGATCTCCTGGCGCCAGAGAGAAAGCCCAATCTTGAGGGTCGCCACGCAACAAAGAGATAACAATTTTAACTTGCTGAGCGGAATCACCAGAGGAACGAGGTCTCAGAGATAGAAATAACTTACAATTATTCTTAAAATTTAGAAACCTAGATCTATCTCCAGAAAACAACTCAGGAATGGGTATCTTTGGTTCTGACATAGGGCTATGAATAACAAAATCCTGAATACTTTGCACTCGTGCAGCAAGATGATCCACACTAGAAGCCAGAGTCTGAACATTCATGTCTGCAGCTGAGCTCAAAACCACCCAGAGTTCAAGGGGATGAAAGAAGCTAAACAGACTACAGCAAAGGAAAAGCGGGAGGAAAAAAAAAAATGTACTCAGGTCTTCTTTTTATCCCAATGCGATGCATTAAACACTTTTTGGCCTGCTCTACTGTTATGATCCTTAGTGGTTGAGGATCACAAAATACTCCAGCTAAGCAACAAAACATAGGACAAGCTCTAGGGAGGTGGCAAACTGGACTGACCGCAAATCTGAACCTATCCAACACACTAGAGGTAGCCGGTGAACGTGACTAAACTCCTAGACGTCTCGAGCCAGCCTGAGGAACTAACTACCCCTAGAGAGAAAGAAAGACCTCACTTGCCTCCAGAGAAATAATCCCCAAAGATATAGAAGCCCCCAACAAATAATAACGGTGAGGTAAGAGGAAGGCACATACACAGGGGTGAAAACAGATTCAGCAAATGAGGCCCACTAATACTAGATAGCAGAAAATAGAAAAGGGGTCTGTGCGGTCAGTAAAAAACCCTTACAAAATATCCACACTGAGATTTCAAGAACCCCCGCACCAACTAACGGTGTGGGGGGAGAAACTCAGTCTCCTAGAGCAACCAGCAAGCGAGGAAATCACATTTTAGCAAGCTGGACAAGAAACATGATGAATGCTGATAATCAAAAAATAAACAAACAAAAACTTAGCTTGTCTTGGAGAGACTGGGAGCAAGGTAGTCACAAGGAATCTGAAGAGCACTGAATACATTGAGAGCAGGCAAGGAAATGAGTATCCAGTTGAGCTAAATAGGAAACCAACCAAGGATAACGAACCAGCTGATGCTGCCAACCTGCAGAAAGACAACACTACACAGTACCGCTTGTGACCACTAGAGGGAGCCCAAAAATAGAGTTCACAACAGAGTACACAGGCGGCATAGCTTTGTGAAGTGGAGGACAGCTGTATTGGGTGGCGCAGACAGGCACAGGTAGTAGGCCTAAAATAAATAAAGTGGGCTAAATGCAGTTCAGAATTGGTAACTGGAGTACACAGGCGGCATAGCCGTGTGGAGTGGAGGACAGCTGTATTGAGTGGCGCAGACAGACACATGTAGTAGGTCTAAAATAAAAAACTAGGCTAAATGCAGTTCAAAATTTGTAACTGGAGTACACAGGCAGCATTGCTTTGTTCGGTGGAGGACAACTGGAAGGAGTGGCTGGCCCAGTTAGTAGGCCAAAATAGTAAAGTGGGCTAAATGTCTGCCAAAACAATGTTCCTAAATAGACAGGTGGCATACCTAGGTACAGGGGTGGGCTCCTCTCCTGAATAGCAGACAGTGGTAGTTTGTGCACAGTATCAACTGGTCAAAATGGAGGGCAGGGCCCCTATATATTTTTATCTATCATTTCAACAAATTTGTATTGGCAGTGCCATTGAAGGATTTAACAGCACAGACTAAACAGTGGTGGAGCAGTGAGACGTAAGATTTGCAAGTGTTAGAGCACTGTTTGAGCTGGGGGGAACACTCTCTCGTGGGCGGCGGTACTGGCACAGGGCCCCTCATATTAAAGGGAACCTGTCACCACGTTTTTGGAAGATGGGATAAAAATAGCGTTAAATAGGGGCAGAGGTGGGCGTTACATTAGAGTGTTTGTTATGCGTTTATTACCCACCTAAGTTGCCGAAATACCTTTGCAAAGTCTCCGTTTTCGCCTGTCAATCAGGCTAGTCTGGTCAGATGGGCGTTGTCTTCCCCCAGATCTTGTTTAGTTTTCCGTTGGTGGCATAGTGGTGTGCGCATGCCCAAGGTCCCGAATCCTCTGCCAGGGGATTTCAAAGAGCGCGGTGTCCGTTATTGCATTGGTGATCGGTGGGCGCGGCCATCTTCCTTTGGCCGCGCGTGCGCAGAAGCGGCGCTCTGCTTGCCGCGGCGCTCTGCTGGCCGCGGCTTCAGGAAAATGGCCGCCGCGATATCCATCTGCGCACGCGCGGCATCCCGCGGCCATTTTCCTGATGCCGCGGCCAGCAGAGCGCCGCTTCTGCGCACGCGCGGCCAAAGGAAGATGGCCGCGCCCACCGATCACCAATGCAATAACGGACACCGCGCTCTTTGAAATCCCCTGGCAGAGGATTCGGGACCTTGGGCATGCGCACACCACTACGCCACCAACGGAAAACTACGCAAAATCTGGGGTAAGACAACGCCCATCTGACCAGACTAGCCTGATTGACAGGCGAAAACGGAGACTTTGCAAAGGTATTTCGGCAACTTAGGTGGGTAATAAACGCATAACAAACACACTAATGTAACGCCCACCTCTGCCCCTATTTAACGCTATTTTTATCCCATCTTCCAAAAACATGGTGACAGGTTCCCTTTAAGACGGTGTGTCTGAAATTGGTTATGCACCACCGTCAGAGACATTTCATTGTACTATGAGGGAGACCTAATCATGTGGTGCCACTGTAGCGCCCCCACTGTTGCAGGGCCGAGGGGTACCCGGTACCGGGCCTCTGAGTCTCTGCTCTGGGATTGTCACGGTGGCTAGACCCGGTCCGTGACCCTGCTGAGGGGCGTACAATGATAGGTGTGCGAGATGGTGGTGATGTTGTAGTGGTGCGGTGCAAGTTGCAGTAAATAACGAGGACACCAGGTTGCAGTCTCTTTACCTCTTTACTGAAGGCTACAAGATCCTCAATCCGGAATATGGTTAACCGGGCTGCGCAAGCCTGGCCGGTCCGATGGCACATCCAGAGCTTCCTTTGCAGGTGGAAATCTGTGCCTACCTTCTAGCGCTTGTGTGTTGTAGTCCTTCCCTGCTAAGCACCACGGGATAGTCCTCACAACTGTTGTGTCTGTTTCTCGTGTTCCCTCACAACTCGATTCTGATGTTCTTCCACGTCCCCCAGATCTTATGGTTAGGATGCACCCGTATGACGGGGAGGCTCGGAGCTCTTCCGGGACTCTAGCGTCGCCCCACTCCTGTTGTTACCCCCCTCTGTCTTCCTAGGTCCATTGGGTGAGACAGCCCGCCTATAACTGACTGTCCTGCCGTAGGTTTGAAGTTTGGCTTGGAGCTCTATACTTCCTCGGTGTTCTGGCCACCGGTTATGCGCCTCAATAGGATGTTGCCTCATCTTACAGCACGACTCCTACTGGTATTCTCCTTGTTGTGTTGATCTCGTTTCTCACTCAGCACAATAAACCTCGCTTCTTGTCCTTTCTTGGGGTACCGCTGCTATATCGTGCAGGCACGGTCCCGTAACGTTCTCTCTGTTTGCTAGGCCTCTGTCAGGATCCCACCCCTGACAGGGACCCCTCCGAATCTTCCCTTACAACACCCTCTGCCACAAGGTGTTGCCTGGTTCCAACCCAGTCAGCTTTCTCTTCTAACTTCCTGCCTAACGCCCAGTTTTACCAGATTGTGAGGAGTGGCCTAATAAATAGAACCCTTAGCTCCCCCTGGAGGCCAGACTGTGAAATGTATTGGTGTCTGTGATACCTGGTCAGAGGAACTCCTTCAGTGCCATCAGACGTACCATAGCCCCCCTTAGCGGCGGAGCAACAGTACTGCAACGACCAGGACTCTGGGGCGCTGCACTCCCCCCCAGTTAAATCCAGTACTCCTGGACTCGGAAGAAAACAACAATACATATCAGCAAAAATACATACAATTTTGAAAATGCAAGTACAAGTAAACTTTTTAACAGAGCTTCCCTTTATGGGAGGTGAGGACACTTGAACATTTCAAACATGGTTAAATACTTTGAATAACATACTATAAATAACTTTTCTTACCCAACCGGGTATTCTACTAAGTGCAAAATCTTTGAACAATAATTTAACTCTGCCTTTAAGGACGTACTCGCTGAATCCACTAAAGACCTTCTTATATAACACATTATAAGGCTAAACAACTTTTATGCATTCTCCTTCTTTACATCGGCAGGACCGCCTGTCCTAACTGCTCCAGACCTACTGCCTCTCCTTTCTGTTACAGGACCGCCCCTTTCTGCCCGGGCCTACTGTCTTTCTACTACTATACACAGTATAGAACATATCATCCATCTTTCAGTTCGGATTACTGAGCCATCTCTGTATGGCTCCTAAGAGGACTCACCACTAACCCCTACGGGTTCACTTCCTGTCCTCGTTTTCTAGCACATTATTAAACATTTTCTATTAAATAAAACATTAAACTTCCTTCATTACTTTCTTACTGACATGTATGCAGGACGCTATGTCTACCCCTACGGGTCTGCTGCATCTTTCTTCTAGCTTTCACCTTTACAGGACTTTATTTCAGAGCACATTACCAATATTTCTTACAATCAACTAGTTAGTTACATTTAACTTCTTCTTTCAAGACATTATTGCCGTTTAACCATCCTAAGGCAACACTGTTCATAAGTGCAATATGTGAACATTCCCTTTAAGAGGGAACCAAGTCTCTATGAGGTAGTGCAACTCCTCAAGCTGCAAGTCTGTTCGCAGTAAGGACTCCGATGCTGGTTCCTAGACCAGTGTCTTCGCAAAGAGTCTTTTCTTTATGTAAAACCAGTAGAGAGCACCTTTAAGAAGGTGCAAACTATTTACAACATCAGTTTTTGAATCATTCACCATCCATGATTCGGCAGTTCTTTGTAACATTGTGGAACAAAAGCAAAAAAAAAAATAAAAAAATAAAAGCAAAAATAAAAAGCAATAGGGATCCCAGGTAAACGAAGGGATCCCTTTAAGAATAACCCTAATCGGGTATTAGCAGCAAAAAGCAGGGAAACAAGCAGTTAACTATTTACATATCCATGGCATCGAGGTTACTCTCGCTCTGGCGGCCGTAGCTCCGCATAGACCTCGCTCGGCAAGGTGATCGGTGAGATCGGGGCTTTTAAGAAGTGCTCCATACCCGTGGCCCAATCCCAGGGTGTAAAGTGCCGGAGTCTATAGGTCCCAGGGAGAGGGGGTAACGCGGCGGGACCTATCAGCAGGTCCTCTACTGGTGAGGCAGGGTCGTTCTTCATACCTGCTTCAGATGCGGTCCCTCCGGTGCCGATCTGCTCCGTCTCCGCTGGGATCTGGAACGCTGGTTGCAGGGCCTTGCGCTGCGGCGTTGTCATCTTCGTTTGCAGCATCTCGCTTTCCGGCAGAGCCTTGCTTTCTGGCTTCGGAGCGCTGGAACTTCTTTCTTGCTCTGGACCAGACGAGGCTGCCGACAGACGTCTGGTGAGGCTCCCGATGAAGGTCTTCTTCCACCCGGCCTCAGTGCTCAGCTGCGTCCACAGGAGTTGGTCGCTGAGCTCATCCACTCCGGCCGGCAGGAAGTCACTATCAGCGGTGGAGGCCTGGTCACGGTGTCCCTCCGAGTAGCTGGGGGAGTCCTCTGCTCCTACCCCACACTCCGACTCCGGGTGGCTCGCCATGGCGTCCTCCATGTCGCTGACTCCTTCTTCCTTGTCCTTTTCCCGCTCTCTCCTTCGTGGGCAGTTCCGTTTTCTTTGTCTCTGCCCACCACTGAGGATCAGGAGGCGGATCTCGGCTGCTGACGGACACATCCTCAAGGGGCCTAAATATTTAGACTGGGCGGCCGTTGTCTTTCGTGCTCTTCAGCTGGTCCACGCCTACTCCACGCCCTTCTTCTCCTCCTGTGCTCTCCTTAGCGCTGCAATGGCGGCGGTTTTAGCGGGAACTTTTGGTGGCAAGTGGCAATGCACAGTCTTTGCAATAAGTCACAGTCCAAGTATAATAAATCACAGTTCCAAGGCACACATGACCTGATTCTTCAGGCTTAAGTAGATCCTGTTCGTGACGCCAAAAATGTAGCACCCCCACTGTCGCAGGGCCGAGGGGTACCCGGTACCGGGCCTCTGAGTCTCTGCTCTGGGATTGTCACGGTGGCTAGACCCAGTCCGTGACCCTGCTGAGGGGCGTACAATGATAGGTGTGCGAGATGGTGGTGATGTTGTAGTGGTGCGGTGCAAGTTGCAGTAAATAACGAGGACACCAGGTTGCAGACTCTTTACCTCTTTACTGAAGGCTTCAAGATCCTCAATCCAGAATATGGTTAACCGGGCTGCGCAAGCCTGGCCGGTCCGATGGCACATCCAGAGCTCCCTTTGCAGGTGGAAATCTGTGCCTACCTTCTAGCGCTTGTGTGTTGTAGTCCTTCCCTGCTAAGCACCACGGGATAGTCCTCACAACTGTTGTGTCTGTTTCTCGTGTTCCCTCACATCTCGATTCTGATGTTCTTCCACGTCCCCCAGATCTTATGGTTAGGATGCACCCGTATGACGGGGAGGCTCGGAGCTCTTCCGGGACTCTAGCGTCGCCCCACTCCTGTTGTTACCCCCCTCTGTCTTCCTAGGTCCATTGGGTGAGACAGCCCGCCTATAACTGACTGTCCTGCCGTAGGTTTGAAGTTTGGCTTGGAGCTCTATACTTCCTCGGCGTTCTGGCCACCGGTTATGCGCCTCAATAGGATGTTGCCTCGTCTTACAGCACGACTCCTACTGGTATTCTCCTTGTTGCGTTAATCTCGTTTCTCACTCAGCACAATAAACCTCGCTTCTTGTCCTTTCTTGGGGTACCGCCGCTATATCGTGCAGGCACGTTCCCGTAACGTTCTCTCTGTTTGCTAGGCCTCTGTCAGGATCCCACCCCTGACAGGGACCCCTCCGAATCTTCCCTTACAACACCCTCTGCCACAAGGTGTTGCCTGGTTCCAACCCAGTCAGCTTTCTCTTCTAACTTCCTGCCTAAAGGCCCCGTCTCACATAGTGAGATCGCTAGCGAGATCGCTGCTGAGTCACAAGTTTTGTGACGCAACAGCGACCTCCATAGCGATCTCGCTATGTGTGACACATACCAGCGATCAGGCCCCTGCTGCGAGATCGCTGGTCGTGTCGGAATGGCCTGGACCTTTTTTTGGTCGTTGAGGCCCCGCTGACATCGCTGAATCGGTGTGTGTGACACCGATCCAGCGATGTCTTCACTGGTAACCAGGGTAAACATCGGGTTACTAAGCGCAGGGCCGCGCTTAGTAACCCGATGTTTACCCTGGTTACCAAAAAAAACAAACAGTACATACTCGCCTTTCGGTGTCCAGGTCCCTTGCCGTCTGCTTCCTGCTCTCACTGACTGCCGGCCGTACAGTGAGAAGTGAGAGCACAGCAGTGACGTCACCGCTGCGCTCTGCTCTCGCTGTACGGCCGGATCTCAGTCAGAGCAGGAAGCAGACGGCAAGGGACCTGGACACCGAAAGGCGAGTATGTACTGTTTGTTTTTTTTTGTAACCAGGGTAAACATCGGGTTACTAAGCGCGGCCCTGCGCTTAGTAACCCGATGTTTACCCTGGTTACCCGGGTGCTGCAGGGGGACTTCGGCATCGTTGAAGACAGTTTCAACGATGCCGAAGTCGTTCCCCTGATCGTTGGTCGCTGGGGAGAGCTGTCTGTTTGACAGCTCCCCAGCGACCACACAGCGACTTACCAACGATCACGGCCAGGTCGTATCGCTGGTCGTGATCGTTGGTAAATCGCTATGTGAGACGGGGCCTTAACCCACAGTTTTACCAGATTGTGAGGAGTGGCCTAATAAATAGAACCCTTAGCTCCCCCTGGAGGCCAGACTGTGAAATGTATTGGTGTCTGTGATACCTGGTCAGATGAACTCCTTCAGTGCCATCAGACGTACCATAGCCCCCCTTAGCGGTGGAGCAACAGTACTGCAACGACCAGGACTCTGGGGCGCTGCACTCCCCCCCAGTTAAATCCAGTACTCCTGGACTCGGAAGAAAACAACAATACATATCAGCAAAAAGACATACAATTTTGAAAATGCAAGTACAAGTAAACTTTTTAACAGAGCTTCCCTTTATGGGAGGTGAGGACACTTGAACGTTTCAAACATTGTTAAATACTTTGAATAACATACTATAAATAACTTTTCTTACCCAACCGGGTATTCTACTAAGTGCAAAATCTTTGAACAATAATTTAACTCTGCCTTTAAGGACGTACTCGCTGAATCCACTAAAGACCTTCTTATAACACATTATAAGGCTAAACAACTTTTATGCATTCTCCTTCTTTACATCGGCAGGACCGCCTGTCCTAACTGCTCCAGACCTACTGCCTCTCCTTTCTGTTACAGGACCGCCCCTTTCTGCCCGGGCCTACTGTCTTTCTACTACTATACACAGTATAGAACATATCATCCATCTTTCAGTTCAGATTACTGAGCCATCTCTGTATGGCTCCTAAGAGGACTCACCACTAACCCCTACGGGTTCACTTCCTGTCCTTGTTTTCTAGCACATTATTAAACATTTTCTATTAAATAAAACATTAAACTTCCTTCATTACTTTCTTACTGACATGTATGCAGGACGCTATGTCTACCCCTACGGGTCTGCTGCATCTTTCTTCTAGCTTTCACCTTTACAGGACTTTATTTCAGAGCACATTACCAATATTTCTTACAATCAACTAGTTAGTTACATTTAACTTCTTCTTTCAAGACATTATTGCCGTTTAACCATCCTAAGGCAACACTGTTCATAAGTGCAATATGTGAACATTCCCTTTAAGAGGGAACCAAGTCTCTATGAGGTAGTGCAACTCCTCAAGCTGCAAGTCTGTTCGCAGTAAGGACTCCGATGCTGGTTCCTAGACCAGTGTCTTCGCAAAGAGTCTTTTCTTTATGTAAAACCAGTAGAGAGCACCTTTAAGAAGGTGCAAACTATTTACAACATCAGTTTTTGAATCATTCACCATCCATGATTCGGCAGTTCTTTGTAACATTGTGGAACAAAAGCAAAAAAAAAATAAAAAAATAAAAGCAAAAATAAAAAGCAATAGGGATCCCAGGTAAACGAAGGGATCCCTTTAAGAATAACCTTAATCGGGTATTAGCAGCAAAAAGCAGGGAAACAAGCAGTTAACTATTTACATATCCATGGCATCGAGGTTACTCTCGCTCTGGCGGCCGTAGCTCCGCATAGACCTCGCTCGGCAAGGTGATCGGTGAGATCGGGGCTTTTAAGAAGTGCTCCATACCCGTGGCCCAATCCCAGGGTGTAAAGTGCCGGAGTCTATAGGTCCCAGGGAGAGGGGGTAACGCGGCGGGACCTATCAGCAGGTCCTCTACTGGTGAGGCAGGGTCGTTCTTCATACCTGCTTCAGATGCGGTCCCTCCGGTGCCGATCTGCTCCGTCTCCGCTGGGATCTGGAACGCTGGTTGCAGGGCCTTGCGCTGCGGCGTTGTCATCTTCGTTTGCAGCATCTCGCTTTCCGGCAGAGCCTTGCTTTCTGGCTTCGGAGCGCTGGAACTTCTTTCTTGCTCCGGACCAGACGAGGCTGCCGACAGACGTCTGGTGAGGCTCCCGATGAAGGTCTTCTTCCACCCGGCCTCAGTGCTCAGCTGCATCCACAGGAGTTGGTCGCTGAGCTCATCCACTCCGGCCGGCAGGAAGTCACTATCAGCGGTGGAGGCCTGGTCACGGTGTCCCTCCGGGTAGCTGGGGGAGTCCTCTGCTCCTACCCCACACTCCGACTCCGGGTGGCTCGCCATGGCGTCCTCCATGTCGCTGACTCCTTCTTCCTTGTCCTTTTCCCGCTCTCTCCTTCGTGGGCAGTTCCGTTTTCTTTGTCTCTGCCCACCACTGAGGATCAGGAGGCGGATCTCGGCTGCTGACGGACACATCCTCAAGGGGCCTAAATATTTAGACTGGGCGGCCGTTGTCTTTCGTGCTCTTCAGCTGGTCCACGCCTACTCCACGCCCTTCTTCTCCTCCTGTGCTCTCCTTAGCGCTGCAATGGCGGCGGTTTTAGCGGGAACTTTTGGTGGCAAGTGGCGATGCACAGTCTTTGCAATAAGTCACAGTCCAAGTATAATAAATCACAGTTCCAAGGCACACATGACCTGATTCTTCAGGCTTAAGTAGATCCTGTTCGTGACGCCAAAAATATAGCGCCCCCACTGTCGCAGGGCCGAGGGGTACCCGGTACCGGGCCTCTGAGTCTCTGCTCTGGGATTGTCACGGTGGCTAGACCCGGTCCGTGACCCTGCTGAGGGGCGTACAATGATAGGTGTGCGAGATGGTGGTGATGTTGTAGTGGTGCGGTGCAAGTTGCAGTAAATAACGAGGACACCAGGTTGCAGTCTCTTTACCTCTTTACTGAAGGCTTCAAGATCCTCAATCCGGAATATGGTTAACCGGGCTGCGCAAGCCTGGCCGGTCCGATGGCACATCCAGAGCTCCCTTTGCAGGTGGAAATCTGTGCCTACCTTCTAGCGCTTGTGTGTTGTAGTCCTTCCCTGCTAAGCACCACGGGATAGTCCTGACAACTGTTGTGTCTGTTTGTCGTGTTCCCTCACAACTCGATTCTGATGTTCTTCCACGTCCCCCAGATCTTATGGTTAGGACGCACCCGTATGACGGGGAGGCTCGGAGCTCTTCCGGGACTCTAGCGTCGCCCCACTCCTGTTGTTACCCCCCTGTGTCTTCCTAGGTCCATTGGGTGAGACAGCCCGCCTATAACTGACTGTCCTGGCGTAGGTTTGAAGTTTGGCTTGGAGCTCTATACTTCCTCGGTGTTCCGGCCACCGGTTATGCGCCTCAATAGGATGTTGCCTCGTCTTATAGCACGACTCCTACTGGTATTCTCCTTGTTGCATTGATCTCATTTCTCACTCAGCACAAGTGCCCCCCTTAGTGGCGGAGCAACAGTACTGCAACGACCAGGACTCTGGGGCGCTGCACCACCAATCAGTTCAAGTGTGCAAGTACCAAGGTGGGACTGTAGTTAAATAAAATATAACTTTTAATTAAATCTATTAAAAGAGCCAAACAGACTCATAAAACCAACACTAATTCCAAAAGCATAACACCCAACATACAAATACTAACAGACGCTCCCAGCGAGCGCTGTAAAGCTCCAGCACGGTGGGAAACAGTACATCTATTCTCATGGAGACTTACACCATACAACACAGTACTTTTTCTTCTTTGCTTCCTCCTGTATATAACATGAGCTTCAAAGCAGGTAAACAGAAGAAGCCGTTAACAATCACTGCTAAAATACAGGAACGATCTCATCCAAGATGTAAATTCCTTGCTTCACAGCGTATAATGGGATGGATTGCAATGTCCGTACATATGAGGAGGCCCTCTGCATGCCTATTCAAAGCCTCATTCCTCCGGATTTCATCCCAACAGTAGTCACGTCATCCCTCATTATGAATTCTCCCGACACGTTGCTTGTGGCTCAGTCATCAGGGGAGAGGCCACTTCATATAGTCAAGTGTGTGTCATCCACCAAGCATACACAGGAGGGTCAGTCACTGCGCATGGCCCCTTCATTTAAATAGGGCGCCACTTCCACTGTGTGTATGACTCACCCACAGAGGAGCGCGGTTTCCGGTTCACAGGCGATCACATGATCTGCAGCTCCGAACGCCCACAAACATGTCCGCGTGAAGCGCATAGTGACACGCAAACGTCACTTCCGGTCCGGAGGAGAGAAGAAAAAAACTCCACCTCCAGGAGGAGTAAGAGACATTGCGGTCATGCAAATAAGCATTAAATGCGTATTCCCAGTTACATGGAATTTTAACCCCTAAGGTACCTTAATCGTATATTTGCAAACCTAACTAGAAAGGGGGGAGAAATTTTTGCAAAAAATCTTAATATATATATATATATATATATATATATATATATATATATATATATATATATATATCCTTCAACCTCCGAACCTTGGAAGGAGGACATTGTAGACAGGGCATTGGCGGTCCCCAAAACTTAAGGTATACAACACATCTACCCGACGGCATAAAAAAGGAACAACAAAAAAAAGGAACAACAGAAACCATGAATGCTCAGATGGAACCATACCCATAGCACATAGATGAGAACCCTTATCCATTCAATAAAACTATATCCATCTGCCATAGTCACCTTGAGCCTTACATAAAACAATTGTGGGGAGCACCCCCAAGATTCCTTTTACAGGGAAAGGTTAAACCAGGAGGTAGGGGAGAGGGGGGGGAGGGAGGTCTAGAACTGACCATAATTCCTATTATTCATCCCAAAAAGTTGAAATAGGGAAAAATTTATATATATATATATATATATATATATATATATATATATATATATATATATATACATACACAAGGTTATTGGATGATGGCTGGAAACCTAGTGGGACTTGGGCTACCTCTTTATCCCTAAAGGTCCCTCATGTCTGTTCCTACCTAGCCAGTGGGGGTTGGCACCCTAGAAGAAATGAGAGATGGCGCCCCCAACTCCACGGTGGCTGTCCCTGCAAGGTCCTAGTGATCCCTGTCTTCAAGAAGATCTGACTAAGTGCCCCAAAATGAGGGACCCTGTGCCAGTGCAGTCACCCAAAAGTGGGCACACCCACCTGTCCAGGCAAACGGCACTCGCACAGGTGCTTGCGCCAAGTGGTGACCACGGCCCTGTGGGGGTAGTCAGACCATTTAGGAAGGTATAAAAATGGCCTATGGTGGACATTCAGCAGCTGCAAATGGAGGAATTGGAGCAGTCAGTAAGAGGAGGCCAAAAGCAAGACATTGGTGGGGCAAAATAATTTGAAATCCATGATTGGTTCATTTTAATGAAGGTTAGATCATCAACATTTTGGGTAGCCAGACGAGTCCTTTTTTCGGTCAGTATTGAACCAGCAGCACTGAAGACTCTTTCTGATAGCACACTAGCAGCAGGGCAAGCGAGCTCCTGTAATGCATATTCTGCCATTTCAGGCCAGGTGTCTATTTTAGATGCCCAGTAATCAAAGGGGAAGGACGTGTGAGGGAGAACATCGATAAGGGAGGAGAAATAGTTTGTAACCATACTGAACAAATGCTGTCTCCTGTCACTTTGAATCGATGCAGCAGTACCTGTCGTGTCTGCGGTCATTGCGAAATCACTCCACAACCTGGTCATAAAACCCCTCTGACCAATGCCACTTCTGATTTGTGCACCTCTAACACCTCTGCCATGCTGCCCCCTACAGCTCGTGTGAGAACCATCACCGCCGCTGTGTGCTGGGAATGCCTTAACCAAACGGTCTACAAGAGTTGCTTGTTTGGTAGCCAATATTTGCTCAAGGTTCTCATGTGGCATGTAATTTTGTAATTTCCCTTTATATCGTAGATCCAGGAGGCAGGCCAACCAGTAATCGTCATCGGTCATCATTTTTATAATGCGGGGGTCCCTTTTTAGGATACGCAAGGCATAATCAGCCATGTGGGCCAATGTTCCAGGTGTCAATTCACTGCTTGTGCTGGGTTGAGGAGCACTTTCTTGCAAATCAACATCACTTGTCTCCCACAAAAAACCTGTACCTGACCTTGCAATGCCACCAGTTTCTATTGCCCCCTGAGAAGCATCCTCCTCCCATGAATATTCATCTCTATCATCCTCCTTCTCCTCCTCTTCGTCCACCACCTCGTCCAGGAGAGTTCCCTGAGCAGACAATGGCTGACTGTCATCAAGGCTTCCCTCCTCCTCGGCCGCAGACGCTTGCTCCTTAATGTGCATCAAACTTTTCATCAGCAGACGCATAAGTGGGATGCTCATGCTTATGATGGCATCGTCTGCACTTACCAGCCATGTGCATTCCTCAAAACACTGAAGGACTTGACAATGGTCTTGTAGCTTCGACCACTGCACACCAGACAACTCCATGTCTGTCATCCAACTGCCTACCCGTGTATGTGTATCCTCCCACAAATACATTAAAGCATGCCTCTGTTCGCACAGCCTCTGAAGCATGTGCAGTGTGGAGTTCCACCTTGGTGCAACGTCGATTATTAGGCGGTGCTGGGGAAGCTTCAGCGATCGCTGATGGTTCAGCATACGGCTGGACTGTACGGGCGACCGGCGGATGTGCGAGCAAATTCTTCGCACCTTCAGGAGCAGGGCTGGTAACCCCGGATAATTTTTCAGGAAGCACTGCACCACCAGGTTCAAGGTGTGAGCCTGGCAAGGTATGTGTTTCAGTTCTGAAATGGCTATGGCAGCCATAAAATTCCTTCCGTTATCACTGACTACCTTGCCTGCCTCAAGAGGTACACTGCCCAGCCATGACCGAGTTTCTTGCTGCAAGTACTCGGCCAGTACTTCCGCAGTGTGTCTGTTGTCACCCAAACACTTCATTTCCAACACAGCCTGCTAACGCTTACCACTAGCTGTTCCATAATGTGACACCTCGTGTGCAACATTAGGAGCTGCGGATGGAGTGGTAGGGCGACTGCGCTCTTTGGACGAGCTTTCGCTTCTGGAGGAGGAGGAGGAGGAGGAGGGGTGTCGAACGCCTACTGCCAACTGTTTCCTAGACCGTGGGCTAGACAGAACTGTCCCACTATGGCTGTCCCCTGTGGACCCTGCATCCACCACATTAACCCAGTGCACCGTCATGGACACGTAACGTCCCTGGCCATGCCTACTGGTCCATGCATCTGTTGTGAGGTGCACCTTTCTACTGACTGATTGCCTGAATGCATGGACAATTCGGTCTTTGACATGCTGGTGGAGGGCTGGGATGGATTTTCTCGCAAAGAAGTGTCGACTGAGTAGGTCATAGCATGGTACTGCATAGGCCATCAGGGCTTTGAAAGCTTAGCTTTCAACCAACCGGTAGGGCATCATCTCTAATGAGATTAGTCTAGCAATGTGGGCGTTCAAACCCTGTGTACGCGGATGAGAGGATGAGTACTTCCTTTTCCTAACGAGAGTCTCTTGCAGGGTGAGCTGGACTGGAGAGCTGCATATGGTGGAACTAGCGGGAGTGGTGGTGGACATAGCAGATTGAGAGAGGGTTGGTGATGGTATTCTTGATGTTGGCCTACATACAGTGTTTCCTACCAAGAACCTTGTGATTCCCTGACTGCTTTGGCCTTGCGACGATACCTCCACATTTACTGCTGGTGGTGTCCTAAGCGGTGGGCTTACAGTGAGGGAAGCAATGTAGCATTGCTGACTACCTTCATTCTGAGCGGGTGCACCAAGGTACGGGACGTTAGGTAGTTAGTCCAGGCTTGCAAGTGCATGCTGGTTAAATGTCTACGCATGCACGTCGTATTTAAATTTTGGACATTCTTCCCTCTGCTAAAGGTCTTTGAGCATTTCTTACAGATAACTTTGCACTGATCATTCGGATCTTGGTTAAAAAATTCCCACACTGCACTCTTCCTACTATCGAATACTTTTTCAGGCATTGCATGCTGTGCTACTTTCAGCGGATGGCCATGCTGTTCTAAAAGTGATTTTGGTTTTGTCAAACATTTTTAGCCAGATACGGGCCTGCCAGATGAAAGCTGTGGCGATGTAGATGCCTGCTGCGGATCATCCTCCGCTTCAGAGCTACTGCCAGCGGCACCCTGTTCCCCCAATGGCTGCCAATCTGGGTCAACAACTGGGTCATCTATCACCCCCTCTTCAATGTCATGTGCACCTTCCTCTGTGTCACCGTGTAAGGTGCTATAGCATTCGGGACGGGGCACCATAGTGTCATCTGGGTCAGATTCTGGCTCAGTACACTGTGAGGGCAATGTAGTGATCTGAGTCAATGGAACAGCATAATAATTTAGCGGTGGCTGTGCATCTGTGCACTCCATGTCCGATTCATCTTGTAATGGGCTGTTAACTATTTCCCTTTCTAACCCTGGCATGGTATGTGTAAAGAGCTCCATGGAGTAAACTGTAGTGTCGCCTGCGACATCCTTCACTTTTGCTTTGGGTGAAGGACACAAGGAAGCGACTTGTTCCTGACCTGGAGCATCCACTGACGACTCGCTGCTTTTATATTTCGAATTTTCTGAAGAGGAGGCGAAATAGCTACAGGCTGAGACAGCAATGAAAGCCAAAATTTTTCCTGCTGCTCCGGCTTTAAAAGCGGTTTTCCTACTCCCAGATAAGGGAGCCTTCGAGGCCTTGTGTAGCCAGACGATGACGCTGGCTCAACAACTCGAGCCTTAGGTGCTATTTTGCTTTTCCCACTACCATCAGATGCTCCACCACCACCACCATCATTACCAGCTGGCAACGACCGCCCACGGCCTCTTCCACCAGCCTTCCTCATTTTTGGGAAAATGTAACCAAACTAACAAGCATTATATGGTACTGTAAAACAAGGTAGAAGGTGTATATAAACTTGTTGAGAATTTAAATCTCCATTTTTGAGGGGGGAGACTGCAGCAAAACTCAGGCCCAGTGTATTACACTACACAATGTAATTGGCAGAACGTGGCTGGCAGATATACGTCAAACAGAACTGACGTATATAAACTTGTTGGCAATTTAAATCTCCCTTTTTTTGGGGGGGGGGACAGCAGCAAAAAACAGGCCCTGGGTATTACACTATACAATGTAAAAGGCAGAAAGTGGCTGGCAGTTATACGACAAACAGAACTGACGTATATAAACTTGTTGGCAAATTAAATCTCCCTTTTTAGGGGGGGAGACTGCAGCAAAAAACAAGCCCACTGTATTACACAATACAATGTAAGTGGCAGAACGTGGTTGGCAGATATACGACAAACAGAACTGATGCAGATCCACTTAGTGGCAATTTAAATCTCCCTTTTTTTGGGGGAAGACTGCAGCAAAAAACAGGCCCTGTGTATTACACTACACAATGTAAGTGGCAGAACGTGGCTGGCAGATATACGACAAACAGAACTGACGTAGATCCACTTAGTGGCAATTTAAATCTCCCTTTTTTGGGGGGGGAGACTGCAGCAAAAAACAGGCCCTGGGTATTACACTATACAATGTAAGTGGCAGAACGTGGCTGGTTGATATACAACAAACAGAACTGACGTATTTAAACTTGTTGAAAATTTAAATCTTTTTTTTTGCAGGGAGACTGCAGCAAAAAACAGGCCCTGGGTATTACACTATACAATGTAAGTGGCAGAACGTGGCTGGTTGATATACAACAAACAGAACTGATGTATTTAAACTTGTTGGCAATTTAAATCTCCCTTTTTTGGGGGGGAGACTGCAGAAAAAAAACAGGCCCTGTGTATTACAATACACTATGTAAGTGGCAGAACGTGGCTTGCAGATATACGACAAACAGAACTGACGTTGATCCACTTAGTGGCAATTTAAATCTCCCTTTTTTGGGGGGGAGACTGCAGCAAAAAACAGGCCCTGTATATTACACTACACAATGTAAGTGGCAGAATGTGGCGGGCAGATATACGACAAACAGAACTGACGTAGATCCACTTAGTGGCACTTGAAATCTCCCTTTTTTTGGGGGGGAGACTGCAGCAAAAAACAGGTTCTGGGTATTATACTATACAATGTAAGTGGCAGAAAGTGGATGGCAGATATACAACAAACAGAACTGACGTAGATACACTTAGTGGCAATTTAAATCTCCCTTTTTTTGGGGGGGAGACTGCAGCAAAAAACAGGCCCTGTGTATTACACTACATAATGTAAGTGGCAGAACGTGGCTGGCAGATATACGACAAACAGAACTGACGTAGATCCACTTAGTGGCAATTTAAATCTCCCTTTTTTGGGGGGGAGACTGCAGCAAAAAACAGGCCCTGTGTATTGCACTACACAATGTAAGTGGCAGAACGTGGCTGGCAGATATACGACAAACAGAACTGACGTAGATCCACTTAGTGGCAATTGAAATCTCCCTTTTTTTGGGGGGAGACTGCAGCAAAAAACAGGCCCTGGGTATTACACTATAAAATGTTAAGTGGCAGAACGTGGCTGGCAGATATACGACAAACAGAACTGACGTATATAAACTTAGTGGCAATTTAAATCTCCTTTTTAGGGGGGGAGACTGCAGCAAAAAACAGGCCCTGGGTATTACACTATACAATGTAAAAGGCAGAACGTGGCTGGCAGATATACAACAAACAGAACTGACGTATATAAACTTGTTGGCAATTTAAATCTCCCTTTTTTTGGGGGGGAGACTGCAGCAAAAACAGGCCCTGGGTATTACACTATACAATGTAAGTGGCAGAACGTGGCTGGAAGATATATAAAAAATACAAGGACTGTACTACAATTTCAATCTCCCTACAATGATCTCAGGATAAGTATGGCAGCCAGCAATAAAAAGGACTGCTGCACACAAAAGTGTGGACAAATAAACAAGATAACTGTGCAGAAAGCAGCAACAGGATTTTTGCTTTTACAAAAGCATTTGGTTTGCACAGCGGCATACAAACAGCAATGCCGCTATCAGGGAGCCTTATAAGGCAGCCAAATAAGCTACAGCGCTGATGGACAAAAATCTAGCCTCCACTGTCCCTGCAAAACAAAGGTGGTGTTGGACAGTGGAAATCGCTACAGCACAAGTGGTTTGGGGGTTAATCTTCCCTCCCTAACGATATCCCTGCTTCTGATGAAGCTGCAGCGGTCGGCATGCACGCCCCTTTATAGCCCCTTTATAGCCGCAGAAAGCAAGCCAATCACTGTCATGCCCTTCTCTAAGATGGTGGGGACCGAGACCTATGTCATCACGCTGCCCACACTCAGCGTCCTTCTTCATTGGCTGAAAAATGGCCCTGAAAGCGTCATACGAAACGCGACTTTGGCGTGAAGATCGCCAATATCGTGGCCGATCCCACACCTGGATCGGGTCGGGTTTCATGAAACCCGACTTTGCCGAAAGTCAGCGATCTTTGAATTTGACTGATCCATTTCGCTCAACCCTAATTGTAACCAGTACTGATCAGCAGCATGCAGGCTTCCGCTTTAAAAGGTTTGCATGGCCACGCGGCCATGCGCTAGTATAAACTTACTAATGTGTTTGTGTGTGGATGTACGCCTGTCAATGGATGAAAGCTCTGAATCATTCCCATCCCTAGAGTTGTTGACTGTTCACGAATGATGGAGTAATCTAGCACCAGACAGTGCTATCCAAGCACAAGAGCATTATCCTTAGGGCTCATACTCACTTGCGCGAAACTCGGATGAGTCTCGCATGTTAATACCGGGCGCTGCTGTCGGCACTCAGACCAGAGTATGCGGCTGCATAGGAATACATGCAGCCGCACGCTCCGCTCCTCTGTGCCAGGTACAGTGCCGGGTATTGCCGTGCGAGACTCATCTGAGTTTCACGCAAGTGAGTATGAGCCCTTACAGCGTCTATCCAGCAGCGACCGCCAGTGTGGCGCCATGCGCAATCAGTGTGCTTTCCTGGCCCTAGACAGGGTGGTTAGTGGTGTTCGCCAGTGCGGCACTGTATGTACTCTCGTGCGGTAAATATTAGTTTTCCCCTGGCAATGCGGTTGCGGCGCTGAGCACTAGTGGTTTAGAGGGACTCTTCCCCCTGTCCTTGAGGCAGAGTTCTGTGACGTCGCTCTATTGCTCACTCTGCGGTTCAGTGGCCCTGTGAAGCAACAGGGTTCGTCTCCCTTTTCATGCCGGGTAAAGCTAACCCATGTGTGAACACGTTATACCGCCATATTTTGTCTGCCATTACTTAGCAGCAGGTTCCATCTGTGCACGGTGGACCCTGGGCTGCAAACGCACCTCTTATCACTCATTATATTATTTGGTGCGTTCCGCCAGCCCTAACATTATACTAGCAACAGGGTCTGGCTAGTAATGGCAGATGAACAGCGACTGCAGCAGTACATCCAGCAGCTGGAGGACAGGTTGGCCGCTCTCGAGCGCACAACCTCGGCTGTGGATGTTACCACAGTAGCTGTCCAGGCTGTTAGCATGGCTGCAGCTAGCTTGTCCACTGCCACCCCTGTTCCGACCTTATCCCACCTCCCACTGCCAGATAAGTACTCTGGTGATAGCAAGTCATGCAGGGGATTCGTGAACCAGTGTGCGATACATCTTGAGCTTCAGGCTGCACGTTTCCCCTCAGAGTGGGCTAAAGTGGGATTTATAATATATCCCTTGTCGGACAGGGCGTTGGAGTGGGCTACACCGCTGTGGGAGTGTGACGATCATGTGGTGCACAGTGCTCTGTGGTTCCTGAGCACTCTGAAACAGGTCTTTTTGTGACCTCAAGTCACCCATGATATGGCGCTCCAACTGCTGGCACTGACACAGGGCTCATCCTTGGTCAGCCATTTTTCCGTCCACTTCTGGACTTTAGCATCTGAGCTGGAGTGGCCAGATAAAGCCCTCATCCCTGTATTTTGGAGGGGGCTGGCTGACCATGTGAAGGACGCTTTGGCCACTAGGGAAATTCCCACCACACTGGAGGAGCTAATAGCTGTATCAACTCGCATCGACCTTCATTTTAACGAGCGAAGGTTGGAGTGAGCCCAGTGTAGACAGAGGTTTTGTCTGGCTCCCATCTTTGCCAAACCTCTAGAATCTCTGGTGTAGGCGTCCGAGCCACATGAGGCCATGGAGGTGTTACGAGCGGGATCTAAGTCCAAGACTGCTTGTGCACTCAAGGTCTGTCATGTTTGTCGGCGGTCAGGACATCTTGCCTCCAGATGTTCCTAGCTGTTGGAAAAACAGCATCTAGTGGATGTAGGAGGAGGTACAGTAGACATGGTGACATTTTCCTCCAAACTGTCCTTCAAAGGGACAATCACCTTTGGCCCATCCACTCTTCCAGTCGAGCTTTGTGTGGATTCGGGGGCGGAGGGGAATTATGTCTCTGCCTTCACCCAACGCCGCTCAATACCCCTGGTGATGTTTGCCAAGCCGGTGACTGTACAAGTGGTGAATGGGTCGACTCTGCCCTCACAAATAACACACCAGACCATCCCATTTACTTTATTCATGTCTCCATCCCATCAGGAGATTATCTCTCTGCTAGTCATTCCCGAGGGAATTGATGAGGTTCTTTTAGGGATACCATGGCTACACTCCCAGTCTCCTCATATAGAGCGGTCCTCTGGGAGAATTTTGGGATGGAGTGAATCTTGTGAGGGTAGATGTCTGAGGGAGTGCATTCAGGTTGCTACTACTGAAGTACCCGCAGATCTTTCCTCTCTCCCCAAGCACTATTGGCCCTATGTGGATGTGTTCTCCAAGAGGGCTGTGGAGACCCTTCCACCCCATCGCCCCATGACTGTCCTATTGACCTTTTGCCTGGTGCTGAGCCTCCCTGGGGTCGAGTCTATCCCCTATCTCTCCCGGAGATGGAGGCGATGACCCAATACATTCAGGAGAATCTGGCAAGAAAATTCATTAGGAAGTTAGTGTCACCTGCAGTGGCGGGATTCTTCTTCTTGCAGAAGAAGAGCGGAGAACTACGTGCATGCATACATTACAAGGGTCTTAGCGCAATTACAGTTAAGAACAAATACCCTCTGCCTCTGATATCTGAGCTATTCGATAGTTTGAGGGAAGTGAGGGTATTTACTAAGCTAGATCTGCGGGGTGCTTACAACCTAATTTGCATCCGGAGGGGGATGAATGGAAGACGGCATTTCACACCAGGGATGGGCACTATGAATACCTGGTGATGCCCTTCGGGCTCTGTAATGCTCCTGCCATTTTCCAAGACATTGTGAATGATATCTTCCGGGATATGCTCACCACCTCGGTTGTAGTCTATCTGGATGATATTCTCATCTACTTTCCAGATATAGACTACCACCAGAGAGATGTTTGCAAAGTCTTCGACCTCCTACGGGCAAACTCTCTATGCCAAGTTGGAGAAGTGTGTGTTAGAGCCAAGGAATGGCAAGGACTCCTGCTCAATCATCTCCACCCAGGGTTTGGCTATGGATCCTGCCAAGCTACAGGCTGTGATGGACTGGTAGGAACCCCATTCTCTCAAAGTGGTGTGGCGCTTTATGGGATTCATTAACTATTATTGCCAGTTCATTCCCAACTTCTCAACTTTGGTAGCTCCCTTGGTAGCTTTCACCAAAAAGGGAGCAAATCCCACATTGTGGTCGGAGGAGGTCTCCAAGGCCTTCCTCTCTATTAAGTTTCATTTTGCTAGTGCTTCCATTCTACATAGCCCTGATGTAGATAAACCATTTATAATGGAGGTGGATGCCTCATCCGTAGGTGCTGGAGCAGTCCTCTTCCAGAAGGATGCTCAAGGTCGGAAGCATCCTTGCTTCTTTTTCTCCAAGACATTCACACCAGCGGAAACAAATTATTCCATCAGGGACAGGGAGTTGCTAGCTATGAAGTTGGCCATCTCGGAGTGGAGACACCTCCTGGAGGGGGCTCGTTTTCCCTTCCAAGTGTATACCAACCACAAAAATTTGGTTTATTTACAGACTGCCCATCGGCTAAATTCTCACCAGGTTAGATGGTCCTTGTTCTTCTCCCGCATCCACTTCACCCTCCATTATCTTTCTGGGGAGAAGAAGATCTGTGCCGACTCTCTCTCCCGCTCAGTAGTGTCATCAGTAGAGGAGGAGGAGGAGTCTCAGTTAATTGTTCCTTCGGAGAGCCTGACGACCATAGCCCCGGTTTCGCTACAGTCTGTGCCCCCGGGCATGACCTTGTGCCATCTAATTTGCTACCGGAGGTTCTCTCTTGGGCTCACTTGTCCAGGGTGAGTGGACATTTTGGGACCAATCGGACATCTGAGCTTCTGGCGAGGACGTACTGGTGGCCGCATATGGCCCGTGACGTCAGAGATTATATTCGGGAGTGTGTCTCCTGTGCCAAGAATAAGTCTCCTCGACAATGGTCTGCTGGGCTACTTTACCCCCTGCCGGTGGCGGACAGGCCCTGGGAAATGGTCTGGATGGACTTCGTGGTGGGCTTGCCCAAGTCCCGTAGCTGCACCATTATTTGAATAGTCATCGACCATGTTTCCAAAATGGTGCACTTGGTGCCTCTTCCATGGCTACCTTCTGCACGGGCCTTGGCGGCGTTGTTTATTAAGCATGTTTTCTGCCTTCTCGGTATGCCAGACAAAATTGTCAGTGACCGGGGTCCCCAGTTTGCGTCTCGGTTCTGGAGAGAGCTTTTTCATCTTCTCAGCATCAAGCTGAATCTCTCTTCAGCATACCATCCCGAGACAAATGAGTTGGTAGAGAGGGCCAACCAGGCCCTGGTCACATACCTGCAACATTTTGTCTCAGCCAGGCAGGATGACTGGGCATCCTTGCTACCGTGGGCAGAGTTTGCACTGAACAACGCCGTAGCTAACTCCACTGGGCAGACCCCATTCCTCCTTAATTATGGCCAGCATCCCCGGGTTCCTGTACCCATGCCCATGCCTTCTGCCAAATTCTGGGTGGCAGACTGGGCTGTGGAGGCACCTGACATTTGGGACCACACACATGATCCTATCCGGGCATCCAAGGAGAGAATGAGGGTCTCCATCAATGCACATTGGCGCCCCGCTCCGACCTTTGCTCCTGGCGATTTAGTGTGGCTCTCCGCCCGTAACATCAGGCTGCGAGTTGAGTCCACTAAGTTTGCCCCTTCAAGGTCCTGTAACAGGTTAATCCTGTGGTCTATTGTCTGGCCCTTCCTCCATGCCTAGCCATCACTGACACCTTTTATGTGTCCCTCCTAAAGCCCATCCACATGTCCCGGTTTTCCGAGTAATCTGCTGGGACATCGGGCTCGTCCACAGACAAATGCGAGGTGAATTCCATCATGGTGTGTAAAGTGGTATGTGACAAAAAATTCTATTTGGTGGACTGGAAGGATCATGGCCCTGAGGACAGGTCCTGGCAGCCTGTTGAGCACATTCGAGCTCCATGGCTCATTGCTGCCTTCGAGCATAGAGAGGCCATGTTAGGTGCCGAGTTCACTCCGCTGCACAGGGGGAATCTCGAACCATCTCCGCTTCGGTCTCCCATTCTCCTCCAGCCGCACTGGAGCCTGCTCAGCAGAGACGTGGGTCCCAGCGTCTGGCTCAACCTGATACTTTGTGGCTGGTTACTGCTGTCCTTCCAGGCTCAGCCATTGTAACCAGTACTGATTAGCAAAGAGCAGGCGTCCCTGGGACTAAGTCCTGCTTTTCTTCTTCTGAGTATGCCCAAGGGACGGCCTGTCATTGGAGGTTGGGGGTTACATGCTCAGGTCCTGTAGCAGCTCCTATTGGACTACTAGGAAAGTCCCGGAGAGTTTCCACTATAAAAGGTTCGCATGGCCGCATGGCCACGTGCTAGTATAAACTTACTAATGTGTGTGTGGATGTATGCCTGTCGGTGGATGAAAGTTCCGAATCATTCTCATCCCTAGAGTTGTTGACTGTTCGCGAATGATGGAGGAATCTAGTGCCAGACAGTGCTATCCAAGCACAAGAGCATGATCCTTACAGCGTCTATCCAGAAGCAATGGCCAGTGCGGCACCGTGCACAATCAGTGCGCTTTCCTGGCTCTAGATAGGGTGGTTAGTGGCATCCGCCAGTGCGGCGCTGTATGCACTCTCGTGCGGTAAATATTACCGTATTTTCCGGCGTATAAGACGACTGGGCGTATAAGACGACCCCCCAACTTTACCAGTTAAAAAATAAAATCTTCTTAAAAGTCGGGGGTCTTCTTATACACCCTATGTCGTCTTATAGGGCCGGTGAATATGTGCCTTTTGGGGGGGGGGGGAGTGATCCTGATGAGGACGAGGGGGCGTCTCACAGGAAAGTGAGTATCCCCCATTACCTTATCATAGCGCTGCAGCGTGGGGTCTCTGTGCTGGGAGCGGCGGCTGCTGTGCTGTGCTGTGCTGTGCTGTGCTGTGGCGGCTCCTCTTCTGCAGTGTGGGGCCTCTGGTGCTGTGGGGCGGTGGCGGCGGCGTATCTTCATACAGTCGGGGCTCCTCCGGCATCTCAAAGACTGGAAGCCCCGCCGGCAACTCCATGGGTACAATGCGGTCAGGTGGCCTCCGGGAAAATGGCCGCTGCTCAGATTCAGATCTCGTCCCGAGATCTCGGGAGACGAGATCTGAATCTGAGCAGTGGCCATTTTCCCGGAGGCAGCTCAATAGGTGCGATGCGGTGGCCCGGCCGCTGGGGGCTGCGCATGCTCAGATTCAGATCTCAACGAGATCTGAATCTAAGCAGCGGCCATTTTCCCGGAGGCCAGCGCATTGTACCGATGGAGTTGCCGGCGGGGCTTCCAGGCTGAGATGCCGGAGGAGCCCCGACTGCATGAAGATACGCCGCCGCCGCCACCGCCCCACAGGCCCCACACTGCAGAAGAGGAGCCGCCACAGCACAGCAGCCGCCGCCGCTCCCAGCACAGAGACCCCACGCTGCAGCGCTATGATAAGGTAATGGGGGATACTCACTTTTCTGTGAGACGCCCCCTCGTCGTCATCAGGATCACTCCCCCCCCCACCCACCATATACACCCGGCGTACAAGGCGATTCCCGGCGTACAAGACGACCCCCGACTTTTAAGAAGATTTTCAGGGGTTAAAAAGTCGTCTTGTACGCCGGAAAATACGGTAGTTAGTTTTCCCCTGGTGCTGTGGTTGCGTCGAGCATTAGTGGTCTAGAGGGACTCTTCCCCCTGTCCTTGGGGCAGAGGTCTGTGACCTCGCTCTAGTGCTCACTCTGCAGTTCTGCAGCCCTGTGAAGCAACAGGGTTTGTCTCCAAATTGTGTCCACCATTACTTAGCAGCAGGTTCCATCTTTGCACGATGGACCCCGGGCTGCGAACGCACCTCTTATCACTTATTATATTTGGTGTGTTCCGCCAGCCCTAACATGGGGTTTGCTCTATTTTTTATTACTAACCAAGGTAAATCAGAAAGCTGAGGAGTGGTATTATAAGGCTGGGAAGGTCCTTGGATATTAGTCCCTTCTCAAGCTAAAAATTCCAGCCTGCAGCAGCCCCAGAATTGACAAATCCATTAGATGCGCTAATTCTGGCGAATTGACAAATCCATTTGATGCGCTAATTCTGGCACTCTGCCTGGCTCTTTCCACTTGCACTTTCCACTTGCACTGATGCATTGGCAAATGGGGTAATATTTTTAGGCGGTTTATGTAAGCTGTGTAGTGTCAGCTAGCATCAAGACCAGGGGTTAACAATGGAGAGACATCTTATCAGACAGCCCTATAACTAACCCACTAACCCCCCAAAAAATACTTTACTTGAATAAAGACTCCTGCACACTATCCCTCATTCACCAATCTATTTAAAAAAAAAATTCTCACTGATAGTGGGAGATCAAAGATGACATCCATTGCAATATGCTGTCAGGGAGCTGAAGGTATGGGCATAGGAAGTAGATGATTGGGAAGGGAAGCTGTTTCGGGGTTTGGTTCTATTCACAAGGGGCAGGCAGAGGCAAAATTAGCAATATCCTTGCGCATGATAGGCCACCAATAATGTCGGGAGTAGAGTTGAGCGACTTTCATTTTTTTAAGATCGAGTCGGGTTTTGTGAAACCCGATTTTGTCCAGAGTCGAGTCGAGTGCAGTCGGCCGATTATCGCTAAAAGTCGGGGATCGACCGAAACACGAAACCCAATGCAAGTCAATGGGGAAGCATAGTCGGCAGTGAGTGGAGGCCAGGAAAACACCTACAGTGCCCATTTTAATGCCAAAAACATCCATTCTTGTTTCTGAAGCTTGTCAATCTTAATTAACTTTATAATAATAGTTGGGCATAGGGAATCGGGGGTCATTTGGCAAAAGTTGTGGGGGGAGTAGGGCTGGCTCAAGTTTTTCGTGGGCCCAGGAAATGCGGACTACGTCACGGCGGTGTTGCAGGGAAAGGTAAGTATTTCAACGTTGCAAGTGCTGTGATCCTGAGCAAGCAGGGGGGGCCCACTCGTTCGCATTGGCACTGGCACAGGGCCCCTCAAAGTACGGCGGTGTGTTTGCATGGCATCCCACCAGCAGCGACACTTTTGCGTACTCTGAGGGGCCCTGTGCCAGTGACGTCGCCAACGAGTATGCCCCCCCCACCTGATGAAGGAACCTGCACTTTCATCTGCACCTTCCTCTCTGTCCCTGTGTAAGGTGGTATAACATGCGGGAAGGGGAACCTTACTTTCAGCAGGGTCAGATTCTGGCTGTGTAGAGTATAAGGGGAATGTAGTGGTCTAGGTCAATGTACCAGCAGACTCATCTAGCAGTGGCTGGGCAATGGGCAGGATGAGGAGGAAACAGATATAGGGCCAAAGAATAAAGTAGGCTAAATGCAGTTCAAAATTGGTAACAGGACTAAACAGGCGGCATTGCTTTGTTCAGTGGAGTAGCAAACCCAAGAGCAGCAGACACTGTTTCAAGGGCCTAACCACACTAGTAGGCCAAATGCAGTTTAATATCTGATAGTATAGGGCGAAAGCCAGAATGTGGAAGCTCAGCTTTGTTCAGTTGAGGACAACACCAGGCAGGGGCAGACAGACACCTTTAGTAGGCCGGAACAGCCAATTTTTTAAAAAAACAGCAGTTAATAAGAGGCAGAAGGTAGAAGCTCAGCTTTATTCAGTTGAGGACAACACCAGGCAGGGGCAGACCCCTTTAGTAGGCCGGAACAGCCAATTGAATTTTTAAAAATGGTAATTTGGAACAGAAGGTTGAAGCACAGCTTTATTCAGTTGAGGACAACACCAGGCAGGGGCAGACAGACACCTTTAGTAGGCCGGAACAGCCAATTGCATTTTTAAAAATGGTAATTTGGAACAGAAGGTTGAAGCACAGCTTTATTCAGTTGAGGACAACAGCAGGCAGGGGCAGACAGACACCTTTAGTAGGCCGGAACAGCCAATTGAATTTTTAAAAATGGTAATTTGGAACAGAAGGTTGAAGCACAGCTTTATTCAGTTGAGGACAACAGCAGGCAGGGGCAGACAGACACCTTTAGTAGGCCGGAACAGCCAACTGCATTTTTAAAAATGGTAATTTGGAACAGAAGGTTGAAGCACAGCTTTATTCAGTTGAGGACAACACCAGGCAGGGGCAGACAGACACCTTTAGTAGGCCGGAACAGCCAATTGCATTTTTAAAAATGGTAATTTGGAACAGAAGGTTGAAGCACAGCTTTATTCAGTTGAGGACAACAGCAGGCAGGGGCAGACAGACACCTTTAGTAGGCCGGAACAGCCAATTGCATTTTTAAAAATGGTAATTTGGAACAGAAGGTTGAAGCACAGCTTTATTCAGTTGAGGACAACAGCAGGCAGGGGCAGACAGACACCTTTAGTAGGCCGGAACAGCCAATTGCATTTTTAAAAATGGTAATTTGGAACTGAAGGTTGAAGCACAGCTTTATTCAGTTGCAGCTTCTTGGCAATAATATAAAGAAGACGAGACAGGACAACACTCGTTGGATGCCATATCTGTGTTTTCACTGGAAAAAAAACTGTCAGTTAACTACTTGTAGGAGAAAGTTTTTGTAGCTGGAGGCCACTTTTTGTATTGTACCAGTTTTTTGTTGTATGTTTGGAACTGAAGGTTGAAGCTCAGCTTTATTCAGTTGAGGACAACACCAGGCAGGGGCAGACAGACCCCTTTAGTAGGCCGGAACAGCCAATTGCATTTTTAAAAATGGTAATTTGGAACAGAAGGTTGAAGCACAGCTTTATTCAGTTGAGGACAACAGCAGGCAGGGGCAGACAGACACCTTTAGTAGGCCGGAACAGCCAATTGCATTTTTAAAAATGGTAATTTGGAACTGAAGGTTGAAGCACAGCTTTATTCAGTTGCAGCTTCTTGGCAATAATATAAAGAAGACGAGACAGGACAACACTCGTTGGATGCCATATCTGTGTTTTCACTGGAAAAAAAACTGTCAGTTAACTACTTGTAGGAGAAAGTTTTTGTAGCTGGAGGCCACTTTTTGTATTGTACCAGTTTTTTGTTGTATGTTTGGAACTGAAGGTTGAAGCTCAGCTTTATTCAGTTGAGGACAACACCAGGCAGGGGCAGACAGACCCCGTTAGTAGGCCGGAACAGCCAATTGCATTTTTAAAAATGGTAATTTGGAACAGAAGGTTGAAGCACAGCTTTATTCAGTTGGGGACAACACCAGGCAGGGGCAGACAGACCCCTTTAGTAGGCCGGAACAGCCAATTGCATTTTTAAAAATGGTAATTTGGAACAGAAGGTTGAAGCACAGCTTTATTCAGTTGAGGACAACAGCAGGCAGGGGCAGACAGACACCTTTAGTAGGCCGGAACAGCCAATTGCATTTTTAAAAATGGTAATTTGGAACTGAAGGTTGAAGCACAGCTTTATTCAGTTGCAGCTTCTTGGCAATAATATAAAGAAGACGAGACAGGAGAACACTCGTTGGATGCCATATCTGTGTTTTCACTGGAAAAAAAACTGTCAGTTAACTACTTGTAGGAGAAAGTTTTTGTAGCTGGAGGCCACTTTTTGTATTGAACCAGTTTTTTGTTGTATGTTTGGAACTGAAGGTTGAAGCTCAGCTTTATTCAGTTGAGGACAACACCAGGCAGGGGCAGACAGACCCCTTTAGTAGGCCGGAACAGCCAATTGCATTTTTAAAAATGGTAATTTGGAACAGAAGGTTGAAGCACAGCTTTATTCAGTTGAGGACAACACCAGGCAGGGGCAGACAGACCCCTTTAGTAGGCCGGAACAGCCAATTGCATTTTTAAAAATGGTAATTTGGAACAGAAGGTTGAAGCACAGCTTTATTCAGTTGAGGACAACAGCAGGCAGGGGCAGACAGACACCTTTAGTAGGCCGGAACAGCCAATTGCATTTTTAAAAATGGTAATTTGGAACTGAAGGTTGAAGCACAGCTTTATTCAGTTGCAGCTTCTTGGCAATAATATAAAGAAGACGAGACAGGACAACACTCGTTGGATGCCATATCTGTGTTTTCACTGGAAAAAAAACTGTCAGTTAACTACTTGTAGGAGAAAGTTTTTGTAGCTGGAGGCCACTTTTTGTATTGTACCAGTTTTTTGTTGTATGTTTGGAACTGAAGGTTGAAGCTCAGCTTTATTCAGTTGAGGCCAACTTGAATTAGGGACTGCAGACAGACTTTGCAGGCTGTCCCCTGTGTGGACCATGCATCCAATACATTAACCCATTGAGCCACAAAGGACACGTAACCTTCTGTGGCCAGGCCTACAGGTCCATGTGCCTGTTGTCAGGTATACCTTTGGACTGACAAATTGACAGAATGCAAGGACAATGCGGTCTTTAACATGCAGGTGGAGGGGTGGGATGGCTTTTCTCGCAAAAGAATTGTCAACTGGGTAGCTCATAGCGTGGTATATCGTAGTTCATCCTGGCTTTATTAATATTAAATTAAATTAAAAAATAGGCTCTATGCACTTTATAATTGGTTCCAGGGGTACACGGGCAGCAGTGGTCTGGTCAGTGGAGGCCTAGTGGAAGGAGGGAGCGCAGAAAGGCTTCGAAGGCCTAACATAATTAAATTGGGCTGGCTGTAGGCACTTTATTATTAGCTACAGGGGTACACGGGCAGCAGTGGTCTGGTCAGTGGAGGCCTAGTGGAAGGAGGGAGCGCAGAAAGGCTTCGAAGGCCTAACATAATGAAATTGGGCTGGCTGTAGGCACTTTATTATTAGCTACAGGGGTACACGGGCAGCAGTGGTCTGGTCAGTGGAGGCCTCGTGGAAGGAGGGAGCGCAGAAAGGCTTCGAAGGCCTAACATAATTAAATTGGGCTGGCTGTAGGCACTTTATTATTAGCTACAGGGGTACATGGGCAGCAGTGGTCTGGTCAGTGGTGGCCTAGTGGAAGGAGGGAGCGCAGAAAGGCTTCGAAGGCCTAACATAATTAAATTGGGCTGGCTGTAGGCACTTTATTATTAGCTACAGGGGTACACGGGCAGCAGTGGTCTGGTCAGTGGAGGCCTAGTGGAAGGAGGGACCGCAGACAGGCTTCGAAGGCCTAACATAATTAAATTGGGCTGGCTGTAGGCACTTTATTATTAGCTACAGGGGTACACGGGCAGCAGTGGTCTGGTCAGTGGAGGCCTAGTGGAAGGAGGGACCACAGACAGGCTTCGAAGGCCTAACATAATTAAATTGGGCTGGCTGTAGGCACTTTATTATTAGTTACAGGGGTACACGGGCAGCAGTGGTCTGGTCAGTGGAGGCCTAGTGGAAGGAGGGAGCGCAGAAAGGCTTCGAAGGCCTAACATAATTAAATTGGGCTGGCTGTAGGCACTTTATTATTAGCTACAGGGGTACACGGGCAGCAGTGGTCTGGTCAGTGGAGGCCTAGTGGAAGGAGGGACCGCAGACAGGCTTCGAAGGCCTAACATAATTAAATTGGGCTGGCTGTAGGCACTTTATTATTAGCTACAGGGGTACACGGGCAGCAGTGGTCTGGTCAGTGGAGGCCTAGTGGAAGGAGGGACCGCAGACAGGCTTCGAAGGCCTAACATAATTAAATTGGGCTGGCTGTAGGCACTTTATTATTAGTTACAGGGGTACACGGGCAGCAGTGGTCTGGTCAGTGGAGGCCTAGTGGAAGGAGGGAGCGCAGAAAGGCTTCGAAGGCCTAACATAATTAAATTGGGCTGGCTGTAGGCACTTTATTATTAGCTACAGGGGTACACGGGCAGCAGTGGTCTGGTCAGTGGAGGCCTAGTGGAAGGAGGGACCGCAGACAGGCTTCGAAGGCCTAACATAATTAAATTGGGCTGGCTGTAGGCACTTTATTATTAGTTACAGGGGTACACGGGCAGCAGTGGTCTGGTCAGTGGAGGCCTAGTGGAAGGAGGGAGCGCAGAAAGGCTTCGAAGGCCTAACATAATTAAATTGGGCTGGCTGTAGGCACTTTATTATTAGCTACAGGGGTACACGGGCAGCAGTGGTCTGGTCAGTGGAGGCCTAGTGGAAGGAGGGAGCGCAGAAAGGCTTCGAAGGCCTAACATAATTAAATTGGGCTGGCTGTAGGCACTTTATTATTAGCTACAGGGGTACACGGGCAGCAGTGGTCTGGTCAGTGGAGGCCTAGTGGAAGGAGGGACCGCAGACAGGCTTCGAAGGCCTAACATAATTAAATTGGGCTGGCTGTAGGCACTTTATTATTAGCTACAGGGGTACACGGGCAGCAGTGGTCTGGTCAGTGGAGGCCTAGTGGAAGGAGGGACCGCAGACAGGCTTCGAAGGCCTAACATAATTAAATTGGGCTGGCTGTAGGCACTTTATTATTAGCTACAGGGGTACACTGGCAGCAGTGGTCTGGTCAGTGGAGGCCTAGTGGAAGGAGGGACCGCAGACAGGCTTCGAAGGCCTAACATAATTAAATTGGGCTGGCTGTAGGCACTTTATTATTAGTTACAGGGGTACACGGGCAGCAGTGGTCTGGTCAGTGGAGGCCTAGTGGAAGGAGGGAGCGCAGAAAGGCTTCGAAGGCCTAACATAATTAAATTGGGCTGGCTGTAGGCACTTTATTATTAGCTACAGGGGTACACGGGCAGCAGTGGTCTGGTCAGTGGAGGCCTAGTGGAAGGAGGGAGCGCAGAAAGGCTTCGAAGGCCTAACATAATTAAATTGGGCTGGCTGTAGGCACTTTATTATTAGCTACAGGGGTACACGGGCAGCAGTGGTCTGGTCAGTGGAGGCCTAGTGGAAGGAGGGAGCGCAGAAAGGCTTCGAAGGCCTAACATAATTAAATTGGGCTGGCTGTAGGCACTTTATTATTAGCTACAGGGGTACACGGGCAGCAGTGGTCTGGTCAGTGGAGGCCTAGTGGAAGGAGGGAGCGCAGAAAGGCTTCGAAGGCCTAACATAATTAAATTGGGCTGGCTGTAGGCACTTTATTATTAGCTACAGGGGTACACGGGCAGCAGTGGTCTGGTCAGTGGAGGCCTAGTGGAAGGAGGGAGCGCAGAAAGGCTTCGAAGGCCTAACATAATTAAATTGGGCTGGCTGTAGGCACTTTATTATTAGCTACAGGGGTACACGGGCAGCAGTGGTCTGGTCAGTGGAGGCCTAGTGGAAGGAGGGAGCGCAGACAGGCTTCGAAGGCCTAACATAATTAAATTGGGCTGGCTGTAGGCACTTTATTATTAGCTACAGGGGTACACGGGCAGCAGTGGTCTGGTCAGTGGAGGCCTAGTGGAAGGAGGGAGCGCAGAAAGGCTTCGAAGGCCTAACATAATTAAATTGGGCTGGCTGTAGGCACTTTATTATTAGCTACAGGGGTACACGGGCAGCAGTGGTCTGGTCAGTGAAGGCCTAGTGGAAGGAGGGAGCGCAGAAAGGCTTCGAAGGCCTAACATAATTAAATTGGGCTGGCTGTAGGCACTTTATTATTAGCTACAGGGGTACACGGGCAGCAGTGGTCTGGTCAGTGGAGGCCGATTGTAATGAGTGTCTGCCAGTTAGTAGTCCAAAACAACAACTAAATGTGAATGTCTCGCATTAAAACAAAACAAAAACACTAAAGGGTGCAATCATTAGGTTCAGGGGTGGGATCCTCTGCGTTGTTTCAGACCTACTAATTTTGCGCAAAGTATTTACTGTGGTAAATAGAGGACACTGCCCCTGACTATGTTAAGTACCATCATACATGTCAACACAATGGTATTGTCAGTGGCAGGTATGGAAGGATGTCAGCGCATAGACTTAACATTGGTGGAAGTGTGAGAGATAACTGTGGAAGTGGTAGAGCAATGTTTGACCTGGGGGTGGGTGAACTCTCTTGTGGCCGGCGTTACAGGCCCAAGGCCCCTCATGTTACAACAGTGTGTCTGACGTTGGGTGCGCACCACCACCGCCAGAGACACTTTATTGTACTATGAGGAACCCAGTAGCAATGCCGTCGACCAAAAGCGAGTACACCCACCTCTTCAGACAAACAGCAGTCTCACGGGTGCTTGCGCCAAGTCGCGATACCACGGCCCCGTGTGGGGAGTTTGGCCATTTAGGGAGGTGTAAACATGTCGTATGCTGGACAATCAGCTGCAGCAAATTAGACATTAGAAAAGTAATTCACAGTAGTCCACAGGCAAGAGCTTTTCATAGGAAAGCTAGGTGTCGGCCGGGCAAGGTGGGGCAAAAGATTTCGAAATCCAGTTGTGGTTCATTTTAATGAATGTTAGATCGTCAACATTTTGGGTAGCCAGACGAGTCCTTTTTTCGGTTAATATTGAACCTGCAGCACTGAATAATCTTTCTGATAGGACACTTGCTGCCGGGCAAGCAAGCTCCTGCAATGCATATTCTGCCAATTCTGGCCAGGTGTCTAATTTTGATGCCCAGTAATCAAATGGGAATGACGGTTGAGGGAGAACATCGATAAGGGATGAAAAATAGTTAGTAACCATACTGGACAAATGTTGTCTCCTGTCACTTTCAATTGATGCAGCAGTACCTGTCCTGTCTGCGGTCATAGCAAAATCACTCCACAACCTGGTCAGAAAACCCCTCTGTCCAATGCCACTTCTGATGTGTGCACCCCTAACACTCCTAGTCTGTTGCCCCCTTGAGCTCGTGTGAGAACGATCACGTGCGCTGTGTGCTGGGAATGCCTGAAGCAAACGGTCAACAAGAGTTGATTGTTTGGTTGCTAATATTAGTTCCAAGTTCTCATGTGGCATAATATTTTGCAATTTGCCTTTATAGCGTGGATCAAGGAGGCAGGCCAACCAGTAATCGTCATCGTTCATCATTTTCGTAATGCGTGTGTCCCTTTTTAGGATACGTAAGGCATAATCCGCCATGTGGGCCAAAGTTCCAGTTGTCAAATCTCCGGTTGTGATTGGGTGAGGGGCAGTTGCAGGCAAATCTACGTCACTTGTGTCCCTCAAAAAACCAGAACCCGGCCTTGACACGCAACCATTTTCCAGTGCCCCCGGGAAAGGTTCCGCATTAAAAATATACTCATCCCCATCATCCTCCTCGTCCTCCACCTCCTCTTCGCCCGCTACCTCGTCCTGTACACTGCCCTGACCAGACAATGGCTGACTGTCATCAAGGCTTTCCTCTTCCTCTGGTGCAGACGCCTGCTCCTTTATGTGCGTCAAACTTTGCATCAGCAGACGCATTAGGGGGATGCTCATGCTTATTACGGCGTTGTCTGCACTAACCAGCCGTGTGCATTCCTCAAAACACTGAAGGACTTGACACATGTCTTGTATCTTCGACCACTGCACACCTGACAACTCCATGTCTGCCATCCTACTGCCTGCCCGTGTATGTGTATCCTCCCACAAAAACATAACAGTCCGCCTCTGTTGGCACAGTCTCTGAAGCATGTGCAGTGTTGAGTTCCACCTTGTTGCAACGTCTATGATTAGGCGATGCTGGGGAAGGTTCAAAGACCGCTGATAGGTCTGCATACGGCTGGCGTGTACAGGCGAACGTCGGATATGTGAGCAAAGTCCACGCACTTTGAGGAGCAGGTCGGAGAACCCAGGATAAGTTTTCAATAAGCACTGCACCACCAGGTTTAAGGTGTGAGCCAGGCAAGGAATGTGTTTCAGTTGGGAAAGGGAGATGGCAGCCATGAAATTCCTTCCGTTATCACTAACTACCTTGCCTGCCTCAAGATCTACTGTGCCCAGCCACGACTGCGTTTCTTGTTGCAAGAACTCGGACAGAACTTCCGCGGTGTGTCTGTTGTCGCCCAAACACTTCATAGCCAATACAGCCTGCTGACGCTTGCCAGTAGCTGGCCCATAATGGGACAACTGGTGTGCAACAGTGTCATCTGCCGATGGAGTGGTTGGCCGACTGCGGTCTGTGGAAGAGCTGTAGCTTCTGCAGGAGGACGAGGAGGAGGAGGAGGAGGGGGTGCGAACGCCTACAGCCAACTGTTTCCTAGACCGTGGGCTAGGCACAACTGTCCCTAAATTGATGTCCCCTGTGGACCCTGCATCCACCACATTCACCCAGTGTGCCGTGATGGACACATAACGTCCCTGGCCATGCCTACTGGTCCATGCATCTGTAGTCAGGTGCACCTTTGTACTCACAGATTGCCTGAGTGCATGGACGATGCGCTGTTTAACATGCTGGTGCAGGGCTGGGATGGCTTTTCTGGAGAAAAAGTGTCGACTGGGTAGCTCGTATCGTGGTTCAGCGTACTCCATCAGGGCTTTGAAAGCTTCGCTTTCAACTAACCGGTAGGGCATCATCTCTAACGAGATTAGTCTAGCTATGTGGGCGTTAAAACCCTGTGTACGCGGATGCGAGGATAAGTACTTCCTTTTTCTAACCAGAGTCTCATGTAGTGTGAGCTGAACTGGAGAGATGGAGATCGTGGAACTTGCGGGTGTGCCGGTGGACATGGCAGACTGAGAGACGGTTGGAGACGGTATTGTTTCCGCCGGTGCCCTAGATGCAATATTTCCTCCTACAAAACTGGTGATTCCCTGACCCTGACTGCTTTTGGCTGGCAAAGAAACCTGCACAGATACTGCCGGTGGTGCGGAAAATGGTGGCCTTACAGTGACGGAAGGGATGTTGCGTTGATGACTAGCTTCATTGGCCGAGGGTGCTACAACCTTAAGGGACGTTTGGTAGTTAGTCCAGGCTTGAAAATGCATGGTGGTTAAGTGTCTATGCATGCAACTAGTATTGAGACTTTTCAGATTCTGACCTCTGCTTAAGCTAGTAGAACATTTTTGACAGATGACTTTGCGCTGATCAATTGGATGTTGTTTAAAAAATGGATGTTGTTTAAAAAAATGCCAGACTGCACTCTTCCTAGCATCGGATCCCTTTTCAGGGATTGCAGACTGAGCTTTAACCGGATGGCAACGCTGTGCTCCAACAGGTTTTGGCTTTGACACGCGTTTTGGGCCAGATAGGGGCCCGGCAGATGGAACCTGTTGCGATGTTGATGCCTGCTGCGGCCCCTCCTCCACCTCCGCTTCTGAACTACTGCTGCCTGCACCCTGTTCCCCCAATGGCTGCCAATCGGGGTCAACAACCGGGTCATCTATTACCTCCTCTTCGAGCTCGTGTGCAACTTCGTCTGTGTCACTGTGTCGGTCTGTGGTATAGCGTTCGTGGCGGGGCAACATAGTCTCATCAGGGTCTGATTGTGGATCTGTACCCTGAGAGGGCAATGTGGTGGTCTGAGTCAAAGGAGCAGCATAGTACTCTGGCTGTGGCTGTGCATCAGTGCACTCCATGTCTGAATCTACTTGTAATGGGCATGGCCTGTTAAGTTTTTCACTTTCTAAGCCAGGGACGGTATGTGTAAAGAGCTCCATGGAGTGACCCGTTGTGTCGCCTGCTGCATCCTTCTCTCTTGTTGTAGTTTTTGCTGAGGAGGACAAGGAAGCGACTTGTCCCTGACCGTGAACATCCACAAGCGACGCGCTGCTTTTACATTTACCAGTTTCAGAAGAGGAGGCAAAAGAGCTAGAGGCTGAGTCTGCAATGTAAGCCAAAACTTGCTGTTGCTGCTCCGGCTTTAAAAGCGTTTTTCCTACTCCCAGAAAAGAGAGCGTTCGAGGCCTTGTGTAGCCAGACGACGAAACTGGCTCCACAGCTCCAGACTTAGGTGGAATATTTTTATCCCCACGACCACCTGATGCTCCACTACCACTACCATCATTACCAGCTGACAATGAACGCCCACGGCCACGACCTCTTGCACCAGACTTCCTCATTGTTTTAAAAAATTAACCAAAGTAACTTTATTTGTTGCTGTCAAACAACTTACACGGTGAGCTATAACTTCAGTATTATTTCTATATCCCTTAACAGGTTGGTGAGACCACAAGGAAAATCAGGCACAATGTTACACACTCTGTTTTCTGTGGCACAAAATCACAGAGATGACACACACGCAGGACTCACTCAAGCACTAATGTCAATATTATTCTCCCACCTAATTTTTTTTTTTTTTTTTTCTCAGGGAGACTTTAGAAACCAAATAAGATAAAATGTTTTTTTTCAGGGACAATTTAGAAACCAAATACTACTAAAAAAAAAAAAAATAGCCTTTCTATGGCCCACAATTAGAGAGAGAGAGGTGGCACACCCAGGAGTCAAGACTGGCACACAAGCTGAAAGGGCAATATTACTCTCCCACTGTTTTTTTATGTATTTTTTTTTTCAGGGAGACTTTAGAAACCCAATAATATTAAAAAAAACACAAAAATAAATAGGCTTTGTATGGCCCACAATTAGAGAGAGAGAGGTGGCACACCCAGGAGTCAAGACTGGCACACAAGCTGAAAGGGCAATATTACTCTCCCACTGTTTTTTTATGTATTTTTTTTTTTTCAGGGAGACTTTAGAAACCAAATAATATTAAAAAAAGCAAAAAAATAAATAGGCTTTCTATGGCCCACAATTAGAGAGAGAGAGGTGGCACACCCAGGAGTCAAGACTGGCACACAAGCTGAAAGGGCAATATTACTCTCCCACTGTTTTTTTATGTATTTTTTTTTTCAGGGAGACTTTAGAAACCCAATAATATTAAAAAAAAACAAAAAATAAATAGGCTTTGTATGGCCCACTGAATGAGAGATGGCACACACAGGAGTGGCACACAAGCCCTGACTGAGGCCAATATTTTTCTCCCACTGATTGATGTAGTGTTTTTGTGTTGAGGTAGATTTTAGAACACAAATCTAGGAAAAAAATAAATAGGCTTTCTATGGCCCACAATTAGAGAGAGAGAGGTGGCACACCCAGGAGTCAAGACTGGCACACAAGCTGAAAGGGCAATATTACTCTCCCACTGTTTTTTTATGTATTTTTTTTTTTCAGGGAGACTTTAGAAACCAAATAATATTAAAAAAAGCACAAAAATAAATAGGCTTTCTATGGCCCACAATTAGAGAGAGAGGTGGCACACCCAGGAGTCAAGACTGGCACACAAGCTGAAAGGGCAATATTACTCTCCCACTGTTTTTTTATGTTTTTTTTTTTTTTCAGGGAGACTTTAGAAACCCAATAATATTAATAAAAACAAAAAAATAAATAGGCTTTGTATGGCCCACTGAATGAGAGATGGCACACACAGGAGTGGCACACAAGCCCTGACTGAGGCCAATATTTTTCTCCCACTGATTGATGTAGTGTTTTTGTGTTGAGGTAGATTTTAGAACACAAATCTAGGAAAAAAATAAATAGGCTTTCTATGGCCCACAATTAGAGAGAGAGAGGTGGCACACCCAGGAGTCAAGACTGGCACACAAGCTGAAAGGGCAATATTACTCTCCCACTGTTTTTTTATGTATTTTTTTTTTCAGGGAGACTTTAGAAACCAAATAATATTAAAAAAAGCAAAAAAATAAATAGGCTTTCTATGGCCCACAATTAGAGAGAGAGAGGTGGCACACCCAGGAGTCAAGACTGGCACACAAGCTGAAAGGGCAATATTACTCTCCCACTGTTTTTTTATGTTTTTTTTTTTTTTTCAGGGAGACTTTAGGAACCCAATAATATTAAAAAAAAACAAAAAAATAAATAGGCTTTGTATGGCCCACAATTAGAGAGAGAGAGGTGGCACACCCGGGAGTCAAGACTGGCACACAAGCTGAAAGGGCAATATTACTCTCCCACTGTTTTTTTATGTATTTTTTTTTTTCAGGGAGACTTTAGAAACCAAATAATATTAAAAAAAGCAAAAAAATAAATAGGCTTTCTATGGCCCACAATTAGAGAGAGAGAGGTGGCACACCCAGGAGTCAAGACTGGCACACAAGCTGAAAGGGCAATATCACTCTCCCACTGTTTTTTTATGTATTTTTTTTTTTCAGGGAGACTTTAGAAACCAAATAATATTAAAAAAAGCAAAAAAATAAATAGGCTTTCTATGGCCCACAATTAGAGAGAGAGAGGTGGCACACCCAGGAGTCAAGACTGGCACACAAGCTGAAAGGGCAATATTACTCTCCCACTGTTTTTTTATGTTTTTTTTTTTTTTTTCAGGGAGACTTTAGAAACCAGATAATATTAAAAAAAGCAAAAAAATAAATAGGCTTTCTATGGCCCACAATTGGAGAGAGAGAGGTGGCACACCCAGGAGTCAAGACTGGCACACAAGCTGAAAGGGCAATATTACTCTCCCACTGTTTTTTTATGTATTTTTTTTTTTCAGGGAGACTTTAGAAACCCAATAATATTAAAAAAAACAAAAAAATAAATAGGCTTTGTATGGCCCACTGAATGAGAGATGGCACACACAGGAGTGGCACACAAGCCCTGACTGAGGCCAATATTTTTCTCCCACTGATTGATGTAGTGTTTTTGTGATGAGGTAGATTTTAGAACACAAATCTAGGAAAAAAATAAACAGGCTTTCTATGGCCCACAATTAGAGAGAGAGAGGTGGCACACCCAGGAGTCAAGACTGGCACACAAGCTGAAAGGGCAATATTACTCTCCCACTGTTTTTTTATGTATTTTTTTTTTCAGGGAGACTTTACAAACCCAATAATGTTAAAAAAAACAAAAAAATAAATAGGCTTTGTATGGCCCACAATTAGAGAGAGAGAGGTGGCACACCCAGGAGTCAAGACTGGCACACAAGCTGAAAGGGCAATATTACTCTCCCACTGTTTTTTTATGTATTTTTTTTTTCAGGGAGACTTTAGAAACCAAATAATAATAACAAAAAAAATAAAAATAAATAGGCTTTCTATGGCCCACTGAATGAGAGATAGCACACACAGGAGTGGCACACAAGCCCTGACTGAGGCCAATATTTTTCTCCCACTGATTGATGTAGTGTTTTTGTGTTGAGGTAGATTTTAGAACACAAATCAAGGAAAAAAATAAATAGGCTTTCTATGGCCCACTCAGTGAGAGATGGCACACACAGGGATGGCACTGTAGCAGAAATGCCAATCTTAATCTTCCACAAAAAAAAAAAAAAAAAAAACAGGGACTGTCCTACAATTACTATCTCCCTGCAGTAATGTAAGCCAGGTATGGCAGGCAGCAATAGGAGTGGACTGATGCACAAATTAAATAAAATGTGGACAAACAAAAAAGATAGCTGTGCAGAAAGGAAGGAACAAGAGGATATGTGCTTTGAAAAAAGCAGTTGGTTTCCACAGTGGCGTACACACAGCAATACAGCTATCACGGAGCCTTCTAGGGCAGCCCAATGAGCTACAGCGCTGAGGGGAAAAAATAAAATAAAATAGCTTCCACTGTCCCTGCACACCGAAGGTGGTGTTGGACAGTGGAAATCGCTACAGCACAAGCGGTTTGGTGGTTAGTGGACCCTGCCTAACGCTATCCCTGCTTCTGACGAAGCGGCAGCAACCTCTCCCTAAGCTCAGATCAGCAGCAGTAAGATGGCAGTCGGCGGGAACGCCCCTTTATAGCCCCTGTGACGCCGCAGACAGCAAGCCAATCACTGCAATGCCCTTCTCTAAGATGGTGGGGACCAGGACCTATGTCATCACGCTGCCCACACTCTGCGTTCACCTTCATTGGCTGAGAAATGGCGCTTTTCGCGTCATTGAAACGCGACTTTGGCGCGAAAGTCGCGTACCGCATGGCCGACAAGCACAGGGGTCGGATCGGGTTTCATGAGACGCCGACTTAGCCAAAAGTCGGCGACTTTTGAAAATGAACGACCCGTTTCGCTCAACCCTAGTCGGGAGATGAGGAGAGCTGTTCTCCTCTGACTGGCATGGCCAGAAACCTTGAATGAATGACCCCACAGAAGTACCCATAATTTTGGAGAGCTCAGTAATGTGTTGGTGTTCCTTCTCCTGGTCCGAAGACTGGAAAGATCTAGAGAGAGTGTCTGCCTTGATGTTCTTATTTGCTGGCCGAAAATGGAATGCAAAATTGATTAGGGAGAAAAACAGAGACCACCTGGCTTGTTTTGGGTTGAGTTTCTGTGTGGATTGCAGATATGCTAGTTGTTTATGACCATGAATAGCTCCCTCAAGCTAGAAGTGCCACTCCTCCAGAGCCAACTTAATTGCTAACAGTTCTAGATAGCCAATAGAGTAATTGCATTCAGCAGCAGAGAAGACCTTAGAAAAGAAGCCACAAGTCACCATGCGGCCAGAAGAAGACTTCTGGGTAAGAATGGCTCTGGCCCCAGAAGAAGAACAATCTATAGAATTAAAGAATGTTAGTGTTGGAAGGGACCTCAAGGGTCATCGTGTCCAACCCCCTGCTCGATGCAAAATTTAATCTGTATCTTCTCGCTTTCAGTTTTTTCCATTGCTTCTCATGTTTCCATGTGCAAATGGAATAATGACGATCCTTCTACTCTGTGACATCACTTCAGATATTTGTAGGCAGCTTTTAAGTCTCCTCTTAGCCTTCTTTTTTGTAAGTTAAACATTCCCAGATAATTTGACTGTTTGTTGTAGGGCATACTTTGCAGTCCGGTTACCATCCTGGTAGCTCTTTTCTGAACTTGCTCCAGTTTTTCAATGTCTTTTTTAAAATGTGGTGCCCAGAACTAGACACAGTATTCCTGATTTAGGCCTGACCAAGGAAGAGTAAAGGGAGATAATTACTTCACATGATCTAGACTCTATGCTTCTCTTTTTTCATATTTTTTCCAGCCACAATCATCAGTTTTATACAGTACTGTTAGTATAAAAATGTATGGAAAGTAACACAGGTAGTTGACTTACAGTAAAACATTTTATAATGACGTAGGAGCAGTCAGCCAGGGTCTGGGATACCATTTACAGCTTGGAATTGAAGTTTCAATGAGGACCTGGTGGTTAAGGGAGCAGCATAAACCTTCTTAGCTGGGAGCCCTGACACCTCCTACAACAGCTCAAATTTTTCTCTTTTCCCAGCCACACTCAATTGGCACAAGCATCAGTTTCATAGACTGATATTGGTAGAAAAATACATGGATAGTAACACAGGTAGTTAATTGAAAGTAAGTGCAGACCTGCCTGTCTGGGAGCCCTACTTCTGCAGTCAAAACTGGCGACACCACCAATCCTCCTGCCTCTGGACCCACAGTGCTTATAGGGACTACTTTCCCTGTCCGTGCCACTCCGGATCCTCATATTTTCTTCTCCAGGGAAAATGCTGTGTCCATGCTGGACATTGTTCTTTTCCTTTCCCATTACCCTCTGCTTAAAAGTGAGGTTTGATAAAGGCCCAACAAGGGGTCGAAACGTTACCTCAAAACTTTATTTAATCACTGTGGTGTGCCCTATTAAAAATTTAATGTTTATGACGCAAATCCATATCCTGAGTGCGGTTGTTTTTTTTAGCTCTGCAGAATGGCACATATGTGGTTCCCCACAATCAGTTGGGCATTTCGAAATATGTGACGTGGGGAAAGCAAAGGCGATTGAGGTGCCATCTATAAAGATTGTACTGTGCATGATTTTAAGGTGGAGGAAGAAGAGGAGAGGCCACTTGATACAGTGTTTGCCATCCACTGGAGCCCATGCTCATACTGAGCCTCATCAACAAGGTGTACTGCTGTGAGGCTGTCAAAGAAAGGGAGTGAAGTAGCCCATCCAGTAACAGATGTCGTCAGTGGTCTTTGGATAGGACAAGACAGTGTTTGTTCAGTTGAGCTTTCACTAACATTAACACCTAACCTACATACATGTTGAACACCAAGCCTATTCCCCCTTCCATCATGACTTCAACGATTTGGAGTAACTATTTGGCCTCGTGGCTGCATCACTATAGTAGGCCTACTGATTTTTTACGTGGAAATCTGACTTTCTGATTTGCCCATGAAACAAAGTTTTTGCACCAACAATTTGGAGTATCTAATTGGGCCTCATGGGTGCACAACTATATTAGGCTTAACAATTTTTACGTGGAAATTTGGCCTTCTGATTGGCCACTGAAGCACAGTTTTAGCACAAATGATTAGGAGTAGCTAATTGGCACTCAACGCTGCAACACTATATTAGGCCTAACGATTTTTAAGTGGATATCTGGTCTTCTGATTTGACACTGAAGCACAATGTTAACAAAAAGATTTGGAGTAGCTAATGGGGCTTCCGGAGCCTTCCATACAGTTTTTGCACAATCTACTTCGATGCTGGAATATTGATTTCACACAGGATAAGTTCACTTTTAGCACCATCACAAGCGCAGAAGCAATTTCACTATGCTGTGTCACTGAGCAAATGGCGTCAGCAAAAAAGATGTTCTCTTTTTATGTGGCCAAGGACATGTGACTTTGGCAACCAATCAAAGAAGCCCTTGTGTCATGACATTGTGGACGGTTTGTGTGCCCACATTGGTTGCCGGAATCAACATACAAAGTTAAGGGAAGAAAAAAAAATGTGCACCGCTGCTGTAACCTCTTTACATGCTCCTCTAACTTAGACACACCCCTCCCCTCATCAAACTCATCCCCTCGATTTCCTTGCTCATCATACAGCACCATTATCATAGCCAAAGTAATAACAAAAGTATTAGTGTGAACGCAAAGATTTACCGAACTGTGACCAACTTTTGCTGACTTTTAGTAAAAATGCATGTGAAAATGAACAGGAATCCGAATGTGCCACGTTTGTGCCTAATTTGAGATTGGCGAACGTTTTCCAAACACATTCGCTCATATCTAGTAAAAATGTCCCAAAATTTATGGTCAGAAGGCTCACATCTTCCACATTGCATTGGTGTTGCTGGGCCTGGATTGAGTCTGTGCTGATGATCAGGAGCCATATTCCATACATTCATGTATCCTGGTTTAGTTGTGGAGGATCATGGATGCCTCTACTACAGAGTGAAAATTCATCTCATTTAATTGGAAGCTTGATATAAGCCCCCTTCATTTAGCCCAAAATATTCAGAGAGAAAATTCCACAACTCTATCTGAATATGACAACAGTTAATTAAAACCATTCCACTGTTGGTCCTGACCACGTCGTGAAAATGGCCTTATAACATTCCTAGTTAATTATAATGCCTCATCTCCAACAACAACTGAAGGAAAAGGATGTAATTTTGAGCCAGGTAAGCATTGCGGGGTTGGGACACTCAATTCTTTGATCAGAAGCCGCAGACTCATTATGGAAGAACTGAAGATTTGGAAATGCCCAGTTCTTCCATAGGCCCCAATATTAACAATTACAAACCTGTATTTACTGTCAGCCAAGGCTGCAGCACAACCAAAAAATACATTTTCTAATTGTAATATTAGGACTGCTTTTTCATGAAGATGTGTTTTCCATCCAGGTCCCATATGCATTTAGGCAACTGGCATCTTTCCTCAAAACCACAGGCAATGCATTCCCATTCTTGACATTCCCAGCCTTAAGGGATGAACTCTGGCATCACAATGGGTTGTAGTTTTTCCCATATCTCATCACAAATTATTCTAATGATTCCAGAAATGGTTGTCTTGCCCAGGAGGCACTCCAGGTGTAAGGCAGCATAGGATTGGCCCGAAGACAGAAACTTATAGATGTTAAAGCATAAGATTCTGAAAAAATATTGTTTTTCTCATTTCCAAAGATTATTTTAAGCCTATCCAAAACTGTTACACATTATACTACTTTTTTGAAAAAAAAAAAAAACAGAAAAAAAAACACCGACAGCAGTAATATGGATATGGTTTTAAAATAGTGATGAGCGAGTGTACTCGTTGCTCGGGTTTTCCCGAGCACGCTCGGGTGACCTCTGAGTATTTGTTAGTGTTCGGATGTTTAGTTTTCATCGCTTCTGCTGAATGATTTACAGCTACTCGCCATGTGACAATAGGCAAATTGTCAAGATATAGCCCCACATACAGGCTCTGAAAGTGTCCTCTTGTGGTTCTTTGAGTTGAGTGGATGAACCCACAATCCACACAACTTCCTCGTATCCACTATTATTGGGTACCATTCACCAAATTTGTGAGATATCACCAAGTGGAATAGAACACATTCAGTTGTGTTCATCATGATATGGAATGACATAATGACAGACAATGGAAAGGAAACCACTCCAATAGATGCAGGGGATATCCTACTAAAACATTCAGGAAGTGCTCCCAATGTGAGGCATAGGAATAAGAAAGTGCCTTTTTATAGGATTCTAAACAATCAGCCCCTACTAGTGCATTTGATTGAAAAAACATGTTCTAAATCAAAACACATACGGAAGCTATATGGACACCACATGGATAACATGGCATAAAGAAATGTAGACTTGCCTTGCACACGCATTACAAATGGTAGACCATACGACTTTCACTCTCACCACTTTCATGGATGAGAATGTGACCGATTTCTTTCTATGCTTGTGTGACCCCAGCCATAGGATTACACTGAAAAGGTAAGGACAATAGAGATAATTATAATCATTTGCAGCAGAATAAATTCTTATTTATAATACTTTATTTTATAATAGTAGAATATTGCTTATTTTATAATCATTTTATTTTTTTATACAATAGTTGGGTGAAAGAAAAATATCACAATTGAAGTTTAATGTATGTAAAACTCCTATTCAAAAGTGTTAGGTAGAGTGATTGAAATCAAGACAGATGTTTGTGTCACTTCAGGCTCCTGAAAGTGAGCCAAATCACTCGTTAGATATTTGACCTAGGTTATTATATTCAAATGTTAAAAATGGAGGTGTGATTAAATATCTTCTCTTTTTGAACATTGCGTTGAAAGCTGGAAATTGCAAAACATATAATACATTTCCATTTCAAAAGGAGGTGCTTTAGAAATGTGCAGCTCTGGCACTTTTCTTGAGTAAAAGGAATAACCCTTTTTAGTAGCGATGAGCCAGTTATTATTAAATTCTCAGCTTTATTTTCAGTTTGGACTTCCTAATTTATGACTAAAGTGACTTTTCTTTTATAAAATTTCAGTCTTTTTTTCCTTGCTACTTAAAAGATTTATTTAAGTTTAAGTTCACGCTGAGTTTTAGGTGAGGTTTTGGTGCTGCGAATTTTCACTGAACAAAAGATGTAGCATCTTACAATTTCAGCATGGATGGGATTTATAGAAATCTCATGCCCACTCTGCTTTTTTTTTAATGCTGCACAAACTGACCTCCGGGGCATTTTTGGAATATGGAACATTTCCATGTCTCTTGCGGGCATGTTGTATCTTATGTATGGATCTTTCACTTACCATTGCATTAGACTTAGAAAATGTGCAAGCAATAAAGAACAATTTTAATGCAAAAACGCACTATATCTGCATGTAATCACACCTGACTATCAATTAAGTTTTATGAAAGCAAAAAAAAACACAGTTTCAAAAGCAATATTTTTTTTTAACCCCTTTGTGACCGGGCCAATTTGTTAAAAATCTGACCACTGTCACTTTATGTAGTAATAACTCTGGAACGCTTCAACGTATCCCAGTGATTTTGAGATTTTTTTTTCATGATATATTGTACTTTATGATAATGGTAAATTTAGGTTGACATGTTTTGAGTTTATAAAAAAAATATGAAAAATTTGTAAAAAATAAAAAAATTGCAATTTTCAAACATTTGATGATTATTCCTTTAATCCAGATACTCACATCACACAAAACATTAATAAATTACATTTTCCTCATGTCTGCTTTACATCAGCATCATTTGTCAAATGTTGTTTTATTTTGTTAGCATTTTAGAAGGTTTAAAAATGTAGCAGCAACTTCTCATGTTTTAAGGAATTTACAAAACTCATTTTTTATAGGGACCTGTTCAGTTTTGAAGTGACTTTGGGGGTCCTATATATTGGAAACCCCCAAAGTTATACCATTTAAAAAAAATGCATCCCTCAATGTATTCACAATTGGTTTCAGGTATTTTATTAACCCTTCAGGTGCTTTTCAGGAATTCCCTTACAAAAACCTGGTGGAATATCAAAAGCTTGGAGGAGTTTAAGAGGCTGGGTTTGGTTCCACTTGGATTGAGAGTTCAAATTTTTCCAGCTTGGGATGTTGATATATCGTTCAAAAATATTTGGGAATTTGGCTTGTCCAAATGTGCTGTGATCATTATGGACATGCTAATTGATCATGACCGTGTTGTGATGGATAAACTTAAAGAGGATATCAAGTTTAGGGAATCCAAACTTGACACATTTGATATGGAAGGACAAGTCACACCATTTAAAGAACGCCTTAAAACAACCATTGATTTCATGCAATGGTAATAGGAGGAGGGTAGATACGGCACCTACAAGGGATGCTTCACTAGTTGCAGCTATTGAACCAGTATCAAGTGATTTTTTATCCTCCGATGTAAGCGATAGAGAAAACGCACTAAGCGGGGCAGACGTAAGCCCCACAAACATCAAAAGAAGGGGGAGGAGACACAGGGACTGATCTGTCTCTTTCAGGAGGAATACGAGGAGGAACCACCAGAATTGTTAAAAAATCCTATGGAAACAGATGCCCGGACTATGGGTGAGTTACAAATAATTAGTTTGTCCTCCTATGTACTCTCCCCTGATGAAACCTCTTTATTATCTAAAGGCCTTTCTTTCTCACTGACTAACTCATTGGGCAAATTTAAATTTACAAAGGACCTGTATCTTTTCTGTAGGCAGCTTACTTTCAAACTTATCTCACCAGGCATCTGTGAATGACACAGTCCCTGATAGTGACAGACAAGTTTTCCGCAATCTGCTGGAATTGCTAAAGGAAAATGAAAATGGCCCTGGTAAGTCTACTAGATTCACTGGTCGTACAAATATTTTTTGAAACTGTCTGTAAGGATATCAATAAATTTTGATTAAAAGGGGTCCCCCCAAAAATCTGACTAAGGGAGAGAACCGGGCCTTGTAACAACTGAGAAAACAGGAATCCTTTGTCATTAAAGAGGCAAAAAAAGGGGGAAACATAGTTATCTGGCCTAAGGAGATGTATACTAGGGAGGCTAAACAACAGGTTTTGTCTTCCGATCCAACGGCGGTTTTCAAGACACAGATTGACCGATTGATATCAGGTGCCTACTACCATGGTATCATCGACAAGAAAGAAAAGGAGTTTCTCTCTACCAAGCATCAAAGCGTACCAACACTGTACATGTTACCAAAAGTTCATAGATCTATAGGTACGCCAGGTACGCTGATCATTCCCGGTATCGGGGGTCTGTTTGAATGACCCTGTATTTATCTGTACCACTTTTTACAACATTTTGTTTGCTCCCTAGGTACCTTTGTCAGGGGCTCGGTGCATCTAATCCAACTCTTGGAAGAGCTTACCGTACCTGCTAGCACTATTATTGTATCCATTGACAAGGAATCACTTTACACCATGATTTGGCACCACCTGGGTATCCACGCAGTGGTTTTTTTTCTGGATAAGGGCTTGGGTAGAGATAGAAAGCACGACTCCTTCATTTTGGACCTTTTGAAAATAATACTGGAAAAAACTATTTTGTTTTTGACCGAGTCTTTTATAGGTAGTCCTCTGGGACCACAATTGGTGCCAGATGTGCACTTTTTTATGCAAATCTTCAAGGGATGGTGGGAGGACACCCATTTGCGACATCTGGCACCCTTTCGGTGCTCTGTATTAAGGTGGTATTGATATATCGATGATATACTGTTTTTTTGGACTGGGCCTTTGGAGGACTGTAATCGCTTCATTGAGGATCATAATATAAACCCATGGAACATCAAATTGACTTCCTGTACCTCCACGACAATGGTCAATTTTTTGGACCTTCAGATTTCTATTCAGGGGAATCATATACATACTTGCCTGTATCGAAAAGAAATTGCAACCAATAGTTTGCTACACTACTCAAGTGCCCATCTGGCACACTTATGGTATTCTGAAGGGACAGTATTTGAGCGTCAGATGCAATTGTAGCACTCTGAATGACTTCTAAAATGAATCTCACAACCTTACACGGAGGTTCATGGCCAGGGGGTACCCCCATAAGATCATCTCAAAGACCATTAGACATTCTCAGAATATTGAATGTTGCAGGGACTTATGCAAATTAATAATGTCTCCAGTTAGTTTGTAAAAGCTATCATCCTTCATGTTAGTGCCTGCAACTTGTTCACAAGGAAATACCAAAAACACCATGAACGCCAAGCCGCTTCCCGAGATGACAAATCCATAGTAACAAAATCAGTATGTGTGCCTCCGCAAGGAAAAGGTCTGAAAAAAAAACAGGAATCTCTAAGGAAAACAAAAGTTTGTGGGCACCACAGGTCAAGAAGTATATCGATCAGGGATCAACCTTATGCATACTGAATGTGCATACAAGACAAAGAAAAAAAGAGCACAGACAAAAATCCTTTGACCAACAGTGTTTTTTTCTGTGTCTATTGGAATTTTTAATTGTTTTTATTGTGTGGCTCATGTTTGCTCTTTTTTGTTATCCTATTAACCCCTTAACCCTCAAGGGTGGTTTGCACGTTAATGATCGGGCCAATTTTTCCAACTCTGACCACTGTCCCTTTAGGAGGTTATAACTCTGGAATGCTTCAACGGATCCTGATGATTCTGAGAACGTTTTCTCATGACTAGTGTTGAGCATTCCGATGCTGCAAGTATCGGGTATCGGCCGATACTTGCTGTATCGGAATTTCCGATACCGAGATCCGATATTTTTGTAATATCGGATATCGGTATCGAAACAACATTAATGTAAAAAGGTGTAAAAGAAAGAATTAAAATAAAAAAAATCGCTATACTCACCTGTCCGACGCAGCCGGGACCTCGGCGATTGTAAGCGGCAGCGTTGTTTCTTTAAAATTTGCGCTTTTACTTGCTTACGTGAATTCCCGGCTTCTGATTGGTCAGGGCGGCCATGTTGCCGGGACTCGGACCAATCACAGCAAGCCGTGACGAAATTACGTCACGGCTTGCTGTGATTGGTCCGCGTCCCGGCAACATGGCCGCCATTAACCAATCACAAGCCGTGACGTCACGGGAGGCTGGACACGCGCTTATTTTGAAAAGCGCGCGTGTCCAGCCTCCCGTGACGTCACGGCTTGTGATTGGTCACGGCGCCATATTGCCGGGATGCGGACCAATCACAGCAAGCCGTGACGAAATTACGTCACGGCTTGCTGTGATTGGTCCGCGTCCCAGGAACATGGCCGCCATTAACCAATCACAAGCCGTGACGTCACGGGAGGCTGGACACGCGCTTATTTTGAAAAGCGCGCGTGTCCAGCCTCCCGTGACGTCACGGCTTGTGATTGGTCACGGCGCCATATTGCCGGGACGCGGACCAATCACAGCAAGCCGTGACGTAATTTCGTCACGGCTTGCTGTGATTGGTCCGCATCCCGGCAATATGGCGCCGTGACCAATCACAAGCCGTGACGTCACGGGAGGCTGGACACGCGCGCTTTTCAAAATAAGCGCGTGTCCAGCCTCCCGTGACGTCACGGCTTGTGATTGGTTAATGGCGGCCATGTTGCCGGGACGCGGACCAATCACAGCAAGCCGTGACGTAATTTCGTCACGGCTTGCTGTGATTGGTCCGAGTCCCGGCAACATGGCCGCCCTGACCAATCAGAAGCCGGGAATTCACGTAAGCAAGTAAAAGCGCGAATTTTAAAGAAACAACGCTGCCGCTTACAATCGCCGAGGTCCCGGCTGCGTCGGACAGGTGAGTATAGCGATATTTTTTATTTTAATTCTTTATTTTACACATTTATATGGTTCCCAGGGCCTGAAGGAGAGTTTCCTCTCCTTCAGACCCTGGGAACCATCAGGAATACCGTCCGATACCTGAGTCCCATTGACTTGTATTGGTATCGGGTATCGGTATCGGATTGGATCCGATATTTTGCCGGTATCGGCCGATACTTTCCGATACCGATACTTTCAAGTATCGGACGGTATCGCTCAACACTACTCATGACACATTGTGTTTCATGACAATGGTAAAATTTATTTGATATTAACTGTGTTTATTTGTGAAAAAAGCAGAAATTTGGCACAAATTTTGAAAATTTTGCAATTTTCCAACTTTGAATTTTTATGCCCTTAAATCACAGATATGTCACACAAAATACTTAAAAAGTAACATTTCCCACATATCTACTTTACATCAGCACAAATTTGGAACCAATATTTTTTTTGTTAGGGAGTTATAAGGGTTAAAAGTTGACCAGCAATTTCTCATTTTTACAGCACCATTTTTTTTAGGGACTACATCACATTTGAAGTCACTTTGAGGGGTCTATATGATAGAAAATACCAAAGTGTGACATCATTCTAAAAATTGCACCCCTAAAGGTGCTCAAAACCACAGTCAAGAAGTTTATTAACCCTTCAGGTATTTCACAAGAATTTTTGGAATGTTTTAAAAAAAATTAACTTTTTTTCACAAAACATTTATTTCAGCTCCAATTTGTTTTATTTTACCAAGGGTAACAGGAGAAATTGGACCCCAAAAGTTGTTGTGCAATTTGTCCTCAGTATGATGATATGCAATATGTGGGGGTAAACCACTGTTTGGGCTCATGCCAGAGCTTGGAAGGGAAGGAGTGCCGTTTGACTTTTCAATGCAAAATTGACTGGAATTGAGATGAAATGCCATGTAGAGTTTGGAGAGCCTCTGATGTGCCTAAACATTGAAACCCCCCACAAATGACACCATTTTTGAAAATAGACCCCCTAAGGAACTTATCTAGATGTATGGTGAGCACTTTGACCCACTAAGTTCTTAACAGAAGTTTATAATGTAGAGCTCTAAAAATTAAAAAATCATATTTTTTCACAAAAATGATATTTTCGCCCCCAATATTTTATTTTCCCAAAGGTAACAGAAGAAATTGGACCCCAAAAGTTGTTGTGCAATTTGCCCTGAGTACGCTGATATCCCATATGTGGGAGAAAACAACTGTTTGGGCGCATGACAGAGCTCGGCAGGGAAGGAGCACCGTTTGGAATGCAGACTTAGATGGAATAATCTGCAGGCGTCACATTGCGTTTGCAGAGACCCTGATGTACCTAAACAGTAGAAACCCCCACAAGTGACCTCATTTTGGAAAGTAGACCCCCTAAGGAACTTATCTAGATGTGTTGTGAGAACTTTTAACCCCAAGTGTTTCACTACAGTTTGTAATGTAGAGCCGTGAAAATAACAATTCTTTTTTTTCCACAAAAATTATTTTTCAGCCCCCAGTTTTGTATTTTCTCAAGGGTAACAGGAGAAATTGGACCCCAAAAGTTGTTGTCCAATTTGTCCTGAGTACGCTGATACCCCATATGTTGGGGTAAACCCCTGTTTTGGCGCATGGGAGAGCTCGGAAGGGAAGGAGTACTTTTTTACTTTTTCAATGCAGAATTGGGAGAATTGAGAGCGGACTCCTTGTCATGTTTGGAGAGCCCCTGATGTGCCTAAACAGTGAAAACCCCCCAATTCTAACTGAAACCCTAACCCAAACACACCCCTAACCCTAATCCCAACCCTAACCATAACCCTAACCACACCCCTAAACTGAACATGCCCCTAAACCTAATCCTAACCATAACCACACCCCTAACTCCAATACACCCCTAACCATAATCCCAACTATAACCCTAACCACACCCCTAACCCTGAAATGCCCCTAACCCTGAAATGCCCCTAACCCTAATCCCAACCCTATTCCCAACCATAAATGTAATTCAAACACTAACCCTAACTGTAGCCCCAACCCTAACTGTAGCCCTAACCCTAGCTTTAGCCCCAATCCTCACCCTAACTTTAGCCCCAACCCTAACTTTAGCCCCAAACCTAACCCTAACTTTAGCCCCAACACTAACCATAACTTTAGCCCCAACGCTAACCATAACTTTAGCCGCAACCCTAACCCTAACTTTGCTGCAACCTTAACTTTAGCCCCAACCCTAACTTAAGCCCCAACCCTAACCCTAACTGTAACCCCAACACTAACCATAACTGTAGCCCAAACCCTAACTCTAACTGCAGCCCCAACAATAACTGTAGCCCCAATGCTAGCTGTAGCCCTAACCCTAACTTTATCCCCAACCATAACTTTAGCCCAACCCTAACTCTAACTTTAGCCCCAACTCTAACCCAAACTTTAGCCCCAACACTAACACTAACCCTACTGGGAAAATGGAAATAAATACATTTTTTTAATTTAATTATATTTCCCTAACTAAGAAGGTGATGAAAGGGGGCTTGATTTACTTTTATAGTGGGTTTTCTAGTGGATTTTTATGATTGGCAACTGTCATACACTAAAAGACGCTTTTTATTGCAAAAAATAGTTTTTGTGTCTCCACATTTTGAGAGCTATAATTTTTCCATATTTTTGTCCAGAGTCATGTGAGGTCTTGTTTTTTGCAGGACGAGTTGACGTTTTTAATGGTACCATTTTCGGGCACATGACATTTTTTGATCGCTTTTTATTCCGATTTTTGTTAGGTAGAATGGGCCAGTTTTATAGGTCGGGTTGTTACGGATACGGTGATACTAAATATGTGTACTTTTATTGCTTTTTTTAACTTACTGTAGATAAAGAAATGTATTTATTGGAACAATATATATATATTTTTTCATTATTTAGGAATTTTTTTTTTTTTTACTTTTTACTTTGTCTCAGTGTGGGACATCACAGTATAGTGTCAGATTGCTGATCTAACACTTTTTAAAGCACTTTGTCAGATCAGCGATCTGACAGGCAGTGCAGGAGGCTTGCTTACAAGCCACCTCCCTGCAGGACCCAGAAGGAGCCCCACAGCCATTTTGGATCTGGGGCCTGCAGGGCAGAGGAGGTAGGAAACCCTCTGAACAATGCGAACACATCGCATTGTTCTGAAGGTCTTAGGGAAGCACACAGGGAGCCCCCTTCCTGAGCGATGCTTCCCTATGCCGCCAGAACGCTGTGAACATATTTGATTGCAGTGTTCCGGGGGTTAATGTGTCGGGAGCGGTCCATGACCACTTCTGGCACATAGTTTCGGATGTCAGCTGTAATAATCAGCTGACACCCGGCGGCGATCAGCCGCACTCCCCCCGTGAGCGCAGCCTATTGCCTATGACGTACTATTCCATCCATGGGAGGTAGGGCCCGGGTCACATGGACAAAATAATACGTCTAATGGCAGAAAGGGGTTAAATAAAATATTGTTGTTCAGGTGATCCGTGTCATTATGCATATTCTTTGGTTCTCTTTGTCCTGTATGCACATTCCGTATGCATAGGGTTGATCCCTGACCAATATATTTCTTTACCTGTGGTGCCTGCAAACCTTTTTTGTGTTCCTAAAACAACTACCTTAAGCACCGTAAGATTCCTGACGTGTATTTCCTGCATAGACAGGGTTTTTTAAGCATTTTTTTGTTTTGTAAAAAATCTGCTATGTGCCAGGCAAAGGGAAAGGTTAGAGGCCCGACGCCAGCGCACTGCAGTACTTTGCTCTGCCCTCAACAGGGCAGACAAAGTACGCTTGCACCGGAGCTGCGGCGTGAAGACAAGAAGAGGACATCATCATAAGAAGATAGGAGGCCCCGGATCGGACCCCAACGCCCATCGGACCGGACCGCAGCGCGACCGCCCCTGGGTGAGTATAATATAACCTCTTTTTCTCATCTTTCAGGATACATTGGGGGCTTATCTACAACATTACAGAATGCTGTAGATAAGCCCCTGATGCCAGAGGCCGCAGCTCATCTTGAGGTGACAGGTTCTCTTTAACTCAAGGGGACATGATTGCTATGGAGCATGTATACCATGCTCAGTGCCTCACTTTTCTATACAAGAGAAATGCAAAGTTGCAAAGCTCTTACTCTGCCCAGTTTCATTGGCAGACAGGAATACATAACAGAGTGATGGCAGAGTTCATGGTATTTATTGAATCACGTCTAGAGAGCCAAGATGGGATTCCAGTTTTTAAACTCAGTGAACTGAAGCATTTTTATAACATAAGACTGGAGGGAGTTGGAGGAATGAAAGCTAAAATTTACTCAACTAGATGGAAAGAGCAGATATTAGGTAACTTTCCTGAGCTTGAAGCATACCCAAAAGGTTGTGACATATTATTGGCTCTAAATAAAGATGTTAGGCACTATTTAAGTAAAACATGTACACTATTTTTGGTAATGAATCCAAAGCCGTTATACTGGCTCGTGCTGTAAGAATACTGCAAAGAAATAGCCTTTAACACAAACAATTGCCTTTTAATGGAACTTTTCTAGAAAATTCAGTTCCATCTACTGTCACCACTTTCTTTTCTTTAACCCCTTAACCCCCAAGGGTGGTTTGCACATTAATGACCGGGCCAATTTTCACAATTCTGACCACTGTCCGTTTATGAGGTTATAACTCTGGAACACTTCAACGGATCCAGTTGCTTCTGACACTATTTTCTCATAACATATTGTACTTGATGATAATGGTAAAGTTTCTTTGATATTACCTGCGTTTATTTGTGAAAAAAACTGAAATTTGGCAAAAATTTTGAAAATTTTGCAATTTTCCAAATTTGACTTTTTATGCCCTTAAATCCAAATTTAACTTTTTATGCCCTTAAATCACAGAGATATGTCACAAAAAATACTTAATAAGTAATATTTCCCGCATGTCTACTCTACATTAGCACAATTTTGGAACCAATTTTTTTTTTGTTAGGGAGTTATAAGGGTTAAAAGTTGACCAGCAATTTCTCATTTTTACAGCACCATTTGTTTTAGGGACCACATCACATTTGGAGTCATTTTAAGGGGTCTATATGATAGAAAATAACCAAGTGCGATGCCATTATAAAAACTGCACCCCTCACGGTGCTAAAAACCACATTCAAGAAGTTTATTAACCCTTCAGGTGTTTCACAGGAATTTTAGGAATGTTTTAAAAAAAACGAACATTTAACTTTTTTTCCCAAAAAATTTATTTCAGCTCCAATTTGTTTCATTTTACCAAGGGTAACAGGAGAAATAGGACACCAAATGTTGTTGTAAAATTTGACATGAGAATGCTGATAACCCATATGTGGGGGTAAACCACTGTTTGGGCGCATGGCAGAGCTTGGAAGGGAAGGAGCACCGTTTGACTTTTCAATGCAAAATTGATTGGAATTGAGATGGGACGCCATGTTGCGTTTGGAGAGCTCCTGATGTGCCTAAACATTGAAACCTCCCACAAGTGACACCATTTTGGAAAGTAGACCGACTAAGGAACTTATCTAGATGTGTGGTGTGCACTTTGACCTACAAAGTGCTTCACAGAAGTTTATAATGTAGAGCTGTAAAAATAAAAAATCATATTTTTTCACAAAAATGATATTTTCGCCCACAATTTTTTATTTTCCCAAGGGTAAGAGAAGAAATTAGACTCCAAAAGTTGTTGATCAATTTGTCCTGAGTACGATGATACCCCATATGTGGGGGTAAACCACTGTTTGGGCGCATGGCAGAGCTCGGAAGAGAAGGGAATTGACGTTTCAATGCAGAGTTGACTGGAATTGGGATGGGACACCATGTTGCATTTGGAGAGCCCCTGATGTGCCTAAACATTGAAACCCCCCACAAGTGACACCATTTTGGAAAGTAGACCCCCTATGGAACTTATCTAGATTTGTTGTGAGAGCTTTGAACCCCCAAGTGTTTCACTACAGTTTATAACGCAGAGCCGTGAAAATAAAAATAAAAAATCACAAAAAATATTTTTTAACCCCCAGTTTTGTATTTTTCCTGGGGTAACAGGAGAAATTAGAACCCAAAAGTTGTTGTCCAGTTTGTCCTGAGTACGCTGATACCCCATATGTGGGGGGAACCACCGTTTGGGCGCATGACAGAGCTTGGAAGGGAAGGAGCTCCGTTTGGAATGCAGATTTAGATGGAATGGTCTGCAGGCATCACATTGCGTTTGCAGAGCCCCTAATGTACCTAAACAGTAGAAACCCCCCACAAGTGAACCCATATTGGAAACTAGACCCTCCAAGGAACTTATCTAGATGTGTTGTGAGAACTTTGAACCCCCAAGTGTTTTACTACAGTTTATAATGCAGAGCCGTGAAAATGAAAAATATTTTTTTTCGCAAACATGTTTTTTTAGCCCTCAGTTTTGTATTTTTCCAAGGGTAACAGGAGACATTGGACCCCAAAAGTTGTTGTCCAATTTGTCCTGAGTACGCTGATACCCCATATGTGGGGGGAACCACCGTTTGGGCGCATGGCGAGCTCAGAAGGGAAGGAGGGCCTTTTGGAATGCAGACTTAGGTGGATTGATCTGCAGGCGTCACGTTGCATTTGCAGAGCTCGAGATGTACCAAAACAGTAGAAACCCCCCGCAGGTGTCCCCATATTGGAAACTAGACCCCCCAAGAAACTTATCTAGATGGGGGATCAAAGTTCTCACAACAGGGTAAACCACTGTTTGGGTGCACGGCAGAGCTCGGAAGGGAAGGAGCACTGTTTTACTTTTTCAACGCAGAATTGGCTGGAATTGAGATCGGACGCCATGTCACGTTTGGAGAGCCCTTGATGTGCCTAAACAGTGGAAGTGTCACGGGGAAACTAGGTGAGCGAGAGCTAAATACCCGGGCCCCTGCAGTTTCCCTCAGACTAGGGAAATCCTGACTGACCCTCTACCTGGTGTTTACACTGATGGTGTGTATGTCCAGGCCTCGAACCTCACCCTAACTCCTGTAATAACCCTAGGCTGATACCTCCGGCCCTCCACCCAGTGAAGAGGTAATATTCCAATACCCACAGATAGAACAGACAAGGATAAAGGAAAATATACACCATGCTGCAGTCACTCAGGAATACACTATAAATGTGCAGGGCAAAATAGATACAAATATAGGAAGGAGTAAATAAGACAGAGGAAAATACACCACCAGCAACGAATCTCCAAACCAGCTCTCCACTCCAGACCGAGATAACAACGCACAAGAGAGAAGCTATAATCGGCGACGCCCAATGAACAGGAGAACTATTTAAAGGCCATGGGAATGGCCCAGCTTCCAATCCGAGGATCAGGTAAATTAACCCCGGAACAGCTAGACAAAATCTAGCAGACGCCAATGAGCAAATAGTGGTCAGCAGCGGAATTACCGCTGTCTGTCGGATGACCTAGTCTGAACAGCATCCGACATGACAGTACCCCGCCTTCTACGAGGGACCCCAGGGCCCTCACGGCTTATAGGACCTGGCTTGTCTGGATGCCGACGATGAAAAAACCTGACCAGCCGATCCACATGAATGTCTGAGGCTGGTACCCAGGACCTCTCCTCAGGCCCATAACCATGCCAGTGTACCAAGTACTGTAAAGTTCGATGCACTACATGAGAGTCAACCACCTTGGAGACTTCAAACTCCAAATTACCATCCACCAAGACTGGAGGTGGCATAGGCGCCGCATCCACAGAACCCACCACCTTCTTTAGAAGAGACCTGTGGAACACGTTGTGTATCTTATACACCGTAGGGAGCTCCAATCGGTACGCTACTGGGTTAATGACGGCGATGAACCTAAATGGACCAATAAACCGTGGACCCAATTTAAGGGATGGTATTTTGAGTCTTATGTTTTTTGTGGATAACCACACCCAGTCTTCCACACTCAGGTCCGGACCTGGCACACGCCTACTGTCAGCCACACGCTTGTACCTAGCACCCACACTCAACAACTCAACAGGCGCTGCTTAACTCTCCTCCAGACTGATGACAATTGTGTCCCCAACTGGTCCTCCTCCGGAACGCCGGAAGAGCCCCTCTGACTCAAGGTACAAAATTGAGGATGTATCCCCTAAGCACAAAAAAATGGAGACTCCCCAGACGACTCCTGGCGGTGATTATTGATGGCAAACTCAGCCAAAGGAAGAAAGGTAGACCACTCCTCCTGGTTATCAGAGACAAAACAGCGTAAGTACTGTTCCAAATTTTGGTTCATACGCTCAGTCTGACTATTTGACTGAGGATGAAATGCCGAAGAATGAGATAACTTGATCCCCAGACGTGCGCAAAATGCTCTCCAAAATTCGAGAGATATAACCCAAGAAAGGCAACTCTTGAACAGAAAATACACATTTCTCAAGTTTAGCATACAGCTTATTCTCTCTGAGAAGCTGTAACACCTGCCTGACATGATCTAAATGAGCATCACGGTCGCAAGAATATATGAGAATGTCATCTGGATACACGATAACGAATTTCCCCAAAACATGCGAGAACACATCATTGATGAAATGTTGGAACACTGCAGGTGCGTTAGTCAACCCAAACGGCATCACCAAATTTTCAAAATGACCCTCAGGGGTATTAAAAGCCATCTTCCACTCATCACCTTGACGGACTCTTATGAGGTTGTACGCCCCCCTGAGGTCAAGCTTGGTAAACCACTTAGCACCTGCCACCTGGTTGAACAAATCTGGTATCAGAGGCATAGGTTATGGATCACGAACCATAATCTGGTTCAACTCCCTGAAATCCAAACCCGTGCGTAATCCACCATCTTTCTTCTTCACGAAGAAAAACCCTGCTGCCACCGGCGAGGATGACGGCCTGATGTGCCCTTTGCTCAAGCTTTCATCAATGTAATCTTTTAACGCTTGTCTCTCCGGACCGGAGATGTTAAACATCCTTGCTTTAGGCAATTTGGCCCCTGGTTTAAACCAGATAGAACAGTCATAAGGACGATGTGGCGGCAACTCTGAACAACCCTTCTCAGAGAACACATCCACAAAATCCAGAAGTGACTCCGGAACGCTTGAAGTCACCGCAGCCACACATGTGGCCAGGCAATTCTCCTGGCAGAACTCGCTCCACCGAATTATGTCCTGAGTTTTCCAGTCAATTACCGGGTTGTGCATAGACAACCAAGGAAAACCCAAAACCACCTGAGCAGGAAGATTCCTGAGCACCTTACATGTAACCTGCTCGGAATGTAGAACTCCTATGTGGAGTTTCACCTCAGCCACAAATTCAGTTATCTCCCCCTGAGAGAGAGGAGCAGCATTGATGGTGACCACGCGGATAGGATGAGACAGTTATTCAATCCTAAAACCTGCTGTGCGCGCAAACTCCTCATCAATGAGATTTGTGGCTGAACCACTATCCACAAAAACAGTAATTGGCAGCTCACTGCCAGCAATAAAAACCTTAGCAGGGAGCATGCATTGAGAAACCACCATGGAGGATATACATAAGCTCAGATTGGACTCCTCCACACCCTCTGAGCCTAGCAGTTTTCCGCCGTTGCGTTTTTCTTAGACAGCAGAGGACAGATGTTAATAAAATGACCAGTTTTACCACAGTAAAAACAGGCTCCCTGCTTCCTGAGCTCAGGAGCTTGACGCTTGACATGTGACACCCCTGCGATTTGCATAGGTTCCGTGGGCTCACCTGCAGCAACCTCATGTGAACCTAAACCTTCTTCCACAGGCAGCGTCTCATGCTCCCCCTGACGCAAACGACGATCTAAGGGGACAACCAGACTCATGGCGGAATCTAGAGACGCAGGAGGCTTTTTTAACCCTTCCAGAAATCCCATGTATAAACTGACTCCGCAATGCTGGATCATTCCACTGTGTATCGATTGCCCAGCGACGAAATTCAGAACAGTAATCCTCTGCAACTCGCTCCCCCTGGCGAATAGTGCGTATCTTAGATTCTGCTAGAGCCATTCTGTCAGGTTCATCGTAGACTGTCCCAAGAGAAGAAAAAAAACTCTCCACAGAGTCAAATGCAACAGAATCAGATGGCAAAGAAAACGCCCACGCTTGGGGATCCCCGCTTAACAAAGACAACACCAGACCCACCTGCTGAGCCTCATTACCCGAGGAGATCGGGCGCATGCAGAAATATAGTTTGCAAGCTTCACGAAAAGAAACAAATTCACTGCGTTCCCCAGTAAATCTTTCAGGCAAAGGAAATTTAGGCTCAGCAACTCTTCCTGTAGCTCCAGCTTGCACATTAGCTACTGCTAGTCCCTGTTGCTGCACTGCCCCCCTCAACTCAGTGACCTGTAGGAACAGCGCCTCCAACTGGCGGGTTATGGAAGTCATGGGATCCATGACAAGACAAAAAAAAGAAACCCCTTTTTTTTTGAGTTGTTGGTCCGATTATAATGTCACGGGGAAACTAGGTGAGCGAGAGCTAAATACCCGGGCCCCTGCAGTTTCTCTCAGACTAGGGAAATCCTGACTTACCATCTACCTGGAGTTTACACTGATGGTTTGCATGTCCAGGCCTCGAACCTCACCCTAACTCCTGTAATAACCCTAGGCTGATACCTCCGCCCTCCACCCAGTGAAGAGGTAATATTCCAATACCCACAGATAGAACAGACAAGGATAAAGGAAAATATACACCACGCCGCAGTCACTCAGGAATACACTATAAATGTGCAGGGCAAAATAAATACAAATATAGGAAGGAGTAAATAAGAGAGAGGAAAATACACCACCAGCAACGAATCTCCAAACCAGCTCTCCACTCCAGACCGAGATAACAACGCACAAGAGAGAAGCTATAATCGGCGACGCCCAATGAACAGGAGAACTATTTAAAGGCCATGGGAATGGCCCAGCTTCCAATCCAAGGATCAGGTAAATTAACCCCGGAACAGCTAGACAAAATCTAGCAGACGCCAATGAGCAAATAGTGGTCAACAGCGGAATTACCACTGTCTGTCGGACGACCTAGTCTGAACAGCGTCCGACATGACAGGAAGCCCCCAATTCTAACTGAAACCCTAACCCAAACACACCCTTAACCCTAATCCCAACTCTACCCATAACCTTAACCAAACTCCTAACCCGAAAATGCCCCTAACCCTAACCCCAAAAACACCCCTAACCCCAACACACCCCTAAACCCAATAGACTCCCTAACCCTAATCCCAACCCTAATCACACCCCTAACCTTGACACACCCCTAACCCTTATCCCAACCGTAAATGTAATGCAAACCCTAACCCTAACTTTAGCCCCAACCTTAACCCTAACCCTAACTTTAGCCCCAACCCTAAGTGTAGCCCTAACCCCAACCCTAACCCTAGCTTCAACCCTGACCCTATCCCCAGCCCTAACCCTAGCCTCAACCCTAACCCTAGCCCCAACCCTAACTCTAATCCTAACCCTAATGGGAAAATGGAAATGAATAAAAAAATTTATTTTATTATTTTTCCCTAACTAAGGAGCTCATGAAGGGGGGTGTTGGGGGTCGGGTTCCCACCTCTGCACAGGGGGAATCTCAGGCCATCTCTGCTGCGGTCTCCCATTCTTCTCCTGCCGCAGTGGAGCCTGCTCAGCGGAGACGTCAGTCCCAGCGTCTCGCTCAGTCTGACTCTGTACAAAGGGTTACTGCTGCTTTTCCAGCTTCTGCCATTGAAGTCAGTGCTGGGCAGCGGCGAGCAGACGCTTCTGGGAGTAAGTCCTTCTTTTCTCGTTCTGAGCATGGCCAGAGTAAGATCTCTCAGTGGAGATCGAGGGTCACATGTTCAGATACTGCAGCTAAATCCATTGGTCCTCCAGGAAGGTCCTGAAGGTGCTCAGGCTCTGTAGCAGCCTCTCATTGGTCCTTCTAGGAAGGTCCTGTACTTGCTGCAGCTATTTAAGGCTCTCTTGACCGCACGGCCATGCGCTAGTATTGAATCTGTTACGTGCATGCGCCAGTGTGGTCATTTATGTGTGTTCAGGGACTCGGCTGAAATAAGCCCCTAGAATGCCGGCACCTCCGGAGAGGAGATTGTGTGCATGGATTTAGGGCCCTGGCTGAAATAAGCCCCTTGAATACCGACTCCTTCGGTGAGGAGATTGTATGTTTGCATGACCACTGACTGCTTTCTGATGGGCAGTTAACCTGTGCTCCTGTGAAGTCTAACAGGGTGCAGAGCTTTCCTTTCTTGGCTATTCTGTGGGGTAACAGAGCTAGTCTATACCACCAAATAGTACCACCATTTACTAGCAGCAGGTTCCCCTGCACGGTGGACCCCGGGCTACGAACGCATCAATAATAATAAACATCTATATTTACTCGGTGCGTTCCGCTAGCCCTAACAGAATACTAGCGCCAGGGTCTGGCTAGTAAATGGCGGACATACAGCAGTCCTTGCGGTACATCCAGCAGCTGGAGGGTAGGTTGGCGGCTCTTGAGAGCACAGACTCAGCTGTGGATGTTACCGCAGTTGCTGTATAGGCTGCCAGCGTGGCTGCAGCAACCTTGTCCATTGCCACCCCTGTTCCGACATTATCTCACCTCCCGCTGCCAGAAAAATTTTCTGGAGACAGTAAATCTTGTAGGGGTTTCGTGAGTCAATGCTCTATATACCTCGAGCTCCTGGCTGCACGTTTTCCCACAGAGTGGGCAAAGGTGGGATTTATTGTGTCTCTCTTGTTGGACAGGGCACTGGAATGGGCTACGCCGCTGTGGGAGCATGGCGATCATATGGTGCAGAGTGCTCCGCTGTTCCTGAGCACTCTGAAACAGGTCTTTTTAGGACCTCGAGTCACCCATGACACGGCGCTCCAACTGCTGGCATTGACTCAGGGTTCGTCTTTGGTCAGCCATTTTGCCGTCGACTTCCGTACCCTAGCATCTGAGCTGGAGTGGTCGGATTAAGCCCTTATCCCCATATTTTGGAGGGGGCTGGCTGACCACGTAAAGGACACTCTGGCCACTAGGGAGATTCCCGCCACACTGGAGGAGTTAATAGCTGTCTCCACTCGTATTGACCTCTGTTTTAATGAGCGGAGGTTAGATCGAGACCCAGTGTAGGCAGAGGTTTCGGCTGGCTCCCATCTTTGCCAAACCTCTGGAATCTCCGGTCCTGGTCCCTGAGTCACATGAGGCCATGGAAGTGTCACGAGCGGGATCTAAGTCCCGGACCGCTTGTGCACACAAGGTCTGTCATGTTTGCCAGCAGTCAGGACATCTTGCCACCAGATGTTCCCAGTGGTCGAGGAAACATCAGCATCTAGTGGTAGTAGGTGGAGGTACACTAGACACGGCGACGTTTGCCTCCAAATTGTCCTTTAAGGGGACAATTATTTTATTCTCATCCACCCACTCGGTGGAGCTCTGTGTGGATTCTGGGGTGGAGGGCAATTTTATGTCTTCTGCCTTCTCCCAACATCACGCAATACCCCTGGTGATGCTAGCTCAGCCAGTGACGGTACGAGTGGTGAATGGTTCGACACTGCCCTCACAGATAACACACCAGACCATCCCTTTTACTCTGTCCATGTCGCCATCCCATCAGGAGATTATATCTCTGCTCATCATTCCTGAGGGAATTGATGAGGTCCTGTTGGGGATACCTTGGCTACGGTACCACTCTCCTCATATCAAGTGGTCCTCAGGCAGAATTCTGGGATGGGGTGAGTGTTGTGGGAGTAGGTGTCAGAGGGAATGCATTCAGGTTGCTACTACTGAGGTTCCCGCAGATCTATCCTCTCTCCCCAAGCAATATTGGCCCTATACGGACGTGTTCACCAAAAAGGCGGTGGAGACCCTTCAGCCCCACCGCCCCTATGACTGTCCTATTGATCTCTTGCCTGGTGCTGAGCCTCCCCGGGGTCGAGTCTATCCGTTATCTCTCCCGGAGACGGAGGCAATGTCTCAGTACATTCAAGAGAATATGGCAAGAGGGTTCATCAGGAAGTCAGTGTCACCTGCAGGGGCTGGGTTCTTCTTCGTACAGAAGAAGAACGGGGAACTACTTCCATGCATAGATTACAGGGGTCTTAACGTAATCACCGTTAAGAACAAGTATCCTCTGCCCCTGATATCGGAGCTCTTTGATAGGCTTCAGGGAGCAAGGGTATTCACAAAATTAGATCTGCGGGGTGCTTACAACCTGATTCGCATCCGTGAGGGGGACGAATGGAAGACGGCTTTTAACACCAGAGATGGGCACTATGAATATCTGGTGATGCCCTTCGGGCTCTGTAATGCCCCATCCATTTTCCAAGACTTTGTTAACGATATCTTCCGGGATATGCTCTCCACTTTGGTTGTTGTCTATCTGGATGATATTCTCCTCTACTCTCCAGATATTGACTCCCACCGGAGAGATGTTGGCAGAGTCTTCAACCTCTTATGGACAAATTCCCTCTATGCAAAGTTGGAGAAGTGTATGTTTGAGCAGGAGTCTTTACCTTTCCTGGGCTATATCATCTCTGCCCAGGGATTGGCTATGGATCCTGCCAAGCTACAGGCTGTGATGGACTGGCAAGAACCCCATTCTTTTAAAGTGGTGCAGCGCTTTATGGGGTTCATTAATTACTATCGCCAGTTCATTCCCCACTTCTCCACTTTGGTAGCTCCCTTGGTAGCCCTCACCAAGAAGGGAGCAAATCCAAAATTGTGGTCTGAAGAGGTCTCCAAAGCCTTCTCTTCTACTAAGTCACATTTTGCTAGCGCTCCCATCCTACATTGCCCCGATGTAGATAAGCCATTTATCATGGAGGTGGATGCCTCATCCGTTGGTGCTGGAGCAGTCCTTTTCCAAAAGAATGCTCAAGGTCGGAAGCATCCTTGCTTCTTCTTCTCCAAAACCTTCACACCAGCGGAGAGGAATTATTCCATCGGGGACAGGGAGTTGCTAGCCATGAAGTTGGCTTTCTCAGAGTGGAGACATCTCTTGGAGGGGGCTTGCTTTCCCTTTCAAGTATTCACAGACCACAAGAATTTGGTTTATTTACAGACCGCCCAGCGGCTAAATTCTCGCCAGGCCAGATGGTCCTTGTTCTTCTCTCGGATTCATTTCACCCTCCATTTTCTTTCCTGGGAGAAGAACATTTGTGCTGACTCTCTCTCTCTCGCTCCGCGGTATCATCTGAGGAGGAGGAAGAGGAGCCTCGGCTTATTGTCCCTTCCGAGAGCCTGAGAACTGTGGCCCTGGTTTCGCTAGAGTCTGTGCCTCCGTGCAAGACTTTTGTACCATCCAATTTGCATCCGGAGGTTCTCTCTTGGGCTCACTCGTCTAGGGTTGGTGGACATTTTGGGACCAAAAGGACATCTGAGTTACTGGCGAGGACATATTGGTGGCCTCATATGGTCCGTGACATCGCAGATTATGTTCGGGCATGTGTCTCCTGCACCAAGAACAAGTCTCCTTGTCAATGGCCAGCTGGGTTGCTTTACCCTCTGCCGGTGGCAGATAGGCCCTGGGAGATGGTCAGGATGGATTTTGTGGTGGGCTTACCCAAGTCTCCTAGCTGCGCCATTATTTGGGTGATCACCGACCATTTTTCCAAAATGGTGCACTTGGTGCCTCTTCCACGGCTACCTTCTGCACGGGCTCTGGCGGCGTTGTTTATCAAACACATATTTCGTCTAAACGGTATGCCGGACAAAATTGTCAGTGACCGGGGTCCCCAGTTTGCGTCTCGATTCTGGAGAGAGCTTTGTCGTCTACTCAGCATTGAGTTGAATCTCTCCTCAGCATATTATCCCGAGACAAATGGGTTGGTAGAGAGGGCTAACCAGACCCTGGTTACATATCTGTGACATTTTGTCTCTGCCAGGCAGGATGACTGGGCATCCTTGCTACCGTGGGCGGAGTTTGCTCTTAACAACGCTGTAGTCAACTCTACCGGTCAAATTCCTTTCCTCCTTAATTATGGCCAGCATCCGCGGGTTCCTGTGCCTATGCCCGTGTCTTCTGCTGACTCCAGGGTGGCAGACTGGGCAGTGGAGGCACGAGTCATTTGGGACCGCACTCAGGATGCCATCCTGGCCTCCAAAGAGAGAATGAGGTCCTCCGCCGATGCACATTGGCACCCTGCTCCGACCTTTGCTCCTGGTGACTTAGTGTGGCTCTCCGCCCATAACATCAGGCTGCGTGTTGAGTCCACTAAGTTTGCACCTCGCTACTTGGGTCCCTTGAAGGTCCTCGAATAGGTTAACCCTGTGGTCTACCATCTGGCCCTTCCTCCACGCCTGGGTATCACCGACACCTTTCATGTGTCCCTCCTTAAGCCCGTATACATGTCCCAGTTTTCTGAGTCATCTGCCGGGACATCGGGTTCGTCTACGGACGATTACGAGGTGAACGCTATTTTGGGGTGCAAGGTGGTATGTGGCAAAAATTTTTATTTGGTGGAAGGGTTATGGTCCTGAGAGCCTGCTGATCACATTTAGGCTCCGCAGCTTATTGCTGCCTTCGGGCGAGGTGGGGCCCAGGGGGGGTGATGTTAGGGGTCAAGTTCCCGCCTCTGCACAAGGGGAATCTCGGGCCATCTCCGCTGCGGTCTCCCATTCTTCTCCTGTCGCAGTGGAGCCTGCTCAGCCGAGACGTCAGTCCCAGCGTCTCGCTGACTCTGTACAAAGGGTTACTGCTGCTTTTCCAGCTTCTGCCATTGAAGTCAGTGCTGGGCAGCGGCGAGCAGATGCTTTTGGGACTAAGTCCCAAATTACTTTTGGTCCCTATAAAAACAGGGTTGCACATGTTAAGGAGCTGAATCTCCTAAACCCTTCATCCAATTTTAATGTGGATACCCTCAAATGAAACCTGAAAGTCTGAGCTTCAACTGCACCTGAATTGTTTTGTTTAAAATTCATTGTGGTAATGTCTATAACCAAAATTAGAAAAATGTTGTCTCTGTCCAAATATATATGGACCTAACTGTATATCTGTATTTTTGATCGCGTGTTATTCCACTTTTTGTTCGGCGGTATGAAAATAAAGCATTGTTTTTTGCCTCGTTTATTTTTTTTTAATGGTGATCACTGAAGGGGTTAACTAGTGGGAAAGTTTTATAGGTTGGGTTGTTACAGACGCGGCGATACTAAATATGTGTACTTCTATTGTTTTTTTTTTAGATAAAGAAGCGTATTTATAGGAACAATATTTTTTTTCTTTATTTAGGATTTTTTTTTTTTTTACATATGTGAATTTTTTTTTTACTTTATAACACTGCCCCCGGGGGGCATCATGTTATAGGGTCAGATCACTGTGTCAGATCAGCGATCTGACAGACACTGCAGGGACGCTTGCAAGCGCTTGCTCTGAGCAGACGCTTGCAAGCCACCTCCCTGCAGAACCCGGAAGCAGCCCCACGGCCATATTCGATCTGGGGCCTGCGATCACATCACGTTGCTCCGAGGGTCTCAGGGAAGCATGCAGGGAGCGCCCTCCCTGCGAGATGCTTCCCTATGCTGCCGGAACACTGCGATCATGTTTGATGGCAGTGTGCCGGGGGTTAATGTGCCAGGAGCAGTCCGTGACCACTCCTGGCACATAGTGCCGGATGTCAGCTGCGATAATCATCTGACACCCGGCCGCGATCGGCCACTCTCCCCCCGTGAGCGCAGCCAACCGCATATGACGTACTATCCCGTCACTGGAAATTAAGTCCCAGGTCACCTCGATGGGATACTACGTCATATGGGATTAAAGAGTTAATAACTCATGAGCCAAGATTCCAAAGTCCTAATAAGAGTAAAGTACTGCAGGAAAATCTAACTTTGGCACAGCTAACAAGTTGTTACACCTTTAAGGACCGGCAGCAATATTCAGCAGGAAAAGTAGTCTCCTGGAATCAAGAGACCCTACTCCCTTTATTTTTGGGAAATTAGATTCAGTCAAAGATACGTTCAAAAAATGTGGTTGACCAACTTGAGCTTATCAGTGTCATTTGATTGCTGACCTTTTCTACTGATTTAGGAATAATTAATTATTTTCATAACATCAATGCTCAACCTTCAAGCTTGAAGCTTAGTGTCTTCGCAACTGCAGCAGTTGACAACATTGATTGTAATCCCAGTGCTACGAGTGCACAATGTTCACTTCATGGAACTGGGATCTCCCTTTTCCAGCATCCAGCTAGGCATCATGTTGGTTCAACCCAAACCACAAAATCTGTCAATAAAACTGGAAAATCGAACACAAAATTGCCAAGAAGCTACAGAATTCTTCAAATTCCTCCTATTAAAATGAAAAGCTCTCTTCAAAAATCATTTTGCCTTAAAGGCTTCTCAACTGAGTTTGTGCTCACAAATAGTGACAGAAAATAATTTACTCTACCTTATGTAAATGTATAAAATTTGCTTTACCATGAAGTACGCTTTGTCTATGTGGTAGCTGTAAAATTGTTTCCGAATGAGTTTCTTTAATATTGTCAGCAAGCGTTCTTTTTATATGTATTACTTGTACAATTAAAGTTTATCTTTCTAGTTTAGAGTTACATCATGACTAATTTTTTTAATATTTTGAAAGTTGCAAGGAAACCATTGAATTTTGGCAAACATAGTAAAGAATGTCAAATTTTAAGTTTAAAAGACCTTTAAAATGAAAAAAATAAATAAATAAATAAAATCGAAGCATGCATTCAAAATGTACTGGCTAAAACCCATATTTGGTGGCTATTTTTAAAGATTGCCACTCAAAATAACTGAAGATGATGCCTACAATGATCAACATGATCAGTCATTTTCATAAAACATATCTGCGAAGATCCTTACTTTCACACCGAAAAAGCGCAATTCAACTGAAATTCTTACAAGAGCCTTGGACTAGTGGGGAAGAGGGATGTGCGAGACGAACATAATTTGGTATTTCATGATGGTGATAGCTTTCCTAAGGGTGATGAAATTGTTCCACAATGTACCCATAGCTGTAGGATGCAGGTCCACTGCTCCCGCCAATTGATGGGACACTCATGTTATGACTGGCTGCCTGGCTGGCACTTGTTGTATTGGTGGTGGGTGGAGAGGCAGTGCTGGTTGAATAATTGCTGCCAGCTGGTAGTCTTGAGAAAATGGTATGCAAAGATGGTTCTGGCCTGAAAGCTGCCAGCTTTCCAGGAATTAATAAACCTCCTCTACGTCATTTGGAGCAGTAGAAGCGGCAACAACAATTTGAACTGCTGCCCTGGATCTCAACTTGACAAACTGGGGAATGTCCCATATTAAACTGGCCAGACTTTGAAAAAAAAGCCTCATCACCATCATCATTATCCGTGTGTGAGAGTTTGATGTTGTGGCCAGTTTTGCCCTCACACCTGGCAATGAGGCAATTCAGATTCCTCCTACGCAGATTTGATCAGTAATGGGCTCAGCTTGGGGAGAGGTTTCCATACGCTGTGTAAAAGTTCTGTTTTTGACTTGGACCTCTTCTAGTGGCTGTTCATCTGGGCCTAGTGGTGCTGCTCCTGCTTCTTCTTACCCCTCCTCGACTGTATTCATCTAAGCCTGTGTCACTTCTGTTGGTTAAGGATCTGAAACTGTAAAAATGAGTCTCAAAACATACTTTGCAAATTGAAACAATTTCTTAAATGCACAGCAACTATAAAAGCTGATGGACACAGATTAATAACTGGGGCCAGGAATTTGAACCTGACCATGCATAAGTATGACCTTTTTTCCCTGTAACAGAACCCCAGTTGGCGAGCTGCTGGCACTCAAGCCTATATTGGTCACGGTAGCCTTGACACCGTTTGGTCACATCAGTCACTGTAAATAAATGGAGTGTAACTAATTTAAAACACAACATGCTACAAGGATGATTTTGTACAACAGTGTATTGTGATTTGCACAGAAACATGCATTTTGTCCGGTAGTCAAAATTCAGAAGCCAGTGGAGATGTCCCAGCTAATTATAGTATCTAACTTATAGTGCAGCATTATCCATTGATGAGGCAGTGACCCAACAAAGTTCAAAATAAAAGTCTCTTTAATACTCAACTCACAGCAATACACAGTACACGAAATCTTCTGGATCGCAGCCAGGAACCATATCTTCCAGATTGCTGCCAAAAAACACGCGAGTCCACCTCCAAGAGCAGTTGCCATGGGTGAATGCACCGCTGTGTATGCTGTGGGTGCCAGACCTTTCAGCTGCCTTGGTTGTTTGGCCCCGCTTGCCTGTGTTGCCTCACACAGGTGGAGCTTTGCAGAGCCATCTGCTCTGTACTCCTGCAAACACCAGACTGACACTGCCTTTGACCCTGACACACCCAAACACTTTACTGCAGGGATTTTAGCTGGAATCTGTGGCCATGGGCCACATGGAAAACCCAAGCTGGGAATGAAATGGACTGCCCACTACCATCCTGTAGTCCATTTAAGAAATAAAAGCTCAGCTGGTTTTCTTAAAGCTGCCCTGGACACATAGCATGTCCAAGACCAACACTAACTTTGTATTCTGCATTGCAACCACAGCTATGCCTGTGACTGCAATGCACTATCATGGCCGCAATACGCCTCCGTGCACATCCTCGAGGGACTCTCACATGTAACACCAGTCACTGCCTCACATACCCCCTCCCTCTGTTCAAACCACATGGGCGTGTGACAGGGCATCCCCATGACCCGGTGATACCCCCGACTGACTGAGAAACTGAAGCAGGGACCGGAACCATCGGTTGACGCAAGCATCCCTCCACTTTGCATTTTTCCTCCATACTATATTATGTGACCACACACTGTTAGGACTGGTGGAATGCACCAAATAATAATATTAAAGAATATGAGGTGCGTTCGCAGTCCGCGGTCCACCGTGCAGAGATAACACTTGCTCCTGAGTAGTGGCGGATGGACGCTTGCTCACGCGTGGGTTAGCCCTCACCCAGTGTGAATAAAAGCGAACTCTGTTGCTTCATAGAGTCGCCATAAATACGCTGCGCCCTGTTAGCAGTCACAGGGTGCAGCTGAAAGACACTAGTGGGATCCCTATGAATCACCCCCACTAACTGGTGATTGGACTCGCTCTGACCCTCGATGGCATTTGAGCCCGCGCCTGAGGTTGCCTTGAGTCAGATGCTGAGTCCAAGCAGGAGTTCCCACCCTACACTGACCGGCTGTCAGGAAAGTGCACTGATTGTGCATGGTGCTGTACAAGCGGGCACTGCGATTTCGCTCTGAAATGTGTGCAAAGTGTGCAGGTTGCACTGTCGGGCCCTAGGTAGCTTCCACCATTCGAGAGCAGTCATCAACACAAGGAATAGGAATGATTAAGAAGCTTTCATCCATTGACATACATCCATGTACACACACACGTTATCAAATTTATACTAGCTCATGGCCGAGTGGCCATGCAATCCTTTTATAGAAGTAGCACTCCAGGACCTTCCAGATGGTCCAATAGGAGCCGCAACAGGACCTGAGCATGCGACCCCCGACCTCCAATGGGAGGTCGTCCCGTGGGCATGCTCAACATGGGAAAAGCTGGACTTAGTCCCATAAACACCTGCTCGCTGCTGATCAGTGCTGGCTACACAGGCAGAGCCTGGAAAGGCAGCAGTAACCAAGCACACAGTATCAGCTTGAGCCAGACGCTGGGATCTACGTCTCTGCTGAGCAGGTTCCACTGCGGCTGGAGAAGAATGGGAGACCACAGTAGACATGGTTCGAGATTCCCCCTGTGTAGCGGCGGGAACTTGACACCTAACATTACCCCCTCCTAGGGCCCACACCTCATTGGACCTCGCTACGCTCGAAGGCCGCAATGAGCCCGAATGTGCTCCGCAGGTTCCCAGGACCTGTCCTCTGGACCATGAACCTTACAATCCACCAAATAGAATCTTTTGACACATACCACCTTACATCCCATGATGGTATTCACCTCATAATCGTCCGTGGATGAACCCTATGTCCCGGCAGATGACTCGGAAAACCGGCACAAATGAAAGGGCTTTAGGAGGGACACATGAAAGGTGTCGGTGATGCCTAGGAGTGGAGGAAGGGCTAGACGGTAGACCACAGAGTTAACCTGCTCCAGGACCTTGAAGTGGCCTAAGAAGTGAGGTGCAAACTTAGTGGACTCAACTCGCAGCCTGATGTTATGGGCAGACAGCCACATTAAATCGCCAGGAGCAAAGGTCGGAAAGGGGTGCCAATGTGTATCAGCGGAGACCCTCATTCTCTCTTTGAGGCCCAGATAGCATCCTGTGTGCAGTCCAAAATATCATGTGCCTCCACAGCCCAGTCTGCCACCCTGGAATCAGCAGAAGACACGGGCATGGGCACAGGAACCCGAGGATGCTGGCCGTAATTATGGAGGAATGGGGCCTGCCCAGTGAAGTCAGCTATTGCGTTGTTCAGCGCATACTCCTCCCACGGTAGCAAGGATGCCCAGTCATCCTGCCTGGATGAGACAAAATGTTGCAGGCATGTGACCAGGGTCTGGTTGGCCCTCTCTACCAACCCATTCGTCTTGGGATGGTATGCTGAAGAAAGATTCAGCTTGATGCTGAGAAGACGACAAAGCTCTCTCCAGAACCGAGACGCAAACTGGGGACCTCGGTCACTGACAATTTTGTCTGGCATACCGTGTAGGCGGAAAACATGCTTGATAAACAATGCCGCTAAGGCCCGTGCAGAAGGTAGCCATGGAAGCGGCATCAAGTGCACCATTTTGGAAAAATGGTCGGTGACTACACAAATAATGGTGCAGCTACGGGACTTGGGTAAGCCCACCGCAAAGTCCATCCCAACCATTTCCCAAGGGCCTGTCCACCACTGGCAGGGGGTAAAGTAGCAAAGCAGGCCGTTTTCGAGGAGACTTACTCTTGGCACAGGAGAAACAGGCCCGAATATAGTCTCTGACGTCACGGGCCATATGCGGCCACCAGTACGTCCTTGCCAGAAGCTCAAATGTCCTCTTGGTCCAAAAATGTCCACCCACCCTGGTTGAGTAAGCCCAAGAGAGAACCTCCGGCCGCAAATTAGATGGCACAAAAGTCTTGCCCGGGGGCACAGACTCTAGCAAAACCGGGGCAACAGTTCTCAGTCTCTCTGAAGGGACAATTGTCATGTCGGACGCTATTCACACTAGGGCATTCGTCCACTATGCGCTCAGTGGCGCCGGCTAGATTTCTTCTAGGTTGTCCGGGGTTAATCTAGCTGGTACTCAGATTGGAGGCTGGGTCTCGCCCACTGCCTTTAAATAGTTCTGCTGAACTTTGGGCGTCGCCGATTATAGCTTGTGTCTTGTGCCTGGTGATCTCGGTCTGGAGTGGTGGTCTAGGAGAGGAAATATTGTATCTGGTGGTGTATTATCCTTCGTCTTATTTCTCCTTGCTATATTTGTATTTGTTTTGCCCTATGCACATTATAGTGTTTTCCTGTGTGTCTGCGGTGTGGTGCGTTTTTCGTTTTCCCTGTCTGTGCTTTCGTAGGGGTTGGAATGAGGTTTTATCATTGGGTGGCGGGTGGAGGTTTCAGCTTAGTACTGAAACAGGAGTCAGGGTCAGGCCTGGCGGCCCAGACATGCACAGCTTCAGTGTAAACTCTGGGTGAAGGACAGACAGGGTTTCCCTAGTCTGAAGGATATTGCAGGGGCCCGGGTAATCAGCTGTAGTCTACCCAGTACCCCCGTGACAACAATAAGCTGAGGCTCCTCCTCCTCCTCAGATGACACTATGGAGCGTGAGAGAGCGTCAGCACGGATGTTCTTCTCCCCGGAGAGAAAATGGAGGGTAAAATGGAACCGGGAGAAGAACAGGGACCATCTAGCCTGGTGGGAATTTAGCCGCTTGGCAGTCTGTAAATTCACCAAATTTTTGTAGTCAGTGTAAACTTAGATGGGAAAGTGAGCCCCCTCAAGGAGGTGTCTCCACTCCGAGAAGGCCAACTTCATGGCTAGCAAATCCCTGTCCCCGATGGAATAATTCCTCTCCGCTGGTGTGAAGGTCTTGGAGAAGAGGAAGCAAGGATGCTTCCGACCCTGAGCATCCTTCTGAAAGAGCACTGCTTCAGCACCGAGGGAAGAGGCATCCACCTCCATGATAAATAGTTTATTAACATCGGGGTGATGTAAAGTGGGAGCGCTAGCAAAGTGTGACTTAATAGAGAGAAAGGCCTTGGAGACCTCCTCCTACCACAATTTGGGATTTGCTCCCTTCTTGGTGAGGGCAACAAAGGGAGCTACCAAAGTTGAGAAGTGGGGAATGAACTGGCGATAATAATTAATTAACCCCATAAAGCTCTGCACCGCTTAAGAGAATGGGGTTCCTGCCAGTCCATCACAGCCTGTAGCTTGGCAGGATCCATTGCCAATCCCCGGGCAGAGATGATATAGCCCAGGAAAGGCAAGGACTCCAGCTCAAACACACACTTCTCCAACTTGGCATAGAGAGTTTGCCCGTAGGAGTTCGAAGACTTTGCAAACATCTCTCCGGTGGGAGTCTATATCTGGACAGTAGATGAGAATATCATCCAGATAGACTACAACCGAGGTGGTGAGCATATCCTGGAAGATATCATTCACAAAGCCTTGGAAAACGGCAAGAGCATTACAGAGCCCGAACAGCATCACCAGGTATTCATAGTGCCCATCCCTGGTGTTAAATGCCATCTTCCATTCGTCCCCTTCACGGATGCAAATCAGGTTGTAAGCACCCCGCAGATCAAGTTTAGTAAATACCTATGCTCCCTGCAACCTATCGAATAGCTCTGATATCAGAGGCAGAGGGTATTTGTTCTTAACGGTGATGGCATTAAGACCACTGTAATCAATGCATGAATGTAGTTCCCCGTTCTTCTTCTGCACGAAGAAGAACCAATCCCCTGCAGGTGATGCTGACTTCATAATGAATCCTCTTGCCAGATTCTCCTGGATATATTGGGACATCACCTTCATCTCTGGGAGAGATATGGGATAGACTCGACCCAGGGGAGGCTCTGGACCAGGCAAGAGGTCAATAGGACAGTCATAGGGGTGGTGGGCGGAAGCGTCTCCGCAGCCCTCTTGGATACTATGTCCTCATAGGGCCAATAGTGCTTGAGGAGAGAGGAAAGATCTGCGGGTACTTCACTAGTAGCAACCTGAACGCACTCCCTCAGACATCTACCCTTACAAGATTCACTCCATCCCAAAATTCTCCCTGTGGACCACTCTATATGTGGGGAGTGGTAACGTAACCAGGGTATCCCAAGCAGGATCTCATCTATCCCCTCGGGAATGAACAGTAAAGAAATAATCTCCTAATGTGATGGCAAGATTGTAAGAGTAAATGGGATGGTCTGGTGTGTTATCTGCGAGGGCAGGGTCGACCCATTCACCACTCTTACGGTCATTGGTTTGGCGGGCATCACCAGGGGTATTGCGTGTCGTTGGGCGAAGGCAGAAGACATGAAGTTGCTCTCCGCCCCGGAATCCACGCAAAGCAAAGCACTACCGTATGAGTGGATGGGCCTATAATAATTGTCCCCTTAAAGGAAAACGTCACCATGTCTAGTGTAACTCCTCCTACAACCACTAGACGCTTTCCCAATGGCTGAGGATATTTCCTAGCATAATATCCAGACTGCTGGCATACAGGACAGACCTTGGGTGCGTGCACAAGCGGTCCGGGACTTAGACCCAGCCCGTGACACCTACATGGCCTCAGGTGGCTCAGACGCCTGGACCGGAACTTCCAGAGGTTTGGTGAAGGTGGGAGCCAGGTGAAACCTCTGCCTACACTGGGCTCGGTCCAACCTTCGCTCATTAAAACAAAGGTTGATGCGGGTAGATATAACTATTAGCTCCTCCAGTGTGGCAGGAATCTCCCTAGTGGCCAAGGCATCCATCACATGGTCAGCCAGTTCCCTCCAAAACACTGGGATAAGGACTTTATCCGACCAGTCCAGCTCAGATGCCAATGTCCGGAAGTGGATAGCAAAATGGCTGACCATGGATGAACCTTGTATCAATGCCAGCAGCTGGAGCGCCGAATCATGGGTGACACGAGGTCACATAAAGATCTGTTTCAGAGTGCCCAGGAACCTTGGAGCACTCTGCATCACATGATCGCCACGCTTCTACAGCTGCGTTGCCCACTCCAATGCCCTGCCTGACAGAAGGGATATAATAAATCCCACTCTAGCCCGTTCTATGGGAAAACGTGCAGCCAGGAGCTCAAGATGTATGGCACACTGGCTCACGAATCCCCGACACAGCTTACTGTCGCCAGCAAACTTATCCAGCAATGGAAGACGGGATAATGTCGGAGCAGGGGAGGCAGTGTACAAACTGGCTGCAGCCACGCTAGCAGCCTGAACAGCTACTGCGGTAACATCCACAGCTGAGGTTGTACGCTCGAAAGCCACCAACCTGCCCTCCAACTGCTGGATGTACCGCTGCAGTGGCTGTTCATCCACCAATACTAGCAAGACCCTGGCACTAGTATAATGTTAGGACTGGCGGAATGCACCAAATAATAATATTTAAGAATATGAGGTACGTTCGCAGTCCGGGGTCCACCATGCAGAGACGACACCTGCTGTTGAGTAATGGCAGATGGACGCTTGCTCACACGTGAGTTAGACCTCATCCAGTGTGAATAGAAGCAAACTCTGTTACTTCACAGAGTTGTCAAAAATATGCTGCGCCCTGTTAGCAGTCACAGGGTGCAGCTGAAATACACTAGTGGGATCCCTATGAATCACCCCCACTACCTGGTGATTGGACTCGCTCTGACCCTCGGTGGCTTTTGAGCCTGCACCTGAGGACGCCCTGAGTCAGATGCTGAGTCCAAGCGGGAGTTCCCACCCTACACTGACCAGCTATCAGGAAAGCACACTGATTGTGCACAGTGCCGTACAAGCGGGCACTGCGATTAGACACTGAAACGTGTGCAAAGTGTGCAGGTTGCACTGTCAGGCGCAAGGTAGCTTCCACCATTCGAGAGCAGTCATCAACATAAGGAATGATTAAGGAGCTTTTATCCATCATGTACATCCATCTACACACACGTTATCAAATTTATACTAGCACATGGCCGAGCGGCCATGCAAAACTTTTATAGAAGTAGCTGTTATGACCCCAATGGCGAGGGTCTCAGAGGAACGTGGAAGTCTGCAGAATACAAAAATCCAGCTCATAGGGCAGTGGTAACTGGGTTGACCATATATCTACTCCTAACGCCAACACTAGAAGTAGCCGGGGATCATTCCTACGTTGATTCTAGATGACACGCGCCAGCCGGAGAATCTAGCTACCCCTAGTAGAGGAAAACAAAGACCTCTCTTGCCTCCAGAGAAGGGGACCCCAAAGCTGGATAGAAGCCCCCCACAAATAATGACGGTGAGGTAAGAGGAAATGACAAACACAGAAATGAACCAGGTTTAGCACAGAGAGGCCCGCTTACTGATAGCAGAATAAAGAAAGGTAACTTATATGGTCAACAAAAACCCTATCAAAATCCACACTGGAAATTCAAGAACCCCCGAACCGTCTAACGGTCCGGGGGGAGAACACCAGCCCCCTAGAGCTTCCAGCAAAGGTCAGGATGTAGATTTGGAACAAGCTGGACAAAAATACAAAACCAAAACAAATAGCAAAAAGCAAAAGGCAGACTTAGCTGATATAACTGGAACCAGGATCAGTAGACAAGAGCACAGCAGACTAACTCTGATAACTACGTTGCCAGGCATTGAACTGAAGGTCCAGGGAGCTTATATAGCAACACCCCTAACTAACGACCCAGGTGCGGATAAAAGGAATGACAGAAAAACCAGAGTCAAAAAACTAGTAACCACTAGAGGGAGCAAAAAGCAAATTCACAACAAGTAGCGCTCCTGGACTTTCCAGATGGTCCAATAGGAGCCGCAATAGGACTTGAGCATGTGACCCCCAACCTCCAATGGGAGGTCATCCCGTGGGCATGCTCAGTATGGGAAAAGCTGGAGTTAGTCCCAGAAACGCCTGCTCTCTGCTGATCAGTGCTGGCTACAAAGGCAGAGCCTGGAAAGGCAGCAGTAACCAGTCGCACAGTATCAGTTTGAGCCAGATGCTGGGATCTACGTTTCTGCTGAGCAGGTTCCACTGTGGCTGGAGGAGAATGGGAGACTGCAGTAGATATGGTTTGAGATTCCCCCTGTGCAGCAGCAGGAACTCGACACCTAACACCCACCTCCCCGTTATCCATTGCAGAAGACATGCCCCCTTTCCTGACTAACAGTAGATTTGGGCCAGTTTTGAGTGGTCTCGACCTTGCTTATTTGGAGTTCATTAACCCCACAGCTCATCCCGTGTCCTAAGTACCTTTGGGCACTTGGTAACATTTCCTTACCCATGCCTCGATGACTACATACTGCCGAAATGCTGAGGTTTGCCCTGGCAACTCCAGGCAAACATCCGTACCACGTCAAACCCGAACCCCAGCCTCTCGATACTGCTGTCTAGCAAGAGCTCTATGCATTTTACCCTGCCACATCCTTGGCCGGTGTCAGAGGGTTCCTTGTACGTGTGTCTCTAGTTGCCTCTGTAACCACACACTACGTGTTTCTGTGTGGGACAAAGGAGCTGAACTGTCCTGAACTTACCAGGGACATTTCCAGCTCGGGGTTCGGTGGGGTCTCCTCGACCACCCCTGCCACAACCTCTAGGGGAACCTATCGGGGTAACACTCTGTCCCTAAGTTTGGTTGGCGACCCCTATGGCAGGTATCCCTGACTCAGGATCTTCAGGTTCTGTGCCCAGAACAACATCCTTAGCCTCTCCTGCCAATCGCTCTAGCGGGAACCTATCGGGATTATAATCTGTACCTAGGTTGGCGTCCCCTATGGTATGTATCCCTGACTCGGGATCTTTGGGTTCTACGCCCGGAACAACATTTACCTTGGGAGGCATTTGTAGGGGGAATTAGTGGTTCATCTAACTGAAAAGAGCTTGTGGTGGTTTAGCTAGTAAGAAGACAGCTCATTTTGTCCCTACAGGGTCATCATGTCAAGATCCTCTCCGACAATCAGGTGACTGTGGCCGACATCAACCACCAAGAGGGAACCCGATCCTGACCTTTAAAGGAAGTGATGATCATATATTCCACATAGCAGAAACTAATTTGTTGTCATTAACTGCTGTTCACATAAAAGGAAGAGAGAACATCAAAACAGACTTGCTAAGCTGCAACCAGCTCAGGCAGGGAGAATTTGTGCTAAATAATTCCAACTTTGCCCGGATTGTGCAGATGTGGGATTGTCCAGATATAGACCTCTTTGCCACCAGTGGAAACAAGAAGGTGGAACGGTTCTGTTCTCTAAACCCCATAGAAGGTCCATAAGGTAGATGCTTTTCTGGTTCCACAGAATTTCAGTCTTCCCTCCGATAGCCCTGATTCTATTGGTGTTAAGGAAGATCAGAGATGACAGGGCAAGAGTCATCTTAATTGCTCCCTTTTGGTTCAGCAGACCATGGTTTTCCTGGCTGAGAACTATGTCGGTCACCAATCCATGGGCTCTTCCGGAATTTCCAGATCTCCGCTCCCATGGACCAGTTTTCCATCCATGCGAGTCCAGCCTACATCTGACAGTTTAGAATTTGAGAGGGCATTGTTGATAGGGAAAGGGTTTTTTACACAATCTGGTAGCCACTCTGCTTCAAAGTAGGAAAGGTTCCAAGACCAAGATATATGCCAGTACTTGGCACCCTCAAGGTCCAGGTATCGGCTCTGGGGGCCCTGCATGGTTGTGATCTATCTGGGAGTTTTTGGGTAGCTAGGTTTATTAGGATATCAGCTAGATCTAGGCCCATACTTAACCCCTTAGTGACAGAGCCAATTTGGTACTTAATGACCAAGCCAATTTTTACAATTCTGACCACTGTCACTTTGAGGTTATAGCTCTGGAATGCTTCAACATATCCAACTGATTCTGAATTTTTTTGTGTGACATACTCTATTTCATGGTAGTGTTCAAATTTCTTTGATATAACTTGCATTTATTTAAGGAAAAATGGAAACTTTTAATATTTGTATTCTTAAGCCAGAGAGTCATATAGCACAAAACAGTGAATAAATGACATTTCCCACATGTCTCCTTTATATCATTACTTTTTTTAAGCCAATTTTTTTTTTCTCGTTAAGAAGTTAAGGGTTAAAATTTGACCAGAAATTTCTCATTTTTTAAATAATTTACAAAACCATTTTTTAGGGACCACATCACGTTTGAAGTAAGTTTGGGGGGTCAATATAGCAGAAAATACCCAAAAGTGACACCACTAGTGTTGAGTAGGGTTGAGCGACCTTTACTTTTATAGGATCGGGTCGGGTTTCATGAAACCCGACTTTTTCAAAAGTCGGGTCGAGTGAAATCGGCCGATCCTATAAAAAAGTCGGGGTCGGGGTCGGCCGAAACTCGAAACCCAATGCAGTGCATTGGGTTTCCAATGGTTCCCAGGGTCTGAAGGAGCGGAAACTCTCCTTCAGGCCCTGAGATCCATATTTAAGTGTAAAATAAAGAATTAAAATAAAAAATATCGCTATACTTACCCTCTGACGGGCCCTGGTACTAACCGGGAACCTTCCTTCCTTAGAATCAGCCTTCCAGGACCTTGCGGTGACGTCGCGGTGACGTCGCGGCTTGTGATTGGTCGCGCGGCCGCCCATGTGACCGCTTGCGCGACCAATCACAAGCCGCGACGTCACCGTGACGTCACCAAAGGTCCTGGAAGGGCTGATTCTTAGGAAGGAAGGCTGCCGGAAAGAAGCAGGGCGTGTCCGAGGGTGAGTATATACCTAATAGGAATATACTCACCCTCGGCTTCGTTCCGGCAGCCTTCCTTTCTAAGAATCAGCCCTTCCAGGACCTTCGGTGACGTCACGGTGACGTCGCGGCTTGTGATTGGTCGCGCGAGCGGTCACATGGGCAGCCGCACGACCAATCACAAGCCGCGACAAGCATGGCGATCATATGGTGCAGAGTGCTCCGCTGTTCCTGAGCACTCTGAAACAGGTCTTTTTAGGACCTCGAGTCACCCATGACACGGCGCTCGAACTGCTGGCATTGACTCAGGGTTCGTCTTTGGTCAGCCATTTTGCCGTCGACTTCCGTACCCTAGCATCTGAGCTGGAGTGGTCGGATTAAGCCCTTATCCCCATATTTTGGAGGGGGCTGGCTGACCACGTAAAGGACACTCTGGCCACTAGGGAGATTCCCGCCACACTGGAGGAGTTAATAGCTGTCTCCACTCGTATTGACCTCTGTTTTAATGAGCGGAGGTTAGATCGAGACCCAGTGTAGGCAGAGGTTTCGGCTGGCTCCCATCTTTGCCAAACCTCTGGAATCTCCGGTCCTGGTCCCTGAGTCACATGAGGCCATGGAAGTGTCACGAGCGGGATCTAAGTCCCGGACCGCTTGTGCACACAAGGTCTGTCATGTTTGCCAGCAGTCAGGACATCTTGCCACCAGATGTTCCCAGTGGTCGAGGAAACATCAGCATCTAGTGGTAGTAGGTGGAGGTACACTAGACACGGCGACGTTTGCCTCCAAATTGTCCTTTAAGGGGACAATTATTTTATTCTCATCCACCCACTCGGTGGAGCTCTGTGTGGATTCTGGGGTGGAGGGCAATTTTATGTCTTCTGCCTTCTCCCAACATCACGCAATACCCCTGGTGATGCTAGCTCAGCCAGTGACGGTACGAGTGGTGAATGGTTCGACACTGCCCTCACAGATAACACACCAGACCATCCCTTTTACTCTGTCCATGTCGCCATCCCATCAGGAGATTATATCTCTGCTCATCATTCCTGAGGGAATTGATGAGGTCCTGTTGGGGATACCTTGGCTACGGTACCACTCTCCTCATATCAAGTGGTCCTCAGGCAGAATTCTGGGATGGGGTGAGTGTTGTGGGAGTAGGTGTCAGAGGGAATGCATTCAGGTTGCTACTACTGAGGTTCCCGCAGATCTATCCTCTCTCCCCAAGCAATATTGGCCCTATACGGACGTGTTCACCAAAAAGGCGGTGGAGACCCTTCAGCCCCACCGCCCCTATGACTGTCCTATTGATCTCTTGCCTGGTGCTGAGCCTCCCCGGGGTCGAGTCTATCCGTTATCTCTCCCGGAGACGGAGGCAATGTCTCAGTACATTCAAGAGAATATGGCAAGAGGGTTCATCAGGAAGTCAGTGTCACCTGCAGGGGCTGGGTTCTTCTTCGTACAGAAGAAGAACGGGGAACTACTTCCATGCATAGATTACAGGGGTCTTAACGTAATCACCGTTAAGAACAAGTATCCTCTGCCCCTGATATCGGAGCTCTTTGATAGGCTTCAGGGAGCAAGGGTATTCACAAAATTAGATCTGCGGGGTGCTTACAACCTGATTCGCATCCGTGAGGGGGACGAATGGAAGACGGCTTTTAACACCAGAGATGGGCACTATGAATATCTGGTGATGCCCTTCGGGCTCTGTAATGCCCCATCCATTTTCCAAGACTTTGTTAACGATATCTTCCGGGATATGCTCTCCACTTTGGTTGTTGTCTATCTGGATGATATTCTCCTCTACTCTCCAGATATTGACTCCCACCGGAGAGATGTTGGCAGAGTCTTCAACCTCTTATGGACAAATTCCCTCTATGCAAAGTTGGAGAAGTGTATGTTTGAGCAGGAGTCTTTACCTTTCCTGGGCTATATCATCTCTGCCCAGGGATTGGCTATGGATCCTGCCAAGCTACAGGCTGTGATGGACTGGCAAGAACCCCATTCTTTTAAAGTGGTGCAGCGCTTTATGGGGTTCATTAATTACTATCGCCAGTTCATTCCCCACTTCTCCACTTTGGTAGCTCCCTTGGTAGCCCTCACCAAGAAGGGAGCAAATCCAAAATTGTGGTCTGAAGAGGTCTCCAAAGCCTTCTCTTCTACTAAGTCACATTTTGCTAGCGCTCCCATCCTACATTGCCCCGATGTAGATAAGCCATTTATCATGGAGGTGGATGCCTCATCCGTTGGTGCTGGAGCAGTCCTTTTCCAAAAGAATGCTCAAGGTCGGAAGCATCCTTGCTTCTTCTTCTCCAAAACCTTCACACCAGCGGAGAGGAATTATTCCATCGGGGACAGGGAGTTGCTAGCCATGAAGTTGGCTTTCTCAGAGTGGAGACATCTCTTGGAGGGGGCTTGCTTTCCCTTTCAAGTATTCACAGACCACAAGAATTTGGTTTATTTACAGACCGCCCAGCGGCTAAATTCTCGCCAGGCCAGATGGTCCTTGTTCTTCTCTCGGATTCATTTCACCCTCCATTTTCTTTCCTGGGAGAAGAACATTTGTGCTGACTCTCTCTCTCTCGCTCCGCGGTATCATCTGAGGAGGAGGAAGAGGAGCCTCGGCTTATTGTCCCTTCCGAGAGCCTGAGAACTGTGGCCCTGGTTTCGCTAGAGTCTGTGCCTCCGTGCAAGACTTTTGTACCATCCAATTTGCATCCGGAGGTTCTCTCTTGGGCTCACTCGTCTAGGGTTGGTGGACATTTTGGGACCAAAAGGACATCTGAGTTACTGGCGAGGACATATTGGTGGCCTCATATGGTCCGTGACATCGCAGATTATGTTCGGGCATGTGTCTCCTGCACCAAGAACAAGTCTCCTTGTCAATGGCCAGCTGGGTTGCTTTACCCTCTGCCGGTGGCAGATAGGCCCTGGGAGATGGTCAGGATGGATTTTGTGGTGGGCTTACCCAAGTCTCCTAGCTGCGCCATTATTTGGGTGATCACCGACCATTTTTCCAAAATGGTGCACTTGGTGCCTCTTCCACGGCTACCTTCTGCACGGGCTCTGGCGGCGTTGTTTATCAAACACATATTTCGTCTAAACGGTATGCCGGACAAAATTGTCAGTGACCGGGGTCCCCAGTTTGCGTCTCGATTCTGGAGAGAGCTTTGTCGTCTACTCAGCATTGAGTTGAATCTCTCCTCAGCATATTATCCCGAGACAAATGGGTTGGTAGAGAGGGCTAACCAGACCCTGGTTACATATCTGTGACATTTTGTCTCTGCCAGGCAGGATGACTGGGCATCCTTGCTACCGTGGGCGGAGTTTGCTCTTAACAACGCTGTAGTCAACTCTACCGGTCAAATTCCTTTCCTCCTTAATTATGGCCAGCATCCGCGGGTTCCTGTGCCTATGCCCGTGTCTTCTGCTGACTCCAGGGTGGCAGACTGGGCAGTGGAGGCACGAGTCATTTGGGACCGCACTCAGGATGCCATCCTGGCCTCCAAAGAGAGAATGAGGTCCTCCGCCGATGCACATTGGCACCCTGCTCCGACCTTTGCTCCTGGTGACTTAGTGTGGCTCTCCGCCCATAACATCAGGCTGCGTGTTGAGTCCACTAAGTTTGCACCTCGCTACTTGGGTCCCTTGAAGGTCCTCGAATAGGTTAACCCTGTGGTCTACCATCTGGCCCTTCCTCCACGCCTGGGTATCACCGACACCTTTCATGTGTCCCTCCTTAAGCCCATATACATGTCCCAGTTTTCTGAGTCATCTGCCGGGACATCGGGTTCGTCTACGGACGATTACGAGGTGAACGCTATTTTGGGGTGCAAGGTGGTATGTGGCAAAAATTTTTATTTGGTGGAAGGGTTATGGTCCTGAGAGCCTGCTGATCACATTTAGGCTCCGCAGCTTATTGCTGCCTTCGGGCGAGGTGGGGCCCAGGGGGGGTGATGTTAGGGGTCAAGTTCCCGCCTCTGCACAAGGGGAATCTCGGGCCATCTCCGCTGCGGTCTCCCATTCTTCTCCTGTCGCAGTGGAGCCTGCTCAGCCGAGACGTCAGTCCCAGCGTCTCGCTGACTCTGTACAAAGGGTTACTGCTGCTTTTCCAGCTTCTGCCATTGAAGTCAGTGCTGGGCAGCGGCGAGCAGATGCTTTTGGGACTAAGTCCCAAATTACTTTTGGTCCCTATAAAAACAGGGTTGCACATGTTAAGGAGCTGAATCTCCTAAACCCTTCATCCAATTTTAATGTGGATACCCTCAAATGAAACCTGAAAGTCTGAGCTTCAACTGCACCTGAATTGTTTTGTTTAAAATTCATTGTGGTAATGTCTATAACCAAAATTAGAAAAATGTTGTCTCTGTCCAAATATATATGGACCTAACTGTATATCTGTATTTTTGATCGCGTGTTATTCCACTTTTTGTTCGGCGGTATGAAAATAAAGCATTGTTTTTTGCCTCGTTTATTTTTTTTTAATGGTGATCACTGAAGGGGTTAACTAGTGGGAAAGTTTTATAGGTTGGGTTGTTACAGACGCGGCGATACTAAATATGTGTACTTCTATTGTTTTTTTTTTAGATAAAGAAGCGTATTTATAGGAACAATATTTTTTTTCTTTATTTAGGATTTTTTTTTTTTTTACATATGTGAATTTTTTTTTTACTTTATAACACTGCCCCCGGGGGGCATCATGTTATAGGGTCAGATCACTGTGTCAGATCAGCGATCTGACAGACACTGCAGGGACGCTTGCAAGCGCTTGCTCTGAGCAGACGCTTGCAAGCCACCTCCCTGCAGAACCCGGAAGCAGCCCCACGGCCATATTCGATCTGGGGCCTGCGATCACATCACGTTGCTCCGAGGGTCTCAGGGAAGCATGCAGGGAGCGCCCTCCCTGCGAGATGCTTCCCTATGCTGCCGGAACACTGCGATCATGTTTGATGGCAGTGTGCCGGGGGTTAATGTGCCAGGAGCAGTCCGTGACCACTCCTGGCACATAGTGCCGGATGTCAGCTGCGATAATCATCTGACACCCGGCCGCGATCGGCCACTCTCCCCCCGTGAGCGCAGCCAACCGCATATGACGTACTATCCCGTCACTGGAAATTAAGTCCCAGGTCACCTCGATGGGATACTACGTCATATGGGATTAAAGAGTTAATAACTCATGAGCCAAGATTCCAAAGTCCTAATAAGAGTAAAGTACTGCAGGAAAATCTAACTTTGGCACAGCTAACAAGTTGTTACACCTTTAAGGACCGGCAGCAATATTCAGCAGGAAAAGTAGTCTCCTGGAATCAAGAGACCCTACTCCCTTTATTTTTGGGAAATTAGATTCAGTCAAAGATACGTTCAAAAAATGTGGTTGACCAACTTGAGCTTATCAGTGTCATTTGATTGCTGACCTTTTCTACTGATTTAGGAATAATTAATTATTTTCATAACATCAATGCTCAACCTTCAAGCTTGAAGCTTAGTGTCTTCGCAACTGCAGCAGTTGACAACATTGATTGTAATCCCAGTGCTACGAGTGCACAATGTTCACTTCATGGAACTGGGATCTCCCTTTTCCAGCATCCAGCTAGGCATCATGTTGGTTCAACCCAAACCACAAAATCTGTCAATAAAACTGGAAAATCGAACACAAAATTGCCAAGAAGCTACAGAATTCTTCAAATTCCTCCTATTAAAATGAAAAGCTCTCTTCAAAAATCATTTTGCCTTAAAGGCTTCTCAACTGAGTTTGTGCTCACAAATAGTGACAGAAAATAATTTACTCTACCTTATGTAAATGTATAAAATTTGCTTTACCATGAAGTACGCTTTGTCTATGTGGTAGCTGTAAAATTGTTTCCGAATGAGTTTCTTTAATATTGTCAGCAAGCGTTCTTTTTATATGTATTACTTGTACAATTAAAGTTTATCTTTCTAGTTTAGAGTTACATCATGACTAATTTTTTTAATATTTTGAAAGTTGCAAGGAAACCATTGAATTTTGGCAAACATAGTAAAGAATGTCAAATTTTAAGTTTAAAAGACCTTTAAAATGAAAAAAATAAATAAATAAATAAAATCGAAGCATGCATTCAAAATGTACTGGCTAAAACCCATATTTGGTGGCTATTTTTAAAGATTGCCACTCAAAATAACTGAAGATGATGCCTACAATGATCAACATGATCAGTCATTTTCATAAAACATATCTGCGAAGATCCTTACTTTCACACCGAAAAAGCGCAATTCAACTGAAATTCTTACAAGAGCCTTGGACTAGTGGGGAAGAGGGATGTGCGAGACGAACATAATTTGGTATTTCATGATGGTGATAGCTTTCCTAAGGGTGATGAAATTGTTCCACAATGTACCCATAGCTGTAGGATGCAGGTCCACTGCTCCCGCCAATTGATGGGACACTCATGTTATGACTGGCTGCCTGGCTGGCACTTGTTGTATTGGTGGTGGGTGGAGAGGCAGTGCTGGTTGAATAATTGCTGCCAGCTGGTAGTCTTGAGAAAATGGTATGCAAAGATGGTTCTGGCCTGAAAGCTGCCAGCTTTCCAGGAATTAATAAACCTCCTCTACGTCATTTGGAGCAGTAGAAGCGGCAACAACAATTTGAACTGCTGCCCTGGATCTCAACTTGACAAACTGGGGAATGTCCCATATTAAACTGGCCAGACTTTGAAAAAAAAGCCTCATCACCATCATCATTATCCGTGTGTGAGAGTTTGATGTTGTGGCCAGTTTTGCCCTCACACCTGGCAATGAGGCAATTCAGATTCCTCCTACGCAGATTTGATCAGTAATGGGCTCAGCTTGGGGAGAGGTTTCCATACGCTGTGTAAAAGTTCTGTTTTTGACTTGGACCTCTTCTAGTGGCTGTTCATCTGGGCCTAGTGGTGCTGCTCCTGCTTCTTCTTACCCCTCCTCGACTGTATTCATCTAAGCCTGTGTCACTTCTGTTGGTTAAGGATCTGAAACTGTAAAAATGAGTCTCAAAACATACTTTGCAAATTGAAACAATTTCTTAAATGCACAGCAACTATAAAAGCTGATGGACACAGATTAATAACTGGGGCCAGGAATTTGAACCTGACCATGCATAAGTATGACCTTTTTTCCCTGTAACAGAACCCCAGTTGGCGAGCTGCTGGCACTCAAGCCTATATTGGTCACGGTAGCCTTGACACCGTTTGGTCACATCAGTCACTGTAAATAAATGGAGTGTAACTAATTTAAAACACAACATGCTACAAGGATGATTTTGTACAACAGTGTATTGTGATTTGCACAGAAACATGCATTTTGTCCGGTAGTCAAAATTCAGAAGCCAGTGGAGATGTCCCAGCTAATTATAGTATCTAACTTATAGTGCAGCATTATCCATTGATGAGGCAGTGACCCAACAAAGTTCAAAATAAAAGTCTCTTTAATACTCAACTCACAGCAATACACAGTACACGAAATCTTCTGGATCGCAGCCAGGAACCATATCTTCCAGATTGCTGCCAAAAAACACGCGAGTCCACCTCCAAGAGCAGTTGCCATGGGTGAATGCACCGCTGTGTATGCTGTGGGTGCCAGACCTTTCAGCTGCCTTGGTTGTTTGGCCCCGCTTGCCTGTGTTGCCTCACACAGGTGGAGCTTTGCAGAGCCATCTGCTCTGTACTCCTGCAAACACCAGACTGACACTGCCTTTGACCCTGACACACCCAAACACTTTACTGCAGGGATTTTAGCTGGAATCTGTGGCCATGGGCCACATGGAAAACCCAAGCTGGGAATGAAATGGACTGCCCACTACCATCCTGTAGTCCATTTAAGAAATAAAAGCTCAGCTGGTTTTCTTAAAGCTGCCCTGGACACATAGCATGTCCAAGACCAACACTAACTTTGTATTCTGCATTGCAACCACAGCTATGCCTGTGACTGCAATGCACTATCATGGCCGCAATACGCCTCCGTGCACATCCTCGAGGGACTCTCACATGTAACACCAGTCACTGCCTCACATACCCCCTCCCTCTGTTCAAACCACATGGGCGTGTGACAGGGCATCCCCATGACCCGGTGATACCCCCGACTGACTGAGAAACTGAAGCAGGGACCGGAACCATCGGTTGACGCAAGCATCCCTCCACTTTGCATTTTTCCTCCATACTATATTATGTGACCACACACTGTTAGGACTGGTGGAATGCACCAAATAATAATATTAAAGAATATGAGGTGCGTTCGCAGTCCGCGGTCCACCGTGCAGAGATAACACTTGCTCCTGAGTAGTGGCGGATGGACGCTTGCTCACGCGTGGGTTAGCCCTCACCCAGTGTGAATAAAAGCGAACTCTGTTGCTTCATAGAGTCGCCATAAATACGCTGCGCCCTGTTAGCAGTCACAGGGTGCAGCTGAAAGACACTAGTGGGATCCCTATGAATCACCACCACTAACTGGTGATTGGACTCGCTCTGACCCTCGATGGCATTTGAGCCCGCGCCTGAGGTTGCCTTGAGTCAGATGCTGAGTCCAAGCAGGAGTTCCCACCCTACACTGACCGGCTGTCAGGAAAGTGCACTGATTGTGCATGGTGCTGTACAAGCGGGCACTGCGATTTCGCTCTGAAATGTGTGCAAAGTGTGCAGGTTGCACTGTCGGGCCCTAGGTAGCTTCCACCATTCGAGAGCAGTCATCAACACAAGGAATAGGAATGATTAAGAAGCTTTCATCCATTGACATACATCCATGTACACACACACGTTATCAAATTTATACTAGCTCATGGCCGAGTGGCCATGCAATCCTTTTATAGAAGTAGCACTCCAGGACCTTCCAGATGGTCCAATAGGAGCCGCAACAGGACCTGAGCATGCGACCCCCGACCTCCAATGGGAGGTCGTCCCGTGGGCATGCTCAACATGGGAAAAGCTGGACTTAGTCCCATAAACACCTGCTCGCTGCTGATCAGTGCTGGCTACACAGGCAGAGCCTGGAAAGGCAGCAGTAACCAAGCACACAGTATCAGCTTGAGCCAGACGCTGGGATCTACGTCTCTGCTGAGCAGGTTCCACTGCGGCTGGAGAAGAATGGGAGACCACAGTAGACATGGTTCGAGATTCCCCCTGTGTAGCGGCGGGAACTTGACACCTAACATTACCCCCTCCTAGGGCCCACACCTCATTGGACCTCGCTACGCTCGAAGGCCGCAATGAGCCCGAATGTGCTCCGCAGGTTCCCAGGACCTGTCCTCTGGACCATGAACCTTACAATCCACCAAATAGAATCTTTTGACACATACCACCTTACATCCCATGATGGTATTCACCTCATAATCGTCCGTGGATGAACCCTATGTCCCGGCAGATGACTCGGAAAACCGGCACAAATGAAAGGGCTTTAGGAGGGACACATGAAAGGTGTCGGTGATGCCTAGGAGTGGAGGAAGGGCTAGACGGTAGACCACAGAGTTAACCTGCTCCAGGACCTTGAAGTGGCCTAAGAAGTGAGGTGCAAACTTAGTGGACTCAACTCGCAGCCTGATGTTATGGGCAGACAGCCACATTAAATCGCCAGGAGCAAAGGTCGGAAAGGGGTGCCAATGTGTATCAGCGGAGACCCTCATTCTCTCTTTGAGGCCCAGATAGCATCCTGTGTGCAGTCCAAAATATCATGTGCCTCCACAGCCCAGTCTGCCACCCTGGAATCAGCAGAAGACACGGGCATGGGCACAGGAACCCGAGGATGCTGGCCGTAATTATGGAGGAATGGGGCCTGCCCAGTGAAGTCAGCTATTGCGTTGTTCAGCGCATACTCCTCCCATGGTAGCAAGGATGCCCAGTCATCCTGCCTGGATGAGACAAAATGTTGCAGGCATGTGACCAGGGTCTGGTTGGCCCTCTCTACCAACCCATTCGTCTTGGGATGGTATGCTGAAGAAAGATTCAGCTTGATGCTGAGAAGACGACAAAGCTCTCTCCAGAACCGAGACGCAAACTGGGGACCTCGGTCACTGACAATTTTGTCTGGCATACCGTGTAGGCGGAAAACATGCTTGATAAACAATGCCGCTAAGGCCCGTGCAGAAGGTAGCCATGGAAGCGGCATCAAGTGCACCATTTTGGAAAAATGGTCGGTGACTACACAAATAATGGTGCAGCTACGGGACTTGGGTAAGCCCACCGCAAAGTCCATCCCAACCATTTCCCAAGGGCCTGTCCACCACTGGCAGGGGGTAAAGTAGCAAAGCAGGCCGTTTTCGAGGAGACTTACTCTTGGCACAGGAGAAACAGGCCCGAATATAGTCTCTGACGTCACGGGCCATATGCGGCCACCAGTACGTCCTTGCCAGAAGCTCAAATGTCCTCTTGGTCCAAAAATGTCCACCCACCCTGGTTGAGTAAGCCCAAGAGAGAACCTCCGGCCGCAAATTAGATGGCACAAAAGTCTTGCCCGGGGGCACAGACTCTAGCAAAACCGGGGCAACAGTTCTCAGTCTCTCTGAAGGGACAATTGTCATGTCGGACGCTATTCACACTAGGGCATTCGTCCACTATGCGCTCAGTGGCGCCGGCTAGATTTCTTCTAGGTTGTCCGGGGTTAATCTAGCTGGTACTCAGATTGGAGGCTGGGTCTCGCCCACTGCCTTTAAATAGTTCTGCTGAACTTTGGGCGTCGCCGATTATAGCTTGTGTCTTGTGCCTGGTGATCTCGGTCTGGAGTGGTGGTCTAGGAGAGGAAATATTGTATCTGGTGGTGTATTATCCTTCGTCTTATTTCTCCTTGCTATATTTGTATTTGTTTTGCCCTATGCACATTATAGTGTTTTCCTGTGTGTCTGCGGTGTGGTGCGTTTTTCGTTTTCCCTGTCTGTGCTTTCGTAGGGGTTGGAATGAGGTTTTATCATTGGGTGGCGGGTGGAGGTTTCAGCTTAGTACTGAAACAGGAGTCAGGGTCAGGCCTGGCGGCCCAGACATGCACAGCTTCAGTGTAAACTCTGGGTGAAGGACAGACAGGGTTTCCCTAGTCTGAAGGATATTGCAGGGGCCCGGGTAATCAGCTGTAGTCTACCCAGTACCCCCGTGACAACAATAAGCTGAGGCTCCTCCTCCTCCTCAGATGACACTATGGAGCGTGAGAGAGCGTCAGCACGGATGTTCTTCTCCCCGGAGAGAAAATGGAGGGTAAAATGGAACCGGGAGAAGAACAGGGACCATCTAGCCTGGTGGGAATTTAGCCGCTTGGCAGTCTGTAAATTCACCAAATTTTTGTAGTCAGTGTAAACTTAGATGGGAAAGTGAGCCCCCTCAAGGAGGTGTCTCCACTCCGAGAAGGCCAACTTCATGGCTAGCAAATCCCTGTCCCCGATGGAATAATTCCTCTCCGCTGGTGTGAAGGTCTTGGAGAAGAGGAAGCAAGGATGCTTCCGACCCTGAGCATCCTTCTGAAAGAGCACTGCTTCAGCACCGAGGGAAGAGGCATCCACCTCCATGATAAATAGTTTATTAACATCGGGGTGATGTAAAGTGGGAGCGCTAGCAAAGTGTGACTTAATAGAGAGAAAGGCCTTGGAGACCTCCTCCTACCACAATTTGGGATTTGCTCCCTTCTTGGTGAGGGCAACAAAGGGAGCTACCAAAGTTGAGAAGTGGGGAATGAACTGGCGATAATAATTAATTAACCCCATAAAGCTCTGCACCGCTTAAGAGAATGGGGTTCCTGCCAGTCCATCACAGCCTGTAGCTTGGCAGGATCCATTGCCAATCCCCGGGCAGAGATGATATAGCCCAGGAAAGGCAAGGACTCCAGCTCAAACACACACTTCTCCAACTTGGCATAGAGAGTTTGCCCGTAGGAGTTCGAAGACTTTGCAAACATCTCTCCGGTGGGAGTCTATATCTGGACAGTAGATGAGAATATCATCCAGATAGACTACAACCGAGGTGGTGAGCATATCCTGGAAGATATCATTCACAAAGCCTTGGAAAACGGCAAGAGCATTACAGAGCCCGAACAGCATCACCAGGTATTCATAGTGCCCATCCCTGGTGTTAAATGCCATCTTCCATTCGTCCCCTTCACGGATGCAAATCAGGTTGTAAGCACCCCGCAGATCAAGTTTAGTAAATACCTATGCTCCCTGCAACCTATCGAATAGCTCTGATATCAGAGGCAGAGGGTATTTGTTCTTAACGGTGATGGCATTAAGACCACTGTAATCAATGCATGAATGTAGTTCCCCGTTCTTCTTCTGCACGAAGAAGAACCAATCCCCTGCAGGTGATGCTGACTTCATAATGAATCCTCTTGCCAGATTCTCCTGGATATATTGGGACATCACCTTCATCTCTGGGAGAGATATGGGATAGACTCGACCCAGGGGAGGCTCTGGACCAGGCAAGAGGTCAATAGGACAGTCATAGGGGTGGTGGGCGGAAGCGTCTCCGCAGCCCTCTTGGATACTATGTCCTCATAGGGCCAATAGTGCTTGAGGAGAGAGGAAAGATCTGCGGGTACTTCACTAGTAGCAACCTGAACGCACTCCCTCAGACATCTACCCTTACAAGATTCACTCCATCCCAAAATTCTCCCTGTGGACCACTCTATATGTGGGGAGTGGTAACGTAACCAGGGTATCCCAAGCAGGATCTCATCTATCCCCTCGGGAATGAACAGTAAAGAAATAATCTCCTAATGTGATGGCAAGATTGTAAGAGTAAATGGGATGGTCTGGTGTGTTATCTGCGAGGGCAGGGTCGACCCATTCACCACTCTTACGGTCATTGGTTTGGCGGGCATCACCAGGGGTATTGCGTGTCGTTGGGCGAAGGCAGAAGACATGAAGTTGCTCTCCGCCCCGGAATCCACGCAAAGCAAAGCACTACCGTATGAGTGGATGGGCCTATAATAATTGTCCCCTTAAAGGAAAACGTCACCATGTCTAGTGTAACTCCTCCTACAACCACTAGACGCTTTCCCAATGGCTGAGGATATTTCCTAGCATAATATCCAGACTGCTGGCATACAGGACAGACCTTGGGTGCGTGCACAAGCGGTCCGGGACTTAGACCCAGCCCGTGACACCTACATGGCCTCAGGTGGCTCAGACGCCTGGACCGGAACTTCCAGAGGTTTGGTGAAGGTGGGAGCCAGGTGAAACCTCTGCCTACACTGGGCTCGGTCCAACCTTCGCTCATTAAAACAAAGGTTGATGCGGGTAGATATAACTATTAGCTCCTCCAGTGTGGCAGGAATCTCCCTAGTGGCCAAGGCATCCATCACATGGTCAGCCAGTTCCCTCCAAAACACTGGGATAAGGACTTTATCCGACCAGTCCAGCTCAGATGCCAATGTCCGGAAGTGGATAGCAAAATGGCTGACCATGGATGAACCTTGTATCAATGCCAGCAGCTGGAGCGCCGAATCATGGGTGACACGAGGTCACATAAAGATCTGTTTCAGAGTGCCCAGGAACCTTGGAGCACTCTGCATCACATGATCGCCACGCTTCTACAGCTGCGTTGCCCACTCCAATGCCCTGCCTGACAGAAGGGATATAATAAATCCCACTCTAGCCCGTTCTATGGGAAAACGTGCAGCCAGGAGCTCAAGATGTATGGCACACTGGCTCACGAATCCCCGACACAGCTTACTGTCGCCAGCAAACTTATCCAGCAATGGAAGACGGGATAATGTCGGAGCAGGGGAGGCAGTGTACAAACTGGCTGCAGCCACGCTAGCAGCCTGAACAGCTACTGCGGTAACATCCACAGCTGAGGTTGTACGCTCGAAAGCCACCAACCTGCCCTCCAACTGCTGGATGTACCGCTGCAGTGGCTGTTCATCCACCAATACTAGCAAGACCCTGGCACTAGTATAATGTTAGGACTGGCGGAATGCACCAAATAATAATATTTAAGAATATGAGGTACGTTCGCAGTCCGGGGTCCACCATGCAGAGACGACACCTGCTGTTGAGTAATGGCAGATGGACGCTTGCTCACACGTGAGTTAGACCTCATCCAGTGTGAATAGAAGCAAACTCTGTTACTTCACAGAGTTGTCAAAAATATGCTGCGCCCTGTTAGCAGTCACAGGGTGCAGCTGAAATACACTAGTGGGATCCCTATGAATCACCCCCACTACCTGGTGATTGGACTCGCTCTGACCCTCGGTGGCTTTTGAGCCTGCACCTGAGGACGCCCTGAGTCAGATGCTGAGTCCAAGCGGGAGTTCCCACCCTACACTGACCAGCTATCAGGAAAGCACACTGATTGTGCACAGTGCCGTACAAGCGGGCACTGCGATTAGACACTGAAACGTGTGCAAAGTGTGCAGGTTGCACTGTCAGGCGCAAGGTAGCTTCCACCATTCGAGAGCAGTCATCAACATAAGGAATGATTAAGGAGCTTTTATCCATCATGTACATCCATCTACACACACGTTATCAAATTTATACTAGCACATGGCCGAGCGGCCATGCAAAACTTTTATAGAAGTAGCTGTTATGACCCCAATGGCGAGGGTCTCAGAGGAACGTGGAAGTCTGCAGAATACAAAAATCCAGCTCATAGGGCAGTGGTAACTGGGTTGACCATATATCTACTCCTAACGCCAACACTAGAAGTAGCCGGGGATCATTCCTACGTTGATTCTAGATGACACGCGCCAGCCGGAGAATCTAGCTACCCCTAGTAGAGGAAAACAAAGACCTCTCTTGCCTCCAGAGAAGGGGACCCCAAAGCTGGATAGAAGCCCCCCACAAATAATGACGGTGAGGTAAGAGGAAATGACAAACACAGAAATGAACCAGGTTTAGCACAGAGAGGCCCGCTTACTGATAGCAGAATAAAGAAAGGTAACTTATATGGTCAACAAAAACCCTATCAAAATCCACACTGGAAATTCAAGAACCCCCGAACCGTCTAACGGTCCGGGGGGAGAACACCAGCCCCCTAGAGCTTCCAGCAAAGGTCAGGATGTAGATTTGGAACAAGCTGGACAAAAATACAAAACCAAAACAAATAGCAAAAAGCAAAAGGCAGACTTAGCTGATATAACTGGAACCAGGATCAGTAGACAAGAGCACAGCAGACTAACTCTGATAACTACGTTGCCAGGCATTGAACTGAAGGTCCAGGGAGCTTATATAGCAACACCCCTAACTAACGACCCAGGTGCGGATAAAAGGAATGACAGAAAAACCAGAGTCAAAAAACTAGTAACCACTAGAGGGAGCAAAAAGCAAATTCACAACAAGTAGCGCTCCTGGACTTTCCAGATGGTCCAATAGGAGCCGCAATAGGACTTGAGCATGTGACCCCCAACCTCCAATGGGAGGTCATCCCGTGGGCATGCTCAGTATGGGAAAAGCTGGAGTTAGTCCCAGAAACGCCTGCTCGCTGCTGATCAGTGCTGGCTACAAAGGCAGAGCCTGGAAAGGCAGCAGTAACCAGTCGCACAGTATCAGTTTGAGCCAGATGCTGGGATCTACGTTTCTGCTGAGCAGGTTCCACTGTGGCTGGAGGAGAATGGGAGACTGCAGTAGATATGGTTTGAGATTCCCCCTGTGCAGCAGCAGGAACTCGACACCTAACACCCACCTCCCCGTTATCCATTGCAGAAGACATGCCCCCTTTCCTGACTAACAGTAGATTTGGGCCAGTTTTGAGTGGTCTCGACCTTGCTTATTTGGAGTTCATTAACCCCACAGCTCATCCCGTGTCCTAAGTACCTTTGGGCACTTGGTAACATTTCCTTACCCATGCCTCGATGACTACATACTGCCGAAATGCTGAGGTTTGCCCTGGCAACTCCAGGCAAACATCCGTACCACGTCAAACCCGAACCCCAGCCTCTCGATACTGCTGTCTAGCAAGAGCTCTATGCATTTTACCCTGCCACATCCTTGGCCGGTGTCAGAGGGTTCCTTGTACGTGTGTCTCTAGTTGCCTCTGTAACCACACACTACGTGTTTCTGTGTGGGACAAAGGAGCTGAACTGTCCTGAACTTACCAGGGACATTTCCAGCTCGGGGTTCGGTGGGGTCTCCTCGACCACCCCTGCCACAACCTCTAGGGGAACCTATCGGGGTAACACTCTGTCCCTAAGTTTGGTTGGCGACCCCTATGGCAGGTATCCCTGACTCAGGATCTTCAGGTTCTGTGCCCAGAACAACATCCTTAGCCTCTCCTGCCAATCGCTCTAGCGGGAACCTATCGGGATTATAATCTGTACCTAGGTTGGCGTCCCCTATGGTATGTATCCCTGACTCGGGATCTTTGGGTTCTACGCCCGGAACAACATTTACCTTGGGAGGCATTTGTAGGGGGAATTAGTGGTTCATCTAACTGAAAAGAGCTTGTGGTGGTTTAGCTAGTAAGAAGACAGCTCATTTTGTCCCTACAGGGTCATCATGTCAAGATCCTCTCCGACAATCAGGTGACTGTGGCCGACATCAACCACCAAGAGGGAACCCGATCCTGACCTTTAAAGGAAGTGATGATCATATATTCCACATAGCAGAAACTAATTTGTTGTCATTAACTGCTGTTCACATAAAAGGAAGAGAGAACATCAAAACAGACTTGCTAAGCTGCAACCAGCTCAGGCAGGGAGAATTTGTGCTAAATAATTCCAACTTTGCCCGGATTGTGCAGATGTGGGATTGTCCAGATATAGACCTCTTTGCCACCAGTGGAAACAAGAAGGTGGAACGGTTCTGTTCTCTAAACCCCATAGAAGGTCCATAAGGTAGATGCTTTTCTGGTTCCACAGAATTTCAGTCTTCCCTCCGATAGCCCTGATTCTATTGGTGTTAAGGAAGATCAGAGATGACAGGGCAAGAGTCATCTTAATTGCTCCCTTTTGGTTCAGCAGACCATGGTTTTCCTGGCTGAGAACTATGTCGGTCACCAATCCATGGGCTCTTCCGGAATTTCCAGATCTCCGCTCCCATGGACCAGTTTTCCATCCATGCGAGTCCAGCCTACATCTGACAGTTTAGAATTTGAGAGGGCATTGTTGATAGGGAAAGGGTTTTTTACACAATCTGGTAGCCACTCTGCTTCAAAGTAGGAAAGGTTCCAAGACCAAGATATATGCCAGTACTTGGCACCCTCAAGGTCCAGGTATCGGCTCTGGGGGCCCTGCATGGTTGTGATCTATCTGGGAGTTTTTGGGTAGCTAGGTTTATTAGGATATCAGCTAGATCTAGGCCCATACTTAACCCCTTAGTGACAGAGCCAATTTGGTACTTAATGACCAAGCCAATTTTTACAATTCTGACCACTGTCACTTTGAGGTTATAGCTCTGGAATGCTTCAACATATCCAACTGATTCTGAATTTTTTTGTGTGACATACTCTATTTCATGGTAGTGTTCAAATTTCTTTGATATAACTTGCATTTATTTAAGGAAAAATGGAAACTTTTAATATTTGTATTCTTAAGCCAGAGAGTCATATAGCACAAAACAGTGAATAAATGACATTTCCCACATGTCTCCTTTATATCATTACTTTTTTTAAGCCAATTTTTTTTTTCTCGTTAAGAAGTTAAGGGTTAAAATTTGACCAGAAATTTCTCATTTTTTAAATAATTTACAAAACCATTTTTTAGGGACCACATCACGTTTGAAGTAAGTTTGGGGGGTCAATATAGCAGAAAATACCCAAAAGTGACACCACTAGTGTTGAGTAGGGTTGAGCGACCTTTACTTTTATAGGATCGGGTCGGGTTTCATGAAACCCGACTTTTTCAAAAGTCGGGTCGAGTGAAATCGGCCGATCCTATAAAAAAGTCGGGGTCGGGGTCGGCCGAAACTCGAAACCCAATGCAGTGCATTGGGTTTCCAATGGTTCCCAGGGTCTGAAGGAGCGGAAACTCTCCTTCAGGCCCTGAGATCCATATTTAAGTGTAAAATAAAGAATTAAAATAAAAAATATCGCTATACTTACCCTCTGACGGGCCCTGGTACTAACCGGGAACCTTCCTTCCTTAGAATCAGCCTTCCAGGACCTTGCGGTGACGTCGCGGTGACGTCGCGGCTTGTGATTGGTCGCGCGGCCGCCCATGTGACCGCTTGCGCGACCAATCACAAGCCGCGACGTCACCGTGACGTCACCAAAGGTCCTGGAAGGGCTGATTCTTAGGAAGGAAGGCTGCCGGAAAGAAGCAGGGCGTGTCCGAGGGTGAGTATATACCTAATAGGAATATACTCACCCTCGGCTTCGTTCCGGCAGCCTTCCTTTCTAAGAATCAGCCCTTCCAGGACCTTCGGTGACGTCACGGTGACGTCGCGGCTTGTGATTGGTCGCGCGAGCGGTCACATGGGCAGCCGCACGACCAATCACAAGCCGCGACGTCACCGCGACGTCACCGCAAGGTCCTGGAAGGCTGATTCTAAGGAAAGAAGGTTCCCGGTTAGTACCAGGGCCCGTCAGAGGGTAAGTATAGCGATATTTTTTATTTTAATTCTTTATTTTACACTTAAATCTGAATTCCGATACCAATTTCCGATATCTTAAACATATCGGGAATCGGTATCGGAATTCCGATTCCAGATTCAGAAGATCGCCGACTTCATGGCCGACCCCACACAGGGGTCGAGTCGGGTTTCAAGAAACCTGACTTTGCCAAAAGTCGGCAACTTCTGAAAATTGCCGACCCGTTTCGCTCAACCCTAGTGTTGAGCATTCCGATACCGCAAGTATCGGGTATCGGCTGATATTTTTGTGATATCGGAATCGGAAGTTCCCAGTGTATGGTTCCCAGGGTCTGGAGGAGAGGAAACTCTCCTTCAGGCCCTGGGATCCATATTCATGTGTAAAATAAAGAATACAAATAAAAAATAGGGATATACTCACCCTCTGACGCGCACTGGTTGTAACCGCTGCAACCGGCAGCCTCCGTTCCTAAGAATGAGCGAGTGAAGGACCTGGGATGACTTCGCGGCTTGTGATTGTTCGCGTGAGCGGTCACATGAGCGGTCACGCGACGAATCACAAGCCGCGACGTCATCGAAGTTCCTTAACTCGGCATTCTTAGGAACGGAGGCACCGCTAAGAGCAGGGGCCGCCGGAGGGGTGAGTATATCAATATTTTTTATTTTTATTCTTTATTTTATACATGAATATGGATCCCAGGGCCTGAAGGAGAGTTTCCTCTCCTTCAGACCCTGGGAACCATTCCGATATTTTGTGTCCCATAGATATGCATTGGTATCGGGTATCGGTATCGGCGAGATCTGATATTTTGCCGGTATCGGCCGATACCATCCGATACCGATACCTTTGCATATCGGAAGGTATCGCTCAACACTAGACACCACTAAAAAAACTGTGTGAAAAACTACATTCCAGGAGTTTATTAACCCTTCATGTGCTACATGAGAACTAAAGGAATGTGGAGGGAAAAATTAACATTTTACTTTTTTCACAAAAAAAATATTTTGTAATTAAATTTTTTGTTTTCACAAAGGTATCATGAGAAAATGAACCATAAATTTGTTGTGAAATTTTTTCTGAGTACACTGATACCCTGAATGTGGGGAAAAGCCACTGTTTGGGTTCATGGCAGGGCTTAGAAGGGAGGGAGCACTGTTTGACTTTTTGAATGCAAAATTGGCTGGAATCAATGGTAGGCGCCATGTCATATTTGGAGACCCCCTGTTGTACCTAAACAGTGGAAACCCCCCAATTCTAACTCCAACCCTAACCCCCAAAACCCCTAACACTAATCCCAACCATAACCATAACCCTAACCACAATCCTAACCCCAACACACCCCTAACCCTATTCTCAACTCTAATCATAACCCTAACCCAACCCTAACCCTAGCCCAACCCCAACCCTAGCCCCAACCCCAACTCTAGCTCAACCCTAACCTTAGCCCCAACCCAAACCCTTGATCAACCCTACCCCTATGCCCAACCCTAACCCTAGCCCCAACTTTAACTATAACCCAACCCTAACTCTAGCTCAACCCTAAACCTAGCTCTATCCCCAAACCTATCCCTAACCCTAACTAAACCCTAACCTTAATAGAACAATGGACATACATTTTTTAAATTTTATTACTTTCACTTACCTAACGGGGTGATAAAGAGATTTGATTTCCTATTTTTTACATTTATCACTGTGATAAGGTCTATCACAGCGATCAAAATGAACCAATTGAAAAAAAGTCCTATTGTTGCCAGGTGCCGGCCGTCAGATCTCAGTAGGCACCAGCCATTTTTTTCCCAGAAGACACCGCTGGCCAGGGGACATAACGGGGGATGCAGGATTGTCTAGAGACACCAGAGGTCCTGGGGGGGATCGGGGGACCCTATTTCTCTCTCCTCTAATGTGTTATCACATCATAGAAGAGAGAAATTAAATGGGAAATCAGACTTTTTTGTGGTTGCCATTATTCCGTGAATAACGGTGATGACAATACTGGGGTCAGTAAAATCCGACCTGAATCATGTTCTCTGGGGTCTTGACTTCGTCTGGTAGCCGAGACCCCAGAAAATTTCTGATGCTGGAGGGTGCTTTCCACTTATTTCTCAACGCCAATAAAAAGCGGTGCTGAGGCATAAGTACCCTTAACTACTGCCGTTAAAAGGCATATTGGCGGTCGTTAAGGGGTTAATACTCCCTTTGAGCCCATAGATTCAGTCCTAATAAGGCTGTAATAATTATAGGGGATAACTCAGGAGACTCTTTGCGTGGAACAAGACAACTACAGGACACAGTTTTATAAGTTTATTTTATCACACGGTGATTCAAACAGGTGCAGAGAGAAACTCAAGTCCACAACACTTGGAGTAAATATTAAATGCAGCTTAGCAGTCTATAGGAAACTTCAGAGGAAAATGCAATCACGCAGAAAGTCTATGAAGCACAATTATTCTTGAGGATACTTGACACGAATAAGTCCTTGCTTAGTCCAAAACACAGATAGATATGCTTATAAGGCAGTTCAAATAATATCTTAGCTCAACCAGGGAGGCCTGGGTAATAGTCTCAGGTTCTTGCAGAGCAGAAACAGCTTACATGTCCAGCAAATGCAGATGGAAGTAAACACGAGCAGCAGATGAAGGAGGATTACTGGAACTGGTGTATGCAGCAGGAACTCAGAGCAGAGTAGCAGGATAACACCACAGGTTCACAGGAGCAGGTATATAGCCAGGGAGTCAACAGAGGTCAGGAGCTGGATGCAAGGCAGAATACTCTAGCACAGACTGAAGGCTGGAGTGGAGTTTTATAGCAGGAAGACACAGTGCACATGAGACCAAAGATGCCATCTTGGAAAAGGGCAGTAATGCACAAAAGGTATTAAAAAATGTTCAGAGTCCTGACAAAGGGTTTGCTTAAGGCAAAGCCTTAAGACAGCCTTTTTTGTAGCATTAACATCTGCCTAAAGTGTTAGTGATATTCAGGCCCTTTCCAGACTCCCACCATTCACCCAGTTCCTGGAAGATAGGGTTATCTTGAAGCCAGATTTGTCTAACCTACTAAAAGTAGCCTCTAAATTTCATAGGCTACAGGAAATAGTTCTCCCCTCCTTCTGTGCTAACCCTAAGAATCAGAAGGAAGAGAAACTCCTTTCACTGGACATCAGGAGATGCCAATTCAAATACATATCATTTACTAACCCTTGGAAAAGGGATAATGTCCTTTCAGGGTGCTAGGAAGGGACTTATGGTTTCAAAATGCACTTTAGCTAGGTAGATCAGGGAAGCTATTTTATTAGCTTATACATCAAGTGGTAAGGTGACACTAGGAGTTCTGAGGACTCACTCCACATGGCCCGTGGCTGCCTTCTGGGCAGAGAGATCGGAAGTTTTGATTGAACAGATATGTACGACAGCTACATGGTCTTCTCCTTCCACTTTTTATGAGCAATATAGACTTGATATTGATGCTTCTTTCGGCCTCACATTTGGAAGAAGGGTGCTTTAGGCTGTGGTCCCTCCCTGAATTCCTACCTCTCTAATTCTCTAAAGGGTGCTTTCATGGGGGATCAAATAAAGTCTTAGCTATTTACCGGTAACAGGATTTTTCGGAGCCCCTGACAGCACCCTTATATTCCCTCCCTTCACGTGTGGGTGAGCACTTATTTCACTTGTACATTATCACATTTGAGAAATTTTTTGATGTTCAGATTAATGTATATTGTGCAGTTAACCATGGGAGGTCCTCTCATGCTCTGTAATCCAACTGGTGCATGGGAGAGGTGCCGACTTTTTATGTCTGTAGGTTTCATGTCCTTGAAAGGTAGATCCCCTCTCTCATGGTGCTGTCATCTGCCCTGAAAAATTCCATTACTGGTAAGTAACTAAGACTTTTTCTGAGGTCCTGCAGTACATCTCTTCACATTGGAGTGCCTCCTAATTTTTTGCATCCTTTGCATTTAGTGCATACGCTTTACTAGTAGAGAAGACCCACCTCTTAGTAATGAAAAAAGATGCTTTTCTGAGGCTCCAACTTCTAGTTGAGAGAACATTTTTGAATACCAAAAGAGCTGGTGGGTTCTCTTAGTATATAGTCCAGTGCCTTGTTGTTAGCCATCAGGTGGTCGTCACATATGGTGTTTTAACACTACATACATGATTTCACAGCTGGGACAGGTGACTTTCTACAGTAAGAACAGAGGATACTAGGATCCTCCATATTAGGCTGAGTAGATGTAAAACGCTTCACTATATTCCCAGTAGGGTTGATGAAATAATGTTCCTTGATGCTGCTATGTTAAATAGCTCTTTTCAGGGTGAAAATATATTTCATTCCCTAATACCGCTCTTATCTGCAATTTGTCTAGGGGAAGGTGTGTGAGTAGGGATAGAGTATTAAAGGCATCTAATCAGGGATTATTGCCTTATAAATTATAATCCTTGATGCTGCTTTATTCCATACACTCGTTGGCAAATTCATGTTTTTTACTGTGATTTCTAGTCAGAAATTCATCAAAGCTGTCAGTGTTGCTCTTGTTCCTCAAGAGTTTTTTGCAAGAAAAAATATTTTCAGGGACAGTTGAAATCCCCTCTATATTCTACAATAATACTGCTCTTATTTGCTGTTTCACTGTAGCATCTGCATGTAAGAGGTAGTGGTGAGAAACTTTACACTACTGTAGTTGGAATCATCACTTCTGAATTCTCCATTACTTTTGTTTCCATCCATTTCTGGTGGCTTCTTGAAGTATGTTTGGGGTCATTGTCTTGCCGGAAGGAAGTATGTTTGGGGTCATTGTCTTGCCGGAAGGCCCATGACGAAGGATGCAAACCTAGCTTTCAGACACTGGACATTGGATTGCAATTTTAAAATATTTTAAAATATTTTGAAAATCTTCACATTTCATGATGCCTTGCACACAGTCAGAGCACTCAGTACCAGAGGCAGCAAAACAACCCCAATATATCATTGAACCTCCATCACATTTGACTAACTACTGTGTTCTTTCATTTGTAGGCCTCATTCTATTTACAGTATACAGTAGAATGATGTGCTTTACCAAAAAGCTTTATTTTGGTCTCATCTGTTCAAAAGATGTCTGCAGACCTCTAAAAGTAGTGTGGTCTGCCTACTGGCCCTGTATAAATTTTGAGGGCTGCCTGCTGGCCCTCCAAGTATCAAACTTTACAGTATATAAAAAATAAAATTTGCCCACTTTAGATGGATAAATTATATTGCAGTAGAAATATACAGGTATACAAAGCATAGCAAGCTGCTGGCCTTCCAAAAATGCTTAGTTAGGGCTGGTCCTCTACAGATAGTTAGGGCTGCCATCTGACTGAAAAAAAATTGTGACTTTCAGAGCCCCTCCTTCATTGAGTAAACAGGGTGTTTCTGATCATATTTCACTTACCACATGGCCAGATAAGGTAGTAAAATGTTGAAATTACATCTCCCCGTGAATGTTTTTTTTCAGCTTTGAAAGCATTGCAAATGTACAAAAACACAGCAAAAATACTATGCATTAAGATAGCCCAAGGTGCAGAGGAGCGTTTTTCTTCTTATAGTTATTTTGCATTATAAACAAGTCATTTTCCTGGAAAGAATGCTACTTATAATGTTTTGCAGTTAAATTCATTTTAACATCGGTTTTGTATGTTTTATTGTCAGTCCGTAAAAGTGACACAATACTTTGACAACTGGGTCATTCCATGTCAAGTGGACCAGTGGTCCCCACTCGACTTTCTCCGATTTTGCTGAAAATTTATAAGGATGTACATGTATGTTTGAAAAGAGGTTCTGTAAATTTTTAGGGCAAGATCTCAAATACATTGGGCAATGTTGACCTTTCACTGGAGGTTCCACCAAGCCTGCGGCTTCAGCTAAGAGGATTTTGCAAACTTTGGCACATAGCCATTAGAGTTCTATACTGGCTATGATGCTGAAATTTGGCATACTAGCTCAGCTTTTGCTGCTAAACACGATAAAATTATTACCGGCTATGGCAAAACAATATTTTGGCCGCAATTTTGTGTCAAAGTAGCTTGAAAAACGCGTTGCGTAAAATTTATGACAAACTTTGCCCATACTGTTATGATCCTTAGTGGTTGAGGATCACGAATTACTCCAGCTAAGTAACAAACATAGGACAAGCTCTAGGGAGGTGGCAAACTGGACTAACCGCAAATCTGAACCTATCCAAACACACTAGAAGTAGCCGGTGAACGTGCCTAAAAAATCCTAGACGTCTCGAGCCAGCCTGAGGAACTAACTACCCCTAGAGAGAAAGAAAGACCTCTCTTGCCTCCAGAGAAATAATCCCCAAAGATATAGAAGCCCCCAACAAATAATAACGGTGAGGTAAGAGGAAGGCACATACACAGGGGTGAAAACAGATTCAGCAAATGAGGCCCACTAATACTAGATAGCAGAAAATAGTAAGGGGTCTGTGCGGTCAGTAAAAAACCCTAACAAAATATCCACACTGAGATTTCAAGAACCCCCGCACCAACTAACGGTGTGGGGGGAGAAACTCAGTCCCCTAGAGCAACCAGCAAGCGAGGAGATCACATCTTAGCAAGCTGGACAAGAAACATGATGAATGCTGATAATCAAAAAATGAACGGGCAAAAACTTAGCTTGTCTTGGAGAGGCTGGGAGCAAGGTAATCACAAGGAATCTGAAGAGCACTGAATACATTGATAGCAGGCAAGGAACTGAGTATCCAGGTGAGTTAAATAGGAAACGAACCAAGGATAACGAACCAGCTGATGCAGCCAACCTGCAGAAGACAACACTACACAGTACCGCTTGTGACCACTAGAGGGAGCCTAAAAATAGAGTTCACAACACCATATATAACTCAAGACCAAAAACCAATAGTAACTGGTGCTTTGCCCTGTACACCAAACATCTACATGACTTTGCATTGCTGCAATATCACAGTCAAAGCATATGTATTTGTGGAAATATTCACACCCACATATGATGAAAAACTTAAAAAAAACGAATTTTACCTATTTTTAGGTCAAATTTCTCAAAAAGGGTACCCCTAAAATATATTAATTCTGATATCATTAGAAAGAGCACATTTTTCTCTACAAGGATCATTGTTTGTTTTTTTGGAGTCTCTCAGTTTAAGAAATGAAAAATGCCATTGAACATGGTGTTATTTATTAATACGCAATAAATGGTAACTGCACTATTCATACCCTTGCGTTGGTCCATGGTGGTTATACCACAACCAATTCCCTAAGAATTGGTATTATAATTAGTGTTGAGCGATACTTTCCGATATCGGAAAGTATCGGTATCGGAAAGTATCGGCCGATACCGTCACAGTATCGGAATCCAATCCGATACCGATACCCGATCCCAATGCAAGTCAATGGGACGAAAATATCGGAATTAAAATAAACCCTTTCTTTCCTTGTAGGTTAATTCTACATGAAGGAAAACAACTAAGAATAATGTAGGATGTATTGGGGGAGGTGGCGGAGACATTAAAGGCACAGGGGTTTATCCCAATCAAATAGAATAGCAGTATTTTTAATTTTTTTATGACGTTCGGCGTTAGAAAGAATTTGACTATGTTAATTTTTTATTTATTTTGTCAGATATTGATGTTTCACTACTTCCACGCCCTTCACCCTATTTTTTACTTCTCCCACACTTTCTTCTTCATTATCCTCATCATCAGCTTCTGTGACATCAACTTCTTCACCTTATTCATCTTCTTCTTTTCTACGTATATATATATATTTTTTTTTTACATTGTTCATATTCTTTTTATTTAACTATTATCTTTTTTATATTCAACTTCTTCATCATATTCTTATTTGTGACAGGCATTCCCGTAGTTGTTATCTATAAAAGTTTGAAGATTACACCTTCCGTTCTGCCTGTCACAAAACAGTTACATTTGTCCGCGTTCAGTTTGGCCTGCAGCATCAGGCTTTATCCAGGGGCACCACGAGGAGGAACGGACTCACCCCCATACACTGCTTAGTCTTCTTCTGCTTATAATTTAGATAATATCTTTTGCTCTGATATTTAGTCTTATGCTTAATGTTCTTCTGCTCTTTGTTCTGCAGCCTCTTGTTCTTCTGCTTCTCGGTCTTCCAGGTTGTCGTCGTCATCTCCAGGGTCGTCATCTCCAGGGTCGTCGTCATCGGGGTCGTCGTCATCGGGGTCGTCGTCATCGGGGTCGTCTTCAGGGTCATCGTCTCCAGGGTCGTCGTCATCTCGGTGGTTGTCGTCTCTGGTGTCGTCATCATCTTAGGGGTGGTCTTCCGGGTCATCGTCTTTCGGGTCTTGAACTTGGAAATGTAGCAGAAGGTACAAGAAGGCTGAGAAAATGCCGAGAAACAGCTGATGGAACTGGAACTCGGATGGCTACCCGAAGGTCCAAGAGCCAATGGAACTACCGAGGACCAGCTGACGTTACTGGAACCCGGTTACTAAGCAGGAGGTACCCGTGCCTGAAAGCACTACCAAGGACCACCTGACGTTGGTGGAACTCGGATACCCAGAGGGAGGCACCTAAGCCAAAGGCTCTGCCCGGAACCAGCTGACGGTACTGGAACCAGGATGGGGAGCAGAAGGTACAAGAGCAAAAGACACTGCCGAGAACCAGCTGACGGTACTGGAACCCGGATGGGTAGCCGAAGGTCCAAGAGCCAATGGAACTACCGAGGACCAGCTGACGTTACTGGAACCCGGTTACTAAGCAGGAGGTACCCGTGCCTGAAAGCACTACCAAGGACCACCTGACGTTGGTGGAACTCGGATACCCAGAGGGAGGCACCTAAGCCAAAGGCTCTGCCCGGAACCAGCTGACGGTACTGGAACCAGGATGGGGAGCAGAAGGTACAAGAGCAAAAGACACTGCCGAGAACCAGCTGACGGTACTGGAACCCGGATGGGGACCTATTCAAGCTTGTCTTCCTAGGGCCCCAACTGGCGGTGTGTTAGAGCCCAGGGACAGCAGGAGGAGGAGCAGGGGGAGGGGAGTGTAGGCCGAAGCCTGCACTGGCGGCAGCTTTGGGTGTGTTGTGTCTGCGTGGCTTTTGCAGGACACGTTGCCGGCTACACAGCAGGGGAACAGCTGGCGGTGCTGGACCCCACTGACACATTGGCGAGGTGTTTGGCTCTGTGCAGCCAGCACTTCCGGACAGCAACTAGCGTTGTTGGAGCCCGGGCTCTGCAGGTGGAGCAGAGTGTAGGCCGAAGCCTAATTGAACCGATTTCAAAAGTCACCTTTAACCCCCCCTCAGGGGTTACAAAGTAGAAGAGCCACAGCTTATGCAGCAGCAGTGCTGCGCAAGTCAAAGGTTGCTCTTGTAATTTTTCTCCTTGCACACGCTGAATGGAACACGTATAACATTTAGCCCTTTATACAGTCAAACTGTGTAATGGAGGCGAGAGTTCCCTTTGTAATGAGACGCAGCACAGGTGTCAAGAATCCCACCTTGGTGCTGGGTGCAGCCTCCCGAGCGTTGTTATTTGCTGTACAGGAGTCTGCGCTGTCGTGTTATCCCCTGGCCTAGCGCCGTTAGCGCTGCCCATCTTCTGGCATCATGTAATGTCGGCCGGTGCGGTTCGCGATGCCCATGAATCCCAGCCCCGCAGTGTCTTAACATTGTTAAAACACTGCGGGGCTGGGATTCAGGGCCTGGCGCAGCACATATGTTCGCCTCTCACACTCGGGTCCTTACACCCGCTTCAGACTGTGCGGCGTCATCTGATCCCTTATCGCATGCCACGGCCATGAAGCCGCACAGTCCGAAGAAGGCGGAAGGAGAGGAGGGACAGGCGAACTGATGCACTGATCCTGCCCATGAATCACACCCTCGCAGTCCCAATAAATAAGACACCGAGGGGCGTTGTGTGGGTCAGGGCGGCCGCAGAGGCGCAGCCAGCCAAACAATGATGCCAGAAGACGGGCAGCGCTACCAAGGGGGTTGCAGCGTGTCATTACAAAGGAAAGTCACACCACCGGGACGGTTAAATGGTCACACAGAGGACACATTTCAGACGTGTTTTCAGTTCCACATGTGCGAGGAGAATACGTTTCTGAGCCACCTTGCACACATGCAGCATTACCGCTGTACAAGGTGGCTGGATAACGTAAAAACGCCTGGGGGAGGGGGGACAGGTTCCCTTCAATTTCAGTTCTTGTGTCTGCGTGGCTTTTGCAGGACACGTTGCCGGCTGCACAGCAGGGGAACAGCTGGCGGTGCTGGACCCCACTGACACATTGGCTGGTGTTTTTCTCTGTGCAGCTAGCACATCTGGGCCCCAACTGGCGGTGTGTTAGAGCCCAGGGACAGCAGGAGGAGGAGCAGGAGGAGGAGGAGCAGGGGGAGGGGAGTGTAGGCCGAAGCCTGCACAGGCGGCAGCTTTGGGTGTGTTGTGTCTGCGTGGCTTTTGCAGGACACGTTGCCGGCTACACAGCAGGGGAACAGCTGGCGGTGCTGGACCCCACTGACACATTGGCGAGGTGTTTGGCTCTGTGCAGCCAGCACTTCCGGACAGCAACTAGCGTTGTTGGAGCCCGGGCTCTGCAGGTGGAGCAGAGTGTAGGCCGAAGCCTAATTGAACCGATTTCAAAAGTCACCTTTAACCCCCCCTCAGGGGTTACAAAGTAGAAGAGCCACAGCTTATGCAGCAGCAGTGCTGCGCAAGTCAAAGGTTGCTCTTGTAATTTTTCTCCTTGCACACGCTGAATGGAACACGTATAACATTTAGCCCTTTATACAGTCAAACTGTGTAATGGAGGCGAGAGTTCCCTTTTTAATGAGACGCAGCACAGGTGTCAAGAATCCCACCTTGGTGCTGGGTGCAGCCTCCCGAGCGTTGTTATTTGCTGTACAGGAGTCTGCGCTGTCGTGTTATCCCCTGGCCTAGCGCCGTTAGCGCTGCCCATCTTCTGGCATCATGTAATGTCGGCCGGTGCGGTTCGCGATGCCCATGAATCCCAGCCCCGCAGTGTCTTAACATTGTTAAAACACTGCGGGGCTGGGATTCAGGGCCTGGCGCAGCACATATGTTCGCCTCTCACACTCGGGTCCTTACACCCGCTTCAGACTGTGCGGCGTCATCTGATCCCTTATCGCATGCCACGGCCATGAAGCCGCACAGTCCGAAGAAGGTGGAAGGAGAGGAGGGACAGGCGAACTGATGCACTGATCCTGCCCATGAATCACACCCTCGCAGTCCCAATAAATAAGACACCGAGGGGCGTTGTGTGGGTCAGGGCGGCCGCAGAGGCGCAGCCAGCCAAACAATGATGCCAGAAGACGGGCAGCGCTACCAAGGGGGTTGCAGCGTGTCATTACAAAGGAAAGTCACACCACCGGGACGGTTAAATGGTCACACAGAGGACACATTTCAGACGTGTTTTCAGTTCCACATGTGCGAGGAGAATACGTTTCTGAGCCACCTTGCACACATGCAGCATTACCGCTGTACAAGGTGGCTGGATAACGTAAAAACGCCTGGGGGAGGGGGGACAGGTTCCCTTCAATTTCAGTTCTTGTGTCTGCGTGGCTTTTGCAGGACACGTTGCCGGCTGCACAGCAGGGGAACAGCTGGCGGTGCTGGACCCCACTGACACATTGGCTGGTGTTTTTCTCTGTGCAGCTAGCACATCTGGGCCCCAACTGGCGGTGTGTTAGAGCCCAGGGACAGCAGGAGGAGGAGCAGGAGGAGGAGGAGCAGGGGGAGGGGAGTGTAGGCCGAAGCCTGCACAGGCGGCAGCTTTGGGTGTGTTGTGTCTGCGTGGCTTTTGCAGGACACGTTGCCGGCTACACAGCAGGGGAACAGCTGGCGGTGCTGGACCCCACTGACACATTGGCGAGGTGTTTGGCTCTGTGCAGCCAGCACTTCCGGACAGCAACTAGCGTTGTTGGAGCCCGGGCTCTGCAGGTGGAGCAGAGTGTAGGCCGAAGCCTAATTGAACCGATTTCAAAAGTCACCTTTAACCCCCCCTCAGGGGTTACAAAGTAGAAGAGCCACAGCTTATGCAGCAGCAGTGCTGCGCAAGTCAAAGGTTGCTCTTGTAATTTTTCTCCTTGCACACGCTGAATGGAACACGTATAACATTTAGCCCTTTATACAGTCAAACTGTGTAATGGAGGCGAGAGTTCCCTTTGTAATGAGACGCAGCACAGGTGTCAAGAATCCCACCTTGGTGCTGGGTGCAGCCTCCCGAGCGTTGTTATTTGCTGTACAGGAGTCTGCGCTGTCGTGTTATCCCCTGGCCTAGCGCCGTTAGCGCTGCCCATCTTCTGGCATCATGTAATGTCGGCCGGTGCAGTTCGCGATGCCCATGAATCCCAGCCCCGCAGTGTCTTAACATTGTTAAAACACTGCGGGGCTGGGATTCAGGGCCTGGCGCAGCACATATGTTCGCCTCTCACACTCGGGTCCTTACACCCGCTTCAGACTGTGCGGCGTCATCTGATCCCTTATCGCATGCCACGGCCATGAAGCCGCACAGTCCGAAGAAGGCGGAAGGAGAGGAGGGACAGGCGAACTGATGCACTGATCCTGCCCATGAATCACACCCTCGCAGTCCCAATAAATAAGACACCGAGGGGCGTTGTGTGGGTCAGGGCGGCCGCAGAGGCGCAGCCAGCCAAACAATGATGCCAGAAGACGGGCAGCGCTACCAAGGGGGTTGCAGCGTGTCATTACAAAGGAAAGTCACACCACCGGGACGGTTAAATGGTCACACAGAGGACACATTTCAGACGTGTTTTCAGTTCCACATGTGCGAGGAGAATACGTTTCTGAGCCACCTTGCACACATGCAGCATTACCGCTGTACAAGGTGGCTGGATAACGTAAAAACGCCTGGGGGAGGGGGGACAGGTTCCCTTCAATTTCAGTTCTTGTGTCTGCGTGGCTTTTGCAGGACACGTTGCCGGCTGCACAGCAGGGGAACAGCTGGCGGTGCTGGACCCCACTGACACATTGGCTGGTGTTTTTCTCTGTGCAGCTAGCACATCTGGGCCCCAACTGGCGGTGTGTTAGAGCCCAGGGACAGCAGGAGGAGGAGCAGGAGGAGGAGGAGCAGGGGGAGGGGAGTGTAGGCCGAAGCCTGCACAGGCGGCAGCTTTGGGTGTGTTGTGTCTGCGTGGCTTTTGCAGGACACGTTGCCGGCTACACAGCAGGGGAACAGCTGGCGGTGCTGGACCCCACTGACACATTGGCGAGGTGTTTGGCTCTGTGCAGCCAGCACTTCCGGACAGCAACTAGCGTTGTTGGAGCCCGGGCTCTGCAGGTGGAGCAGAGTGTAGGCCGAAGCCTAATTGAACCGATTTCAAAAGTCACCTTTAACCCCCCCTCAGGGGTTACAAAGTAGAAGAGCCACAGCTTATGCAGCAGCAGTGCTGCGCAAGTCAAAGGTTGCTCTTGTAATTTTTCTCCTTGCACACGCTGAATGGAACACGTATAACATTTAGCCCTTTATACAGTCAAACTGTGTAATGGAGGCGAGAGTTCCCTTTGTAATGAGACGCAGCACAGGTGTCAAGAATCCCACCTTGGTGCTGGGTGCAGCCTCCCGAGCGTTGTTATTTGCTGTACAGGAGTCTGCGCTGTCGTGTTATCCCCTGGCCTAGCGCCGTTAGCGCTGCCCATCTTCTGGCATCATGTAATGTCGGCCGGTGCGGTTCGCGATGCCCATGAATCCCAGCCCCGCAGTGTCTTAACATTGTTAAAACACTGCGGGGCTGGGATTCAGGGCCTGGCGCAGCACATATGTTCGCCTCTCACACTCGGGTCCTTACACCCGCTTCAGACTGTGCGGCGTCATCTGATCCCTTATCGCATGCCACGGCCATGAAGCCGCACAGTCCGAAGAAGGCGGAAGGAGAGGAGGGACAGGCGAACTGATGCACTGATCCTGCCCATGAATCACACCCTCGCAGTCCCAATAAATAAGACACCGAGGGGCGTTGTGTGGGTCAGGGCGGCCGCAGAGGCGCAGCCAGCCAAACAATGATGCCAGAAGACGGGCAGCGCTACCAAGGGGGTTGCAGCGTGTCATTACAAAGGAAAGTCACACCACCGGGACGGTTAAATGGTCACACAGAGGACACATTTCAGACGTGTTTTCAGTTCCACATGTGCGAGGAGAATACGTTTCTGAGCCACCTTGCACACATGCAGCATTACCGCTGTACAAGGTGGCTGGATAACGTAAAAACGCCTGGGGGAGGGGGGACAGGTTCCCTTCAATTTCAGTTCTTGTGTCTGCGTGGCTTTTGCAGGACACGTTGCCGGCTGCACAGCAGGGGAACAGCTGGCGGTGCTGGACCCCACTGACACATTGGCTGGTGTTTTTCTCTGTGCAGCTAGCACATCTGGGCCCCAACTGGCGGTGTGTTAGAGCCCAGGGACAGCAGGAGGAGGAGCAGGAGGAGGAGGAGCAGGGGGAGGGGAGTGTAGGCCGAAGCCTGCACAGGCGGCAGCTTTGGGTGTGTTGTGTCTGCGTGGCTTTTGCAGGACACGTTGCCGGCTACACAGCAGGGGAACAGCTGGCGGTGCTGGACCCCACTGACACATTGGCGAGGTGTTTGGCTCTGTGCAGCCAGCACTTCCGGACAGCAACTAGCGTTGTTGGAGCCCGGGCTCTGCAGGTGGAGCAGAGTGTAGGCCGAAGCCTAATTGAACCGATTTCAAAAGTCACCTTTAACCCCCCCTCAGGGGTTACAAAGTAGAAGAGCCACAGCTTATGCAGCAGCAGTGCTGCGCAAGTCAAAGGTTGCTCTTGTAATTTTTCTCCTTGCACACGCTGAATGGAACACGTATAACATTTAGCCCTTTATACAGTCAAACTGTGTAATGGAGGCGAGAGTTCCCTTTTTAATGAGACGCAGCACAGGTGTCAAGAATCCCACCTTGGTGCTGGGTGCAGCCTCCCGAGCGTTGTTATTTGCTGTACAGGAGTCTGCGCTGTCGTGTTATCCCCTGGCCTAGCGCCGTTAGCGCTGCCCATCTTCTGGCATCATGTAATGTCGGCCGGTGCGGTTCGCGATGCCCATGAATCCCAGCCCCGCAGTGTCTTAACATTGTTAAAACACTGCGGGGCTGGGATTCAGGGCCTGGCGCAGCACATATGTTCGCCTCTCACACTCGGGTCCTTACACCCGCTTCAGACTGTGCGGCGTCATCTGATCCCTTATCGCATGCCACGGCCATGAAGCCGCACAGTCCGAAGAAGGCGGAAGGAGAGGAGGGACAGGCGAACTGATGCACTGATCCTGCCCATGAATCACACCCTCGCAGTCCCAATAAATAAGACACCGAGGGGCGTTGTGTGGGTCAGGGCGGCCGCAGAGGCGCAGCCAGCCAAACAATGATGCCAGAAGACGGGCAGCGCTACCAAGGGGGTTGCAGCGTGTCATTACAAAGGAAAGTCACACCACCGGGACGGTTAAATGGTCACACAGAGGACACATTTCAGACGTGTTTTCAGTTCCACATGTGCGAGGAGAATACGTTTCTGAGCCACCTTGCACACATGCAGCATTACCGCTGTACAAGGTGGCTGGATAACGTAAAAACGCCTGGGGGAGGGGGGACAGGTTCCCTTCAATTTCAGTTCTTGTGTCTGCGTGGCTTTTGCAGGACACGTTGCCGGCTGCACAGCAGGGGAACAGCTGGCGGTGCTGGACCCCACTGACACATTGGCTGGTGTTTTTCTCTGTGCAGCTAGCACATCTGGGCCCCAACTGGCGGTGTGTTAGAGCCCAGGGACAGCAGGAGGAGGAGCAGGAGGAGGAGGAGCAGGGGGAGGGGAGTGTAGGCCGAAGCCTGCACAGGCGGCAGCTTTGGGTGTGTTGTGTCTGCGTGGCTTTTGCAGGACACGTTGCCGGCTACACAGCAGGGGAACAGCTGGCGGTGCTGGACCCCACTGACACATTGGCGAGGTGTTTGGCTCTGTGCAGCCAGCACTTCCGGACAGCAACTAGCGTTGTTGGAGCCCGGGCTCTGCAGGTGGAGCAGAGTGTAGGCCGAAGCCTAATTGAACCGATTTCAAAAGTCACCTTTAACCCCCCCTCAGGGGTTACAAAGTAGAAGAGCCACAGCTTATGCAGCAGCAGTGCTGCGCAAGTCAAAGGTTGCTCTTGTAATTTTTCTCCTTGCACACGCTGAATGGAACACGTATAACATTTAGCCCTTTATACAGTCAAACTGTGTAATGGAGGCGAGAGTTCCCTTTGTAATGAGACGCAGCACAGGTGTCAAGAATCCCACCTTGGTGCTGGGTGCAGCCTCCCGAGCGTTGTTATTTGCTGTACAGGAGTCTGCGCTGTCGTGTTATCCCCTGGCCTAGCGCCGTTAGCGCTGCCCATCTTCTGGCATCATGTAATGTCGGCCGGTGCGGTTCGCGATGCCCATGAATCCCAGCCCCGCAGTGTCTTAACATTGTTAAAACACTGCGGGGCTGGGATTCAGGGCCTGGCGCAGCACATATGTTCGCCTCTCACACTCGGGTCCTTACACCCGCTTCAGACTGTGCGGCGTCATCTGATCCCTTATCGCATGCCACGGCCATGAAGCCGCACAGTCCGAAGAAGGCGGAAGGAGAGGAGGGACAGGCGAACTGATGCACTGATCCTGCCCATCAATCACACCCTCGCAGTCCCATTAAATAAGACAACGAGGGCTGTTGTGTGGGTCAGGGCGGCCGCAGAGGCGCAGCCAGCCAAACAATGATGCCAGAAGACGGGCAGCGTTACCAAGGAGCTTGTTGCGTGTGTCAATACAAAGTCAAATCACACCTGAGGGACGTTTTAATGGTCACAGAGGACACATTTTAGACGTGTTCACTTCAACATGGGCAAGGAGAATAAGTTTCTGAGCCACCTTGAACACATGCAGCATTACTGCTGTTCAAGGTAGCTGTAAAACATAGAAACACCTGGGGGAGGGGGGACAGGTTCCCTTCAATTTCAGTTCTTGTGTCTGCGTGGCGGTCGCAGGACACGTTGCCGGCTACACAGCAGGGGAACAGCTGGCGGTGCTGAACCCCACTGACACATTGGCTGGTGTTTTTCTCTGTGCAGCTAGCACATCTGGGCAAAAACTGGCGGTGTTAGAGCCCAGGGTCAGCAGGAGGAGCAGGGGGAGCGGAGTGTAGGCCGAAGCCTGCACTCGAGCAAGTTGAAAGGAAACCTTTAACCCCCCCCCCCCCAGGCGTTTGCAGCTGAAAGAGCCATTGTGTACAGCACTAATGCTGGAAAAGGTAAACTTAGCTCTTTTAATTATGGTCCTTGTACATGCGGAACCTAACATTTATGAAATGTGTCTCCTCACAGCGTTAAACCGTCCGGTAGGTGGAACTTTCCTTTGTCGTGTGACGCAGCACAGCCATCATTTTTACCCCCTTGGCGCCGTGCGCCGCCTCCTCAGCGTTGTTTGAATCTGTCCCGGAGCCTGCGCTGTTAGGTTAGCCCTTGGCCATGCACACATGTTGCGCTGCCCGTCTTCTGACCTCATTTGGTGTCAGGCTGGCTGCGCCTGTGCGGGTGCGCTGGCCGAGATCCCGCCTCGCAGTGTCGTCTAATGTAATCCCACCGCGGGCCTGTGATCCGTGCCCGTGCGCAGTGCATATCCTCTCCTCTCACTCCCCTCCCTACGGCTTTTTCAGACTGTGCGGTGTCACGGCCGTGGCATGCTATTAGGGACCAGCTGACATCGCACAGTCTGAAGAAGCCGTAGGGAGGGGAGTGAGAGGAGAGGATATGCACTGCGCACGGGCACGGATCACAGGCCCGCGGTGGGATTACATTAGACGACACTGCGAGGCGGGATCTCGGCCAGCGCACCCGCACAGGCGCAGCCAGCCTGACACCAAATGAGGTCAGAAGACGGGCAGCGCAACATGTGTGCATGGCCAAGGGCTAACCTAACAGCGCAGGCTCCGGGACAGATTCAAACAACGCTGAGGAGGGGGCGCACGGCGCCAAGGGGGTAAAAATGATGGCTGTGCTGCGTCACACGACAAAGGAAAGTTCCACCTACCGGACGGTTTAACGCTGTGTGGGGACACATTTCATAAGTGTTTGGTTCAGCATGTGCAAGGAGCATCACGAAAAGAGGCACTTTTTCCCTTTGCATCATTACTGCTGCACAAGGTGGCTCCTTCAGTAACAAACGCCTGGGGGGGGGGGGGGTCAGGTTCCCTTACATTTAACTTGTTGTGCCTGCGTGGCGGTCGCAGTACACGTTGCCGTATACACAGCAGGGGAACAGCTGGCGGTGCTGAACCCCACTAACACATTGGCGAGGTGTTTGGCTCTGTGCGTACAGCACTTCTGGACGGCAACTAGCGGTGTTGGAGCCCAGGGACAGGTGGAGGAGGAGGAGGAGGTTGGAGGAGGTTGGAGGGATTGCCACACACACAGCAGGGGAACAGCTGACGTTACTGAACCCCAATAACAGAGGAGGGACTGTTGACTGTGCGTACAGCACTTCTGGACGGCAACTGGCGGTGTTGGAGCCCAGGGACAGGTGGAGGAGGAGGAGGTTGGAGGAGGTTGGAGGAGGTAGGAGTGATTGCCACACACACAGCAGGGGAACAGCTGACGTTACTGAACCCCAATAACAGAGGAGGGACTGTTGACTGTGCGTACAGCACTTCTGGACGGCAACTGGCGGTGTTGGAGCCCAGGGACAGGTGGAGGAGGAGGAGGTTGGAGGAGGTAGGAGTGATTGCCACACACACAGCAGGGGAACAGCTGACGTTACTGAACCCCAATAACAGAGGAGGGACTGTTGACTGTGCGTACAGCACTTCTGGACGGCAACTGGCGGTGTTGGAGCCCAGAGACAGGTGGAGGAGGAGGAGGTTGGAGGAGGTAGGAGGGATTGCCACACACACAGCAGGGGAACAGCTGACGTTACTGAACCCCAATAACAGAGGAGGGACTGTTGACTGTGCGTACAGCACTTCTGGACGGCAACTGGCGGTGTTGGAGCCCAGGGACAGGTGGAGGAGGAGGAGGTTGGAGGAGGTAGGAGGGATTGCCACACACACAGCAGGGGAACAGCTGACGTTACTGAACCCCAATAACAGAGGAGGGACTGTTGACTGTGCGTACAGCACTTCTGGACGGCAACTGGCGGTGTTGGAGCCCAGGGACAGGTGGAGGAGGAGGAGGTTGGAGGAGGTAGGAGGGATTGCCACACACACAGCAGGGGAACAGCTGACGTTACTGAACCCCAATAACAGAGGAGGGACTGTTGACTGTGCGTACAGCACTTCTGGACGGCAACTGGCGGTGTTGGAGCCCAGGGACAGGTGGAGGAGGAGGAGGTTGGAGGAGGTAGGAGGGATTGCCACACACACAGCAGGGGAACAGCTGACGTTACTGAACCCCAATAACAGAGGAGGGACTGTTGACTGTGCGTACAGCACTTCTGGACGGCAACTGGCGGTGTTGGAGCCCAGGGACAGGTGGAGGAGGAGGAGGTTGGAGGAGGTAGGAGGGATTGCCACACACACAGCAGGGGAACAGCTGACGTTACTGAACCCCAATAACAGAGGAGGGACTGTTGACTGTGCGTACAGCACTTCTGGACGGCAACTGGCGGTGTTGGAGCCCAGGGACAGGTGGAGGAGGAGGAGGTTGGAGGAGGTAGAAGTGATTGCCACACACACAGCAGGGGAACAGCTGACGTTACTGAACCCCAATAACAGAGGAGGGACTGTTGACTGTGCGTACAGCACTTCTGGACGGCAACTGGCGGTGTTGGAGCCCAGGGACAGGTGGAGGAGGAGGAGGTTGGAGGAGGTAGGAGGGATTGCCACACACACAGCAGGGGAACAGCTGACGTTACTGAACCCCAATAACAGAGGAGGGACTGTTGACTGTGCGTACAGCACTTCTGGACGGCAACTGGCGGTGTTGGAGCCCAGGGACAGGTGGAGGAGGAGGAGGTTGGAGGAGGTAGGAGGGATTGCCACACACACAGCAGGGGAACAGCTGACGTTACTGAACCCCAATAACAGAGAAGGGACTGTTGACTGTGCGTACAGCACTTCTGGACGGCAACTGGCGGTGTTGGAGCCCAGGGACAGGTGGAGGAGGAGGAGGTTGGAGGAGGTTGGAGGAGGTAGGAGGGATTGCCACACACACAGCAGGGGAACAGCTGACGTTACTGAACCCCAATAACAGAGGAGGGACTGTTGACTGTGCGTACAGCACTTCTGGACGGCAACTGGCGGTGTTGGAGCCCAGGGACAGGTGGAGGAGGAGGAGGTTGGAGGAGGTAGGAGGGATTGCCACACACACAGCAGGGGAACAGCTGACGTTACTGAACCCCAATAACAGAGGAGGGACTGTTGACTGTGCGTACAGCACTTCTGGACGGCAACTGGCGGTGTTGGAGCCCAGGGACAGGTGGAGGAGGAGGAGGTTGGAGGAGGTTGGAGGAGGTAGGAGGGATTGCCACACACACAGCAGGGGAACAGCTGACGTTACTGAACCCCAATAACAGAGGAGGGACTGTTGACTGTGCGTACAGCACTTCTGGACGGCAACTGGCGGTGTTGGAGCCCAGGGACAGGTGGAGGAGGAGGAGGTTGGAGGAGGTAGGAGGGATTGCCACACACACAGCAGGGGAACAGCTGACGTTACTGAACCCCAATAACAGAGGAGGGACTGTTGACTGTGCGTACAGCACTTCTGGACGGCAACTGGCGGTGTTGGAGCCCAGGGACAGGTGGAGGAGGAGGAGGTTGGAGGAGGTTGGAGGAGGTAGGAGGGATTGCCACACACACAGCAGGGGAACAGCTGACGTTACTGAACCCCAATAACAGAGGAGGGACTGTTGACTGTGCGTACAGCACTTCTGGACGGCAACTGGCGGTGTTGGAGCCCAGGGACAGGTGGAGGAGGAGGAGGTTGGAGGAGGTAGGAGGGATTGCCACACACACAGCAGGGGAACAGCTGACGTTACTGAACCCCAATAACAGAGGAGGGACTGTTGACTGTGCGTACAGCACTTCTGGACGGCAACTGGCGGTGTTGGAGCCCAGGGACAGGTGGAGGAGGAGGAGGTTGGAGGAGGTTGGAGGAGGTAGGAGGGATTGCCACACACACAGCAGGGGAACAGCTGACGTTACTGAACCCCAATAACAGAGGAGGGACTGTTGACTGTGCGTACAGCACTTCTGGACGGCAACTGGCGGTGTTGGAGCCCAGGGACAGGTGGAGGAGGAGGAGGTTGGAGGAGGTAGGAGGGATTGCCACACACACAGCAGGGGAACAGCTGACGTTACTGAACCCCAATAACAGAGGAGGGACTGTTGACTGTGCGTACAGCACTTCTGGACGGCAACTGGCGGTGTTGGAGCCCAGGGACAGGTGGAGGAGGAGGAGGTTGGAGGAGGTAGGAGGGATTGCCACACACACAGCAGGGGAACAGCTGACGTTACTGAACCCCAATAACAGAGGAGGGACTGTTGACTGTGCGTACAGCACTTCTGGACGGCAACTGGCGGTGTTGGAGCCCAGGGACAGGTGGAGGAGGAGGAGGTTGGAGGAGGTTGGAGGAGGTAGGAGGGATTGCCACACACACAGCAGGGGAACAGCTGACGTTACTGAACCCCAATAACAGAGAAGGGACTGTTGACTGTGCGTACAGCACTTCTGGACGGCAACTGGCGGTGTTGGAGCCCAGGGACAGGTGGAGGAGGAGGAGGTTGGAGGAGGTTGGAGGAGGTAGGAGGGATTGCCACACACACAGCAGGGGAACAGCTGACGTTACTGAACCCCAATAACAGAGGAGGGACTGTTGACTGTGCGTACAGCACTTCTGGACGGCAACTGGCGGTGTTGGAGCCCAGGGACAGGTGGAGGAGGAGGAGGTTGGAGGAGGTAGGAGGGATTGCCACACACACAGCAGGGGAACAGCTGACGTTACTGAACCCCAATAACAGAGGAGGGACTGTTGACTGTGCGTACAGCACTTCTGGACGGCAACTGGCGGTGTTGGAGCCCAGGGACAGGTGGAGGAGGAGGAGGTTGGAGGAGGTTGGAGGAGGTAGGAGGGATTGCCACACACACAGCAGGGGAACAGCTGACGTTACTGAACCCCAATAACAGAGGAGGGACTGTTGACTGTGCGTACAGCACTTCTGGACGGCAACTGGCGGTGTTGGAGCCCAGGGACAGGTGGAGGAGGAGGAGGTTGGAGGAGGTAGGAGGGATTGCCACACACACAGCAGGGGAACAGCTGACGTTACTGAACCCCAATAACAGAGGAGGGACTGTTGACTGTGCGTACAGCACTTCTGGACGGCAACTGGCGGTGTTGGAGCCCAGGGACAGGTGGAGGAGGAGGAGGTTGGAGGAGGTTGGAGGAGGTAGGAGGGATTGCCACACACACAGCAGGGGAACAGCTGACGTTACTGAACCCCAATAACAGAGGAGGGACTGTTGACTGTGCGTACAGCACTTCTGGACGGCAACTGGCGGTGTTGGAGCCCAGGGACAGGTGGAGGAGGAGGAGGTTGGAGGAGGTAGGAGGGATTGCCACACACACAGCAGGGGAACAGCTGACGTTACTGAACCCCAATAACAGAGGAGGGACTGTTGACTGTGCGTACAGCACTTCTGGACGGCAACTGGCGGTGTTGGAGCCCAGGGACAGGTGGAGGAGGAGGAGGTTGGAGGAGGTTGGAGGAGGTAGGAGGGATTGCCACACACACAGCAGGGGAACAGCTGACGTTACTGAACCCCAATAACAGAGGAGCGACTGTTGACTGTGCGTACAGCACTTCTGGACGGCAACTAGCGGTGTTGGAGCCCAGGGGCAGGTGGAAAAGCAGAGGAACACAATGTAGGCCGAAGCCTGAGAAAGTCGAAAGGGAACCTTTAACCCCCCCCCCAAGGCGTTTGTAGCTGAAAGAGCCAGCTTGTGCAGCACAAAAGATGCAAAAGGAAAAGGTGGCTCTTTTCATCATGCTCCTTGCAAACACAGAACTAAACACTTTTAAAATGTGTCCCCTGAAGCCGTGAAACCGTCCCGGAGGTGGGACTTTCCTTCGTAATATGACGCAGCACAGCCATCATTACTACCCCCCCGCCGCCGTGCCCCGGCTCCTCAGCGTTGTTTGATTCCATCCCGGAGCCTGCGCTGTTATGTTATCCCGTGGCCAGGCACACTTAGCGCTGCCCATCTTCTGACATCATTTGGTGTCAGGCTGGCTGCGCCTGTGCGGCCGCGCTGGCCGAGAGCCCGCCTCGCAGTGTCTTCTGATGTAATCCCACTGGGGGCCTGGGATCCATGGCCATGCGCAGTGCATATCCTCGCCTCTCACTCCCCTCCCTACGGCTTCTTTTTCAGACTGTGCGGTGTCACGGCCGTGGCATGCTATTAGGGACCAGCTGACACCGAACAGTCTGAAGAAGCCATAGGGAGATGAGTGAGAGGTGGAGGTTCAGATATGCACTGCGCATGTCCATAGATCCCAGGCCCCCAGTGGGATTAAATCAGAAGACACTGCGAGGCGGGCTCTCGGCCAGCGTGGCCGCACAGGCGCAGCCAGCCTGACACCAAATGATGCCAGAAGACGGGCAGCGCTAATTGTGCCTGGCCACGGGATAACATAACAGCGCAGGCTCCGGGACGGAATCAAACAACGCTGAGGAGCCGGGGCGCGGCGCCGGGGGGGTAGGAATGACGGCTGTGCTGCGTCATATTACGAAGGAAAGTCCCACCTCCGGGACGGTTTTACGGTATCAGTGGACACATTTTATAAGTGTTAAGTTTTGCGTGTGCAAGGAGCAAAACCAAAATAGCTACCTTTTTCCTTGTGCAGCATTACTGCTGCACAAGGTGGCTCTTTCAGTAACAAACGCCTTGGGGGGGGGGGACAGATTCCCTTACATTTCAGTTGTTGTGTCAGCGTCGCGGTCGCATGACACATTGCCGGCTACACAGCTGGGGATCAGCTGACGTTACTGAAACCCAATAACACTGGGTCGTATGTTTTGACTGTGCAGACGGCACATCTGAGCCTCAACTGGCGGTGTTGGAGCCCAGGAATTTAAGTTCAGGTGGTAGAAAGATGAATACAACAGGAGACCTGGATAACGTATACAGTGACCTAATTATTTAATCAGGAGGAGGAGTGGCAAATTCCTGCGAGATCCAGGCCTTGTTCATTTTCAGGAAAGTAAGCCGGTCAACGTTATCGGAGGATAGTCGCATGCGACGGTCAGTTAGTACACCACCTGCAGCACTAAAGACACGTTCCGATAATACACTGGCCGCAGGGCAAGACAGCACCTCCAATGCATACTGGCTTAGCTCTGGCCATGTATCCAGCTTTGAGACTCAAAACTTGAAAGGGGAAGAGCCGTCTGGGAGTACAGCAAGAGGGCAAGACATGTAGTCTGTCACCATCTGACGGAACCGTTGCCTCCTGCTGACTGGAGCCGTCTGTGATGGTGTAGACTTTTGTGGCGGGCACAGAAAACTGTGCCACAGTTCGGCCATACTGGTCTTGCCTTGGGCAGAGGCACTGCTTCTGCTCCCTCTTTGTGCAGAGCCTCCACCACTGCCTGGACGCACTGAGCTGCTTTGGAATGCACTAGCAGCACTTCTCTCAGTTGGAATGGAGAAGATGATGGAACTGACCAGTGTGTCTTGGTACTCCCGCATTTTTCGCTCCCGGTTCAACGGTGTGATGAGGCTTTCTACGTTGTCCCGGTAGCGAGGATCGAGGAGGGTGAACACCCAATAATCAGACATGTTGAGAATGTGGTCGATGCGGCGGTCGTTTCTCAGGCACTGCAGCATGTAATCCACCATGTGCTGCAGACTGCCAACTGCCCAAGAAACGCTGTCCCCAGCTGGAGGCGTGATCTCTGCCCGCTCGTCATCACCCCACCCTCGCTGTACACACTGAGTACTGGACAATTCGGGAACTCCCTCCTCTGGACGGATGTCTTCCTCCTCCATTGACTCCTCCTCATCCTCCTCACAAACTGTCCCCTGCCTACGCGTTTGTGAGGAACCACGTGGCGCTGACTGTCCAGAAGATGATGGAAGTGGTGAATCCTCATCCTCCACCTCTTCCACAACATCATCCCTTAGCGCTTGCAGTGATTTTTCAAGCAGGCAGATAAGGGGGACAGTCATGCTGACTAGTGCATCATCTGCACTCGCCATCCGCGTGGAATAATCAAAGGGACGCAAAACCTGGCAGACATCCTTCATAGTGGCCCACTCTGTGGTTGTGAAGTCTGTACGGCGCTGACTGCGACTTTTTTGCGCCTGATACAGCTGGTACTCCATTACAGCTTGCTGCTGCTCACACAACCGCTCCAACATATGTAACGTGGAATTCCACCTGGTAGGTAGGTCACATATGATGCGATGTTCCGGCAGGCGGTGTCGGCGCTGCAGAGCCGCAATGCGCGCTTTTGCCGTGCTGGAACGCCGCAAGTGAGCACACTCTAGGCGGACCTTGTGCAGCAGTGCATCAAGATCCGGATAGTCCCTCAAAAAACTCTGCACGACCAAATTGAGCACATGTGCCAGACATGGGATGTGAGTGAGGTTGCCGAGGCCCAGGGCTGCCACCAGATTTCGGCCATTATCACACACTACCATGCCTGGCTGGAGATTCGCTGGCTCAAACCACACATCGCTCTCCTGCTTGATGGCATTCCAGAGCTCCTGCGCTGTGTGGCTACGATTCCCCAAAAAAATTAATTTCAAGACGGCCTGTTGACGTTTGGCCACGGCTGTGCTCATGTCGGTCGTAACAGGTACACGTTCATCACGGGTCCATGTGGAGGTGGACTGTGACGGCTCCTGCAGCGATGATTCTGAGGAACTGGTGTAAGAGGAGGAGTCAATGCGTACAGAATGGATTCCTGCAATCCTTGGAGTGGGCAGGACACGTCCTGCGCCACTCGCACGGTCTGTACCCGGCTCAACGACATTAACCCAATGGGCAGTGAGGGAAAGGTATCGCCCCTGTCCATGTTGACTGGTCCACGCATCGGTGGTGAGGTGGACCTTGCTACTGACGGCGTTCAGTAGCGCGTGTTTTATGTGTCCCTCCACATGCTTGTGCAGGGCAGGGACGGCTTGCCTGCTGAAGTAAAAGCGGCTGGGCACACTGTACTGTGGGACTGCCAATGACATCAAGTCACGGAAGCTGTCAGTCTCCACCAGCCTGAATGACAGCATTTCCAGTGACAGAAGTTTGGCAATGCCTGCAGTCAGAGCCTGTGCTCGTGGGTGGTTTGACGAGAAAGGCCGCCTTTTCTCCCATGCCTGTACTACCGATGGCTGTAGACTGGGCTGGGAGTGTGTGGTTGACTGGGAAAGTGGTGCTGCGGGTGGAATGACAGCGGGTCTCTGGACAACAGGGCCAGAGGTTCTTCCACGGCGATCCTGGGAGGAAGCCGAACCAGCTGCGTGTGAGCTAGAGGAAGAGGCAACACGAGCTGAAGAGGTGGTAGCTGCCGCTGTTGGTTGGCCTAGCTCTTCAGTGTGTTTGTCTAACTCCGCCGGGTGCCTGTTGCGCACATGTTTCCACATGTTGGAGGTATTGAGGTTGGCGACTTTTTGACCTCTTTTGATTTTTTGATGACACACCTTGCATCTGACATAGCAAATGTCATCTGCAACTGTGTCAAAAAAGGACCAGGCACTGCAAGTCTTGGGAGCCCCCCTTTTGACTTTTGGAAGAGACATGCTCCTTACGGGTGCCAAAGCGGAGGCTGCAGGATCCGCAGTCTTCCCCCTCCCTCTCCCTCTTTGGGCCGTACGGGGAATCTCTTCCTCAGAGCTGCTCCCACCACCTTCCTGTCCCTGACGCCAAGATGGGTCAAGGACCTCATCATCTACACTACCCTCTGCCCCCAACTGCTCCTCCTGGGTAGTCTCAGCAGCAGAGCACGCACCAGTAAGTGGCACCTGAGTGTCATCATCAGCTGATGCGGCCTGCGAGGTGGTGACCGGAGCCACTGGCCCACCCGCCTCTTCAGAGGAAGACAGAAAAAGCTGTTGGGCATCACTGCACCCTGCCTCTTCTTCCATTTCTCCAATGCTGCTTGGCTGGCCCCCTGTTTCCAAGCCAAGAGATGATTCAGAGAACAGAAGTAGAGACTGCTCCTGTCCTGGGATCTCTGTCTGCCTGGGCAATTTTGCAGGTGGTGAAGAGACAGATGGCTGCTCTCCAGTGCTCTGTGTCTGAGAGGATGTGGCACTAATGGAAGTTGATGCATTAGCTGCCATCCATCCCACAACGGCTTCAATTTGGTCTTCACGCAGCAGCGGTGTACGGCGCTCGGCGACAAAGCTGCGCATGAACGACTGTTCCCTTGTGAAAGTGGGTGCTGATGACTCACCGGTGCCCGCAGCAGGCACAGAATCCCCACGTCCCCTCCCTGCTCCGCGCCCACGCCCACGCCCACGTGCCTTACTCACTGCCTTCTTCATCTTGGTTGACTGATAAAGATAAGCAGAAAAGTACTAACGGCTTTGTGTGCTTATTCCTGAGCAACTCCTCCTAACAGGTATAAGACACACTAATTTTCTAAAGTGTGGACTAGACTTGAATATGAGCTAATGTGGCCTACACAAATGTAAAGTGGTGTAACTGGTGTGTTTGGTGAACTTTATTATTTATTTATTTTTTTGGGGCTGAACTGACAACGGATAGAGCTGCAATCACACGGAGACCGTGCAGACAGCCGTAAACGGCGCTGCAAGGCCCAAAAACCCTCCTCTACTTTATCCTATGTAGTGTTTTTCCACAAATTAGCTGGAGACGGGTGGAAAGACACTAATAGGATTTTTTAAAATAAATTAGCAGCAGACTACACTACTTTGAAAAAAAAGAAAATTGATTTGGCGGTATGACGCAGTGAAAAACCCTGAGCTGCAGACAACCAGGCTACGGCTGCTCACAGACTACAGGGCGAGCTGCAGTCACACGGAGACCGTGCAGACAGCCATAAACGGCGCTGCAAGGCCCAAAAACCCTCCTCTACTTTATCCTATGTAGTGTTTTTCCACAAATTAGCTGGAGACGGGTGGAAAGACACTAATAGGATTTTTTAAAATAAATTAGCAGCAGACTACACTACTTTGAAAAAAAAGAAAATTGATTTGGCGGTATGACGCAGTGAAAAACCCTGAGCTGGAGACAACCAGGCTATAGCTGCTCACAGATTACAGGGCGAGCTGCAGTCACACGGAGACCGTGCAGACAGCCGTAAACGGCGCTGCAAGGCCCAAAAACCCTCCTCTACTTTATCCTATGTAGTGTTTTTCCACAAATTAGCTGGAGACGGGTGGAAAGACACTAATAGGAATTTTTGGAAAAAATGTGCAGCAGCCTGCACTACTTCAAAAAAAAAAAAAAAAAGGACAGTATGAGGCAATGAACCACCCTCCCTGAACTGAATACAACCAGCTATGGATGGCCTATGTGGCTGCACTCAGACTAGAGAGTGGGCTGCACTCACACACACACACACAGAGAGACCTTGCAGATCGCTGTGAAAACAGCGCTACAAGGCAAAAGGAAGGTGAATAGTAGGTGAACACAGCGGTTGCTAAATTAGCCTTTGGAAAGCACAAAGAAGCAAATCGCTATCTCTAAACTGTCCCTCAGTCAGCAAACAGCGTCCTGTCACTAACTGAATTCACAGCAGAGTGATCGCAAAATGGCGCCAGCGACTTTTAAACTGCATCATGACATCATTTCAGCAGCCAATCACAGCCTTGCCAGTAGTTTCATGCCCTCCATGCTAAACAGGATGTGCCCACACTTGGAATCTTTCTCATTGGCTGAATTTCTGAATTTTGAATCATTGAACTTCCGATTCCGGTATCCGATACGCGCCAAGTATCGGAATCCCGGTATCGGAATTCCGATACCGCTAGTATCGGCCGATACCCGATACTTGCGGTATCGGAATGCTCAACACTAATTATAATCCTATTAAGAATTGTAATAATGCTGTCTTTCGAGAATTGGCAGCCCCATCGCCTAGGAGCCATGGCCGATAGCCGTGCAAGGCGAGCCTCGGGCTGTCTCTTTATCGCAGGTTCCGAAGCCTGAGGGTGAGTGTCTTTGCCTAGGATCCCAAGCCTAATATTGGGTATCTTTTGTTGGTTCCCAAGCCATAATGTTCAGTCTAAGGGTACTGTCACACAGTGGCACTTTGGTCGCTACGACGGTACGATCCGTGACGTTCCAGCGATATCCATACGATATCGCTGTGTCTGACACGCAGCAGCGATCAGGGACCCTGCTGAGAATCGTACGTCATAGCAGATCATTTGGAACTTTATTTCGTCGCTGGATCTCCCGCTGTCATCGCTGGATCGTTGTGTGTGACAGCGATCCAGCGATGCGTTCGCTTGTAACCAGGGTAAACATCGGGTTACTAAGCGCAGGGCCGCGCTTAGTAACCCGATGTTTACCCTGGTTACCAGCGTAAAAGTAAAAAAAAAAAAAAAAACGTACATACTCACATTCCGGTGTCCTTCAGGTCCCTTGCCGTCTGCTTCCCGCTCTGACTGACTGCCGGCCGGAAAGTGAGAGCAGAGCACAGCGGTGACGTCGCCGCTGTGATCTGCTTTCACTTTACGGTGGCACTCAGTCAGAGCGAGAAGCAGACTGCGAGGGACCTGGCGGACACCGGAATGTGAGTATGTACGGTTTTTTTTTTTTACTTTTATGCTGGTAACCAGGGTAAACATCGGGTTACTAAGTGCGGCCCTGCGCTTAGTAACCCGATGTTTACCCTGGTTACCCGGGACCTCGGCATCGTTGGTCGCTGGAGAGCGGTCTGTGTGACAGCTCCGCAGCGACCACACAACGACTTTCCAACGATCACGGCCAGGTCGTATCGCTGGTCGTGATCGTTGGAAAGTTGCAGAGTGTGACAGTACCCTAAGTGGTCTGGAATTGTTGCTGAATTTGCAACATAATCGTTTCAGAGAAGCTGTATTGTCGGCCCATTGCTGTTGCAGCTGGTGCTGGAATTATTGCAATGATTGACTGCTCGGGAATCCAGCATGTATCATTTCTCACAGGCCAGTGAAAGAAGCTAGCTAGTCCATGAGGATGCATAAAATTTATTAACCCCTTCACCCCCAAGGGTGGTTTGCACGTTATGGACCGGGCCAATTTTTACAATTCTGACCACTGTCCATTTATGAGGTTATAACTCTGGAACGCTTCAGCGGATCCTGGTGATTCTGACAAAGTTTTCTCGTGACATATTGTACTTCATGATAGTGGTAATATTTCTTTGATATTACCTGCGTTTATTTGTGAAAAAAATGGAAATTTGGTGAAAATTTTGAAAATTTCGCAATTTTCCAAATTTGAATTTTTATGCAATTAAATCACAGTGATATGTCACACAAAATACTTAATAAGTAACATTTCCCACATGTCTACTTTACATCAGCATCATTTTGGAACCAAAATTTTTTTTTGTTAGGGAGTTATAAGGGTTAAAAGTTGACCAGCAATTTCTCATTTTTACAACACCATTTTTTTTTAGGGACCACATCTCATTTGAAGTCATTTTGAGGGGTCTATATGATAGAAAATACCCAAGTGTGACACCATTCTAAAAACTGCACCCCTCAAGGTGCTCAAAACCACATTCAAAAAGTTTATTAACCCTTCAGGTGTTTCACAGGAATTTTTGGAATGTTTAAATAAAAATGAACATTTAACTTTTTTTCACACAAAATTTAATTCAGCTCCAATTTGTTTTATTTTACCAAGGGTAACAGGAGAAAATGGACCCCAAAAGATGTTATACAATTTGTCCTGAGTACGCCGATACCCCATGTGTGGGGGTAAACCACTGTTTGGGCGCATGACAGAGCTCGGAAGCGAAGGAGCGCCGTTTGACTTTTCACTGCAAAATTGACAGGAATTGAGATGGGACGCCATGTTGCGTTTGGAGAGCCACTGATGTGCCTAAACATTGAAACCCCCCACAAGTGACACCATTTTGGAAAGTAGACCCCCTAAGGTACTTATCTAGATGTGTGGAGAGCACTTTGACCCACCAAGTGCTTCACAGAAGTTTATAATGCAGGACCGTAAAAATAAAAAATCATATTTTTTCACAAAAATGATCTTTTTGCCCCCAATTTTTTATTTTCCCAAGGGTAAGAGAAGAAATTGGACCCCAAAAGTTTTTGTACAATTTGTCCTGAGTACGCTGATACCCCATATGTGGGGGTAAACCACTGTTTGGGCGCATGGGAGAGCTCGGAAGGGAAGGAGCGCCGTTTGACTTTTCACTGCAAAATTGACAGGAATTGAGATGGGACGCCATGTTGCGTTTGGAGAGCCACTGATGTGCCTAAACATTGAAACCCCCCACAAGTGACACCATTTTGGAAAGTAGACCCCCTAAGGAACTTATCTAGATGTGTGGTGAGCACTTTGACCCACCAAGTGCTTCACAGAAGTTTATAATGCAGGACCGTAAAAATAAAAAATCATATTTTTTCACAAAAATGATCTTTTCGCCCCCCAATTTTTTATTTTCCCAAGGGTAAGAGAAGAAATTGGACCACAAAAGTTGTTGTGCAATTTGTCCTGAGTACGCTGATACCTCATATGTGGGGGTAAACCACTGTTTGGGCGCATGGGAGAGCTCGGAAGGGAAGGAGCGCCGTTTGACTTTTCACTGCAAAATTGACAGGAATTGAGATGGGACGCCATGTTGCATTTGGAGAGCCACTGATGTGCCTAAACATTGAAACCCCCCCACAAGTGACACCATTTTGGAAAGTAGACCCCCTAAGGAACTTATCTAGAGGTGTGGTGAGCACTTTGACCCACCAAGTGCTTCACAGAAGTTTATAATGCAGAGCCGTAAAAATAAAACAACAATTTTTTCCCACAAAAATTATATTTTAGCCCCCAGTTTTGTATTTTCCCGAGGGTAACAGGAGAAATTGGACCCCAAAAGTTGTTGTCCAATTTGTCCTGAGTACGCTGATACCCCATATGTGGGGGGGAACCACCGTTTGGGCGCATGGGAGGGCTCGGAAGGGATGGAGCGCCATTTGGAATGCAGACTTAGATGGAATGGTCTGCAGGCGTCACATTGCGTTTGCAGAGCCACTAATGTACCTAAACAGTAAAAAAAAACACAAGTGACACCATTTTGGAAAGTAGACCCCCTATGGAACTCATCTAGATGTGTTGTGAGAGATTTGAACCCCTAAGTGTTTCACTACAGTTTATAACGCAGAGCCGTGCAAATAAAAAATATTTTTTTTTCCACAAAAATTATTTTTTGGCCCCCAGTTTTGTATTTTTCCAAGGATAACAGGAGAAATTAGACCCTGTATATTGTTGTCCAATTTGTCCTGAGTACGCTGATACCTGATATCTGGGGGGAACCACCATTTGAGCGCATGGCAGAGCTCGGAAGGGAAGGAGCATCATTTGCAATGCAGACTTAGATGGATTGGTCTGCAGGTGTCACATTGCGTTTGCAGAGCCCCTAATGTTCCTAAACAGTAGAAACCCCCCACAAGTGACCCAATATTGGAAACTAGACCCCCCAAGGAACTTATCTAGTTGTGTTGTGAGAACTTTGAACCCCCAAGTGTTTCACTACAGTTTATAACGCAGAGCCGTGAAAATAAAAAAATAAAAAATTTCCTCCAAAAATTATTTTTTAGCCCCCAGTTTTGTATTTTCCCAATGGTAACAGGAGAAATTGGACCCCAAACGTTGTTGTCCAATTTGTCTTGAGTACGGTGATACCCCATATGTGGGGGGGAACCACCGTTTGGGCGCATGGGAGGGCTGGGCGCATGGGAGGGCTCGGAAGGGAAGGAGCGCCATTTGGAATGCAGACTTAAATGGAATGGTCTGCAGGCGTCACATTGCGTTTGCAGAGCCCCTAATGTACCTAAACAGTAGAAACCCCCCACAAGTGACACCATTTTGGAAAGTAGACCCCCTAAGGAACTCATCTAGATGTGTTGTGAGAGCTTTGAACCCCCTAGTGTTTCACTACAGTTTATAACGCAGAGCCATGCAAATAAAAAATATTTTTTTTTTCCACAAAAAAATATTTTTTAGCCCCAGTTTTGTATTTTCCCAAGGGTAACAGGAGAAATTGGACCCCAAAAGTTGTTCTCCAATGTATTCCGAGTACGCTGATACCCCATATGTTGGGGTAAACCCCTATTTGGGCGCACGGTAGAGCTTGGAAGGGAAGGAGCACTGTTTTACTTTTTCAACGCAGAATTGGCTGGAATTGAAATGGGACGCCATGTCACGTTTGGAGAGCCCCTGATGTGCCTAAACAGTGGAAACCCCCCAATTATAACTGAAACCCTAATCCACACACACCCCTAACCCTAATCCCAACGGTAACCCTAACCACACCTCTAACCCAGACGCACCCGTAACCCTAATCCCAACCCTATTCCCAACCGTAAATGTAATCCAAACCCTAACCCTAACTTTAGCCCCAACCCTAACCCTAACTTTAGCCCCAACCCTAAATGTAGCCCTAACCCTAGCCCTAACCCTAGCCCTAACCCTAACCCTAGCCCTAACCCTAACCCTAGCCCTAACCCTAATGGGAAAATGGAAATAAATACAATTTTTAAATTTTTTTAATTTTTCCCTAACTAAGGCTACGTTCACATTAGCGTTCTGCGCCGCAGCGTCGGGCGCCGCAGCGTCACCGCATGCGTCATGCGCCCCTATATTTAACATGGGGGTGCATGGACATGCATTGCACTTGCGTTTTGCGACGCATGCGTCACTGCGGCGCACGCGTCATGGCGCAGAGGACGCAGCAAGTTGCATTTTTTGTGCGTACAAAATCAAGCAAAAAAAGGACGCATGCATCGCAAAACGCAGCGTTGTGCATGCGTTGTGCATGCGGTGTTCCTGCGTTGTGTGTTGCGTCGCCGACGCTGCGGCGCACAACGCAAATGTGAACGTAGCCTAAGCGGGTGATGAAGGAGGGTTTGATTTACTTTTATAGCGGGTTATTTAGCGGATTTTTATGATTGGCAGCCGTCACACACTGAAAGATGCTTTTTATTGCAAAAAAATATTTTTTGCGTTACCACATTTTGAGAGCTATAATTTTTCCATATTTGAGTCCACAGAGTCATGTGAGGTCTTGTTTTTTGCGGGACGAGTTGACATTTTTATTGGTAACATGTTCGGGCACGGGAGATTTTTTGATCGCTTTTTATTCCGATTTTTGTGAGGCAGAATGACCAAAAACCAGCTATTCATGAATTTTTTTTGGGGGAGGCGTTTATACCGTTCCGCGTTTGGTAAAATTGATAAAGCAGTTTTATTCTTCGGGTCAGTACGATTACAGCGATATCTCATTTACATCGTTTTTTTATGTTTTGGCGCTTTTATACGATAAAAGCTATTTTATAGAAAAAATAATTATTTTGGCATCGCTTTATTCTGAGGACTATAACTTTTTTATTTTTTCGCTGATGATGGTGTATGGCACCTCGTTTTTTGCGGGACAAGATGACGTTTTCAGCGGTACCATGGTTATTTATATCCGTCTTTTTGATCGCGTGTTATTCCACTTTTTGATTGGCGGTATGAGAATAAAGCGTTGTTTTTTGCCTCGTTTTTATTTTATTTTTTTACGGTGTTCACTGAAGGGGTTAACTAGTTATCTAGTTTTATAGGTGGGGTCGTTACGGACGCGGCGATACTAAATATGTGTACTTATATTGTTTGATTTTTTTTTTATTTAGATAAAGAAATGTATTTATGGGAATAATTATTTTTTTTTATTTATTTATTTAGGAATTTTTTTTTTATTTTTTTTTTACACATGTGGACATTTTTTTTTTACTTTTTTACTTTGTCCCATGGGGGGACATCACAGATCGGTGATTTGACAGTGTGCACAGCACTCTGTCATATCACCGATCTCACTGACAGGGCTGCAGGCTTACCAGCGTCTGCACTGAGCAGACACTCGGTAAGCCACCTCCTTCCCTGCAGGACCCGGATGCCGCGGCCATCTTGGATCCGGGATTTGCAGCGAGGAAGGAGGTAGGAGACCCTCGGAGCAACGCGATCACATCGCGTTGCTCCGGGGGTCTCAGGGAAGCACGCAGGGAGCCCCCTCCCTGCGCGATGCTTCCCTATACCGCCGGTACACCGCGATCATGTTTGATCGCGGTGTGCCGGGGGTTAATGTGCCGGGGGCGGTCCGTGACCACTCCTGGCACATAGTGCCGGATGTCAGCTGCGAAAGTCAGCTGACACCCGGCCGCGATCGGCCGCGCTCCCCCCGTGAGCGCGGCCGATCGTGCTGGACGTACTATTCCGTCCTTGGGAAGTAGGGCCCACCCCACATGGACGGAATAGTACGTCCAATGACAGAAAGGGGTTAATGCATCATGCTCATCGACTGAAATTTCAGAAATATTTCCAATCCACCAGTTCCTATCGTAAATGCATGCAATGTATTGCCCTGGCTGGAGGTTTGCAATTGGCACAAAAGGCATTTCTGATCTGACAGATCTATCTACATGGGCAATGAAAGATGATGGGTCATTTGACACCCTTGAATTGCAAATCTTTTTGTCATCAATTGGCACAAACTGGTGATTTTCTCTTGTTCCAGCAATTGTATGTCCATCTTTGAACCTTTCCTCTTGAACTACCCGTATTTCGTCAATTTTTTCTTTTGGAACAAAAAAAAAAACTTGATTCCATGCAGTTGCTCGTTGCAAAAGTTGAATAAATCCACCGTGTTTAGTATTTGGTATTCAGTTGGGCGTTGAAGACTGGCACGAGCTGCCAACCTCTTTGCTGTCCCTCCAATCCCATCACAGGGCGACTTTCCATGACTGGTACCAAAAAAAATTCCATTCAGCGCTGATATTGAAATCAGCATTGTGGTGGCACAAGTAGAGAACATTTTTGAAATTTTTGTACTGGGCTGCAGATCCATCGCTGAAGTAGTGGATATGACGAATCCCATAGATGAGAGTCTTGAGATACTCCACAATTACTGTTAAGAAAGTGTGGACTACAACTGTGTCATGTCGTGAGCAATCACTGATTATGCACAAGCTGATGTTCTGCGCAGCTTCACCATTTAACTCCTTGAAGTAAATTACAAATGGGTGTACTGTAGCTTGACTATTTTCCCAGTGGAAACCTTGAATGGCATCTTGAACAATAAATGAGTAATTTTCAGCAAAGTCCATAAGAATCACAAGCTCTCCAGGTCTCAGATTTTCCTTCAACGATTTCAGATATCAACTTTGATGCTTGGCGATGTAGTGATGGCTACAAAGTTTAGAAATTTTCAAAACCAATTCTTCAATGAAATCTTCTATAGTCAGTTGTTTGGTATCAAGCGTGTCTCGATCAGTGTGAATCCATTGTTTGAACTCAATAATATCTTCAGGGTCACTGTTGACAAACACATTGACTAGAAATTCTTTTAAAACTTCAGGACCCGGGCATTTATCACAACGGCCAAGCATACAGTCCTTGGATTCAATTCCACAGACCATTTTTCATATGAGCTCTTTGTAGTCATCATTGATTGGGCATGCTGCAAGCATTAGTTTGACATTTTGGTGAATGGTACACACACAAACGGAATGTGTTCCAGCAGATCCAACGGTTACGCACCACTTTGGCCGAAGCTCACAAAACTTGGAAAATCCAATTTCAGGGCCATTCCGATCCCGATAGGCAACAAACATTTCCCTCATATTGCTCAGTAATAGTCGCTTTTGCATCTGCTTTTTTTCTCCTGCTATTCGCACTGATACATAGTCTTTTTTACCAGGGCACATCGACTGAATTCATCATCCTCAAAAAATGCCTGCACTTTTTTCTTCGCTTAGAAACTTTCTTGCCACACTTGATTCTAGATGAGGCTAAGATCCCATGTTCACATTTAAGCTTTCGAGCTTGTTTGACCATTCGTTCAGAGACACCGAATTCGTCTGATATAGCCTTAATGGACCAACTTTTAGGTGCCAATGTCAAGATTTGGATCTTTTTGGACAGCAATGGGCCGACAATATAGCTTCTCTGAACCGATTATGTTGCAAATTCAGCAACAATTCCAGACCACTTAGACTGAACATTATGACTTGGGAACCAACAAAAGATACCCAATATTAGGCTTGGGATCCTAGGCAAAGACACCCACCCTCAGGCTTCGGAACCTGCGATAAAGATACCGCCCGCGGCTCGCCTTGCACGGCTATCGGCCATGGCTCCTAGGCGATGGGGCTGCCAATTCTCGAAAGACAGCATTATTACAATTCTTAATAGGATTATAATACCAATTCTTAGGGAATTGGTTGTGGTATAACCACCATGGACCAACGCAAAGGTATGAATAGTGCAGTTACCATTTATTGCGTATTAATAAATAACACCATGTTCAGTGGCATTTTTCATTTCTTAAACTGAGAGACTCCAAAAAAACAAACAATGATCCTTGTAGAGAAAAATGTGCTCTTTCTAATGATATCAGAATTAATATATTTTAGGGGTAACCTTTTTGGGAAATTTAACCGAAAAATAGGTAAAATTCATTTTTTTTAAGTTTTTCATCATATGTGGGTGTGAATATTTCCACAAATACATATGCTTTGACTGTGATATTGCAGCAATGCAAAGTCATGTAGATGTTTGGTGTACAGGGCAAAGCACCAGTTACTATTGGTTTTTGGTCTTGAGTTATATATGGGCAAAGTTTGGCATAAATTTTATGCGACGCGTTTATCAAGCTACTTTGACACAAAATTGCGGCCGAAATATTGTTTTGTCATAGCCGGTAATAATTTTATCGTGTTTAGCAGCAAAAGTTGAGCTAGTATGCCAAATTTCAGCATCATAGCCAGTATAGAACTCTAATGGCTATGTGCCAAAGTTTGCAAAATCCTCTTAGCTGAAGCCGCAGGCTTGGTGGAACCTCCAGTGAAAGGTCAACATTGCCCAATGTATTTGAGATCTGGCCCTAAAAATTTACAGAACCTCTTTTCAAACATACATGTACATCCTTATAAATTTTCAGCAAAATCGGAGAAGGTCGAGTGGGGACGATTTTTAAAACTGGTCCACTTGACGTGGAATGACCCAACATTGTTTTCAGCAGCGACCTGAGATTTAGAAATGCTTCTGGCATGCACTTCATTTATAATGGCTATTGCGGTGGGCTGATTCTTATTGGGAAGGAACTTGGTGGTTGGTTTTCTTTGCCTTTACTTTACTTTACTTTGTATTCATATTTAAAATGTTTTTTACTTACGTATGAGATCTCCAGCTTCCTGACTCCCTGGTTGTTTGGGAGGGTGGGTGCTCCTACATGATTGACAGTTGATGTGTACAGAACTCCATTATTATTGTGCTCGCCAGTGGTGGTAAATGAGGCACCTCTGGCTCTGAATCATCAGCAGCACAGTGGGCTACAACTTAAATGAGCATTGAAGCTAATAGCACTCTCCATCGATCCTGGCCCATCTCTGTACAGTGATTGCATGCACAATAGGAAATCTTGCAAGCACTGAGCATGTGTCTGAATTTATATAATGCGTTTTTATCCAATAAACAATATTTATTTCCTATGCACAGGATATGTTATACATACTGTATATGATTGATTGGGGAACTCACTACTGAAAAAACCACATATCACAAGAGCAGTATGCTCATCCAAGGGACTGATGTACAACCGAGTACAGACTCTTACATCAGTTGATATAAAGCAAAGCATTATTCTCAAATGAAACCATATAAACTTAGATTTTTAGATCATTTTTATCATAGTTGATTACAATAATATCATTTATGCAAAACAGTATGGGTCCTGGGTTCATATTCCACCAAAGATAGCATCTAGAATAAGTTTGTACATTGTTCCGGTATGTTCAGTTGGGACAGTGATGATAATGTCTGCACAATGCTGTGCAATATGATGGCACTATATAACCAAGCATAATAAATAACGGGACTATTACTTTTATTTGTATGCCTATAATTTCATACAGCTGCATATAATAATTTATGCTGAATTCTGTAAAAATAATCTATTTTTTTACATTTTTTTTGTGTGCTGCATGCATTAAGTTTTCTATCCCTATTAGTAATGCGCTTAGAGAAAATAGCTCTTTACATTTAGCACATATTGGATGTCTCCGAGGCCATATGAATGCCATACACAGGAATCATGAGGGTGAAAACATCAAATTAGTGAACTATATTTCTACTATTCATAAAACGCTTATGAAAATAGCATTTTTAATGAATTTGTATTAGGGGTTTACACTCTGAAAGGAGAAATATTGACAGAACTGTACCATTTGGTTGAAGAAGTCTGTCCTGGCAAAGGGGCTATAAAACTAAGATTAAAACAAGGGAAATGACAGCTGCAGAATGGAACTAAGGAATCATTTTCACAGATCATTTTTAAACAGATGACTTTACAACAGAAAAGAAAAATGGCAAGTGGCAAAACAGCAATGATTTCTAATTTACATGAGTGCAGATAAGAATGTGCAGGCATTTACTCCTCACTATAGTAGGTAACAAATGTCATTGAGACTACAATTACTGTAACTGTAGAACACAAAATCATCTTGTGCTGTTACATCACAGACTAAGAATACTGAGACTACAGCAATAATTCATTCAATGTATATTGTATATTTGCTTTCTCCGTATCTGTAATGCTATTTTACACCATTAATAACATAAGGCGTATAAATCAATCAGGTCTCTGGTATACCAGTATCATGTTGCATATACAGTATATATACTATACAGTGGGGCAAAAAATTATTTAGTCATTCAGCAATAGTGCAAGTTCCACCACTTAAAAAGATGAGAGGTGTCTGTAATTTACATCATAGGTAGACCTTAACTATGCGAGACAAACTGAGAAAAAAAAATCCAGAAAATCACATTGTCTGTTTTTTTATCATTTTATTTGCATATTATGGTGGAAAATAAGTATTTGGTCAGAAACAAAATTTCATCTCAATACTTTGTAATATATCCTTTGTTGGCAATGACAGAGGTCAAACGTTTTCTGTAAGTCCTCACAAGGTTGCCACACACTGTTGTTGGTATGTTGGCCCATTCCTCCATGCAGATCTCCTCTAGAGCAGTGATGTTTTTGGCTTTTTGCTTGGCAACACGGACTTTCAACTCCCTCCAAAGGTTTTCTATAGGGTTGAGATCTGGAGACTGGCTAGGCCACTCCAGGACCTTGAAATGCTTCTTACGAAGCCACTCCTTCGTTGCCCTGGCGGTGTGCTTTGGATCATTGTCATGTTGAAAGACCCAGCCACGTTTCATCTTCAATGCCCTTGCTGATGGAAGGAGGTTTGCACTCAAAATCTCACGATACATGGCCCCATTCATTCTTTCATGTACCCGGATCAGTCGTCCTGGCCCCTTTGCAGAGAAACAGCCCCAAAGCATGATGTTTCCATCACCATGCTTTACAGTAGGTATGGTGTTTGATGGATGCAACTCAGTATTCTTTTTCCTCCAAACACGACAAGTTGTGTTTCTACCAAACAGTTCCAGTTTGGTTTCATCAGACCATAGGACATTCTCCCAAAACTCCTCTGGATCATCCAAATGCTCTCTAGCAAACTTCAGACGGGCCCGGACATGTACTGGCTTAAGCAGTGGGACACGTCTGGAACTGCAGAATCTGAGTCCATGGTGGCGTAGTGTGTTACTTATGGTAGGCCTTGTTACATTGGTCCCAGCTCTCTGCAGTTCATTCACTAGGTCCCCCCGCGTGGTTCTGGGATTTTTGCTCACCGTTCTTGGGATCATTCTGACCCCACAGGGTGGGATTTTGCGTGGAGCCCCAGATCGAGGGAGATTATCAGTGGTCTTGAATGTCTTCCATTTTCTAATTATTGCTCCCACTGTTGATTTCTTCACTCCAAGCTGGTTGGCTATTGCAGATTCAGTCTTCCCAGCCTGGTGCAGGGCTACAATTTTGTTTCTGGTGTCCTTTGACAGCTCTTTGGTCTTCACCATAGTGGAGTTTGGAGTCAGACTGTTTGAGGGTGTGCACAGGTGTCTTTTTATACTGATAACAAGTTTAAACAGGTGCCATTACTACAGGTAATGAGTGGAGGAAAGAGGAGACTCTTAAAGAAGAAGTTACAGGTCTGTGAGAGCCAGAAATCTTGATTGTTTGTTTCTGACCAAATACTTATTTTCCACCATAATATGCAAATAAAATGATAAAAAAACAGACAATGTGATTTTCTGGATTTTTTTTTCTCAGTTTGTCTCCCATAGTTGAGGTCTACCTATGATGTAAATTACAGACGCCTCTCATCTTTTTAAGTGGTGGAACTTGCACTATTGCTGAATGACTAAATACTTTTTTGCCCCACTGTATATATATATATATATATATATATATATATATATATATATATATATATATATATATATATGCATACAGTGGGTACAGAAAGTATTCAGACCCTTTGAAATGTTTCACTCTTTGTTTTTCATTGCAGCCATTTGGTAAATTCCAAAAAGTCAACTATCACTGCAGCCATCCAACAGTTGGGCCTTTAAGGCAGAGTGGCCTGACAGAAGCCTCTCTTCAGTGTAAGACATATGAAAGCCCGCATACAGTTTGCTAAAAAACACATGAAGGACTCCCAGACTATGAGAAATAAGATTCTCTGGTATAGTAAGACGAAGATAGACCTTTTTGGTGATAATTCTAAGCGGTATGTGTGGAGAAAACCAGGCACTACTCATCACCTGCCCAATACAATCCCAACAGTTAAACATAGTTTTGGCAGGATCATGCTGCGGGGGTGTTTTTCAGCTGCAGGGACAAGACAACTGGTTGTCATTGTAGGAAACATGAAGGTGGCCAAGTACAGAGATATCCAGGATGAAAACCTCTTCCAGAGTGCTCCAGACCTCAGACTTGGCCAAAGATTCACCTTCCAACAAGATAATGACCCTAAGCACACAGCTAAAATAACAAAGGAGTGGCTTAAGAACGACTCTGTGACTACTCTTGACTGACCCAGCCAAGCCCCGACCTAAACCCTATTGAGCATCTCTGGAAAGACTTGAAAATAGCTGTCCCCTAATGTTCACCATCCAACCTGATGGAACTGGAGATAACGACCTACTTACAGCAAAATGTAACGGTGACCACTCTACTCATTCTTCTCGACCTTTCTGCTGCTTTTGACACTGTTGACCACCCTGTCCTACTCTCTAGGCTCCAGTCACTAGGCATTAAGGACACTGCCTCTCCTGGTTCTCTTCCTATCTTTCTGACCGCTCCTTCGGTGTTCTATTCCCTGGCTCCACTTCATCTCTTCTTCCTCTCACTGATGGGATACCTTAGGGCTCAGTCCTTGGCCCCCTTCTCTTCTCCCTCTACATGACCCCAATTGGACAGACAATCAGCAGATTTGGCTATCAGTACCATCTTTACGCTGATGACACACAACTATACACATCCTCTGACCTTACCCCCGCTGTACTACAGAACGCCAGTGACTGTCCACATTCTCCAACATCATGTCCACTCTCTATCTGAAACTCAACCTCTCCAAAACTGAATTTCTGCTCCTGCAATCTACTAACCTCCCTAAATCTGACATTTCCCTCTCCGTGGGTGGCACCATAATAACACCCCAGCAGCAGGCGCGCTGTCCGGGTGTTTTGTTTGACTCCAATCTCTCCTTCACATCCCATATACAATCTCTTGCTCACTCTTGCCGCTTACACCTAAAGAACATCTCTAGAATCCACCCTTTTCTCACCATGGAAACAACAAAAGCCCTCACTGTCGCCCTGATTCACTCCCGACTGGACTACTGCAATGCTCTATTAATTTGCCTCCCCCTTACTCGACTTTCCCCTCTCCAGTCTATCCTTAATGCAGCAGCCAGGGTTGTCCATCTAGCTAATCGGTATTCAGATGTGTCCGCTCTTTGCCAGTCATTACACTGACTGCCCATTCATTATAGAATCCAATTCAAAGTACTTGTTCTCACCCACAAAGCTCTCCACAGTGCAGCACCCCCTTACATCTACTCCCTCATTTCGGTCTCTCGGCCTAACCGACCACTGTGCTCTGCAAATGACTTTTGACTAACCTCTGCACTAATCTGTTCTTCCCACTCCCGACTCAAAGACTTCTCCTGTGCTGCACCTATCCTCTGGTATGCTCTACCCCAAGATATTAGGACCATCCACAATTTGCATAGTTTTAGGCGCTCCCTCAAAACACATTTGTTCAGAAAGGCCTATCACGTTCATTAATCAAAGTCATTTTATGTTTGTCTGCGTGTGCAGCCCATTCGCTACTTCCATCTATCCCCCACCCACTGAAGATGGCTGGACCATCATTGTAAATACATAATTGTAAATACACACCTGTACTTTGTATATTCCACACCTCATTGTAGATTGTAAGCTCTCATGAGCAGGGTCATCTTATTTTGCTTTAATTATTGTATTGTTCATGTTGTTACTTATGACCGTTGTGTTTGAAACTGTTAAACTGTAAAGCGCTGCGGAATATGTTGGCGCTATATAAAAAAAGATTATTATTATTTCTCCAAAATCTCGAACAGCCTTGTTGATATTGTATACTGTAGGTAGTGGGATATTCAAAGTTTTTTAAGTTTTACGTTGAGGAACATTTTTATTAGATTGTTCTATAATTTTTAGTTGTATTTGTTCACAGACTGGTGCTCATCTTTGCTTCCAAAAGACTTTGCCTATCTAACATGCGCTTTTTTATACACACATGCAAATTTGTTAAGACTTGACCCTACTACTGTTTTTCATTAGTGCTTCTTAATTTGAACCCTTTTGTGAACCCTGTTCTAAATTTTTTTGATGTGCTGCTGCCAACAATTTCTAAATTTATTTTTCCATTTCATTTGAAAATAATAATTATGTTTAACGTTAAACCTCTGATATGTTTTTCTTTATTTTTTTTCGTGAATACATAAGAGATTTTCATTTCAGTGCACACGTTTTTGTCCTCTATATCACACTAACCCTAAATAATGGGTTGTACTTCAACAAATGCTATAATAACCACAACCAAATTACCTATTGGTAAACTAATACCCAGGTAAAGTTGATGGATACTTTTCCTCATGGCATAATAGTGGCGCAAGTTTTACCTGTTAGATATTGATCGCTGTGGATACAATGGCGCCCTCTGTCCCTCTCACTGCGCCCCTTTTTCTCCCCATTCACAATAGTTAGTTTCCACACAATGTAATTATTTAATTATTTAGTGCATTATCCTTCATAGATTGATAATTTTAAGTTACTTCAGTTCACTTTGCCATCTTTTAACCCCTTTTTATGCATTTAATACTTTTAGTAGAGTTGGCCCTAACCTTCACCTACCAATTTCTACCTTTCTTATTAGCCCCCTGGTTCCCTTCCCCACCTTCACTTCCATCCCCTTCTTTCTCTCACCTTGTCATCCCCACCCTTGTCATCCTCCCCAAATAGTCCTTTAAAATGTTAACCAAAATTATACCAAATGTAAATTTTTGGTGAAGAATCAACAACAAGAGGAACACAATTGTGAAGTTGAATATATTTATCGGTTATTTTACATTTTTGTGGAAATTCAAAAACTGAAGTGGGGCGTGCAATATCATTCGGCCCCTTTAACTTAATACTTTGTTGTGCCACCTTTTGCTGCGATTACAGCTGAAAGTCACTTGGGGTATGTCTCTATCAATTTTGTACATCGAGAAACTGAAATTCTTGCTAATTCTTCCTTGGCAAACAGCTCAAGCTCAGTGAGGTTTGATGGAGATCGTTTGTGAACAGCAGTTTTCAGCTCTTTCCACAGATTCTCGATTGGATTGAGGTCTGGACTTTGACTTGGCCATTCTAACACCTGGATACATTTATTTGTGATCCATGCCATTGTAGATTTTGCTTTCTATTTGGGATCATTGTCTTGTTTGAAGACAAATCTTCATCCCAGTCTCAGTCTTTTGCAGACTCCAACAGGTTTTCTTCATGAATGGTCCTGTATTTGGCTCCATCCATCTTCCCATCAATTTTTACCATCTTCCCTGCCCCTGTTGAAGAAAATCAGGCTCAAACCATGATGCTACCACCACCATGTTTGTCAAAAAGTTTGATTTTGGTTTCATCTGACCAGAGCACCTTCTTCCACATGTTTGGTATGTCTCCCAGGTGGCTTGTTGCAAACTTTAAACAACATTTTTTGTGGATATCTTTGAGAAATGGCTTTCTTCTTGCCACTCTTCCATAAAGGCCAGATTTGTGCAGTGTATGACTGATTGTTGTCCTATGGACTGTCCCACCTCAGCTGTAGATCTCTGCAGTTCATCCAGAGTGATCATGGGCCTCTTGGCTGCATCTCTGATCAGTCTTCTCCTTGTTTGCAATGAAAGTTTAGAGGGACGGCCAGGTTTTGATAGATTTGCAGTGGTATGATACTCCTTCCATTTCAATATGATCGCTTTCACAGTGCTCCTTGGGATGTTTAAAGTGTTGGAAATCATTTTGTATCCAAATCTGGCTTTAAACTTCTCCACAACAGTATCACGGACCTGTCTATTGTGTTCCTTGGTCTTCATGATGCTCTCAGTGCTTCAAACTGAACCCTGAGACTATCACAGAGCAGATGCATTTATACGGAGACTTGATTACACACAGGTGGATTATATTTATCATAATTAGGCATTTAGGACAACATTGGATCACTCAGAGATCCACAATGAACTTCTGGAGTCAGTTTTCTGCACTGAAAGTAAAGGGGCCAAATAATATTGCATGCCCCACTTTTCAGTTTTTGAATTTCCACAAAAATTTAAAATAACCAATAAATTTCGTTCAACTTCACAATTGTGTTCCACATGTTGTTGATTCTTCACCAAAAATTTACATTTGGTATCTTTATGTTTGAAGCATGATATCTGGGAAGAGGTTGAAAAGTTCCAGGGGGCAGAATTCTTTTACAAGGCACTGTATCTCTTGTGAAAGGGGTATAGGAGTGCGTCGTAATTCTTGGCAGCCCAGCCACTCACTGCATAGGCAATAACAGCATAGGAGACTGTTTAATAATGGCTCTTTAAGAATATTAATGCAGCCTGATGCCCCTCTAAAAATAGGCTTTGTGACTTTAAGAGTCCCTCCTTCATAAATGAAACAAAATGTGTCTCCTTATGTGTCACACACCACATGGCCAGCTAGGGTTGTTAGATGTTACAATGACATTTCCCAGTGAATGCATTTGTATTGGTTGAAAGCAATGTTAAATTTGAAAAACGCATCAAAATGCTGCGTGTGAACATAGCCCAAGTGGTGGAGGAACATTTTGGTCTAGGGTTATTTATTTTGCCTTATATACAAGTCATTACCCTGGAAAGGATGTACCTTAAAATTTTTCCCAGCAAAATCCATTTTGGTTTAGTTTTTGTATTTTTTTTGGTGCACCTGCAAAAATGGCGTGAAATTACATTGCTTACAGCTGTGAATAGGAGTCAGAAATGCTTCCAGTGGCAATCCCCATGATGTTCCCGTGTCATTTGAGCAGTTTTTCCTTCATTTTCAGACATTTTTAGACCTTAAAAAGACCCGGGGGGGCATCATGGTAGCATTACTCGGGTTTTCCATAGACTTACATTGGGCTCGTTGCTCAGGTCGAGTACCCAAGTATTCCAATTTGTTCGACCCAAGCATTTTAGTGCTGGCACATCACTAGTTATTAAAGGGAACCTGTCACCCCCAAAATGGAAGGTGAGCTAAGCCCACCGGCATCAGGGGCTTATCTACAGCATTCTGTATTGCTGTAGATAAGCCCCAGATGTATCCTGAAAGATAAGAAAAAGAGGTTAGATTATACTCACCCAGGGGGGGTCCCGCTGCGGTGGGCGTCGCGGTCCGGTCCGGGTCCTCCCATCTTCTTACAATCACATCCTCTTCTTGTCTTCATGCCGCAGCTTCGGAGCAGGCGTACTTTGTCTGCCCTGTTGAGGGCAGAGCAAAGTACTGAAGTGCGCAGGCGCCGGGAAAGGTCAGAGAGGCCTGGCACCTGCGCACTGCAGTACTTTGCTCTGCCCTCAACAGGGCAGACCAAGTACGCCTGCGCTGGAGCCACAGTGTGAAGACAAGAAGAGGACATCATCTGATGAAAATAGGAGGCGCCGGACCGCGACACCCATCAGACCAGACCGCATCGGGGAACGCCCCTGGGTGAGTATAATCTAACCTTTTTTTCTCATCTTTCAGGGTACATTTGGGGGCTTATCTACAGCATTCCAGAATGCTGTAGATAAGCCCCTGATGCCGGTGGGCTTAGCTCACCTTCCATTTTGGGGGTGACAGGTTACCTGTAACACAAAGTGACACTGGTCAGATTTCAAAAATTTGGCACGGGTTACTAAGGGGTTAATATAACCAAGGGAATTCTTCTTACAGAATATTATAAAGACTTGCTTCCTGTGCATGAAATTAACTTTACTCTTTACTATTAGTCTTTTTCTAAATGTGGATATCTCACATTGCTTCTACACATACTGTATATGAAATGGCAACTTTCTCTAGCCTTCTCTTTTTTTAGCTTAGTGTTGATTTGCTATAACATGAATAGTGTATTTAGAGAATTTGCCTAAGGCAGACATCTGTGCCTGATCTTATAATAACACAAATGAGATGTTGCTGCCTGTTAGTTGTAAGCATTGTTCCTGTGTACTTATGACTCATGAAAATGTTCAGATACTCTGTGTACACTATTTAGCAAAATCTCATCATTTTTAGTTTCATTGAAAAAGCAAATCACAGACACTCGAATGAGGATAAATACGTTGAACTTATTATAGTAGTATTATTTCAAGACATTCCAATAGGATTTTCTTTTCTGTCATGATAAAATTATGAAATGTATGTTCTTATTAATAAATGTATGCATAGGTTTAATGGTGCATGTGGAAAGGCATCAGAATTTCTTAAGCAGAAAATCATATAAAGTGTATTTGTTGCTTTGAGATAAAAAATATAGCAACAAACAACAAACATTTGCAAGAAGAACAATAAACAACATACTTGATCAACAATGAAATATTTCACTACTAATGGATTCCCTTTGCAGATAAGAAAATCAGTTGAATACAACTTTTTGTAGAATTTTTGTAAATTTATTGAAACTGCACAAATGAATCGGAACATATGTTGACATCCGTACAGTGTGTAGATGCATGTTCATGGTGTGGCCGCTAAACAAAACAAAACAAAAAAATTAGCAAATACCTTGTAGTAAGTAGACAGTAATAGTACAAGTAAATAACAGGGTACTTAGTGAACACTATTATGATCAAAAAAGTGTAAAAACCATCCCTCCGCGACAAGGTGTATCCAATCGTGATGGTCCTATCTCTAGAATTAAACCTCTCTGTGTCAGCAGACCTCAAAATAGATGTAGGCAGAGCAAGACCCAGACACGACTGATCAGACACCTGCCCATGGAAAGTTATGAAGACAAAATGCCTAGCTTAACCCTTTAGTGACCGTGCCAATTTTAACCTTAATGACCAGGCCAATTACTCGAAAATCTAACCAGTGTCACTTCATGTGGTAGTAACTATTATCCCAATGTTTCTTTGATCGTGTTTTATTTTATGCGACACACTGTACCTTGTTAGTGGTAGATATATGTTGATATATTTTCCGCTTGTGAAAAAAAAAATCAAAATTTTGACGAAAAGTTGGAAAAATATGCATCTTTCAAAGTTTTGATCTTTAAATCCTTAAAACAGTTAGTCATGTTGTACAAAATAATCAAAACAACATTTCACATACCTCTACTTTATATCTGCATCATTTTACAAATATAAATTTATTTTATTAGGATTAGGGATGAGCGAGCATGAAAATGCTTGGATACTTGTTACTCAAACCGAACAATGCTAGATGCTTGTTTCAATATAAAGGGAGTCAAGGGAAAAATCACAGTATTTTTCATGCAGACCCTACAAGGAGGTCTAGGGGCAGTTAAAAAGTTGAAATGGATGGAAAATGTGATGAATGGAAGGAGAACTGCATCGAAAAGAGCAATGGAGGCATAACTGACTGCCAGATCACTGCTGAGAATGATGGTATCACACTGTTACGCCAGTTTAACCCCTTTCTGACATCCGACGTACTATCCCGTCCATGTGCCCTGGGCCCGTCTGACCACAGACGGGATAGTACGTCGTAGCCGCTTGGCCGCACACACTGTGGTGTGCGGCTGATTGGGCCGGGTGTCAGATAATTCTCACAGCTGACACCCGGCACTAAGTGCCAGGAGCGGCCACAGACAACTCCCGGCACTTTAACCCCCGGAACACTGCGATCAAACATGATCGCAGCATTCCGGAGCCGGCACAGGGGCTGACAGCCCCTCTGCCTTTGGATCGGAGACCCCACAGCATGCCGCAGGGGTTCCGATTGCTAGCACAGAGACCTGATGTTGTCATGACGACAACCGGGTCTCCAGAGCTGAGAGACATCCTGTCAAGCGCAGTGCATGTCAGGAAGTCTCTAAGGTCAGTGTACAGAAGCTGCAGCGCTGACAGCTTCTATAGCATGCAGATTTGCATGCTATAGAAGCAATCAGCCAGCACAAAATGATTGTCCCATAGTGGGACACAGCGTAAAAGTAAGAATGAAATAAAAACATTTTTTTTAAATAATTGTAAAAATACTTTAAAAACTAAAAAATAATAATAAAAATCAATATATATTCTATCACTAAATAAATATTTAAATGAAAAACATCTACACAATAAAAGTACACATATTTGGTATTGCGGCATCCGTAATGACCCGACCTATAAAACTGTCACACTAGTTAACCCCTTTAGTGAACACCAGAAAAAAAAAGAAAACAATGCAAAAAAGAATGCTTTATCATCATACCGCCAAACAAAAAGTGGAATAACACGCGATTAAAAAGATAGATATAAATAACCATGGTATTGCTAAAAATGTCATCTTGTCCCGCAAAAAACTAGCCCCACACAGCTCCATCAGCAGAAAAATAAAAATGCTATAGCTCTCAGAATAAAATAATGCAAAAATAATTATTTTTTATATAAAATTGTTTTTATTGTATAAAAGTGCCAAAACATAAAAAAAGATGCAAGGGAGGTATCACTGTACTCGTATTAACCCGAAGAATAAAACTGCTTTATCAATTTTACCACACGAGGAACAGTATAAACGCCCCCCCCAAAAGAAATTCATGATTTGCTGGTTTTTGTTCATTCTGCCTCCAAAAATCTGAATAAAAAACGATCAAAAAAGCCATGTGCCCGAAAATGGTACCAATAAAATGTCAACTTGTCTCACAAAAAACAAGACCTCGCATGACTCTGTTGGCCAAAATATGGAAAAATTATAGTTCTCAAAATGTGAAGATGCAAAAACTGTTTTTTTTAAATAAAAAGCATCTTTTAGAGCAGGGGTCCCCAACCTGTAGCTCGGGAGCCACATGTGGCTCGCGGTCCTATGAATTGTGGCTCGCGGCTGTCTGTCAGCTTGGGCATTAGCTCCAGTTAGCAAACCGGTATGAAGAGCACCTCTGAAAATGGTGAATTTTGTGAGTAGCCCTGCACAGAATTGCAGATCTGGACGCACATATCAGGTCTTAGGGGTTTTGAGATGATTTAGGTATGGTACGCTGGAGACAAGATGACACCACCTGTCAGAGGAGATGTTTGAAGCTGGATGTGACAGTGACTTGGGAGTGCTTTATAGAATACTGAATGGGGGTATTGTGGGAACCCCGGGATCTTAGTATACTGCTTTGGCGTGATTTTTGTGGAAAAGCTTTGGTTATCATTATGCCTGTATTGGGGGCTTTGGTTGCCACTATTGTGAGGGGGGCGGGAGCTGAATGTGGCTCGCGACGCTTTCTCAAGGCTGAATGTGGCTCCCGACCCTCTCTCAGAGCTGAATGTGGCTCTCAAGGTCAGAAACGTTGGAGACCTCTGTTTTAGAGTGTGACAGCAGACAAACAGAAAAACCCGCAATAACGCCTCTTTCACGCGTCCTGATATTTCCGGTACCGGAGAGGCCAGTGTCCATGTGTGTAATACACATCCATGTGTGTTATGCATATGCACGTGTTCTGGATGTTTTGCAGCCTGTGCTGACATGTCAGCGTGTTTTGCCCACGGACATACTGTCCGTGGAAGCACACTGACATGTGCACAGACCCATTCACTTGAATAGGCAAATAGTGCTCCATTTCTCCCGAATCTCTCAGCATTGCTGTCCAATGGTTTAAAATTCTGTGACACACCCATGGTGTCAATATGATCGCTGCACCCCTAGATGATTTCACTGAGAGGTGTAATTCATAAAATGGGGTCACTTATGGGGGTTCTGCTGTTTTGGCACCTCATGGGCTCACCCAGCAGGTCATGGCACCAGCAAACTATAACAGTAAAATCTGGTGCTCTTTCCCTTCTGAGTTCTGCCATGTGCCCAAACAGTAGTTTATCCCCACATTTGGGGTATCAGCATACTCAGGACAAATTGCACAATAACTCTTGGGGTCCAATTTCTTCTGTTACCCTTGGGAAAATAAAAAATTGAGGGCAAAATGATCATTTTTGTGGAAAAAATATGATTTTTTATTTTTACGGTTCTACGTTATAAACTTCTGTGAAGTACTTGGGGGTTTAAAGTGCTTATCACGCATCTAGATATGTTCCTTGGGGGGTCCTTGGGGTTTCCAAATTGGGGTCATTTGTGGAGGGTTTCCACTGTTTCGGCGCTTCAGGGGCTCTCCAAACGCGACATGGCCTCCGATCTCAATTCCAGCCAATTTTGAGTTGAAAAAGTGGCGATGCTTCCATTCCGAGGTCTGCCATGCGCCCAAACAATGGTTCCTCCCCACATATTGGGTTTCAGTGTACTCATGACAAATTGCACAATAAATGTTGAAGTTCAATTTCTCCTGCTACACTTGGGAAAATAAAATTTGGATCTGAAGTAATTTTTTTGTGAAAAAAAGTTAAATGTTCATTTTTTTTAAAACATTCCAAAAATTACTGTGAAGCAGTAGAAGGGTTAATAAACTTCTTGAATGTGGTTTTGTGCACCTTGAGGGTTGCGGTTTTTAGAATGGTGTCACTGTTAGATACTTTTTATCATATAGACCCGTCAAAGTGACTTCAAATGTGATGCGGTCCCTTAAAAAAAATGGTGTTGTGAAAATGAGAAATCGCTGGTCAAATTTTAACCCTTATAACTCCCTAAGGAAAAGAAAATTGTTCCAAAATTGTACTGATGTAAAGTAGACATGTGGGAAATGTGGCTTAAGTATTTTTGTGACATACCTGTGTGATTTAAGGGCATGAAAACTCAAAGTTGGAAAACTGCAAAATTTTCGTTATTTTCTCCAAATTTCTGTTTTTTTCACAAATAAACAAGTCATATCAAAGAAATTTACCACTATCATGAAGTACGATATGTCTCGAGAAAACAGTGCCAGAATCACCAGGATCCGTTGAAGCATTCCAGAGTTGTAACCTCATAAAGGGACAGTGGTCAGAATTGTAAAAATTGGCCTGACCATTAACATGCAAACCACGCTTGAGGATAAAGGGGTTAAGGACTGACAATAAAACATTCAAAATCGAAAATAAATTGGAGTTTACAGGAAAAAAATGTTAGGAAACTTTTCTTAGTTATAATGACTTTCACATAAGGCAAAATTTAAAAAGGATTTAAAAAATAATGACTTAAGTAAACCAAAAAATAATCTTGTATTAAAAAATTGGAAATTTCAGTGTAATTTCTGAAGGAAGCAAGAACTGCCAAAAATTTCATGTAAAAGGGACTCAGATCCACCCTGTATTAGACATAAAGAAAGGCCTCATACACATTCTGTTCAAATTGTCATGAAGTGGTACTCACAGACTCAAAGGCTATGCACTAAGTGCAAAGCCAGCCAAAAATTTGAAGAAGGGTCATCCATACACCTTTGAAGGCCCCAATTGTAGTGCCTCAATCAAATATTAAGAAAGTGTAGTTGTGGTAGTCCTACACTCAAAAGCTCTGCACACAGTGCAAAGCTACGCAAACATTACAAGAAGGGTCATCCATACATCATTCAAGGCACCAACTGTTGTACATCATTGAAACATTCAACATACTCATAAACTAAGAGCAGGCTTCGCCTGGCCCATAGAGAAACAGGGAGATCCCCGGTGGGCCCCTCTACAGGTCGGGGCCCTCAACCTTACTGTATAGGCAGTACTTGTCATAATTCACTTAATTCACTCTGTACAGAAAAAAGAAGCATATCATTCATTAATCAAACTACCCAGTTTATTATTATATAGAGATATAGGTAAATTTGTGAACCAGGGTCATGTAATATTTGTATGCAGGTGAAAGGGGGGCCCCATCAAAGTCAATGCTACTGGTGGGCCCTTGGCACCCCAATCCAACACTGACTAAGAGGTTCTCCTCACAGTGCAAGCCAGAAAACAAATTACGAGGGTCATCCATTCGCCCTTTAAGGCATCAACTGGTGGGCCTCATTAAAATATTAAGAAAGTGTAGTTGTGGTACTTCTCTGTTATGGACCTGGTGGTTAGGAGCACCCGGAATGACCTGATGAGTAAACTAGAAATCGGTACAAGCTCTGGGACAGTGGGAACTCTGCTGACCGCAAACACTACTCCTATCACACACACTAGAAATAGCCGTGGAGCGTACCTAACTCTCTCTAGACGCCTCTTCACAGCCTAAGAGCTAACTACCCCTAAAGATAGAAATAGAAGCCTAACCTTGCCTCAGAGAAATTCCCCAAAGGTAAAGGCAGCCCCCCACATATAATGACTGTGAGTTAAGAGGAAAGTCACAAACACAGGAATGAAACAGGTTTTAGCAAAGGAGGCCAGACTTCACTAATTTAGTCAGAGGATAGAAAAGGGAACTATGCGGTCAGCACAAAAGACTACAAAAAACCATGCAGAGTAAGCAAAAAGACTCCCCATACCGACTCACGGTGTGGAGGTGCCACTCTGCACCCCAGAGCTTCCAGCTAGCAAGGGAATATCATGATAGCAAGCCGGACTAGAAATAGCAGTACTAAGAAATATATTCAGGAAGCAGTAACAAAAAATGAACTAGCAAAGACTTAGCTTCTGCTGGAGTAGACAGGTCCTCAGAGAAGTCCAAGAGAGATCTGAACCAATACTGAACCATTGACAGCTGGCATAAAGTAACGATCTGAGTGGAGTTAAATAGGGAAGCCAGCATAGCACTAAATGAGAGCAGCTGACAAAGCCAACCTCAGTGACCAGCAGTTCCGCTCAAAGCCACCAGAGGGAGTCCAAGAGCAGAACTAACCAAAGTACCATTCATGACCACAGGAGGGAGTCCGAGAACGGAATTCACAACACTTCTCTACTCAAAGGCTCTGAACATAGTGCAAAGCCAGAACAAGGCAACAACTGGAGTACCTCAATCAAATATTGAAGATTAAAAACACTATCTGCTGCTGTCATCTGTTGGTGTGGAAAAGTTGGAGCTAATCCAGACTTTGTACATTTTTATCAGAGTGACATTGTCAGCATTTATAATCTTTCCTTCATCTCTAAACTCCTCAATCGCCTGGTCCACTCCCGTCTTAACCGCTATCTCTCAGATAACTCTCTTCTTGACTCTGTACAATCTGGTTTCCACTCTTTACACTCTACTAAAACTGCCCTTACTAAAGTCACTAATGATCTACTAACAGCTAAATCTAATGGTCACTACTCCATGCTAATTCTCTTTGATCTCTCCGCAGTATTCGATACTGTGGATCATCAGCTCCTCCTCCTCACTATGCTACACTCCATCGGCCTCAAAGACACCATTCTCTCCTGGTTCTCCAACTACCTCTTTCACTGTATCTTTTGCTGGTTCCTCTTCCTCTCACCTTCCCTTTACAGCTGGGGTTCCTCAATGATCAGTCCTAGGCCCCTCCTCTTCTCTTTGTATACTACCCTTATTGTACAAACAATCAGTAGATTTGGGTTCCAGTACCATCTCTATGCTGATGACACCCAATTATATAAATTATACACTTCTCCTGATATCGCGCCTGCCTTTTTAGAAAACACCAGTGATTGTCTTACCGCTGTCTCTAGCATCATGTCCTCCCTCTATCTGAAACTGAACCTGTTAAAAACTGAACTCCTCGTGTTCTCTCCCTCTACTAACCTACCTTTGACTGACATTGCCATCTCCGTGTGTGGTTCCACCATTACTCCCAAGCAATATTCCCACTGCCTTAGGGTCATACTTGATTCCGAGCTTTCATTCCACATCCAATCACTGACTTGCTCTTATCTGCATGTCAAAAACATTTCTAGAATTCACCCTTTTCTTACTTTCGACTCGGCAAAAACTCTTACTGTTTCACTTATTTATGCTCGTCTGGACTATTGTAACTCTTTCCTAATCGGCCTCCCTCTTACCAAACTCTCCCCTCTCCAATAGGTCCTGAATGCTGCAGCCAGGGTCATATTCTTCACCAATTGTTATACTGATGCCTCTACCTTGTGCCAGTCATTACACTGGTTACCCATCCACTCCAGAATCCAGAGCAAAACTATTACTCTCATCCACAAAACACACCATGGCTCTGTACCACCCTACATCTCCTCCCTGGTTTCAGTTTACCACCCTACCCCTGCTCTTTATTCTGCTAATGGCCTGAGGTTAACATCCTCAATAATCAAAATCTCCCACTCTCGTTTCCAAGACTTTTCACTTGCTGCGCCAATTCTTTGGAATGCACTACCCAGGTTAATACAATTAATCCCCAATCCCCGCAGATTTAAGCGTGCCCTAAAAACACATTTGTTCAGACTGGCCTACCACCTCAACGCATTAACCTAACTATCCCAGGGTGGCCCATTCAAAAAACTTAAACCATAATCAGGTTCCTCGCATCATGTTTTCATACACTTTATGATTTTAATAGCCCTCTGTGTCTGTACTGTTACATATTTAGGCTGTTAACTGGTTCATGCAGCTTTACACGAACACCTGATCCTTACACTATGACTGGTCCGAACAATGAAAGCAATTGTTACCATCCACCTCTCATGTCTCCCCTTTTCCCTCATAGTTTGTAAGCTTGTGAGCAGGTCCCTTACTCCTCACTCCTCTTGGTATCTGTATTGTGATTATTGTTATGCTGTAATGTCTGTTCTCTGTACAAATCCCATCTATAATTGTAAAGCCTTGCTGAATATGTTGGTGCTATATAAATAAAATTATTATTATTATTATTATTATTATTATTAGCATCTGTAGCACATGTGCTGTGCCAGGGTGTGACTCAGCCCTGGCCTCCACAATGTTCACCCAGTGTGACATCAGGGAAATGTGTGTCCCTAGCTAAAAGCACTTCTCTATGTGTCGGTCGTTAATTGGTCAATCCCAGTAAAATGATGTGGTAAAAGTAGGGAAGATGTCCCTGGACACGTGCTGGTACAAGGCTGGGATGCCACACCTGGAGAAACAGTGTTGGCTGGGGACCAGCTGATTGGTATGCTGGCACAAGGATTTGGTACCTCAGAATGTGCAAAATAGGTGCAGAACAGGAGGTATCTTTGCCAGTGTCATGGACAGGGGAATGGCAAGCACCTAGCACAGGGGAAATGGCAGTGGTGTCACCCTCTTACACTCATTTTGGACTGAGGCGTTTAGCCCACCTTAGATTACATGTGTTTGATCATGCTGGTGGTGGTTAGGTGGTTAGGTTTTTAGGGGTCAGGCCCCTTCTGATCTTGTCACAGCACAGGTTGCAAATGACCATTTTTTTGTTTCAGAACTCTTTAAAAATGTCCCAGACACAAACATCTAAGTCCTTCACAGAGAAGTTCACGACTGTCTTTCCTCTGTGAAAACATTGCCTGCCTTCTCCCTTTCATCACTCCACTGCCTCTTATTGTCTGTTTCAGTGCTGCCAATTCTTCTGCATCAGCGCTGCTGGCCTCGCTCTGCATGTCAGTTTCCTAGGTTGAGTCATTGTCATCCACCACCTCGCCTTCCACTGATTGGCAACTGTTGCATCATCATCTATGTCCTTAGACAAAAAATGCCATTGCCCACTGTCATCTTCTTGTAATCATGGTTGCTCTAAGTTTTGTGCATCACTAAACAGCATGTCCTCCTCTGCCTCTTGGAAAATGCAGGGTGAGACCAAAATCAAGATGTAAAGAGCTCCTCAGAGTGTCCTAGTGTGGGATCACTAGCCTCATGGCAATCAATATTGTGGTAGGAAGGAAGATCACAGTGAGAATTAAGTAAACCAGAATCTTGGGTGGTGAGACTGGACCATGTGGAAGACTTGGTGGTGCTGGCAAGCATTCTGGAAACATTATCTTATTTGCCAATGACAACCTGTTTGCACTGGTATGGCTTCAGAAGTGGTGTCCCTTGACTCCTTGCAAAGTGGGACAGGAATCCATGTGTTGTGGAGGGCCACAGCAACAGATGTAGTCAAACCTGCCCCACTTCCTCTGCGTCTGTGTGCACCATCATCAGCACTCCGAATTCCCAGTCCCTTACCACATGCCTTACGCATTTTCTAACGGCTAGGTTCCTGGAAATCTTGTTTCCTTGATTAAATGAAACTACATTTTAATTTTTTTTTTTTAAATTGTTCACCTGCAGCTGGTTTTTAAAAATCTCAAACCACCTTAATTTTACACAAAGCTGGTTAAACTGTATGGATGACAAACATTTTGGAGCAAAAAAATATTGGTCACCTGTGTAGAGATGAGTAAACATGTTCAAAAAAATGTGTGCTCCAGTGGATGGCATGCGCTGCATCACGTGGCTCTTCTCTTCCTCCACCTTAACATCACACAATACAATCCCCAGAGGTGGCATCACAATTACCATTATTTCCCCCGATTCACAACTCTAACCACACCAACTGAATGTGGGGAACTATAGTTGGGTGATTTTGCAGAGCTGTTCACAAATTCTAATCCATGGGCATCAGATGTCTGCTCCAAAGATTCAGATTCCGAGCAGGATCCAGACCATCATCACCAGATGTTAAACCCCAGGAATTGGAGGTAAGCCTGATGAGACCCAGATACCTGAGGTGCACACAGACTGTATTGTGCTGTCCGGGCAGGAAGAAGAGAAGGGTGACTCATGGCAAGGAGTAGGATTACATAGGATGATGATGATGTTGTAGATCTTACTTGGTGTGAACCCAGAAGTAAGCAACTGAGTAGCTCAGCAGAGGAGGTGGAGGAAGTTACGTTGAAATGGAGTGATGCAACCACGACAAGCACTGCATCCTCAGCAATAGTGATTTGTGAGCACTAAAATGATTGGGTGCTCATTGCTCGCGTTGAGCAAATTGGAATGCTCGGGTGCTCGACCCGAGCAACGAGCACAATGTAAGTCTATGGGAAACTCAAGCATTTTTACTGCAGCCCACCCCCCGGCGGTTTGCAGATGGACTAAAGATTGCGGAAATCGATGGTAACAGTGCTCTAATGACATGGGAACAGCATGGGGAAGACCCCTGGAATCATTTCTGACTCCCAGGTCACTACTGTGAACAATGTTGTCAGAGTCTTACGCCACTTTTACAGACTCACAATAAAACATACAAAAACAAAACCAAAATGGATTTTCCTGGAAATGTGTTTAGGAACATCCTTTCCAGGGTAATGACTTGTATATAAGGCAAAAGAAATAGCCAAAAACAAAAATTCTCCTCCCCCACTTGGGCTATGTTCACACGCAGTGTTTTTGATGTGTTTTTCAACTTTAGCAATGCTTTCAACCAAGACAAATGCATAAACTGGGAAATGTCATTTTACAACCTTATCTGGCCATGTGGTGTGTGACACATCTTCAGACACGTCCTGATTCATTTATGAAGGAGGGAAACTGAAAGACACAAATCCTATTTTTATAGGGCCATCAGGCGGCTTCACTATTCTTAAATGGCTATCAGTCAGCTCTCACTATTTTTGGGATTTGGATGTTCCGCCCCTAGTAGTTCGCCCCGGTTCATTTCGCCCCCGCACATTTCGTCCCCATTATTTGGCCCCCAGGATGTTTTGCCCCCGCACATTTCACCCCCAGCAGTTTGCTCATTTCGCCCCCATTAGTTCGCCCCCTGATGTTCGCCCCTGGATGTTTTTACCCTTGTGGTTCACGAATTGCCATCCATGATCAATGTTTCTCCCACAGCAGTTCACCCCCGGATGTTTGTTCCCTTGTGGTTCATGAATTCCCGTCCATCATGAATGGTTCTTCCCCAGCAGTTTGCCCCTGGCTGTTTATACCCTGTTTTGCCCCCAGAATTTTGTTTTTGGATGTTTCGCCAATTTATCCTTGTGGTTCATGAATTCCCGTCCGTCATCAATCCACATGTCACAAAAGTACTGTACAAAGTGCTGCACTTTTATGACATGTTAAATCTACTGTTACCATCTGTAAACCTCACAACTGATTGCATTATAGTGTCTGAGCATTTTGCCCACAATTTTATCAAGACCTTTTCCAAAACGTTTCTAAAATGTTTTTGTGTTACAAAAACATAACACGAAAAAATTAAACGGATTAAAAAAATGTAGTGTGAATGAGGCCTGATTTAGGTGGGGAATGTAAACCACTAAAATCAAAACATTTTGTGAACTTTTACCTGACCCAGCACTGACCTGCTTGTTCACAAGTTTTGTTGCAGATGTAACAATTTTCATGTCAGGTGTCCTGCAAGTTACATTAGACTAGCTGTTAGTCCATCTTTACATCAGAATATAGCAGTGTATAAAATCTCTACAAAGAGAGAGGTGTACTAGCACCAAAAAATCAGCTTGTGCCGTAAAAGGATGACTCAACTCACATTATCTGTCAACTTTGCAAAAAAATGACTTAGTAGAGGCGAAAGTTGCAATAATTTGATTACTACATGAATGATGCGGCACATGCGTGATCACAGTTTCTTAGTGTGGGAATCACACTGCACTAAAATGTGGACTAGCGGGCCTCGTCAACCACCAGCCATCCCATCAACCACATCTGATGCTTCTGCCTCATCCGTCACCGTGCCAATACTTCTCACACAGGTCTCCTGCCTCAGAACCTGCAATTGTTTAGCCCCTACAGTCGGGGTGAGTCAGCTGTTACAGAATCGGAGATGCCTGTTTTTGTTTCACCAAGTGCACATCTTTCTCAATTCACCATAACATCGCCTGCACCTCACTCACAGTCCAGCAGTTTGTCATATTCACCTTACTCCACCCTGTCTCAGCACAACAGCCAGCCCTTGGTCCTGCAGTTGTGGTCAAGTAAAATAATATTTCATCCTCCCAGCTCTATACCTGAGACCAAACAAAGCAGAAAAGCATATGCATATGAATTGGGATCACCACAACAATTAAATGTTATTGCAAAAACATCTTTATTGTAGGGAACATCACACAAGAAACATAAAAACATTTAAAAACCTCACAATATGACCTGGGGTAATGGGTCCGTACAAATATCAGATAAATACTGAAGCACAATACACAACTTTATACAGCCAATATACATCAATACATAAGTATCTCCAACAAATAAGTATCATATAATAAATAATGGTACCATAAACCAGCTTAAATACCTCTAAATGAAACCAGGCCCATTATTTGATACTCCATGACAAAAGCCCATGGGGGATAGAAGACACTATATTCAAAAGAAACTGGGCATAAAGTCAATGCCTCAGTCCTAATAGTTGGGCACTATGAATATTACCCTACCTAACAGATGGGCTGTGATGGATCTCCTGGCAAGGTGGGTTAAGTGGGTATCCATCAGGCTGTAGGATTGTTTAAGACCCACGCGTATCAACGCACATGGCGTTTTCCTCAAGGTCAGCATGACATTCATGGCGTGTTCCCTCTCTTAAATAGCTAAGACATATCTAATTGTACCTACCAGGTGTAAGGAACAGTAGCAGTCATGGCGCGCCACTATCAGTGTCCAGTGAAGTACACTGTGCAAATGCACAAGTATTGGTTCTCATTGCGCAGCCTCCGTAGCCGGCGCATGCGCAGTATGTGATTTAATGCCCCACAACAGCATAGAGTCTGATGAGATCCACCGCGCAAGCGCTTCAACATTAGTCATCATTGTGCGGCCTCCATAGCCGGCGCATGCGCACTTCATAAGTCAATGCCCTACCGCAGCATATGGACATCAGCAGGGTGCTTAGTAGCGATGGGAGCAAGGATCGAGATCACGTGAACATATTAGCGATACATAGCACACAATTTCGCCCACACCTATACCTGTCGTTTTACAAGCTCTGCCCACCCACATAACTCATTACCAATGTAAACATATATTCTTACCCATATATTGGAAAATAGTACGCAATAACATGAGCAAAGAGATGCTAGTATTATCAGAGGTTCAAAAAATGGCGACCGTCTCACTAAAGCAGAGTATAGATGAGCCCATATAAGGATTATTATTAGTATCCGGTATGAGGAGATGCTCACTCCTTTCAGTGGTTTTAGAAGATTGTTTCTTGAGAGTGACACTCCAGATAAAGCAAAACTGCACTTAAATTTAAACACCCATTATCATAGTGTGTCAGAGTTGGAGCAAGCCGGCCCCTATTAGTCCAAACGGTGGCGCCAAATGTAAATGTGCCCAGACACGCAGACCAACCCACCATTTAATACCAAGGCGGGCAGGTTCGCGCCCAGTCTAAGCAAACCAAAAAGTACCAGGGAGCAAAAAATGTTGGTGTTAAACACTATGAACTAACAACCATGACCATATATATAAAATATACACGGTCATAGAATATGTATGCGCATACATTATTATAAAAAAAAATATATATATTTTTTTTATATAATTTTTATTTATAAATTTTGTTTTTTGTGAGAGCTTTAGACATGATGTATGGGTAATGGCTAGGGTTGAGCGACACGGATCGTTCATTTTCATAAGTCGCCGACTTTTGGCAAAGTCGGCGTCTCATGAAACCGAGCCGATCCCTGTGTGGGGTCTGCCATGCGGTACGCGACTTTCGCGCCAAAGTCGCGTTTCAATGACGCTAAAAGCGCCATTTCTCAGCCAATGAAGGTGGACGCAGAGTGTGGGCAGCGTGATGACATAGATCTCAGTCCCCACCAGCTTAGAGAAGGGCATTGCAGTGATTGGCTTGCTTTCTGCCGCGTCACAGAGGCTATAAAGGGGCGTTCCCGCCGACCGCCATCTTACTGCTGCTGATCTGAGCGTAGGGAGAGGTTGCTGCCACTTCTTCAGAAGCAGGGATAGTGAAAGGCAGGGTACATAAAGCCACAAACCGCTTGTGCTGTAGCGATTTCCACTGTCCAACACCACCTTTTGTTTGCAGGGACAGTGGAAGCTACATTTTTTTTTCCTCAGTGCTGTAGCTCATTGGGCTGCCCTAGAAGGCTCCCTGATAGCTGAGTTGCTTTGTGTGTACGCCGCTGTGCAAACCAACTGCTTTTTTCAAAGCACAAATACTGTTTTTCCTTTCTGCACAGCTATCTTGTGTGTTTGTCCACACTTTTGTGTGCAGCAGTCCTTTTTATAGCTGCCTGCCATACTTTTTTGACATTACTGCAGGGAGATAAATATTGGCAAGTCTGCCTCTGTGCCATTGCTGTGTGTGGCATCTGTCTCTCATTGTGTGCCACCGAAAACCACTGTGTAATACTTGGCCATTTTTTTTTTTTTTTACAGATTCTCCCTTTTCCAAAAAAAATAATTAGTGGGAGATAAATATTGGCAAGTCTGCCTCTGTGCCATTGCTGTGTGTGGCATCTGTCTCTCATTGTGTGCCACCGAAAACCACTGTGTAATACTTGGCCAATTTTTTTTTTTGGGGGGGTAAAATCTCCCTTTTCCAAAAAAAATAATTAGTGGGAGATAAATATTGGCAAGTCTGCCTCTGTGCCATTGCTGTGTGTGGCATCTGTCTCTCATTGTGTGCCACCGAAAACCACCGTGTAATACTTGGCCAATTTTTTTTTTGGGGGGTAAATTCTTCCTTTTCAAAAAAAATTAATTAGTGGGAGATAAATATTGGCAAGTCTGCCTCTGTGCCATTGCTGTGTGTGGCATCTGTCTCTCATTGTGTGCCACCAAAAACCACTGTGTAATACTTGGCCATTTTTTTTTTACAAATTCTCCCTTTTCAAAAAAAAATAATTAGTGGGAGATAAATATTGGCAAGTCTGCCTCTGTGCCATTGCTGTGTGTGGCATCTGTCTCTCATTGTGTGCCCCCGAAAACCACTGTGTAATACTTGGCCATTTTTTTGGGGGGGGTAAATTCTCCCTTTTCAAAAAAAATAATTAGTGGGAGATAAATATTGGCAAGTCTGCCTCTGTGCCATTGCTGTGTGTGGCATATGTCTCTCATTGTGTGCCACCGAAAACCACTGTGTAATACTTGGCCATTTTTATTTTTTTTTTACAAATTCTCCCTTTTCAAAAAAAAAAAAATTAGTGGGAGATAAATATTGCCAAGTCTGCTTTTGTGCCATTGCTGTGTGTGGCATCTGTCTCTCATTGTGTGCCACCGAAAACCACTGTGTAATACTTGGCCAATTTTTTTTTGGGGGGGTAAATTCTCCCTTTTCAAAAAAAAAATAATTAGTAAGAGATAAATATTGGCAAGTCTGCCTCTGTGCCATTGATGTGTGTGGCATCTGTCTCTCATTGTGTGCCACCAAAAACCACTGTGTAATACTTGGCCATTTTTTTGGGGGGGGTAAATTCTCCCTTTTCAAAAAAAAATAATTAGTGGGAGATAAATATTGGCAAGTCTGCCTCTGTGCCATTGCTGTGTGTGGCATCTGTCTCTCATTGTGTGCCACCGAAAACCACTGTGTAATACTTGGTCATTTTTTTGGGGGGGGTAAATTCTCCCTTTTCAAAAAAAAATAATTAGTGGGAGATAAATATTGGCAAGTCTGCCTCTGTGCCATTGCTGTGTGTGGCATCTGTCTCTCATTGTGTGCCACCGAAAACCAGTGTGTAATATTGGGCCATTTTTTATTTTGGGTAAATTCTCCCTGTAAAAAAAAAAAATTAATAGTGGGAGATAAAGATTGGCATTTCTGCTTGAGTGCCGGTCCTGTGTGTGCCATCTGTCTCAAATTATTGGGGTACAGAAAACCTAGTGTGTAACATTGGGCCTGATTTTCCTTTCAGTGTCAGGCACCTATAAAGGTATATATACATCCTACAGAAGTTTAAGTTCACCTTATAAGTTGTTTTACAGTAACAAATACCGTTACTTTGGTTACGTTTTGCAAACAATGAGGAAGTCTAGTGGAAGAGGTCGTGGCCGTGGGCGGTCATTGTCAGCTGGTAATGATGGTAGTGGTGTTGGAGCATCAGGTGGTCGTGGTAAAAGCAGTACAGCACCTAAGTCTCGAGTTGTTGAGACAGGTTCGTCATCTGGCTACACAAGGCCTCGAACGCTCTCTTTTCTGGGAGTAGGAAAACCACTTTTGAAGCCGGAGCAGGAGGAACAAGTCTTGGCTTTCATTGCTGACTCTGCCTCTAGCTCTTTCGCCTCCTCCTCGGAAAGTGCCAAATGTCAGAGCAGTGCATCGTCAGTGGATGCTCACGGTCAGGAACAAGTCGCTTCCTTGTGTCCTTCACCCAGAACAACAGTGAAGCATGCGTCAGTCGACACAACAAGTTGCTCCATGGAGCTCTTTACACATACCGTTCCTGGGTTAGACAGTGAAACAGTTAACAGGCCATGCCCATTCGAAGTTGAATCGGACATGGAGTGCACAGATGCACAGCCACAGCCAGATTACTATGCTGTTCCTTTGACTCAGACCAGAACATTGCCCTCGCAGTGTACTGAGGCAGAATCAAACCCAGCGGAGACTATGGTGCCCCGTCACGAACGCTATACCACCGGCTTACACGGTGACACAGACGAAGTTGCACACGACATAGAAGAGGAGGACATAGATGACCCAGTTGTTGACCCCGATTGGCAGCCATTGGGGGAAAAGGGTGCAGGCGGCAGTAGTTCTGAAGCGGAGGAGGAAGAGCCGCAGCAGGCATCAACATCACAACAGGTTCCATCTACCGGGCCCGTATCTGGCCAAAAACATGTGGCAAAACCAAAACCTGTTGGAGGACAGCGTGGCTATCCGGTTAAAGAAGCTCAGTCTGCAATGCCTGAAAAGTTATCCGATAGTAGAAAGAGTGCAGTCTGGCATTTTTTTAAACAACATCCAAATGATCAGCGCAAAGTCATCTGTCAAAAATGTTCAACTACCTTAAGCAGAGGTCAGAATCTTAAAAGTCTAAATGCAAGTTGCATGCATAGACATTTATCCACCATGCATTTGCAAGCCTGGACTAACTACCAAACATCCCTAAAGGTTGCAGCACCATCGGCCAATGAAGCTAGTCAGCAACGCTACATCCCTTCCCTCACTGTAAACCCACCATTTCCCAAACCACCTGCAGTATGTGTGCAGCTTTCGTCGCCAGGCCAAAGCAGTCAGGGAATCACCAGGTTTGCAGTAGGAAACACTGCATGTAGGGCACCGGCAAGAATAACATCTCCAACCCTCTGTCACTCACCCATGTCCACCGGCACCACCGCTAGTTCCACGATCTCCAGCTCTCCAGTCCAGCTCACCCTACATGAGACTCTTGTTAGGAAAAGGAAGTACTCATCCGCGCATCCGCGTACACAGGGTTTGAATGCCCACATTGCTAGACTAATCTGATTAGAGATGATGCCCTACCGGTTAGTTGAAAGCGAAGCTTTCAAAGCGCTGATGGACTACGCTGTACCACGCTACAAGCTACCCAGTCGGCACTTCTTTTCTAGAAAAGCCATCCCAGCCCTCCAACAGCATGTTAAAGACCGCATCGTCCATGCACTCAGGCAGTCTGTGACTGCAAAGGTGCACCTGACAACAGATGCATGGACCAGTAGGCATGGCCAGGGACGTTACGTGTCCATCACGGCACACTGGGTGAATGTGGTGGATGCAGGGTCCACAGGGGACAGCAATATTGGGACAGTTCTGCCTAGCCCACGGTCAAGGAAAGAGTTGGCTGTAGGCGTTCGCCCCCCCTCCTCCTCTTCCTCCTCCTCCTGCAGAAGCGAGAGCTCGTCCACAGACCGCAGTCGCACATCCACTCCATCCGCTGTTGTGGATTCTGTTTGTGGGCTCCCTCTGGTGGTTACTGCTGGTACTGGGTGACTTTGGTGGGTTGCGGCCTTTGGTTTCCACCTGTCCATCAGAGGCTGGGTGTTTCCTATTTTACCTGGCCTTTCTGTCATTTCCTGGCCGGCTATCAATGTATTCAGATGTGCTCTGTTTGGTTCCTGCCTACCTGCTCCCAGATCTTTCAGGATAAGCTAAGTGCTGATTTTCAGTTGTTTGGTTTTTTGTCCAGCTTGCTTACTATGTCTCTATGCTAGCTGGTAGCTCTAGTGGACTGAGGTTCTCCCCATGTGCCATGAGTTGGCACATGGGTTCTTGTAATCTCAGGATGGTTTTTTGATTAGGGTTTTTTGCTGACCGCTCAGTCCCCTTTTGTATCGTTCTGCTTTCTAGTTTACAGCGGGCCTCAATTTGCTAAATCTATATATATCATCTCTATGTGTGTGCCTTCCTCTCATTTCACTGTCAATACATGTGAGGGGGCAACTATATCTTTTGGGGTTCATTCCTCTGGAGGCAAGTGAGGTCTTTATTTTCTCTGCAGTACTAGTTAGCTCTTAGGCTGGTGCGTGGCGTCTAGAACCAACGTAGGCACGCTCCCTGGCTATCTCTAGTTGCGTTTGTCAGGCGTAGGGCAGCGGTCAGCCCAGGTTCCATCACCCTAGAGCTCGTCCGTTATTTATTTGTACTTTGCTTGTCCTGTGCTATCCCTAGCTATTGGGGATTCATGACGGTATAGCCGGCCCACAAAGTGTTAATTGTTTGGGCTGAAGCAGGAGAAAAAGAAGTGTTTAAGGGAAATTTTTTTTTTTTTTTTTTTTCCCTTCAGAGTTTTGCTGCCTAGCCCTTAATTGCTGTCTAGCTGCTTCTTACCTCCTCTTAACCCTTGAATGGCTCTGATCTTAGCTGTTTAACATGGATGTCCAGAGTTTGGCTTCCAGCCTGAGTAATCTCGCGGCAAAAGTTCAAAACATACAGGATTTTGTTGTTCACACTCCCATGTCTGAACCTAGAATTCCTATTCCAGAGTTCTTCTCTGGAGATAGATCTACCTTCCTGAATTTCAGGAACAATTGTAAATTGTTTCTTTCTTTAAAATCTCGCTCCTCTGGAGACCCTGCTCAACAGGTCAGGATTGTAATATCTTTCCTGCGGGGCGACCCTCAGAATTGGGCATTTGCATTGGCACCAGGGGATCCTGCATTGCTCAGTGTGGATGCGTTTTTTCTGGCATTGGGATTGCTCTATGAGGAACCCAACCTGGAGATTCAGGCTGAAAAGGCTTTATTAGCCCTCTCTCAGGGGCATGATGAAGCGGAAATATATTGTCAAAAATTTCAGAAATGGTCGGTGCTTACTCAGTGGAATGAGTGCGCCCTGGCTGCAAACTTCAGAAATGGTCTTTCTGAGGCCATTAAGGATATTATGGTGGGGTTCCCTACGCCTACAGGTCTGAATGAGTCTATGGCTATGGCCATTCAGATTGATCGGCGTTTGCGGGAGCGCAAACCCGTGCACCAGTTGGCGGTGTCTTCTGAACAGGCACCTGAGACTATGCAATGTGATAGAATTCAGTCCAGAAGTGAACGGCAAAATTATAGGCGGAAAAATGGATTGTGTTTTTATTGTGGTGATTCAGCTCATGTTATATCAGCATGCTCTAAACGCACAAAAAAACTTGATAAATCTTTTGCCATTGGTACTCTGCAGCCTAAGTTCATTTTGTCTGTGACTCTGATTTTTTCACTGTCTTCCATTTCCGTTGATGCCTATGTGGATTCGGGCGCTGCCCTGAGTCTTATGGATTGGTCATTTGCTAAACGCTGCGGTTTTAGTCTGGAGCCTCTGGAAGTCCCTATTCCTCTGAAGGGAATTGACTCTACTCCATTGGCTATGAATAAACCGCAGTATTGGACACAAGTGACCATGCGCATGACTCCCGTTCATCAGGAGGTGATTCGCTTCCTTGTACTGTATAATTTACATGATGTACTAGTGCTGGGTCTGCCATGGTTACAAACTCATAATCCTGTCCTGGACTGGAAAACAATGTCTGTGTTAAGCTGGGGATGTCAGGGGGTTCATGATGATGCACCTCCGATTTCTATCGCTTCATCTACTCCTTCTGAGATCCCTGAGTTTTTGTCTGACTATAGGGATGTTTTTGAGGAGCCTAAGCTCAATTCGCTCCCTCCTCATAGAGATTGTGACTGTGCTATAGAATTGATTCCTGGCAGTAAGTTCCCTAAGGGTCGATTATTTAATCTGTCATTGCCAGAGCATACTGCTATGCGGAATTATATTAAGGAGTCCTTGGAAAAGGGACATATTCGTCCATCTTCGTCCCCTCTGGGAGCAGGTTTTTTTTTCGTGGCAAAAAAAGATGGTTCCCTGAGGCCTTGTATAGATTATCGCCTTCTGAATAAGATTACAGTCAAATATCAGTATCCATTGCCATTATTGACTGACTTGTTTGCTCGCATTAAGGGGGCTAGGTGGTTCACTAAGATAGATCTTCGCGGTGCGTATAATCTGGTGCGGATAAAACAAGGTGATGAGTGGAAAACCGCATTTAATACGCCTGAGGGCCATTTTGAGTATTTGGTAATGCCTTTTGGACTCTCCAATGCTCCGTCAGTCTTTCAGTCCTTTATGCACAATATTTTCCGTGAATATCTGGATAAGTTTATGATTGTGTATTTGGATGATATTTTGGTGTTTTCTGATGACTGGGAGTCTCATGTTCTACAGGTCAGGAAGGTGTTTCAGGCTCTGCGGGCCAATTCTCTGTTTGTGAAGGGCTCAAAGTGTCTCTTCGGAGTCCAGAAGATTTCTTTTTTGGGGTACATTTTTTCTCCTTCTACTATTGAGATGGATCCCGTTAAGGTTCAGGCAATTTGTGACTGGACACAACCTACATCTGTTAAGAGCCTACAGAAGTTCTTGGGGTTTGCTAATTTTTATCGTCGGTTCATTGCAAATTTTTCCAGTATTGTTAAACCTTTGACTGATTTAACTAAAAAGGGTGCTGATGTTGCTAATTGGTCTCCTGCGGCTGTGGGGGCCTTTCAGGAACTTAAGCGCCGGTTTTCTTCTGCTCCTGTGTTGTGTCAACCAGATGTTTCACTTCCTTTTCAGGTTGAGGTTGATGCTTCCGAGATTGGAGCGGGGGCGGTTTTGTCACAGAGAAGTTCTGATGGCTCGGTGATGAAGCCATGTGCATTCTTCTCTAGAAAATTCTCGCCCGCCAAGCGCAATTATGATGTGGGTAATCGGGAGCTTTTGGCCATGAAGTGGGCATTTGAGGAGTGGCGTCATTGGCTTGAGGGTGCTAAACATCGTGTGGTGGTCTTGACTGATCACAAGAATCTCATTTACCTTGAGTCTGCCAGGCGTTTGAATCCTAGACAGGCTCGTTGGTCGTTGTTTTTTTCTCGTTTCAATTTCGTGGTTTCATACCTGCCAGGTTCAAAGAATGTGAAGGCAGATGCTCTTTCCAGGAGTTTTGTGCCTGACTCTCCTGGAGACTCTGGGCCTACTGGTATCCTTAGGGATGGGGTAATATTGTCCGCCGTATCCCCAGACTTGCGACGTGCATTGCAGGAGTTTCAGGTGGATAAACCGGATCGTTGTCCACCAGAAAGACTGTTTGTTCCGGATGATTTGACCAGTAGAGTCATCTCCGAGGTCCATTCTTCTGTGTTGGCTGGTCATCCTGGAATATTTGGTACTAGAGACTTGGTGGCCAGGTCTTTTTGGTGGCCTTCCTTGTCTAGGGATGTGCGTACCTTTGTGCAGTCTTGTGAAGTGTGTGCTCGAGCTAAGCCTTGCTGTTCTCGGGCCAGTGGGTTGTTGTTATCCTTGCCCATCCCGAAGAGGCCTTGGACGCACATTTCCATGGATTTTATTTCTGATCTCCCGGTTTCACAGAAAATGTCCGTTATCTGGGTTGTGTGTGACCGCTTTTCTAAGATGGTTCATTTGGTGCCCTTGCCTAAGTTGCCTTCCTCCTCTGAGTTGGTCCCTTTATTTTTTCAGAACGTGGTTCGTTTGCATGGGATTCCGGAGAATATCGTTTCTGACAGGGGATCCCAGTTTGTGTCTAGATTTTGGCGGACGTTTTGTGCCAAGATGGGCATTGATTTGTCTTTCTCGTCTGCATTCCATCCTCAGACGAATGGCCAGACGGAGCGAACTAATCAGACTTTGGAAACTTATTTGAGGTGTTTTGTTTCTGCTGACCAAGATGACTGGGTTGCTTTTTTGCCACTGGCCGAATTTGCTCTTAATAATCGGGCTAGTTCTGCCACGTTGGTCTCTCCTTTTTTTTGTAATTCGGGGTTTCATCCTCGTTTTTCCTCTGGTCAGGTGCAGTCTTCGGATTGTACTGGAGTGGACATGGTGGTGGACAGGCTACATCAGATTTGGAATCAGGTGGTGGACAATTTGAAGTTATCTCAGGAGAAGACTCAGCAGTTTGCTAATCGCCGTCGCCGCGTGGGTCCCCGACTTCTTGTTGGGGATTTGGTGTGGTTGTCTTCTCGTTTTGTCCCTATGAAGGTCTCTTCTCCTAAGTTCAAGCCTCGGTTCATCGGTCCTTATAGGATCTCGGAGATTCTTAACCCTGTATCTTTTCGTTTGGATCTCCCAGCATCGTTTGGTATTCATAATGTGTTCCATCGGTCGTTGTTGCGAAGGTATGAGGTGCCCGTTGTTCCTTCGGTTGAGCCTCCTGCTCCGGTGCTGGTGAAGGGAGAATTGGAGTATGTTGTTGAGAAGATCTTGGATTCTCGTGTTTCCAGACGTAAACTCCAGTATTTGGTTAAGTGGAAGGGTTATGGTCAGGAGGATAATTCCTGGGTGATCGCCTCCGATGTTCATGCGACTGATTTGGTTCGCGCCTTCCATAGAGCTCACCCTGATCGCCCTGGGGGTTCTCGTGAGGGTTCGGTGACCCCTCCTCAAGGGGGGGTACTGTTGTGGATTCTGTTTGTGGGCTCCCTCTGGTGGTTACTGCTGGTACTGGGTGACTTTGGTGGGTTGCGGCCTTTGGTTTCCACCTGTCCATCAGAGGCTGGGTGTTTCCTATTTTACCTGGCCTTTCTGTCATTTCCTGGCCGGCTATCAATGTATTCAGATGTGCTCTGTTTGGTTCCTGCCTACCTGCTCCCAGATCTTTCAGGATAAGCTAAGTGCTGATTTTCAGTTGTTTGGTTTTTTGTCCAGCTTGCTTACTATGTCTCTATGCTAGCTGGTAGCTCTAGTGGACTGAGGTTCTCCCCATGTGCCATGAGTTGGCACATGGGTTCTTGTAATCTCAGGATGGTTTTTTGATTAGGGTTTTTTGCTGACCGCTCAGTCCCCTTTTGTATCGTTCTGCTTTCTAGTTTACAGCGGGCCTCAATTTGCTAAATCTATATATATCATCTCTATGTGTGTGCCTTCCTCTCATTTCACCGTCAATACATGTGAGGGGGCAACTATATCTTTTGGGGTTCATTCCTCTGGAGGCAAGTGAGGTCTTTATTTTCTCTGCAGTACTAGTTAGCTCTTAGGCTGGTGCGTGGCGTCTAGAACCAACGTAGGCACGCTCCCTGGCTATCTCTAGTTGCGTTTGTCAGGCGTAGGGCAGCGGTCAGCCCAGGTTCCATCACCCTAGAGCTCGTCCGTTATTTATTTGTACTTTGCTTGTCCTGTGCTATCCCTAGCCATTGGGGATTCATGACAATCCGCAGCTGCCACTGTTGCACACCAGGTGTGCCATTATGGGACAGCTAGTGGCAAGCGTCAGCAGGCTGTATTGGCAATGAAGTGTTTGGGTGACAACAGACACACTGCGGAAGTTCTGTCCGAGTTCTTGCACCAAGAAACTCAGTCATGGCTGGGCACTGTACATCTTGAGGCAGGCAAGGTTGTGAGTGATAACGGAAGGAATTTCATGGCTGCCATAGCCCTTTCCCAACTGAAACACATTCCTTGCCTGGCTCACATCTTAAACCTGGTGGTGCAGTGCTTCCTGAAAAGTTATCCGGGGTTACCCGACCTGCTCCTCAAAGTGCGCAGACTTTGCTCGCATATCCCCCGTTCGCCCGTACACTCCAGCCGTATGCAGAACTATCAGCGGTCTTTGCAACTTCCCCAGCATCGCCTAATCATCGACGTTGCAACAAGGTGGAACTCCACACTGCACATGCTTCAGAGAGTGTGCGAAGAGAGGCGTGCTGTTATGTATTTGTGGGAGGATACACGGGCAGGCAGTTGGATGGCAGACATGGAGTTGTCAGGTGTGCAGTGGTCGAAGCTACAAGACCTGTGTCAAGTCCTTCAGTGTTTTGAGGAATGCACACGGCTGGTTAGTGCAGACAACGCCATAATAAGCATGAGCATCCCCCTAATGCGTCTGCTGATGCAAAGTTTGACGCACATAAAGGAGCAGGCGTCTGCAGCCGAGGAAGAGGAAAGCCTTGATGACAGTCAGCCATTGTCTGGTCAGGGCCGTGTAGAGGACGCAGTAGCGGGCGAAGAGGAGGAGGAGGACGAGGAGGATGATGGGGATGAGTACTTTTTTAATGAGGAAGCTTCTCCTGGGCCAACGGAAATTAGTGGCATTGCAAGGCCGGGTTCTGTTTTTTTAAGGGAGACAAGTAACGTAGATTTGCCTGTAACTGCCCCTCAAACCAGCACAACCGCAGATTTGACAACTGGAACTTTGGCCCACATGGCGGATTATGCCTTACGTATCCTCAAAAAGGACACACGCATTATTAAAATGATGAGCGATGACGATTACTGGTTGGCCTGCATCCTTGACCCTCGCTATAAAGGCAAATTGCAAAATATTATGCCACATGAGAACCTCGATCAAATATTAGCAACCAAACAAGCTACTCTTGTAGACCATTGATTCAGGCATTCCCAGCACACAGCACCGGTGATGGTTCTCATACAAGCTGCAGGGGGCTACAGGGCAGAGGTGTTAGAGGTGCACAGATCAGAAGTGGCATTGGACAGAGGGGTTTTCTGACCAGGTTGTGGAGTGATTTTGCAATGACCGCAGACAGGACAGGTACTGCAGCATCTATTCAAAGTGACAGGAGACAACATTTGTCCAGTATGGTTACTAACTATTTTTCATCCCTTATCGATGTTCTCCCTCAAGCGTCATTCCCATTTGATTACTGGGCATCCAAATTAGACACCTGGCCTGAATTGGCAGAATATGCATTGCAGGAGCTTGCTTGCCCAGCAGCTAGTGTGCTATCAGAAAGAGTATTCAGTGCTGCTGGTTCAATATTAACCGAAAAAAGGACTCGTCTGGCTACCCAAAATGTGGATGATCTCACCTTCATTAAAATGAACCACTCCTGGATTTCAAATTATTTTGCCCCACCTTTCCCGGCTGACACCTAGCTTTCCTATAAAAAGGTCTTGCTTGTGGACTGGTCTTACTGAGTGTTCCAATCTGTTAATTTGCAGCAGCTGTTTGTCCAGCATACGACATGTTTACACCTCCCCCAATGGGAAAACTCCCCCCACGGGGCCATGGTCTCGCCACTTGTCGCAAGCACCCGTTACAGTGCTGTTTGTCTGAAGAGGTGGGTGTGCCCACTTTTGGTCGACGGCACTGCCACCGGGTCCCTCATAGTACAATGTAGTGTCTCTGGCGGTGGTGGTGTGCACCCAACGTCAGACACACCATTGTAACATGAGGGGCCCTGGGACGGGACCGCCGGCCACAAGAGAGTTCCCCCACCCCCCCAGCTCAAACTGTGCTCTACCACGTGCAAAATTATCGCACAGCTCCACCAATGTTTAGTCTATGCGCTGACATCATTCAATGCCTGGCACTGACAATACCAATTTGTTGACATCTATGATGCTAGTTAAAGTAGTCTGGGTCAGTGTCCTATATTGACACCAGTAAATACCAAGTTACTGCCAAATTACTTTGTCAGAAACTCAGCAGATGAGCCCACCCCTGTACCTAAGTATGCCACCTTTTTTTGTTGTTGTTGTTTTACGAGACATTAACATCTATTTATTTTTTGTGAGTACTAACTGTGTCAGACACTCCTTGCAATCGTCCTCCGCTGCCCACACCAATGCTGCCTGTGTACCCCAGCGAGATAACTCTAAGTGCCTTGAGCCTATTTTTATTTATTTTAGGCCTACTAAGCCTGTCTGCGGTCCCTCCTTGCAATCGTCCTCCGCTGACCACACCAATGCTGCCTGTGTACCCATGTAACCTATTTAAAACTGCATAGAGCCTGCTATTTTATTTTAGGCCTAGTAAGTCTGTCTGCGGTCCTTCCTTGCAATCGTCCTCCGCTGACCACACCAATGCTGCCTGTGTACCCATGTAACCTATTTAAAACTGCATAGAGCCTGCTTTTTTATTTTAGGCCTAGTAAGTCTGTCTGCGGTCCCCCCTTGCAATCCTCCTCCGCTGACCACAATGCTGCCTGTGTATCCATGTTACCGATTTAAAACTGCCATGAGCCTATTTTTTGTTATGTTAGGCCTTCGTTAGCCTGTCTGCGGTCACTCCTTGCAATACTCCTCCGCTGACCACAATGCTGCCTGTGTATCCATGTAACCTATTTAAAAATGCCATGATCCTATTTTTTGTTATTTTAGGCCTTCGTTAGCCTGTCTGCGGTCACTCCTTGCAATCCTCCTCCGCTGACCACAATGCTGCCTGTGTATCCATGTTACCGATTTAAAACTGCCATGACCCTATTTTTTGTTATGTTAGGCCTTCATTAGCCTGTCTGCGGTCACTCCTTGCAATACTCCTCCACTGACCACAATGCTGCCTGTGTATCCATGTAACCTATTTAAAAATGCCATGATCCTATTTTTTGTTATTTTAGGCCTTCGTTAGCCTGTCTGCGGTCACTCCTTGCAATACTCCTCCACTGACCACAATGCTGCCTGTGTATCCATGTAACCTATTTAAAAATGCCATGATCCTATTTTTTGTTATTTTAGGCCTTCGTTAGCCTGTCTGCGGTCACTCCTTGCAATACTCCTCCACTGACCACAATGCTGCCTGTGTATCCATGTAACCTATTTAAAAATGCCATGATCCTACTTTTTGTTATTTTAGGCCTTCGTTAGCCTGTCTGCGGTCACTCCTTGCAATACTCCTCCACTGACCACAATGCTGCCTGTGTATCCATGTAACCTGTTTAAAAATGCCATGATCCTATTTTTTGTTATTTTAGGCCTTCGTTAGCCTGTCTGCGGTCACTCCTTGCAATCCTCCTCCGCTGACCACAATGCTGCCTGTATATCCATGTTACCGATTTAAAACTGCCATGAGCCTATTTTTTGTTATGTTAGGCCTTCGTTAGCCTGTCTGCGGTCACTCCTTGCAATACTCCTCCACTGACCACACCAATGCTGCCCGTGTACCCCTGGTACCTATTTAAAAGTTCATAGAGCCTATTTATATATTTTATTTAATATTAATAAAGCCATGATGGACTACGCTGTACCACGCTACGAGCTACCCAGTCGGCACTTCTTTTCTAGAAAAGCCATCCCAACCCTCCACCAGCATGTAAAAGACCGCATTGTCCATGCACTCTGGCAATCTGTGAGTACAAAGGTGCACCTGACAACAGACGCATGGACCTGTAGGCATGGCCACGGAGGGTTACGTGTCCATTACGGCGCAATGGGTTAATGTGGTGGATGCATGGTCCACAGGGGACAGCCTACTAAGTCTGTCTGCAGTCCCTAATTCAAATTGTCCTCCACTGTCGAAAGCTGAGCTTCAACCTTCAGGCTCTCATTAAGTGCTTTTTTAACCAAAAATTGGTGGTTGGGGCCTACTAACGGTGTCTGCCCCTCCCTGGTGTTTTTCCTCAACTGAATAAAGCTGAGCTTCAACCTTCTGGCTTTCGGCCTATAGTATCAGATATTAAACTGCATTTGGCCTTCAACTTTGGTTACGGCCTACTAACGGTGTCTGCCCCTCCCTGGTGTTTTTCCTCAACTGAATAAAGCTGAGCTTCAACCTTCTGGCTCTCATTAAGTGCTGTTTTAACCAAAAATTGGTGGTTGGGGCCTACTAACGGTGTCTGCCCCTCCCTGGTGTTTTTCCTCAACTGAATAAAGCTGAGCTTCAACCTTCTGGCTTTCGGCCTATAGTATCAGATATTAAACTGAATTTGGCCTTCAACTTTGGTTACAGCCTACTAACGGTGTCTGCCCCTCCCTGGTGTTTTTCCTCAACTGAATAAAGCTGTGATTAAACCTTCTGGCTCTCATTAAGTGCTGTTTTTAAAAAAATTGGTGGTTAGGGCCTACTAACGGTGTCAGCCCCTCCCTGGTGTTTTTCCTCAACTGAATAAAGCTGAGCTTCAACCTTCTGGCTCTCATTAAGTGCTGTTTTTTAAAAAATTGGTGGTTAGGGCCTACTAACGGTGTCTGCCCCTCCCTGGTGTTTTTCTTCAACTGAATAAAGCTGAGCTTCAACCTTCTGGCTTTCGGCCTATAGTATCAGATATTAAACTGCATTTGGCCTTCAACTTTGGTTACGGCCTACTAACGGTGTCTGCCCCTCCCTGGTGTTTTTCCTCAACTGAATAAAGCTGAGCTTCAACCTTCTGGCTCTCATTAAGTGCTGTTTTTAAAAACATTGGTGGTTAGGGCCTACTAACGGTGTCTGCCCCTCCCTGGTGTTTTCCCTCAACTGAATAAAGCTGAGCTTCAACCTTCTGGATCTCATTAAGTGCTGTTTTTTAAAAAAATTGGTGGTTAGGGCCTACTAACGGTGTCTGCCCCTCCCTGGTGTTTTTCCTCAACTGAATAAAGCTGAGCTTCAACCTTCTGGCTTTTGGCCTACAGTAGCAGATATTAAACTGCATTTGGCCTACTAGTGTGGTTGGGCCCTTAAAACAGTGTCTGCTGCTCCTGGGTTTACTACTCCACTGAACAAAGCAATGCCGCCTGTTTAGTCCTGTTACCAATTTTGAACTGCATTTAGCCTACTTTATTCTTTGGCCCTATATCTCTTTCCTCCTCATCCTGCCCATTGCCCAGCCACTGCTAGATGAGTCTGCTGGTACATTGACTTAGACCACTACATTCCCCTTGCACTCTACACAGCCAGAATCTGACCCTGCTGAAAGTAAGGTTCCCCTTCCCACATGTTATACCACCTTACACAGGCACAAAGAGGAAGGTGCAGATGAAAGTGCAGGTTCCTTCATCAGGTGGGGGGGCATACTCGTTGGCGACGTCACTGGCACAGGGCCCCTTTAGAGTACGCAAAAGTGTCACTACTGGTGGGAGGCGCCCCCGCCGTGCAAACACACCGCTGTACTTTGAGGGGCCCTGTGCCAGTGCCAATGCGAACGAGTGGGCCCCCCCTGCTTGCTCAGGATCACAGCACTTGCAACGTTGAAATACTTACCTCTCCCTGCTCCACCGCCGTGACGTAGTCCACGTTTCCTGGGCCCACTAAAACCTTGAACCAGCCCTACCCCCCACAACTTTTGCCAAATGACCCCCAAGTTCCAATGCCCAACTATTATTATAAAGTTAATTAAGACTGACAAGCTTCAGAAACAAGAATGGATGTTTTTGGCATTAAAATGGGCACTGTAGGTGTTTTCCTGGCCTCCACTCACTGCCGACTATGCTTCCCCATTGACTTGCATTGGGTTTCGTGTTTCGGTCGATCCCCGACTTTTAGCGATAATCGGCCGACTGCACTCGACTCGACTCTGGACAAAGTCGGGTTTCACAAAATCCGACTCGATCTTAAAAAAATGAAAGTCGCTCAACCCTAGTAATGGCCCCTTAGTTGAGGTACCGTTGTTGCAGTCTAAGGCTCGTCTAACCACCATTAAGAATATATATATGCAGTGTCCAATCTATCCAATAGACAAGCTGGTACGTTAACAAGATGGAGTAGTAATGACGCACCTAAAGGTGAGGTAACAACAATAGCCCCACAAAGAGATCGCATATTTAGGTCCCCCTTAAAGAAAAAGATTTAAATGGGGAAGACATGGATCCTAACTTGTAGACCCTAGAAAAAAAATAAAAAATAACAAAATAAATAAATATAATAAATGATATTATACGTGTTAACATATGAGCAATACACCTGTTAGACTAGTGCACCCCCTCTACAGTCCACAAAATACATATAGGCCAAAGATCCTATAGTCTTTTGTAAAAGCCTGTATAAAGGAGTGAACTCCTTTATACAGGCTTTTACAAACAAATGTTTTTTCATATTACGGTGCTTTGAAATTTCTTAAAACCGCTTGGCCTGCTACAGGCGACCAAATTATTTGTTCCAAATATTGACTATTGTCATCCATACAATTTAACATGCTCTCTGTGAAATTACGGTGGCATGAAATTTTTAAAAACCACTTGGCCTTCTACATGTGCCTAGAGAAGAGCAAACCTTTCAAGGTTAGGATTGGTGAACGCCACGATGTTAAACAAAAATATCCGAACCCCATTGAATTTAATGGGGGGCAAAACCAAATGCACAGACAACACCTTCAACAACACAGCTCTATCACATGCCTCCAACTACTCCACAGCGTGGCTGGCCAGTAAAGGTCTCAAAGAAGAAAAAATAATGACATAGCCCCCTTGTTCACCTGATCTGAACCCCATAGAAAACCTGTGGTCCCTTATAAAATGTGAGATCTACAGGGAGGGAAAACAGTACACCTCTTGGAACAGTGTCTGGGAGGCTGTGGTGGCTACTGCACGCAATGTTGATCATAAAAAGATCAAGCAACTGATAGAATCTATGGATGGAAGGCTGTTAAGTGTCATCATAAAGAAAGGTGGCTATATTGGTCACTAATTTTGGGGGGGGGTTGTTTTTGCATATCAGAAATGTTTATTTCTAAATTTTGTGCAGCTGTATTGGTTTACCTGGTGAAAATAAACAAGTGATATGGGAATATATTTGGTTTTATTAAGTTGCCTAATAATTCTGCACAGTAATAGTTACCTGCACAAACAGATATCCTCCTAAGATAGCCAAATCTAAAAAAAAAACCACTTCAACTTTCAAAAATATTAAGCTTTGATATTTATGAGTCTTTTGGGTTGATTGTAAACATAGTTGTTGATCAATAATAAAAATAATTCTCTAAAAAACAACTTGCCTAATAATTCTGCACACAGTGTAGTAGCACAAAAAGTTGTTCCATTTAGCTAAATAGAGCAAAGTGTCAAAGTGCATGAGATTGATTAAATACCATGGATCGAAAAAAAGTAAAATTGCCAAGTGTAAATATGGAATATTACCAAACATAAATACATTACCTAATAAAGTGCATAGTATAAAAGCCGGTGATACTACATAGTGCTGAGGAAACAGATGGTACAAACCATCTCATGCACTTTGACACTATGCACCATTTAGCTAAATGGAACAACTTTTTGTGCTCCTAGGAGAATAACTGATTATTTAGGTTGGCTTAAGTAGGTCCAGAGTCCGTTATGGGTTTGATCATTTTGATAAATGACTATTAGCTTTATATTTCCCTAGGAATACCCTGAATATATTTCACTGATTCTGTGATACTGATTTCATTTATATTTGACCTTTTTTGATTAGAGTGCTTGACTCTGTGTGCGCAGCGTTTTGTACTTTTATCCCCTTCATTTTAAGTGTATTGGGTTTTTTATGTACAATAAAATATGTTGAAGTTTTTCTGAATTTTTGGCATATGTGCAGGGACTCCCCATCGTGGTTCCAAGTTGTTGGTGGTAGAAGTGCCCATTAAATGCAAATACATTTTTAGTGAGGATGAACTTTAGCAGTTGGATAACAAATTCATTATGTTCTCTATACTGTAGACCTCTAGTGTCTAGATAGTGCCGTATTGCCTCACAGCCTTGTGTATGGGGGATGGAACTGTATAGTTCTTCTCTATCGAGGCTCGCAAACTAGGACCAAACTAAATTCTGGGTTGCATTAACACAAGCATACAGTCTAGATCACATGAAGTAACTATTCCCTTCTTCTCCTCTTTGGTCAGACCTCATCTGGAATTCTGTGTCCAGATCTGGGCACCACATTTCAAAGAAGTCATGAACAAACTGGAGTAAGTTCAGAAGAAGAGTGACCTGTCTGCCAAAAATGTCCTATGTTCTAATCTAGTTGCCCGCCTTTGAACAGATTCTAATTTCTGAATGCCCTTTTTAAAATGTGAAAGCCAAAACCTGGCTCACATATTCTACATGTGGCCTCACAAGCAATATAGTAACATAGTAACATAGTTAGCAAGGCCGAAAAAAGATGTTTGTCCATCCAGTTCAGCCTATTTTCCATCAGAATAAATCCCCAGATCTACATCCTTCTAAAGAACTTGATAAAATTGTATTTACAATATTGTTACGCTCCACAAAGACATCCAGGCCTCTTTTGGACCCCTTGACTGAGTTTGCCATCACCATCTCCTCAGGCAAGGAATTCCAGATTCTTACTGCCCTAACAGTAAAGAATCCTCTTCTATGTTAATGGCAAAACTTTCTCCCCTCCAGATGCAGAGAATGCCCCCTTGTGACTGTCACCGTCCTTGGTATAAACAGATCCTCGGAGAGATATTTGTATTGTCCCTTTATATACTTGGTTATTAGATTGCCACTCAGTTGTCTTTTCTCTAGACTAAATAATCCTAATTTTGCTAATCTCTTTGGCTATTGTAGTTCCCCCATCCCCCTTATTAATTTTGTTGCCCTCCTTTGTACTCGCTCTAGTTCCATTATATCCTTCCTGAGCACCGGTTCCCAAAACTGTACACAGTACTCCATATGCGGTCTCACCAGGGATTTGTACAGAGGCAGTATAATGCTCTCATCATGTGTATCCAAACCTCTTTTAATGCACCTGATGATCCTGATTGCCTTGGCAGCCACTGCTTGACACTGGCTGCAGAAAAGTTTATCATTAACTAGGATCCCCAAGTCCTTCTCCATGTCAGATTTACCCAGTGGTTTCCCGTTCAGTGTGTGTAATGGTGATAATGATTCCTTCTTCCCATGCATATAACCTTACATTTATCATTGTTAAACCGCATCTGCCACCTCTTGGCCCAAGTTTCTAACTTATCCAGATCCATCTGTAGCAGAATACTATCTTCTTTTGTATTGACTGCTTTACATAGCTTTGCATCATCTGCAAATATTGATATTTTACTGTGTAAACCTTCTACCAGACCTTCTACCAGATCGTTAATAAATATTAGCAGCTTTTTGTACTTGTATCCCCTTCATTTTAAGTGTATTGTTTTTTATTTTTTTTTATGTATAATAAAATATGTTAAAGTTTTTCTGAATATCTGGCATATGCTTCCGTCATTTTAATCTTTTACAAAGCCTGCAGTCAATTTTACATCACTTCAATTTATATAAATAACCACCTATGTATTGCTTTTGAATAAAGCTAATGAACTGCCCTATGGCAACAAAAGAGCAAAGGAGGGAAGCTAGCCTTTAACCCAGTAAAATCAGAATAAAACATGAGAAGTGCTGCTATTTTAAATTTGCAGATACAAGTCTAAGCAGGCTGCCACAGACATTATAAAATAGGCAGTCTCAAAGGTATGGTCTGTGTCTTAAGGAAATTGAATGTTCTATTCTGCTTCAAACTTAGGTTTAGGAACTTGAAAAGATGGGAATAAATTCCTCTCCCATTTACAAAAATAATCAGAAAATCTTCTTACAGTTTTACAGAAGTCTTGCCTGCAATATACATTTCTTTGATGTGCCATACTAATGAAGGATTAAGTTACTTTATAGGTCAAGATACTTTTTTGATCTTAATGACTGTGTGCACATATAAAATAAAGTCATGCATTTATACATAGATTAAAAAATGCATTGATATCAATATTAGACTTTAGACAGTTTTTTCTATACCAAATACACTATTGTTTCTTTACAATGCTATTTATTTCAGATGTAATATAAAGCTTCTTCTGTAACCATTATCTATCCTCTTTCAAGATGTCTCTGTATTTTTGAGAATTTGGATTTTTGTAAGTTTGCTTATCATTGAAACATAGACATCTGGCAAAAGTTTGAAAAAACAAACAAACAGCATACTCATTGTTAATCTGTCAAGCCTTCCCACTGCTCGCTGCCCCCCATCCTGTCTTCAGAACCACCTCTTCTTTCAGTCACTAACCACATCAACTGAATGGTTCATTCAAAAACTTTTGTCTATGACTAGTCTGTGGAAGATTGCACGGTATGACATCACAGATATGCGATGCACAATGACACAGGCCTGGTTGCAGTTGGAAGTCCAGCAAATAACATGGGCATATTTGGTGTCCGTGCAATCGTTACATCTGCACAACGCAGCAATCAGATTTAAAGGGATTGGTAAATTGCGTAAAAATGGCATGATTGATATTTTCTCTATTAACCCTTTAATACCATTGGACGTACTATCCCGTCGAGGTGACCTGGTACTTAATTCCCAGTGATGGGATAGTACGTTCAGCGCGATCAGCCGGCACTATGTACCAGGAGCAGTCACGGACCACTCCCGGCACATTAAGCCCCAGAACACTGCGGTGTTCCGGCAGCACAGGGAAGCATCGCGCAGGGAGGGGGCTCCCTGTGTGCTTTCCTGAGACCCTCGGAGCAACGCGATGTGATCGTGTTGCTCTGAGGGTCTCCTACCTCCTCCTCCCTGCAGGCCCCAGATCCAAAATGGCCACGGGGGGCCTTCCGGGTCCTGCAGGGAGGTGGTTTCAAGCGCCAGCTCAGAGCAGGTGCCTGGAAGCCTCCCTGCAGTGCCTGTCAGTTTGCTGATCTGACACACTGCTTTGCAAAGTGTCAGATCAGCGATCTGACACTATAGTATGTGGCCCCCCCAGGACAAAGTAAAAAAAAAAATTCCTAAACAAAGAAACAAAAAATACTATTCCAATAAATTCATTTCTTTATCTAAATAAAAAAACAATAAAAGTACATATATTTAGTATCGCCGCGTCCGTAACGACCCGAGCTATAAAAGTGTCCCACTAGTTAACCCCTTCAGTGAACTGAACACCATAAAAAAAGACAAAAAACAACGCTTTATTGTCATACCGCCGAATAAAAAGTGGACTAACCATTAATAAATAACCATGGTACCGCTGAAAACATCATCTTGTACCGCAAAAAATGAGACACTGTACAGCATCATCAGCAAAAAATTAAAAAAAGTTATAGTCCTCAGAATAAAGCAATGCAAAAATATTTTTATATAAAATAATTGTTATCGTATAAAAGTGCCAAAACATTAAAAAAAATATAAATGAGGTATCGCTGTAATCATACTGACCCGAAGAATAAAACTGCTTTATCAATTTTACCAAACGTGGAACGGTATAAACACTCCCCCAAAAGAAATTCATGAATAGCTGGTTTTTGGTCATTCAGCCACACAAAAATCGAAATAAAAAGGGATCAAAAAATGTCAGATGCCCGAAAATGGTACCAATAAAAATGTCAACTCGCCCTGCAAAAAACAAGACATCACATGACTCTGTGGACCAAAATATGGAAAAATTATACCTCTCAAAATGTGGAGATGCAAAAACTATTTTTTGTAATAAAAAGCGTCATGTAGTGTGTGACGGCTGCAAATCATAAAAATCCGCTAAAAAAAGCTATAAAAGGAAATAAAACCCCCTTTCATCACCCCCTTAGTTAGAGAAAAATAATACAATTTTAAAAAATGTATTTATATAAATTTTTCCATTAGGGTTAGGGTTATGGTTGGGGCTAAAGTTAGGGTTAGGGTTGGGGCTAAAGTTTGGGTTAGGGTTGGGGCTAAAGTTAGTGTTGGGGCTAAAGTTAGGGTTAGGGCTACAATTAGGGTTGGGGCTACAGTTAGGATTAGGGTTGGGGCTAAAATTAGGGTTGGGGCTAAAGTTAAGGTTAGGGTTGGGGCTAAAGTTAGGGTTAGGGCTGGGGCTAAAGTTAGGGTTAGGGCTAAAATTAGGGTTAGGGCTGAGGCTAAAGTTAGGGTTGGGGCTAAAGTTAGGGTTAGGGTTGGGGCTAAAGTTAGGGTTTGGATTACATTTATGGATGGAATTAGGGTTGGAATTAGGGTTAGGGGTGTGGTTAGGGTTATGGTTGGGATTAGGGTTAGGGGTGTGTTGGAGTTAGGGATGTGGTTAGGGTTGGGATTAGCGCTAGGGGTGTGTTGGGGTTATTGGTGTGGTTGGGATTAGGGCTAGGGGCATGTTCGGGTTAGGGGTGTGGTTAGGGTTATGGTTAGGGTTGGGATTAGGGTTAGGATTTCAGTTAGAATTTGGAGGTTTCCACTGTTTAGGCATATCAAGGGCTCTCCAAACGCGACATGGCATCCAATCTCAATTCCAGGCAATTCTGCGTTGAAAAAGTAAAACAGTGCTCCTTCCCTTCGGTGTCCAATTTCTCCTTTTACCTTGGGAAAATACAAAACCGGGGTCTAAAAAATAATTTTTATGGAAAAAAGAAAGATTTTGTATTTTCATGGCTCTGCGTTATAAACTGTTGTGAAACACTTGGGGGTTTAAAGTTCTCACAATACATCTAGATAAGTTCCTTGGGGAGTCTAGTATCCAATATGTGGTCACTTGTGGGGGGTTTCTTCTTTTTGGGTACATCAGGGGCTCTGCAAATGCAAAGTGACGCCTACAGACCAATCCATCTAAGTCTGCATTCCAAACGGCACTCCTTCCCTTCCGAGCTCTGCCATGCGCCTAAACGGTGGTTACCCCCACTTATGGGGTATCAGCATACTCAGGACAAATTTCACAACAACTTTTGTGGTCCAATTTCTTGTGGTACCCTTAGGAAAATAACAAATTAGGGGCAAAAAAATAATTTTTGTGAAAAAGTATGATTTTTTATTTTTACGGCTCTACATTACAAACTTCTGTGAAGCACTTGGTAGGTCAAAGTTCTCACCAAACATCTACATAAGTTCCTTATGGGGTCTACTTTCCAAAATGGTGTCACTTGTGGGGGGTTTCAAAGTTTAGGCACATCAGGGGCTCTCCAAACGCGACATGGCATCTGATCTCTATTCCAGTCAATTTTGTATTGAAAAGTCAAACGGCGCTCCTTCCCTTCCGAGCTCTGCCATGGGCCCAAATAGTGGTTTACCCGCACATATAGGTTATTGGAGTACTTAAGACAAATTGTACAACGACTTTATGGGTCGAATTTCTCCTGTTACCCTTGGTAAAATAAAACAAATTGTAAATTATAAAGTACATTTTTTGTGAAATAAAGTTAAATGTTCATTTTTTGTTATTGTTAATTGAGATACTGATTTGGCTTTTATCCTAAGTCATATTGCACAACTCGTTAAAGGGTTGATTGTGACTTGTAGGATTGCTACTTCCAACAGATGGCACTATAGAGTTTAAGTCCTCTTTTTCTCAGAAGAGGCAATTTGCATATTATATTTCCCAGAGGAGCATTGCACGGCGAATAAGCCTCCTTACCTTGAAAAGCCAGAGATGGTATGTCACTCTCCAGAAGGAGAAACATTACCCCTTAGACCCCTGTCCAGAGCCTCTCACCTAGCCAAATCAGTTCTCATGCTTCGCACTGACGAGGGCCAACAGCCCGAAACACCGTGTCTGCGAATTGAGATACTGATTTGGCTTTTATCCTAAGTCATATTGCACAACTCGTTAAAGGGTTGATTGTGACTTGTAGGATCGCTACTTCCAACAGGTGGCACTATAGAGTTTAAGTCCTCTTTTTCTCAGAAGAGGCAATTTGCACATTTTTTGTTAAACATTCCAAAAATTCATGTGAAACACCTGAAGGGTTATTAAACTTCTTGAATGTGGTTTTGAGCACCTTGAGGGGTGCAGTTTGTAGAATGGTGTCACTCTTGGTTATTTTCTATCATATAGACCCCTCAAAGTGACTTCAAATGTGATGTGGTCCCTAAAAAACATGGTGTTGTAAAAATGAGAAAATGATGGTCAAATTTTAACCCTTATAACTCCCTAACAAAAAAAATGTTTGCTCCAAAATTGTGCTGATGTAAAGTAGACATGTGGTAAATGTTACTTATTAAGTATTTTGTGTGACATATCTATATGATTTAAGAGCATAAAAATTCAAAGTTGGAAAATTGCGAATTTTTCAAAATTTTTGCCAAATTATTGTATTTTTCACAAATAAACACAAGTAATATCAAATAAATTTTACCACCATCATGAAGTACAATATGTCCTGAGAAAACATTGTCAGAATCATCAGGATCAGTTGAAGCGTTCCAGAGTTATAGCCTCATAAAGGGACAGTGGTCAGAATTGTAAAAATTGGCCCGGTCATTAAAGGGAACCTGTCACCTGAATTTGGCGGGACCAGTTTTGGGTCATATGGGCGGGGTTTTCGGATGTTTGATTCACCCTTTCCTTGCCCGCTGGCTGCATGCTGGCTGCAATATTGGATTGAAGTTCATTCTCTGTCCTCCGGAGTACACGCCAGCGCAAGGCAATATTACCTTGCGCTGGCGTGTCCTCCGGAGGACAGAGAGTGAACTTCAATCCAATATTGCGGCCAGCATGCAGCCAGCTGGTAAGGAAAGGGTGAATCAAACACCCGAAAACCCCGCCCATATGACCCAAAACTGGTCCCGCCAAATTCAGGTGACAGGTTCCCTTTAAGGTGCAAACCACCCTTGGGGGTTAAGGCATTAAACCCATAAAAAGATCTATTAAAATGTAGCATAAATGCTGAATTTTTATTATTGCTTTTTATTTTCTGGTGTCCTCAACACAACACAATAACAATTTTCTCTGATTATTGCGTGTTTGCTTCATATCTTTTATACATTTTATTTTATGCTATTTTGGTGCAGATAAGAAGCAGAGTTTTTAATTCTTTTTTTATAAACACAGAAAAGCATTGTTTCAGCACTTTTCATATGTTTTTTTTTTCAGGAGAAGCCTATAAAGAAAAATTGCACAAAAACCGCAGAGTTCAGAAGCATAGATGCACAGAGGGCTTTATTTTCATGGAATCACATCCACTTTGCTTAGACATTTAGACCATGGTGTTCACCTGCAGAGTAAATGCTGTATTTTTTTCTGCTTTTTTTTGCGCTTAAATTTTGCTGTCCAAGCAAAGTGTATGTGATTTCATGAAACCTGCATCCTCTGTGGTCTAAACCGTGGCTGAACTGTGCAGTTCTAGTGCTTTATTTTCTCTGGATACTTCTATGTAGAGCCAAAAAAACATCTAAAAACTGCAGAATCAAAGCTTTTCTGTACTGTAAAAATCACATTAAAAACACAGCTTCACACCTGCAACAAAAATGCATCAAATAAAGAGGAGAAAGTCTAAAAAAAAGTGTCAATAATCAGAGAAGATTGTTATTGTGAAGTTTGGTGTGGATCCTGTAGAAAACAAAAAACACAGTATTTATACATGTGAATATGGCTTTACAGACACCAACAGCCAGATATCATAGTGAAGGTAGATAAAGATGAGAAAGTTCTGACAGCTATGACTAAATTAAATAACCAAAAATAAATCCACAATTCCCAACTAGACATGAGCACAGATGATGTCATTCCAGCCCCGGATGAAAAAAACAAAAGCCATGCTTGCGATGCCGTAAGGTAAGACATTCACGGACTCCCATCCAGCTGTCAAGTAGCACTGATCTGGAAGCTAGACCAGAGTAGAAATGAGCGAATAATTCAATTTTCGGTTCGGTTTACGACTGCCGAATTTGCAATTTTCGCCGATTTATTCATTGAATATTGGTCGAACATAGCCAAATGCCATTCAAGTCAATGGGAGGCAAAAACAAAACACATGTACAACACCTACAAATGGTCCCAAAACACATAAAATTACGGGAAAAAACAGGAAAGTGGCCTCAATTCACCAATAGTACAAATTGTAGCAGGGCACGGTAGCAATCAGCCATGCATGAGGTATCGAGGTCTGGGCGAGCATTTAAAACTTTGAATTGAACATCAAAATAAGACTAGGTGGGTGGGCACTGATACCACATGCAACAACGCAACTAGCTTTCATTCTCAGCTACACTCAAGTGGCACAAATATCAGTTTCGTAGACTACTATTGTCAGAAAAATTTAGGATTCTTGTATCACGGGTAGTGTTGAGCATTCCGATACCGCAAGTATCGGGTATCGGGTATCGATACTTTTGTGGTATCGGGAATCGGTATCGGATCCATATTACTGTGTAAAATAAAGAATTAAAATAAAAAATATTGATATACTCACCTCTCCGGAGGCCCCTGGACATCACCGCTGGTAACCGGCAGCCTTCTTTGCTTAAAATGAGCGTGTTTAGGGCCTTCCATGACGTCACAGCTTCTGATTGGTCGCGTGCCGCTCATGTGACCGCCACGCGACCAATCACAAGCTGTGACGTCATTCTCAGGCCCTAAACTCCTCATTCTAGGAATTTAGGACCTGAGAATGACGTCGCGGCTTGTGATTGGTCGCGTGGCGGTCACATGAGTGGCACGCGACCAATCAGAAGCCGTGATGTCATGGAAGGCCCTAAACACGCTCATGTTAAGCAAAGAAGGCTGCCGGTTACCAGCGGTGATGTCCAGGGGCCTCCGGAGAGGTGAGTATATCAATATTTTTTATTTTAATTCTTTATTTTACACAGTAATATGGATCCCAGGGCCTGAAGGAGAGTTTCCTCTCCTTCAGACCCTGGGAACCATCAGGATACCTTCCGATACTTGGTGTCCCATTGACTTGTATTGGTATCGGGTATCGGTATCGGCGATATCCGATACTTTTCGGGTATTGGCCGATACTATCCGATACCGATACTTTCAAGTATCGGACGGTATCGCTCAACACTAATCACGGGTAGTTGACTCCAAGGAAATGGAGGCCTTATGGTATTGGAGGCATACCGCTGCAGGCAACATGCATGAAGGAGACCCAACAAGGACTCTCCACGTTTTTAAAAATGATTGGCAGACACGAACCACCAAAGTGGCATCAATTTCACAAGAGTAGAAATAGTATAATAGAGATCCACATCTCTTCCACTACACCCAACCAGTAGTGTTTACATTTCCAAAAATTATGGCCTGCCATCAGTGAAGTGGCATCAATTTCAAAAGACTAGAAATAGTATCATAGGGACAGACAAATCTTCCACTAAAGCCAATCCAGTGGATGAAGACCAAACGTGACTGTTCACAATTGACTGTACAATTAAGCAAGATAAATGCAGCACACTAAAAAAAGGCAAAATCACCTAGTCTGTACAGTCTGCGATTGGGGTGAAAAAGTCCTTTGAGATCTGTGACATGTTCATCATGATAAAAGTTAGGTGGTCTACACTTTCAGGCGACAGCTGGCAGCACTTATCCATCAGAACAACACCAGCAGCACTGAAGACATTTTTTGTTGGAACGCTGGCTGCCGAACATGATAAAACCTCCAAGGCACGAGAGACAAGCTCAGGACACTCATTCATTATTGAAGACCAAAATGAGAAAGGGTCCAAACCCTCCCTGATGGTTTTGATATTCAGTTCTAGATAATCCTGACCATCCTCTCCATTTGTTCACCACATGTCAGACTTGGACTCTTGTGCTGGTGCACGAGCTGGTCTAAAAAAAGTGTCAGAGAAAGCACAGAAATTGCTTCTTCCACTTACACCACTGCAGCTGCTGCTATAATTTTGTTGTTGACTAGTAATGAGCGAGCACTAAAATGCTTGGGTGCTCGTTGCTTGGGTCGAGCAAATTGGAATACTCGGGTACTTGACCCGAGCAACGAGCCCAATGTAAGTCTATGGGAAACCCGGGTATTTTTACCGCAATCCCCCCAGGGGGTACTTTTAAGGTCTAAAAACATCAGAAAATGATGGAAGCACAGATCAAATGACACAGGAACATCATGGGGATCGCCCCTGAAAGCATTTCTGACTCCTACGTCACATCTGTAAGAAATGTTGTCAGAGTTTCACTCCAATTTTACAGGTGCACCAACAAACATACAAAAACGCTACCAAAATGGATTTTGCTGTGAAATATGTTAAGGAAAATCCTTTCCAGGCTAATGACTTGTATACAAGGCAAAATAATTTACCGTAGACGAAAATGTTCATTCACCACTTGGGCTATGTTCGCAGGCAGCGTTTTTGATGCGTTTTTCAACTTTAACATTGCTTTCAGCCAATACAAATGCATTCACTGGGAAATGTCATTGTAACATTTAACAACCCTAGCTGGCCATGTGGTGTGTGACACATAAGTACACAAAGGAAGTAGCGGGCACCACAGCTATAAATAAATGAGGGATCATCCATATGCATATAGAACAGTACATTCAAAGAAAACCAAGAAAAAAGGATATGCATAACACTGGGATCAACCATCAAAATAAACAACAACTTTATTAATACAAGGCATATCAAAACAAGATATACATTTAAAAACATTTAAAAAACCCAAAAAACAGCATATGGCCAGTAAGCCACATGCTACCCCCCAGACAGATGGAAATAAATGCCAATGAACACCACACAAAGTCTAATATCAAATACAAAACAATGCACATATATACAATTTCAGATATGCAAGCTCATCCACTGCCAGCTATACTCTATGGGCTTAAATTACAGCTTATGTGCAACCTTATCAGTGCTTACAAAATGTGTATAGCACTGCCCAGAAGCCTGGGACTAGGATAACCCCATTCTAAATAAAGGAATACCACACAGAGGCGGCCGTACACTTACACAGAGGCATATAGCCCAGAACCCAAAGATAAGAACAAGTCCAGGAGACCTCAAAAAAAGTGCCGGATAGGGATGAGAAAATGCAATGCAAGGTGCTTGTGCTGGGAGGGAATGAAGCCCCACGCGTATCGACGCTACAAGAGCGTCTTCCTCAGGGGAAATGTGACACATAAGGAGACATATCTTGTTTCATTTATGAAGGAGTGACTCTTAAAGTCACAAAGCCAATTTTTAGAGGGGCATCAGGCGGCAATAATATTGTTAAAGGGCCATTATTAAAAGTGGGTATTCTGTGCTGTTTTTGCGTATGCAGTTAGTGGCTGGGCTGCCAAGAATTACAACGCACCCCAATACCCCTTTCATGAGAGGTACAGGAGGGTTTCCTGAAAAAATGTTGCATTTAATGCAAGGCCTGCCCTGCTATCAAGTCATATGCACCCCAATAAGGATTTGACCCATAAAAAGTGTCATTGAAAGTTTGCAACAAGCCACCTGGGAGACACACCAAACATGTGGAAGGACGTGCTCTGGTCAGATGTATCCAAAATCAAACTTTTTGGCAACAATGCCAAATGACACAGTATGTTTGGCATAAAGGCAACACAGCTCATCACCCTGAACACACCATCCCCACTGTCAAACATGGTGGTGGCAGCATCATGGTTTGGGCCTGCTTTTCTACAGTAGAGACAGGGAAGATGGTTAAAATTGATGGGAAGATGGATGGAGCCAAATACAGGACCATTCTTGAAGAAAAACTATTGGAGTCTGCAAAAGACTGAGACTGGGACGGAGATTTGTCTTCCAATAAGACAATGATCCCAAACATAAAGCAAAATCTACCATGGCATGGATCACAAATAAACGTATCCAGGTGTTAGAATGGCCAAGTCAAAGTCCAGACCTCAATCCAATCGAGAATCTGTGGAAAGAGCTTAAAACTGCTGTTTACAAACGATCTCATTCAAACCTCACTGAGCTCGAGCTGTTTGCCAATGAAGAATGGGCAAGAATTTCAGTCTCTCGATGTAAAAAACTGATAGAGGCATACCCCAAGTGACTTGCAGCTGTAATCACAGCAAAGGGTAGAGCAAGAAAGTATTAAGTTAAAAGTGCCAAATAATATTGCATGCCCCACTTTTCAGTTTTTGAATTTCCACAAAAATGTTAAATAACCCATACATTTCATTCAACTTCACAATTGTGTTCCACTTGTTGATTCTTCACCAAAAATTTACATTCGGTATTTATATGTTTGAAGCATATGTTGGAAAAGGTTGAAAAGGTCCAGTGGCCAAATACTTTCGCAAAGCACTGTACAAGAGGGCTTCCTGAAAAACATGTTGCATTGAATGCAAGGCCAGCCCTGCTATCAAGTCATATGTACCCAAAGAATCCTTTGAACCCAGGTACTGGATGGCACAGGAAAATCTACTTCACATTATTCATTTTGTACTCCCATACTGTTTTCTTATGTATTGACTGCAAGGCCTGCCCTGCTACCAAGTCATATGCATCCCAATAAGCCTTTGAACCCAGGTACTGGGTGGCCACAGGAAAACCCACTTCACATTCTTCAGTTGGTCCTGCCATACAGTTTTCATATGCATTAAATGAAAGGGCCGCCTTGACCCAAATTTGCATGCACCCCAATCACACCTTGGAAGAAAAAGTAGGAGAGCCTCATAAAAAAACAAAGGAGCTGGTCTCCTAGACTTGTAATACCCATACACTAAGTGTATGGGCTGACAAACATTTCCCCATGGGGGGTACATTTTTTAAACAATGTTTTATGGGGATCATATACACCCTTACTTTTCGATTAGGCGGGCTGGCCAGCACACTCTCAATGCATCCCAGTATGAACACCCCTCATGCGAGACCAAATGTGTTTTGGCTTGACTGCACCCCGAAAAATATAGTGCAAAAAAAATACAAAAATGGTGAGGTATTGGTGAATATTTTGGCCAAAATACGTAAGCTCATAACCCACACCAAGGGTCCCCATGCTTACGAGTCCCACCCTAAACTAAATAGCAAAGCTACTAAAGAATAAAGGTCTCCAAAAATTCAATTTACAACAGCAGAAAAAAAGGCAGCAACATTTACCTGCCCAGATCTTGGAACAAATGCACTGCAGGATGCAGCCAGCCCATGAAGCAAGATGTTAGCAACACAGGTGCAAAATACCAGATCAACAGCCACTCTCCACCTACCCACTCCTGGAGGGGGTGACTGCCCAGTATACAATTGCAAAATGAAGGCCCACATAGGGCGTTGTTCACACAATGGTACTGCATAGTGTCTGATCCACAGCCTATTAGTCACGCCCCTACTTTTCGATTAGACGGGCTGGCCAGCACACTCTCAATGCATCCCAGTGCGAACACCCCTCATGCGAGACCAAACGTGTTTGGGCTTGGCTGCACCCCGAAAAATATGGTGCAAAAAATATACAAAAATAGTGAGGCATTTGGTTGATATTTTGGCCAAAATACGTAAGCTCGTAACCCACGCCAAGTGTCCCCATGCTTACGAGTCCTACACTAAACTAAATAGCAAAGCCACTAAAGACTCAAGGTCTCCAAAAATTCAATTTACAACAGCAGAAAAAAAGGCAGCAACACTTACCTGCCCAGATCTTGGAACAAATGCACTGTAGGGTGCAGACAGCCCATGAAGCAAGATGCTAGCAACACAGGTGCAAAATACCAGATCAACAGCCTCTCTCCACCTACCCACTCCTGGAGGGGGTGACTGCCCAGTATATAATTGCACAATGAAGACCCACATAGGGTGTTGTTCACACAATGGTACTGCATAGTGTCTGGTCCACAGCCTATTAGTCACGCCCCTACTTTTCGATTAGGCGGGCTGGCCAGCACGCTCTCAATGCCTCCCAGTGCGAACACCCCTAATGCGAAAGCAAATGTGTTTGGGCTTGGCTGAACCCCGAAAAATATAGGGCAAAAAATATTCAAAAATAGTGAGGTATTGGTTGATATTTTGGCCAAAATACGTAAGCTTGCAACCCATGCCAAGGGTCCCCACGCTTACGAGTCCTACACTAAACTAAATAGCAAAGCCACTAAAGACTCAAGGTCTCCAAAAATTCAATTTACAACAGCAGAAAAAAAGGCAGCAACACTTACCTGCCCAAATCCGGGAATAAATGCACTGCAGGGTGCAGCCAGCCCATGAAGCAAGATGTTAGCAACACAGGTGCAAAATACCAGATCAACAGCCACTCTCCACCTACCCACTCCTGGAGGGTGTGACTGCCAGGTGTGGCTTTGCTATTCAGTTTAGTGTAGCACTCGTAAGCATGGGGACTCTTGGCGTGGGTTATGAGCTTACATATTTTGCCCAAAATATCAACCAATACCTCACTATTTTTGTATATTTTTTGCACTATATTTATCAGGGTGCAGCCAAGCCCAAACACGTTTGGTCTCACATTGATGGGTGTTCTCACCGGGATGCATTGAGAGTGTGCTGGCCAGCCCGCTTAATTGAAAACTAGGGGCGTGACTAATAGTAAAACAACAAAGCCACATAAAAAATACCATGGCTCAAGGAATGCAAAATATACCAACTTTATTCACAAAATGTGAACATAACAATAAAAACACCAAAGTACCTCACAACGCAACTTAGCATCACCTAGGGCTGAGGCAATACAAATAATTCTTGCTATACCACACTAATATTGACCCCGTAGTTGGATGTTAATAATACATAGTAAAAATGAACCTTCATTACAATATCACATGCAAACACTGGTATAGATATACCTAAGTGGGAAACAACCGAAGGAGCGCTCTCACGAGTTCTAAGTCCAACCAGAGTCCTGTAGAAGCGGATATACACGTGCATAGATAAATCTAAATGTATTTACCATGTGGTGTGCCAAAGCCTAGATGAACGTCTGTGGACCAGACACTATGCAGTACCATTGTGTGAACAACGCCCTATGTGGGCCTTCATTGTGCAATTGTATACTGGGCAGTCACCCCCTCCAGGAGTGGGTAGGTGGAGAGTGGCTGTTGATCTGGTATTTTGCACCTGTGTTGCTAACATCTTGCTTCATGGGCCATAGGAAAGTGTAATTTTGTGGTGGTGAAATTGTGTCTGCAGAGCTATTGCACATAAAAAATAAATTTTTGTTTTACAAACGTACAAACGTGATACAGCAGGCTAAATCTGACTTTGAAAATTTGGAGCATATCTTCCAGTTTATACAGAAATAAACACGAATTACATCACTCCATTTGTAATGACTATCTAATACATGAGTTTAACTTTTTGTATTGAAGAACTGAAATAAATGAACTTTTTGATGATATTCTTATTGTGAGATGCACCTGTATATATACACACACACGCACACACACACACACACACACACACACACACACATACACACACACACGTGATTCTCACTAAATTAGAATATCATCAAAAAGTTTATTTCAGTTTTTCAATACAAAAAGTGAAACTCATATAGTGTGAGTGAGGCCAAAGTGAGCGATAAAAGTTTAGAGGCAGCTGGGGTGGAAGCAGGGCCGGACTGGGACTAAAATTCAGCCCTGGCATTTGAAGTCACACAGGCCCACTTGTCACATGGTGACTGTATAATATCTTTGTACACTTGTAGGTTACAAGAAGCGAGGGGAGTGTAACACGACTATATAACATATAATTACAGCTGTATCCAGCATTACAGCTCAGACCCCATAGAATGTAATACAGCACAGCCCCCATAGAATGTAATAGAGACAGCCCCCATAGACTATAATACAGCACAGCCCCATAGAATGTAATGCTGCACAGCCCCCATAGAATGTAATGCAGCACAGCCCCCATAGAATGTAATACAGCCAGCCCCCACAGAATGTAATACAGCCAGCCCCCATAGAATGTAATGCAGCACAGCCCCCATAGAATGTAATGCAGCACAGCCCCCATAGAATGTAATGCAGCCAGCCCCCATAGAATGTAATACAGCCAGCCCCCATAGACTATAATACAGCACAGCCCCATAGAATGTAATGCTGCACAGCCCCCATAGAATTTAATGCAGCACAGCCCCCATAGAATGTAATGCAGCACAGCCCCATAGAATGTAATACAGCCAGCCCCAATAGAATGTAATACAGCCAGCCCCCATAGAATGTAATGCAGCACAGCCCCCATAGAATGTAATGCAGCACAGCCCCCATAGAATGTAATGCAGCACAGCCCCATAGAATGTAATACAGCCAGCCCCCATAGAATGTAATACAGCCAGCCCCCATAGAATGTAATGCAGCACAGCCCCCATAGAATGTAATGCAGCACAGCCCCCATAGAATGTAATGCAGCCAGCCCCCATAGAATGAAATACAGCCAGCCCCCATAGACTATAATACAGCACAGCCCCATAGAATGTAATGCTGCACAGCCCCCATAGAATGTAATACAGCACAGCCCCCATAGAATGTAATGCAGCACAGCCCCATAGAATGTAATACAGCCAGCCCCCATAGAATGTAATACAGCCAGCCCCCATAGAATATAATGCAGCACAGCCCCATAGAATATAATGCAGCACAGGCCCATAGAATATAATGCAGCACAGGCCCATAGAATGGAATGCAGCACAGGCCCATAGAATGGAATGCAGCACAGCCCCATAAAATATAATGCAGCACAGGCCCATAGAATATAATGCAGCACAGGCCCATAGAATGGAATGCAGCACAGCCCCATAGAATATAATGCAGCACAGGCCCATAGAATATAATGCAGCACAGGCCCATAGAATGGAATGCAGCACAGGCCCATAGAATGGAATGCAGCACAGGCCCATAGAATGGAATGCAGCACAGGCCCATAGAATGGAATGCAGCACAGGCCCATAGAATGGAATGCAGCACAGGCCCATAGAATGGAATGCAGCACAGGCCCATAGAATACAATGCAGCACAGGCCCATAGAATATAATGCAGCACAGGCCCATAGAATGGAATGCAGCACAGCCCCATAGAATATAATGCAGCACAGCCCCATAGAATATAATGCAGTACAGGCCCATAGAATATAATGCAGCAGAGGCGCATAGAATGGAATGCAGCCAGCCCCATAGAATATAATGCAGCAGAGGCCCATAGAATGGAATGCAGCCAGCCCCATAGAATATAATGCAGCAGAGGCCCATAAAATGGAATGCAGCCAGCCCCATAGAATATAATGCAGCAGAGGCCCATAGAATGGAATGCAGTACAGGCCCATAGAATGGAATGCAGCACAGCCCCATAGAATATAATGCAGCAGAGGCTCATAGAATGGAATGCAGCCAGCCCCATAGAATATAATGCAGCAGAGGCCCATAGAATGGAATGCAGCCAGCCCCATAGAATATAATGCAGCACAGGCCCATAGAATGGAATGCAGCACAGCTCCATAGAATATAATGCAGCAGAGGCCCATAGAATGGAATGCAGCACAGCCCCATAGAATATAATGCAGCAGAGGCCCATAGAATGGAATGCAGCCAGCCCCATAGAATATAATGCAGCACAGGCCCATAGAATGGAATGCAGCACAGCCCCATAGAATATAATGCAGCAGAGGCCCATAGAATGGAATGCAGCCAGCCCCATAGAATATAATGCAGCAGAGGCCCATAGAATGGAATGCAGCCAGCCCCATAGAATAGAATGCAGCAGAGGCCCATAGAATGGAATGCAGCACAGCCCCATAGAATATAATACAGCAGAGGCCCATAGAATGGAATGCAGCCAGCCCCATAGAATATAATGCAGCAGAGGCCCATAAAATGGAATGCAGCCAGCCCCATAGAATATAATGCAGCAAAGGCCCATAGAATGGAATGCAGCACAGCCCCATAGAATGGAATGCAGCCAGCCCTATAGAATGGAATGCAGCACAGGCCCATAGAATGGAATGCAGCCAGCCCCATAGAATATAATGCAGCAGAGGCCCATAGAAAATAATGCAGCAGAGGCCCATAGAATGGAATGCAGCCAGCCCCATAGAATATAATGCAGCACAGGCCCATAGAATGGAATGCAGCACAGCCCCATAGAATATAATGCAGCAGAGGCCCATAGAATGGAATGCAGCCAGCCCCATAGAATATAATGCAGCAGAGGCCCATAGAATGGAATGCAGCCAGCCCCATAGAATATAATGCAGCAGAGGCCCATAGAATGGAATGCAGCCAGCCCCATAGAATATAATGCAGCAGAGGCCCATAGAATGGAATGCAGCCAGCCCCATAGAATATAGTGCAGCAGAGGACCATAGAATGGAATGCAGCCAGCCCCATAGAATATAATGCAGCAGAGGCCCATAGAATGGAATGCAGCACAGCCCCATAGAATGGAATGCAGCCAGCCCCATAGAATGGAATGCAGCAAAGGCCCATAGAATGGAATGCAGCCAGCCCCATAGAATATAATGCAGCAGAGGCCCATAGAATATAATGCAGCAGAGGCCCATAGAATGGAATGCAGCCAGCCCCATAGAATATAATGCAGCAGAGGCCCATAGAATGGAATGCAGCCAGCCCCATAGAATATAATGCAGCACAGGCCCACAGAATGGAATGCAGCCAGCCCCATAGAATATAATGCAGCAGAGGCCCATAGAATGGAATGCAGCCAGCCCCATAGAATATAATGCAGCAGAGGCCCATAGAATGGAATGCAGCCAGCCCCATAGAATATAATGCAGCAGAGACCCATAGAATGGAATGCAGCCAGCCCCATAGAATATAATGCAGCAGAGACCCATAGAATGGAATGCAGCCAGCCCCATAGAATATAATGCAGCACAGGCCCATAGAATATAATGCAGCAGAGGCCCATAGAATGGAATGCAGCACAGCCCCCCCCCCAATAGCTCCACAATCCAGTCATCACTCATTGATAAAAAAAAAACAAAACACTCTACTCACTTTTCCTCCTGCCCCGCGCTGCTCTGGCTCTGGTCTCAGCAGTCGCAGTCTGCCCGCCCGGTCACACTGCAGGTGCGCGATGATATGACATCATCGCGCACCCGCAGTGTCAGTGGCAGGCAGAGCGGGGAATGTTGGGAGAGGAAGCGTCAGCAGACGCTCTCTCCTCCATCATTGCATTCAACTGTACCGGCGTCTATGACGCCGGTATAGTTGAATGCGGGGCCGGGAGTGCGCCGACAGCGGGGAAAGTGTGCCGACAGCGGCACACTCGAGCGGCCCACTACTGCCACCGGCCCTTCTGGCATTTGCCAGAACTGCCCGATGGCCAGTCCGGCCCTGGGTGGAAGCGTCAATGGGGATGTTGAAGTCACCCACGATGATAGTGGGGATGTCAGCAGAGGGAAGCATGAAGTGCTCTAAAATCTTCTGGTAGATAGCTGCGTTGACTTTAGTCTTTATAAAACACAGTGGACCTACACGAGCTGAAGACATGGCTCCCCAAACCATCACTGATTGTGGAAACTTCACACCAGACCTCAAGCTGCTTGAATGGTCTACCTCTCCACTCTTCCTCCATACTCTGGGACCTTGATTTCCAAATGAAATGCAATATTTACTTTTATCTGAAAACAACACCTTGGACCATAGAGCAACATTCCAGTTTGTTTTCTCCTTGGGCTAGGTAAGATGTTTCAGGGGTTGTCTATTGGTCATGAGCGGCTTGACACAAGGAATGCAACACTTGTAGCTTATATCCTGGGTTCGTATGTGTGTGGTGGCTATTGAAGCAATGACTCCAGCAGCAGTCCATTCCTTGTGAATCTCCTCCAAATTTTTGAATGGCCTTTTCTCAACAATCTTTTCAAGGCTGTGGTTATCCCGGTTGCTTGTGCACCTTTTTCTACCACGCTTTCTTTCCAATCAACTTTCCATTAATACGCTTGGATACAGCACTCTATGAACAGCTACCTTCTTTAGCAATGACCTTTTGTGGCTTACCATCCTTGCGGAGTGTGTCAATGAGTGCCTTCTGTCAACATCTGTCAAGTCAGCAGTCTTCCCCATTATTGTGGAGCCTACTAATACATTCTTAGGGACCTTTTTAAACACTTAGGAAGCCTTTGGAGATGTTTATTGTTAATTATTCTAATTTACTGAGATAATGACTTTTGGGTTTTCATTGGCTGTAAGCAATAATCTTCAACAATCATCACAGAAATAAACACTTGAAATAGATCACTCTGTTTATCAATGATTTGCTTTTTGCACTTTGGTGCTTAAAGCTCTTTAAAGAAGTGAGTGAAATACTGATCTCTGACGCAGTTCCAGCAGTGTCAGCACTTTCACTCCCAGCCATTATGATGTCACGCCTACTCTGTGGCCAATCAGCACTCAGTTCACTCCTCCCTCCTTTAGGCAAATCACCTATATGCGGAGGTAAAGAGAGCAGCAGCGTTCACTTCCTCCAGTTTTCAGCAATTTGACCAAAGGTTGGAGGAGTAAAACAGGAGCTGTTTGGCTGCAGGGTTCCCATGATGTCACACTGTGATGCAATGGCTGGGAGAGACAGTTCCACCACTGGAAGTATGCAAACTACTTGTTTCTTGGCAATAATTTGAGGAATCATGTCTTGTAGCCTAACGATGAACAATGCCTTTAAATTAGTCAGCTGATCCTATTTTCTGTTAGCAAGGTGACTGCAACCCTCCAACATTCAGCCTCCATGTAGCAACATCATTACATAACATATTTCTTTGCACCCTAAATATATTTTGTTTAAACCCATCCAATTGTGGAAATTACTACAATTCCAATATCTGTAAATTAAAATATACTTTTGTTTGTTGCATAACCCTTTCAAAATAGACTTGCACCATCTTGCTCAAGATAAACTAATCCTTCTTTAATGTGAAAAAAATAATGTTTAAATAACTGCAATTAAATATATTATGTTATTCCCTTTTTATTATTTCTATTTTTTTACTACTGCTGTATTTAGAAAGTGGATATTACATGTGCACTATAACTCTCTAAGTTAAGGATAGGTGGTCACAAAAATAACAGATAAATAGATTTTTTCTATTGCATTTATATTTTCATTTACTGCAAATAGAGCTCTTCTGAACTTATAACAGTAGGTACTGTAAAACTGTATAACAACTAAAGCGTGATTTCACACATTAGTCACACTCAGCGAGTGAGCACAGTTGCAAGGATTTGGGTTTTATTGGAATCAAAATCTTGAAGTGTAAATTTGAAGCTGGGAATGATGTGTTAATTTCTGACATCACAATCTTTCACCTAAGCCTAGGTGTTTAATAATACCTATTTTAAAGCAGTCTCATGTGTAATTAAAATGCAAGCAATTTTATAATATATCTGATTTTAAAATATGCATTTTATGTAAAGTTATTTTCATATCAATGATACATTTTAATTAAAAAATAGTCAGATTACCAGTAATCAATTATTATCTGTTATTGCTTTTAACACTAAACATATTAAAAAAACTGATTGAGATACACTTACAACTTGTTCTTTGGGTTGACTGTGTTTATTAGTAATACCACTATATCTGACCAGTATATGACTTGTATCTTGAATATATCGCCAATATTTCCTCTCTTGAGGCGCAAAATCTAATTGTCAGTTGGCCCTGAACTCATTGCAGGTGGAGATTAACACCTCACTGGTAGTGTGTTAACTGGAATTATATCTTAATTTGATAAAATACAGTTTGGCAGGCACAATAGGGCACAATAGGAGAACAGGTGTAATAGGAAGTAAATTTGGGCAAATTATGTGACGCCTTTTGGTTATTAGGCGCACACAGTCTCAGTACTTATGGGATCTTGGGCTTAATTCCAATAACTTTCACCAGCATGTTCACTAATACAGACTGATTTGGACAGCAGGTGATTAGTAGAGACTAGGGTTGAGCGAAACGGATCGGTCATTTTCATAAGTCGCCGACTTTTGGCAAAGTCGGGTTTCATGAAACCCGACCCGATCCCAGCGTGGGATCGGCCATGCGGTACACGATCTTCACGCCAAAGTCGCGTTTCATATGACGCTTAAAGCGCCACTTCTCAGCCAATGAAGGTGCACGCAGAGTGTGGGCAGCGTGATGACATAGGTCCTGGTCCCCACCATCTTAGAGAAGGGCATGGCAGTGATTGGCTTGCTTTCTGCGGCGTCACAGGGGCTATAAAGGGGCGTTCCCGCCGACCTCCATCTTACTGCTGCTGATCTGAGCATAGGGAGAGGATGCTGCCACTTCGTCAGAAGCAGGGATAGCGTTAGGCAGGGTAAATTAACCCCCAAACTGCTTGCGCTGTAGCGATTTCCACTGTCCAACACCACCTTTTCTTTGCAGGGACAGTGGAGGCAAGATTTCTGTGCAACAGCTCTGTAGCTTGTAAGGCTCCCTGATCGCTGCGTTGCTGTGTGTACGCCGCTGTGCAAACCAACTGCTTTTTTAAAAGCACAAATCCTGTTGCTCCTTCCTTTCTGCACAGCTATCTTGTTTGTTTGTCCTCATTTTTTGTGTGCAGCAGTCCTTTTTTTGGCTGCCTGCCATACTTTTCAGAGATTATTGTAGGGAGATAGTAATTGTTGTACGGTCCCTTTTTTTTTTAATATCTTCCAGCCACTTTCAGTCCCTGAAATTGTGTAGTGTAAAACAGTGGGCCTGTATTTTTCTGCACTGTCCCACATCTAAGAAGGGAGATTTATATTGCCAATCAGTGCATCTGTGCCAGTGCTGTCTGTGGTATCTGTCATTCATTTTGTGCCACAGGAAATATACTGTGATATAGTGGGCCTGATTTATTCACTTGTCTCCCATATCAAAAAAAAAAAATTAAAGGGAGAATAATCTTGCCAAATCTATGCATCTGTGCCAGTGATGTCTGTAGTATCTGTCATTCATTTTGTGCCACAGGAAATATACTGTGATATAGTGGGCCTGATTTATTCACTTGTCTCCCATATAAAAAAAAAAAAAATAATTAAATAAAGGGAGAATAATCTTGCCAAATCTGTGCATCTGTGCCAGTGCTGTCTGTGGTATCTGTCAGTCATTTTGTGCCACAGAAAATATACTGTGATATAGTGGGCCTGATTAAATCCTGCATTCTCCCAAACATAAAGGGTGAGATTTCTATTGCCAGTGTGTGCATCTGCGTGCGTCAGTCCTGTTCGTAGCATATCTGCCAGCCTCTTTCTGCCAATCAAACTGTGTAGTGTAATCCAGTGGGCCTGATTGTTCCCTGCATTCTCCCACACATAAAGAGTGAGATTTCTATTGCCAGTGTGTGCATCTGCGTGCGTCAGTCCTGTTCGTGGCATATCTGCCAGCCGCTTTCTGCCAATCAAACTGTGTAGTGTAATCCAGTGGGCCTGATTGTTCCCTGCATTCTCCCACACATAAAGAGTGAGATTTCTATTGCCAGTGTGTGCATCTGCGTGCGTCAGTCCTGTTAGTGGCATATCTGCCAGCCTCTTTCTGCCAATCAAACTGTGTAGTGTAATCCAGTGGGCCAGATTGTTCCCTGCATTCTCCCACACATAAAAAAGGGAGATTTTAATTCACAACAAGTTTACGTACACCTTCTACCTGCTTGTACAGGGCCACATAACGGTTGTTAGTTTGGTTGAATTTTTCCAAGAATGAGGAAGTCTGGTGGAAGAGGTCGTGGCCGTGGGCGGTCATTGCCAGCTGGTAATGATGGTGGTGGAGCATCTGGTGGTAGTGGGAAAAGCAAAATAGCAACTAAGTCTCAAGTTGTTGAGCCAGCGTCATCATCTGGCTACACAAGGCCTCGAAGGCTCCCTTTTCTGGGAGTAGGAAAACCACTTTTAAAGCCGGAGTAGCAAGAACAAGTTTTGGCTTCCATTGCTGACTCTGCCTCTAGCTCTTTCGCCTCCTCCTCGGAAAGTGCCAAATGTAAGAGCAGTGCGTCGTCAGTGGATGTTCCCGGTCAGGGACAAGTCGCTTCCTTGTGTTCTTCAGCCAGAACAACAGAGAAGGATGCGTCAGGCGACACAACAGGTTACTCCATGGAGCTATTTACACATACCGTTCCTGGGTTAGAAAGGGAAATTGTTAACAGGCCATGCCCATTACAAGGTGAATTGGACATGGAGTGCACAGATGCACAGCCACAGCCAGAATATTATGCTGTTCCTTTGACTCAGGTCAGAACATTGCCCTGGCAGTGTACTGATCCAGAATCTGACCCTGATGACACTATTAAGCCCCGTCACGAACGCTATAGCACCGGCTCACACGGTGACCCAGAGGAAGGTGCCCAGGAGATAGAAGAGGAGGTCATAGATGACACAGTTGTTGACCCCGATTGGCAGCCATAGGGAGAACAGGGTGCAGGCAGCAGTAGCTCTGAAGCGGAGGAGGAGGAGCCGCAGCAGGCATCAACATCGCAACAGGTTCCATCTGGCAGGCCCGTATCTGGTCAAAAACGTGTGGCAAAACCAAAACCAGTTGTAGGACAGCGTGGCCATCTGGTTAAAGTAGCTCAGTGTGCAATGCCTGAAAAGGTATCCGATAGTAGGAACAGTGCAGTCTGGTATTTTTTTAACCAAGATCCAAATGATCAGTGCAAAGTCATCTGTAAGAAATGCTCAAGGACCTTCAGCAGAGGTCAGAATGTTAAAAATCTAAATACAAGCTGCATGCGTAGACATTTAACCACCATGCACTTGCAAGCCTGGACTAACTACCAAACGTCCCTTAACATTGTAGCACCCTCTCACAATGAAGCTAGTCAGCAACGCTACATCCCTTCCCTCACTGTAAGCCCACCGTTTACCACACCACCTGCAGTAAATGTGGCGGTTTCGTCGCAAGGCCAAAGCCGTCAGGGAATCACCAGGTTTGTGGTAGGAAACACTGTATGTAGGGCAACAGCAAGAATACCATCACCAACACTTTCTCAGTCTGCCATGTCCACCGGCACCCCCGCTAGTTCCACCCTATGCAGCTCTCCAGTCCAGCTCACCCTACATGAGACTCTCGTTAGGAAAAGGAAGTACTCATCCTCGCATCCGCGTACACAGGGTTTGAACGCCCACATTGCTAGACTAATCTCGTTAGAGATGATGCCCTACCGTTTAGTTGAAACCGAAGCTTTCGAAGCCCTGATGGACTACACTGTACCATGCTACGAGCTACCCAGTCGACACTTCTTTTCGAGAAAAGCCATCCCAGCCCTCCACCAGCATGTAAAAGACCGCATAGTCCATGCACTCAGGCAATCTGTGAGTAGAAAGGTGCCCCTGACAACAGATGCATGGACCAGTAGGCATGGCCAGGGGCGTTGCGTCTCCATCACGGCACACTGGGTTAATGTGGTGGATGCAGGGTCCACAGGGGACAGCAATATTGGGACAGTTCTTCCTAGCCCACAGTCTAGGAAACAGTTGGCTGTAGGCGTTCGTCCCCCCTCCTCCTCCTCGTCCTCCAGCAGAAGCGAGAGCTCGTCCACAGACCGAAGTCACACGACCACTCCATCCGCAGCTGCCACTGTTGCACACGAGGTGTCCCATTATGGAACAGCTAGTGGCAAGCGTCAGCAGGCAGTATTGGCAATGAAGTGTTTGGGCGACAACAGACACACCACGGAAGTTCTGTCCGAGTTCTTGCAGCAAGAAATTCAGTCATGGCTGGGCACTGTACATCTTGAGGCAGGCAAGATAGTGAATGATAACGGAAGGAACTTTATGGCTGCCATAGCCCTTTCACAACTGAAACACATTCCTTGCCTGGCTCACACCTTAAACCTGGTGGTGCAGTGCTTTCTGAAAAGTTATCCGGGGTTACCCGACCTGCTCCTGAAAGTGCGCAGACTTTGCTTGCACATCCGCCGTTCGCCCGTACACTCCAGCCGTATGCAGAACCATCAGCGGTCTTTGCAACTTCCCCAGCATCGCCTAATCATCGACGTTGCAACAAGGTGGAACTCCACACTGCACATGCTCCAGAGACTGTGCAAACAGAGGCGTGCTGTTATGTATTTGTGGGAGGATACATATACACGGGTAGGCAGTAGGATGGCAGACATGGAGTTGTCAGGTGTGCAGTGGTTGAAGCTACAAGACCTGTGTCAAGTCCTTCAGTGTTTTGAGGAATGCACACGGCTGGTTAGTGCAGACAACGCCATAATAAGCATGAGCATCCCCCTAATGCGTCTGCTGATGCAAAGTTTGACGCACATAAAGGAGCAGGCGTCTGCAGCCGAGGACGAGGGAAGCCTAGATGACTGTCAGCCATTGTCTGCTCAGGGAAGTCAACAGGACGGGATGGCGGGCGAAGAGGAGGAGGACGAGGAGGATGATGGGGATGAGTATTTTTTTGGATGAGGAAGCTTCTCCTGGGCCAACAGAAACTGCTGGCGTTGCAAGGCTGGGTTCTGGTTTTTTGATGGAGACAAGTGACGTTAATTTGCCCGAAAGTGCTCCTCAACCCAGCACATGCACAGATTTGACAACTGGCACATTGGCACACATGGCAGATTATGCCTTGCGTATCCTCAAAAGGGACCCACGCATTATAAAAATGATGACCGATGACGATTACTGGTTGGCCTGCCTCCTTGATCTTCGCTATAAAGGCAAATTGCAAAATATTATGCCACATGAGAACCTCGAACAAATATTGGCAACCAAACAAGCTACTCTTGTAGACCGTTTGATTCAGGCATTCCCAGTACACAGCGCCGGTGATGGTTCTCATACGAGCTGCAGGGGGCAACAGGGCAGAGGTGTTAGAGGTTCACAAATCAGAAGTGGCGTTAGACAGAGGGGTTTTCTGACCAGGTTGTGGAGTGACTTCGCTATGACCGCAGACACGACAGGTACTGCAGCATCAATTCAAATTGACAGGAGACAACATTTGTCCAGTATGGTTACTAACTATTTTTCCTCCATTATCGATGTTCTCCCTCAACCGTCATTCCCCTTTGATTACTGGGCATCCAAAATAGACACCTGGCCTGAATTGGCCGAATATGCATTGCAGGAGCTTGTTTGCCCAGCAGCTAGTGTGCTATCAGAAAGAGTATTCAGTGCTGCTGGTTCAATACTGACCGAAAAAAGGACTTGTCTGGCGACCCAAAATGTTGATGATCTAACCTTCATTAAAATGAACCACTCATGGATTTCTAATTATTTTGCCCCATCTTTCCCGGCTGACACCTAGCTTTCCTGAAAAAAGGTCTTGCCTTGGGACTGGTGTTACTGACTGTTCCAATCTCTAAATTTGCAGCTGCTGTTTGTACAGCATACGACATGTTTACACCTCCCTAAATGGCCTAACTCCCCCCACGGGGCTGTGGTCTCGCCACTTGGCGCAAGCACCCGTCAGAGTGCCGTTTGTCTGAAGAGGTGGGTGTGCCCACTTTTGGTCGACGGCACTGCGACTGGGTCCATCATAGTACAATGAAGTGTCTCTGGCGGTGGTGGCGCGCACCCAACATCAGACACACCGTTGTAACATGAGGGGCCCTGGTCCTGTACCGCCGGCCACGAGAGAGTGCCCCCCCCAGCTCAAACAGTGTTCTACCACTTGCAAAATTATCTCTCGCTGCTCCACCACTGTTTAGTCTCTGCGCTGAAATCCTTCAATGCCTGGCACTGACAATAACAATTTGTTGACATGTATGATGCTAGTTAAAATAGTCAGGGGCCCTGTCCTACATTTACACCAGTAAATACTTTGCGCCAAATTACAATGTCTGAAATTCAGCATAGGAGCCCAACCCTGTACCGAAGTATGCCCCCTCTTTTTTTTTTGGGGGGGCGAGACATTGACATCTATTTAGTTTTTAGGAGTACTTACTGTCTGCGGTCCCTCCTTCGAATTGTCCTCCTGAGAGCACAGCAATGCTGCCTGTGTACCCCTGTCACATAATGGAAGCTGCATAGAGCCTATTTTGTTATTTTAGGCCTTCTAATTCTGTCTGCGGTCCCTTCTTCAAATTGTCCTGAGCACAGCAATGCTGCCTGTGTACCCCTGCCACATAATGGAAGCTGCATGGAGCCTATTTTGTTATTTTAGGCCTTTTAAGTCTGTCTGCGGTCACTCCTTCGAATTGTCCTCCGCTGAGCACACCAATGCTGCCTGTGTACCCCTGTAACCTACTTTAAACTGCATAGAGCCTACTTTCCATTGTAGGCCTACTATGTGTGTCTGTCTCGGCCAGTCCACTCCTTGCAGTTGTCCTCCACTGAACAAAGCTATGCCGCCTGTGTACTCCTGTTACTAATTTTGAACTGCATTTATCCTACTTACTTATTTGTGCCTAGTAACTGTGTAAGCCTGTCATAACAGTTGTCCTTCACCACAGAACCCAGCTATGCCACATGTGTACTCCTTTTACCAATTTTGAACTTAATATAGCCTGTCACTACTTCGTGTGACAGAGCCACTAATTACACATGCCCTCCTCCGCTGAACCACGCTATGCTGCAAGTGTACTCCACTTACCAATTTTGAACAGCATTTTGCCTAATTACTTATTTAGGCCTACTTATTGTGTCTGTCTCCCATTACAGTTGTCCTCCACTGCACAAAGCTGAGCTTCAATCTTCAGGCTCTCATTAAGTAGTTGTTGTTAATATGTGTGGTTGGGGCCTACTAGTGGTGTCTGCCGATCCCTAGTGTTGTCCTTCACTGTACAAAGCTGAGCTTCAGTCTTCAGGCTTTCGGCCTATAGTATCAGATATTTAACTGCATTTGGCCAACTTGTCTGGTTGGGCCCTACTAACGGTGTCTGCCGCTCCTGGGTTTTCTCCTGTTTTGTTTTCTTGAGCTTCAATCTTCAGGCTCTCATTAAGTAGTTGTTGTTAATATAACAATGCAGTTGGCCTACTAGGGAGGTTGGGGCCTACTAACGGTGTCTGGCCCTCAAAGGTGTTCTCCAGGTTTACTTGCCTGAGCTTCAATCTTCAGGCTCTCATTAAGTAGTTGTTGTTAATATGTGTGGTTGGGGCCTACTAATGGTGTCTGGCCCTCAAAGGTGTTCTCCAGGTTTACTTGCCTGAGCTTCAATCTTCAGGCTCTCATTAAGTAGTTGTTGTTAATATGTGTGGTTGGGGCCTACTAACGGTGTCTGGCCCTCAAAGGTGTTCTCCAGGTTTACTTGCCTGAGCTTCAATCTTCAGGCTCTCATTAAGTAGTTGTTGTTAATATGTGTGGTTGGGGCCTACTAACGGTGTCTGGCCCTCAAAGGTGTTCTCCAGGTTTACTTGCCTGAGCTTCAATCTTTAGGCTCTCATTAAGTAGTTGTTGTTAATATGTGTGGTTGGGGCCTACTAACGGTGTCTGCCGCTCCCTGGTGTTGTCCTTCACTGTACAAAGCTGAGCTTCAGTCTTCAGGCTTTCGGCCTATAGTATCAGATATTTAACTGCATTTGGCCTACTTGTCTGGTTGGGCCCTACTAACGGTGTCTGCCGCTCCTGGGTTTTCTCCTGTTTTGTTTTCTTGAGCTTCAATCTTCAGGCTCTCATTAAGTAGTTGTTGTTAACATAACACTGCAATTGGCCTACTAGTGTGGTTGGGGCCTACTAACGGTGTCTGCCGCTGCTTTCTGTTCTCCACTGTACAGAGCTGAGCTTCAATCTCCAGGCTCTCATTAAGTTGTTGTTTATATAACACTGCAGTTGGCCTACTATTTTGGTTGGGCCTAGTAACGGTGTCTGCCGCACCTTGGTGTTGTCCTGTGTTATTTTCCAGAGCTTCAATCTTCAGGCTTTCGTGCTAGATTTGTAATATTAAACTGCATTGGGCCTACTAGTGTGGTTGGGCACTTAAAACGGTGTCTGCCACTCCTGAGATTTCTCCTGTTTTGTTTTCCCGAGCTTCCATCTTCAGGCATTCGGCCTTTATTTGTAATATTAAACTTAACAAACTTATCACAGCACTTGCAAAGTTGAAATACTTACCTCTCACTGCTCCACCACCGTGACGTAGTCCACGTTTCCTGGGCCCACTAAACACTTGAACCAGCCCTACCCCCCACAACTTTAGCCACATGACCCCCAATTTCCAATGCACAACTATTATTATAAAGTTAATTAAGATTGACAAGCTTCAGAAACAAGAATGGATGTTTTTGCCATTAAAATGGGCACTGTAGCGTTATGAACTGGTGGTTTAGGAGCAACATGGGATGAGCTCTGGAGGAGGTGGCACCTGTACTAACCGCAGTTCCTGAGCTTATCACAACACTAGAAGTAGCCGTGGGATGTTCCTTTCACTCCCTAGACACCTCGTCACAGCCGGAGGACTAACTACCCCTAAAGATGGAAACAGGAAAGCTATCTTGCCTCAGAGAAAATCCCCAAAGAAAAGGCAGCCCCCCACACAAATATTGACTGTGAGTGGAGAGGGAAATGACATACGCAGAATGAAATCAGAATGTAGCAAAGGAGGCCAGTCTAGCTAGATATATAGAACAGGACAGAATACTGTGCCGTCAGTATAAAAAAAACTAGAAAAATCCACCACAGAGTTTACAGAACTCTCCACACCTGACTAAAGGTGTGGAGGGTAAACCTGCTTCCCAGAGCTTCCATCTTAACTGAATAAATCGATATTGACAAGCTGGACAAGAAAAAACATAGAAAGAGCTGAACGATTAAGTCCACAATATGTGGACAGCAAAAGAACAAGCAAGGACTTATCTTTGCTGAACTGGTCAGAATATCAGGGAAATCTAAGCAGAGATGTGAATCCAACCAGGAACCATTGACAACTGGCCCATGCTGAAGGATAGAGCCAGGATAAATAGCCGAGCCAGAAAGACGATCAGTGGAAGCAGCTGCTGACTGCTAAATCCAAGGAGCAGCAGTTCCACTCAAAACCACCGGAGGGAGCCCAAGAGCAGAACTCACAAAAGTGCCACTTACAACCACCGGAGGGAGCCCAAGAGCGGAATTCACAACAGTACCCCCCCCTTGAGGAGGGGTCACCGAACCCTCACCAGAGCCCCCAGGCCGATCAGGGCGAGCCAAGTGAAAGGCACGAACCAAATCGGCGGCATGGACATCGGAGGCAACAACCCAAGAATTATCCTCCTGGCCATAACCCTTCCACTTGACAAGATACTGAAGCCTCCGCCTCGAAAAACGAGAATCCAAAATTTTCTCCACCAAATATTCCAACTCCCCCTCAACCAACACCGGGGCAGGAGGATCAACCGAGGGAACAACGGGCACCACATATCTCCGCAACAAAGATCTATGGAAAACATTATGGATGGCAAATGAGGCTGGAAGGGCCAAACGAAAAGACACCGGATTGATAATCTCAGAAATCTTATAAGGACCAATAAACCGAGGCTTGAACTTAGGGGAAGAAACCTTCATAGGAACATGACGAAAAGATAACCAGACTAAATCCCCCACCCGAAGCCGGGGACCAACACACCGACGGCGGTTAGCAAAACGTTGAGTCTTTTCCTGAGACAACGTCAAATTGTCTACCACATGAGTCCAAATCTGCTGTAACCTGTCCACCACAGAATCCACACCAGGACAATCAGAAGGCTCAACCTGTACCGAAGAAAAACGAGGATGAAAACCAAAATTACAAAAGAAAGGCGAAAACAAAGTAGCCGAACTAGCCCGATAATTAAGGGCAAACTCGGCCAACGGCAAGAAAGCCACCCAATCATCCTGATCAGCAGACACAAAGCATCTCAAATAGGTTTCCAAGGTCTGATTAGTTCGCTCAGTTTGGCCATTTGTCTGAGGATGGAACGCCGAAGAAAAAGACAAATCCATGCCCACCCTAGCACAAAAGGCCCGCCAAAACCTAGAAACAAACTGGGAACCTCTGTCAGACACAATATTCTCCGGAATGCCATGCAAACGAACCACATGCTGAAAAAACAATGGAACCAAATCAGAGGAGGAAGGCAATTTAGGCAAAGGTACCAAATGGACCATTTTAGAGAACCGGTCACAAACCACTCAGATAACAGACATCTTCTAGGAAACAGGAAGATCCGAAATAAAATCCATGGAAATATGCGTCCAGGGCCTCTCAGGGACCGGCAAAGGCAAAAGCAACCCACTAGCATGGGAACAGCAAGGCTTGGCCCGGGCACAAGTCCCACAGGACTGCACAAAAGAACGCACATCCTGCGACAAGGAAGGCCACCAAAAGGACCTAGCAACCAAATCTCTGGTACCAAAAATCCCAGGATGACCAGCCAACACTGAAGAATGAACCTCAGAAATTACCTTACTAGTCCATCTATCAGGAACAAACAGCTACTCCACTGGACAGCGGTCAGGTTTATCAGCCTGAAATTCCTGAAGCACCCGCCGCAAATCAGGGGAGATGGCAGAAAGAATCACCCCTTCCTTAAGAATGCCAACCGGCTCAAGGACTCCAGGAGAATCAGGCAAAAAACTCCTAGAGAGGGCATCAGCCTTAACATTCTTAGATCCCGGAAGATACGATACCACAAAATCAAAACGGGAGAAAAACAGGGACCATCGAGCCTGTCTAGGGTTCAGCCGCTTGGCCGACTCGAGGTAAATCAGATTCTTATGATCGGCCAAGACTACAACGCAGTGCTTGGCTCCCTCAAGCCAATGTCGCCACTCCTCAAATGCCCACTTCATAGCCAACAACTCCCGATTGCCAACGTCATAATTGCGCTCCGCAGGCAAAAACTTTCTGGAAAAAAAGGCACACGGTTTCATCAAAGAACCATCAGAATTCCTCTGAGACAAAACGGCCCCTGCCCCAATTTCAGAAGCGTCAACCTCAACCTGAAAAGGAAGAGAAACATCCGGCTGATGCAACACAGGGGCAGAAGTAAATCGGCGTTTAAGCTCCTGAAAGGCCTCAACCGCCGCAGAGGACCAATTTGTCACATCAGCGCCTTTCTTCATCAAATCGGTCAGGGGCTTAACCACACTGGAAAAGTTGGCAATGAAACGACGATAAAAATTAGCAAAGCCCAAAAATTTCTGAAGGCTCTTCACCGATGTGGGTTGAATCCAGTCATGAATGGCTTGGACCTTAACAGGATCCATTTCTATAGATGAGGGAGAAAAAATAAAACCCAAAAAAGAGACCTTCTGAACTCCAAATAGGCACTTAGACCTCCTTCACAAATAAAGCATTATCACGTAGGATCTGGAATACCATCCTGACCTGCTTCACATGAGACTCCCAATCATCGGAAAAAATCAAAATATCATCCAAATACACAATCATGAATTTATCAAGATAATTGCGGAAAATATCATGCATGAAGGACTGAAATACAGAAGGAGCATTAGAAAGCCCGAAAGGCATCACAAGGTATTCAAAATGGCCTTCGAGCGTATTAAATGCAGTTTTCCATTCGTCACCCTGTTTAATACGAACAAGATTATATGCCCCTCGAAGGTCAATCTTAGTAAACCAACTAGCCCCCTTAATCCGAGCAAACAAATCAGAAAGCAAAGGTAAAGGGTATTGTAATTTGACTGTGATCTTATTAAGAAGGCGATAATCAATACAGGGTCTCAAGGAGCCATCCTTCTTGGCAACAAAAAAGAATCCAGCTCCCAATGGTGATGAAGACGGCCGAATATGCCCCTTTTCCAAAGACTCCTTGACATAACTCCGCATGGTGGCATGCTCTGGCACAGACAGATTGAAAAGTCGGCCCTTAGGGAACTTACAGCCAGGAATCAAGTTAATAGCACAATCACAGTCCCTATATGGAGGAAGGGAACTGGACTTGGGCTCATCAAATATATCCTGGAAATCCGACAAAAACTCAGGGACTTCAGAAGAGGGGGAAGAGGAAATTGACATCAAAGGAATGTCACAATGTACCCCTTGACAACCCCAAATAGTCACAGACATAGATTTCCAATCCAGCACCGGATTATGTTCCTGTAACCATGGAAAACCCAGTACAACAACATCATGCAAGTTATGCAACACCAGAAAACGGCAATCTTCCTGATGTGCTGGAGCCATACACATGGTCAGCTGAGTCCAATACTGATGTTTATTCTTGGCCAATGGTGTAGCATCAATGCCCCTCAAAGGAATAGGGCTCTGCAAAGGCTGCAAGGAAAAACCACAGCGAATTCCAAGTCCATTAAGTTCAGGGCAGCACCTGAATCCACAAATGCCATGACAGAAAAGGACGATAATGAGCAAATCAGGGTCACAGATAAGAGAAATTTAGGCTGTACAGTACTGATGGTAACAGACCTAGCGACCCTTTTAGTACGCTTAGGGCAATCAGAAATAACATGAGCAGAATCACCACAGTAAAAACACAACTTATTCTGACGTCTGAATCCCTGCCGTTCTGCTCTAGTCAAAATCCTATCACATTGCATAGGCTCAGGACTCCGCTCAGAGGACACTGCCATATGGCGCACAACTTTGCGCTCGCGCAGGCGCCGATCAATCTGAATGGCTAGAGACATAGATTCGCTCAAACCAGCGGGTGTGGGGAACCCCACCATAACATCTTTAAGGGCTTCAGAAAGACATTTTCTGAAAATTGCTGCCAGAGCATCCTCATTCCATTTAGTGAGCACAGACCATTTTCTAAATTTCTGGCAGTATAATTCTGCCGCTTCCTGACCCTGACATAGGGCCAACAAGGTTTTTTCTGCATGATCCACAGAATTAGGTTTGTCATACAATAATCCGAGTGCTTGAAAAAATGCGTCTACATTAAGCAATGCCGGATTCCCTGATTCAAGGGAGAATGCCCAGTCCTGAGGGTCACCACGCAGCAGAGAGATGACAATCTTATCCTGCTGAATGGGATCACCAGAGGAACGGGGTTTCAAAGCAAAACACAATTTGCAGTTATTTTTAAAGTTCAAAAACTTAGATCTGTCCCCAAAAAACAAATCAGGAGTAGGAATTTTAGGCTCTGAACAACATAATCTTGGATACTCTGTACTCTTGCAGCAAGTTGATCCACATGAGAAAACAAACCCTGAACATCCATGCCAGCGCCAAAATCCTGAACCACCCAGAGATTAAGAGGAAAAAAAAGACAAAACAGACTGCAAAAAAAAAATGGCTCAGAACTTTTTTTTCCTTCTTTTGAGATGCATTTAATTCATTTTTGGCCAGTTGTACTGTTATGAACTGGTGGTTTAGGAGCAACATGGGACGAGCTCTGGAGGAGGTGGCACCTGTACTAACCGCAGTTCCTGAGCTTAACACAACACTAGAAGTAGCCGTGGGATGTTCCTGTCACTCCCTAGACAGACACCTCGTCACAGCCGGAGGACTAACTACCCCTAAAGATGGAAACAGGAAAGCTATCTTGCCTCAGAGAAAATCCCCAAAGGAAAAGCATCCCCCCACAAATATTGACTGTGAGTGGAGAGGGAAATGACATACGCAGAATGAAATCAGAATGTAGCAAAGGAGGCCAGTCTAGCTAGATAGATAGAACAGGACAGAATACTGTGCGGTCAGTATAAAAAAAACTAGAAAAATCCACCACAGAGTTTACAAAAATCTCCACACCTGACTAAAGGTGTGGAGGGTAAATCTGCTTCCCAGAGCTTCCAGCTTAACTGAATAAATCCATATTGACAAGCTGGACAAGAAAAAACATAGAAAGAGCTGAACGATTAAGTCCACAATATGTGGACAGCAAAAGAACAAGCAAGGACTTATCTTTGCTGAACTGGTCAGAATATCAGGGAAATCCAAGCAGAGATGTGAATCCAACCAGGAACCATTGACAACTGGCCCAGGCTGAAGGATAGAGCCAGGATAAATAGCCGAGCCAAAAAGACGATCAGTGGAAGCAGCTGCTGACTGCTAAATCCAAGGAGCAGCAGTTCCACTCAAAACCACCGGAGGGAGCTCAAGAGCAGAACTCACAAAAGTGCCACTTACAACCACCGGAGGGAGCCCAAGAGCGGAATTCACAACATGTAGGTGTTTTCCTGGCCCCCACTCACTGCCGACTATGCTTCCCCATTGACTTGCATTGGGTTTCGTGTTTCGGTCGATCCCCGACTTTTCGCGATAATCGGCCGATTGCACTCGACTCGACTTTTGAGATAGTCGGGTTTTGCAAAACCCGACTCGACCCCAAAAAAGTAAAAGTTGCTCAACCCTAGTAGAGACGAACAGATGAATCAACATCAAGTTGAATCTCCTTATAGTCGCAAATGTGAACACTTTCCATTAGATTCGCAAGCAATGCAAAAAGAATTGAAATAGACACCACTAGGGTTGAGCGACTTTCACTATTTTACGATCGAGTCGGGTTTCGTCAAAAGTCGAGTCGAGTGTAATAGTCCGATTATCGCCAAAAGTCGGGGATCGACCGAAACATGAAACCCAATGCAAGTCAATGGGGAAGCATAGTCGGCAGTGAGTGGAGGCCAGGAAAACACCTACAGTGCCCATTGTAATGGTAAAAACATCCATTCTTGTTACTGAAGCTTGTAAATTTTCATTTACTTTAGAATAATAGTTAGGCATTGGAAATTGGGGGTCATTTGGCTAAAGTTGTGGGGGTAGGGCTGGTTCAATTTTTTAGTGGGCCCAGGAAACGTGGACTACGTCACGGCGGTGGAGCAGTGAGAGGTAAGTATTTCAACTTTGCAAGTGCTGTGATCCTGAGCAAGCAGTGGGGGCCAACTCGTTGGCATTGGCACTGGCACAGGGCCCCTCAAAGTACGGCAGTGTGTTTGCACGGCGGGGGCGCCTCCCACCGGCAGCGACACTTTTGCGTACTCTGAGGGGCCCTGTGCCAGTGACGTCGCCAACGAGTATGCCCCCCCACCTGGTGAAGGAACCTGCACTTTCATCTGCACCTTCCTCTTTGTCCCTGTGTAAGGTGGTATAGTATGCGGGAAGGGGAACCTGACTTTCAGCAGGGTCAGATTGTGGCTGTGTAGCGTGCAAGGGGAATGTAGTGGTCTGGGTCAATGTACCACAAGACTCATCTAGCACTGGCTGGGCAATGGGCAGGATGAGGAGGAAACACAGATATAGGCCCAAATAATAAAGTGGGCTAAATGCAGTTCAAAATTGGTAACAGGACTAACCAGGCGGCATTGCTTTGTTCAGTGGAGTAGAAAACCCAGGAGCGGCAGGCACGGTTTTAAGGGCCCAACCACACTAGTAGGCACGGTTTTAAGGGCCCAACCACACTAGTAGGCCCAATGCAGTTTATTATTAAAAATATAGGCCGAAAGCCTGAAGATTGAAGCTCAGGAAAATAACACAGGACAACTCCAAGGTGCGGCAGACACCGTTACTAGGCCCAACCAAAGTAGTAGGCCAAATGCAGTTTAATATTTAAAATGTAGGCCGAAAGCCTGAACATTGAAGCTCGGGAAAACAGAACAGGAGAAAACCCAGGAGCGGCAGACACCGTTTTAAGGGCCCAACCACAGTAGTAGGCCCAATGCAGTTTAATATTACAAATATAGGCCGAAAGCCTGAACACTGAAGCTCTGGAAAATAACACAGGACAACACCAAGGTGCGGCATACACCGTTACTAGGCCCAACCAAAATAGTAGGCCAACTGCAGTGTTATATAAACAACAACTTAATGAGAGCCTGAAGATTGAAGATCAGCTCTGTTCAGTGGAGAACACCAAGGAGCGGCAGACACCGTTAGTAGGCCCCAACCAAACTAGTAGGCCAACTGCAGTGTTATATAAACAACAACTTAATGAGAGCCTGAAGATTGAATATCAGCTCTGTTCAGTGGAGAACACCAAGGAGCGGCAGACACCGTTAGTAGGCCCCAACCACACTAGTAGGCCAACTGCAGTGTTATATTAACAACAACTACTTAATGAGAGCCTGAAGATTGAAGCTCAGGCAAGTAAACCTGGAGAACACCTTGTAGTGGCAAACACCGTTAGTAGGCCCCAACCAATATAGTAGGCCAACTGCTGTGTTATATAAACAACAACTTAATGAGAGCCTGAAGATTGAAGATCAGCTCTGTTCAGTGGAGAACACCAAGGTGCGGCAGACACCGTTACTAGGCCCAACCAAAATAGTAGGCCAACTGCAGTGTTATATAAACAACAACTTAATGAGAGCCTGAAGATTGAAGATCAGCTCTGTTCAGTGGAGAACACCAAGGAGCGGCAGACACCGTTAGTAGGCCCCAACCACACTAGTAGGCCAACAGCAGTGTTAGATAAACAAATACTTAATGAGAGCCTGAAGATTGAAGCTCAGGCAAGTAAACCTGGAGAACACCTTGTAGTGGCAAACACCGTTAGTAGGCCCAACCAAACTAGTAGGCCAACTGCTGTGTTATATAAACAACAACTTAATGAGAGCCTGAAGATTGAAGCTTAGCTCTGTTCAGCAGAGAACACCAAGGAGCGTCAGAAACCATTAGTAGGCCCCAACCAAACTAGTAGGCCAACTGCAGTGTTATATAAACAACAACTTAATGAGAGCCTGAAGATTGAATCTCAGCTCTGTTCAGCAGAGAACACCAAGGAGCGGCAGACACCGTTAGTAGGCCCCAACCAAACTAGTAGGCCAACTGCAGTGTTATATAAACAACAACTTAATGAGAGCCTGAAGATTGAAGCTTAGCTCTGTTCAGCAGAGAACACCAAGGAGCGTCAGAAACCATTAGTAGGCCCCAACCAAACTAGTAGGCCAACTGCAGTGTTATATAAACAACAACTTAATGAGAGCCTGAAGATTGAATCTCAGCTCTGTTCAGCAGAGAACACCAAGGAGCGGCAGACACCGTTAGTAGGCCCCAACCAAACTAGTAGGCCAACTGCAGTGTTATATTAACAACAACTACTTAATGAGAGCCTGAAGATTGAAGCTCAGGCAAGTAAACCTGGAGAACACCTTGTAGTGGCAAACACCGTTAGTAGGCCCCAACTGTTGTGATTTTGCTTTTTGCTCCCTCTAGTGGTCATTAGTGATTTGACTCTGTAGCGTCTGTCTTTTCCTATATCCTCACCTGGGCCGTTAGTTCAGGGGCGTTGCTATATAAGCTCCCTGGACCTTCAGTTCAATGCCTGGCATCGTTGAAATCAGAGCTAATCTGTTGTGCTCTTGTCCTCTGATCCTGGTTCCTGTTTTTCAAGCTAAGTCTGCTTCTTTGCTTTTTGCTTTTGTTTTTGTTTGGTATTTTTGTCCAGCTTGTTCCTATCTGTATCCTGACCTTTGCTGGAAGCTCTAGGGGGCTGGTGTTCTCCCCCCGGACCGTTAGACGGTTCGGGGGTTCTTGAATCTCCAGCGTGGATATTTATAGGGTTTTTGTTGACCAGATAAGTTATCTTGCTATATTCTGCTATTAGTAAGCTGGCCTCTCTTTGCTGAACCTGGTTCATTTCTGTGTTTGTCATTTCCTCTTACCTCACCGTTATTATTTGTGGGGGGCTTGTATCTTGCTTTGGGGTCCCTTTCTCTGGAGGCAAGAGAGGTCTTTGTTTTCTTCTCCTAGGGGTAGTTAGATTCTCCGGCTGGCGCAAGTCATCTAGCGATCACCGTAGGCATGATCCACGGCTACTTCTAGTGTTGGCGTTAGGAGTAGCTATTTGGTCAATCCAGTTACCACAGCCCTATGAGCTGGATTTTTGTATCTTGCAGACTTACACGTTCCTCTGAGACCCTGTCCACTGGGGTCATAACACCCAACCAAAATAGTAGGCCAACTGCTGTGTAATATAAACAACAACTTAATGAGAGCCTGAAGATTGAAGATCAGCTCTGTTCAGTGGAGAACACCAAGGAGCGGCAGACACCGTTAGTAGGCCCCAACCAATCTAGTAGGCCAACTGCAGTGTTATATTAACAACAACTACTTAAAGAGAGCCTGAAGATTGAAGCTCAGGCAAGTAAACCTGGAGAACACCTTGTAGTGGCAAACACCGTTAGTAGGCCCCAACCAAAATAGTAGGCCAACTGCTGTGTTATATAAACAACAACTTAATGAGAGCCTGAAGATTGAAGATCAGCTCTGTTCAGTGGAGAACACCAAGGAGCGGCAAACACCGTTAGTAGGCCCCAACCAAAATAGTAGGCCAACTGCAGTGTTATATAAACAACAACTTAATGAGAGCCTGAAGATTGAAGCTCAGCTCTGTTCAGCGGAGAACACCAAGGAGCGGCAGACACCGTTAGTAGGAACCAACCAAACTAGTAGGCCAACTGCAGTGTTATATAAACAACAACTTAATGAGAGCCTGAAGATTGAAGCTCAGCTCTGTTCAGAGGAGAACACCAAGGAGCGGCAGACACCGTTAGTAGGCCCCAACCACACTAGTAGGCCAACAGCAGTGTTATATTAACAACAACTCCTTACTGAGAGCCTGAAGATTGAAGCTCAAGAAAACCAAACAGGAGAAAACCCAGGAGCGGCAGACACCGTTAGTAGGGCCCAACCAGACACGTAGGCCAAATGCAGTTTAATATCTGATAACATAGGCCGAAAGCCTGAAGATTGAAGCTCAGCTTTATTCAGTGGAGGACAACTGTAATGAGACAGACACAATAAGTAGGGCTAAATAAGTAATTAGGCAAAATGCTGTTCAAAATTGGTAAGTGGATTACACAGGCGGCATAGCGTGGTTCAGCGGAGGAGGGCATGTGTAATTAGTGGCTCTGACACACTAAGTAGGACTAAAATAAAAAGGAAGGCTATATTCAGTTCAAAATTGGTAAAAGGAGCACACAGGTGGCATAGCTGGGTTCAGCGGTGGAGGACAACTGTTGTGAGAGTCTGACACAGTTACTAGGCCCAAATAAGTAAGTTGGCTAAATGCTGTTCTAAATTGGTAAGAGGTGTACACAGGCCACCTAGCTTTTTACAGCGGGGGACAGTTGTAAGTGTAATGTCATGTGTGGTTCAGACAGACAGACAGACAGACAGACAGAGGCCTACAATAAAAAAAAGGTGGCTAAATGCTGTTCAAAACTGCTAGCAGGACAAACCAGGCGGCCTAGCTTGTTTCAGCGGGGGACAGTTGTAATGTGTGGCACAGACAGACAGACAGACAGAGGCCTACAATTAAGAAAGGTGGCTAAACTCAGTTCAAAACTGCTAGCAGGACTAACCAGGCAGCCTAGCTTGTTTCAGCGTGGGAGGACAACGGTTAGGAGAGGCTTACACAGTTAATAGGCACAAATAAGTAAGTAGGCTAAATGCAGTTCAAAATTGGTAACAGGAGTACACAGGCGACATAGCTTTGTTCATTGGAGGACAACTGTAAGGAGTGGACTGGCTGAGACAGACACAGGTAGTAGGCCAACAATAGAAAGTAGGCTCTATGCAGTTTAAAATAGGTTACAGGGGTACACAGGCAGCATTGGTGTGGTCAGCGGAGGACGATTGCAAGGAGGGACCGCAGACAGACTTCCTAGGCCTAAAATAAAAAAGGATGCTCTATGCAGTTTAAATTAGGTTACAGGGGTACACAGGCAGCATTGGTGTGGACAGCGGAGGACGATTGCACGGAGGGGCAGACACAGTTAGTAGGGCCAAAAAAGGAATAGGCAAAATGCAGTTAAAAATCAGTTACAGGAGTATGCAGGCGGCCTAGCTTTGTTCAGTGGAGGACAACTGTAAGGAGTGTCTGGCACAGTTAGTAGGACAAAATAATAAAGTGAGGTTAATGTCTGGCAAAAAAAAATTTAACAAACAAACTGGTGGCATACCTAGGTACAGGGGTGGGCTCTTCTGCTGACTTGCAGACAGTTGTAGTTGGCGCCAAGTATTAACTGGTGTAAATGTAGGACAGGGCACATGAATATTTTAACTAGCATCAATCATGTCAAGAAATTGGTATTGGCAGTGCCATGGAAGGATTTAATAGCACAGACTAAACAGTGGTGGAGCAGTGAGAGGTAATTTTGCAAGTGGTAGAGCACTGTTTAAGCTGGGGGGGGTAACACTCTCTCGTGGGTGGCGGTACTGGCCCAGGGCCCCTTATGTTACGACGGTGTGTCTGACGTTGGGTGTGCACCACCACCGCCAGAGACACTTCATTGTACTATGAGGGACCCTGTGCCAGTGCCGTCGCCCAAAAGTGGGCACACCCACCTGTTCAGCCAAACGGCACTCGCACGGGTGCTTGCGCCAAGTGGTGCCCACGGCCCCGTGGGGGGAGTCAGCCCATTTAGAGAGGTGTAAAAATGGCCCATGCTGGACATACAGCAGCTGCAAATGGAGAAATTGGAGCAGTCATTAAGACGAGTCCAAAAGCAAGATATTTTTACAGGACAGCTAGGTGTCAGCAGGGGAAAGTGGGGCAAAATAATTAGAAATCCATGATTGGTTCATTTTAATGAAGGTTAGATCATCCACATTTTGGGTAGCCAGACGAGTCCTTTTTTCTGTCAGCATTGAACCTGCAGCACTGAATACTCTTTCTGATAGCACACTAGCAGCTGGGCAAGCGAGCTCCTGTAATGCATATTCTGCCAATTCAGGCCAGGTGTCTATTTTGGATGCCCAGTAATCAAATGGGAATGACATGTGAGGGAGAACATCGATAAGGGAGGAAAAATAGTTGGTAACCATACTGGACAAATGTTGTCTCCTGTCATTTTGAATTGATGCTGCAGTACCTGTCGTGTCTGCGGTCATTGCAAAATCACTCCACAACCTGGTCATAAAACCCCTCTGTCCAATGCCACTTCTGATTTGTGCCCCTCTAACACCTCTGCCATGTTGCCCCCTGCAGCTCATGTGAGAACCATCACCGCCACCGTGTGTTGGGAATGCCTGAACCAAACGTTCTACAAGAGTTGCTTGTTTGGTAGCCAATATTTTCTGAAGGTTCTCATGTGGCATGATATTTTGCAATTTCCCTTTATAACGTGGATCCAGGAGGCAGGCCAACCAGTAATCGTCATCAGTCATCATTTTGATAATGCGGGGGTCCCTTTTAAGAATACACAAGGCATAATAAGCCATGTGGGCCAATGTTCCAGGTGTCAAATCAATGCTTGTGCTGGGTTGAGGAGCACTTTCTGGCAAATCCACATCACTTGCCTCCCATAAAAAAACTGTGCCTGACCTTGCACCACCAACACTTTCTATTCCCCCCTGAGAAGCTTCCTTCTCCCATAAATAATCATCCCCATCTTCTTCCTCCTCCTCCTCTTCATCTGCAACCTCGTCCCCGAGACTTCCCTGAGCTGACAATGGCTGACTGTCATCAAGTCTTCCCTCCTCCTCGGCTGCAGACGCCTGCTCCTTAATGTGCGTCAAACTTTGCACCAGCAAACGCATTAGTGGAATGCTCATGCTTATGATGGCGTCGTCCGCACTGACCAGACGTGTGCATTCCTCAAAACACTGAAGGACTTGACAGAGGTCTTGGAGCTTCGACCACTGCACAGCAGACAACTCCATGTCTGCCATCCAACTGCCTTCCCGTGTATGTGTATCCTCCCACAAAAACATGACAGCACGCCTCTGTTCGTACAGCCTCTGAAGCATGTGCAGTGTAGAGTTCCACCTTGTTGCAATGTCAATTATTAGGCGGTGCTGGGGAAGCTTCAACAATCACTGATGGTTCTCCATACGGCTGGAGTGTACGGGCGACCAGCGGATGTGCGAGCAAAGTCTTCGCATGTTCAGGAGCAGGTCTGGTAACCCCGGATAACTTTTCAGGAAGCACTGCACCACCAGGTTCAAGGTGTGAGCCAGGCAAGAAATGTGTTTCAGTTCTGAAAGGGCTATGGCAGCCATAAAATTCTTTCCTTTATCACTGACTACCTTGCCTGCCTCAAGATGTACACTGTCCAGCCATGACTGAGTTTCTTGCTGCAAGAACACGGCCAGAACTTCCGCGGTGTGTCTGTTGTCGCCCAAACACTTCATTTCCAACACAGCCTGCTGACGCTTACCACTAGCTGTCCCATAATGGGACACCTCGTGTGCAACACTGGCAGCTGCGGATGGAGAGGTAGGACAACTGCGCTCTGTGGTCGAGGTTTTGCTTCTGGAGGAGGAGGAGGTGTGTCGAATGCCTACTGCCAACTGTTTCCTAGACCGTGGGTTAGGCAGAACTGTCCCACTATGGCTGTCCCCTGTGGACCCTGAATCCACCACATTAACCCAGTGTGCCGTGATGGACACGTAACGTCCCTGACCATGCCTACTGGTCCATGCATCAGTTGTGAGGTGCACCTTTCTACTGACTGATTGCCTTAGTGCATGGAGAATGCGGTCTTTGACATGCTGGTGGAGGGCTGGGATGGAAGTGTCGACTGGGTAGCTCATGGCATTGTACTGCGTAGGCCATCAAGGCTTTGAAAGCTTCGCTTTCAACCAAGCGGTAGGGCATCATCTCTAATGATATACTGTAAGTCTAGCAATGTGGGCGTTCAAACCCTGTGTACGCGGAGGAGAGGGTGAGTACTTTCTTTTCCTAATGAGAGTCTCTTGGAGGGTGAGCTGGACTGGCAAGGTGCATATGGTGGGACTTGCAGTGGTGGTGGTGATGGACATGGCGGATTGAGAGAGGGGTGGTGAATTTGATGGTATTCTCGATGTAGGCCTACATGCTGTGTTTCCTACCAATAAACTTGTGGTTCCCTGACTGCTTTTCCCTAGCAATGACACCTCCACATTTGCTGCTGTTGTTGTTCTAACCGGTGGGCTTACAGTGAGGGAAGAAATGTAGCGTTGCTGACTAGCTTCATTGTGAGCGGGTGCAACAACGTTATGGGATGTTTGGCAGCTAGTCCAGGCTTGCAAGTGCATGGTGGTTAAATGTCGATGCATGCAAGTTGTATTTAAACTTTTGACATTCTGACCTCTGCTAAATGTCCTGGAGCATTTCTTACAGATCACCTTGCACTGATCATTCGGATCTTGGTTAAAAAATTGCCAGACTGCACTCTTCCTACTATTGAATACCTTTTCAGGCATTGCACACTGTGCTACTTTAACCGGATGGCCACGCTGTCCGAAAAATGGTTTTGGTTTTGCCAAACTTTTTTGGCCAGAGACGGGCCTGCCAGATGAATGCAAATGTGATGTAGATGGCTGCTGACGATCCTCCTCCTCCGCTTCTGAGCTACTGCCAGCGGCACCCTCTTCCCTCAATGGATGCCAATCTGGGTCAACAACTGGGTCATCTATCACCTCCTCTTCAATCTCATGTTCAGCTATCTCTGTGTCACCGTGTAAGGTGCTATAACGTTCGGGAATGGGCACCATCGTCTCATCAGGGTCAGTTTCTTGCTCAGTACACTGCGAGGGCAATGTAGTGATGTGAGTCGATGGAACAGCATGACAATCTAGCTGTGGCTGTGCATCAGTGCACTCCGTGTCCGAATCATCTTCTAGTGGGCTGTTAACTATTTCCCTTTCTAACCCAGGCACGGTATGTGTAAAGAGCTCCATGGAGTAAACTGTTGTGTCACCTGACGCATCCTTCACTGTTGTTTTGAGGGAAGGACACAAGGAATCAACTTGTTCCTGACCGGGAGCAGCCACCGACGACTGGCTACATTTCAATTTTAAACTATCCGAAGAGGAGGCAAAAGAGCTAGAGGCAGAGTCAGCAAGGAAAGCCAAAACTTTTTCCTGCTGCTCCGGCTTTAACAGCGGTTTTCCAACTCCCAAAAAAGGTAGCCTTCGAGGCCTTGTGTAGCCGGACGATGACGCTGGCTCAACAACTTGAGACTTAGGTGCTATTTTGATTTTCCCTCTACCACCCGATGCTCCACCAGCACCACCACCATCAGCATTACCAGATGGCAATGACCACCCACGGCCACGACCTCTTCCACCAGCCTTCCTCATTCTTGGGAAAATGTAACCAAACTAACAACCATTATATGGTACAGAAAAACAAGGTAGAAGGTGTATGTTACCTTGTTGTGAATATAAATTTACCTTTTTATGTGTGGGTGAGTGCTGAACAAATCAGGCCCACTGTATGACAGTATAGTTTCTGTGGCTGAAAATGACTGACAGAGCAACCACAGACACGACTGGCACAGATGCACAGATTTGGCAATATTATTCTCCCTTTCTTTTTTTTATATGGGAGACAAGTGAATAAATCAGGCCCAATATATGACAGTATTGTTTCTGTGGCACAAAATGACTGACAGAGCAACCACAGACACGACTGGCACAGATACACAGATTTGGCAATATTATTCTCCTTTTCTTTTTTTTATATGGGAGACAAGTGAATAAATCAGGCCCAATGTATGACAGTATTGTTTCTGTGGCACAAAATGACTGACAGAGCAACCACAGACACGACAGGCACAGATGCACAGATTTGGCAATATTATTCTCCCTTTCTTTTTTATATGGGAGACAAGTGAATAAATCAGGCCCAATGTATGACAGTATTGTTTCTGTGGCACAAAATGACTGACAGAGCAACCACAGACACGACTGGCACAGATGCACAGATTTGGCAATATTATTCTCCCTTTTTAGGTGTGGGACAGTGCAGAAAAATACAGGCCCACTGTTTTACACTACACAGTTTCAGGGGCAGACAGTGGCTTGAAGATATATTTAAAAAAAAAAAATACAATTACTATCTCCCAGCAATTATCTCAGAAAAGTATGGCAGGCAGCAATTAAAGGGACGGCTGCACACAAAAAGTGTGGGCAAACAAACAAGATAGCTCTGCAGAAAGGAAGGAGCAGCAGGATTTGTGCTTTGAAAAAAGCAGTTGGTTTGCACAGCGGCGTACACACAGCAACGCAGCTATCAGGGAGCCTTCTAGGGCAGCCCTATAAGCTACAGAGCTGATTAAGAAAAATCTAGCCTCCACTATCCCTGCAAAGAAAAGGTGGTGTTGACCAGTGGAAATCGCTACAGCACAAGCGGTTTTGGGGGTTAATTTACCCTGCCTAACGCTATCCCTTCTTCTGATGAAGCGGCAGCAACCTCTCCCTATGCTCAGCTCGGCAGCAGTAAGATGGCGGTCGGCGGGAACGCCCCTTTATAGCCCCTGTGACGCCGCAGAAAGCAAGCCAATCACTGCCATGCCCTTCTCTAAGATGGTGGGGACTGAGACCTATGTCATCACGCTGCCCACACTCTGCGTCCACCTTCATTGGCTGAGAAAAGGCGCTGAAAGCGTCATACGAAACGCGACTTTGGCGTGAAGGTCGCCGACCGCGTGGCCGATCCCACGCTGGGATCGGGTCGGGTTTCACGAAACCCGACTTTGCCAAAAGTCGGCGACTTTTGAAATTGTTCGATCCGTTTCGCTCAACCCTAGACACCACGATTTCACACACTGCTGAATACTCAGAAAGTGTGAAAATAATGGCAGGTATGGTCACGTGTAGTGTTGAGCATTCCGATACATCAAGTATCGGGTATCGGCCGATACTTGCGGTATCGGAATTCCGATACCAAGTTCCGATACTTTTGTGGTATTGGAAATCGGAATCGGAAGTTCCCAGTGTATGGTTCCCAGGGTCTGGAGGAGAGGAGACTCTCCTTCAGGCCCTGGGGTCCATATTCATGTAAAAAATAAAGAATTAAAATAAAAAATATGGATATACTCACCCGTCCGGGGACCCCTGGACCTTACCGATTGTAACCGTCAGCCTCAGTTCCTAAGAATGAGCAGTTTAAGACCTTCGATGACGTCGCGGCTTGTGATTGGTCGCGTGCCGCTCATGTGACCGCTCACGCGACCAATCACAGGCCGCGACGTCATCGCAGGTCCTAAACTCCTGAGCAGTATCGGAAGGTGTCGCTCAACACTAGTCATGTGTGCTTATCTATAATGTTTTACAGCCATCATATCACTCTCCCTCTCTGTATGTGGTACCACAACATCATCTAGGCAGCAGGCATGCTGTCTGGGTGTTAGTTTTGACACCAATCTTTCCTTCATCTCCTATATACAATCTCTTGTCCACTCTTGTCACTTGCACCTGAAGAACATCTCTAGAATCCTTCCTTTTCTCACCACAGAAACAAAAACCACCTTGACTTCTGTAATTCTTTATTAACTGGCCTCCCCCTCACGCAACTTTCCCCTCTCCAGTCCATCCTTAATGCAGCCTAGAGGGTCATCCATCTGGCTAATTGTTACTCGGAAGAATTGCTCTGTGCCAATCATTGCACTGGCTTCCCATGCATTATAGGATCCAATCTAAATTTCTTGTTCTCACTCAAAAAGCTCTCCACAGTGTGGCACCCCAGTGCTTTTCCTCCCTCTTTTCGGTTTATCTGCTTACCCGCTCTCTGTGCTCCACAAGCAACTTTTGACTTAAATAAGCACTTATCTGTACCTCCCACTCCCAGATCCAAGACTTCTTTTGAGTTGTAACAGTTCTTTGGAATGCTCTACCCAAAGAAATTATGACTAACCATAACTTTATGATACAGGAAAGATATATATCTTGGTACCGTGTTAGCCAGTAGATAGAAACATGTTTAGAATTGAGAGTCCTCAGTGGTTGATACCTTTTAATGGCTAACTCAAAAGATGGTAACAAATTGCAAGCTTTCGAGACTACACAGGTCTCTTCATCAGGCATAGACTAATATAAATCCTGAAGAATCACATATTTAAGCACAACATAGCACAGAAAAAAAAAAAAAAAACATGGATAAGGCTAGTTTCACATTTGCGTTTAAAAACACAGCGTTTAAAACGCAAATGCAGGTGGTGAAAAAAACGCATGTAAACGCGAGCAAACACTGCGTTTTTTAGACGCATGCGTTTTTGCATTGGGTAAAAAAAACGCGGCGTTTTGACGCATTTACATGCGTTTTTTCCTGCGTTTGCGTTTTTGAAACGCATGCTGAGAAGTGTGTGACAGCTGCCAATTATCAAAATCATCTAGAAAACCCACTATAAATAGAAATAGCTAGGGTTGGGGTTAGGGTTAGGGTTAGGGGTAGGGTTAGGGTTAGGGTTAGGATCCCTAGGGTAAGGGTTAGGGTTAGGGTTAGTATCCCTAGGGTTAGGGTTAGGGGTAGGGTTAGGGTTTGGATCTCTTTATCACCTTGATGGTGGGGGGTGGCTTATCAGTGTGTATTCTTTTTTTTTCTATTGAAACACATGCGTTTAAAACGCAACCAAACGCATGTGCTTAAAAACGCATGCGTTTACATAGACAGCAATACCTTTTTTTTGCCGCAAAAAAACGCCTCTAGAAATTACTACATGTTGCATTTCTGCAACCAAACGCAAGCATAGAAACGATGCATGCGTCGTCAAACGCGGCAAAACGCATACAAAAAACCGCATGCGTTTTTTATGTTAAATATAGGAAAAAAATGCATGCGTTTTTTTGCGCTAAAACGCAGCGGCAAAAAACGCAAATGTGAAACCAGCCTAAGACAGGTGGCATGAAGCAGAATTACCATGAGTGATAAACAGTTATGTCCATAAATGTTGGGCAAGTTCTTAGATAAGGAATGTTTTATTGTCCTCTGATTGGCGTCTCTGTTGTGATGACCCCTCATAGTCTGAGGGGCAAGTTCCTTAGTTGATGTAAAAAGACATAAATCCATGCGACACATTCATTCCACCACTAAGACAGTCAAAGGTCGTCATGAGTTTATATTCCCAGACTCTTCTGTCTCTCTGAGTTTTGAAGTTACCTTTCAACACAAGTAATTTCATGTCCATAATGTTATGATTTGGGAGACAAAAATGTATTGCCACAGGTAGATCCATTCTTTTTTCTCTTATTGTATGGCGTTGAGAATTCATTCTTGTTCTAAGCTTTTGCCCTGTCTCCCCCACATACAGACCCCCAGTTGGACATTTAGTACAAATAATTAGGTAAACCACATTAGATGTGATGCAGCTGAAAGTACCTGGTATCTTGTAGTCCTGATGTGAATTGGGGATCTTTATCTTGTCCGTGGTCATTATAAATGGACAGGTTTTACATTTTTTCTGATTGCAAGGAAAGGTACCTGCAGCTGTTGGAGAGGACAGGGAGCTCTTGACAATGATGCTTCTTAGATTTGGGGGCTGCCTAAAACACAGTAGTGGGGGGTCTGGAAAAATGGATTGTAATCGGGCATCTTTTTGTAGTAAAGGTTGTAATTTCCATGCAGCTCCCCTTAGCACCTCCAGATTTGGATTGTAGGTAACTACTAGAGGTACCCGGTTATTTTCTTTTTTAGCTTTGTAATGTAGCAGGTGATTCCTTGATATTCTGGTGGCTCTTGTAATCTGGTTTTCAATTGTTCTTGGATGGTAGCCCTGATTCAAAAAGGTCTTTCTGAGGCGACCAAGGTGTTAATCCCTATCCATGGTGTTGGAACATATACGATTGTATCTGATGGCTTGGCTGTAGACAATGGAGTTTTTTATGTGTTTTGGATGGAAACTGTCCCATTTAAGGTATGTTGGATGGTCGATTGGCTTCTGATACAGGGATGTCTCTATTTTATTGTTCTGCAGCTTAATGATGGTGTCCAAAAAGTTAATTTCAGTACAGGAGTAGTTGAGTGTCAAGTTGATAGTGGGGTGAAATTGATTAAACTGTTCATGGAACATCTTTAGCTGTGGCTCAGACTCCGTCCAGATGATTAAAATGTCATCAATGTAGCGGTAGTACGCCAGAGGCCTGATGGGACATGAGGACAAAAAGTCGCTTTCAAGCTTGGCCATGAAAAGATTTGCATACTGTGGGGCCATTTTACTTCCCATTGCTGTGCCAGTCTCCTGTAGATAGATCTTTTTGTCAAATTCAAAGTAATTGTGGGTGAGGATGAATTTTATAAGTTTCACCACAGAATTTGCATCAGTCCCTGTGTTTTCCAGGAAGAATTTGCAGGCATTTAATCCATCCTGGTGTGGGATATTGGAGTACAAAGATTCCACATCCATGGTGGCCAGGATGGTTCTTTCTGGTAGAAGACCTATTGCTGATAGTTTATTCAATAGGTCAGTTTTGTCCTGAATGAAGCTGGGTGTATCCTTCACCAGGGGTTTAAGAATACCATCTACCCATCCAGATACCTGCTAAGTAAGGGTGCCCACACATGAAATAATTGGTCTTCCTGGATTTCCAGATTTGTGGATTTTGGGAAGCATGTAGAATGTCCCTGTTCTTGGACTTTCTGGTATCAGGTCATTGGCTCTTATGGATTCGTCGGGCAGACAAGATACCAACTTGTTTAGTTCCTTGTAGTAGTCCTGTGTAGGATCCGACTCCAATTTTTTGCAGTAGAGTGTGTCCATAAGTTGTCTGTTTGCTTCCTTCATGTAGTCTGATGTGTTCATCATGACTATTGCACCTCCCTTGTCAGCAGGTTTGATGATGATTTCTTTGTTGGTTTTCAGAGACTGTATGGCCTTTCTCTCCTGGGCACTGATGTTGGATGCTTGTCTCCTGTTAGTATCTATGATGGTGGATTTTATCACATGTCTGAAGGAGTCTATATATTTATCCAAATGAGGGTTGCGTCCAGGTGGAGGTGTCCAGTCTGACCTCTTCTTTGCTGTTAGGATCCCTTTTCCTTCAATCCAGGTGGGTATTAGTCTATGCCTGATGAAGAGACCTGTGTAGTCTCGAAAGCTTGCAATTTGTTACCATCTTTTTAGTTAGCCATTAAAAGCTATCAACCACTGAGTACTCTCAATTCTAAACATTTTTCTAACCATAACTTTGGGCATTCCCTTAAAACACATCTGTTTAGGGCGGCTTATTACATTCCCTAATCAAAGTCTGTTTTATATAAAGCCCATTCATTATTTCTCTGAACTTAAAGAAGTTGTCCACTACTATAACCTTTTTTTTTTTTTCATAAATCTTGCTATTATGTGCCACTGAAAACATCTACTGTGTTTATTTTAGCAATATTACCTTTTATCATGCTGTAGCAGCACATTTTAGTGCTGGATTCAGCACTCATGGGGTTAATCGACAACTTCCTTTCTCCTGAGTCATTGTGCTCTAATACTACAAGTTCCATGATGCATTGCACTGCTACTAAGCCTGAACCTAGCACACCCACTCCAAAACACACCCCAACCCCTCCCTCCTCTCCCTCCTCTAGCTTCAAAAAGATTTGTGATGTCATTTCTGTCCAACCTCCTCTTTGACATTTGTCCAACCCACACTCCATTACACACAGATAGATAAATAGATAATAGCTAGATAATAGATAGATAGATAGATAGATAGATAGATAGATAGATAGATAGATAGATAGATACATACAGATATATATCTATATATCTATTTCCATAGATATGTCCATATCCATGTTTCTAAACCCCTTCACCCCTGGAGCTTTTTTGTTTTCGTTTATCGCTCCCCTTCTTTCCAGAGCCATAATTTTTCCGTCAATATGGCCATGTGAGGGCTTATCTTTTGCGGAACAAGTTCTACTTTTGAACGCCATCATTGGTTTTACCATGTCGTGTAGCAGAAAATGTGAAAAAAATTCAAAGTGCAATGAAATGGCAAAAAAAGTGCAATCCCACACTTGTTTTTTGCTTGGCTTTTTGGCTAGGTTCACTAAATGCTAAGGCTGTGTGCACACGTTGCGGATCTGATTGCAGATCCGCAGCGTTTTTTGCTGCACTGAATTGCATCAAATCCGCAGTGTAGTGTACAACCAATGTAAGTCTATGGGAGCCGCAGACTTGTTGTGCACATGCTGCGGAAAAAGCCGCACCGAAACCGCACCAAGAACTGCATCAAAACCGCACCAAAAACTGTATCAAAACCGCACCAAAACTGCGAAACTGCACCAGGTTTTGATGCAGTTTTTGGTGCAGTTTTGATGCAGTTTTGGGTGCAGTTTTGATGCTTTTTTTGGTGCGGTTTATGCGCGGTTTTAATGCCGTTTTTGGAAATAAGTAAATAAACGGAAAATGTGCATGATTTGAATGGAAACATGCATGAAAAACGGATTCCAAGGCCGGATTCATCATTTCACAGCTCAGTTTCATACTTTTTTTGCCGGATCCGTCGCTGTGCGTTTTTTCGCCAGACAGAAAAAACGTTCCTCTGTATGTGTTTTCCATCCGGCGGAAACAGCTTTTTTGACGGATCCGGCAAAAAACGGATGAAACTCTATGAGAAAAAGACGGATCCGTCGGAAAAAAATGGATCCGTTTTTTTCAAAACTGTGCACAACTCACGGCAAAAACCTGATGTGTGAAAGCAGCCAAATACATGGATAGATACATCTATGTATCTATAGATATATCTATAGATAAATATATCTATAGATAGATATATCCATAGATATATAATAGAAAGGCCGATGTTTCTATAAGGCTACTTTCACACTTTGGGAAAAAAACGGATCCTGCAAATGTGCTCGCAGGATGCGTTTTTTACCCATAGACGTGTATTAGTGAAGGATCGCGATGGATAGCCACACGTCACGTCCATCGTGCAACGGATGTGTCGTGTTTTGGCGGACCGTTGGCACATCCGTCACGTCTGCCATTTTCTACCGCGCATGCGCGGCCAAAACTCCGCCCCCTCCTACCTGGACTTCAGAATGGGCAGCGGATGCGTTGAAAAACTGCATCCGCTGCCCACGACGTGCACAAATTTCACAACGTGCGTCGGTACGTCGGCCCAACGCATAGCGATGGACTCGTGCCGACGCAAGTGTGAAACAGGGCTTAATGAGCGTTTAATTTAATAAAAAAATTACAAAAACGACGTGGGCTCCCGCGCAATTTTCTGCGCCAGAGGGGGAAAGCCGACGGCCGAGGCCAATATTTGTAGCCTGCTATGAATATCAGCCCGCAGCTGTCTGCGTAGCCTTTACTGGCTATTAAAATAGAGGGACCCCCCAAAAAAAATGACGTGGTGTCCCCCTATATTTTATAGCCAGAAAGGCTACGCAGACAGCTGCGGGCTGATATTAATAGCCTAGAGAGGGGCCATGGATATTGGTCCCCCCCCCAGCTACAAATACCAGTCCGCAGCCATCCCAGAAATGGCGCATCTGTAAGTCTACGTTCACATTAGCGTTCGGCGCCGCAGCGTCGCCGCATGCGTCATGCGCCCCTATATTTAACATGGGGGCGCATGGACATGCATTGTGCTGCGTTTTGCGACGCATGGGTTTTTTTGGCCGCAAGCGTTGGGCGCAGAGGACGCAGCAAGTTGCATTTTTTTTGCGTCCAACTTTCAGCCAAAAAGGACGCATGCGTCGCAAAACGCAGCGTTTTAGCGTGCGTTTTGTTGCGTTTTTGTTTGCGTTATGCGTTGCGTCTCCGACACTGCGGCGCACAACGCAAATGTGAACGTAGCCTTAGATGCGCCAATTCCGGCACTGAGGCTGGTTTCACACTTGCGTTTTTGGACGCTGCGTTTTAGCGCTAAAAAACGCATGCGTTGATTTCCTATACTTAACATTAAAAACGCATGCGTTTTTTCGCATGCGTTTTGACGCGTTTTCGGCAACGCATGCGTTTTTGAACGCGCGTTTGTTTGCGTTAAAAACGCATGCGTTTTTATAAGAAAAAAAACAGAAAAAACACTGAAAAACCACCCACCACCATCAGGGTGATAAAGGGATCCAAACCCTAACCCTACCCCTAACCTCACCCCTAACCGTTTAATGAACATTTTATGACAGTGCCACGATATTTCAGTGCCACGTATATAAGTGCCACGTATGTAAGTGCCACGTATGTAAGTGCCACGTGCCACATATGTGAGTGCCACATATGTAAGTGCCACGTGCCACGTATGTAAGTGCCACGTATGTAAGTGTCACGTATTTAAGTGCCACGTATGTAAGTGCCACATATGTAAGTGCCACGTATGTAAGTGCCATGTATGTAAGTGCCACGTATTTCAGTGCCACGTATGTAAGTGCCACGTGCCACGTATTTCAGTGCCACGTATTTCAGTGCCACGTATTTCTGTCACGTTTAGGGATAGGCCCTAACCCTACCCCTAGCTATTTCTATTTATAGTGGGTTTTCTTGTGGATTTTGATGATTGGCAGCTGTCACACACTTCTCAGCATGCGTTTTAAAAACGCAAACGCATGAAAAAACGCATGTAAACGCGGCAAAACGCCGTGTTTTTTGTCTACATGCAAAAACGCATGCGTCTAAAAAACGCAGCGTTTTACCACGTTTACATGCGTTTTTTCACACATGCGGTTTTTTAAAAAGCGCATGCAGATAAAAACGCAAGTGTGAAACCAGCCTAAGCCCCTCTCTTCCCACTCCCGTGTAGCGGTGGGATATGGGGTAATAAGGGGTTAATGTCACCTTGCTATTGTAAGGTGACATTAAGCCGGGTTAATAACGGAGAGGCGTCAATAAGACGCCTATCCATTATTAATCCAATATTAATAAAGGGTTAATAAAACACACACACATTAGGAAAAAGTATTTTAATATTCTTCATTTCACAATACTTACCATACTTCAGCCCCTGCAAAAAACGTAAAATAATAAACCGTATACTACCTGTCCACTGTAGTCCAATTAATAACGAGGGTCCCGCGACGATCTCCCCTATAGAGCAGTGACATCGGGTGATGTCACTGCTCTATAGGACCCTCAGTGACACTGACAGGAGACAATGGCTCCTGCAGTGCATCACTGAGGTTACTATAGTTCACTGGTCTCACTTTATGGCAAAAAGCTGCGTGGGAACTTTCTCATACAGCATACCATAAAGTGAGACTAGGGACTATTTTCTCACAGGGGCGTAGGAATACATTGTGGGGAATACATTGTGGAAGGATACCTTCCTCCCCTCATTGTCTTCCTGGAGCCCCTGGAGAGTGGTTGCATCAGCAGATGCTCCTGTTCTCCACGGGAGATCGTCGTGGGACACTCGTTTTAATTGGATTTCTGCGGATCAGGGAGTATATTTGTTGTTTATTATTTTAATATTTTTTATGACACTGGCTTCGGGGATCAAAGTGACAAGTGATGGTGAGTATGTAATCTATGTTATATGTACTGTATGTCTGTATGTATGTACTGTATGTCTGTATGTATGTATGTACTGTATGCGCATGTCGTCGCATGCCGCATGTCGTCGCATGCCGTCGCATGGCGCATTCCGTCGCATGGCGCATGTCGGCGCATGGCGCATGTCGGCGCATGGCGTCGCATGGCGCATGTCGTCGCATGGTGCATGCAGCGTGTCGTCGCATGGCGCATGTTGTTGCATGGTGCATGTCGTCGCATGGCGCATGTTCTGTATGTGTGTATGTACTGTATATGTGTGGGTTTTTTTTGTTTTGTTTTTTTTTACATTCAACACATTAGCCGGATGATGGGACTACTACTGTCCCATCATTGGCTAATGTGTCACTGACTGTCACTGTAGCAGGCAGAGCACGATGGGACTTGTAGTCTCATCGGACAATGCCTGCACACAGAGACACACACACACACACACACCAAATACCACCCCACCCCCCGCAGCAGACCCAGCACATACCGGCAGCAGAGCCCCGGCGCCGGCCCCCACCCCCACATGCCGGCGCAGAGCACCGGCGCCGGCACGTACATACAGACCTCAGCGCCCGCACCTTCATCATCCCTGCCTAGCCCCGCCCGCCCCCAGCACAGCCCCGCAGGCAGCCACCAGCCCCGCCCACAGCCCAGTCACTCTTGATGAGTGACTGCTCTGACTGTGCGGCTGGGACACACCTGCTGCTGACGTCACGTCAATTTCCAGAGTCTGGAAATTGACGTGACGTCGGCGGAAATAAGCGGCGGCTGCAGCCTGGGGGTCACGTGACCCGGACCCGGAATTGCACAATTCATCAGGGGCCCCGGGGGGATATATTGGGGGGTTAATTGAAAGTAGTGGACAACCCCTTTAATTCTCCATCAAACTCCCCCGCACCCAAAAGCACTACAAATATTGGCTGATGACTAGCTCATGTAGATTTTATTTATCTCACATTTCCTCAAGATGACTTGACCATTATTGTAAACTAGATGGTGGCCCAATTCTAACGCATCGGGTATTCTAGAATATGCATGTCCACATAGTATATTGCCCAGCCACGTAGTATATTGCCCAGTCACGTAGTATATTGCCCAGTCACGTAGTATATTGCCCAGCCACGTAGTATATTGCCCAGCCACATAGTATATTGTCCAGGCACGTAGTATATTGCCAATTCACGTAGTATATTGCCCAGTGACATAGTATATTGCCCAGCGACGTAGTATATTGCCCAGCAACGTAGTATATTGTTCAGCGCCTGTTGTGAATTTGCTTTTTGCTCCCTCTAGTGGTTACTAGTTTTTTGACTCTGGTTTTTCTGTCATTCCTTTTATCCGCACCTGGGTCGTTAGTTAGGGGTGTTGCTATATAAGCTCCCTGGACCTTCAGTTCAATGCCTGGCAACGTAGTTATCAGAGCTAGTCTGCTGTGCTCTTGTCTACTGATCCTGGTTCCAGTTATATCAGCTAAGTCTGCCTTTTGCTTTTTGCTATTTGTTTTGGTTTTGTATTTTTGTCCAGCTTGTTCCAAAACTATATCCTGACCTTTGCTGGAAGCTCTAGGGGGGCTGGTGTTCTCCCCCCGGACCGTTAGACGGTTCGGGGGTTCTTGAATTTCCAGTGTGGATTTTGATAGGGTTTTTGTTGACCATATAAGTTACCTTTCTTTATTCTGCTATCAGTAAGCGGGCCTCTCTGTGCTAAACCTGGTTCATTTCTGTGTTTGTCATTTCCTCTTACCTCACCGTCATTATTTGTGGGGGGCTTCTATCCAGCTTTGGGGTCCCCTTCTCTGGAGGCAAGAAAGGTCTTTGTTTTCCTCTACTAGGGGTAGCTAGATTCTCCGGCTGGCGCGTGTCATCTAGAATCAACGTAGGAATGATCCCCGGCTACTTCTAGTGTTGGCGTTAGGAGTAGATATATGGTCAACCCAGTTACCACTGCCCTATGAGCTGGATTTTTGTATTCTGCAGACTTCCACGTTCCTCTGAGACCCTCGCCATTGGGGTCATAACAGTTTGCCAGGCCCGTATTAAATGTTTAATGCATTGCAGAAGAGGGATTATAAGAAAGAAGATTCTGAGTTTTTTTTTTTTTTTTCTTCTTCCCCTTTACCTCAGAGTGGCTATGTCTCAGGGGCAGGACGAGGCTGAAGTGTATTGCCAAAAATTTCGGAAATGGTCCATGCTGACACATTGGAACGAGTGTGCACTGGCCGCTAATTTTAGAAATGGCCTTTCTGAAGCCATTAAGAATGTTATGGTGGGTTTTCCCATTCCCACAGGTCTGAATGATACTATGGCACTGGCTATTCAAATTGACCGGCGGTTGCGGGAGCGCAAAACCGCAAATTCCCTCATGGTGTTGTCTGAACAGACACCTAATTCGGTGCAATGTGATAGAAAAACCGCAAATTCCCTCATGGTGTTGTCTGAACAGACACCTGATTTAATGCAATGTGATAGAATCCTGACTAGAAATGAGCGGAAAATTCATAGACGCCGGAATGGCTTGTGCTACTACTGTGGTGATTCTACACATGTTATCTCAGCATGCTCTAAACGTATAGCTAAGGTTGTTAGTCCTGTCACCGTTGGTAATTTGCAACCTAAATTTATTCTGTCTGTAACTTTGATTTGCTCACTGTCATCTTATCCTGTCATGGCGTTTGTAGATTCAGGTGCTGCCCTGAGTCTCATGGATCTCTCATTTGCTAAGCGCTGTGGTTTTACTCTTGAACCATTAGAAAATCCTATTCCTCTTAGGGGTATTGATGCTACACCATTGGCTGCAAATAAACCGCAGTATTGGACACAGGTTACCATGTGCATGACTCCTGAACACCGCGAGGTGATACGTTTCCTGGTTTTACATAAAATGCATGATTTGGTTGTTTTAGGGCTGCCATGGTTACAGACCCATAATCCAGTCCTGGACTGGAAGGCTATGTCAGTCTCAAGTTGGGGCTGTCGTGGTATTCATGGGGATTCCCTGCCTGTGTCTATTGCTTCTTCTACGCCTTCGGAAGTTCCGGAGTATTTGTCTGATTATCAGGACGTCTTCAGTGAGTCTGAGTCCAGTGCACTGCCTCCTCATAGGGACTGTGACTGTGCTATAGATTTGATCCCAGGCAGTAAATTTCCTAAGGGAAGACTGTTTAATCTGTCGGTACCTGAACATACCGCTATGCGTTCATATATCAAGGAGTCTCTGGAGAAAGGACATATTCGTCCGTCTTCTTCCCCTCTTGGTGCGGGATTCTTTTTTGTGGCAAAAAAGGACGGATCTTTGAGACCTTGTATTGATTATCGGCTTTTAAATAAGATCACTGTCAAATTTCAGTATCCTTTACCGCTGTTGTCTGACTTGTTTGCCCGGATTAAGGGTGCCAAGTGGTTCACCAAGATAGACCTTCGTGGTGCGTACAACCTTGTGCGCATTAAGCAAGGTGATGAATGGAAAACCGCATTCAATACGCCCGAAGGTCATTTTGAGTACTTGGTGATGCCTTTTGGTCTCTCCAATGCGCCTTCAGTTTTTCAGTCTTTTATGCATGACATTTTCCGGAAGTATCTGGATAAATTTTTGATTGTTTATCTGGATGATATTTTGGTTTTTTCTGATAATTGGGATTCGCATGTGGAGCAGGTCAGGTTGGTCTTTAAAATTTTGCGTGAAAATTCTTTGTTTGTCAAGGGCTCAAAGTGTCTCTTTGGTGTACAGAAGGTTCCCTTTTTGGGGTTCATTTTTTCCCCTTCTGCTGTGGAGATGGACCCAGTCAAGGTCCGAGCTATTCTTGATTGGACTCAGCCCTCGTCAGTTAAGAGTCTTCAGAAGTTCTTGGGCTTCGCTAACTTCTACCGTCGTTTTATCGCTAATTTTTCTAGCATTGTGAAACCTTTGACGGATATGACCAAGAAGGGCTCCGATGTAGCTAACTGGGCTCCTGCTGCCGTGGAGGCTTTCCAGGAGTTGAAACGCCGGTTTACTTCGGCGCCTGTTTTGTGCCAGCCTGACGTCTCACTTCCCTTTCAGGTTGAGGTGGATGCTTCGGAGATTGGGGCAGGGGCCGTTTTGTCGCAGAAAGGCCCTGGTTGCTCTGTTATGAAACCTTGTGCCTTTTTCTCTAGGAAGTTTTCGCCTGCCGAGCGAAATTATGATGTGGGCAATCGGGAGTTGTTGGCCATGAAATGGGCATTTGAGGAGTGGCGTCATTGGCTCGAGGGTGCTAAGCATCGTGTGGTGGTCTTGACTGATCACAAAAATCTGATGTATCTCGAGTCTGCTAAACGCCTTAATCCGAGACAGGCCCACTGGTCATTGTTTTTCTCCCGCTTTGATTTTGTTGTCTCGTATTTACCTGGTTCAAAGAATGTGAAGGCCGATGCTCTTTCTAGGAGCTTTGTGCCTGATGCTCCTGGAGTCGCTGATCCTGTTGGTATTCTTAAAGATGGAGTTATCTTGTCAGCTATTTCTCCGGATCTGCGACGTGTGTTGCAGAGATTTCAGGCTGATAGGCCTGAGTCTTGTCCACCTGACAGACTGTTTGTCCCGGATAAGTGGACCAGCAGAGTCATTTCCGAGGTTCATTCCTCGGTGTTGGCAGGTCACCCGGGAATTTTTGGCACCAGAGATCTGGTGGCCAGGTCCTTTTGGTGGCCTTCCTTGTCAAGGGATGTGCGGTCATTTGTGCAGTCCTGTGGGACTTGTGCTCGAGCTAAGCCTTGCTGTTCTCGTGCCAGCGGTTTGCTCTTGCCCTTGCCTGTCCCGAAGAGACCTTGGACACATATCTCCATGGATTTCATTTCTGATCTTCCGCTATCTCAGGGCATGTCCGTTATCTGGGTGATATGTGATCGCTTCTCCAAGATGGTCCATTTGGTTCCTTTGCCTAAGCTGCCTTCCTCTTCCGATCTGGTTCCTGTGTTTTTCCAGAACGTGGTTCGTTTGCACGGCATCCCTGAGAATATTGTGTCTGACAGAGGATCCCAGTTCGTTTCCAGGTTCTGGCGATCCTTTTGTAGTAGGATGGGCATTGATTTGTCGTTTTCGTCTGCTTTCCATCCTCAGACTAATGGACAGACGGAGCGAACCAATCAGACTTTGGAGGCTTATTTGAGGTGTTTTGTCTCTGCCGATCAGGACGATTGGGTGACATTCTTGCCGTTGGCTGAGTTTGCCCTTAATAATCGGGCTAGTTCCGCCACCTTGGTTTCACCTTTTTTCTGCAACTCTGGTTTCCATCCTCGCTTTTCTTCGGGTCATGTGGAGCCTTCTGACTGTTCTGGGGTGGATTCTGTGGTGGATAGGTTGCAGCAGATCTGGAATCATGTGGTGGACAACTTGAAGTTGTCACAGGAGAAGGCTCAGCGCTTTGCCAACCGCCGCCGCGGTGTGGGTCCCCGACTACGCGTTGGGGATTTGGTATGGCTTTCTTCCCGCTTTGTTCCTATGAAGGTCTTCTCTCCCAAATTTAAACCTCATTTTATTGGGCCTTACAAGATATTGGAAATCCTTAATCCTGTATCTTTTCGTCTGGATCTTCCTGTGTCGTTTGCTATTCACAATGTATTTCATAGGTCCTTGTTGCGGCGGTACATTGTGCCTGTAGTTCCTTCTGCTGAGCCTCCTGCTCCGGTGTTGGTTGAGGGCGAGTTGGAGTACGTGGTGGAGAAGATCTTGGATTCTCGCCTCTCCAGGCGGAGGCTTCAGTACCTGGTCAAGTGGAAGGGCTATGGTCAGGAGGATAATTCCTGGGTGGTCGCCTCTGATGTTCATGCGGCCGATTTAGTTCGTGCCTTTCATGCCGCTCATCCTGATCGCCCTGGTGGTCGTGGTGAGGGTTCGGTGACCCCTCACTAAGGGGGGGGTACTGTTGTGAATTTGCTTTTTGCTCCCTCTAGTGGTTACTAGTTTTTTGACTCTGGTTTTTCTGTCATTCCTTTTATCCGCACCTGGGTCGTTAGTTAGGGGTGTTGCTATATAAGCTCCCTGGACCTTCAGTTCAATGCCTGGCAACGTAGTTATCAGAGCTAGTCTGCTGTGCTCTTGTCTACTGATCCTGGTTCCAGTTATATCAGCTAAGTCTGCCTTTTGCTTTTTGCTATTTGTTTTGGTTTTGTATTTTTGTCCAGCTTGTTCCAAAACTATATCCTGACCTTTGCTGGAAGTTCTAGGGGGGCTGGTGTTCTCCCCCCGGACCGTTAGACGGTTCGGGGGTTCTTGAATTTCCAGTGTGGATTTTGATAGGGTTTTTGTTGACCATATAAGTTACCTTTCTTTATTCTGCTATCAGTAAGCGGGCCTCTCTGTGCTAAACCTGGTTCATTTCTGTGTTTGTCATTTCCTCTTACCTCACCGTCATTATTTGTGGGGGGCTTCTATCCAGCTTTGGGGTCCCCTTCTCTGGAGGCAAGAAAGGTCTTTGTTTTCCTCTACTAGGGGTAGCTAGATTCTCCGGCTGGCGCGTGTCATCTAGAATCAACGTAGGAATGATCCCCGGCTACTTCTAGTGTTGGCGTTAGGAGTAGATATATGGTCAACCCAGTTACCACTGCCCTATGAGCTGGATTTTTGTATTCTGCAGACTTCCACGTTCCTCTGAGACCCTCGCCATTGGGGTCATAACAGCGCCGTAGTATATTGCCCAATTACGTAGTATATTGCCCAGCGACGTAGTATATTGCCCAGTTACTTAGTATACAGCACAGAGCCATGTAGTATATTGCACAGCGAAGTAGTATACAGCACAGAGCCACGTAGTATATTGGCCAGTCACGTAGTATATTGCCCAGTCACGTTTGTCACAGATTAAAAAATAAAAAATAAACATATACTCACCTTTTCAAGGGCCCCTTGTAGTCCACGGCAGCTTCCGGTACCGGGGTTGGTCTGAGCGCAGGACCTGTGATGACATCGCGGTCACATGACCGTGTAGCGGTCACATGACCGTGATGTTACGTCAGGTCCTTTCCGCGCAGGCGCGCAGGACTTGTGATGACGTCGCGGTCACATGACCATGACGTCATGGCACGTCCTTCTGCCATACCATCTTTGCCACTGCAACCTGCAACGGAAGATGGCGGGCACGCAAGTGGCTCAGCGGACTACATAGGGTGAGTATAGCAGTTTTTTTTTTATTATTATTATTTTTAACATTACATTTAGTACTATTGATGCCACATAGGCAGCGTCAATAGTACAAAGTTGGGGACACACAGGGTTAATAGCGGCGGTAACAGAGTGCGTTACCCGCGGCATAACCTGGTCCGTTACCGCCGGCATTAACCCTGTGTGAGCGGTGACCGGAGGGGTGTATGTGGGCGCCAGGCAGTGAGTGCGGGGAGTAAGGAGTGGCCATTTTTTCCCGGACTGTGCGCGTTGCTGATTGGTCGCGGCAGCCATGACAGGCAGCTGGCGAGACCAATCAGCGAACGAATAACTGCGACAGACAGACAGACAGAAGGACAGACAGACGGAAGTACCCTTAGACAATTATACAGGTCCTTCTCAAAAAATTAGCATATAGTGTTAAATTTCATTATTTACCATAATGTAATGATTACAATTAAACTTTCATATATTATAGATTCATTATCCACCAACTGAAATTTGTCAGGTCTTTTATTGTTTTAATACTGATGATTTTGGCATACAACTCCTGATAACCCAAAAAACCTGTCTCAATAAATTAGCATATCAAGAAAAGGTTCTCTAAATGACCTATTACCCTAATCTTCTGAATCAACTAATTAACTCTAAACACATGCAAAAGATACCTGAGGCTTTTAAAAACTCCCTGCCTGGTTCATTTCTCAAAACCCCCATCATGGGTAAGACTAGCGACCTGACAGATGTCAAGAAGGCCATCATTGACACCCTCAAGCAAGAGGGTAAGACCCAGAAAGAAATTTCTCAACAAATAGGCTGTTCCCAGAGTGCTGTATCAAGGCACCTCAATGGTAAGTCTGTTGGAAGGAAACAATGTGGCAGAAAACGCTGTACAACGAGAAGAGGTGACCGGACCCTGAGGAAGATTGTGGAGAAGGACCGATTCCAGACCTTGGGGAACCTGAGGAAGCAGTGGACTGAGTCTGGTGTGGAAACATCCAGAGCCACCGTTCACAGGCGTGTGCAGGAAATGGGCTACAGGTGCCGCATTCCCCAGGTAAAGCCACTTTTGAACCATAAACAGCGGCAGAAGTGCCTGACCTGGGCTACAGAGAAGCAGCACTGGACTGTTGCTAAGTGGTCCCAAGTACTTTTTTCTGATGAAAGCAAATTTTGCATGTCATTCGGAAATCAAGGTGCCAGAGTCTGGAGGAAGACTGGGGAGAAGGAAATGCCAAAATGCCTGAAGTCCAGTGTCAAGTACCCACAGTCAGTGATGGTGTGGGGTGCCATGTCAGCTGCTGGTGTTGGTCCACTGTGTTTCATCAAGGGCAGGGTCAATGCAGCTAGCTATCAGGAGATTTTGGAGCACTTCATGCTTCCATCGGCTGAAATGCTTTATGGAGATGAAGATTTCATTTTTCAGCACGACCTGGCACCTGCTCACAGTGCCAAAACCACTGGTAAATGGTTTACAGACCATGGTATTACTGTGCTCAATTGGCCTGCCAACTCTCCTGACCTGAACCCCATAGAGAATCTGTGGGATATTGTGAAGAGAAAGTTGAGAGACGCAAGACCCAACACTCTGGATGAGCTTAAGGCCGCTATTGAAGCATCCTGGGCCTCCATAACATCTCAGCAGTGTCACAGGCTGATTGCCTCCATGCCACGCCGCATTGAAGCAGTCATTTCTGCCAAAGGATTCCCAACCAAGTATTGAGTGCATAACTGAACATTATTATTTGATGGTTTTTTTGTTTGTTATTAAAAAACACTTTTATTTGATTGGACGGGTGAAATATGCTAATTTATTGAGACAGGTTTTTTGGGTTATCAGGAGTTGTATGCCAAAATTATCAGTATTAAAACAATAAAAGACCTGACAAATTTCAGTTGGTGGATAATGAATCTATAATATATGAAAGTTTAATTGTAATCATTACATTATGGTAAATAATGAAATTTAACACTATATGCTAATTTTTTGAGAAGGACCTGTATAGTAGATAAGCACATGTACTTCGTGACACTTCCACCTCATTGTAGATTGTAAGCTCTTACGAGCAGGGTCGCCATTATCTTTGCTTTAATTATGGATTATCTTTAACTATGTTATGCATGACTGTTGTGTGTGATCCTCTGAATTGTAAAACACTGCAGAATATGTTGGCACTATATAAATACAGATTATTATTATCACATCGTGCAGCTAATCATGTGGGATTATCACAGGGAGTATAACATGCGAGGGTAGGACAGAAGGTAAGAGCGCAGAGCTCATTCCACATAAGAATAGAAAAAGGCCTAAATCTGATTGTGGAGTACCATTGCAGTGGTGAAGCACATTGGAAATTGGACTGGTAGTCCCAGTCTGTGAATAATCCAAATATTCAAGTGATATAGAGAGGTGTTGTACCTTGATTTCTCTGTGATATAGTACATCAATAGCATCTTAACACCTTAGCCAGAGGAGAGAGGAATCTGGAGCTTGGCTGCTCCACCTGAAACAGGAGTCCTAGGTGGTTCCATTGAAGAGGCTACCAGTCATGAGGAAGAAAAAACCTAAGATGGAAACATAAATGAACATATACCCTGCTGTAAGTAAATAAGTACAACAAATGCTATAGTTCATATAAATAACAGAGTACTTAGTAAACACTATATTTGTTAAAAAAAAAGAGTAGAAGCTATTCCACCAGCATCAAGGTGTACCTGAATCGGAATGGTCCTAACCACTAGAATTAAAACCTTACCATGTGTCAAAAAGACGTCAATGTGAATAAGAGCTGGGCAGAACCATTAGGGTAGTCAGCAGGTACCATGCCAGGGCTGTCCCTGGACATGCAGCAGCTCATCGAAGGAACAAGGCTGGGATACTAGGCACCAAGGGCATAGGCAGAGACATGGTCAGGAAGTCTGAGGTCATGGCAGGCAGCACAAGTTCAGAAGATGTAGCCAGAGTCAGGAGCAGAGAGGTCAGACAAAACGTGAGAACAAACCGTGTCAGCAACAGGAAAGTCATAACAATACAATGCCTTGACAGAGCATAAGAGTAAATAGGAAATAATAGCTAAGCTCAGGCAAGGTGTGGAGGGGGAAGCTGCCTTATACTGCTGGTAGGGGATGGGCCAGGGAAGCATAGCAGTGGAGGATACAGTGATAATAAATTCATGCAGAGTCTGGCTATGCCTCCGTATAGCTGGATGAAGACTGAGCAACAGGAGGGAGAAGTAGTAGTAGTAGTAGTAGTAGTAGTAGTAGTAGTAGTAGTAGAGTCTGCAAGAGAATCGAATGAGAAGGTCAGACTCTGGGAGGAGTAGAGAAGTGAATATGGTGAGTAAGGCCATGATTGCAAGCTCTGCAGTTCACAGGTGTGACAATTATACAAATTTAACTTTTTGCATACCTATTTTAAATATTCCAATTTCGCATTCAAGCACCCAGAGGCATATCTAGTGTTTCGGTTCCGGAAGGGGCAAAACTCCTGAGTGGGCCCCTAACCAGGTAACCTTGATTACAACTGGGTGACGCACCCTAATAGTGGAGGAGGACCTCAGCAGATGACCGCGCTGCTACTTAAAATAATCTCTATATAAAGACCAACATGGATATTACCGCCATATTGTCAGTGGTAGATACCAGTCCTACAGAACATATAAATAATCACAGCACAGTTACAGATGGTGACTTACCGCTGACGTTCTTTCTGATGGAATCGTTCACTTTAAGTCTTTTCCATCTGGCCCAGACTGACATGACGTCTTTTTCCAGCCATGATTCGGCTGCAGAGAATACAACAAAGACACATTTCAGTTTTCATATTCCAGCTCCATCACCATCTTTTCCCAACCTGCACAAACTCCTCATCCTGCTGATATCCCAATATTGAGCCACTGCTGCCTTATGTGTATTACTGCACCTGCTATGTGGTTAGCTGTGCCTTCTAAATTCTAAAGCAACCCTCTATAATATAGTAATACTTGGTGGAAGTGCCCTAGAAAACAGTGCCCATATTTTGCCCCTTAGAAAGTAATATTGCCCTCTGTGTGCCCCTTTAATAGTCACAGCAATCTGAGTTCCCGTATAACAATAAGTGCCCACTTTACATTTAATAATGTCCCAAGTCTCCCCTATACAGCTCCCCTATGCACAGTATGATGCTCTCTTATACACAATATAATGCCCCCTCACTGTATAGTACCACCCACACAGTATACTGACCCCTTAGTAGCCCCCAAACTGATGGCTCCAACACTGTATGATGGCTGTTGTGAAATTGGATTCTGGGCTCCCCCGGTGGCCACTTGTGGAATTGAACTTGTGTGCATCATCCCCTCTGTTCACCTGCTCCTATCAGGATGTGGGAGTCGCTATATAACCTTGCTCCTCTGTCAGTTTCATGCCGGTCAACAATGTAATCAGAAGCCTTTCTGTGCATGTTCCTGCTACCAGACAACTCCCAGCTAAGTTGGACTTTTGTCCTTGTGTGTTTTTGCATTTTGTTCCTGTTCACAGCTGCTGTTTCGTTACTGTGTCTGGAAAGCTCTTGTGATCGGAAATTGCCACTCTGGTGTTATGAGTTAATGCTAGAGTCTTAAAGTAATTTCTGGATGGTGTTTTGATAGGGTTTTCTGCTGACCATGAAAGTGCCCTTTCTGTCTTCCTGCTATCTAGTAAGCGGACCTCGATTTTGCTAAACTTATTTTCATACTACGTTTGTCATTTCATCTTAAATCACCGCCAATATATGTGGGGGCCTCTGTCTGCCTTTTGGGGAAATTTCTCTAGAGGTGAGCCAGGACTGTCTTTTCCTCTGCTAGGATTAGGTAGTTCTCCGGCTGGCGCTGGGCATCTAGGGATAAAAAAACGTAGGCATGCTACCCGGCCACTTCTAGTTGTGCGGCAGGTTTAGTTCATGGTCAGTATAGTTTCCATCTTCCAAGAGCTAGTTCTCATATATGCTGGGCTATGTTCTCTCGCCATTGAGAATCATGACAGTTTGACCGGCCCAAAAAAGGGTTAAATTTCTGGCTGAGAAAGGAGAGAAAAAAGAAGTCTGCTACAATTTTTTTTTTTTTTTTTTCCTCTAGTTCTGAGTGTGCTCTTAATTGAATCACTTGCTAGTTTGCCTATGCTGCAGCCTTCCTCTCTTTCTCTCCTTCTAATCCTTGAATGGCTCTGTGTTCACCTGTTTCAAATGGATCTTCAGAGTGTAGCTACAGGTTTGAATAATCTCGCCACAAAGGTACAAAATTTGCAAGATTTTGTTGTTCATGCACCTATGTCTGAGCCTAGAATTTCTTTGCCTGAATTCTTCTCGGGGAATAGATCTCACTTTCAAAATTTTAAAAATAATTGCAAATTGTTTTTGTCCCTGAAGTCTCGCTCTGCCGGAGACCCTGCACAGCAGGTCAGGATTGTAATTTCTTTGCTCCGGGGCGACCCTCAAGACTGGGCTTTTGCATTGGCACCAGGGGATCCTGCGTTGCTCAATGTGGATGCGTTTTTTCTGGCCTTGGGGTTGCTTTATGAGGAACCTCATTTAGAGCTTCAGGCGGAAAAGGCCTTGATGTCCTTGTCTCAGGGGCAAGATGAAGCTGAAATATACTGCCAAAAATTCCGCAAATGGTCTGTGCTTACTCAGTGGAATGAGTGCGCCCTGGCGGCGATTTTCAGAGAGGGTCTCTCTGATGCCATTAAGGATGTTATGGTGGGGTTCCCTGTGCCTGCGAGTCTGAATGAGTCCATGACGATGGCTATTCAGATCGATAGGCGTCTGCGGGAGCGCAAACCTGTGCACCATTTGGCGGTGTCTACTGAGAAAACGCCAGAAAATATGCAATGTGATAGAATTCTGTCCAGAAGCGAGAGGCAGAATTTTAGACGAAAAAATGGGTTGTGCTTCTATTGTGGTGATTCAACTCATGTTATATCAGCATGCTTTAAGCGTACTAAGAAGCCTGACAAGTCTGTTTCAATTAGCACTTTACAGTCTAAGTTTATTCTATCTGTGACCCTGATTTGTTCTTTGTCATCTATTACCGCGGACGCCTATGTCGACTCTGGCGCTGCTTTGAGTCTTATGGATTGGTCCTTTGCCAAACGCTGTGGGTATGATTTGGAGCCATTGGAGGCTCCGATACCTCTGAAAGGGATTGACTCCACCCCATTGGCTAGTAATAAACCACAATACTGGAAACAAGTGACTATGCGTGTTAATCCGGATCACCAGGAGGTTATTCGCTTTCTGGTGCTGTATAATCTACATGATGTTTTGGTGCTGGGATTGCCATGGCTGCAATCTCATAACCCAGTCCTCGACTGGAGAGCTATGTCTGTGTTAAGCTGGGGATGTAAAGGAACTCATGGGGACGTACCTTTGGTTTCCATTTCATCATCTATTCCCTCTGAGATTCCTGAATTCTTGTCTGACTTTCGTGACGTTTTTGAAGAACCCAAGGTTGGTTCACTACCTCCGCACCGGGAGTGCGATTGTGCCATAGACTTGATCCCGGGTAGTAAATACCCTAAGGGTCGTTTATTTAATCTGTCTGTGCCTGAACACGCTGCTATGCGAGAATATATAAAGGAGTCCTTGGAAAAGGGACATATTCGTCCTTCGTCATCTCCCTTAGGAGCCGGTTTTTTCTTTGTGTCTAAGAAAGACGGCTCTTTGAGGCCGTGTATTGATTATCGACTTTTGAATAAAATCACGGTTAAATATCAATATCCGTTACCACTGCTTACTGATTTGTTTGCTCGTATAAAGGGGGCCAAGTGGTTCTCTAAGATTGATCTCCGTGGGGCGTATAATTTGGTGCGAATCAAGCAGGGGGATGAGTGGAAAACCGCATTTAATACGCCCTAGGGCCATTTTGAGTATTTGGTGATGCCTTTTGGTCTTTCAAATGCCCCTTCAGTCTTCCAGTCCTTTATGCATGACATTTTCCGCGATTATTTGGATAAATTTATGATTGTGTATCTGGATGATATTCTGATTTTTTCGGATGACTGGGACTCTCATGTCCAGCAGGTCAGGAGGGTTTTTCAGGTTTTGCGGTCTAATTCCTTGTGTGTGAAGGGTTCTAAGTGTGTTTTTGGGGTTCAAAAGATTTCCTTCTTGGGATACATTTTTTCCCCCTCTTCCATCGAGATGGATCCTGTCAAGGTTCAGGCTATTGGTGATTGGACGCAACCCTCTTCTCTTAAGAGTCTTCAGAAATTTTTGGGCTTTGCTAACTTTTATCGTCGATTTATTGCTGGTTTTTCTGATGTTGTAAAACCATTGACTGATTTGACTAAGAAGGGTGCTGATGTTGCTGATTGGTCCCCTGATGCTGTGGAGGCCTTTCGGGAGCTCAAGCGCCGCTTTTCTTCCGCCCCAGTGTTGCGTCAGCCTGATGTTGCTCTTCCTTTTCAGGTTGAGGTCGACGCTTCTGAAATCGGAGCTGGGGCGGTGTTGTCGCAGAGAAGTTCCGACTGCTCCGTGATGAGACCTTGTGCTTTTTTTTCCCGTAAATTTTCGCCCGCCGAGCGGAATTATGATATTGGGAATCGGGAGCTTTTGGCCATGAAGTGGGCTTTTGAGGAGTGGCGTCACTGGCTTGAGGGGGCCAGACATCAGGTGGTGGTATTGACTGACCACAAAAATTTAATTTACCTTGAGTCTGCCAGGCGCCTGAATCCTAGACAGGCGCGCTGGTCGTTGTTTTTCTCTCGGTTTAATTTTGTGGTGTCGTACCTACCGGGTTCTAAGAATGTTAAGGCGGATGCCCTTTCTAGGAGTTTTGAGCCTGACTCCCCTGGTAATTCTGAGCCCACAGGTATCCTTAAAGATGGAGTGATATTGTCTGCCGTTTCTCCAGACCTGCGGCGGGCCTTGCAGGAGTTTCAGGCGGATAGACCTGATCGTTGCCCACCTGGTAGACTGTTTGTTCTGATGATTGGACCAGTAGAGTCATCTCTGAGGTTCATTCTTCTGCGTTGGCAGGTCATCCTGGAATCTTTGGTACCAGGGATTTGGTGGCAAGGTCCTTCTGGTGGCCTTCCCTGTCACGAGATGTGCGAGGCTTTGTGCAGTCTTGTGACGTTTGTGCTCGGGCCAAGCCTTGTTGTTCTCGGGCTAGTGGATTGTTGTTACCCTTGCCTATCCCGAAGAGGCCTTGGACGCACATCTCGATGGATTTTATTTCGGATCTGCCTGTTTCTCAGAAGATGTCTGTCATCTGGGTGGTGTGTGACCGTTTCTCTAAGATGGTCCATCTGGTTCCCTTGCCTAAGTTGCCTTCTTCTTCCGAGTTGGTTCCTCTGTTTTTTTAAAATGTTGTTCGTTTGCATGGTATTCCGGAGAATATCGTTTCTGACAGAGGGACCCAATTCGTGTCTAGATTTTGGCGGGCATTCTGTGCTAGGATGGGCATAGATTTGTCTTTTTCGTCTGCTTTCCATCCTCAGACTAATGGCCAGACCGAGCGGACTAATCAGACCTTGGAGACATATTTGAGGTGTTTTGTGTCTGCGGATCAGGATGATTAGGTTGCTTTTTTGCCTTTGGCGGAGTTCGCCCTCAATAATCGGGCCAGCTCTGCCACCTTGGTGTCCCCGTTTTTCTGTAATTCGGGGTTTCATCCTCGATTTTCCTCCGGTCAAGTGGAATCTTCGGATTGTCCTGGAGTGGATGCTGTGGTGGAGAGGTTGCATCAGATTTGGGGGCAGGCGGTGGACAATTTGAAGTTGTCCCAGGAGAAGACTCAGCTTTTTGCCAACCGCCGTCGTCGTGTTGGTCCTCGGCTTTGTGTTGGGGACTTGGTGTGGTTGTCTTCTCGTTTTGTCCCTATGAGGGTTTCTTCTCCTAAGTTTAAGCCTCGGTTCATCGGCCCGTACAAGATATTGGAGATTCTTAACCCTGTGTCCTTCCGTTTGGACCTCCCTGCATCCTTTTCGATTCATAATGTTTTTCATCGGTCATTGTTGCGCAGGTATGAGGTACCGGTTGTGCCTTCCATTGAGCCTCCTGCTCCGGTGTTGGTTGAGGGTGAGTTGGAGTACGTTGTGGAAAAGATCTTAGACTCTCGTGTTTCCAGACGGAAACTCCAGTATCTGGTCAAATGGAAGGGATACGGTCAGGAGGATAATTCTTGGGTCACTGCCTCTGATGTTCATGCCTCCGATCTTGTCCGTGCCTTTCATAGGGCTCATCCTGATCGCCCTGGTGGTTCTGGTGAGGGTTCGGTGCCCCCTCCTTGAGGGGGGGGTACTGTTGTGAAATTGGATTCTGGGCTCCCCCGGTGGCCACTTGTGGAATTGAACTTGTGTGCATCATCCCCTCTGTTCACCTGTTCCTATCAGGATGTGGGAGTCGCTATATAACCTTGCTCCTCTGTCAGTTTCATGCCGGTCAACAATGTAATCAGAAGCCTTTCTGTGCATGTTCCTGCTACCAGACAACTCCCAGCTAAGTTGGACTTTTGTCCTTGTGTGTTTTTGCATTTTGTTCCTGTTCACAGCTGCTGTTTCGTTACTGTGTCTGGAAAGCTCTTGTGATCGGAAATTGCCACTCTGGTGTTATGAGTTAATGCTAGAGTCTTAAAGTAATTTCTGGATGGTGTTTTGATAGGGTTTTCTGCTGACCATGAAAGTGCCCTTTCTGTCTTCCTGCTATCTAGTAAGCGGACCTCGATTTTGCTAAACTTATTTTCATACTACGTTTGTCATTTCATCTTAAATCACCGCCAATATATGTGGGGGCCTCTGTCTGCCTTTTGGGGAAATTTCTCTAGAGGTGAGCCAGGACTGTCTTTTCCTCTGCTAGGATTAGGTAGTTCTCCGGCTGGCGCTGGGCATCTAGGGATAAAAAAACATAGGCATGCTACCCGGCCACTTCTAGTTGTGCGGCAGGTTTAGTTCATGGTCAGTATAGTTTCCATCTTCCAAGAGCTAGTTCTCATATATGCTGGGCTATGTTCTCTCGCCATTGAGAATCATGACAGATGGCCCCCTAGATAGCCTCCATATAGTATAATGCACCAGATAGTCCTCAATATAGTACAATGCACTCCCCATTGGCCTCCATATAGTATAATGCATTCCCCTTAGGCCTACTCTGTCTGTCCTGGAAATTCCGTGTCTCTGATTGGCGAGGCTGCCTGGGCCTCGACCAATCAGCGACGGGCACAGTATCGACGTACATGTCATAATGGTTGCCATGGCGATGATGATGTCATAAAGGTTGTCTCGACCAATCAGCGACGGGCACAGTCTGCCGCAAATTCTGGAATCATCATTGTCCATATACTACGGGGACATGCATATTCTAGAATACCCGATGCGTTAGAATCGGGCCACAATCTAGTATTATATAATGCACCCTCCATAGGCAGATGCTATATTGCATAATGCACCCCCATAGGCAGACTATGGCATAAGGCAGCCCCCTTTGGCAGACTCTATTGCATAAGTCAGCCTCCATAGGCAGACTCTGAAGTATAAGGCATTCCCCATAGGCAGACTCTGTAGCAAAAGGCAGCCCCATAGGCAGACTGTAGCGTAAGGCAGCCCCCATAGGCAGACTCTATAGCATAAGGCAGCCCCTATAGGCATACTTATAGCACAAGGCAGCCCCCCATAGGCAGACTCTGTAGTATAAGGAAGCCCCCCATAGGCAGGCTCTGTAGTATAAGGAAGCCCCATAGGCAGACTCTGTAGTACAAGGAATCCCCCCAATAGGCAGAATCTGTAGCATAAATAATCCCCCATAGGCAGACTCATTAGCATAAGGAATCCCCCCATAGGCAGACTCTGTAATATAAGGAAGCCCCCATAGGCAGACTCTGTAGCATAAGGAATCCCCCATAGGCAGATTCTGTAGTATAAAGAAGCTCCCCCAATTGGCAGACTCTGTAGAATAAGGAATCCCCCCATAGGCAGACTCTGTAGTATAAGGAAGCTCCCCTCATAGGCAGACTCTGCAGTATAAGGAAGCCCCCCATAGGCAGGTTCTGTAGTGTAAGGAATCCCCAAAGGCAGACTATAAAGCATAAGGAATCCCCCCGTAGGCAGACTCTGTAGTATAAGGAAGCCCCCCATAGGCAGACACTGTAGTATAAGGAAGCCCCCATGAAAAATAATTAAATACTCACATCTCTTCTTCCTGGCTCCTCTGCTGCTCTGAGCGCACGCACACCTCCAGACAGTGGGCGCCAAGCAGTGATGTTATCGCAACCCTTGTCAGCGTTGGTGACGTCAGACGCTAACAGGTTGATGATGACAAAAGGAGTGTAGTTCGCCCTCTCTCATCAATGCGGTCAGCTGTATCGGCATGTAGGCCCCCCACCTGCACAGGGGCCCAGTAGCGGCTGGGCGGCAGAGCGTTTCTCCCTGCTCTGCCACAGAATGTAACTGTATTGGCACACTGTGCACTCCAATACAGTTACAGTAGCTTAGCTTCTGGTGGGCCCCTCAGAGTGCAGGGCCAGGGCGTCCGCACCCTCTGCCCCTCGGTAGCTACGGTACTGCATGCACCCCATAACTATATTGTCGACTGTTTCAGCATTTTTAGGCAGTGTTAGAAACTCTTCTAATTTATTATATGGTATTTTACGGACAGGGGGAATTAAAGTGTTTTAACAATAAATCTTCAAACAAATTATTACAGTAAATAGAGACTGTGCAGGTTTGTTTTGGCACATCTGTTTAAATTGTCAAATGGGAGACATTTATGTGACAAAAATGTTACAAGTAAGCAGGTGTGGTATTTGTTTTTTTCACCATCCAGGGTTGGCTACGTGTGGTAAAACATTTTTGTAAACTACTTAAAATTTTTTTCAAAAATGTATGTTAAACTAAATGTGTTGTCATGTCACTGTTCCAGGATACCCGGGGCTAGGGGCTCCTTCCCAATCCCTAAACCTAGGGGTGCCTACCCAGGGCTGTCATCAGGTCATTACTGCCCTTACAGCAGTGTGGGGCCCGGTGAGCAGCAGTACAGAGGGGGCCCCACCGCTTATGCTTCTGCTCACTGGGCCCCATCATGCAATGAATTTCGGTATACGACGCACACCTTGGTAGTGGGAGATATTCTCGGAACTTCAAAGCCATCTAACCTGAATGGCTGCTCTGGACTTCCGGTCAGGAGACGGCAAGTACATGATGATGTCATCGCATATGCACCTTCCTGTACGATGACACCAGAAGCTGAGACCCCAAATAACATGATACGGGTCGATTTTTACCAACCCCTGTTTTGTGATCGCTGGTATTAACCATTTACCGACTACCGCAAAAAAAAGTCTGATGTGCCATTCAATGTCTCTATCCTCTGATGTAATCGCACATCAGAGGACAGAGAAATAGGGTCCCCGATCCCCCTCGATACTTACCAGTGTCTCCTGGTGTCCCTGGGTCCTCTTGCTTCCTCTCACAGCCGCTGGCGTCTTCCTCCGGTAAGAAAATTGCGGGCGCATGTGCAGTGCACACGCCGTGATCTGCTGACCAGCAACTAGAGGAAGATTTTTCTTCTTGTGTCATTTTGGCCACTGTGATTGACCTGATCACAGTGAACAAAATAAAAAAGTAAATAAACCTCACCTTTATCAACCCTTTAGTTAGAAAAAGGTAATAAAATAAAAAAGTATTTATTTCCATTTTCCAATTAGGGTTACAGTTGGGCTAAAGTGAGTTGGGCTAAAGTTTGGGTTAAAGTTAGGGTTAGGGTTAGGGCTAAAGTTAGGGTTAGTGTTAGGGCTAGGGTTGGGGCTAAAGTTAGGGATTAGGTTTAGGGTTAGGGTTAGGGTTTTTATTATGGTTAGGGTTTTTATTAGGGTTAGGGTTGAGATTAGGGTTAGGGTTGGGATTAGGGTTAGTGTTGGGATTAGGGTTAGGTTTGGGATTAGGGTTATGGTTAGGGTTATAGTTAGGGTTGGGATTAGGGTTAGGGGTGTATTGGGATTAGGGTTTGGATAAGGGTTAGGTTTGAGGTTAGGGTTAGGGTTGAGAATAGGGTTAGGGGTGTGTTGGGATTAGAGTTTTGTTTAGGGTTATGGTAAGGGTTGGGACCAGGGTTAAGGGTGTGTTGGGGCTAGAGTTGTGATTAGGGTTATGGCTAGTGTTGAGATTAGGGTTAGGGGTGTGTTGGGGTTAGGGTTGAAGTTAAAATTGGGAGGTTTCCACTGTTTAGGTACATCAGGGGGTCTCCAAACGTGACATGGCTCCATCATTGATTCCAGCCAATTTTGCGTTCAAAAGTCAAATGGTGCTCTCTCCCTTCTGAGCTCTGCCATGCACTCAAACAGTGGTTTTCCCCGACATATGGGGCATCAGCGTACTCAGCACGGCTCTGCGTCAAACTTTTGTGAAGCACTTTGGAGTTCAAAATGCTCACCACTAGTGTTGAGCGATACCTTCCGATATCAAGAAGTATCGGTATTGGATTGGATCGGCCGATATCCAAAAAATATCGGATATCGCCGATACCAATACCCGATACCAATGCAAGTCAATGGGACACAAATATCGGAATATAAATAAAACCTTTCTGTCCTTCTACATCCTGTTCCGGAGGGGGGAAGAGTGTGGGTGGTGCGTGGGCGGACACTGTGCGTGTCTGTGTCTGCGGGCAGGGTCTGTGCGGGCCTGCCGGGGATCTGTACGGGTATCTCGGGAGTCTGGGCGGGCTGCTGGGGGTCTCTGCTGTTATGGACCTGGTGGTTAGGAGCACCTGGAATGACCTGATGAGTAAACTAGTAATCGGAACAAGCTCTGGGAAAGTGGGAACTCTGCTGACCGCAAACCCTACTCCTATCACACAAACTAGAAATAGCCGTGGAGCGTACCTAACTCTCCCTAGATGCCTCTTCACAGCCTAAGAGCTAACTACCCCTAAAGATAGAAATAGAAGCCTAACCTTGCCTCAGAGAAATTCCCCAAAGGTAAAGGCAGCCCCTCACATATATTGACTGTGAGTTAAGAGGAAAGTCACAAACACAGGAATGAAACAGGTTTTAGCAAAGGAGGCCAGACTTCACTAAAATAGTCAGAGGATAGAAAAGGGAACTATGCGGTCAGCACAAAAGACTACAAAAAACCACGCAGAGTAAGCAAAAAGACTCCCCACACCGACTCACGGTGTGGAGGTGCCACTCTGCACCCCAGAGCTTCCAGCTAGCAAGGGAATATCATGATAGCAAGCTGGACTAGAAATAAACAGTACTAAGAAATATATTCAGGAAGCAGTAACAACAAATGAACTAGCAAAGACTTAGCTTCTGCTGGAGTAGACAGGTCCTCAGAGAAGTCCAAGAGAGATCTGAACCAATACTGAAACATTGACAGCTGGCATCAAGTAACGATCTGAGTGGAATTAAATAGGGAAGCCAGCAAGCAATAAACGAGAGCAGCTGACAAAGCCAACCTCAGTGACCAGCAGTTCCGCTCAAAGCCACCAGAGGGAGTCCAAGAGCAGAACTAACCAAAGTACCATTCATGACCACAGGAGGGAGTCCGAGAACGGAATTCACAACAGTACCCCCCCTTGAGGAGGGGTCACCGAACCCTCACCAGGGCCCCCAGGCCGATCAGGACGAGCCAAATGAAAGGCACGAACTAAATCGGCAGCGTGGACATCGGAGGCAACAACCCAGGAATTATCCTCCTGACCATAGCCCTTCCACTTAACCAGGTACTGAAGCTTCCGTCTCGAAATACGAGAATCCAACATTTTTTCCACCACATACTCCAACTCCCCCTCAACCAACACCGGAGCAGGAGGATCAACGGAGGGAACCATAGGCGCCACGTACCTCCGCAACAACGACCTATGGAACACATTATGGATGGCAAAAGAAGCTGGAAGGACCAAACAAAATGACACAGGGTTGAGAATTTCAGAAATCTTATAATGACCAATGAAACGAGGCTTAAACTTAGGAGAAGAAACCTTCATAGGAACATAACGAGAAGACAACCAAACCAAATCCCCAACACGAAGTCGAGGACCAACACAACGACGGCGGTTAGCGAAACGTTGAGCCTTCTCCTGGGACAACGTCAGATTGTCCACCTCGTGAGTCCAAATTTGCTGCAACCTGTCCACCACAGAATCCACACCAGGACAGTCAGAAGGCTCAACCTTCAAAGAAAAACGAGGATGAAAACCAGAATTGCAGAAAAAAGGCGAAACCAAAGTAGCCGAACTAGCCCGATTATTAAGGGCGAACTCAGCCAATGGCAAGAAGGTCACCCAATCATCCTGATCAGCAGAAACAAAGCATCTCAGATAGGTTTCCAAAGTCTGGTTGGTTAGTTCGGTTTGGCCATTTGTTTGAGGATGGAAAGCCGATGAAAAAGACAAATCAATGCCCATCTTAGCACAAAAGGACCGCCAAAACCTAGAGACAAACTGGGAACCTCTGTCCGACACAATGTTCTCCGGAATGCCATGCAAATGAACCACATGTTGAAAAAACAATGGCACCAAATCAGAGGAGGAAGGTAATTTAGGCAAGGGTACCAAATGGACCATCTTAGAAAAGCGATCACAAACCACCCAGATGACAGACATCCTTTGAGAGACAGGAAGATCTGAAATAAAATCCATGGAAACATGCGTCCAAGGCCTTTTCGGGACTGGCAAGGGCAAAAGCAACCCACTGGCACGAGAACAGCAGGGCTTAGCCCGAGCACAAGTCCCACAGGACTGCACAAAAGAACGCACATCCCGTGACAAGGAAGGCCACAAAAAGGACCTAGCCACCAAATCTCTGGTCCCAAAAATCCCAGGATGACTAGCCAACACTGAGCAATGAACCTCAGAAATAACTCTGCTAGTCCATCTATCAGGGACAAACAGTTTCTCCGCTGGACAACGGTCAGGTCTAGGGTTGAGCGAAACGGGTCGATCATTTTCAAAAGTCGCCGACTTTTGGCTAAGTCGGCGTCTCATGAAACCCGATCCGACCCCTGTGCTTGTCGGCCATGCGGTACGCGACTTTCGCGCCAAAGTCGCGTTTCAATGATGCGAAAAGCGCCATTTCTCAGCCAATGAAGGTGAACGCAGAGTGTGGGCAGCGTGATGACATAGATCCTGGTCCCCACCATCTTAGAGAAGGGCATTGCAGTGATTGGCTTGCTGTCTGCGGCGTCACAGGGGCTATAAAGGGGCGTTCCCGCCGACCGCCATCTTACTGCTGCTGATCTGAGCTTAGGGAGAGGTTGCTGCTGCTTCGTCAGAAGCAGGGAGAGCGTTAGGCAGGGTCCACTAACCACCAAACCGCTTGTGCTGTAGCGATTTCCACTGTCCAACACCACCTTCGGTGTGCAGGAACAGTGGAAGCTATTTTTTTTTTTTTTTCCTCAGCGCTGTAGCTCATTGGGCTGCCCTAGAAGGCTCCGTGATAGCTGTATTGCTGTGTGTACGCCACTGTGGAAACCAACTGCTTTTTTCAAAGCACATATCCTCTTGTTCCTTTCTGCACAGCTATCTTTTTTGTTTGTCCACACTTTTTATTTAATTTGTGCATCAGTCCACTCCTATTGCTGCCTGCCATACCTGGCTTAGATTACTGCAGGGAGATAGTAATTGTAGGACAGTCCCTGTTTTTTTTTTTTTTGTTTTTTTTTTGTGGGAGATTAAGATTGGCATTTCTGCTACAGTGCCATCCCTGTGTGTGCCATCTCTCACTGAGTGGGCCATAGAAAGCCTATTTATTTTTTCCGTGATTTGTGTTCTAAATTCTACCTCAACACAAAAACACTACATCAATCAGTGGTAGAAAAATATTGGCCTCAGTCAGGGCTTGTGTGCCACTGCTGTGTGTGCTATCTCTTATTCAGTGGGCTATAGAAAGCCTATTTATTTATTTATTTTTTTTCTTATTATTTGGTTTCTAAAGTCTCCCTGAAAAAAAATAAAAATAAATAAAAAACAGTGGGAGAGTAATATTGCCCTTTCAGCTTGTGTGCCAGTCTTGACTCCTGGGTGTGCCACCTCTCTCTCTAATTGTGGGCCATAGAAAGCCTTTTTTTTTTTTTTTTTAAATATTATTGGGTTTCTAAAGTCTCCCTTAAAAAACAAAAAATACATAAAAAAACAGTGGGAGAGTAATATTGCCCTTTCAGCTTGTGTGCCAGTCTTGACTCCTGGGTGTGCCACCTCTCTCTCTAATTGTGGGCCATAGAAAGCCTTTTTTTTTTTTTTTTAAATATTATTGGGTTTCTAAAGTCTCCCTTAAAAAACAAAAAATACATAAAAAAACAGTGGGAGAGTAATATTGCCCTTTCAGCTTGTGTGCCAGTCTTGACTCCTGGGTGTGCCACCTCTCTCTCTCATTCAGTGGGCCATAGAAAGGCTATTTATTTTTTTTGTTTTTTTAATATTATTTGGTTTCTAAAGTCTCCCTGAAAATAAAAAAAAAAAAACTTAAAAAAACAGTGGGAGAGTAATATTGCCCTTTCAGCTTGTGCGCCAGTCTTGACTCCTGGGTGTGCCACCTCTCTCTCTCTAATTGTGGGCCATAGAAAGCCTTTTTTTTTTTGTTTTTTTTTTAATATTATTTGGTTTCTAAAGTCTCCCTTAAAAAACAAAAAATACATAAAAAAACAGTGGGAGAGTAATATTGCCCTTTCAGCTTGTGTGCCAGTCTTGACTCCTGGGTGTGCCACCTCTCTCTCTCATTCAGTGGCCCATAGAAAGGCTATTTATTTTTTTGGTTTTTTTAATATTATTTGGTTTCTAAAGTCTCCCTGAAAAAAAAAAAAACATAAAAAAACAGTGGGAGAGTAATATTGCCCTTTCAGCTTGTGTGCCAGTCTTGACTCCTGGGTGTGCCACCTCTCTCTCTCATTCAGTGGGCCATAGAAAGGCTATTTATTTTTTTGTTTTTTTTAATATTATTTGGTTTCTAAAGTCTCCCTGAAAATAAAAAAAAAAAACTTAAAAAAACAGTGGGAGAGTAATATTGCCCTTTCAGCTTGTGCGCCAGTCTTGACTCCTGGGTGTGCCACCTCTCTCTCTCTAATTGTGGGCCATAGAAAGCCTTTTTTTTTTGTTTTGTTTTTAATATTATTTGGTTTCTAAAGTCTCCCTTAAAAAACAAAAAATACATAAAAAAACAGTGGGAGAGTAATATTGCCCTTTCAGCTTGTGTGCCAGTCTTGACTCCTGGGTGTGCCACCTCTCTCTCTCATTCAGTGGGCCATAGAAAGGCTATTTATTTTTTTGGTTTTTTTAATATTATTTGGTTTCTAAAGTCTCCCTGAAAAAAAAAAAACATAAAAAAACAGTGGGAGAGTAATATTGCCCTTTCAGCTTGTGTGCCAGTCTTGACTCCTGGGTGTGCCACCTCTCTCTCATTCAGTGGGCCATAGAAAGCATTTATTTTTTTTTTCCTTGATTTGTGTTCTAAAATCTACCTCAACACAAAAACACTCCATCAGGGCTGTCCCACACGTCCAGATAATTCCGGTACCGGAATAAATCGGTACCGGAGTTATCCGTGTCCGTGTGCCTGGGAACTCACGGAGGCCATACCTGCGGCACACGTGTGCCGCCCGTATGGCGAGTGGGTACCACACGGAGCGTGTGGTACCCACTCTGCATGGTGCTGAAGCTGCGATTCATATCCTCTCTGCAGTAACGTTTGCTGCAGAGAAAATATGAAGAATAGTGTTAAAAATAAAGATTTAGGTGTCCGCCGCCCCCCCACCCCCTGTGCGCCCCCCCGCTGGTCAGAAAATACTTACCCGGGTCCCCCGTCGGCTGTCGCTCCTTCTTGGTCTTGCCGCGGCTTCTCCTGCATGCGGTCACGTGGGCCCGATCATTTACAGTCATGAATATGTGGCTCCACCTCCCATAGGGGCGGAGCCGACTATTCATGATTGTAATTGATCGGCCCCACGTGACCGCATACAGTAGGAGGCGCGGCCAGACCAGGAAGGAGCGACAGCCGACGGGGGACCCGGATAAGTATTTTCTGACCAGCGGGGGGGCGCACAGGGGGTGGGGGGGGGCGGCGGACACCTAAATCTTTATTTTTAACACTATTCTTCATATTTTCTCTATAGCAAACGCTGCTACAGGGAAGATATGAATCGCGGCTTCAGCACCATGTGGGGGGGACAGCGCTTACTATAGCGCTGTCTCCGGCACGCACACGGACCCCAGACGGAGAATGTCCGTGTGAGGTCCGTGTTTTACGCGGACCCATTGACTCTATTGGGTCTGTGTAAAACGTGCGCTCCCACGAACACTGACATGTCTCCGTGTTTGGCACACGGAGACACGGTCCGCACACGGTCCGCAAAAAATCAATGACATCTGAACAGATGCATTGATTTTTATGGGTCTACGTGTGTCAGTGTCTCCGGTACGTGAGGAAACTGTCACCTCACGTACCGGAGCCACTGACGTGTGAAACCGGCCTCAATCAGTGGGAGAAAAATATTGGCCTCAGTCAGGGCTTGTGTGCCACTGCTGTGTGTGCTATCTCTCATTCAGTGGGCTATAGAAAGCCTATTTATTTATTTATTTTTTTTCTTATTATTTGGTTTCTAAAGTCTCCCTGAAAAAAAAAATACCTAAAAAAACAGTGGGAGAGTAATATTGCCCTTTCAGCTTGTGTGCCAGTCTTGACTCCTGGGTGTGCCACCTCTCTCTCTCATTCAGTGGGCCATAGAAAGGCTATTTATTTTTTTGGTTTTTTTAATATTATTTGGTTTCTAAAGTCTCCCTGAAAAAAAAAAAAAAACATAAAAGAACAGTGGGAGAGTAATATTGCCCTTTCAGCTTGTGTGCCAGTCTTGACTCCTGGGTGTGCCACCTCTCTCTCTCATTCAGTGGGCCATAGAAAGGCTATTTATTTTTTTGGTTTTTTTAATATTATTTGGTTTCTAAAGTCTCCCTGAAAAAAAAAAAAAAACATAAAAGAACAGTGGGAGAGTAATATTGCCCTTTCAGCTTGTGTGCCAGTCTTGACTCCTGGGTGTGCCACCTCTCTCCCTCTCATTCAGAGGGCCATAGAAAGCCTATTTATTTTTTTTTAAAATATTATTGGGTTTCTAAAGTCTCCCTTAAAAAACAAAAAAATACATAAAAAAACAGTGGGAGAGTAATATTGCCCTTTCAGCTCGTGTGCCAGTCTTGACTCCTGGGTGTGCCACCTCTCTCTCATTCAGTGGGCCATAGAAAGCATTTTTCTTTTTTTTTCCTTGATTTGTGTTCTAAAATCTACCTCAACACAAAAACACTACATCAATCAGTGGGAGAAAAATATTGGCCTCAGTCAGGGCTTGTGTGCCACTGCTGTGTGTGCTATCTCTCATTCAGTGGGCTATAGAAAGCCTATTTATTTATTTATTTTTTTTCTTATTATTTGGTTTCTAAAGTCTCCCTGAAAAATAAAAAAAACATAAAAAAACAGTGGGAGAGTAATATTGCCCTTTCAGCTTGTGTGCCAGTCTTGACTCCTGGGTGTGCCACCTCTCTCTCTCATTCAGTGGGCCATAGAAAGGCTATTTATTTTTTTGGTTTTTTTAATATTATTTGGTTTCTAAAGTCTCCCTGAAAAAAAAAAAAACATAAAAAAACAGTGGGAGAGTAATATTGCCCTTTCAGCTTGTGTGCCAGTCTTGACTCCTGGGTGTGCCACCTCTCTCCCTCTCATTCAGAGGGCCATAGAAAGCCTATTTATTTTTTTTTAAAATATTATTGGGTTTCTAAAGTCTCCCTTAAAAAACAAAAAAATACATAAAAAAACAGTGGGAGAGTAATATTGCCCTTTCAGCTCGTGTGCCAGTCTTGACTCCTGGGTGTGCCACCTCTCTCTCATTCAGTGGGCCATAGAAAGCATTTTTTTTTTTTTTTCCTTGATTTGTGTTCTAAAATCTACCTCAACACAAAAACACTACATCAATCAGTGGGAGAAAAATATTGGCCTCAGTCAGGGCTTGTGTGCCACTGCTGTGTGTGCTATCTCTCATTCAGTGGGCTATAGAAAGCCTATTTATTTATTTATTTTTTTTCTTATTATTTGGTTTCTAAAGTCTCCCTGAAAAATAAAAAAAACATAAAAAAACAGTGGGAGAGTAATATTGCCCTTTCAGCTTGTGTGCCAGTCTTGACTCCTGGGTGTGCCACCTCTCTCTCTCATTCAGTGGGCCATAGAAAGGCTATTTATTTTTTTGGTTTTTTTAATATTATTTGGTTTCTAAAGTCTCCCTGAAAATAAAAAAAAAAAAACTTAAAAAAACAGTGGGAGAGTAATATTGCCCTTTCAGCTGGTGCGCCAGTCTTGACTCCTGGGTGTGCCACCTCTCTCTCTCTAATTGTGGGCCATAGAAAGCCTTTTTTTTTTTGTTTTTTTTTTAATATTATTTGGTTTCTAAAGTCTCCCTTAAAAAACAAAAAATACATAAAAAAACAGTGGGAGAGTAATATTGCCCTTTCAGCTTGTGTGCCAGTCTTGACTCCTGGGTGTGCCACCTCTCTCTCATTCAGTGGGCCATAGAAAGCATTTATTTATTTTTTTCCTTGATTTGTGTTCTAAAATCTACCTCAACACAAAAACACTACATCAATCAGTGGGAGAAAAATATTGGCCTCAGTCAGGGCTTGTGTGCCACTGCTGTGTGTGCTATCTCTCATTCAGTGGGCTATAGAAAGCCTATTTATTTATTTTTTTTTTTTCTTATTATTTGGTTTCTAAAGTCTCCCTGAAAAAAAAAAAAAACATAAAAAAACAGTGGGAGAGTAATATTGCCCTTTCAGCTTGTGTGCCAGTCTTGACTCCTGGGTGTGCCACCTCTCTCTCTCATTCAGTGGGCCATAGAAAGCATTTATTTTTTTTTTTCCTTGATTTGTGTTCTAAAATCTACCTCAACACAAAAACACTACATCAATCAGTGGGAGAAAAATATTGGCCTCAGTCAGGGCTTGTGTGCCACTGCTGTGTGTGCTATCTCTCATTCAGTGGGCTATAGAAAGCCTATTTATTTATTTATTTTTTTTCTTATTATTTGGTTTCTAAAGTCTCCCTGAAAAAAAAAAATACTTAAAAAAACAGTGGGAGAGTAATATTGCCCTTTCAGCTTGTGCGCCAGTCTTGACTCCTGGGTGTGCCACCTCTCTCTCTCTAATTGTGGGCCATAGAAAGCCTTTTTTTTTTGTTTTTTTTTTAATATTATTTGGTTTCTAAAGTCTCCCTGAGAAAAAAAAATAAATAAATTAGGTGGGAGATTAATATTGACATTAGTGCTTGAGTGACAGTCCTGCGTGTGTGTCATCTCTGTGATTTTGTGCCACAGAAAACAGAGTGTGTAACATTGTGCCTGATTTTCCTTGTGGTCTCACCAACCTGTTAAGGGATATTGAAATCATACTGAAGTTATAGCTCACCGTGTAAGTTGTTTGACAGCAACAAATAAAGTTACTTTGGTTAAGATTTTAAAACAATGAGGAAGTCTGGTGCAAGAGGTCGTCGTGGGCGTTCATTGTCAGCTGGTAATGATGGTAGTGGTAGTGGAGCATCAGGTGGTCGTGGGGATAAAAATATTCCACCTAAGTCTGGAGCTGTGGAGCCAGTTTCGTCGTCAGGCTACACAAGGCCTCGAACGCTCTCTTTTCTGGGAGTAGGAAAACCGCTTTTAAAGGCGGAGCAGCAACAGCAAGTTTTGGCTTACATTGCAGACTCAGCCTCTAGCTCTTTTGCCTCCTCTTCCGAAACTGGTAAATGTAAAAGCAGCGCGTCGCTTGTGGATGTTCACGGTCAGGGACAAGTCGCTTCCTTGTCCTCCTCAGCAAAAACTACAACAAGAGAGAAGGATGCAGCAAGCGACACAACGGGTCACTCCATGGAGCTCTTTACACATACCGTCCCTGGCTTAGAAAGTGAAACATTTAACAGGCCATGCCCATTACAAGTAGATTCTGACATGGAGTGCACTGATGCACAGCCACAGCCAGAGTACTATGCTGCTCCTTTGACTCAGACCACCACATTGCCCTCTCAGGGTACAGATCCACAATCAGACCCTGATGAGACTATGTTGCCCCGCCACGAACGCTATACCACCGACCGACACAGTGACACAGATGAAGTTGCACACGAGCTCGAAGAGGAGGTAATAGATGACCCAGTTATTGACCCCGATTGGCAGCCATTGGGGGAACAGGGTGCAGGCGGCAGTAGTTCAGAAGCGGAGGTGGAGGAGGGGCCGCAGCAGGCATCAACATCGCAACAGGTTCCATCTGCCGGGCCCGTATCTGGCCCAAAACGCGTGTCAAAGCCAAAACCTGTTGGAGGACAGCGTGGCCATCCGGTTAAAGCTCAGTCTGCAATCCCTGAAAAGGGATCCGAGTCTAGGAAGAGTGCAGTCTGGCATTTTTTTAAACAACATCCAACTGATCAGCGCAAAGTCATCTGTCAAAAATGTTCAACTAGCTTAAGCAGAGGTCAGAATCTGAAAAGTCTAAATACTAGTTGCATGCATAGACACTTAACCACCATGCATTTTCAAGCCTGGACTAACTACCAAACGTCCCTTAAGGTTGTAGCACCCTCGGCCAATGAAGCTAGTCAGCAACGCAACATCCCTTCCGTCACTGTAAGGCCACCATTTTCCGCACCACCGGCAGTATCTGTGCAGGTTTCTTTGCCAGCCAAAAGCAGTCAGGGTCAGGGAACCACCAGTTTTGTAGGAGGAAATATTGCATCTAGGGCACCGGCGGAAACAATACCGTCTCCAACCGTCTCTCAGTCTGCCATGTACACCGGCACACCCGAAAGTTCCACGATCTCCAGCTCTCCAGTCCAGCTCACCCTACATGACACTCTGGTTAGAAAAAGGAAGTACTTATCCACGCATCCACGTACACAGGGTTTTAACGCCCACATAGCTAGACTAATCTCGTTAGAGATGATGCCCTACCGGTTAGTTGAAAGCGAAGCTTTCAAAGCCCTGATGGAGTACGCTGAACCACGATACGAGCTACCCAGTCGACACTTTTTTTCCAGAAAAGCCATCCCAGCCCTGCACCAGCATGTTAAACAGCGCATCGTCCATGCACTCAGGCAATCTGTGAGTACAAAGGTGCACCTGACTACAGATGCATGGACCAGTAGGCATGGCCAGGGACGTTATGTGTCCATCACGGCACACTGGGTGAATGTGGTGGATGCAGGGTCCACAGGCGACATCAATTTAGGGACAGTTGTGCCTAGCCCACGGTCTAGGAAACAGTTGGCTGTAGGCGTTCGCACCCCCTCCTCCTCCTCCTCCTCGTCCTCCTGCAGAAGCTACAGCTCTTCCACAGAACGCAGTCTGCCAACCACTCCATCGGCAGATGACACTGTTGCACACCAGTTGTCCCATTATGGGCCAGCTACTGCCAAGCGTCAGCAGGCTGTATTGGCTATGAAGTGTTTGGGCGACAACAGACACACCGCGGAAGTTCTGTCCGAGTTCTTGCAACAAGAAACGCAGTCGTGGCTGGGCACAGTAGATCTTGAGGCAGGCAAGGTAGTGAGTGATAACGGAAGGAATTTCATGGCTGCCATCTCCCTTTCCCAACTGAAACACATTCCTTGCCTGGCTCACACCTTAAACCTGGTGGTGCAGTGCTTATTGAAAACTTATCCTGGGTTCTCCGACCTGCTCCTCAAAGTGCGTGCACTTTGCTCACATATCCGACGTTCGCCTGTACACGCCAGCCGTATGCAGACCTATCAGCGGTCTTTGAACCTTCCCCAGCATCGCCTAATCATAGACGTTGCAACAAGGTGGAACTCAACACTGCACATGCTTCAGAGACTGTGCGAACAGAGGCGTGCTGTTATTTATTTGTGGGAGGATACACGGGCAGGCAGTAGGATGGCAGACATGGAGTTGTCAGGTGTGCAGTGGTCTAAGATACAAGACATGTGTCAAGTCCTTCAGTGTTTTGAGGAATGCACACGGCTAGTTAGTGCAGACAACGCCGTAATAAGCATGAGCATCCCCCTAATGCGTCTGCTGATGCAAAGTTTGACGCACATAAAGGAGCAGGCGTCTGCACCAGAGGAAGAGGAAAGCCTTGATGACAGTCAGCCATTGTCTGGTCAGGGCAGTGTACAGGACGAGGTAGCGGGCGAACAGGAGGTGGAGGACGAGGAGGATGATGGGGATGAGTATATTTTTAATGCCGAACCTTTCCCGGGGGCACAGGAAATTGGTTGCGTGTCACGGCCGGGTTCTGGTTTTTTGAGGGACACAAGTGACGTAGATTTGCCTGCAACTGCCCCTCAACCAATCACAACCGGAGATTTGACAACTGGAACTTTGGCCCACATGGCGGATTATGCCTTACGTATCCTAAAAAGGGACACACGCATTACGAAAATGATGAACGATGACGATTACTGGTTGGCCTGCCTCCTTGATCCACGCTATAAAGGCAAATTGCAAAATATTATGCCACATGAGAACTTGGAACTAATATTAGCAACCAAACAATCAACTCTTGTTGACCGTTTGCTTCAGGCATTCCCAGCACACAGCGCACGTGATCGTTCTCACACGAGCTCCAGGGGGCAGCAGACTAGGAGTGTTAGGGGTGCACACATCAGAAGTGGCGTTGGACAGAGGGGTTTTCTGACCAGGTTGTGGAGTGATTTTGCTATGACCGCAGACAGGACAGGTACTGCTGCATCAATTGAAAGTGACAGGAGACAACATTTGTCCAGTATGGTTACTAACTATTTTTCATCCCTTATCGATGTTCTCCCTCAACCGTCATTCCCATTTGATTACTGGGCCTCCAAATTAGACACCTGGCCAGAATTGGCAGAATATGCATTGCAGGAGCTTGCTTGCCCGGCAGCAAGTGTCCTATCAGAAAGAGTATTCAGTGCTGCAGGTTCAATATTAACCGAAAAAAGGACTCGTCTGGCTACCCAAAATGTTGACGATCTAACATTCATTAAAATGAACCACAACTGGATTTCGAAATCTTTTGCCCCACCTTGCCCGGCCGACACCTAGCTTTCCTATGAAAAGCTCTTGCCTGTGAATTACTTTTCTAATGTCTAATTTGCTGCAGCTGATTGTACAGCATACGACATGTTTACACCTCCCTAAATGGCAAAACTCCCCACACGGGGCCGTGGTATCGCGACTTGGCGCAAGCACCCGTGAGACTGATGTTTGTCTGAAGAGGTGGGTGTGCTCGCTTTTGGTTGACGGCATTGCTACTGGGTCCCTCATAGTACAATGTAGTGTCTCTGGCGGTGGTGGTGCGCACCCAACGTCAGACACACCGTTGTAACATGAGGGGCCCTGGGGCGGTCCCGCCGGCCTCAAGAGAGTTCCCCCCTACACCAGCTCAAAATGTGCTCTACCACGTGCAAAATTATGTCGCACAGCTCCACCAATCTTTAGTCTATTCGCTGACATCATTCAATGTCTGGCACTGACAATACAAATTTGTAGACATCTATGATGCAACTTAAAGTAGTCTGTGTCTGTGTCCTATATTGGCACCATTAAATAGTTACTGCCAAATTACTATGTCAGAAACTCAGTAGATGAGCCCACCCCTGTACCTAAGTATGCCACCTTTTTTTTTGTTTTGGTTGTTTTGCGAGACATTAACATCTATTTATATTTTGGGAGTACTGGGACAGACACTCCTTGCACTACTCCTCCACTCACCACCAAGCTGCCTGTGTATCCATGTAACCGCTGTAAAGCTGCCATGAGCCTATTGTTTGTTATTTTAGGCCTTTGATAGCCTGTCTGCGGTCCCTACTTTAAATACTCCTCCACTCACCACCAAGCTGCCTGCCCGTGTATCCATGTAACCGCTGTAAAACTGCCATGAGCCTATTGTTTGTTATTTTAGGCCTTTGATAGCCTGTCTGCGGTCCCTACTTTAAATACTCCTCCACTCACCACCAAGCTGCCTGCCCGTGTATCCATGTAACCGCTGTAAAACTGCCATGAGCCTATTGTTTGTTATTTTAGGCCTTTGATAGCCTGTCTGCGGTCCCTACTTTAAATACTCCTCCACTCACCACCAAGCTGCCTGCCCGTGTATCCATGTAACCGCTGTAAAACTGCCATGAGCCTATTGTTTGTTATTTTAGGCCTTTGATAGCCTGTCTGCGGTCCCTACTTTAAATACTCCTCCACTCATCACCAGCTGCCTGCCCGTGTATCCATGTAACCGCTGTAAAACTGCCATGAGCCTATTGTTTGTTATTTTAGGCCTTTGATAGCCTGTCTGCGGTCCCTACTTTAAATACTCCTCCACTCATCACCAAGCTGCCTGTGTATCCATGTAACCGCTGTAAAACTGCCATGAGCCTATTGTTTGTTATTTTAGGCCTTTGATAGCCTGTCTGCGGTCCCTACTTTAAATACTCCTCCACTCATCACCAGCTGCCTGCCCGTGTATCCATGTAACCGCTGTAAAACTGCCATGAGCCTATTGTTTGTTATTTTAGGCCTTTGATAGCCTGTCTGCGGTCCCTACTTTAAATACTCCTCCACTCACCACCAAGCTGCCTGCCCGTGTATCCATGTAACCGCTGTAAAACTGCCATGAGCCTATTGTTTGTTATTTTAGGCCTTTGATAGCCTGTCTGCGGTCCCTACTTTAAATACTCCTCCACTCATCACCAGCTGCCTGCCCGTGTATCCATGTAAGCGCTGTAAAACTGCCATGAGCCTATTGTTTGTTATTTTAGGCCTTTGATAGCCTGTCTGCGGTCCCTACTTTAAATACTCCTCCACTCACCACCAAGCTGCCTGCCCGTGTATCCATGTAACCGCTGTAAAACTGCCATGAGCCTATTGTTTGTTATTTTAGGCCTTTGATAGCCTGTCTGCGGTCCCTACTTTAAATACTCCTCCACTCACCACCAAGCTGCCTGCCCGTGTATCCATGTAAACGCTGTAAAACTGCCATGAGCCTATTGTTTGTTATTTTAGGCCTTTGATAGCCTGTCTGCGGTCCCTACTTTAAATACTCCTCCACTCACCACCAAGCTGCCTGTGTATCCATGTAACCGCTGTAAAACTGCCATGAGCCTATTGTTTGTTATTTTAGGCCTTTGATAGCCTGTCTGCGGTCCCTACTTTAAATACTCCTCCACTCATCACCAGCTGCCTGCCCGTGTATCCATGTAACCGCTGTAAAACTGCCATGAGCCTATTGTTTGTTATTTTAGGCCTTTGATAGCCTGTCTGCGGTCCCTACTTTAAATACTCCTCCACTCATCACCAGCTGCCTGCCCGTGTATCCATGTAACCGCTGTAAAACTGCCATGAGCCTATTGTTTGTTATTTTAGGCCTTTGATAGCCTGTCTGCGGTCCCTACTTTAAATACTCCTCCACTCACCACCAAGCTGCCTGCCCGTGTATCCATGTAACCGCTGTAAAACTGCCATGAGCCTATTGTTTGTTATTTTAGGCCTTTGATAGCCTGTCTGCGGTCCCTACTTTAAATACTCCTCCACTCACCACCAAGCTGCCTGCCCGTGTATCCATGTAACCGCTGTAAAACTGCCATGAGCCTATTGTTTGTTATTTTAGGCCTTTGATAGCCTGTCTGCGGTCCCTACTTTAAATACTCCTCCACTCACCACCAAGCTGCCTGTGTATCCATGTAACCGCTGTAAAACTGCCATGAGCCTATTGTTTGTTATTTTAGGCCTTTGATAGCCTGTCTGCGGTCCCTACTTTAAATACTCCTCCACTCATCACCAGCTGCCTGCCCGTGTATCCATGTAACCGCTGTAAAACTGCCATGAGCCTATTGTTTGTTATTTTAGGCCTTTGATAGCCTGTCTGCGGTCCCTACTTTAAATACTCCTCCACTCATCACCAGCTGCCTGCCCGTGTATCCATGTAACCGCTGTAAAACTGCCATGAGCCTATTGTTTGTTATTTTAGGCCTTTGATAGCCTGTCTGCGGTCCCTACTTTAAATACTCCTCCACTCACCACCAAGCTGCCTGCCCGTGTATCCATGTAACCGCTGTAAAACTGCCATGAGCCTATTGTTTGTTATTTTAGGCCTTTGATAGCCTGTCTGCGGTCCCTACTTTAAATACTCCTCCACTCATCACCAGCTGCCTGCCCGTGTATCCATGTAACCGCTGTAAAACTGCCATGAGCCTATTGTTTGTTATTTTAGGCCTTTGATAGCCTGTCTGCGGTCCCTACTTTAAATACTCCTCCACTCACCACCAAGCTGCCTGCCTGTGTATCCATGTAACCGCTGTAAAACTGCCATGAGCCTATTGTTTGTTATTTTAGGCCTTCGAAGCCTGTCTGCGGTCCCTCCTTCCACTAGGCCTCCACTGACCAGACCACTGCTGCCCGTGTACCCCTGGAACCAATTTTAAAGTGCCTACAGCCAGCCCATTTTATTGTGTTAGGCCTTCGAAGCCTGTCTGCGGTCCCTCCTTCCACTAGGCCTCCACTGACCAGACCACTGCTGCCCGTGTACCCCTGGAACCAATTTTAAAGTGCCTACAGCCAGCCCATTTTATTGTGTTAGGCCTTCGAAGCCTGTCTGCGGTCCCTCCTTCCAATAGGCCTACACTGACAAAGGTACACCTGACAACAGACACATGGACCTGTAGGCATGGCCACGGAAGGTTACGTGTCCTTTGTGGCTCAATGGGTTAATGTATTGGATGCATGGTCCACACAGGGGACAGCCTGCTAAGTCTGTATGCAGTCCCTAATTCAAGTTGTCCTCAACTGAATAAAGCTGAGCTTCTACCTTCTGGCTCTCATTAAGTGTTTTTTAAAAAACAAAATGGTGGTTAGGGCCTACTAACGGCTTCTGCCCCTCCCTGGTGTTGCCCTCAACTGAATAAAGCTGAGCTTCTACCTTCCGGCTCTGATTAACTGCTGTTTTTAAACACATTGCTGGTTCCGGCCTACTAACGGTGTCTGCCCCTGCCTGGTGTTGCCCTCAACTGAATAAAGCTGAGCTTCAACCTTCTGGCTCTCATTAAGTGTTTTTTAAAAAACAAAATGGTGGTTCCGGCCTACTAACGGTGTCTGCCCCTGCCTTGTGTTGCCCTCAACTGAATAAAGCTGAGCTTCAACCTTCTGGCTCTCATTAAGTGTTTTTTAAAAAACAAAATGGTGGTTAGGGCCTACTAACGGCTTCTGCCCCTCCCTGGTGTTGCCCTCAACTGAATAAAGCTGAGCTTCTACCTTCCGGCTCTGATTAACTGCTGTTTTTAAACACATTGCTGGTTCCGGCCTACTAACGGTGTCTGCCCCTGCCTGGTGTTGCCCTCAACTGAATAAAGCTGAGCTTCAACCTTCTGGCTCTCATTAAGTGTTTTTTAAAAAACAAAATGGTGGTTAGGGCCTACTAACGGCTTCTGCCCCTCCCTGGTGTTGCCCTCAACTGAATAAAGCTGAGCTTCTACCTTCCGGCTCTGATTAACTGCTGTTTTTAAACACATTGCTGGTTCCGGCCTACTAACGGTGTCTGCCCCTGCCTGGTGTTGCCCTCAACTGCATAAAGCTGAGCTTCAACCTTCTGGCTCTCATTAAGTGTTTTTTAAAAAACAAAATGGTGGTTAGGGCCTACTAACGGCTTCTGCCCCTCCCTGGTGTTGCCCTCAACTGAATAAAGCTGAGCTTCTACCTTCCGGCTCTGATTAACTGCTGTTTTTAAACACATTGCTGGTTCCGGCCTACTAACGGTGTCTGCCCCTGCCTGGTGTTGCCCTCAACTGAATAAAGCTGAGCTTCAACCTTCTGGCTCTCATTAAGTGTTTTTTAAAAAACAAAATGGTGGTTAGGGCCTACTAACGGCTTCTGCCCCTCCCTGGTGTTGCCCTCAACTGAATAAAGCTGAGCTTCTACCTTCCGGCTCTGATTAACTGCTGTTTTTAAACACATTGCTGGTTCCGGCCTACTAACGGTGTCTGCCCCTGCCTGGTGTTGCCCTCAACTGAATAAAGCTGAGCTTCAACCTTCTGGCTCTCATTAAGTGTTTTTTAAAAAACAAAATGGTGGTTAGGGCCTACTAACGGCTTCTGCCCCTCCCTGGTGTTGCCCTCAACTGAATAAAGCTGAGCTTCTACCTTCCGGCTCTGATTAACTGCTGTTTTTAAACACATTGCTGGTTCCGGCCTACTAACGGTGTCTGCCCCTGCCTGGTGTTGCCCTCAACTGAATAAAGCTGAGCTTCAACCTTCTGGCTCTCATTAAGTGTTTTTTAAAAAACAAAATGGTGTTTAGGGCCTACTAACGGTGTCTGCCCCTCCCTGGTGTTGCCCTCAACTGAATAAAGCTGAGCTTCAACCTTCTGGCTCTCATTAAGTGTTTTTTAAAAAACAAAATGGTGGTTAGGGCCTACTAACGGTGTCTGCCCCTCCCTGGTGTTGTTCTCAACTGAACAAAGCTGAGCTTCCACATTCTGGCTTTCGGCCTATACTATCAGATATTAAACTGCATTTGGCCTACTAGTGTGGTTAGGCCCTTGAAACAGTGTCTGCTGCTCTTGGGTTTGCTACTCCACTGAACAAAGCAATGCCGCCTGTTTAGTCCTGTTACCAATTTTGATCTGCATTTAGCCTACTTTATTCTTTGGCCCTATATCTGTTTCCTCATCATCCTGCCCATTGCCCAGCCACTGCTAGATGAGTCTGCTGGTACATTGACCTAGACCACTACATTCCCCTTGTACTCTACACAGCCAGAATCTGACCCTGCTGAAAGTAAGGTTCCCCTTCCCGCATATTATACCACCTTACACAGGGACAAAGAGGAAGGTGCAGATGAAAGTGCAGGTTCCTTCATCAGGTGGGGGGGCATACTCGTTGGCGACGTCACTGGCACAGGGCCACTCAGAGTACGCAAAAGTGTCGCTGCTGGTGGGAGGCGCCCCCGCCATGCAAACACACCGCCGTACTTTGAGGGGCCCTGTGCCAGTGCCAATGCGAACGAGTGGGCCCCCCCTGCTTGCTCAGGATCACAGCACTTGCAACGTTGAAATACTTACCTCTCCCTGCTCCACCGCCATGACGTAGTCCATGTTTCCTGGGCCCACTAAAACCTTGAACCAGCCCTACCCCCACAACTTTTGCCAAATGACCCCCAATTTCCAGTGCCCAACTATTATTATAAAGTTAATTAAGATTGACAAGCTTCAGAAAACAAGAATGGATGTTTTTGGCAGTAAAATGTGCACTGTAGGTGTTTTCCTGGCCTCCACTCACTGCCGGCTATGCTTCCCCATTGACTTGCATTGGGTTTCGTGTTTCGGTCGATCCCCGACTTTTAGCGATAATCGGCCGACTTCACTCGACTCGACTCTGGACTAAATCGGGTTTCACAAAACCAGACTCGATCTTAAAAAAATGAAAGTCGCTCAACCCTAGTCAGGTCTATCAGCCTGAAACTCCTGCAGCACCCGCCGCAAATCAGGGGAGATGGCAGACAGAATTACCCCCTCTTTGAGAATACCAGCCAGCTCAGGGACTCCCGGAGAATCAGGCACAAAACTCCTAGAAAGGGCATCCGCCTTCACATTCTTAGAACCTGGAAGGTATGAGACCACAAAATCGAAACGGGAGAAAAACAGCGACCATCGAGCCTGTCTAGGATTCAACCGCTTGGCAGACTCGAGATAAGTCAGATTTTTGTGATCCGTCAAGACCACCACGCGGTGCTTAGCTCCCTCAAGCCAATGTCGACACTCCTTGAATGCCAACTTCATAGCCAGCAGCTCCGGATTGCCAACATCATAATTACGCTCAGCAGGTGAAAACTTTCTAGAAAAGAAGGCACATGGCTTCATCACAGAGCCATCAGAACTTCTTTGAGACAAAACAGCCCCTGCTCCAATCTCAGAAGCATCAACCTCGACCTGAAAAGGGAGCGAAACATCTGGCTGACGCAACACAGGGGCCGAAGAAAAACGGCGTTTCAGCTCCTGAAAAGCCTCAACGGCCGCAGAGGACCAATTCACCACATCAGCACCTTTCTTTGTCAAATCAGTCAAAGGTTTAACCACACTAGAAAAATTAGCGATGAAGCGACGGTAAAAATTAGCAAAGCCCAGGAATTTCTGGAGGCTCTTCACAGATGAAGGTTGAGTCCAATCATAAATGGCCTGAACTTTAACAGGGTCCATCTCAATAGTAGAAGGGGAAAAAATGAAGCCCAAAAAGGAAACCTTCTGAACTCCAAAGAGACATTTAGACCCCTTCACAAACAAGGAATTAGCACGAAGGACCTGGAATACCATTCTGACCTGTTTCACATGAGACTCCCAATCATCCGAAAAGACCAAAATATCATCCAAATATACAATCATGAATCTATCCAGATACTTTCGGAAGATGTCATGCATAAAGGACTGAAACACAGATGGAGCATTTGAAAGCCCGAATGGCATTACCAGGTACTCAAAATGGCCCTCGGGCGTATTAAATGCTGTTTTCCATTCATCGCCCTGTTTTATACGCACAAGGTTATACGCCCCTCGAAGATCTATCTTGGTGAACCAACTAGCCCCCTTAATCCGAGCAAACAAATCAGACAGCAGAGGCAAAGGGTACTGAAATGTGACCGTGATTTTATTGAGAAGGCGGTAATCTATACAGGGTCTCAGAGAACCATCCTTCTTGGCCACAAAAAAGAACCCTGCTCCCAATGGTGATGAAGACGGGTGAATATGCCCTTTCTCCAAGGACTCCTTTATATAACTCCGCATAGCGGCGTGCTCTGGCACAGATAAATTGAAAAGTCGGCCCTTAGGAAACTTACAACCAGGAATCAAATTTATAGCACAATCACAATCCCTATGAGGGGGTAGGACACTGTATTTGGCTCATCAAATACATCCTGGTAATCCGACAGAAACTCAGGGACTTCAGAAGGAGTGGAAGCAGAAATTGACACCAATGGAACATCGCCATGTACCCCTTGACAACCCCAACTAGACACAGACATTGATTTCCAATCCAATACTGGATTATGAACCTGTAGCCATGGCAAACCCAACACGACCTCATCATGCAAATTATGCAACACCAAAAAGCGAATATCTTCCTGATGTGCAGAAGCCATGCACATGGTCAACTGAGTCCAGTACTGAGGTTTATTCTTGGCCAACGGCGTGGCATCAATTCCCCTTAATGGAATAGGATACTGCAAAAGCTCCAAGAAAAAACCACAGCGCCTGGCAAACTCCTAGTCCATCAAATTCAGGGCAGCGCCTGAATCCACAAATGCCATAACCGAGTAGGATGACAAAGAGCAAATCAGAGTAACAGACAAAAGAAATTTAGGCTGTACAGTACCAATGGTGACAGACCTAGCGAACCGCATAGTGCGCTTAGGACAATCAGAGATAGCATGAGTGGGGTCACCACAGTAAAAACACAGCCTATTCTGATGTCTGTGTTCTTGCCGTTCAGTTCTGGTCAAAGTTCTATCACATTGCATAAGCTCAGGCCTCTGCTCAGAGGACACCGCCAAATGGTGCACAATTTTGCGCTCACGCAAACGCTGATCAATTTGGATGGCCAAGGATATTGATTCATTCAGACCAGCAGGCGTGGGGAATCCCACCATAACATCCTTAAGGGCTTCAGAAAGACACTTTCTAAAAATTGCTGCCAGGGCACACTCATTCCATTGAGTAAGCACAGACCATTTTCTAAACTTCTGACAATATATCTCCGCTTCATCCTGACCCTGACACAAAGCTAGCAAGATTTTCTCTGCCTGATCCACTGAATTCGGTTCGTCATAAAGCAATCCAAGCGCCAGAAAAAACGCATCTACATTAAGCAATGCAGGATCTCCTGGCGCAAGGGAGAATGCCCAGTCTTGAGGGTTGCCACGCAACAAAGAAATAATAATTTTTACTTGCTGAATGGGGTCACCAGAGGAGCGGGGTCTCAAAGCAAGAAACAGTTTACAATTATTTTTGAAACTCAGAAACTTAGATCTATCCCCAGAAAACAAATCAGGAATTGGAATTCTAGGCTCTAACATCGGATTCTGAACTACATAATCTTGAATGCTTTGTACTCTTGCAGTGAGATGATACACACAAGAGGACAGACCTTGAATATCCATATCTACACCTGAGTCCTGAACCACCCAGAGATTAAGGGGAAAAGAGAGACAAAACACACTGCAAAGAAAAAAAAATGGGTTCAGAACTTCTCTTATCCCTCTTTTGAGATGCATTAACACTTTGTTGGCCAGCTGTACTGTTATGGACCTGGTGGTTAGGAGCACCTGGAATGACCTGATGAGTAAACTAGTAATCGGAACAAGCTCTGGGAAAGTGGGAACTCTGCTGACCGCAAACATTACTCCTATCACACAAACTAGAAATAGCCGTGAAGCGTACCTAACTCTCCCTAGATGCCTCTTCACAGCCTAAGAGCTAACTACCCCTAAAGATAGAAATAGAAGCCTAACCTTGCCTCAGAGAAATTCCCCAAAGGTAAAGGCAGCCCCCCACATATATTGACTGTGAGTTAAGAGGAAAGTCACAAACACAGGAATGAAACAGGTTTTAGCAAAGGAGGCCAGACTTCACTAAAACAGTCAGAGGATAGAAAAGGGAACTATGCGGTCAGCACAAAAGACTACAAAAAACCACGCAGAGTAAGCAAAAAGACTCCCCACACCGACTCACGGTGTGGAGGTGCCACTCTGCACCCCAGAGCTTCCAGCTAGCAAGGGAATATCATGATAGCAAGCTGGACTAGAAATAAACAGTACTAAGAAATATATTCAGGAAGCAGTAACAACAAATGAACTAGCAAAGACTTAGCTTCTGCTGGAGTAGACAGGTCCTCAGAGAAGTCCAAAAGAGATCTGTACCAATACTGAAACATTGACAGCTGGCATCAAGTAACGATCTGAGTGGAATTAAATAGTGAAGCCAGCAAGCAATAAACGAGAGCAGCTGACAAAGCCAACCTCAGTGACCAGCAGTTCCGCTCAAAGCCACCAGAGGGAGTCCAAGAGCAGAACTAACCAAAGTACCATTCATGACCACAGGAGGGAGTCCGAGAACGGAATTCACAACACTCTGCGTGCCTGCCGGGGCTTTGTGCGTGCCTGCCGGGTGTCTGTACGGGCCTGCCGGGGCTCTGTGCAGGCCTACCGGGGCTCTGTGCGTGCCTGCTGGGGCTCTGTGCGTGCCTGCCGGGGCTCTGTGCGGGCTTGCCGGGGATCTGTGCAGCCTGCCGGGGCTCTGTGCAGGCTGCTGGGGCTCTGTGCGTGCCTGCCGGGGCTCTGTTCAGCGTACCGGGGCTCTGTGCGGCATGCCGGGGCTCTATGCGGCGTGCTGGGGCTCTGTGCGGGCCTGCTGGGGCTTTGTGCAGCATGCCGGGGCTCTGTGCGGGCTGCCGGGGGTCTGTTCGTGTGTGCAGGCATCGTCCGATGGGACTACAAGTCCCATCGGACGATGCCTGCAACAGTGACAGTGATTGACACATTAGCCAATGATGGGACAGTAGTAGTCCCATCATCCGGCTAATGTGTTGAATGTAAAAAAAAATAAAAATACATACTACATACATACTACATACGTAATATATACATATTACATACATACTACATACATTACATTCATACATTACATACAATTCATACAGACATACAGTACATATAACATAGAGTACATACTCACCATTACTTGTCATTTTGAAGCCAGTGTCACCTGTAAAAAATATTAAACTAACAACCAATATACTTCCTGTCTGACGCAAGTGTGAAAGATTCCTTAATGAGCGTTGAATAAAAAAAAATGGAAAAAAACGGCGTGGGCTCCCGTGTAATTTTCTGCGCCACAGGGTGAAAGCCGACGGCCGGGGGCCAATATTTGTAGCCTGCTATGAATATCAGCCCGCAGCTGTCTGCGTAGCCTTTACTGGCTATTAAAATAGGGGGACCCCAAAAAAATGACGTGGGGTCCCCCTATATTTTATAGCCAGAAAGGCTACGCAGACAGCTGTGGGCTGATATTCATAGCCAATAGTAAGAAAGGGTTAATAAAACACGCACACATTAGGAAAAAGTATTTTAATATTCTTCATTTCACCATACTTACCATACTTCAGCGCCTGCAAAAAAGTAAAATAATAAACCACATACTACCTGTCCGCCGTAGTCCAATTAATAACGAGTGTCCCATGATGATCTCCCCTATAGAACAGTGACATTGGGTGATGTCACTGCTCTATAGGACCCTCAGTGACACACTGACAGGAGACAATGGCTCCTGCAGTGCATCACTGAGAGGTTCCCTTAGGACATAGTCTCACTTTATGTCAATTGCTGTGTGAGAAAATTTCTCACACAGCAATGCCAAAAGTGAGACTAGGGACTATTTTTTTACAGCGGTGGAGGAATACAGTGCCTAGAGAGTGGTCTCATCAGCTGATGCTGCCGTTTTCCACGTGAGATCGTCGTGATCTGACCGCGATCCTGAACCTCAACACTCAACTAACAGCAGCCGGGGAACGTTCCTGGGGGTGTGATAGAAAAATATATATATTATGTAGATCTCACTTGCATGTATATCCCTTTAAATCATGTCCTAGCTTAAAATCAAATATATTCAACTATTTTATGATCAATTGCTCAATTTAATCACATGAGTTAGGCAAGACAGACCTCGGGACTTTTTGGTATGCTTAGATCACCAGAGAACAGGGAAGTTAAAGCAGATGATTCGAAACTAATGTCCCAAAATGTTGCTGACTAGCAGGATAAAGGTGGCAGATGTTCCTGAAAGTGCAAAATCAGCTTGTTGCTAGGTAGACCATAGTTCAAAGATGCCATGTACTTCTGTTATGCTGTAATGTCTATTGTCTGTATAAGTCCCCTCTATAAGTTGTAAAGCGCTGCGGAATATGTTGGCGCTATATAAATAAAATTATTATTATTATTATTATTATTAGTTAAATGCATTATGTACTCAGTCAGCCAATGAAATAATAGCTAAATTGTATGTTAATTTACTAACCACTCCCATTTTATATGCTTTTATAAGATCATGTATCAATCAATAAACCAGAGATCTGGATGGAATGTTATACTGTCACTTTGTGTCAGAGTTCATTCTTTCTTGAGCGCTCAATAGATCAGATCTGATAATAATTGGGAACGGACGCAGCATACACACGGGGTTAAATTCACCCCGAGCCAAATTTCTATAACAGGTGGCGCCCAACGTGGGGCAGGAGGACGAAGATATCGCACAGGTGACATCCCTGACCAGGAAGGAAGAGGGTACGGGCCGAGGCCTCGGCGCAGGGGGCAGGAGACTGCAGCTCCATCAGAGTAAGGTAAGAAAACTCTGTCATCTTACCTGAATGTCCCCTGTGCTCAGTCCCGGTCTATACCTTTAAGCCGGTCAGGTGTGCTCACCGCAATCCCAGGTGGCGTAAAAAGTCCATACCTCCCAAATTCCCTGGGAAGTGTCTGCTGTGTACCGTATCTGTTTTGTGTTTGTGTAAGATCCAGGAGAGGGAAAGGAAGGTGACTGCTGCTTACGCTTGTGGTTGCTGGGAAACAGGCCGCAGGAAGTCAAATCGCTCGATAAGTTATTGCAGGATTCCCGTGCATAGGAGGAACACGCAGAGTTCCGGAGCAGGTGGCTCCAGGCTCCAGGCACGGGTAGTGATAACTTACAGAGCTACTGCAGATTCCTGTAGTGCCGGCGATCCAGTTAGGACGTCCGCACCGGGGTGGTAGATTTCCCGCTTGTTGTACTTCTAAGGCACTCAGGCGGCTCGGGCGCAGGTGCGTCCAGTGCGATTGACAGTAGTCTGTTCCCAGCGCAACTTGCACGTGTCACAGAATAATAAAGAGGGTACCGATATCTCTCCTGGATGTCTTTTCCTGTATGTAAATGTCACGTTAATGTTGCTTGAGTGCATACAACTATTAAAGTTAAAAAAGAGAGTTTTTTTTTCTCTCTCTTTCTCTCTCTTCCCTAAACACTTCCTCTTTTTTCTAGACGGAGAAATATGCATAGTAAATCACACTGTCACAATTTTTTTTTCTTTTTTGAAGTCTAGCTAGAATATAGCATTTATCCAGAGAAGAGGTGAAATTAAATAGTACCTATTATTTTTGATGTGACATACGTGTATCAGATACGAGATTTTAGTGATATTGCATATTATAGTATTACAGCATTAGAAAGGGGAAGTGTGTCTCTGACTGCGTTGAGTGCAGAGGGGAGAATATAATATATATATATATATCTGTCTTTTAGTCATTTGAAGATTTTTGTTCTAAGTTTTATTAAAGTAAAGTTTTTGTTATTATTTAGTTTTTTCTTTTCTTTTTCTCCAAATTTTTTCCAAAAGTTTTTCTTTTTCTGTCTCTTCACCTTTTTCTTTGTTTAAGAAGGAATAGTTTTTATATATATATATGTATACCTTCCTTTTTGTATGAAGATTTTGAGTTTTTCTGATGGTTTTCCTTAATTCTGGTCTCAATTTTTCACATCAACTTTCTGAAAGTGTGTTTTTTCTTTTATTTTTCGTGTTTTTATATACACACCTCCTAGAGGTCTTTTTTCTTGTATTTTTCATTTGCTTTTTTGCAATGGGGAACAAAATGGCCAAGCGTCAGGAGAGCCTTTTGCTCCCTGATGAGAAAACGGCCCCCCAGATCGTGGCAGAGCACGAAGGTGTAAAATATGTGAAGAATTACAAACAGCTCATGAAAGTATGTGAGATCCATCAGGGAGGCAGGCTTCAAGCTGCAGAATGGCATGATGTTTTAAAAAGGAAGAAAGGGAAGCTAGTTGACACTGATTTGTTGTCTGCTGCAGCAGCATGGTATAAAGTGGCTACAGACTTGCATCGATTAGGAAGCACTGAACGTTATGTGAAAGAATCAGGAAGTGATTTTTATGTGTACAAAGTGGGGAAAGGTGTCAAACCATCAGCACCTCCCCCATATGGGGAAGAAAAATATTGGGTATGTACAGTCTGCTCCCAACAGAATCCATTGTTCAGAGAGACTTGTTCAGTGTGTGGTGCGCCCCGCCCAACCGCTGTGCAGGGAGATGGCACTGTTACTCTGGCGATGCCGTCTCGGCCTGCCTTGAAGAGGAAGGAATTCTCTCCTTGTCTTTCTCCGCCATCTTTCTCCTCCTCCTCTATCTCTCTCCCTCCTCTCTCCCCTCCTCTCTCTTCTCCTCTCTCCTCTCCTCTTACCCCTCGTCCCTCATCTCCTCTTTCCCCTCCTCTTTCCCCTCCTCTTTCCCCTCCTCTTTCCCCTCCTCTTTCCCCTCCTCATTACTCCACACCCCGTCCTTCTACTCCCTCATCTCCCCCTCCTCTTACACCACACACACCCTCTTCTTCACACTCTTCATGCTCTCCCCCTTCTCTTCCACCACACCCTTTGCTTCCCCCTCTCACTCTCTCCCACTCCTCACCCCCTCCTTCTGCGCACCTTACATCTCTATTTCCATCTCTCCCTCTGCACCATGCATCTCCTCCTGTATCACACTCTCCTTCTCCTGCCTTGTTGCCTGCTGGGCGGATGCCAGATTCGAGCAGTGTGGTCTCTCTGTATCCGGTGCTCACCGCACAGGGAACATTCTATGTGCCAAATACAGTTCAGCCTCTACCAGTCATGTTATCAGGGGAAGAAGGTGGAGATCCCCCTGCTGAGAGCACCCCTCAACCAGCAGCAGGCAGCTCAGGTCCGGGGACAGGGGGGAGGTCACAGGCACCACCATCTGATAATGATCAGTATCCCCGGTCAGAGCAGCCAACATTCACACCACAATGGAACTATAATCCTCCACAGTTTCAGCAGGGTGGAGAGACATCTTCTCGCAAAAAGGCAATTCCCAGAACCACCCATCAGCCACTGCATGACCCCGGTACACGATATCACAGCAATTCATCTGATGAAGATGAAGAAGGGACTTCATACATGCTGCCCAGCACTAGAAAGAAGAACCCACAGGCACTCAGAAGACAGGGGCAGATAGAAGCACCACCTTTACACTATGTGCATTTCACCCCAAGTCAGGTGACCAGCATCCTCAACAATCTCCCAGACCCAGAAATGCACCCCATGCCATTCTACAGAAGAATGCAGCAGAACCAGCGCACATATGCAGCCACCTGGAATGATCTGTGGGCTGTGATGGAGATAAAGGCAGGTGATGCCTTCTGGCCAATCATGAAGGAACATTTCAAGCTTGCAGCAGACCTAGATGTACATGCCTGGGAGTCAGGGCCGAAGCTGATTGAACAACTCAGAGAGTGGGCCAAAGGCAGGCTGGCCGGACAGGCCCTCAGCTTACACGACATGAGTCAGGAGAAGACAGAGTCTGTGGAGAAGTTTCATGGCAGAGTAATGCAGGTCTTCCAGGACCTTGGCTTCACCATTCATGACCAGATACACAGGCAAATGTTAGCACAGGCCTTTGTGCATGGACTCAGAGAGCCAATCAGGAAGCCACTGATAGTGGCTAGGCCCGAGTACAGGTCAATAGCAATGGACACCCTGCTCACAGTAGCCAAAGGGATCGAGTCCCAACCAGGAGTACGGAAGACAACACCCCTCATGGCGGCCATAGACTCTGAAGAGCCACCGCAACACCGAGACAGAAGGAATGTCAGATGTTTCAACTGCGGTAAATTGGGTCATTACCAGAGCCGGTGCAGGGCTCCACCACAACCCAAGACCCTGCCCAGAGGAGCAGGCCGAGGAACAGACAAGGTAAACAGTGAAGAGCCCCGTCCATAGGACAGGGGCAAGCCAGGTCCGCAAGACACCACACTCCTGACATGCAAAACCCCATCAGCAGGACCAACCCCTCATATTACCCTGGAAGTGGATGGCGTTGTCAGATCTTTTCTTGTGGACACTGGTGCAGCCAGAAGTGTGATGAGACATGTGGAACTCCCTGACCCTACCTGCCTATCAGAATCCTCTGTGTCTTGCGTAGGCATTGATGGTCAAGTCAGACATTCTCAGCTTACAAAGCCTCTGAGCGTGTGCACTCAGCCAGGACACTCTATCCTATCCCAGTTTGTGGTGTCAAGAACCTGCCCACTCAACCTACTGGGGGCGGACCTACTACAAAAACTGAAAGCAACCATAGTGTTCCAGGAGGATGGGACCGTAACCCTATCTTCACCTTTGACCCAGGAAGAGTCAGTGATGCTGGCGGCCCTACAGGAACCTCAGGCAACCGATGAAGGCCTACCCAAGGAGGTACTGGACGTAGTACCAGAAAGTCTATGGTCTAAGGGACCCCAAGATGTGGGAAAACTTCAAGTTGCCCCGGTGCGGGTATCACTCAAGCCAGGCACTCCATATCCTCGTAAGGCCCAGTATCCCTTGTCCATCGCCCAGAGTCAAGCTGTCTCAGACCAATTGAAGGTGTTTCTGGAAATAGGGGTCGTGGTCCCTTGCACCTCTCCTTGCAACACCCCGCTGTTCCCTGTCAAGAAAAAGACTGTAAAAGGGGAGCCAGCCAAGTTCAGAATGGTACATGACCTAAGAGCTGTAAATGACGCTACAGTATTTGAAACTCCAATTGTGCCGAATCCGCACACACTGCTCTCAAATGTGCCTTCCACAGCAACCGTGTTCACGGTGATCGACCTGGCTAATGCTTTCTTCAGTGTTCCCCTCCATCCGGACGATCAGTTCCTGTTTGCCTTCACGCATCAGGGAGCACAGTACACATGGGCGGTGATGCCTCAGGGGGCCCAGAACAGCCCCTCACAGTTCACCAAAGCAATGTCCACAGTTCTCGCCAACTGGATCACAGAACATGCAGAAGTGACCCTGCTACAATACGTGGACGATCTACTCCTCTGTGTAGTTGACTTTGACACGTGTAAAACACATTCCGTGTCTCTCCTACTCTACCTGGCGGAACAGCGCTGCAAGGTCTCAAAGAACAAAATCCAGTGGTGTCTGAAGCGAGTTACATTCCTTGGGCACTGCATTGCTCACCAGACGAAACACCTGACAGATGATCGGAAGACCACAGTGGAGAAGATGGCCCCTCCAACAACTCCAAAGGGGCTACAAGCTTTCCTTGGTCTGGTTTCATATTGCAGAGCCTGGATCCCTGATGCCTCAGTCCTAATGCAACCTCTGTATGACTGCGTCAATGCAACCCCGTTCCTGTTAACAGATGTGGCCTTCAGTTCGTTCAAAAAGCTAAAAGACTCTGTAGTCTCAGCGCCAGCACTAGGCCTACCTGACTACAAGAAGCTATTCCGTCTCTACCTGATGGAGAAAGAAGGCCATGCTACTGGAGTCCTGACACAGACTCACGGGGGAAGACAGAGGCCTCTAGGCTACTTCTCAGCTCGCCTGGATCCAGTTGCAAGGGGAGCCCCCTCCTGCATGAGAGCAGTATTTGCAGCACACGCCCTCTTGGACAAGACTGCTGACATCATTCTTGGACATCCACTGGAAATCCTGGCTCCACATGACATTTCAGCAATTCTCAACCAAACCCAGCCAAAACATCTCTCCACCGCAAGACATCTTCGCCTGCAGTGCTCCCTACCACTGCCTGACAATGTCACTATCTCCAAATGTACAGTCCTCAATCCGGCCACTCTACTCCCACTCCCAAGGGGGGATATGAATACGGACCCCTCAGATCAAAATCTGCACGATACCTTCCACAAGGATCTGGATTTGCTCCGGACAGATGACCATGACTGCTTCAGTATCATGCAACAGGAAACAGCAGGACTACCCAATGTGGCAGAAGAGCCGCTGACCAACCCAGAGTTGATCCTTTACGTAGACGGCTCCAGATTTGCAGATGATGAAGGAAGATTCCACACGGGATGTGCAGTGACCAGCAATCAAGAAATCCTGTGGTCTAGAAGTCTGCCGCCTAGCCTGTCAGCCCAGGAAGCAGAACTAATAGCACTGACGAAGGCCTGCCGGATGGCAGAGGGCAAGACTGCGAACATATACACCGATTCAAGGTACTCGCATGGCATAGCACACGACTTTGGACCCATCTGGGCTGCAAGAGACTTCATCACAGCAAGCGGAACAACCGTGAAGCATCATGGAGCCATTAAGGACCTGCTGAGCGCACTTCAACTTCCAAAAATGGTGGCCGTACTGAAAGTCAAAGCGCATGGAAAACTGAACACAGTAGAGGCACGGGGCAACAACATGGCCGATATGGCAGCCAAAGAAGCCGCCAAAGGAAGACAATGCGGAGAAGTGGGAGAGGTCGTAGAGCCGGACGGCTACTACGTGGCAACTGAGGACAAGACACCAGATGAGATGACGTCTTGGAATCTATTCAAGAAGTTGCAAGAGCAAGCTCCAAAGGAAGAGAAAGAGAGTTGGATGCGGAAGGGTGCAACACATCAAGAAGGAAGGGTATACTCAATGGACTATAAACCCTGTTTACCCCGAAGCATGTACCCTATGGTGGTCCAGTGGGCACATGGGCCCACACACAGATCAAAGACACAGATGAATGATCTGATTGGTGCCTACTGGTTCGCTCCAGGGATCTCCACCCTAACAGCCAAGTTCGCAAGCAGCTGTCTGACCTGTGGCAAATGCAACCCTGGAAGAATGGAGAAAGTTCCCACCCATCATCTGGCCAGACCACTATACCCCTTCCAGAGGATCCAGATAGACCACATCCAGATGCCGCCAAGTGGAGGTTTCGAATATGCCCTTGTGGTCATGGACGTGTTTTCAGGATGGCCAGAAGCTTTCCCAGTGAGGAATCAGTCAGCAAAGACTACTGCAAAGAAGCTGCTCTCAGAGATCGTGTGCAGATACGGGGTCCCAGAAGTGATAGAGAGTGACCAGGGTCCCGCATTCACAGCAAACCTCACAAGGGAGATCTGGTCAGCAGTAGGGTCAGACCTAGGCCTACACACTCCCTATCACCCTCAGAGTAGCGGGAAAGTAGAAAGACTAAATGGGACACTTAAGAACAGGATGTTGAAAGTTGCCCAAGAGGCACGCAAACCATGGCACGAAACCCTTCCCATTGCACTGTTTAGTGTAAGGCACACTCCCCGGGGCCCAGAAAAGCTGTCACCACATGAGATTCTGTTTGGGTCCAGCCCTAGGCTAGGGGTATTCTTCCCTCAGCAGTTGGCAATGCAATATGATACTTTGTCTGCTTATGTAATTCAACTGTCCAAAAAACTAGCTGATGTCCATTCTCGAGTTTTCTCTTCATTACCAGATCCAGGAGCAGTACCCGGTACGCACTCCCTGAAACCAGGAGACTGGGTGTTGGTAAAGAAGTTCGTGAGGAGAACACTCGACCCCAGATTTGACGGTCCCTTCCAAGTGCTGCTGACAACACCAACCTCTGTGAAACTAGAGGGAAAACCCACTTGGATCCACGCATCGCATTGCAAGAAGGCTCCCGTACCAGAAGATACGCCAAAGCCAGAATGATCCTGTATATCCTCTTTGTGATACATATCCTGGGGGTGGAAGCTCCTCGCACCCCACCTCTGGGAGGGGAGATCACCAAGGATGGGGATTACACCATTTTCTGGTTCGATACATCAGCACACATAATTACATACCTGTTTGATTACTGCGATGTGGTACACTGCCCACCCACACAGCTGGACAGCTTGGGGCATGGGACTCAGTATATTTGTGTTGCAGATAAATATTGGGGAGACAAATGTGAATACTGGGGAGCAGCAGCATGGAACACTGGTGACAGTTGGGGATACAAACCCCCATCAGCCCTAAACAGAAAAGATAAAGATGGCAAGTCCTTAATTGACCGTATGCGCCTAACAAAGCAGGCCTTCAGGAAAGGGTGCAGCACCAGGGGGGAATGCAACCGACTCATACTTAGCATTGAAAACCCCTCCCCAGGTGATGCCGGTACTTATATAATGAGCAGTACACCTCCAAGTGGTGAACGCAAACCCCCTGTGCAGTACTCAGGAAAATTCAAGCTGGCAAATGCAGCTGACAAGCCCAATGTGACTCAGGAGACCCCTAGTAACGTAAAGGTACTGACAGACCCGACCTATGAGGAGACTTTAGCAGTAGAGACTGGGTTCTCTGAAACCAATTACTGGCTAGAGTGGGTAAGATACACAGCCCAACAGCATAATGGGAGTGGCTGTTATGCATGTGCGGGAGCCAGACCCCATCTGGGCACAGTGCCACTTAACATCCCAGAATCCCAGCAGGCCTGTTTCCTCAGCATATATACTAACTCATCTCATTCTGCATCCTGTGAACACTGGAAGTCTAAGTACCCACTCATGACTAAAGACACCCCCCCAGGGACTGGAATAACAATATACCCTGGTAATTACACCTGTTACACACGCACAGGGGCTGGCAGGGATGTAAAAAACTTCACTAAGGGGTTCTGCTCAGAGTACAGTACCACCACTGACAACCTAATTAATCATATGGTCTCCCTAGGTGACATATACTGGATCTGTGGTGATATGAAGATACGTAGCAGACTGGAAGGTGTTTGGGTAGGCCAATGTGCACTGGCAAAAATTCTGATGCCCTTCCACCTGTTTCCCTACACCCATGAGTCCTCACCCAGTACTGCAGTTAGCAGACCAAAGCGGGCAAGTGCCCCAAAAGGCAGTTTTGATCCACATGTTTATATAGACAACGTAGGTGTGCCTAGGGGGGTACCTGATGAATTCAAAGCCAGGGACCAGGTCAAGGCAGGATTTGAGTCATTGTTGCCAATAATAACTGTGAACAAAAATGTTGAATGGATAAATTATGTGTATTACAACCAGCAGAGATTTGTTAACTACACCCGAGATGCTCTAAAAGGTCTGGCAGACCAGTTGGGCCCCACTTCCATCATGGCATTCCAAAACAGGATGGCCCTAGACATGATTCTAGCTGAAAAAGGAGGTGTTTGTAAAATGATCAAAGACACCTGTTGCACCTACATCCCAGACAATACTGGTCCCAATGGTAAAGTCACAGTGGCGATACAGAAGCTCACCGAGCTATCAGAGGAATTGAAACAAAACTCAGGAGTGAAAGATCCTTGGGACCAGTACTTTGGATGGATGAATGGGTGGCAAAGATTGTTAGCACAGATTGGGGCAGCCATACTTGTTATTTTTGTTCTTGTGATAATTTCTGGTTGCTGCGTAATCCCTTGTATCCGCAGGATGATGGAAAAGACAGTCAAGGAAACCACAAACCTGATGCCCCTGATGCCACATCTCCTCCTGGACGAACCTATCCGAATCCAGATTCACCCACCTGACGACGCACCTCACCCCGATGAGGATGAATATGTGGAGCTGATTGGAGAACTTCGCCAATATGAGACTATGAATGCTTCCACCCCCCTTTAGGGACAGATCTCCTGACCGCCCATTTGCGAAAAGTCTGTACGGTGTAGGGCATGTGCATTAGGTACATGTCAGTTCGCCGACAGCACAAAAGAGTTGCAGCACTTTGGGACAGGAGGCTAGGATTAGGGCAAGTGATATCTAAGGGGGGCTTGTGATAGAAATATATATATATTATGTAGATCTCACTTGCATGTATATCCCTTTAAATCATGTCCTAGCTTAAAATCAAATATATTCAACTATTTTATGATCAATTGCTCAATTTAATCACATGAGTTAGGCAAGACAGACCTCGGGACTTTTTGGTATGCTTAGATCACCAGAGAACAGGGAAGTTAAAGCAGATGATTCGAAACTAATGTCCCAAAATGTTGCTGACTAGCAGGATAAAGGTGGCAGATGTTCCCGAAAGTGCAAAATCAGTTTGTTGCTAGGTAGACCATAGTTCAAAGATGCCATGTACTCAGTTAAATGCATTATGTACTCAGTCAGCCAATGAAATAATAGCTAAATTGTATGTTAATTTACTAACCACTCCCATTTTATATGCTTTTATAAGATCATGTATCAATCAATAAACCAGAGATCTGGATGGAATGTTATACTGTCACTTTGTGTCAGAGTTCATTCTTTCTTGAGCGCTCAATAGATCAGATCTGATAATAATTGGGAACGGACGCAGCATTCACACGGGGTTAAATTCACCCCGAGCCAAATTTCTATAACAGGGGGACTCTAGACGTCTCGCGCCAGCCGGAGATCTAGCTACCCCTATCAGAAGAATCACAGACCTATCTTGCCTCCAGAGAAATATTCCCACAGAAATAGCAGCCCCCCACATATAATGACGGTGAAATGAGAGGAAGGCACAAACGTAGTTATGAAAACAGATTCAGCAAAATGAGGCCCGCTTAAGCTAGATAGCAGAGGATACAAAAGGTGAACTGCGCGGTCAGCTTAAAACCCTTCAAAATACCATCCTGAAATTACTTGAACTCATGTGCCAACTCATGGTACATGAGTGGTAATTTCAGCCCACTAGAGCAACCAGCAGCAGAGAATTACATATCTGCAAGCTGGACTAAAAACATGAAAGCAAACATGAAACAGGGAAATCCAGACTTAGCTTGTCTTGAAGGCCTAGGAGCAGGTAGCAAAGGTAACAGAGACACACTGATACATTGATAGCCGGCAAGGGAATGACAGGAAAGCCAGGTTAAATAGGAAACACCCAGCCTCTGATGGACAGGTGGAAACCAGAGACCGCAACCCACCAAAGTCACCCAGTACCAGCTGTAACCACCAGAGGGAGCCCAAAAACAGAATCCACAACAGTACCCCCCCCTTGAGGAGGGGTCACCGAACCCTCACGAGAACCCCCAGGGCGATCAGGATGAGCTCTATGGAAGGCGCGGACCAAATCAGTCGCATGAACATCAGAGGCGACCACCCAGGAATTATCCTCCTGACCATAACCCTTCCACTTAACCAAATACTGGAGTTTATGTCTGGAAACACGAGAATCCAAGATCTTCTCAACAACATACTCCAATTCTCCCTCCACCAGCACCGGAGCAGGAGGCTCAACCGAAGGAACAACGGGCACCTCATACCTCCGCAATAACGACCGATGGAACACATTATGAATAGCAAACGATGCTGGGAGATCCAAACGAAAAGATACAGGGTTAAGAATCTCCAAGATCTTATAAGGACCGATGAACCGAGGCTTGAACTTAGTAGAAGAGACCTTCATAGGGACAAAACGAGAAGACAACCACACCAAGTCCCCAACAAGAAGTCGGGGACCCACGCGGCGACGGCGATTAGCAAACTGCTGAGTCTTCTCCTGAGACAACTTCAAATTGTCCACCACCTGATTCCAAATCTGATGTAGCCTGTCCACCACCACGTCCACTCCAGGACAATCCGAAGGCTCCACCTGACCAGAGGAAAAACGAGGATGAAACCCCGAATTACAAAAGAAAGGAGAAACCAAAGTAGCAGAACTAGCCCGATTATTAAGGGCAAATTCGGCCAGTGGTAAAAAGGCAACCCAGTCATCTTGATCAGCAGAAACAAAACACCTTAAATAAGTTTCCAAGGTCTGATTAGTTCGCTCCGTCTGGCCATTCGTCTGAGGATGGAATGCAGACGAGAAAGACAAATCAATGCCCATCTTAGCACAAAACGTCCGCCAAAATCTAGACACAAACTGGGATCCCCTGTCAGAAACGATATTCTCAGGAATCCCATGCAAACGAACCACGTTCTGAAAAAATAAAGGGACCAACTCAGAGGAGGAAGGCAACTTAGGCAAGGGTACCAAATGAACCATCTTAGAAAAGCGGTCACACACAACCCAGATAACGGACATTTTCTGTGAGACAGGGAGATCTGAAATAAAATCCATGGAAATGTGCGTCCAAGGCCTCTTCGGGATAGGCAAGGATAACAACAACCCACTGGCCCGAGAACAGCAAGGCTCAGCCCGAGCACACACTTCACAAGACTGCACAAAGGTGCGCACATCCCTTGACAAGGAAGGCCACCAAAAAGACCTGGCCACCAAGTCTCTAGTACCAAATATTCCAGGATGACCAGCCAACACAGAAGAATGGACCTCGGAGATGACTCTACTGGTCCAATCATCCGGAACAAACAGTCTTTCTGGTGGACAACGATCAGGTTTATCCGCCTGAAACTCCTGCAATGCATGTCGCAAGTCTGGGGAGACGGCGGACAATATTACCCCATCCCTAAGGATACCAGTAGGCCCAGAGTCTCCAGGAGAGTCAGGCACAAAACTCCTGGAAAGAGCATCTGCCTTCACATTCTTTGAACCTGGCAGGTATGAAACCACAAAATTGAAATGAGAAAAAAACAACGACCAACGAGCCTGTCTAGGATTCAGACGCCTGGCAGACTCAAGGTAAATCAGATTTTTGTGATCAGTCAAGACCACCACACGATGTCTAGCACCCTCAAGCCAATGACGCCACTCCTCAAATGCCCACTTCATGGCCAAAAGCTCCCGATTACCCACATCATAATTGCGCTCGGCGGGTGAGAATTTTCTAGAAAAGAACGCACATGGCTTCATCACCGAGCCATCGGAACTTCTCTGTGACAAAACCGCCCCCGCTCCAATCTCGGAAGCATCAACCTCAACCTGAAAAGGAAGTGAAACATCTGGTTGACATAACACAGGAGCAGAAGAAAACCGGCGCTTAAGTTCCTGAAAGGCCTCCACAGCCGTAGGAGACCAATTAGCAACATCAGCACCCTTTTTAGTCAAATCAGTCAAAGGTTTAACAACACTGGAAAAATTAGTAATGAACCGACGATAAAAATTAGCAAAACCCAAGAACTTCTGAAGACTCTTAACAGATGTAGGTTGTGTCCAGTCACAAATCGCCTGAACCTTGACGGGATCCATCTCAATAGTAGAAGGAGAAAAAATGTACCCCAAAAAAGAAATCTTCTGGACTCCGAAGAGACATTTTGAGCCCTTCACAAACAGAGAATTGACCCGCAGGACTTGAAACACCTTCCTGACCTGTAGAACATGAGACTCCCAGTCATCAGAAAACACCAAAATATCATCCAAATACACAATCATAAACTTATCCAGATATTCACGGAAAATATTGTGCATAAAGGACTGAAAGACTGAAGGAGCATTAGAAAGTCCAAAAGGCATTACCAAATACTCAAAATGGCCCTCAGGCGTATTAAATGCGGTTTTCCACTCATCACCCTGCTTTATCCGCACAAGATTATACGCACCGCGAAGATCTATCTTAGTGAACCACCTAGCCCCCTTAATGCGAGCAAACAAATCAGTCAATAATGGCAATGGATACTGATATTTGACTGTAATCTTATTCAGAAGGCGATAATCTATACAAGGCCTCAGGGAACCATCTTTTTTTGCCACGAAAAAAAAACCCTGCTCCCAGAGGGGACGAAGATGAACGAATATGTCCCTTTTCCAAGGACTCCTTAATATAATTCCGCATAGCAGTATGCTCTGGCACTGACAGATTAAATAAACGACCCTTAGGGAACTTACTGCCAGGAATTAATTCTATAGCACAGTCACAATCCCTATGAGGAGGGAGCGAATTGAGCTTAGGCTCCTCAAAAACATCCCGATAGTCAGACAAAAACGCAGGGACCTCAGAAGGAGTAGATTAAGCGATTGAAATCAGAGGTGCATCATCATGAACCCCCTGACATCCCCAGCTTAACACAGACATTGTTTTCCAATCCAGGACTGGATTATGAGTTTGTAACCATGGCAGACCAAGCACTAGTACATCATGTAAATTATACAGTACAAGGAAGCGAATCACCTCCTGATGAACGGGAGTCATGTGCATGGTCACTTGTGTCCAGTACTGCGGTTTATTCATAGCCAATGGTGTAGAGTCAATTCCCTTCAAAGGAATAGGAACTTCCAGAGGCTCCAGACTAAAACCGCAGCGTTTGGCAAATGACCAATCCATAAGACTCAGGGCAGCGCCCGAATCCACATAGGCATCGACGGAAATGGATGACAGTGAACAAATCAGAGTTACAGACAAAATGAACTTAGACTGCAGAGTACTAATGGCAAAAGATTTATCAACCTTTTTTGTGCGTTTAGAGCATGCTGATATAACATGAGCTGAATCACCACAATAAAAACACAATCCATTTTTCCGCCTATAATTTTGCCGTTCACTTCTGGACTGAATTCTATCACATTGCATAGTCTCAGGTGCCTGTTCAGAAGACACTGCCAACTGGTGCACAGGTTTGCGCTCCCGTAAACGCCGATCAATCTGAATGGCCATAGCCATAGACTCATTCAGACCTGTAGGCGCAGGGAACCCCACCATAATATCCTTAATGGCCTCAGAAAGACCATCTCTGAAGTTTGCAGCCAGGGCGCACTCATTCCACTGAGTAAGCACCGACCACTTCCGAAATTTTTGACAATATACTTCCGCTTCATCATGCCCCTGAGAGAGGGCTAATAAAGCCTTTTCAGCCTGAATCTCCAGGTTAGGTTCCTCATAGAGCAATCCCAGTGCCAGAAAAAACGCATCCACACTGAGCAATGCAGGATCCCCTGGTGCCAATGCAAATGCCCAATTCTGAGGGTCGCTCCGCAGGAAAGATATTACAATCTTGACCTGCTGAGCAGGGTCTCCAGAGGAGCGAGATTTCAAAGAAAGAAACAATTTGCAATTGTTCCTGAAATTCAGGAAGGTAGATCTATCTCCAGAAAAAAACTCTGGAATAGGAATTCTAGGTTCAGACATAGGAGTGTGAACAACAAAATCCTGTATGTTTTGAACTTTTGCAGCAAGATTATTCAGGCTGGAAGCCAAACTCTGGACATCCATGTTAAACAGCTAAGGTCAGAGCCATTCAAGGGTTAAGAGGAGGTAAGAAGCAGCTAGACAGCAATTAAGGGCTAGGCAGCAAAACTCTGAGGGAAAAAAAAAAAAAAATTTCCCTTCAACACTTCTTTTTCTCCTGCTTCAGCCCAAACAATTAACACTTTGTGGGCCGGCTATACTGTCATATTCCCAATGGCAGGGAATTAAACACATAACACGGGCAAAAACAGGACGAGCTCTAGGGTGATGGAACCTGAGCTGACCGCGATCCTGAACCTCAACACTCAACTAACAGCAGCCGGGGAACGTTCCTGGGGGGACTCTAGACGTCTCGCGCCAGCCGGAGATCTAGCTACCCCTATCAGAAGAATCACAGACCTATCTTGCCTCCAGAGAAATATTCCCACAGAAATAGCAGCCCCCCACATATAATGACGGTGAAATGAGAGGAAGGCACAAACGTAGTTATGAAAACAGATTCAGCAAAATGAGGCCCGCTTAAGCTAGATAGCAGAGGATACAAAAGGTGAACTGCGCGGTCAGCTTAAAACCCTTCAAAATACCATCCTGAAATTACTTGAACTCATGTGCCAACTCATGGTACATGAGTGGTAATTTCAGCCCACTAGAGCAACCAGCAGCAGAGAATTACATATCTGCAAGCTGGACTAAAAACATGAAAGCAAACATGAAACAGGGAAATCCAGACTTAGCTTGTCTTGAAGGCCTAGGAGCAGGTAGCAAAGGTAACAGAGACACACTGATACATTGATAGCCGGCAAGGGAATGACAGGAAAGCCAGGTTAAATAGGAAACACCCAGCCTCTGATGGACAGGTGGAAACCAGAGACCGCAACCCACCAAAGTCACCCAGTACCAGCTGTAACCACCAGAGGGAGCCCAAAAACAGAATCCACAACAATGTACTATGTACAGGTCCTTCTCAAAAAATTAGCATATAGTGTTAAATTTCATTATTTACCATAATGTAATGATTACAATTAAACTTTCATATATTATAGATTCATTATCCACCAACTGAAATTTGTCAGGTCTTTTATTGTTTTAATACTGATGATTTTGGCATACAACTCCTGATAACCCAAAAAACCTGTCTCAATAAATTAGCATATTTCACCCGTCCAATCAAATAAAAGTGTTTTTTAATACCAAACAAAAAAACCATCAAATAATAATGTTCAGTTATGCACTCAATACTTGGTCGGGAATCCTTTGGCAGAAATGACTGCTTCAATGCGGCGTGGCATGGAGGCAATCAGCCTGTGACACTGCTGAGATGTTATGGAGACCCAGGATGCTTCAATAGCGGCCTTAAGCTCATCCAGAGTGTTGGGTCTTGCGTCTCTCAACTTTCTCTTCACAATATCCCACAGATTCTCTATGGGGTTCAGGTCAGGAGAGTTGGCAGGCCAATTGAGCACAGTAATACCATGGTCAGTAAACCATTTACCAGTGGTTTTGGCACTGTGAGCAGGTGCCAGGTCGTGCTGAAAAATGAAATCTTCATCTCCATAAAGCATTTCAGCCGATGGAAGCATGAAGTGCTCCAAAATCTCCTGATAGCTAGCTGCATTGACCCTGCCCTTGATGAAACACAGTGGACCAACACCAGCAGCTGACATGGCACCCCACACCATCACTGACTGGGTACTTGACACTGGACTTCAGGCATTTTGGCATTTCCTTCTCCCCAGTCTTCCTCCAGACTCTGGCACCTTGATTTCCGAATGACATGCAAAATTTGCTTTCATCAGAAAAAAGTACTTGGGACCACTTAGCAACAGTCCAGTGCTGCTTCTCTGTAGCCCAGGTCAGGCGCTTCTGCCGCTGTTTATGGTTCAAAAGTGGCTTTACCTGGGGAATGCGGCACCTGTAGCCCATTTCCTGCACACGCCAGACTCAGTCCACTGCTTCCTCAGGTTCCCCAAGGTCTGGAATCGGTCCTTCTCCACAATCTTCCTCAGGGTCCGGTCACCTCTTCTCGTTGTACAGCGTTTTCTGCCACATTGTTTCCTTCCAACAGACTTACCATTGAGGTGCCTTGATACAGCACTCTGGGAACAGCCTATTTGTTGAGAAATTTCTTTCTGGGTCTTACCCTCTTGCTTGAGGGTGTCAATGATGGCCTTCTTGACATCTGTCAGGTCGCTAGTCTTACCCATGATGGGGGTTTTGAGTAATGAACCAGGCAGGGAGTTTTTAAAAGCCTCGGGTATCTTTTGCATGTGTTTAGAGTTAATTAGTTGATTCAGAAGATTAGGGTAATAGGTCATTTAGAGAACCTTTTCTTGATATGCTAATTTATTGAGACAGGTTTTTTGGGTTATCAGGAGTTGTATGCCAAAATCATCAGTATTAAAACAATAAAAGACCTGACAAATTTCAGTTGGTGGATAATGAATCTATAATATATGAAAGTTTAATTGTAATCATTACATTATGGTAAATAATGAAATTTAACACTATATGCTAATTTTTTGAGAAGGACCTGTATGTAGTATGCTGTACGTATGTAGTATGTATGTAGTACGTATGTAGTATGTATGTATGTAGTATGTATGTAGTATGTATGTATGTAGTATGTATGTAGTATGTATGTAGTATGTATATAGCATGTATGTAGTATGTATGTAGTATATATGTAGTATGTATGTAGTATGTATGTATGTAGTATGTATGCAGTATGTAGTATGTATGTAGTATGAATGTAGTATGTATGTAGTATTTTTTTTTACATTCAACACATTAGCGGGATGATGGCTAATGTGTCAATCACGGTCACTGTTGCATGCATCGTCAAATGGGACTTGTAGTCCCATCGGATGATGCCTGAACACGCACAGACCCCCGGCAGCCCACACAGAGCCCCGGCAGCCCACACATAGCCCCGGCACACCGCACAGAGCCCCGGCACGCCGCACAGAGCCCCGTCACGCCGCACAGAGCCCCGGCATGCCGCACAGAGCCCTGGCAGCCCACACAGAGCCCCGGCACACTGCACAGATCCCCAGCACGCTGCAAAGAGCCTCGGCACGCCTGCACAGAGCCCCGGCATGCCGCACAGAGCCCTGGCAGCACGCACAGAGCCCCGGCACGCCGCACAGATCCCCGGCACGCCGCAAAGAGCCCCGGCATGCCCGCACAGAGCCCCAGCAGGCACGCACAGAGCCCTGGCAGGCCCTCACAGAGCCCCGGCAGGCACGCACAGATCCTTGGCAGGCACGCACAGAGCCTTGGCAGGCACGCACAGAGCCCCAGCAGGCACGCACAGACCCCCCACTGTCATGCACAGACCCCATCCGCACACACACACGCAGTCTCCGCCCACGCACCACCCACACTCCATTATAGTGCATCATTGCACTATGGGAACTTCCGATTCCGGTATCCGATATTGCAAAAATATCGGAACTCAGTATTGGAATTCCGATACAGCGAATATCGGCCGATACCCAATATTTGCAGTATCGGAATGCTCAACACTACTCACCACACATCTAGATAAGTTCCTTGGGGGATCTAGTTTCCAGAATGGGGTCACTTGTGGGGGTTTCTACTGTTTAGGTATGCTAAACCACAAAGAACACAACCCTAAAAATTCCTTTATTTATAAATATTTTAAAAGACCAAATGATCAATACTAAGCAAATACATAAATTACCATCACCAAACTGAAGCTCGGTATTGGTACAGGGGTACTGACCTGGAAAATACAAGATCAAAAATAATGGTACATAAACCTAGTGTGGCCCTATTAGAGTCCTACAAATGCTGTTCCTTCCTGACAGTGGAGGCTGGCACCCTAAATTCGACACGGCGCCCCCACTCCACGACGGCTGTCCCTTCTGTCCCTGAAGGCCCTGTCATCTCCCCACACCCAACACCCACCACCATGCACACAAATAGATTATTCCTTTGGCTGTAGAGATATACAAATTAACCTCACTTAAGATAGGCATAGGATCGCTAGAATTTATTGAGAGTTGCCAAACATTATCCACTCAGAACATAGAGGACTACAGACTGCCCTCATATTTTAAGCTCATTCTGTAGCTGTTATTGGCATGACTGAGGGAAAAAAAAAAAATCCAAAAAAAGGACTATACAGTATATATTGTCCTCAGGTTTCAGTATTACATTCTACTGTATATATATTTAAACAATATACTGTACACATGCAGTATACAAATATAATGCATTATGCATTATGCATGTACATACAGTATATAGTATGCGTGTCTGTGTGTATTACATTTGTATACTGCATGTGTGCATATATACTGTATATATACACACACTGCAGAAATGCACAGTCATACTGTACTATATACTGTATGCCATGCATATATAAATATATACACAAATGCACCACAGATATACACAATCATACAATATACTGTATATATGTACACACATACTATAATAACATATACATACACACACACACACTGTATACTGTACGTGTACACACAGATACACATATACAAGTATACTTACCAGGTCCTGCTGCTTCACTTGTACAGATCCCAGGACAGTGTTTCAGAAGTAGCCATAATGAGGAGGAGGAGGGGACACAGACACAGTCAGGGCTGTAGGCATCTTCCTGCCCCAGAGGCTGACCTTTGCTGTGCTGTGAGACGGCCCCTCCCCCTCATTCTCAACTTCTAACCAGACACTGCCGGGAGAGAGGGGTGGTGGTGGAGCGGGTTTGAGAGAGACGAGGGGATGCACAGCATTATTTATTCTAAGTAATGCTGTACACCCTTGGGGGCCCCTTTGTGTGTGGGGGCCCTAGGCATCTGCCTTGTTTGCATGCCCCAAACACTGGCCTTGCATCCATTGCAAGCCATGTTCTAGCAAGGGTTGTCCTCTCAAGAAGTGATTTGCGTTCCACTGTGAAATGCATGCTAGACCTTGATTTTGCTTGGATTTATTTCTGAAGAGAGGTGAGGTCTGGTGCTTGCATGTTTTTTTTAAGTCTGGAGGCATACTATGTAGCCCAAGTGATATTATGATTTAAATTTTTTTGGCACAATGGGCTACTTATCAGGGGTGGGGTTGGGGCACTGAAGGTGATATATTTAAACCAAGGAAAGTTACTCTTAAAACCATGCCGGATCATTCTATCTAGCATCCTGATGAACAGTTAATC